>NC_060122.1:49823513-51138513 GCF_021461395.2 Schistocerca americana
CGCCACTATCACAGACCCAGGCAGCACATAGCAACCCTAATTGTGAACATAGGAGACACTGTACTTCTGCAGCAGTGAGGCTGAGGACTACACTCAAGATCATGTACCACAACGAATACCTATTGAGTTAAGTAAACTTTCCATTCTTATAAATGAAAAACCCACTTAATATGTGTGTGTGTGTGTGTGTGTGTGTGTGTGTGTGTGTGTGTGTGTGTGTGTTATTGGAAGAGTATACCAGCCGCCAAACAACCTCTTCTTGCTCCTCCTTAGTCTAGACGACATGAAAGTCAGACATTTCCTTCCTGTCTCCATTAGCAGCCAGTTCTTTGACGTCTATTTTTGTTTATCTTGGGTAGGTTTCGGAGCCACAACCACCAAGGTGGTAGAGGCAGTGCTGGATGGTGGGCCAGTTCAAACCTTTGGAGGTTAAGGGAGTTCTGCAACATTGGTAACTGCTGCCTTGTCTGGCGTTCTGGGAGGAGGTATGGGCTACGAAGTAACTCCAGCACCCAAGTGCATTGAAAAACACAGCTGGTAGTAGTAGTATTAGCAATAGGGATCTTCATTCATGTAGCAGCATCGGTTTTCCGGTTTGGATGTTGAGAACTGAAGTAAAGGAGGCAGCTGCATAGCCTTATAGATCTTTTTGGCTTCACCATATGGGAGGCACTTTGATGTTTTTATCTTCTGCATCTTCCTTTCTTCAAGGGAGACACTGCAATCCATACTCCAGACCGGGAGATCCCCGGAGAAATTTACAAACTTCCAAAGAGATGAACAAAAGACTCCTTTAAGGGCAGTCTTACAGCATTTGCCCCAAGTGGCGTCTCCCTTTCAGGAACAGTAGTTAGTCCCGAGTGCTGGTGTTTAAAACGGTGCATTGTGTTCAAGGGAAAAAAATCTACACATCTAGACTAAGGAATACTGCCTTAACATACTCTGGAAGTTTCGTGCTGTTGATAGTCAGTGTAAAAGAGTGATTACACTGTATCACCACACACCCATTCAATTAGGTTTATCACACCAACAATACCTTCCTGGCCTCACCCACTCTGCAGTTCATTTTCTATTGCATACTGTACAGGGAATTGTGCTGGATGTCGTTCACTTGTTGGGAACTAGACGTTTCTACCAACAGCGTCCCATTTGGTTAGTGTTTGACAGATTTTAAGTTCCAGCAAAACCCTCCAAACATCCTTATACGCAGAATAGTGGAACTTTATCAAAGCTACTCTTTGCATTTAACTACTGCAAACACATTCAGACAACCAGCATGCATTCTGTTACTGTTAACAGAGCCTGTTGGACTGGCTGGATGAACCCTGTTATTAGACTGGGTGTTGGTACCTAGCAATGGCCCATCGATTCCACTGGAGGGGGAAGAGAAAAATTGGAAGGCTCCATCTCGGTCCCAGGAAGAACTAGTTAAATAAAAGTCTCTGCATAGAGCCCTGTGTGCCTAGGTAGACTTTATACAACTGAGGCAGAGCAGGTCCCTTAGAGGTTGCCCGCTAACGACTATTCCATCTCCACAGCCGCGCATCTCATTGGCACACCTCAAGACTGAGCCGCTATTTATAGAGGTTTCCACCATCCTCACAACGTGCGTGGCCAAGCCAAGATCCCATTACCTGTGATACACCACATTCCACCATCGTGCTGTGAGATGAGAAAAATCGAGCAGCACTAGTCAAATAGCGCATGCAACAACAGTTACGAGAATATGTGGACAGTGTAGGTGAAGCAGAATTACTCTCCAATCAAACAATATTATTTACTTTGTTACATATTTTGAGATTCTGTTAGGGTGTGTTGCTGCAAGGATGCTGAGAATGTCAAAATGTGTAATTTACACCTTAGAAAATCCCGGATGGGGCAACAATATGAGATAGGATAGATTACAACTCACCACATGGAAGAGATGTTGAGCATCAACCAAGGGCAATGTAAGAACACAGAACTTAATCCTCCATAAAATGATGAAAAAGAAAAACCGTGCACACACACGGGAGGGTAGTAAGGCCTAAACGCGGAGAACAGCTATCTCAGCTGATGTGGCTGTACACACGAAATGTGTCATGGGGATGGAGGGCAGTATGAGGAAAGGGTGGTGTAGAATGCTGCAGTGCTGCCTATGGGAGGAAGCACATATAGTGTTGTGACAGGACGGTTGGAAGGGGAAAGGGGGAAGGGTTGGGGAGAGTAGCAGAAAAGGTGAAAAAACTGTACAGGTGCACTGGGGGGGGGGGGGGGGGGCGACAGTAGGCGTGTGTAGAGCTGGAATGGGAGCAGGCGTTGGGACAGAAGCAGGTGTAGCTGAGGCCCTAACAGTGACAGCGCAGTGACTGTCGAAGTCTAGCACATCAGGTAAGCAGCCATCTCAAACTGGACGGTCCAGCTGCCTCTCAGCCAGTCTAGCAGTGGCCATTCACAGTGACAAACTGCTCGTCAGAGGAGATGCTCACATAGAATGCGGTACAGTGTCTCGTTTTTGGGCGCAAAAACAACCGGGGTCATATGCGCACACGTCAAAACTATAGAACACGAAGACAGAGGTGTTAAAAATGACTAATGTCAATCCCAATTGACATAATAGAAGACAGTGAAAAACAGGGACGTGGAGAAAGAGCTACTAAAGTCACCATACAAAACGGAGGTCCAAAACTAAAAATTAAATGCCTTTCATCATATCGCTTTCACGGACAGAAACTAAATTGCGGTCCACAGCCCACGCGTCAATTGCTAAAACGGTCGATAAATCAGACGGCAAGTGGGAACATAAACGGTTAAGAAATGGACTTTCAGCTGGGAGAAAGTGAACAGTTAAAATTTGGGCGCAGTATAACAAGTAGTGGGGGAGCGCCACTTATAAAATGACGATGGCTAAAAAGACAGTGCCCAATACGCAACCGAGTTAAAATGACTTCCTCCAGGCGGCAGAGCCGAGAGTAGGTCGCCCATGCCACTGGGAGAGGCTTAATAATCTTGAGCTTATTCCTTTAAGGAAGGACCAATGGCGATGCCGAAGGGACGCTACCTCCTGATGGACAGCAACATAGTGATCACTGGAGGGAATATAGAAACTAGTGGGCTGAGGTAAGAGGACTGCAGCCTTGGCAGCAGCGTCAGCAGCCTAGTTTCCTGGCAGACCGACATGACCAGGAATCCACAAAATTCACAGTGGCTCCAACACGAGTGATAAAGTTGCACTAAGGGATGGGCGGTGTAAAACGCACAGAGACTTTGAAGGGCGCCTAGTGTGTGTGAGCACGACAATTTAATAGTCTGTGACGCCAGATGTGCTCTGTGGCCTGATAAGAGGCGAAGAGCTCGGCTGTAAATACTGAGCAGTGTGTCGGAAACCGACAACTAAAGACGTGAGTGCCAATGACGAAGGCACATCTGACCCTACAGTCAGTCAGAGCCATCAGTGTACACAAATGTCCTACCGCGAAATTCTGTGCGAAACTAACGAAACTGAAGGCGACAGAGTAAGGCTGGAGTAGTGTCCTTACGAAGTCAATGAAGGCCGAGGTTAACAAGGGCCACTTCACGAAGCGAAATTGGCGAAGCATTCACACCCACTGGGGAAGTTGCAGGTAGTTTGAAATTAAGCTGCCGAAGCAAGCGCCGGAAACGGACTCCAGGAGGTAATAGGGAAGAGGGATGTGCCCCGTACTGGCGATCGAAGTAAGCATCGAACAAGGAGGCATAGCATGGGTGGCCACGCATGGCAGACTAACAGCATGCCTGAGGAGAAAGTCATGACGGTAGGACAGTGGTAGTTCAGCCGCTTCAGCATACAGGCTCTCACTTGGGGTAGTGTAAAAGGCGCCAGTGGGCAAATGGATAACATGATGGCGGATGTGTTGAGATGGCGTAAGAGGCTGGACGTGCAGATGCATAAACAAAGCACCCACAGTCGAGTTTCGGATGGAAAATGGATCGCTACAAACGGAGGTTCGATCAGCATGCCAGGAGGTACCATTGAGGACATGTAGGACATTGAGGAACCGCATAAGACTGGCTGCCAAGTAAGACACATGAGAGGACCAAGAGTTTCCTAGCGGGCATGAGCATCATGAATTTCGTAGTTTCAACTAACGGAAGGGCAACATGCCCAAAATGTAAAGATGGTAGGAGAAACCATTTGCGCCGCCAGAAATTCATACCGACGGGTTTGTCAGTGGAAAAACTGAAACCATTGTAAGTGCTCCAGGAGTACAGACGATCGAGACGTCGTCGATGACGCCGCTCAGTGACAGGTCCGTGAGAACTGGAATAGAAGGCAAAGAGGGAGCCGAAGATATCCGGTGGGCGACAGGCCATTATAGGGTAAATGGCGATAGCTAATAGGATGATGCTCAGGAGAGAACCCTGAGGCACACCGTCTTCCTGGATAAAGGTGTCCTACAAGGCAGAACCCACATGCACCTTGAAAAATCTGCCTTCTAAAAATTCCCGCAGGAAACGGGGCAGGCAGCCACGGAAGCCTCACTTGTAAAGAGTTCTCCAGCAGGTGTTGTATGCCTTCTCCAAATCGAAAAACACGGCCAAAGTCTGGGATTTCCGCAGAAAACCATTCATGACACGGGTGGACAAACTAACGAGATGTTCAACTGCAGAACGCCACACTCTAAATCCACACTGTGCAGTCGTTAGTAAATAATGACACTCGAGCCGGGCGTGATTCATACGTCACCTTGCAAATATTGTCAGTGGGAGAAATGGGGCGTAAGCTAGAGGGAAGGTTTTTATCCTTACTGGTCTTAGGTATGAGGGCGACAGTGGCTTAATGGCAATGGCCAGGAAATGTGCCCTCTGCCCAGATGCGGTTGTACATGTTAAGTAGGAAACGCCTGCCTACAAGAGAGAGGTGCTGCAAGATCTGAATTTGCACAACACTGGCCCTGGGGCGGAGGATCGGGATGAGCTGAGAGCACGATCTTGCTCCCTTATAGTAAATGCGGCATTATAGCACTCACTATTCTGAGAAGGGAAAGGTATCGCCAGAGCCTCCTTCGCTCATTTCTGGTGGAGGAACGCAAAGTGATAGTGGTAAGAGCTCAAAAGGTCGGCAAAATGGCGACCCAAAGTATTTGAGATAGCAATAGGGTCCACGATGATATCGTCTGCTACTTTCAAGCTAGAAATTGGCAAATGGATCTTGGTCCCAGACAGTCGTTTGAAGTTGGCCCACATGACAGAAGAAGAGGTGGAACCGTTAAAAGAACTAATGAATGCAATCCAGCTAGCTTTTTTGCTTTCCCGAAAAACGCGACGACACTTTGCACGCATCTGATTTTAGTGAATGCAGTTTGTCATCATAGGATGGCAGTAAAAGCGTGGAGAGAACATCTCCGTGCGCGAATTGCGTCGCGGCATGCCTCAGTCCACTAAGGGACTGGGACACGACGTGGTGAAGAGTAATTGCGAGGAATGGAATGTTCTGCAGCAGTAAGGATAACATTTGTGAGATATTCCACCTGGTCATCACAGCTGGGGAAATACTGTTCTTTGGAGGTCGCCAGGGAGGAGTAAAGCCGCCAATCAGGCTTAGTAAGATGCCATTTCGGTGTGCACACAGGTCAGGTAGGAGTCAGCAGACTGATAGCACATGAGAAATGGACGCTCAAGTAGGTGTTACAAAGAGTGGACCACACAAGACGATGGGAGAGCTGGAAAGTGCAAAAGTATAGGTCCATATGAGAATATGTGTGGGAGGAGTCAGAAAGGAATGTGGGTGCTCCACTGTTAAGGCAGAAGAGGTAGAGTTGGTTAAGGAGGTCAGTCAAGAGGGAACCTCTCCGACAGGCTCTGGGAGAACCACAAAGGGGATGGTGTTCATTAAAGTCGCCGAGTGGCAGAAATGTAGGAGGTAGTTGCGCAATAAGCTGAAGGAAGTTTGCCCTGGTGACATCAAACGACTAAGGGATGTAAACGTTACAGGGGGAAAAAGTCAGGTGAGGAAGATAAAGGGGAATTGCAACAGCTTGAAGATGGGTAGACTACGAACTGTCATCCCCTACGAGCAGCATGACAGCCCAATGAGATGGATTGCCGACCCCAGGGGGAAGGTCAAAACGACCCATGAAGGAATATCAAAGCTTCAAGTGGTCGCGAGAGTGCGATTTCGTTTGTTGAAGGCAGCGTACAAGGGGATGCTGCGATGCTAAAAGCTGCCGTAAATCCTCTTTTTGGGACCGAAGGCCACGAACGTTCGAGTGGAGGAGAGTCACGATGTGGACGAGACGGAGTGTCACCTCGGTGGCTGCCGAGTGTCAGCCTGCGAAGAGTCACTGCTTCAGGGCACAAATGCAGGAGGATCCCGCTCCATGGGGTGCACAGAAGCATTGGATTGCTTGTGCTGTCGGTCTATGGAGTCCAACGCAGAAAAACGGTTGGTGGTGCGCACAGGCAACACTCAGGCCAGCCAGGATAAGGTGTCACATAGCAATACTGTCGAAGAGGATCGCAGAGTTGGCGGAGTGGAAGATCGTTTGCCTTTGGTGGACTGCTTCAAGCCTTTCTGGTTAGCAAAGGGACAGTTGGGGGTTGTTTGGCTGGAGGGATGTAGGAAGTCTCCATGGGAGTACTACTCCTGCCCTTTCTGGCCTACCAGTTGTGTAACTGGTGGCTTCGCCCCTTGAGCTGAAAGTTTGATGTCTTGTTGCACATCTGGACGGGGGGATGGCGATGCTACCGTGACGCTGGGCTATTTCACAACCTCAGAGCTGAATTTGAGGTCGCATGTCTGTGTGGGCATGTCCTTCATGAATCTAGACGTACTAAGAACAGAACTATAGGTACCAGACGGGAGAACACAGTATTTGCGACTAACCAATAACTTGCGAGTGACTGGGTAAGGTACTTTTTCCCTTACACAGATCTCTTGGGCAGCCCACGCATCAAGGAACACAGGAAAATACAGAGAGGCGGCGGCACGGCCGCCATTGCACTTGATACAGCAGAGAGGAGGCGGCAGACGATTGCCCTGATGCACATCCCTACAACAGATTACACACTTGGCTGGGAGTCGACATTAGGTTCTAGTGTGGTTAAAACGAAGACACTGGTAGCTGCACATCAGGTTCGAAATGTACTGTCTAACTGTTATAATTTCATAGCCTGCTTTGATCTTGGACAGAAGCACCACTATATCAAAAGTGATAAAAATAGTGCAGGTGGGCATTAGAGAGGAGTCTACCATTTTTATAACCCGATGGATGGAAATGACACACTGATCAGAGAGAAGATTGGATTTCAGCCTCAGTTAAACAGTCAAGCAGCCTAGTTTAATTAAAGCAACAGGAAGAATTCAGAGGTCCAAGGGCCTCGACACAAACAGGGTTGCTGTGGAGAAGTTAGGTGGTAAGCGGTTGTTGCGATTGAGAATCAGAAGCAGCAGGGCTCAAAATTGCAATACCTTTCTGAACAATAAACGGATTTACCACGGCGAAGGACTGACAGTCTTCAGTATAAGAGACCATGAGGAACCATGGTGCAGCTGGAAGGGATTTTGAATCGTTAGCCTCATACCGTTTACGTTTCATAGACGTCGACTGTGAAGATGATTTGTTCACGGCGAGAAAATCCCCCAAGATTGCCAGCATCTCCGGTGGCATGCTCCTTCACAAATGGGGGCACCTGCCCTAGGTGACTGTTCGCACCTCCCCAACACCTGACTGAGGAATCATACGGCAATTTGGGAAGGTTGCAGCTCAGGCAATCATCCCTCTCTGGGCCTGGCCTGTACCATGGGGTACGTGCCAACTCTACCTGCCGACACGGGGCTGAAAATTACGCGTTACCCACTCACCGGTTACATATCAGACGCGTGAGCCAGCCTTCGGGAGTGCACAGTGAGGAAGAAGAAAACGAGGACCCTCGAACACCCAAGCGGAGGAACGAGAGGAGAAGGTAAACAAGGAAAGGAAAAGGGAACGAACAGATAATGCGGAACATTCCCAGTAATACCCCAGACATGTTCCGCAAGGGAGGGGAAAAAGAATAGCGAGAGGACATACATGCAGCACAGAAGGGAGAAAATGCTGCAAAGGCTGGGGCCCCACGGTAGCCGAGCACAAACCCGCCAAAAAGTGGCGAGCCCCACTGGGGGGTGCGGCACAATGGTTGGAGCCGAGTCAGTAGACTGTGCGGCCACGTTCACGGGTGGCCCTGCCTCTGACACTGTAGGAGATACCCACGATGAGACAAAAATAGGTGACAGTGGTAGGACACACGGGACAGGTCTCACATCTATGTATGTTCTACTGATACGTGATGTGTAGCAAGGAGTAGGGTGTTGTGTTCAGATAGGGAAGGATGCCGATACTGCTTAGGTCGGGTGTGAATTGGAATGCTGCTGTTGAGGACGTGGGAAACATTTCACATTTTCAGGCACTATGAGAAGTAGTCGAAACTTTGGAAATCAAAGGCTGTACAGTCACATCCGTATACAAACCACCGGACGTTGATCTCAAAATCAATCTAGCAGATAACTTTTCTAGTCAACACACGCAAATAGTGACTGGTGACTTCAACTGTCACAGCACCACGTGGGGGCTATGAGCATGATGATGAGAATGGTATTACAATAATGGGCGGAAGGCAACCATCTGAGCCTTATACATGACCCTAAGCAACCTGCATCTCATCAGTGGCAGATGGAAAAGCAGATACAATCCTGATCTGATATTTTGCAGCGAGAACATCTCACAACAGTGCATAAAATCTGTCTGCAATCCTATTCCAAATACACAGCACAGACCGATCATGTGCGAAATCTACGCAGCAGTTAGACCACAGACAGTTCCGTTCAGAAGTAGGTTATACTTCAGGAAATCCAACTGGCCGAAGTTTACAGAAACGCTGGACGCTGCAATTCCCAATACAGAACCTTCACCTGACTCATGACACTCTTGTGAGGGCTGTAAAGAGGTGCTCCAGAATTGCAATGCCTCGGGGTTGTCGAACATCATACATTCCTGGTCTAACTTCAGAACTCACTGCCCAATTTACAGAGTATAAGGTGCTATTCTAAGAAGATCCATTCGATGAGACAATGCTACTGGCTGGGAAGAAACTTACTGCATCTCTGAAGAATCCAAAAGGAATTCTGGGGTTAAAACGACGGAAGAACTTGATCTCATCAGAAACAGTCAAAGCGTGGAGATTATTGAGACGCCTCAATAATGGCCCAACCAGATCCACATCACACTGCAGCATTACTGCAGATCAGATAGCAAACCAACTGCTCATGAATGGGAAAGGAAGCCATAGAATCAAAGTTCCGAAAGTACAGCAAGAGGCCCAAGAACAAACGAGGAATCTGACTCTTCCTTTCCAGATTTATGAATTAAACAAGGCTATTAAGGAGAGCAAAACTGGTAAAGCATCCTGTCTAGATGACTTCCGTATGGAGCAACTCAAGATTTTCGGTCCAGAAACAAGAAAGTGAATCCTGCAGCTTTTCAACAACTGCATGAACCAGTGCCATATACCAAAGATCTGGCGAAAGAGCAGGGTGATAGCTCTTCTGAAACGTGGAAAGGAAGCAAATCATCCCAAGAATTTCAGAACAGATAGCCTTTTGTGTCACCCTTATAAACTGTTCGAAAGTATGATTCCGAATAGAATCCTACCAGTAATAGACCCTGTTCTCATACCTGAACAAGGAGGATTTCGACCAAACAGAAGCTGCACAGGGCAACTTTTGAATCTCACTCAGTTTATAGGGAATGGCTTTGAAACCCGTCAAGTAACTGATGTGGTCTTCGTGGATCTCACAGCAGCGTATGATACTGTCCATCATCGGTTACTCCATGCAAAATTATACAATATGATCAAGAACGCCCACCTCGTTAGACAACTCAGCACCCTCCGCCAAAACCGTAGGTTTTTTTGTTGAATTTCAAGGACAACACAGTCGCTGGAGAGCGCAGAAAAATGGTCTACCTCAGGGAAGCGTCTTGGCTCTACTTCTCTGCAACATTTATACCAACGACCAGCCATTGACCCCAGGCACAAAGAGATTCTTACATGCAGATGACCTAGTCCTTGCTACACAGAGCTCATGCTTTGAAAGAGTGGAAAGAAACCGGACAACAGCACTTAGAACATTGTGAAACTATTACAATCGGAACCAACTCAGACCAAACCCTTCGAAGACACAAGTGTGTGCCTTTCATTTAAGGAACAGGGAAGCTAATCGTGAGCTACATATTGCATGGTCAGGCATCCAACTACATCATCATCATCATCATCTCATCATCATCATCATCATCATCATGTACCTAAATACTTCGGAGTCACTCTCGATAGATCTCTGACATTCAAAACTCACTGCAAGATCACTAAAATTAAAATCTCCGCTCGAAACAACCTAATTCGCAAACTAGCGGGGACACAGTGGGGATCACATCCACAAACTATTCGCTGTTCTGCAATGGCACTGTGCTGTTCTACTGCTGAATATGCTTCTCCAGTCTGGTACAGGTCATCTCATGCCAGACAAGTAGACATTGCTCTCAACGAAACCTGCAGGTTGATCACAGGTTGCTTAAGACCTACCTAAACTGATATGCTCTACTGCCTGGCTGGAATAGCGCCACCATGGGTACACAGAACAGCGGTTGCTAACAAGGAGAGACTGAAAGTGGAACAGGACAGTGCCCATCCACTGCATGGACATAATCCACCACAGCAACGGCTGAGATCGAGAAAGAGCTTCCAGAGAAAAGAGCTTCCAGAGAACATCCGAGAAGCTCACCATTTCACCAGAGAAGGCAAGGCTGGAGTTATGGAAGAAGTCGACGCCTCACCTGCAGACGCCAGAAGCTGAAGAACTACAACCTGTACACAACGAGAGCTGGCTGGTGTGGAAATCTTTAAACAGATTACGATCAGGAGTTGGACGATCCAGAGACAACCTGAAGAGATGGGGCTTCATAACAGAAGATACGTCCTGTGATTGTGGACAAGAACAAACCACAAGCCACATGCTACAGTGCCTTTTGTGCCCTACATCCTGCACGAAGATTGATCTCCTGCAAGCCACTCCAAGCGCCTTGGAGGTTGCAAAGTACTGGGCACATGTAATATAAATACAATATTTACTGACGTGTGTGACTAGTGTAGGTGTTTGTTTGCAGCCAAGACAAGATTTTAGAAAAGTAAGCAACAGAATCAAAATTGAATGAAGAATGGACAGAGCGAGTTCTGTTATAATGTTGTTACGTAAATTCTTCAAAAGAAGGAACTTAATGGTTACGTAAATTCTTCAAAAGAAGGAACTTAATGATAAGTACTGACTTATCTAGGAGAAAGGTTCCAAGATAGGGTTTGACAGTATAAAAGTCTAGCGTACATTTTTTGCTATTGTGCCTTCAGAGACAAGTATTTACGGGATACGCTGAAGCTTTTTCCTAGTACAAAAACGTAATAAAATCAATATGGAAAAGGAAAGAAAAACTAAATAAGTATTCAACTTGCGCCATTTATACAGACATTTCTGGTATAGGAAGTAACACTGCTATGCGGTAGTACAGAATCTACTGTATTTCTACAGTAGATCAGTTTTCCACTTCCATATTCTGTAGCTGTTAGTCAGCCTATGTAGTGGAATTAACGTGCAGGCAGTTTTCACAAAACGTAGATCTCACAGCCTTAACCATAAAGTTAGTAACAGTAAATTACTCAATTTTAAGGAAACAGTACCTGAAGATATTTGTTCCAAAACAGCGAAACTGCGACATCAAGGAGTGTAAAGGGCAGATCAAGAATGTTGGTTGTTTCGTTGGTTGATTGGGGATGGGCTGGGGTGGCAGGAGGGGACCAAAAAGCAACGTCATCAGTCCTGAGATCTAAGGTGGCAGAAACAGAGAGAGACAACACAAAGGACAGTCAGTCAGTCAGTCAAGGGGAAGGTGAAATGGGCAAAGAAAGAGGTTAAAGGTATGAAAGGGCAGCAGGGAGAGGACAGATCAGGATGGGGTGGGCGCAAACAGAGAGAGCAGGACCGTCACAGATACGCAATGCGCTTTGGGGCATCAGCTCCACCATTCATACCATATCATACACCACACCATACCATACAGAATACCGTAGCATGCGCAATACCATGATCGTGACAATGTGGGCAACACCACGAGAAGATCAAAAAAGGGAATCAAAATGGCAGAGAAACCAGGCAAAATGCAGGGGAAAAAGGGGAGAAGAACCCGGCCACTGTGGAGACAAGGCCAACGGCTCCATAAGCAATGTGAACGCTAACTAATGGCCTCCAATTCCAGACGAATATTCGATGATTTGAACACCGGAAGAGACCATTTTCGCGAAGAAAACCGAGGAAAGATGTTACCATATGAGGATCATCAGCTAACACGCAGGACAAGGAAGGTTGGAGGGGATATGTAGTAAGAAGGGCCGAAATGCAGGGGCAATCCAGCAAAATATGGATCACGGTGGTGGGGGGCCCCGCAACTACAAGGTGAGGAGGATTAGGGGGCTCACTGCTGGGTAAAAAACTACTGGTCAACCTAGTATGGCCAATACGAAATGGCAGAGGGTGGAAGACACCCAATGGGAGAGTTGAACGAGAGAATGCCATGTGGAGCTACCCCAGGGAAGGAAGGGGGAGAGGTATCGACGCCATAGGTACTAGGAGGGAGTTATTCCCCAAATGGTTTATCTCACGCTACAGAGAGAAAATTTATAAGTGGAGGTCAAACTCCAAAGAGGAACCAGAAACACTAAACAAGGTAGGATCAAAAAGAAAAAGCAATGGCAACAAAGCTGGAAGGAACACAGAAAACCAGATGGCTGGCCAGGTCAACATACTGTAGGTATGAAAACTAAGGCGGGGCCAGAGGGGGAGGGGTTACGACAGGGAGGAAAGGAGGATAAGTGCAGAGCGGTAAGGAAGATAGGGCTGGTATAACTATGGGTCCTGTGTAAGCCATGCATGAACTTATGGTAGAACCCCAAGCCTCAGGGAGGGGGGGGAGACCAAATATGGAAAACGTGTTTAATGAACAAGAACTAAGTACACACATCAAAATAGATTTGCACCACCTTGGTTCCTAGAATTCCGGAACATGTACAAAAAATTGGAAGAGAGATCAACATAAACATCATTCCCCCCATTTTATTGCTCATGAAAACTACACATAGCATGTTGTACCACCATACAGCGAGACCTTCAGAGGTGATAGTTCAGATTGCTGTGCACACTGGTACCTCTAATACCTAATAGCACGTCCTCTTGCACTGATTCATGCCTGCATTCGTCGTGTCATACTATCCACAACTTCATCACAGCACTGTTGGTCCAGATTGTCCCATTCCTCAATGGCGATTTGGCGTAGATCCCTCAGAGTGGTTGGTGGGTCACGTCGTCCATAAACGGCCCTTTTGAATCTATCCCAGCCATGTTAGATAGGGTTCATTTCTGGAAAATATGCTGCCACTCTAGTCGAGCGATGTCGTTATCCTGAAGGAAGTCATTCACAAGACGTGCACGATGGGGGCGCGCATTGTCGTCCATGAAGACGACCGCCTTGGCAATATGCTGCAGATATGGTTGCACTGTCGGTCGGAGGATGGCATTCACGTATTGTACAGTAATTACAGTGCCTTCCATGACCACCAGCGGCGTACGTTGGCCCCACATAACGCCACCCCAAAACAGCAGGGAGCCGCCACCTTGCTGCACTGCCTTGGCAGTGAGTCTAAGGCGTTCAGCCTGACCGGGTTGCCTACAAACAGGTCTCCAACGATTGTCTCTAAGGCATATGGGACACTTATGAGTGAAGAGAACGTGATGCCAATCCTGAACAGTCCATTCTGCATGTTGTTGGGCCCATCTGTACCGCACTGCATGGTGTCGTGGGTGCATAGATGGACCTAGCCGTGGACTTTGGGAGTGAAGTTGCGCATCATGCAGCCTACTGGACACAGTTTGAGTCTTAACACGATGTCCTGTGGCTGCACAAAAAGCATTACTGAACATGGCGTTGCTCTCAGGGTTCCTCCGAGCCATAATCCGTAGGTAGCGTTCATCCTCTGCCCTTGGGCGGCCTGATCGAGGCATGTCATCGAAAGTTCTTGTCTCTCTCTCTCTCTCTCCCCATCTCGTCCATGCCCAAACAACATTGCTTTGGTTCATTCTGAGACACCTGGACACTTCCCTTGTTGAGAGCCCTTCCTGGCACAAAGTAACAATGTGGAAGCGACCAAAGCGCGGTATTGACTGTCTGGACATGGTTGACCTACACACAACATGTACCTCCTTCCTGGTGGAATGACTAGAATTGATCGGTTGTCGGGCCTCCTCTGTGTAACAGGTGTTGCTCATGCATGGTTCTTTACATCTTTGGGTGGGTTTAGTGATATCCCTGAACAGTCAGACTGCCTGTAATACAACATCCACAGTCAACGTCTAATTCCAGGAGTTCTGGGAACTGCGGTGATGCAGAACTTTTTTATGTGTGTACATCGACAATAAGATAAAATATTAGCAACCTATAAATACTGTCAAGTATTTTTGCTTTTATAAGTATTGTAGATAACAGACCATACATAAAAGACACCGAAAATACCTTTAACATTTGTGTGTCCTACCATTATGTTTTTCATTTTTCAACGTAACTCATTGACAAAGAAGGTCAAGTGAAAAAATGTGAGACAACTTACACTTTTGAGCAATATGATACGATTTTCTAGCAATTATGAAGAAAATACAGAAGTACATTTTCCAAGAAATTAACCATGTAAAAGAAATACACTCACTAAAAACTTAAATACAAAGTAATGATGTTCCACAAATGCGAGAGAAGATGCCATGCACTATTTTGAAGATTGTGATATACAGATTCATTTTCCAAAACCTTTGGAAATTCTACACAATGAGGTAAATGTAACCAATCTTCAATGTAAAATTACATTTTCAGTTAGTTTCATTGAGCAATATCAATGCTGCATATTTTAGTTGTTAAATATCCCCCCCCCCCCCCCCCCCCGAGAGTGACTGAATAATCTACAAGAGCACTTACCTCCTCTGCTAACTCCAAGGGCGCCATCGTTTGTCTTCTCGACCTTTTATGAGTATGGAACTGTAAGAAATGAATGAGCACACATTGTACAACGTAATAATGTAATTTACTAGTAATGTCACAAACATAATTAACCGCAACACTAAGAATATCCCTGGCGCTAATAAAACAGGACTTCATTTCTAAAATGTCTGAAATTTTTTCATATTAAGGCATATATAACAAATTCTAATTCTAAGTCTGTTTCTTTGCAGGATTTCACAGGCAAAGCGCCCTCTTACAAAGTCAAGAAACTGAAATATCACAGGATCCGTCGTTTGAACTAAACCCTAGCTGCTCAGTCCTCAAAATGTTAATATGCATTTCCTTTTATTGCTCATCTTAATACCGGAGGAAAACTCATTTCAAAACGAAAACCACCATAAAATATAACTTCAGTGGCAAAATGAGGTGGAACTTTTGTTACAATTAATGAACTATTTACTGACATGTAAAAATAATGCTACAATACATAGGAATCTGGTTCCTTGAGTCGTCATTTAATTACAAAAATGTTATGCACTAATGATACTGAAAATTCTATCCCCAAAAAGTGTCACATGTGAGTGAAATAAGCTTTGTCTGGGGACAGGATAGCAGCGTATATTCCAGATGTAAAGGGACTGGCATCTACAGAGAACCGGATCTAAGGGGACGCGATTTAAAGGGCAACAGTATAGCAATGCATGTTTCAGGGAAGATAATCTTACCACTTATTGAACATCCAGCGTCAGATTACCCACTTCGCCAGTTTATATTCAAGATAACTCCCCTTCTCACAGGAAACCACTGGGATTTTATCAAGGTCATCCAGGGGAACTAACCGCACTCCTTAGGCAATTTTACGAGTTATATTCAAGATCATGACGTAACTCGATGAAGGTTATTTGATATATTCTTAAAACTCGCATGTAGCCACTCCACGTCTCTCAGCCAATTGGAGCACAATAAAATAGTAGGAAACCAAGGTGGACCAATAAGATCCGAGCTCACCTTCGTTCCCCCCCCCCCCACCCTCCCCCTCATTATAACCCTTAATAACTAAGTCTACTGTGTAGGCTTTTCCATTCGAAGTCTGAGCATTACTGGGAAGAAACTCATGTTTGCTGCAACTAATAATTATCTAGCGGCAGGGTTTGGATGTAACTATTATAGTCCCTACAACAAACTAACCAACAGATTATAAACTATTTTGTTTTTGTAATACATTTTTACTGTATTTTGCTTATTAATATTTTTCCATTTTTATTTACAATGGTATGTATTTGATGTACACACAATGCGTCTATTTACTACACTATGTGATCAAAAGCATCCGGCCAACCCCAGAAATTTATTTTTTCATATTAGGTGCGTTGTGCTGCAACCTACTGCCAGGTACGCCATATCACCTATCTCAGTAGCCATTAGACATAGTGAGAGAGCAGAATGGGGCGCTCCGCGGAACTCACGGACTTCGAACATGGTCAGGCGATTGGGTGCCACGTGTGTACACGAGATTTCCAGACTCATAAACATCCCTAGGTCCACTGTTTACGATGTAACAGTAAAGTAGAAATGGGAAGGGACACGTACAGCACAAAAGCGCACAGGCCGACCTCGCCTGACTGACAGACACCACCAACAATTGAAGTGGGTCGTAATGTGTAACAGGCAGACATCTATCCAGACCATCACACCATAATTCCAAACTGCATCAGGATCCAATGCATGTACTATGACAGAGAGGAGTTGAGAAAACTTTGATTTCATGGTTGAGCAGCTGCTCATAAGCCACACATCACGCCGGTAAATGCCAAACGACACCTCACTTGGTGTAAAGAGAGTAAACATTGGACGATTGAACAGTGGGAAAACGATGTGATGAGTGATGAGTCACGGTACACAATGTGGCGATCCGATGGCAGGGTGCGGGTATGGCGAATGCCCAGTGAACGTCATCTTCCAGCGTGTTTAATGCCAACTGTAAAATTCGGAGGCTGTGTTGTTATGGTGTGGTCGTGTATTTCATGGAGAGGGCGTGCACGCCTTGTTTCGCGTACCACTATCACTGGACAGTCCTACATTGATGTTTCAAGCACCTTGTTGCTTCCCACTGTTGAAGAGCAGTTTGGGGATGGTGAGTGCGTATTTCAACTTGATCTAGCACTTGTTCCTAAGCCACGGCCTGTGGCACAGTGGTTACACGACAACAACGTCCCTGTAATGGACTGTTCTGCACAGAGTCCTGACCTGAATCCTATAGAAACCTTTGGGATATTTTGGAACGCCGACCTCGTGCCAGGCCTTAACGATCGACATCGATGCCTCTCCTCAGTGCAGCACTCCATGAATAACGGGTTCCCATTTCCCAAGAAACCTTCCAGCGCCTGAATGGAGAAGCTCTCATCAAGGCTAAGGGTGGGCCAACACCATATTAAATTCCAGCATTGCCAATCGAGGGCGCCAAGAACTTTCACGTGACTTTCAGCCAGATGTCTGGATACTTTTGATCACATAGTGTCATTTGTTAATCTGCACAGATGAACCGTATGTTATGATGCAGCAGCCCTCATCAAATCTCTATATACTGACAGTTTATGGAGCCGCACCAATGCCATAAAGCAGGCACACTAATTCTCTATCGAGATAACATTTGAGACCACACTATGCACACCATTAGCCCGCCATTGGGCGGCATCTGCATCTACACAGTACTCGCATATGTTTGATATGAGTGCCAACAAACTCCACATTCTGTGATCCATTCACTTCATCATTGATTACGCCAATAACCTACTTGTTTTCTGGTATTATTTCAAAAGGATTATTAGCTGCGTGTCCGGAAGTGTTCAGTTCTTCAGGAGTATCTAATTGTTTCACATGGATCCCTGCCTTTAACCCAGTAGATTAAACTGACTACATCCATACAATGTAACTTGGGATTGACGAAGTTTGGCTTCGCAAACTCATACTGAAAGCGGTACATGTGGAGTTTGGAGAGGTCCACAACACACATACCAATCTAGACAGCCTTCATGGACTGCATTGGAATCTAGGACATCTCTACAGTCTTTCATTAACATGGAAATCCATGACAACATTGCTCGGAGTAGTTTTCGCGCGTGATTCTAACATTCCATACCAAATCTGTGGCATTACTTAATGTTTCTACAGGGCAGAATACGAGGTGCATTCAAGTTCTAAGGCATCCGATTTTTTTTCTCCAGACTGGAAAGAGATAGAAACATGCGCATTGTTTTAAAATGAGGCAGCGTTCATTGTCAATACGTCCCAGAGATGGCAGCACCGTACGGCAGATAGAATTTTATTGCCAGCGGCGAGAATGAGAACTGTTTTAAATACTTAAAATGGTGACTTCTCCTTACTTTAACAGCGTGCAATCATTCGTTTTCAGAATTTGGTGGTGTGAAACCAACTGAAATTCATCGACAGTTGAAGGAGACATGTGGTGATGGAGTTATGGACGTGTCGAAAGTGCGTTCATGGGTGCGACAGTTTAATGAAGGCAGAAGATCATGTGACAACAAACCGAAACAACCTTGGGCTCGCACAAGCCAGTCTGACGACATGATCAAGAAAGTGGAGAGAATTGTTTTGGGGGATCGCCGAATGACTGTTGAACAGATCGCCTCCAGAGGTGGCATTTCTCTGGGTTCTGTGCACACAATCCTGCATGATGACCTGAAAATGCGAAAAGTGTCATCCAGGTGGGTGCCACGAATGCTGATGGACGACCACATGGCTGCCCGTGTGGCATGTTGCCAAGCAATGTTGACGCGCAACGACAGCATGAATGGGACTTTCTTTTCGTCGGTTGTGACAATGGATGAGACGTGGATGGCATTTTTCAATCCAGAAACAAAGCGCCAGTCAGCTCAATGGAAGCACACAGATTCACCGCCACCAAAAAAATTTCGGGTAACCGCCAGTGCTGAAAAAATGATGGTGTCCATGTTCTGGGACAGCGAGGGCGTAATCCTTACCCATTACGTTCCAAAGGGCACTACAGTAACAGGTGCATCCTACGAAAATGTTTTGAAGAAGAAATTCCTTCATGCACTGCAACAAAAACGTCCGGGAAGGGCTGCACGTGTGCTGTTTCACCAAGACAACGCACCCGCACATCGAGCTAACGTTACGCAACAGTTTCTTCGTGATAACAACTTTGAAGTGATTCCTCATGCTCCCTACTCACCTGACCTGGCTCCTAGTGACTTTTGGCTTTTTCCAACAATGAAAGACACTCTCCATGGCCGCACGTTCACCAGTCGTGCTGCTATTGCCTCAGCGATTTTCCCGTGGTCAAAACAGACTCCTAAAGAAGCCTTCGCCGATGCCATGGAATCATGGCGTCAGCATTGTGAAAAATGTGTACGTCTGCAGGGCGATTACGTCGAGAAGTAACGCCAGTTTCACTGGAAAAAAAACCGGAGGTCTTAGAACTTGAATGCACCTCGTATAACGCTCTTTGTTCCCTGGCCATGTCCAGAGAGCCCACTCCCACAAAAGGGCTCCATCCCAAAGTTATGTATTGGCACCTGACTTCATCATGCAAATGGGCGAGATACGCCAGTTCTAAGGCCAAGATCTTTCTTTCACCAGCATCCCCACCTGGTTCACGGATCTTATCCTTTAGTCTGGCAGTTTCTCCTTCACACATTCATCGGGACCCTGGAAATGGCTGGCTCTGTTGTGCGGCGAACCCACAGAGGTGGTTTACATCTAGGTAAATGATTTTAGATAAATCATTATTTCGCCTGTACTACTCGTCACTCATCCATGAGTTACTCATCTTGGCGTACTGTGCAGTCACTGGGGAAGTTTTCAATGAATTCTGCGTTCATAGAAGAGCAAGATGTCAACACCAGTCAACTGTTCAATGCTGACATATTCCGTGTACCGAATCCCACGAAAGACCTGGCATGAAGAAATAGAAAGCAGAACTACTCTAAAATGTACGTGAGGAAGCGTACATTGCTATTAGTTTATAATCTAGCATATTCTCCTAAACAATGGACGCTAAACACCAGACGAAGATTCCGATCCTGCTCATCCTCCACTTCCATTATTGCAGTGTCCATTAGTATACCGGACAGTGTGGTTATGTCAGGCAATGCCGTTTCATAGAGTGTCTCCAACAAATCCAGGATTTCATGTGGACAGACCCCCTTCTTTATCACAAACTGAAACCTTGCATCTTTGGATTATGTAGTCTGGTGATATGCATGACTTCCTGAGGCGAAGACTCTGAAGAGAGACGTTCACGAGGCAAAGCGGTTCCACGAATTAAAGCAATATATTTGATGTGGTTCTCTTGGAAGATGAAATATTCTTTCCAATGGTAGCAGGAATGAGTAACCCTATCACGTTTCAACCCAGAATCAACCAAGTGTTGAACGAGTAAGTGGGCATCACGCCTACTCAAAATGTGAAAGAGGATGGAGACGAGCTTGATAGTTGGCTCTAAGTTGCATTAGTTGTGAGATGCACTGTGGAACATCCCCCATATATCACTATGGTCTCTACAAGGACTTTCGTCTTCTCTATGCAATGGCAGCCCACCAACACGACTATCGGCTGCCTGCTCATACAGGGCATCATTGTTCTACGAGTCAGTCACGAAAATGTTGTTGCGATAAATCCCATCAACTTCCATACCAGGTTCTCGAGCTAAGCCAACCACCGTCTCACAGGATTATTCCCGACACGTGAATCAAACTGGTGATACTAGTCATACGAGTATACAAGTTCATATTCTGCTGAGTATGGTGGTAAATGTTCTGTGACGACTGTATGGGTGGCAGTGGGGTCATAATCACAAACGTGTCACAGGAGCTAGGAGGCACTAAGTTTGTATACGCAATGAAGGAACATTGGATCTGGTAGTGGATGTTCTTGACCTTTAAGGACAGCAGGCAATTCCACACAAGGCTGTTCCTGGCTCCAGCAAACTATGAGGTGTCCTCCTAGATAATATCTCTTTTTGAAAGATTTGACGCATCTGTGACAAATGTCTTGTACCGAAATGTTTTGATAAATCAGGAGCGACATTCTTTTGATTCACAAGCAGTGTTGCTTCCCAATATTTAATAGTTGCAAGAAATCTACATGTTTGGGGTGCCAAGGGAGCAAATATTGAAAAGTAGAGTGGTCCAACTACTTTATGCTTTACTACCTTTTTTTGCAATGTGTGTTCATGGTCATCTTCTGGCTTTCTATTAACTCCAAGTCTGTAAATATAAACCGAATGTTAAGTGTACTCCCTGACGAATTTTGAAATGTTGGGGTTAGTTTGTTTGGGGGAGGAGACTAGACAGCGAGGTCATCGGTTTCATCGGAGTAGGGAAAGTAGTCGGCCATGACCTTTCAGAGGAACCATCCCGGCATCGTCGTCGTAAATGCGAGTCCAGTGTGCATTTGAAATGTCCTGGAGTTTTATTAAGAACGAAATGGCTTAGAAATTATAATGGCCATGGCCATTAGACATATTTTAATTATTACAAAGGACTGCATTTGTTGGGTAATTTCTATTGCCAGCCAAAAGTGACCTTGGAAAGTAATATTCATCCCTCTCATCTTGAGTCTGGACATTAATGTGTCCTTTTTCTTTTACTGGCAATATCTTTCAGAAGGAGGATGAAACTGGACCTCACCTCCATTAAGTAGATCAGAGATATATAAGCATGTACCGAGGTGTACATGGCTGAATGCATTACCTAACCCCCCTTCCTGAACGCTGAAAACAGTGATTGAGTATGACTCTTGATAAACTTCCAAACCCACCTGCTATTTGGCAGCCATTTCTCACCCAAATTTGGTTGATGGTCTTCTCTTCAGCATCACTACTGTCCTTTGTAGGGTGCTCGAGCAGAGTTCAGAACTGTGTTACACTTCATGGAAGTATACCACATGTAGTTACCATTTAAGAGAGCATCCTTTCCACAATGGCTTCACAAGCATTGTGGGAAGTTGCAGGGTATTAGCAGTCCATATTCGAGTTATCAATGAACCTTTGTGAAATTCTGTCCCAGAAGTGATAACAACCATAATATTTAAATGCAGTTGCAGGGCGTATTTGGTAATCTGTTACAGGGTGGACAGGGGTATAACTGTTGCTACATACAGAATAATGTCGAAGCCAGGTCCAATGCAGTGTAGGTCAATGATAGGGAATGCGACAGTCCAGGGTACAGCTGCATTGTCGAACGAGTTGGTATCACCAGTTAGTACCACGATGATGATGGACCTGGCGGTAGTGGTGTTTGTGGGCACAGTTTCCGTTTGTTTTGTTTTAGGGAAGAAAAACACCTAGGATTATATGCGCCCGTATCAGAACTGTAAAACACGAAGACGAAAAAGGAGTTAAAAACGACTAAACGTTAAGCCCAATCAACGGAAGGAAAGACAGCTATAAACATGGACTTCGAGAAAGGTCCATAAAATACGCCCTAGAGACAAAGGAGGTCCTGAACTAAATTTCTGAACTGAAGATTAAATTTTCTTCTCCATATATCTACGACAGAAAAACAAAACGCGGTTGCCAACCCATAAGTCGTTCGCTAAAACGGCCGATAGCTCAGACGGCAAATATAAATGAGAATGCTGGCAGTTTTTAAAAAAAAGGGCATTCTATCAGGAAATGTTGAACCGTGAAAGGTTTAGGGCAATCAGCACAGTAGTGGGATCCCCACTTAATTTGCGATGGCTAAAAATATAGTGCCCAATACGCAACTTACAGAAGATGATCTCTTTCTGGCGAGAAAGCCGAGAGGAAGTCCTAGCTGCTGGGGCATGTTTAATTCCCCATGACCAGTGGAGATGCTAAAGTGACACCAACTGCAGACAGACAGCAACGCCAGAGGACGGTAAGAATTTGCACAACGACCTGCAGAGAACTGATGATTGGTGCAGGCTCTGGCAGTTGAACATAAATGAATGTAACATGTTGCGCATACATAGGAAAAGAATCCACTGCTGTACAACTACACTATGACAAACAGCACGAGACAGCATCTGCCGTAAAATAACTAGTCGTAACTATCCAGAGGGACGTTAAGTGGAATGACCATATAAAAAAAGATATGGGGAAAAAAAGCAGACACCAGACTCCGTTTCACCCGAAGAATCTT
Source organism: Schistocerca americana (assembly GCF_021461395.2). Classification (NCBI taxonomy): domain Eukaryota; kingdom Metazoa; phylum Arthropoda; class Insecta; order Orthoptera; family Acrididae; genus Schistocerca; species Schistocerca americana. Next base: position 49,846,741 of record NC_060122.1, read on the forward strand.
AATGAAATATAACGGATCCCCGAAAGAAGTGACTTATAAGCCGCTTCTTCTCCCGATTCCTGAGTATTGTTCATCTATCTGGGATCCCTACCAGGTAGGAATGATAGAGGAGATAGCGAAGATCCAACGAAGAGCGGCACGTTTCGTCACCGGATCATTTAAATAGCGAGGGCGCATTGCGGAGATGCTAAACAAACTCCACCGGCAGATGTCAGAAGAGAGGCGTTGTGAATCACGGATAGAGTTACTATTTAAATTTCGGGACAGCACTTTTCAGGACAAGTCAGACAACATTTCACTGCCCCCACATCCATGTCTCGTATGGATTATGAGGAGAAAATTCGAGAAATTGGAACCATAGACTATTCGCGAGTGGAACAGGGCTGTATGGATCAGATAGTGGTACAGAAAGTACCCTCCACCGCACACCATTACATGGCTTGTGGAGTATGATATAGATAAAAGATCATATGAGGAACTGGAAGAACTAGCAGGCCAAGGAATGAGGACTGAAGCTGTGGCACAGCAGCGTCAGCACCTCGTTTCCCATCAGACCGATGTACCCAGGGACCCACATAAACATCATAGTGGCTCCATCAAGCGAAACCATTCCTGGACTCATTGCAATAAGGGATGGATGGTGTACAGCACATAGAGGCTCTGTAGGGCACAGAGGATAGGAGCACATGACGTTATTCAAAAGCCTACATCGCTGCATGTACTGATACTGGCTGAAGAGCTCTACTGTAAATACTGCGCAGTGTTCTAGAAGCTGATACTGAAAAACGTCAGCTCCAGTGACGATGGCACACTCGACACAAAGGTCAGTCTGAGAACCATCAGTATACTTTAAGGTACCAAAGCGAAGTTCTGTGACGATAAACTTTTGAGAATATAGAGGGTCTGGAGTAGTGTCCTACTTATGAGAGTAGAGGGAGTCTGGAGTAGTGTGTTTTGGAAGAGAATGAACTGCGAGTTGAACACGGGCAACTGCACAAAGCCAAGGCGATGAATACTTAACACCCACTGGGAAAGTAGCAAGTGGCATGAAGTTATGTTGACGGAGCAATAGCCAAAACAGACTCAAGGAGGCAACAGAAGAGGGATGTGTCCCTTACTGGCGATCAAAGGAGTCACCGAAGAAGGTGGCATAGTATGGATGGCCGCGCCATGGCAGACAAACGGCAGGCGTATTTTCCGGGGAGAAAGTCACGGCGGTATGACACAGGTAGTTCAGTTGCTTCGGCAAACCATCTCAGTCTGGCTAGTGGAAAAGGTGCCACTGGCGAAGCGGGTGCCACGGTGGTGGATAGTACTGAGACAGTGTAAGAGAGACGGACATGGAGATTCATGAACGAAACACCTGTAGTCTAGTTCCAAACGTACAAGGAACCCCTGCAAACAGGGGGGGTGATCCGTTCCGCCAAGAAACTACCACTGCAGATGAGACTTTCAGCGGCAAAACTATTTTGTACAGATCGCCATATTGCACAGACCGTTCAACCACGCAAAAGTGGTCTACAGATCGTCAAATACATCCCACATACTCACCGCGCCACAGTGCAGCACCAGCGGAGGAAACTGCCGCTGTAAACGCGGCCCATGACTGCAGCCGCGGAAGGGCTCGTGAGCCAGAGAGAGGCCAGCCGGCCGTGGACGAGGACCGCAGTGGTAGCAGTCCGAATGCTATCAACATCCCCAGCACAAACACTCGTTATGTTGAATCTTTTCAAATTCCTGGAGAGTGTACATGCGGCACACACCCACACACCCACACACCCACCCCCCCACACACACACACACACACACACACACACACACACACACACACACTCCTGAAGGCGACTCAACGCAAACTGGGTTTTAGTTCACTATTCACCCAACCAGGTGGAGCCGCAAGCCAAATCGTCGTAATCCGGAAGCTTTCTCGGACTCTGAACTGGTGTACAAAGGCTGGTTCGGTTCCCCTCAGCACAAAGGCGTTACTGTTTCTGGCCCCTACCTGCTTGCCTGCTATACCCATCTCCAGACTCTGGGATTACAGGACCATAGTTTTCCAGAATATCATACCATTTTCACGATAATTCTCCACATCAAGCACAGCAGTATTCTACCGATCGCTTGCACGCAACAATTCCGAAGATATGGACTGGAAATTGTTTCTCTAGAAACCTGAAACTTTAGCAAGGTGGAGCATACTGTAAGCAACTGAGTAACTTTAAACATATCCCGTCTGCAAATACCGTTACATGAGAACTAAAAAAAAAAAAAAAAAAAAAAAAAAAAAAAAAAAAGTGAAAACTGATGTTTCCACTCCCGAATACCAATGTTGCTGAGCTAACAGATTCCAAATCATCCTTATAATTTACAAAGTCAACTAAGATGTTCCTCACATCTAAAGAAGCAGCAAACGGGTCTTCCACCCGTCTTTCACCTGCTAGATGCACACAACACAATCGATGTTTTCTCAACAAAATAAAGATAGGAAATATGCAGAAGCAGTTACCGGACAATTACATGGGAGTGAATAATGGTCCGGCGCAAATACACGTCCATATAAAATAATCTAATTTCCACGAAGAAACATGTGATCACGAAGGCTGCCCAACATATACAGGGTATTAGTTCGCTATTTAGCCGTCTAGAGGGCGATACGGACAGGTCAACTACATTCCTGTACCCCAACCGGTCTCTCACTCTGGACGGCTCCTGCTGTCTGCTGGACATGTGAGTAATTCCCGCCACAGGCCACGCACCCCCGCACAGAATCATCCCAGGAGCCGACCACACACTCGTACGTATCTCATCACTATATTTAGAATTAAATATTACGATTATGGTCTCAATACGACAACATTCGACAAAGAGCGAAGTATCAGAAACACCCCTTCTGACGGCTGTGGCTATGGAAATAGAAATATCTGTACCACTGATGACTTTACGTACTTCTCCAAGTAAAAAATAAATAAAATCTTCCATTCCTTTGTGGCTTACAAATCCATACCATACCTTCCCTTACGACAGGTCATATTCATTTTCTTTGCGCGCGCGCACGCGCGCCCTCTCTATATAAGCCTGATGCTCAAAGTTCACCTATCATGCATTCCCTGCTACTACGTACAGGGCGTTTATAAGTAAATATTGGGGTTTTAACGCTTTAAAATATTTACTATATTTAACTTACGGTTATAAATGACATGTCAAATGAAAGAGCAACTCAAACAGTTGTGTTTGGCACCAGTGTGCATGCGCAGCGCGCAATGCTTCCGCTGCAATCCGCTAGACGAGCGCTGGATGTGTGCTGCATGACAAGTTCTTGGTATAACTGAGTTGCTCTTTCATTTGGCATAGCATTTTTAACTAAGTTTAATATAATAAATATTATAAAGCGTTAAAACCCCAATATTCATTGATAAATACCCTGTACAATACTCTGTCACTTAACTGATGGCTTCCGACACAAAATAATGCTGACCGAAAATCAGCGATGAGTGGACATGTATCATAAGATTTTCTTGTGAGTGGTACCATTGTGTCTTAGAAGGAGAGATGTTCAAATGGTTCAAATGCCTCTGACCACTATGGGACCTAACATCTGTGGTCATCAGTCCCCTAGAATTTAGAACTACTTAAACCTAACTAACCTAAGGAGATCACACACATCCATGCCCGAGGCAGGATTCGAACCTGCGACCGTAGCAGTCGCGCGGTTCTGGACTGAAAGGAGAGATGTAATCGCCTTACAAGCCGCCAGATGTTAATAACACTTTCTCAACGACCATGTTACTGTCACAAGGGGTTCTACAGGTGCGCACAAGCATCGGTAATGATATCTGTGTTAAAAACTATACAAGCCTTATAAATCGAGGTATGGCATTACCTCCGAATAATGTGGTTTTTCCAGACAAACACCGCAACACTGAATATAGACGGTGATTGCCAGAGTGTATATTATCAGACCAACAGTGTGGTTACACGTCGCCGATTGGTTTAAGCTCTTAATAAAAACGCCGATTTTTGAAAGCGATTCAGCTAAGGAACGACGTATGAACCCGATATTTGCTGATCGCCCTTGCAGCCAGTATTTGTAACGCATTCTGTCTCATTGCCACGTCAGGGTTTCTGCGATATATCCACTGGGTTATAGTGTTGGTTGACTGCGAAGGATCACAAACAGTAGATGGTGTGCTGATTGAGGTAGTAAGAAATGTACACTAGCTTTTCAGATCACTAGTGCTACGTTTTCCGGTAGAAATTCTGTCTAAGAATTGGAGTCAAGTCATTCGATTCAATCACATTCCTACGTTGCATCCTATGGACGAGTCTTTTAATCATATTTCTGGCACTTTCATATCTCGAAACGAGTCACCTTTTCGAACCTGCTCCAGTAAAATTTTAGATTGTCCCTATGCATCCTGCAACTGCCCCATCAGACTCTGCACTGCCACCCAGCAGCTTTGTGCATGTGATCGTTCCAATTTAAGTCAGAACTGAGCAGAAGTTGGAGAGAGCTATATCTACAACATTCTGCAGCCCATGTACAAACAGGCTAAGCTGAGTTAGTGCAACAGCATTGTGTTTTGACCTTTTGATGGGGATGGGAATATGTTGTCGTATAAAAGATAGAATGGGAACTGGGAGAAGGACGAGGATTTTGCTACTGTATTGTGGTGCGTCTCCAAACTACATACAGGTGCTGCACTCTGAAGCAGATCCGTGTACCTCAGGGTCCTTTCACGCCTATCACCCCAGCATTTTATCATCATTGTTCTGTACCACCCAACAGAGAAAAATTAGGAACTGTAAAACCTCTGCTAACTTCATCCGATTAAGAACTCGATAAGAGTTTTACCACATCTCTCTTCCCATATATCGGAAACAAATACCATCTGCGTGATGCCATCGAGTGCACGTGGTGATCCTATAAAAAACACAGGTATTGATCCACAGACCAGTGTGAAGTGTCAACGCCCGTACTATAGGAGGATAACCATATCCTACAGACTATACCGTCAGTCGCAAGAGAGGCTTCCTGTGTCGTCGTTTGAAACGTTCTTTTTCCACTGTAACCGGCTTTGTACACTGCCATACATTCCGTTTTTACTGCCACAAGTTCGAGGTCTGTGTCAGTTTCTAAACTGACGTTAACATGTTCTGATTCGTTGTCTCTCACAGAAAACTAGACATCGCTTGGTGTAAGTCATGTTGTTACTACTGAAGACAGTCACAAAGTAAGAAAACTGGTAGAGTTTCACAGTGTTGTGGAGCCTTTCCAAACTGCTGTCCCAAGGTGACTGACAACCTCTACATTTAAACTCATCTGTCACAGTGATGGGATAGCTGGTGATACTGTGTTCCGTTTCGATTGATTCCTCATGTTGCAGTTATGTATGTGATCACTGTTTCGGTGCTAGCTGCCGCCCCTCCACCAAGACTCTTGCTCCATCTCAAACAAGGGACATCAGTCAATCAATATATGGCAATCAACAATTTACCGGTGGACGGGTGGGATGGAAAAGACACCGTCGATGCACTGGAATAATAGGCATCACAGATAGTGTGAACAATTTTACAGTCATCTAGACACCTACCAATTTTGGGACAGTATGCTTCGCAGTTTCAGTATCACTGCTAAACCACCCCTTCTGTACTTTCCAGGTACCATTGCGAATGTAGATAGATGACTGCAGTACTTCATTCTTTTGTTAATTCTCGAACATATACATCATCTATGTATACCAGACAGCGATCTACATATTTCTAGCACTTTGAGCATAGCTTCTAATTTACGATCTGTCTCTATGCGGATGGGTGTCACAGGGCATTCTCGCAATCTTAGAATAAAGTTTGAAAGATCCCTCGCACTATCTTCGACTAACCCATCCTGCAGCACCGTTACTGATTAAACCTGCAAATGACCAGGGGTAGAACAGTACATCCCGCATCTTGTGGATCAATGGAGCTTGCAAAGTCCGCACCCATCCAAGTGCTAAGATTTCTGTAGATTCCCCCTATGTCGAGGTGGTTAGCACCCCTTATAGATATATAGTAGTAGATTTGAAAGTGTTGTGATGTAATAGACGGTTAAGAAGAACAAGAACCGGGCCGTTATTATGCATGGTCAAGCTCCAGACAGATGGAGTTTGAAGCATTTTACGTAAATCAACTGCGCTATCAATTCTGAAGTATTGTCCTAGTGTCTGTGGTCAGTACCAGGAGGTTATTCGTTTGAGAGAACGAACATATGCACTCCTATGGCTACACGGTTCTGCACTTTAAGTAGGTTATAATGTTAGATCGCTAGAGTTTCCGACCTATCAGTTGTGTGGAATGAAGCACTGTTAATATTCTAATGTAAGAAATATATTTCCTGCACATGGCACACCTGCAGGTTTCTCTACAATTAACTATAGTAACAAACTGTAAAATGGAAACACTACTGCCTTAAAACATCAGCTCTGTGTGATATACGCACAGTCTAGCTTTCCAGAGTCGTTTAGCGTCCTGTGTTCACATCCGATCATGGTTCCGAAATTATACTATGCTCGCATCAGACTTGTGTAGAATGATCATTAATAATGGAGAATACCTCTTACAAGGAAACAGATAAACGCATAGCAGCGGTGTCTGACATATGAAATTATACGTCATGCCGCCACTAACTCTGTAAACAGGACATTCGTGAAGCAGATGGTTAAAGGATTGCAGCGCCTTACGAACACTTGTTGCTAACTTGTAATCATTTTTGTCACGAAAGTGAAGTCTCGATTTTTCACTCAAGATGCGACAAGGGAATGGAGTGTCATGTAAATCTTCGTATGTGTATAGGGAAGTGTCGAAACAGAGTGGTCACGTTTCATCATACATGAGATGGAAGTCCTCTGGTGACAGACAGGTTTGCTGTTAACGATCGCAAGTAGACAGTGCTCTACGTCACACAACTGATGCATCCTGACAGAACAACGGAAAAAAAATGATCAACTGACCTGCAGCAGCATCTCTACCCCCCCCCCCCCCTCTAGAATGCATCATCAGTCAGCCGTTAAATCATACCTCGTTACAGCTCCATCTCAATCACCCATCCACTTTGTTATCCCTTAAAGCAGATGCATGTAAGTTTAGAGGCAGATGGTGTTTTCTTGGAAAGCGTCAAATACAGCGGTCAGCTCGGGTGTATCACTGTTACTTCAGTATACATACATTAGAAAGATGCCTCCACAGAAAAAGAAGTGACTGTTCCCTAGTTCCTGGTGCTTCCATGTCAACGTATCTCCGATTCCTCTTGCTGTCACATACTCGTTCCTACATACAAGAATTGTTCTGCACCAGCCAAAAGACACGGAAGTACTTCGTCAATTTCCCCACATTTCAGTGTATTTTTCCTCAATTTATATGTATTTTCCGTCATTTTCGTAATTCTATCGATTTTATGTCAATTCTACCCATGCGATCATGACATCACTTCTAAAATTGCTCGTAAATGTGAAACACCTGCAACACCTAGCGCAAACGCAGTGTTTTCTTCTGATCGGGTGGCGTAGTATATTACTGGAGTCGTTTGCATCCAATCGCATCTGGGAGTAAGCATTAGGAGTGATTTAAAATGGAATGACCATATAAAATTAATCGTCGGCAAAGCAGATGCCAGACAGATTCATTGGAAGAATCCTAAGGAAATGCAATCTGTAAACGAAGGAAGTAGGTTACAGTACACTTGTTCGCCCACTGCACGAATATTGCTCACCAGTGTGGGCTCCGTTCAAGACAGGGTTGACAGGAGAGAGAGAAGAGAAGATCGAACGGAGAGCAACGCGCTTCGTTACAGGATCATTTAGTAATCGCGAAAGCGTTACAGAGATGATAGATAAACTGCAGTGGAAGACGGGTTTTGTTGTAGTTTCGAGAACATACCTTCACCGAGGAGTCAAGCAGTATATTGCTCCCTCCTACGTATATCTCGCGAAGAGACCACGAGGATAAAATAAGAGAGATTAGAGCCCACACAGAGGCATACCGACAATCTTTCTTTCCACGAACAATACGAGACTGGAATAGAAGGGACAACCGATAGAGGTACTCAGGGTACCCACCGCCACACGCTGTCAGGTGGCTTGCGGAGCATGGATGTAGATGTAGATGCAACCAGGCTATATCACCACAAGCGACTGTACCACCACACCATACCGTTGTATTAAATCGTGTCCAGCGCCAGACACCATCATTTGAGCATCCTGCACAGAACTACCTACCACCAGACACACACGTACCGCGAAGACAGATCGGAAGGAAACCACAGGCACCGTATTTAGTAGTCTCAGCACGAGGTCGGTCGGTCGTCCACAGCGGAGCGGCCGGCCAATGAACACGAGTCAACCGCCCGCCCCCCCACCGCACGCACACACACTGGCCTGATGCCAGCATCTTCCACGGACAGCGGTCGCTCTCTGAACAGGTGTACATCGTGTACACAGGCAGGGCTGGTTTCCCTGGCACAAAGACGTCCGCTGACGGTACTGTTTCAGATCTGGCCGGCTTGCTGCTGTGGTTTCTGAACGAGTTGCGTGCGATCATCTCTGAACTCTCGGATCACAAGAAATTTAATTTCTGAACACTGTCGATGAGAAATGCTTCGTCAATCCCGAATTAATTCACCCATCTCGAAACCGATATCAGCTGCAACATACGATTTTACACAAAAAAGAAAAAACTACGTACTTGTGACACTTTTGTGCTGAAACCGTCGAGAAGCATACGATAAATTTCCGGAATGTCATGTATTTTCACGAAGTTTGCAAGAGTATACCATTTATGCGACTGTTCTCGATACCGAACCACATAGCACTTTGCTACAGATCGCTTGCACAGTGTAATATCGAAGATAGAGAGTGGAAATTATATTTGTAGAAACCGTAACATAACAAAGTTCGTTATGTGGGACGCGCTGCAAACCACTGAGTAACTAAAAACTTACCTCATCTGCGAAGATCTTTACATGTAAACTCTAAACTAGAGTAAACTGGTAGTTCCACTCTTATTTTTTAACGAATACCTATGTCAGTGATTTAACAGATTCCAGATCATCTTTGCACTTTACGAAGTCAACTAAGGTTTTAACACTTGTGACTAGAGAACCAGCACATGTGTCTTCCACCAGTTTCTCACCATCTATATGCACACAACAAACATAGCTATGTTGTCTCAACCAAATGGCATTACAAGCAGTCAGCCGGTCAGTTTACAAATGGTAGGCATAATTATCCGGCGCAAACACTCGCTCATGTTGAATCTTGTCAAATTTACACGGAGAACATTCGCAACACGTGCGATCACGAAGGCTGGCCAACACCAAGTGGCGATGCTGACGAGATTCACCGTGCGCAGGTCAGCATCGCGCACGCTGGAGCTTGACTGCGCTCGCAGCCTACCACGTTGCTGACAGGGAAGCAGACTGCCTCCCGCCGGCGCAGTGTCTCAAAATGCTGGTCGCACTGATCTGCCGCAGAAGACAGGAGCGAGGGCTGTGTGGGCGCCCGCTGCTGCTGCCCACTACTCGGCCACTCGCGGGTGCTGAGGTCAAGGTGGTCAGACGACCACACGACTACCGGCAGGACGCGCATCGCTGAAGGAGCTCCAGGTTCAGCACAGAATTTCTCGTTGTTTTAAGTCACCGAATGTTTGCTTACGATAATGTTGAACCAGCGACAACTTCGAAATTTTTCCGTAATTCGCTCCATCTATCTGGAGTAAAAAAGTCTCGCATTGGCAAGATTCTCTTAAAAATACCAAGGCGCTAATAAACTCACTGTACGTTATAATTCGAAAGTAAATGATTGTAGGTCTCTTCTATAATTTACTGAATTTCCAACGAATCGTGAACAAGGGAAGATCGACCTAACCAGAACTTAGCATCTCGCAGGTGCGGAACACCGTACCATTCGCTTGTACGACGTGTGGTCAAAAAGTAACGGTAATTTTTGGTTCGCTTGAAAAAACTGTTGTTAATCAACACAACCTTGTGCCCTTCAGATTACTCCCCTTCATGCGCCAGCCCTTTTACCGAACTTGGAAGCACTTCTGCAACCCGCTTTTCGTTATGCCGTTCAACTCCGACAACGATTTTGTTTCTACCTCATCAGTGGTGGCAAAACGTCGTAGAAGTCTCGAGGGCCAGGAAAGGGGGGGGGGGGGGGCATGCCCGGCGAAAACGTTGGCTGGGGCCACGTAAATGATCTCTTTTTTTGCCAAAAACATAACGTATTCCTTACTGACCGTACGACTCTTGATGCGCTATCTCATTGTAATCGAAGAACTCAGTGAGAAGAAACCTCACATCTGATCGCGATTGTCGAATTTTTTCGGTGTTTGTTCTTCAGGCAGTTTCCACTGATTTCTTCGATTACGATGGGGTAGTGCATCATGAGTCGTACGGTTAGTAAGGAATACGTGATGTTTTTGGCAAAAAACAGGACAGTTTAGCTCCTATACCCATCATTTGTTACCTGTTAATCTTTATTTAGAAGTTATGTATCGCTGACTTCATTCACCAATTTCTGAGCGACGTCTAAGTGACGTTGCTTTTGGCGGAAGTTCAACAATTTTGGAAAAACTTTCCTGCTAGACGTTTCAAGCCCAAAATATCCGGAAACAATAATACTTGGCATGAGCCGAACGATATGCCGACGTCGTCAGAAACCTCTCTGTTGGTAATTCGGCGGTTTTCCAGAACCGTTTTCTTTGCTTCTTCCACATGTCCAATATATGTGCTAGGTAGTGCAGAACGGTATTCGTCTTCAATGTCTCCTCCAAGCCCTTTGGAACGCTTATACCACCGTACACACTTGTCTTATTTATAGAAGATCCGCAGTCAACGTTTCGATTGCGGTGCTGCACGTTATTCCTCTTTTCAAGCAAAATTTAATTCAAATCCTTTGATACATCATCTTGAAAAGTAAAAATTCCCCAGCATTCTACAACACTTTTAACCTTTTCGATTGCCAAACAAAACATTCAGAACAGCTGAAAATATGGACATACATAAGAAGCATGTGTAACAACAAGATGAAAGAGTTTGAAAACCGAATCCATAAAGCCGGCGAAATCAGAAAGTTCGTTATTTTTTTATCGAACCTCAAAGAGGTCTAGTTCTTCGAAAGAAGAAGATACATTATCACAACTCTCTAAACATTCAGTGCTTAAGAATAAATATGGCCATGCGCTTGGAAAAAAGTAAGTATTTTGGCGCTGGTCGGACGAGTCATTAACTATTTATGTTAGCTCAGTTACGAGGCAGCAGATCTAGTACAGAGCGGTGGTTCGAAGGTTGTCTGATCCCTTCGCAGCATTTTTTTATATTTTGCAGATAGGCTGAAATAATTCTCAATACATCATATTTACGAGTATTAATATTTTGGTAACGGTATGAAAAGGCAGGGCAAAGGAAACTTAGGAATAGGAAATAAATTTCGGAGGAGGTATATGCAATTGGATACTTATATTATTTTATAGTTCATTTACACGTGGTGTGGTAATATTCGAAGTGAAAAGAGGGACGCAGTAATTGTCTCTGCATCTTGCACGTGTCGTACACGCCACATTCTTTCGACTTGGGCGACATGGTTGCCTTGAAGTTTCTATAGAGAAACGAACTTTGTTTGCAAACTGTGCGATGAATGTAAACAAAGTGATACCCATTATTTCGCCCAATTTTGATGAGGATAGTTGGTGATGTGGAATTTTGTTTTTGGATTTGTTAGAGTGCACAGAAGCAACTGAGGTCATAAGCGCCGGTGTTGTTGAAAAAAAATTTACTGTGATGATGTCTTCTCGGTCTATGATTGTTTTTCACTCTGGATTGGTCGATTTTAGTTCACTGGGACCATAGCGTTTGCGTTTAGCTGCTGAGCACTATTAAACGCCAGAATGAAACTAATGGAATACCAAGTCCTGTACATTTCAATTACAGTCCTTTCTCGGAAACTTATTTGCAGTATCAAATTTTCCTTTGTCTTTCTTTTTCATGCCTTCCATGAGATTATTAATAAACGTTATTCATTGTGCATTGTTTCGGTTGCTTTGCAGTGCCACTTGCGTAAACAAACACTGGAAAGGAAGACATAGTTTTCACACAGAGACGACCCTGCGACCCTCTGATCACCGTTGTGTATCCCTTCCGCTATGCCAATCGTTGCAGACGGCCCATGCATCCGCCGACCTGCGCTAAAAATGCAATTTTTTTCTAAACGCTTGTCCACTGGGAGCTCCTCTTTCCTTTTTTCATTGTGAAGCACTGTATATACCACAAATTTGGACGGAATCTGTGATGAGTAGGGGCGGTCCCCTGATAAGATTTTATTTCCGTCAGATTGCGTCATCTGAAAAATTACAAATCCTTCGAACAAATAAACAACAAAAATTGAGATTTAGCAAACAGCGTAAAGAAGTGAAAACTTTTGTTACGCCTTCACTGTCGGTACGCTTTATTATTCCAAGAACCGTACGAAGAATTTCAAGAATGCATCCACTATCATATAAAACGATTTATTTTGGATTAATTTATTTAAACGCGGTCGTACAAGTACCGAAGACGAAGTGCGCTCCATCAGCAAACTGAGGTCACCACAGAGTAAACCGCTGACAAATCCACGATACGGTAATGCAAGACAGTCGAATTAAAATTCCTGAGATTGCTGAGACTGTAGACGTCTGAACTGAGCGAGTGCATTGTATTCTGCACTGAGAGTTGACTACGAAGAAACTGTACGAGATGGGTGTCTCGATTGCTCACTGTTGACCAAAAGCACATCCGGCACAGTATTTCAACATAATGTCTGGCGATGTTTGATCAGAATCCGCTAGACTTTTTACGCCGACTTGTGACTATTGATCAAACCTGAAACGATCAGACCATTATACTCCAGAGTCGAAACAGCAGTCAAAACAATGGAAAAAGGCTGCTGAAAGTGCACCACAGAAGTCAAAGACCATTTGGTCAGTTGGTAAGGTGATGGCCATTGTTCTTTTGTGAATCCCAAGGAATAATCATTTTTCTGCTAAATTTATAATTTTCAGCGATTTTTAAAGAATTTAACAGCTATTATATAGTTAAAATAATTTTAAAATGAGGTATAATGAATGTATATGACGTTGGTAACACTGGTGAAAAACATTTGCTGACAAAAAACCGTCGATTCTGTTTTTATGTTAACAGATGATGTTTTGTTAACTGTCAACCGAACTTTACTTTCCCGTTTCATGTACATGTGCTCAGTACAATGTCTAATCGTGGTTGTAAAAACTCTGTCGACAGTTTGTTATATTCGTGTCGAATTTGTGATTTAAAAACACCAAAGACACGTTACAGACTCTGTGAAATTGTTTATCTGTTATACTCTGGATCTAAACTTTGTGATCAAAACAAATCTTGGCGGGGCGTGCATGCGTGCGGTTTTGAAGATCTGAGAAAGTGGTCCAAAAAGGAGAGAAAAGCCTTTAGATTTATTCTTTCTATGATATCGAGGGAGCCAAGAAATCATTCCGATAACTGCTACTTTTGCAGTGTTGATATTACTGGTCTTAATTCGAAAAACAAGGTTATAAGCTACCCTAACCTTCCGTCCGCCATCCGACCAGTAGGGCATTTTGTCGATTTGCCGGTTCCTGAACCACCAGATTTAAATTCTATTCCAACATAAGTATTTTCTGATGTACAATCTGATTTACATGAACCAGATTATGATTAATTCCACTGTAATACACAAAGTCTAGAGATTAACGATTTGGTTAGGTATCTGGGCTTAACGAAAGAAAAAGCTGAATTGTTGGGCTCTAGATTAAATAAAAGAACTTATTGGCAATGGAACTATCATATACATTTATAGAAAGAAAGAGCAGCAATTTCCCAAGGTTTTTTTTTTTTTAACAAGAACGTGATTTAGTGTACTGCTCAGACATTCCCAGTCTAATGAATGAGTTTGGTATTGAATACAAAAAGGAAGACTGGAGGCTGTTTTATTACACAATGGTAACATGTATACCTGGTTGACATTTTGTGCATATGAAAGAAAGCTACGAAAACCTAGAAATAGTGCTAAATAAAATAGGCTATTCTGCTCGTGGTTGGATGATATGTGGCGAAGTAACATGCATGCCCCTTAGTCAGCAAGGTGGCTTTACCAAATTTACATGTTTCTTGTGTGAATGAGATAGTAGGGTTAGGGATCAACACTGGTGCCGAAAGAACTGGCCTGTGAGGGAGTCTGTAAAACCTGGTGAGAAGGACATTCTACGCAAAAATCTTTTAGATCCATAGTTCTCCTTCCACCTTTACATATAAAGTTGGGCCTAATGAAACAGTTTGTAAAGGCTTTGCCTAAAGATGGACCATGTTTTAAGTATCTCTGCCAAAAGTTTCCACACCTTTCAGAAGCTAAACTGAAAGAAGAAGTCTTTGTCGGACCTGACATTAGAAAATTGGTGTCTGATGTTAACTTTGAATCCACAATGACCTTAAATGAGAAAGAAGCATGGGTATCATTCAAGTAAGTCGTTACAAAGTTCTTAGGACATGAAAAGTTCCAGAATATGTTTCTATTATAGCTACAATGTTGAAGAGGTCTAAAACTTTAGGATGTTTAACGAGCCTGAAAATTCGCTTTTTGAACAGTCATCTTGAATACTTCCCGGACAATATTGGAGATGTTAGTGAGGAGCAACGACAGCGTTTTCACCAGGACATTAAAGTGATGGGAGAACGCTACCAAGGCCGCTGGAACACCAACATGATGGGGGACTACTCTGTCACTTCACCGAGAAGTTAGGCAAGCGACTCATAGTAGAAGCTACACAAAAAGCTTCAAAGAAAAAATAGAAAGAAAATACAAATCAATTCCAGCTGACAAGTGCAACTTCTATTAACACGTATCATTGTTTTAAGTAGCTTACTGTAAATATAAACCATGCTTATGTTGTAGCAAAGCGTTTCATTAATTTCCCCGTCACCGTATAGAATACAATTTTTATACTACGTAGTAAAAAGCATACTGCTCGAAAACTATGGCTGACACAAAAAACTAAGGCTAGATTTGAATTCAGCTCATAAAAATCTCGTGTAAAGATCAGCTCTCAAAGAAAAACTTTTTAAAAATTTTTTCGTTGGCCTGTGTAATCTTTTACAACGTGCTACCACTTAAAGATTTGCGGCTACACGAAGAATTTCCAATTTCGATGTTTTTTTATCTTCACTGACAGGATGGTTATCATGCACTGGCTTAGTTGTGTACTTCAAAATGTACAAGAGACGTTGATGTAAATTTCGTCTCGCAAGATCGCTCAAGGCAAACAAACATTGCCTTCGACATTTTCTATTCGACACTGTAGTAGACATTTGTACCATCATCGAAACACGGTTAAAACGGAACGAATCGTTCGCACGCCAGGGCTACTCTGTCATTAGAGAGGATAGAGACAATGGCTACGACAATGCAGCGTTGCTGGTAAAACAAGGCAGCCACCTTTCCGCTGTCAGTATGGGCACTCAGCATGACCCATGGCAAAGGATGGGTATCCGTCTGCGGATCAACGACCTCCCTCTGAATTTGATCTCAGTACACAAAGCACCTAATGAAAGCCTTTCCAGACAGCAGTTAACAACAATCACTGCCTCGCTCGAAAAACGCCTTCTGCTCCTAGGAGACTAACGAGCACCATGCACTGTGGGGGCTGCAGAAATGCCAACACAATGGGGGAAAAATGCTAGTGGATGTACTAGATTGGGAAAACCTTACAGTACTAAATGGCGGCTCATCCACACGAGTAGTCCGACCAAATGAAGCTCTGACGGCAGTGGGTTTTAGCATAGCATCAACTGCACTCTGTACCAGAACAACATGGAAAGTAATAGCGGATACTTTCGGTGCGGATCCATTGCCAACTCAAATTATGAAAAACGTACAATTTATGCAGACTGTCAACCGCGCAATCAGACGGAAATTTAACACAAACAAAGCGAACTGAAACCTATTCGAAATACTACTGGAAGAAAAACTAATCTATAGCCTATACTGAGAATCATGAAAGAGTCTATGACGTGTTGGTGTCGCTTATCGATGAAGCAGCGGTAGTCTCAACACCTGAAAAGAGACATATGCGGACAACTACTCGCCTATCACCCTGATTGTGGGGTTCAGAATGTGACGCAGTCCTCTAGAAACGCAAGGAGACATTAAGAAAATACCGAAGTATCTCTAATGACACAAGCTTTCTTGCCATTGAGAAAGCATAAGCTGTAGCCAAGAAAATATTCACGTAGGAAAAACTAAAAATCGTGACAATTTCTGCACTCCAGTCGGCGAAGAAACTGCATTAACCTGGATCTGGAATGTAATACAGAACAATAAAACATATCAGACAAGAGACATCCGACTCTTAGAATCGTTCTTGTGTATGATAGCTCCACCTGGCGTAACAGACAAGGGGCGAGGTGGAAAGAAGAGAGGAGAAGTGGCATTACACAACCCTTTTCGCTGGAGGAACTCCAGACTGCGCTCTCGCAAGGGAAGGTTACTGCTCCTGATACGGATCCGGATTATACCGACTACCCAGGTTACGGCACATCCCACACAAGGGGAAACTGCTGCTACTCAAATTTTGCAATTCTTTATGGACACAAAAGATCAAAATCGACTCGCTGAAAACACGTCGTGTCGTCGCCATCCACAAGTCGGGAAAAAGATCTGATAAACGTGAGTGATATCGGCTTTTCAGCACACTACTGTGTTCGGCGAAGGTAATGGAAAGGATTAATACGGCGCTTAGAATGGCGGTGTAAAAACAAGCTATTACCGGAAAAAATACTTTGATTTTGAAAAGCAAAAGAGACAACTGACACTTTCACTGTTGGTTATGGACATACAGCTAAATTTCTCTCTGTCGAATTATATGATAGTTGCGCATTCATAGATTTCATTAGAACATACAACAACGAGTTCTAGTCAATCTTTGCGAAAAAACTGAAGAAACTCCAGATATCAAAACCACTCGTGCCCAACGTTGTATGCTTCCTGTGCAACAGGAAGCCAATCATTCTGCAACACGGAATTACTCTGGGATCCAAAAAAACTAGCAGAGGACTCCCCACAGGGATGAGTCTTGGCTCATCTTTTTATTCAGTCTCTATACAGCAGACCTTCATGACCTCTTTGCCAGTGACATACAATATTACAGTACTCAGATGACGTATGCATATATTTTGAAGCCAGTACTCTTTAGTCCTGACATCTGAAAATGCACGCTGTGATAGTACGTCTGCATGAGTGAATTGTAGGAAGTGCCTTCGGAATATGATAGCAAGTCCTCTCTTTCAATAGTCGTCTCTTTCGATTTTTACTCGACTTAGGATTCCACTTCCCCTAACGATGCAACAGCAGCCAAAACAACTAAATACCTTGGGATGATTGTTGTTAAGTTTATATGGGCTCTTCGTATCTGACGTGTAATTACCAGATGTGAAAACGCCTACAACTGGACTATGGTGGGCCTGTGATCGGTGGAGAGCAACGTCTTTATACCGGTCCCTATTAAGGACACAGTGATTTTATGCCATAATGAGCATCAGACAGCACGCTCCAAACACTAGACACTATGGAGTATAAAGCCTCGCGTACAGTTAATTGAGCCGGCCGCGGTGGAGGAGGGGTTCTAGGGGCGTCAGTCCGTAGCCACGCGGCTGGTACGGTCGCAGGTTCGAATCCTGCCTCGGGCATGGATGTGTGTGATGTCCGTAGATTAGTTAGGTTTAAGTAGTTCGAAGTCTAGCGGACTGATGACCTCAGATGTTAAGTCCCATAGTGCTCAGAGCCATTCGAACCATTTTTGAACATTTAATGGGGCGTTTATGTTAAACCCTACGAGCGCATTACTGGTTCAAAGTAATGAACCACCGTTAAGGTTGCGGCGAATATTTCTCTGCGACTGTTTGGACGAATATTAGCACTTTGACGAAAAATTTTGTGTGTGTAAGATGTTGGATAAATATCAGTTTCCACCGGCCGCGCTTGAACTTACGCAGTTTAAGTTACCAGGCATGGGAAAGTTGTCTTCTACCGCACTAACGCCGACTTTGCAGATTGACGTCAGGTCCAGTTCAACATGTCAAAACCAGGACCCATCAAATGCAACGGCAATGGAATTCCTGTCTCACTACCACGGCGCGTGCGTGGTGTATACAGAATGGGTCCAAGTCTAAAAATGGTTCAAATGGTTTTGAGCACTATGGGACTTAACAGCTGAGGTCATCAGTCCCCTAGAAATTAGAACTACTTAAACATGACTAACCTAAGGATATCACACACATCCATGCCCGAGGCAAGATTCGAACCTGCGACCGTAGCGGTCGGGCGGTTCCAGACTGAAGTGTCTAGAACTGCTCGGTCACACCGGCCGGCGGTCCAAGTCTAAAGAAGTCGCTGCTAGTGCTTATTGGGTATCCCAAAGCAAACAACACAGCCTACACAAGCTGGGTCCACACTACACGATTATGGCAGCCGAGCTGAATGCTATTTTGGAAGCCCTACAATTCACACAGACGTAGACACCAAACATAGTCTGCATCCCTGATTTGAAACGATCATTATAGTTGCAGCAGTTGCAGACGTTGTTTCGCGTGCAGAGGAACTGTCACAACATTGTGATGGTATCGATGAAAGGCCACTCTTGGATACCTGGAATTAAACAAGTAGACGGCCGTGCAAAGCAAATATCTCTACATGCTGCTCATGGAGCTAGTATATATACGATAAGCCGTTGAGGAGTGGAACAATCTGGATCAATAGTGAATTGATGAACTTGTGGATAGTATGCCACGAGGAAAACAGGCATGCATCAATGCATATGATGACTGCTACTGGGTATTAGAGGTACCAGTGTGTACAGCAATCTGGACCACTACCTCTGAAGGTCTCGCTGTATGGTGGTACAACTTGAAATGTTTCGTATTCATGAGCAATATAAATGGCGGAAAAGAAACTTCGTGGCAGATTAAAACTGTGCGCCGGACCGAGACTCAAACTCGGGACCTTTGCCTTTCGCGGGTAGGTCATCTACCAACTGAGCTACCCAAGCACGACTCACGCCCCGTCGCAGGAGAGCTTCTGTGAAGTTTGGAAGGTAGGAGACGAGGTACTGGCAGAAGTATAGCTGTGAGGACGGGACGTGAGTCGTGCTTGGGTAGCTCATTCGGTAGAGCACCTGCCCGCGAAAGGCAAAGGTCCCCAGTTCGATTCTCGGTACGGCACAAAGTTTTAATTTGCCAGGAAGTTTCTTATCAGCGTACACTCCGCTGCAGAGTGAAAATCTCATTCTGGCGGAAAAGATGTTTAGGTTGATCTCTGTTCAAATTTTCTGTACAGGTTATGGTGATGTAAAACTTTCTTTGATGTGTGTATTACTCTTGTGCGCATATAACAATTATAATTTACTTTTACTTGCCGCTTAATCCCATTTACATCCAGTTTCTTGGAACATTTGCGCCGGTTTCTGTAGAGCGAATGGGCACGACGTTGCGGACGTGTGACTGTCGTGATACGTTGTATCAGGATAATCCCTGGGCAACGTTTGGTATTCAAAGGACGTTTACATGGCCCATATTTCACGACAGTGTGTGTCCGAAAGAGTGTTCCCTGTAAGAGTGCAGCAGTGTGGATGCAACACGTGGCATTTTTACGGTATGGCTTCGCAACATTTCTGTGTGAAGGCGATGATGCAGGCAGTTTCCAAGCTGTTACCGCTATCACCCAACAACGGTGGAGAATACCTGTTGTGGCCCAACACACGGAGACAGCGCCGCTATGCTATGCCTGGCCAGGTAATCGGAGCGCTGACACAGGTGTTATTTCGTGTCAGGTAGAAAAAAATGGCGCATGTTGTAGACCCACTTGATTTGTTTACGTACAGGAACGTAAATGAGGGCAAACCAGTGATATCCACGAATTTCATGAATGTGATTGGTACATCTGCGTCCAGATACATAAAGTATTACACCTAAAGACTTTAGTCTTAGAAAGGACTGCAGTAGTGAGCTATAAATGTTACACCTAAAGACTTTAGTCTTAGAAAGGACTGCAGTAGTGAGCTATAAATGTATTTTGCATAGGTTCTTTAGATTTCTGAATTTTCCTGAATTTTCTTCATATGTTTTCTTCTTGATATACACCAGCTTGCCAATTGTTCTTTTATCCCGGGCTTTTTGTAAATTACTTTCCACGTCCTACAAATCTTGTAGACGAATCGCATTTATGAAGTTATAGTTGGCTCACTCTACTTGTGAACCGCAATAAAGCATCTACATAAAGATTTAATTGGTATTTCAAATCATATTAATGAATTGCATGAGCCCTTGCACAATTGTTGCAAGAGTTTCGTACCTAGAGGCATAATTTATCGTTGACTAGAAGTGTGTCAAACTTCTGTGTGAATCGTCTGTAGCCAAACCCCAATGGATGATCAGTAACCCAATTGTAAACTGGTACAGTTATGTCTTAGGACTGGTATCGCCAATCCTCGTACCAGCTGCTTTTACGACATATTCAAGTGTCTTAATTTGAAACTGCTTTTCTGTTCCTGGAGTACAATATTTGTGTTCCACAGTCTTTAATGTAAAATGTGTCCTCAGTGTTTCCTGGAAGATAGAGTCTTCATTTAAAGGAATGTTTATCAGCCGTTAGTGGGTCCGTTTGACATAACTGGATAGAGATTGATAGGTGGGACTCAGGTGGTCGCTCTTGGGTTTCCAGACACACTGTGGTAAGGCTACTCTCGCATTGTGTGCCACCCTTGCACCTACATTACACCATAAATTTGCCGAAGATCTTTCGTAAAGTCATGTTGTACGAAGCTGACAAATGGAATCCTTAAAGGCCCAATGAAATTCCTAAACGTTGGATTTGGCATTTGGCAGGTGCTATACTTCTTTCAGGAATGACCAGCAGAGCAGAAGTAGTGTTCGGCTTGTGGAAGTGCATTGCCGAATGATAGCACATTACCTGATCCTTGCACGTCCCTGCAGCAAGTGTATGAATACAGCAGAAATTATAAGAGGCGTAAATTTTTTTTTTAATTTCTTGGCTTTGGGAACGAGCACTTACAGCCAACCAAACACAGGAAATGTTATTACAGTTGGTTTCGACAGTTCATGCAAGACATTATTTGAATTCTTGTCCTGGTATCATGTGACATAGGATTA
This sequence comes from Schistocerca americana, assembly GCF_021461395.2. Taxonomy (NCBI): domain Eukaryota; kingdom Metazoa; phylum Arthropoda; class Insecta; order Orthoptera; family Acrididae; genus Schistocerca; species Schistocerca americana. The sequence goes on from NC_060122.1 coordinate 49,867,976, forward strand.
AGAAAGGTCAGATCCGACATAAAACAAGATTTACAATCAGAGTACACGAAAACGAGTGAACAGGACGAAAATGGAACACAAGGTACACAGTGCTAGTATACTATAAAAATTCTACTGGTAACACAACAAGAAATGATAACTCGCCGTTGGTACACAATTGGGATATTCCCAGGTCAGTCCACATTGATGACTATATATCTAAATTAACAAAAAAATTTTCTTTGTATGTTCTCTGAGAATTGTTTCAAAAGCTTCGGATAGAGAATCGAATGCTTGTACAGGTCTGTAAGTTCCATCTACACAGAACAGAACAGCAGAGCAGTTCACAAGAACTAAAGTTGTGCATTACAGCCACACGCATTGATACACCAGTACACAGGCAAGTACATATCGGCCTAAATTTAGAGACTGAGCATTCCATATTCTGCAGAGTGGCAGACACTGTCAATTGAGCTTTGGTCTTCCTCTGGCATTGTAAGTACATTAAGCATTAATTAGCAACTGGGAGCTATGTCCTGATGTTGGCACTGTTATCGAATTCGTATGGTAGCTTATATGCTGCTACAGCGTTCGGTGTCAACAAGCGTCGGTGGCTGCTTGGGAATACACGACAAAGAGCACGAATATTACTTTTAAGGACGTTGATGTGATACGTGCGCCGAAGACATTGCATAAATATGTGGTTGGATGACGCTTATGTCGAGTCGATGAAAGTGTTTGTTTTGAACTTCCGATGGTGAAATTTCAGCCGTACTGAAATTTTTGTGAAGCTCATTGATGTTTGTTTCGTATGATGCTCTGGAACTCTCAGAAATGTCGGACGAAATAACGTGTAGTGATCGCCTTCGATTTTAGACAACTGCTTCGTGAGCATGGATATCATATATATACTAGCTCCATGAGCTGCTTGTAGAGATACTTGCTTTGCACGGCCGTCTACTTGTTTAATTCCAGGTATCCAAGAGTGGCCTTTCATCGACACCAACACAATGTTGTGACAGTTCCTCTGCACACGAAACACAACGTCTGCAACTGCTGCAACTATAATGATCGTTTCAAATCAGGGATGCAGACTGTTTGCTGTCTACGTCTGTGTGAATAGTAGATTCGGCGCAGATCCCTCAGAGTAGTTGGTGGGTGTCGTCCTTAAACAACCCTTTCCAAACTATTCCAGGCAGGTGCGATAGGGTTCTTGTCTGGAGAACATGCTGGCCACTAGTCCAGTGACGTTATCCTGAAGGAAGCCATTGACAAGATGTGCACGATGGGGGCGCGAATCGTCTTCCATGAAGACAAATGCCTTGCCAATACGCTGGCAATATGGTTGCACTATCGGTCGGAGGATGGCATTCATGTATCGTATAGCCGTTATGGCGCCTTCCATGACCACCAGCGGTGTGCGTCGGCCCCACATAATGTCACCCCAAAACAGCAGGGAAGCCCCACCTTGCTGCACTTGCTGGACAGCGTGTCTCCAACGATTGTCTCGAAGGCATATGCGACACCCATCGGTGAAGAGAACGTGATGCCAAACCTGAGCGGTACATTCGGCATCATGTTGGGCCCATCTGTACCGCGCTGCATGGTGTCGTGTTTGCAAAAATGGACCTCGCCTTGGAAGTCGGGAGTGAAGTTGCGCATCATGCAGCCTATTGGGCACAGTTTGAGTTGTAGCTCTACGTCTTGTGGCTGCACAAAAGCATTATTCAACATGGTGGCGTTGCTGTCAGTGTTCCTTCTTCGAGCCATAATCCGTCGGTAGCGGTCATCCACTGCAGTAATAGCCATTGTGGAGGAGGGGGGGGGGGGGGGGGGGGGGGAAGCGAGCGATGGGTGCCATCGGCAGTTCCTGTCTCTGTATCTCCGTGTCCGAACATCGCTTTGGTTCACTCTGAGACGCCCAGACACTTCCCTTGTTGAGAGCCCTTCCTAGCGTAAAGTAACAATGCGGACGCGATGGAACGCCAGTATTGACCGTGTAGGCATGGTTGAACTACAGAAAACACAAGACCTGTACCTGCTTCCTGGTGGAATGACTGGAACTGATCGACTGTCGGACCCCCTCGTTTAATAGGCGCTGCTCCTGAATGGTTGTTTACATCTCTGCGTGGGTTTAGTGACATCTCTGAACAGTCAAAGTACTGTGTCTGTGATACAATATCCACATTCAACATCTATCTTTAGAAGTTCTGGGAACCAGGGTGATGAAAAAGGTTTTGTGACGTGTTAATTTACTGAATACGTATACGTATATTTTTTTAGTCAGAGTTAGAAATGATACCAACGTGTACATAGATGATTCATATTTCTCATCACGGTACACGTGAAAGATTGTGAGCGAAACTGGATGAACAGGACAGGGCGCAGCCCATACGCTAGTTCGGGAACTACGGATTGAGGATGAGCACGAAGCCGGGACATTCCTTCGATTGACGAGCGGCGAGGTGCGGTTTCTTCTAGACTCCGTCCATAACGAGACAAAAGTGAGACGAGCAGTAAGATTGCACCACAGTGATTGTTGCCTACCGCTTCACTGTAAAAGCTTGGACTACCTTACCTTAAAATATTTTATTTCACAAAAACGGTAGATTTAAATGTACTGCGTTCCGATAACAATCAGCATTTTTCATGTGATTCGTGCTGCAACCTACAGTATCCCTTTCGAGACCCTGTTTGCAGAATAGGCAGGATCATTAAAGAAGCAGCTACGGTGGTCTGTAGGGATGTGAACATCTAAGCAAACAATCTGACTGGAAAAGAAATCTCATTATTTATTATGAATTCCAACATTGGTAATTTTTCCATTGATATTTTTGGATGTTCTGGTTCTGTATTTGCTTTGTCGTGTAATACGTATTCATTATTTTTTCAACTATGCTCAAAATACAAAGAAATTCCGGCTACACATGCATAACAGATTGCTGAAAACGCAGTTACACTACATAGAATTTCTGCAAATAGTTAAATCTTACTGACAGCTCTTTCTCATCGAGAATGGTGGTTTCTTACATATCCAACAAAGCGCAGAAGACTGGCCACAAAGATACAGCGCCTACTCGTCATCACCGATTTCGTCTAAATTTATGGTGTACGTAGGTCTTGGCATGAAATAAAAAGGCCAAGCGTTGAGAAAATATTACATGCACTTTGCTATTGCAACTCTGTGACGTCTATTTTTATTGCAAGAAAAAGAATTTGATCAAAAAGCTACAAAACTGCTCTTACCTCACAGAATGATAAAAATAAATCACATTCCGAGAAGACTGCATCTTTGTGCGTCACCAGCTATACTATTTGGCGAAACGATGCGTTACGCAACAAACTGTGAGGTAGAGAGAACCTTTCACGAATGTGAATCAAGTTTGCTTCGCTATAGAAAATTTTAAGTAAAGTTGTGCAATAAAAAAGAGGCGTTCATAACGTGTGTAAGATACTGAGAAAATTAGTGCTCCTTGCTTTTACGATGAGTATCACTACAGCAAGTGACGCCTTGTATGAAAACATTAACAAATGCAATATATTGACCTATACTTCGGTTTATTTGCAGTGCAAGTGACGTAAAGTTCGAAGGAAAAATTGTTGCACATACGAACTCAACCCCACGACCTTCTGATTACCGTTCTGCACGACATGCATCGTCCAACCAGCACCAAAAATACTGTTTTTCTGAACGTTTGTTGATCTGGAGTTCCCACTTGCGTCACTTTAATTTCTAGTCAAGTCCTGCATACATCATGTACCTGAACGAAATCGTGGTGAGCCAGGGCGGTACCCTTGTCATTGCCACAGCAGATTTCGAGAGAAGCTGAATTTTCCCTCATCGTCTCGACGCGCTACATGGAAAGCACGTGATAACAAGCTCGACTAATAGTGGGAGCCTTTTTATAAACGTAAACGGCGACATAGAACTGTTCTTTTGGAAATGGCAGATGCAAACTATATGTTTGCGTTGACTATGGTTGCAATGTGTGAGTATCTGACAGATGCATTTTCTAACAGTGCTTTGTTTAAGAAGCTAAAACAGTGAACTATTCTCCTGTCGAACGCCTCACCACTTCCTGGTAGGAGCATTCCAGTTTCATAAATTATAGTCAGGGATGATACTTGAGCAAGTAAGTCTTTCTTGCTGAATCTAGGCTCTATTAGACGTCAACCTGCCGCAGAGCGTGTTTTTAACCGCCGGCTCTACTAAAAAGTTTCGGCATTTTAGTTATTAGTTTTAGGGTATTCAGAATGCCATTGTACTTTAACCCAAACACAGTATCAAACAGTCCTGACTAAGTGTTCAGTCCATAACTTCTTACTGGTTCAAAACGTGTCCTCTTGTATGGGTAATGGGATGCGTGACTGTGGATTCCATAAACAGAGATCTCGTGCCAAATCTCAAGCGTGATGGATGCAATAACGGAAATTGCTTTTCCACTGCAACGAGGGAAACTAAAAAACGCGCCTATATCGCGAAAATATGCGAGGGACGGGTTTAGGGACTACAGCTATTGAAAGTGAACGGAGATCTCAGCGAGCCAAGAACTGCAAGGTTTCTGGGAATAAAGGCTTTCGGGAGACTGAAATAAGGCCAAATACTACTGTGATTTTCGTTTTGTCTGTACCTACTTGCTCGGTTTCTCATACTACCTAGTTCTTCGTCAATCTCATAATGAGAGCAAAATGAGGGTGAGCGTATTTACTACCAATCCCGTGCCTGCTTTCAGTGTAGTTTACTGTGCAGCTGCCTCTGAAATACCCTGCGGAAAACAAAAATTCATCTTTAACTACCTCCTGAGCTTCATTTCCCTCCTCCTGCAGAATCAATAACAGAACCGCAAACTAACGCAAAACAATTATGGACTTACCCACGTACTGTATAGCGCAATAAAATTTTTACGTGATTCTTAGGCAATCTGCTGAATGTTTGTCCTCAGTATTTCCAAACATGTTCAAGTTTCTTGAGGGAAGTCATTGCCCTGCGTATGCGATTTTTCATTTTGAAACGAACACTTATTTCATGATTTTTCGCTATTAGCTAATTTTGTCACATTGTTCATTTTCAAGCTACCTGGTTGTCACATGACGAAAGTTGCAGCAGCTTCAAGAACAGATAAGAGTCAGAAATCTACGTAAAACCTTCTACAAACCGCCATGACTGCGAGAAACTGTTGTCACATATCTTCCACATATTTGTGTGAGGGAAGCTCCGTCTAATCGCATATTTAAGAAGTCACTTGGGAAAGCGGTGGTAACTGGCACAACCTACAGACGTATCACTAGACAGCACACTCCACATAAAATGTAAAATTATGAATTAAATTTGGTATCACCGTTAAATGACGTTACAGGTTTCACAGATGCCAATTCTTTATGTCAAGTGATTAATTGCAACCCTTGTAAGGGTCTTTGTCGCTGTTCCACCATAAAACGCATTAAAATCCGTTGGTTCGTACTTCAAACAGATCGTCCAAACAATAAGACGCAACTTTACTAATGTTTCTACCACATGCAGTATATGATTAGCAGACGTGAGAATTTTTTTCTTTACAACGTAGTCGTACCTCCATCCGTAGTTCAAGGCAGTATTTTGTCTAGAAGCTTCGCATATCTCTCAAACATTTTAATCATTAGATTTTCTGCCTAACTTAGTTCAGGCATACGTAGTAATGAGCCTTTGGCCAAGGGTTTATTTCTTTTGTTTAAGCTTTTTATATCTCTGACGAAACACTCGTGCAGTTGAATTCGCTGAAATGAGTCATTTAATTTTAAAACGTTGACAGTGTCATGTGCAATTTTATTTGAAATGCGAGCTAACGGATTTTAATGTGCTTTTGGCTGGCATAGCGACAAAGACCAGTCATTTCAACCTGAAACCAGCGCTTTACGAATTGTTTTTTAGTACCTGTCCCTTTGGCATGAAACCCCCGATTCTGTGGCAAGACCGACCTTGTGAAGATTCTACAGTTTCAGTGACGAAATTAAGCAGACTGGTTCCAATGACAATGTACTTTGAGACAAACATTGATGTCAGCTTCAGCAAATTAGCTGTCATGAAACTCAGCTATATTAAGATCATACAACCGTAAAAATATACTTTCCTTTGACACCAGGGTCTCACAGCTTCTAGATCTACCTGGATACATCACGCAACAATTCTCAAAATTGCTGGTGACACTGGTTAAGTAACGTGGACTTCCCATTACTCAAACTACCTTCCACAACACACAGAATAAATAACAGTTCTTACAAAACAACAAAAAGTGTTGAAAAGAAACGAGCTTTGAATAACAGCAAGATCAAATTTCATTAAAAATAAGGTAGCTAGGAGGGATTGGATACACTATCCCACGCAGAAGCGTCAGATAAACGGGATAAGCTTAGTGCAAAGTGCAGTACGCTAATATCGTAAAAATATCAAAAGCAGTATGTATTCTTTTTGATAAGAATTTCTTATCACCAGCAGAAAATGTTATGGGCATCTACCATGAGATACCAAACCATACCACTCAAAATCGTGAAGTTTCAACCTGAGAAGGTTATGGGAAATGAAACAAGCAAGGTAATCCTAACATTAAAGAACAAATACTCAGCTGTGACGTCGAGCCCTGAAGAAAGTGCATTGAAGGAACCACAACTTGCCTCAATCTGCAGTATTAAGGAGAAAAACTTAGTAGTCTAAAAAAAAAAAAAAAACACTGTTAAACCAGTGCTAAGAAGCGAAGTAACCTACAATAAAGGCTTCAAACTAGAGCTCAGTATCATTGTCCCCTAGATTTAATATAGTTTTTGAAATGGTTATTTTAAATAAATAAATGCAGCATGGCTTTAGGAAAGAATGGATGAAGGAATGAAGAGAAGAGGTATAATATTACATCTTTCCAAAGCCTCTGACAGTCAGCCGTGGGTCGCTCATGAAATTTAAGGCATACAACATTCAGTCACTGTTAACTTACTATAGCAAGCAGTGCACCGAATTACTACTACTACTACTACTACTACTACTACTACTACTACGACAGTTCTTCCACCTTCATCTGGTAAGCTATGCTGAAGACACCACCACCCTTCTATTTTACCAGCAAAGCTGAGGGATTAGAGGCATTTGAAACTGAAGGAGTGACAGAAGTAACCACGTATTTTCCTACATTGAGGCCTAAATCCTCAAGTCAGTAAATCTGTTACTAACATTAAAACAATTTGCTCTAATGAGGATAAAATAATATATGTGATATTAAATAGGAAGAAATAGGTAACAAATTTCTGTGTGTCCTTCTGGACAAAAATTTTCGTCACGTAAACCACATCTATTCTGTGTGCGAGAAAATAAGCGGTGGGTTCCACCTGATACGCGAAGTGGCAAAAACAGTTCCAGCTCAATCCCTAAACATGGGATAATTTGTTAATCACGATACTGAAGTGTGCGGCCGCGTGGCAGGACAACACGTGAATACACTGTTGGTATTGTAGATAAAGGCAATGAGGTTAATGCACAGACTAAGGTCCGGAGAGTCCTCGTGTGAAATCCTTGTCTGACAAATATTTAACAATATATTCCTTATATTTGTATTAACTTACTATAGTTTTTGTGAACAGTAAAAACAAAGCAAGCAAATGTGATACACGCAACTACGACACTAGAAGTGGGATAACAAGATCATTCAGAGGACAAAAATATAAGAATAGTCCATATTTTAATATGGTATGTATGGTTCAACAAGCTGCCACATACTTTAAAAATCTGTGGAACAGGGGGTTAGCTTTCCTAGTAAATACCTGTTTGCATTAAATGAATTCCAAGCTGAAGGCCCTCGATTGCAATATGTAATATGTAAAGATGAATGTATTGTGTATCACTACTGTATGTATTGTTTATATCAACTGATCACTCAACTAACGAATGACGTTTGGAAAAGGGACCAGCTTAATGATGGTAACAGTACTTACTCTACCCAACACCACATCGAAAGTAGTTCACAGGGGCGACTTCTGAAGCATTCCATATAAAAACTGGCTTCAGACAAAGTGACAGGCTAACACTACTACTCTTCAACTGTGCACTGGAATATGTAATGAGCGAATGGTAAGAAGATAATCAAAAGAAAATAAGAATTGTGTGTGCGACAAATGAAGTTTCAACTTCTTGGGATTTGCTGATGCTCTTGCTCACCTAGCCAACAATACTCAGGAAATAATACAAGTTAAATCGCTACAAGAAACAGCACAGGAAATTGACCTTAAAATATCATTCGGAAAACAAGATTACGTTGTCTTATCCGACTTGCAAATTAAATTACAATATAACAGGGAATCGAAACTGAGTTACGTATTGGACACCTCCCCTCCCCCTTGAATTTGTGGCCGTGGCGTCAAAGATTCGTGGAACATTCCTTTGTCTAGTTTATGTTACAAGGTGGCAAAGCCAACTAATGTGACAGTAGAATGTATGGTCGAGGTAACAAATTACCTAGTAGCGAAGACTAATATCTACATCTGTGCCATATTGAAAAACGGTTGGGGGGGGGGGGGGGGGTCCAATACGCAGCTTTTACCCAAAACTGTTAATAAATTTGAATATTTACGTGAAATCGTAACAATCTAAATGAGAACTAAAAATGGCAAAATACAGCAATTGAAGAAAGAAAAATACATTACTAAACAACAAAAAAGCGTGTCTATAGATGCTAAATTGAACTATTAAACAGTTACACGACCAGAAATGTTATATGCAGCTGAAAAATCTTCAAAATTACTACAGCAGAAATGGACCAAAGACAGAAAGAAGAATTAGGAGACCAACAATATTTCAGTAAATGGGCATCGGAGAATATACATAGACATACATAAAATCATTGGATAGTAACTCCGAAGTTAACAATACACAAGAAAACAGAACTAATAACTAACACCATCACGAAGTATCGCGTATCGTTCTTTGGACATCTTATGAGAACACCACAGAAAAGAATTAGTACAGGAGTAATAGAAAAGCTGTGGAATAGTAAGAGCAACATTAAATGCGTCACACAAATTTAGGAAGACATAAAAACTGCAAATTATAGAGGATAATTAAAAAATCAAAATACTGGAAGACAGGCAAACGAGACCCCAAACGAAGATCAGGGGAAGAACTACAGGAAGAGTCGTCTCGTAAGAAGAAAGAAAACATCCGAGAGAACGAAGAAATATCGACCAGACAGATTAAAGCACCCTTTACGTAACAAATTTTAACACTCCTTGCACAACCACTGTGTTATTAATCGCCATATTTAATTATTACTGAACAATTGTATTGCAGAACAACACCAAGAAATTCTATAAACCTTCGTAAATTTAATGGAAGTGCTTACATCAAGTACATAACTTAATAATTATGATTAAATAGTCCACGGAGCCGGTCGAAAATGGAAATAATTCGTTTAGTCTCAAATTTTCAAGCAGTGGTAAAAGGGAGCGCCGTGAGCAACATACTAAGAATTCTGATAGGAGGAAAAGCGGTGGGGGAGGATAGAGTGTGAGGAAGTTAGTGTAGTTGGAGACCACTTTTGTACGCGTTTCTGTAACAACTCGAGAACAGACTACTATTACAAATGCATACCGTTAAAACATTGAACTGCATTACATACGCTACAAAAATGCTCTATTCATTTTGTTTTAGACTGCGCGAATACAGCTACAAAATATTGAAGATCTCGTATTACACGGAGGCCCTGTAACTTTGGTGTTTCGTCTAGGTAAAGCGTGGTATTGCCGCTCCCCCCCCCCCCCCCCCCTTCTCTCTCTCTCTCTCTCTCTCTCTCTCTCTCTCTCTCTCTCTCTCTCTCTCTCTCTCTCTGACTGAGAATAATAACACCTTTCCAGACCAATATTAACCAAAAAATTTAGCACACGAAGTTCTGCACAGTAAGAACAATCCAAATACGCAAAACCAAAACCCGTGGCATTGTAACTTCGCTTGACCTGTATTGCTTGAACGAAACCCTCCATACCAGATACTCACACACATCTCTGAAAACTGATACCGCACATTTCACTTGGTCATTATAGCAGAAAAAAGAAAGCCCATAGTGACGAAAACAAACACATTGAAATCGTAAAAACCCATTACGTAAACCTTCACATACCATATCTAACACGAAGTCCACAGTACAACAAACGAAAACTCTCCAGACATAGTACAAAAAATATGACCAACCAATAATGGTAAACTGATGTCGACACCTACCAACCACTAACAACTGCCAAATACCAACAAGAAAACTTCCTAAATTAATGGAAAGAATCGTCCGTTATTGGTCGAACACCCTTCACCCAGAGCTTTTCGAGTTGGATGGATACGAAATCTGAAGTCATATGATGGAAGGAAAACCTGTAATGCAAAAATAAACAGCGCAGCCACTGCTGACAAAAATCAACCATCTATTGAGTCGAAACAGGCAATATAATAATGTAATATGTCTGATGTTTACTGTAAAAAAAATATTCACAATGAGCAAGCTATTAGACAAGTTGTATCAGAGGGCCGGTTCAATGAGTGAAAGATACCTTAATTTCGGCCATTTTTATTTTTACCTGCATAACATGTTTACAAGAACATCAACTAAAACAGGAACACTGTCATTTTCTTAAAACTTAACGTCCCTGCGAAATACAATTTACAAGAAATATCAGAGTTCACTTACCATGGCTGTTAACTTGATCCAAAAGTCGTCCCCTCTCGCAAACACCAAAAACTCTCCTCCTCTCGCACGCAAACACCAAAAACTCTCCTCCTCTCGCACGCAAACACCAAAAACTCTCCTCCTCTCGCACGCAAACACCAAAAACTCTCCTCCTCTCGCACGCAAACACCAAAAACTCTCCTCCTCTCGCACGCAAACACCAAAAACTCTCCTCCTCTCGCACGCAAACACCAAAAACTCTCCTCCTCTCGCACGCAAACACCAAAAACTCTCCTCCTCTCGCACGCAAACACCAAAAACTCTCCTCCTCTCGCACGCAAACACCAAAAACTCTCCTCCTCTCGCACGCAAACACCAAAAACTCTCCTCCTCTCGCACGCAAACACCAAAAACTCTCCTCCTCTCGCACGCAAACACCAAAAACTCTCCTCCTCTCGCACGCAAACACCAAAAACTCTCCTCCTCTCGCACGCAAACACCAAAAACTCTCCTCCTCTCGCACGCAAACACCAAAAACTCTCCTCCTCTCGCACGCAAACACCAAAAACTCTCCTCCTCTCGCACGCAAACACCAAAAACTCTCCTCCTCTCGCACGCAAACACCAAAAACTCTCCTCCTCTCGCACGCAAACACCAAAAACTCTCCTCCTCTCGCACGCAAACACCAAAAACTCTCCTCCTCTCGCACGCAAACACCAAAAACTCTCCTCCTCTCGCACGCAAACACCAAAAACTCTCCTCCTCTCGCACGCAAACACCAAAAACTCTCCTCCTCTCGCACGCAAACACCAAAAACTCTCCTCCTCTCGCACGCAAACACCAAAAACTCTCCTCCTCTCGCACGCAAACACCAAAAACTCTCCTCCTCTCGCACGCAAACACCAAAAACTCTCCTCCTCTCGCACGCAAACACCAAAAACTCTCCTCCTCTCGCACGCAAACACCAAAAACTCTCCTCCTCTCGCACGCAAACACCAAAAACTCTCCTCCTCTCGCACGCAAACACCAAAAACTCTCCTCCTCTCGCACGCAAACACCAAAAACTCTCCTCCTCTCGCACGCAAACACCAAAAACTCTCCTCCTCTCGCACGCAAACACCAAAAACTCTCCTCCTCTCGCACGCAAATAGCCAAAACTCTCCACCTCTCGCACGCAAACAGCAAAACCTCTCCTCCTCTCGCAAACAGCAACAACTCTCCTCCCTTCCAAACAATAAAAACTCTCCTTCCTGTCAAACAACAAAAACTCTCCCCCAAACAACAGCAGTAACAAAACTCAAAACAGTAACAACAAAACTCAAGACAACAGCAACAAAACTCAAAACAACCGCAGCAACAACAACAAAACTCCTCTCAACAACAAAACTCCTCTCAACAACAAAACAACGCCGTAATACTTCGATCTCTACTTCTCTAATCAAGTAAGACGAATAACCCTCAGCTGTTCGTGTCATCCGTTGCAGCCGTCAGGCAGATCACGTGACTCGATAACAGCGCCTCTTGTGGCGCCCCACCAACTGACCGTCTGACAAATTGGCAGTGTGTCGGTGTTTTGACTGACCGACCGACGAACTTTTATTGTCGGGATGTCGGGCGCGACCGACCAGTCGACAACCGAACCAAGAAATTGTGTCGTGTGTAGCACGATCGTGCCAATCGCATGAGTAAAACTCCTGTTCTGACAAAGCTCTCGGAATTAAATACTGTTGTAATATACATTTCGACGTCCGAGGCGGACGAAACTTTAAGGACAAAGTTTTTAGTGAAATTCAAAGACTGCATATGTTTTCGCGACACATCGTGCGAGGAGTATAACAATAGAGATGCAAGAAATGATGCACTTTTTTCATTTTCTAACGAATCCATAGTGGTTTCTCTATGTGCAACACGTGATTAAGCCTGTCTATCTTCTTTATTTCTGTTTTTACATTTTAATTTCCCTGAAGTCCAAAGTGTGGGATCTTTCATTTTTATTTATTTATTTATTACAATTCTAACGCCAAGCGCAGGGGTTAGCACACTGGACTCGCATTCGGGAGGACGACGGTTCAATCCCACGTCCGTCCATCCTGATTTAGGTTTTCCGTGATTTCACTAAATCGCTCCAGGCAAATTCCGGGATGGTTCCTTTGAAAGGGCACGGCCGACTTCCTTCCCCGTCCTTCGCTAATCCGATGAGACCGATGACTTCGCTGTTTGGTCTCTTCCCCCAAACAACCCAACCCAACCAAACAATTTTAACAGTCACAAAATGTTTTATTTCTTATGTATCTGTACGGATGTAGATGTAGCAGATGTATTTACTAGATGATGCGCGCCGCCCTCATGTGTAGTCCTTCTTGTTCAAATATGAAATGAGATTCTGAAATTTGCAGGTCATCTTTTGTACTACATCCGTAAGTAAATTAATAACGTTTTCGTGATCGTCTTTTGTTTTATTTATTTTAATTTATCATGATTTATTACCTCTGTCAGCTATAAATCTCGTTGTACGTTTCCCGAATAATTTTAGTTAATAATTGTAGCGGTATGAAAGTACTGAATCTTAGGTCTGCCGCCAGTGGCGAGAAATCGTAATACAGCTAACAGTCTCTCCTCGAAGTTTAGCACCTCTCTCAGGACTGCATTATTTTTCCTTTAACAAACGTTTTATGATGTCCAGCAGCTTCGAAATGCATTATTCACCCTTCTAAAATAATCAGGAAAATTATAAGCTCCCAGCCTGAACATGGGTGTATTTCTTCCCTTGCATTGGCCACTTCTTCGCCCACAGCTTTCTTTCTGCATTTTTCCCTTCTTACCTTTAAAACAGCCAATGCAAACCCCGTTATTATTTTTTATGAAAAACCAGGCCGGATCTCTTAGAACAAAAACGCAGTGAACTGAAGATAAAACAAACAACAGGGCGGCACTATAATCGCCGAGTACAGTCGGTTCGGACGTGTGTAGGCTGCGATCAATTTGGTCATTCTGTCATCCGATAAATTAGTGTGTAAGTGCAGGAGCCTTGTATACTCAAATATTGTTCATTTAGACCCTAAACCGATGACAAATCCGTATTTCCTGCTTTCCGACGCTGAGCTGTCTCTGTTTCCTTTGCCTGGTCTTTGATGATAGCCAGCGCAGCTGCATAAATCTTTTCGTTCTGGTGCTAATTTTAATTACTTCCGGTTGAAAAGTGGACAATTGTTCCCAAAGTACGGAGCACAGGTTCTTAGTGACACCAATTTCGTGGACAAATTGTGGTTCCCTATATCTGGACCAAATTAATTCCAATTTCGTAGGGGGGGGGGGGGTGTAGGTTAGAGTTTAACGTGCTGTCGACAGCGAGGCCATTAGAGACCGAAAAATGGCTCTGAGCTCTATGGGACTTAATATCTATGGTCATCAGTCCCCTAGAACTTAGAACTACTTAAACCTAACTAACCTAAGGACATCACACAACACCCAGTCATCACGAGGCAGAGAAAAACCCTGACCCCGCCGGGAATCGAACCCGGGAACCCGGGCGTGAGAAGCGAGAACGCTACCGCACGACCACGAGATGCGGATATTAGAGACCGAGCACAAGCTCGGACTATGTAAGGGTGGACTAGGAAGCCGGCCGTCCCCTTTCACAGGAACCATCCCGACATTTTCAGTACGAAATTTAGGGAAATCACGGAAATCCTATACCTAAATGGCCGGACGCAGGTTTGCACTGTCAACCTGCCGAATGTGAGTCCAGTGTGCTAACCACTGCGTTACCCCACTCGATAATTTCATAGTAGTTTGAAGGAACGATTCTGAGGTTACAAGCAAACCTCCGAGAGAAACCGTGGTCAGCCACCCAACCGAACTTTCCTCAAGCATTGCCAGTAACTCCCCATAGTGTGTTGCCAGTGATCTGTCGTAATGTTGCTTCGGTATACTACATACCTGGTAAGATATAGTATTGAAACCCTTCAACACTGAAGTCAGAAGCCTGTTAGGAGACATCGGAATCTGCTACTGCGAAATCTAGATTTTCGAGCTCTTTCTCTTATTCAGTTACTATCAGTGTCCCACTGTCAGTAAAGGACCCTATCCTACACATGCCCAGTTCACCGACCGACCGACCGATAAATTGTGCGTGTGTAGCTTGTTGACCGACCGACCAACTGTACGCCTGTAGGCTTGTTGGTCTAAAGAGCGATTTTTCTTTGCGGTTGGTTTGTTAGGTAAGACTAGCAGACAGCCGCACCCGCCTCCCCGCGGCCCCATTCACCGTACAAATTGTGTAGTCTGTCCTGCAAGCCGCCCCACAACAGTTCCTTTTCAGTCACCACGCGCGGGGTTCAGCGCACTCCGAATGTGGCTAACACGGTAGTGTGCGAGGCAGACGAAATTTTTATGACACAGTTTCTGGAAAGTTTTCGAGTCTTCAGATGTCTGTGGGACGTGCCGCGCGAGCAGTATAGCAATAGAGGGGTAAGCAATGAAGTGCTTCTTTCATTTTTAACAAATCTGTAGTAGTTTCATGTGGCAAACAGAGAAAATAAAACATACACAGTTTTGTGAATAATGGTTAGTCGTCTGTCTGTTTCTCGGTTTTATTTCCAATACTCACCGGAAATGAAGTTAGATAACGTTAAATAGAGACAGATTGGATTTTTATTTCGTTTCAGATACGTATCGATAGTAGGAACTAAAAACCGAATTATAGACAGTACACGGACTTTCATTCATGAAATCCACTTGGTTCATTATTAGAAGTGTTACAAAAATCCAACCTATCGTCGCCTGTTCTGCTATGAAGAGCAAAGTGAAGTACTTTTCTTTTCTAACAACTGTTAAGTGCTTCACTTCTTATGAATATGTTGCTGAATTTATAATATGCGCCGCCGCCATTTGCAGTCGTCCGAATCTGAAAGGAGTTTCTTGAAATTACAGGGGATATTATTACTACATACGAACATAAATTCATAAAGTTTACATGAATATAATTTTCGTTTCGCTTCTGCTTTATCACGAATATTTCCTCAAGTAACTAAGAATCACCCTGCAGATTTCAAGAATCATTTTAGATAATAATTTTGTGGATTAACTGCGCTGAATCTGAGGTCCTCGTAAATTCTGCCAGTGGCTAGAAATCGTATGTGGCTATCGTTTGACGACGTTCAGGAGCTCCGAAAAGCATTTTTCATCCATTCTTAAATAATTCCGAAAATCTTCGGGTCTCTGCTCCGTAAGTAACAAAGCGTAGGTGCATTTGGTCCATTGCAATAGCCATTTCTTTACCTACAGCTTTATCACGGCTTTTTCTGGCTTTGTTAGTTCGAACAGCCAAGCCAAATCCCAATTCTTTTCCTGTGGAATACTAACAAGGGAACCTCCCCACCGCACCCCCCTCAGATTTAGTTATAAGTTGGCTCAGTGGATAGACCTTGAAAAACTGAACACAGATCAATGGAGAAAACAGGAAGAAGTTGTGTGGAACTAGGAAAAAATAGGCATAATATACAAACTGAGTAGTCCATGTGTAACATAGGCAGCATCACGGATAGTGTGAGCTCAGGAGCGCCGTGGTCTCGTGGTTAGCGTGAGCAGCTGCGAAACGACAGGGCCTTGGTTGAAGACTTGCCTAGAGTGAATATGTTAATTTTTTTATTTTCAGTTCAGGCACTCACACAAAATCAACTTCGATCTACAAAATTCCAGGACATGTTCAGATTTGCTTGGACATATGCAGGATTTGACTGTCTACACACGGAAAAATTTGAAAACGTTAAAAACATATGTTTTGACAGAGCACAGGGAAAACTTAGCGACTGTGAAACTGTTGCACTCATTTGTTGCAGTTTGTGACAAACTCTTATGTTTTCATCACTTTTTTTGGGAGTGATTATCACATCCACAAGAAAACCTAAATCGGGCAAGGTAGAAGAATCTTTTTACCCATTCGCCAAGTGTAAAAGTTAGGTGGGTCGACAACATATTCCTGTCATGTGACGCACATGCCGTCACCAGTGTCGTATAGAATATATCAGACGTGTTTTCCTGTGGAGGAATCGGTTGACCTATGACCTTGCGATCAAATGTTTTCGGTTCCCATTGGAGGGGCACACTAAACTTATTGCAGTGAACAGAAACGTCAATGAACGAACGGACAGATCATAACTTTGTGAAAATAAAGTAAAATTTTCCTTCAACGGAAGACTTGAACCAAGAACCTTTTGTGCCGCAGCAGCACACGCTAACAACTGGAACACAACGATCCTGAGCGTACACTATCATTTATGTTGCCTATTTTGCGGATGGACTAGTCAGTTTGTATATTTTGCTTATTTTTTTTCATAGTTCCATACAACTTCTTCCTGTTTCTCGAGTGATCTGTGTTCAGTGTTTCAAGGCCTATCCACTGTGCCAACTTATAACTAGATCTGAGGGGGGTGCGATGGGGAGGTTCCCTTCTAAGCGGTATCGCGTAGAACAGAACGTCATAACCAGCTCTAGGAGCAGGGCGGCCCTGAAATGAAGTCGGTCGGGACGTGCGTTGTGTAGACTGTTACGAAATTTGTCGGTCGGTCAATAAACTGTGTAGAAGAGCAGTTGATGTTCGGGCGGGCTAGTTTTGCATGACGGAGTAATCGAGCACAGACTGCCTGGACAGCCTGCCCGAACCAGTCAACAGTGGCCGAGCGTAGAGGCCATGGCCAAGTCATACGTAATGTTAGTTCCAAAAACGTTAAACGTACCTTCATCCCTGCGCAACTACATCCAGCACAGGATTCTCATTCGTGGTGTATTTGTAATCATGCAGAGTGAGGAAGTATTTGCAGTGACAAGTAAAACTGAAACCAATGCGTAAACGTAGAGGAAACGGGAGTGTCCAAAAAGAGAAGTAAGGAATAAATATTTGTTGTAAACTAAAGAAATTCTACAGCATATGTCACGCGTAAGCTGACCAACGTTTCTGTTTTTCCAGTCGCGAGCAACTCATTTAAAGAAATACAGTTGTATGAAACTCCACACTGACATCTCCTTCAGGAATGTAGGTTGTAATAAAAAAACAACGAAGTTTGTTGCAATGTGTGCTAAAGAGGTGACACGTTTTAGAGGTGAGAGGCGTTTCTGATGACAGTTCCAAAGAAATAGGCTAAGAATTAATTCATCAAGTTGCAAATTATCGAGAACTCAGCGTTTCAGATGTTACGTCAAATATTTCTACTGTAAGTGTGCATGTCAAAGAAGAGGCTTCTTGCAGTGTGAAACCGTACAAGATCTTCTGTTATTAAGTTATTAATAAAAAATTGTCTACGACAGTTGATATGCGTGGACTGATTGGTATAAAACAGGGCCGGCCATAAATTCTGCACGCGTGCGGTGCTCCTGCACATGTGCAACTTTCGGGTCACAGCGTGCACGCCGCAGCAGTCAGCGTTCATGTAGTGCATGTTTCTACGCACAGATGTCGCTTTATCCACTTGCTGGGATACTCTGTACCGGCGCATTCTAGTGCTCTTTCCACAGCTAGCAGGCCAACCATGGGAAGGTGTTTAGCGTATTAAACATTTAAAATACTGTCACAATCTACTCATTGAGACGTCTACTTTTATGTTAACAGTTTAACTCAGTAAGACAAGTAATACAGTTAACAACCGCGGATTTTTATTAAGGCAACTTGACTGACGGCACGTAAATACGCGTAATGCTTTTGATCTAGTATTTAAGAAAGAGAGTACTTAGACTCCCAAGAACCTTATTCATGATTTAAGATAACATTAAACTAATGCAAAGTTTCCTATAACTAATTCTCGGTGCCCTCAGTTACACCCACATAATTTGTCTCACTGACCTCTGAACAGAATAACAGCAGACCTCTCGATGATCACCTGTTATTTCAATACCATTATTGGTATATCTTTCATCAGTTACGTCTGAAATCTGCATAATAACCGACAATTAGATGAATGTTATGTTTTATCGACTTCAGCTGAGCGTAGCCCTTCACGCATTAAAAAAAAAAAAAACCTAAATGTAAGTATACATTGGAAGAATCGCTTTAATGACCAACTTTCCTGACAATAATGTAACATGGAACAGAATGAGGCAATGATGCACAGTTAGTAAACAATAATTTTTAATTATGAAAGGAATAAATCCAAACACGTTTATCACTGGTCATGAGAAATGATAACCGAGTTGATGTGTCTCATCCATTTTCTTAAGCACATTTAATTTTGCTTGCCGTTCTTCACTGTTGAGTACACTACACTCGTCTTTGTGATATGTATTGTAGTGTCTTTCAATTGAAAACTTACACTAGCCGCTTATTATTCGGCGGCACAGCATACACTGAGTTTTCACCAACGGCTACAAAAAAGAATTGCAGTTCCCAGTCATTTTTAAACGACTGAGAACATAGATCTCCCGTCATTTAATTTTTCACAGTATTTGCCATTTCTCAGTACTTCTCTGTTAAGGTTACGGTTACCAGGGGTAAACGAGACTGGGAATGTTGCGCTCTTGCTTGTACCACATAAACACGGAAGTGGAGCCCCCTCCGTTCATTTAGGACACATGTCTAATAACAGATGCCACTGTCGCACATGTGCGCACATGTGCAGCACTTCCGCACGTCTGCACATTGTGCAGCGTTTGGCCGGCCCTGGTATAAAAAGTGCATTATTTGACACAGCACATTACGTAAGCACAGATTTGTCTCTTGTGAATAACGTTCTATTAATAACCGAATTCCCGGACGTTAAGCTGACAGTAGTAAATACAGGGTGTATAAGAGGACAAGAAAAAATTCCCGGATTTCTCAGTTAAAATTACACTTTCTCCCGGGTGAAAATACACTTTTTCCCTGTTAAGTGACAGGGTACTTTTCCTCGAAACTGTAAAATTTATCAATCCCTTGAATGGTTATGGTTTTATACATCAGTGTAGTACTTCTCGGCTCTTTAGAAAACCACATTCAGTAAAAAAAAAAAAAAATTGGAAACGTGTATGCTGCATATTTTCGTGTTACGGAAGTGTAAACTTAAATTCCGCATGTCACTTTCTGAAGCATTGAAATCAAGCTTGCAATGCGCTTTTGTAGCCAGTCATAGCTCATGTCACGTGATCTCGCCAGCCGATGACATCGAATATTCGAGCATAGGACACGTGATAGCAATACCACCGTTAAGTAGTGCGTGCACACAGATAGGAAACGTTAATGGTTTAAATTAATATACATATTGTTACTACAAGAAAAGCAGAGTTTTCACATATAATCTTGGTCTCTAAGATTAATAAGCTGCAAGAGAAGCTAAGCTTCCACGTATCATGTTGATCTTTTTTGCGCACGTTACACTTAGACACATCCCACAAATGTGCCAGTAAAATTTTTAACAAGGACATGACTGATCTTCTGAGCTCGAAATTTTTCTAAATGTTCGTACCAGACTTGATTTTTAAATGAGTCAAACGCTCTGTGATTTAAGGAATTCATCGTAAATTCTCGCACATAGTTCATCTTACATAAAAGAAAATTTACTTTGAAACTAACGCGTTTCAAATAACCATTCGCAATATTTTCCCGCGACCTGTTAGAAATAGGTTAGTCTCAGTAGCCAGCGCCAGATAACAGGCGCCAGATAACAGGCGTCACCGCGCTTGCGCAGCTACTAGGATTCTGGAAGCTCGTATGTTCGTAGGTGTAAGACATTAAAAGATCTTACATTGTCATAAAAGAAAGAAATCAGAGGATACGCAAAGAGCATCGGAATTTCGTGAACCACACTAAAACGCGTAATTCGGCTTGAAGTGCACATTCGTATGTCCAGATTCGAATGTAAATTTTCTTGGAGTACCAGTAATGTATTATTTCATCTTTGGTTCTTCATTATAAAATAATTTCATACGTGCTAGAAGGTGAAAACATGCACTTTTGAAATGCAGCAAACAGTTGAAACCAGCCAGTAGTGTGGAATTAAACAGTTCGTTTCAAATAAATTGACTGCCTCAGCGGAAAAGATTAATAAAAGCCAAATCTCCTTAGCAAAACGACAAAAATAACTTGATTGTTCTGTAAGGCTATTGATGCTTGACTGTCAGAAAGGTGGAAATAACATAAAATCTGAAACTAATAACATATTTTAGCCTTCCGTACTCATGTCAATGTATTTTAATTTAATTCACTTGATAGCTCCCAACCACAGAAATCCATTTTGTTTTCACTTGACGTGAGAGCAATAAACGAAGAGAAAACAGCAAAATCACTGAACGTAAACGTCGGTCACGTGAAGATTATCATCCTTCCCACTATAACTGAGACTATGTGCATCAGAAAAAAAAATCGCAATCAATATTGGATGGGATATTTTGTAACCGGGAGAACAAGAACTCTTCAGAAGATTTGCATTCTTTATTGCCTATAGCTAATAACTCGCTTTTTTTGTGAGATAAAATTAAAAATAGGATACATGAAACCAGTAGAAGAGACAAGCAAGACAGTACACATTTCTTCAGTCTTTAAACGTAGCATTTTTTTCTCTCTAACTTTGTTTCCTTTCTGGGAAAGAATCTTACTTAAAGATCGTCAAATGTTTTGCTACATGAAAAAAGAAATTCTTTGTCTAATACTGAAAAAGCCGTTAATACAAACAGTACCAAAGACTTGTGTGATTTCTCAATCTGATTACGTGTTTTTGTCACTGTCTGCTAGATAAAACAAAATAGGCCTGTCTAATATTGTAGCTATTGTAACAAACACCAAATAAACGAGACAGTTTTGGCACAAATGGTCATTTTTATAACACGAGAAAATATAATTCACGAAGTACCAATATCAAATGCTTGTCAGGCTTACTACAAGCAAAAAGCTTTATGTTCGGAAGTAGTTTCACATTTCATTCATACGCTCCAGCTTCCCAAGCATGAGATCGATAGTAGTAGTACGAAACTTTTATATAAAATTGGAATCGTTGCTGGGGAGTAGCCGAACGGTCTGTGGGCGCTGCAGTCATGAAAAAGGTTTCTACGGCTGCCGCCCCCTCTCGTATCCCAATCTCCATCGTTCACGGTGTATCCAGTCTCCTTCATTAAGACCTCTCGCACCCATTGCTTCGTTGACGTCGTCTTTCCTACATCTCGCAGGTCTACCGCGCCGCCTTCTTTGATGTGGAGTCCATTACCATACCCGTTTTTGCCATCTTGTCTGGAATACGCTGTAAGTGACCATACCACAGTAGGCGCTTCCCTTCTATGTAGTCTAGGATTGTGCTTTTGACATTCATAACCTCTCTGATCGTATCATTTCTAATATGGTCAAGTCTGGAGTATCCACAACTTCGTCTCCAGAAATCCATCTCGACAGCCAGCAGGCGATCTTTCTGCTTCAGGGTTAGTTACCACAACTCTGCACCATGTGTTGTGATACTTTCAATAATTGTGCAAGCGTACAATGATCTCTTCTCCTCGAAAGGTAAGAAGCTGATTACTCTAGTCAACAATACGCAGTTCTAGGTAATCCAATGTTTTTAACTGTTACTCGAAGATATATAGTTTGTGGGGGCTTGAACTATTTTGTACCCAGTACCGACTGTAGGGATGAATCAACTTATCGTTGAGGTATGAGTTTGTGGCAATATTGCACTCAACGTGGATTGTGCTGACTGGTAGTACATCTACAGCTTGATCCGATGCATAAAATTTACTGGCGTCCCACAACAAAACACGATCATTTGCAAAACCTAGCAGTGGACCTATTGAATCTCGGTCTAAAGTCGATCGTAGCACTCTCTGCACGTATTTGATTTAAGGATATTAATGTTTGCCCGCAGTCAATACCTTTTCCTTACTGTTTTAAGACTTCGTTTAAATCATCAATATCGTAGGCACCAAGTTGTATTTGTAGAATCTCCTTCCAACCGTCAATTTCCAGATGCTCTTCGTGATATTTGGAATGCTGTTATACGCCTCCAGACGAATCAGGGCAATACTCCAGTCCCCTGCACTTAAATCGGCGGAAAGTAATTTGCACGTAATGCTGATACTCGCTCTTTTAAAGTCAGAGTGTATGGCATTGCATCTAAACCTCAAATGATGGGCGTGCGTTCAGTTATGGCTCTTTCATATGTGTGGATGTTCGCACACCGGCTCTGACAAGGAGAGGAGAAAGCGCGCATTCGACTTCTCACCGTTCTGTCTAAATATAGCGCGCATTCCAGAAGTTCGCTGATGCAGGCGAAGGCTAATTTGCCATGGCTGTGATGAGGAACATAATGCGGAGATGCCCGCACAGGTATGTGTTAGTCCTGACATCGCCGTAAATTGTAGGAAACACAACTTTTGCTGGTGAAGTAGCGTTGTGAATCTTCAGGCGGTTGTAAATCCCCAAATGAATCGAAATATTGTACTGTATTTATACTTTTCTTGACATACGCCTCCCAATGGATCCCTGGACCCCCAGCAACATCTAAATTTACAATTCCGCACTCATTAGTCCGCCACATACTCTTCGGTAATGTATCCCGCATAAAGACGCAACGGAATCCAGGAATGTGAAGTTTCTCTTTAACAATATTAATGATACCTTTATTCGTGAGCGTTCGATCAGGTAGGATAACTAACGAACTTTTTTTTATTTATGAAGATACCTAGTCCTTTTCTGTATGGTTTCCAGTAGAGACCCTTACCGATAGCTGCTGCTTCCGTGGCCAGATTATGTCTTCTGGCTTCCTCTAGATGCGCCTGTGCATTCTGTGTGTTTTTGACGTGTTGGCTACAGCTGCAGCTCCACCTGTAAGTGAACCTACCGCCGCCAGAGCTGCAAAGGTCTGGAACGAGGAACGGAATAATTCCACCTGATGTGTTTGGTAGTGGTAGGACTCTAGGTGGTTTAATTGCAGTCGTCGTCTTCGTCTCCTTCGCTTTCCCCTTCGCCCCCCCCCCCCCCCTTCAACACACGTTTAGCTGCACACATCGAAGTGAGAATACAGTTTTTCAAAGTGCCTGGTTCGTTCTTCTTCGCCCCAACAGTTGTTCGCGCTGGATTCATATTTTGTTTGCAACTCATCATCTGCATGTCGAACTTAATTTTTCCATGCATAGTTTTATCAACTACGAATGCATCAACGCGCTGACCTATTCGGAGATCTTTTCTTCGCTTTATTTGCTTAGCTCTATCGGCTAATATTCGGTCGGCAACGTGGCGTGCTGGGAGATCTTTATTTGCAGCGAATGCGAGGTCGTGTTCAAGGTAGACTTCGTCTAGTAGGTTAATACCGCTACCACCGCGTGCCAGGCGTTTCTGAAGCTTTGTCTCAGGCCCACAGAAGTTGTACCCCGGAATGTGCAATTCAAAAGGCAATTTTTCAAAAATTCCACCTCCACCTCATATTATGGTGTGCTGCCTATCATGTATGGTACACTACCGAGGAGACAGAGGTCTACGCTCCCTGTTATACACTAACTCGTCAGCGTCAATCGAACTGTTTTCTGATGATGGAAATACTAACCATTTAACTAGCGCTCTATTCCCGCGACGTCTTATCACGCGTTCGATGAGAAATACATCTGCTTCAGAACTCTTCTGCAATTCTTCTGTGTAAAAGCATCCAGCCATTTCTTCACCCTTGCCATCCTTTAAGATATGTCCTAGGGTTCGTTCTGTGCACTTTGGATACTGTGAATATCTCCGCTCACCAGTTTGGTAAGTACGATTTCTCGAACGCTGTCTTGTATTTTGAAATATGTACTAAGTCGCCTACATTGAACTTCTTTTTGCGTGGGTCCAGCATTTAATGTGGAAATATACTTTGTCCATGAGTGAATTATAGCGAACATCGGTCGGTCTCATTTTTATTGTACTATGTTTGGTTCTATTATACCGCGCAATTATTTGTGGGATGATGTCTAGCCACTTGTAAGAACCGCGAAGATTAAAAGGTATTCACATTTGAGCTTTGACCATTCTGTTCAAACTGTCCACGAAGCTAGCTTTCAGGTGGGTAAACGTCGAGTAGTCGTGTATCCCGTACCGCTCCATCACAGTCTTGAAATATTCATTGTAAAACTCACCACCATGATCGGTTTCAAGATTGTCTGGGCATCGATTTGATCCTGTCTGCAGCAAACGGTCAAACACTACAGCAACATCTCTACCGGTTTTAGTTTTGGCAGGTAATGCCCATGCGAATTTAGAGTATGTATCAATAACCATTAAAATGTATTTGAATCCATTATTCTCAAGTGAATATTGACTTATGTCTACAAGATTGGCCTGCCACAAGTCATCCAGCCGCTTAATCATAACATGCCTCAGAGGATATGTTTCGCGTGGTGGCTTGTGCAATTCTCGAACTACCGTCTCCATACTTATTAAATAATACCTCTCTCTCAAAGCTCAGAGATTATCGAAAGAACCTCGTTCGAATCAGCTGTACTACCTGCAGCAGCCGAAGCCATCAACAGTCGAAGTCTATTAGTTCATCCGGCTCATTGTAATATATATACTGCAGGAGTTGATTGCTCACGCCTTTATGCTGAAAGTCTACACCTTCACCAATGCTTTTAGGATGCTCATTCAGTAAAGGTTGTATAATGGCTCTGTATTTAGAGTTTTGCAGGTTTCTCAGTCTTCTGTCAGGAATTTTATACAGCTCAGTCAATTGCAGTATTTCACCATATACTTTGCGATTATTGGTAGAGTATTTCAAGTTTTTGAGGGCCTTAGGAAGATAAGATTCATTAAGCCAGGTGTTCTTTTAAACTCTGTATCCCCGATGCGTTTCGTGCTATCATATAAACTTACAGTTTGAGCCTAGCATGTACGGTCTCTCCCCACTGACACCAAATGTTCTGTCTTACCCGCTCAATACTGGTTGGTGAATTCTGCGATTGAATCATTATCACGCTAAGCCATCTTACTGATAGATTCGGTAACAGGTTTAAAAGTTTCTCGTAATGTTTGCTCGCAACCCATATGCCCCATCCTCAGCTAACGTAATTTCTCTGGAGCTGCTTTGCGTGGCTGAATGACTTTATGCTTTGTCGACATCTCGGAGCATACTAATCAGAGCTGCTCATATCGCGTGGTTTTATATATGCTTTGTCATTCTTGTTCTTCCCTACACCTCCTCCTTCAATAACAACCACCTCAGCTTCTATCTTCTCTCCAATTGCGCTAAATCTATTCTCTAGCCAATTTTGGTTAAGTGCAAGAAGTTTGAGTGTCCATTAATTCCCTTGCAAGCTTACCGAGTCTTGCCTCAAGATTCTTAAATTTCATATCGGTATACACGTGAGCATTATATGCACACCTAATCTCTCAGATTGAGCATCCGCCAAGCGTGCGAATTTGTCCATGGTGTAGTATCTACTGACGCACTCAGCTATTTTGTACATTTATATATGGAGAAACTGCTGGAAGTTCCGGCTATAACTACCATCATTCAGTTTCCGCCTTTCATCAACAACGAGAAAACCGGATTGTGAGTGATTCCAACAATCAGCACATATCTTTACAAATTCATTGTATGACATGTCAGTCCCAACATGAGCCTGGTAAATGTATGTTAAATTGAGATTGTCTTGTTTGAAGGCTATAATGAGGTTGGCATTATCCCTCACCAAGTGTTCTGGGATCCTGGAATACGTCTGAGATAAAATACGTCAACACCCATATGACGACCAAAGCAGAAATATCTACGAATTTGATCCTGCTTTTCGACAGCCACATAGTCAAATATGAAGACAGTGTTAGGCTTTACCTTTTCAGGTGGGGGGAGGGGGGGATGTCGTCGCTTTCACTGAATGCTCTTACATCACACCATCTACCCACCCCCCCACCCCCCCCCCACATGTGGGTCCGGGATTAGAATAGGCCCGAGGTATTCCTGATGCCTGCCTGTCGAAAGAGGCGACTAAAAGCAGTCCCTCCCCTTCAAGGGGTAGTTAGCGCCTGCGTCCGGAGACGGGCGGTTCCACGACCTATATTTGCGGTCATTTTGGTTTTTCGCTTCTTCTCGTTTCCTCCTTCCTTTGGTTGGTTCCCTTCTTTGTTCTTCTCCATCTCACTGTCTCACTTACTCTTTCCCTTGCCTTCCTCTCCTTGGCTTCCTCTCCTTGGCTTCCTCTCCTTGGCTTCCTCTCCTTGGCTTCCTCTCCTTGGCTTCCTCTCCTTGGCTTCCTCTCCTTGGCTTCCTCTCCTTGGCTTCCTCTCCTTGGCTTCCTCTCCTTGGCTTCCTCTCCTTGGCTTCCTCTCCTTGGCTTCCTCTCCTTGGCTTCCTCTCCTTGGCTTCCTCTCCTTGGCTTCCTCTCCTTGGCTTCCTCTCCTTGGCTTCCTCTCCTTGGCTTCCTCTCCTTGGCTTCCTCTCCTTGGCTTCCTCTCCTTGGCTTCCTCTCCTTGGCTTCCTCTCCTTGGCTTCCTCTCCTTGGCTTCCTCTCCTTGGCTTCCTCTCCTTGGCTTCCTCTCCTTGGCTTCCTCTCCTTGGCTTCCTCTCCTTGGCTTCCTCTCCTTGGCTTCCTCTCCTTGGCTTCCTCTCCTTGGCTTCCTCTCCTTGGCTTCCTCTCCTTGGCTTCCTCTCCTTGGCTTCCTCTCCTTGGCTTCCTCTCCTTGGCTTCCTCTCCTTGGCTTCCTCTCCTTGGCTTCCTCTCCTTGGCTTCCTCTCCTTGGCTTCCTCTCCTTGGCTTCCTCTCCTTGGCTTCCTCTCCTTGGCTTCCTCTCCTTGGCTTCCTCTCCTTGGCTTCCTCTCCTTGGCTTCCTCTCCTTGGCTTCCTCTCCTTGGCTTCCTCTCCTTGGCTTCCTCTCCTTGGCTTCCTCTCCTTGGCTTCCTCTCCTTGGCTTCCTCTCCTTGGCTTCCTCTCCTTGGCTTCCTCTCCTTGGCTTCCTCTCCTTGGCTTCCTCTCCTTGGCTTCCTCTCCTTGGCTTCCTCTCCTTGGCTTCCTCTCCTTGGCTTCCTCTCCTTGGCTTCCTCTCCTTGGCTTCCTCTCCTTGCCTTGGCTTCCTCTCCTTGCCTTGGCTTCCTCTCCTTGCCTTGGCTTCCTCTCCTTGCCTTGGCTTCCTCTCCTTGCCTTGGCTTCCTCTCCTTGCCTTGGCTTCCTCTCCTTGCCTTGGCTTCCTCTCCTTGCCTTGGCTTCCTCTCCTTGCCTTGGCTTCCTCTCCTTGCCTTGGCTTCCTCTCCTTGCCTTGGCTTCCTCTCCTTGCCTTGGCTTCCTCTCCTTGCCTTGGCTTCCTCTCCTTGCCTTGGCTTCCTCTCCTTGCCTTGGCTTCCTCTCCTTGCCTTGGCTTCCTCTCCTTGCCTTGGCTTCCTCTCCTTGCCTTGGCTTCCTCTCCTTGCCTTGGCTTCCTCTCCTTGCCTTGGCTTCCTCTCCTTGCCTTGGCTTCCTCTCCTTGCCTTGGCTTCCTCTCCTTGCCTTGGCTTCCTCTCCTTGCCTTGGCTTCCTCTCCTTGCCTTGGCTTCCTCTCCTTGCCTTGGCTTCCTCTCCTTGCCTTGGCTTCCTCTCCTTGCCTTGGCTTCCTCTCCTTGCCTTGGCTTCCTCTCCTTGCCTTGGCTTCCTCTCCTTGCCTTGGCTTCCTCTCCTTGCCTTGGCTTCCTCTCCTTGCCTTGGCTTCCTCTCCTTGCCTTGGCTTCCTCTCCTTGCCTTGGCTTCCTCTCCTTGCCTTGGCTTCCTCTCCTTGCCTTGGCTTCCTCTCCTTGCCTTGGCTTCCTCTCCTTGCCTTGGCTTCCTCTCCTTGCCTTGGCTTCCTCTCCTTGCCTTGGCTTCCTCTCCTTGCCTTGGCTTCCTCTCCTTGCCTTGGCTTCCTCTCCTTGCCTTGGCTTCCTCTCCTTGCCTTGGCTTCCTCTCCTTGCCTTGGCTTCCTCTCCTTGCCTTGGCTTCCTCTCCTTGCCTTGGCTTCCTCTCCTTGCCTTGGCTTCCTCTCCTTGCCTTGGCTTCCTCTCCTTGCCTTGGCTTCCTCTCCTTGCCTTGGCTTCCTCTCCTTGCCTTGGCTTCCTCTCCTTGCCTTGGCTTCCTCTCCTTGCCTTGGCTTCCTCTCCTTGCCTTGGCTTCCTCTCCTTGCCTTGGCTTCCTCTCCTTGCCTTGGCTTCCTCTCCTTGCCTTGGCTTCCTCTCCTTGCCTTGGCTTCCTCTCCTTGCCTTGGCTTCCTCTCCTTGCCTTGGCTTCCTCTCCTTGCCTTGGCTTCCTCTCCTTGCCTTGGCTTCCTCTCCTTGCCTTGGCTTCCTCTCCTTGCCTTGGCTTCCTCTCCTTGCCTTGGCTTCCTCTCCTTGCCTTGGCTTCCTCTCCTTGCCTTGGCTTCCTCTCCTTGCCTTGGCTTCCTCTCCTTGCCTTGGCTTCCTCTCCTTGCCTTGGCTTCCTCTCCTTGCCTTGGCTTCCTCTCCTTGCCTTGGCTTCCTCTCCTTGCCTTGGCTTCCTCTCCTTGCCTTGGCTTCCTCTCCTTGCCTTGGCTTCCTCTCCTTGCCTTGGCTTCCTCTCCTTGCCTTGGCTTCCTCTCCTTGCCTTGGCTTCCTCTCCTTGCCTTGGCTTCCTCTCCTTGCCTTGGCTTCCTCTCCTTGCCTTGGCTTCCTCTCCTTGCCTTGGCTTCCTCTCCTTGCCTTGGCTTCCTCTCCTTGCCTTGGCTTCCTCTCCTTGCCTTGGCTTCCTCTCCTTGCCTTGGCTTCCTCTCCTTGCCTTGGCTTCCTCTCCTTGCCTTGGCTTCCTCTCCTTGCCTTGGCTTCCTCTCCTTGCCTTGGCTTCCTCTCCTTGCCTTGGCTTCCTCTCCTTGCCTTGGCTTCCTCTCCTTGCCTTGGCTTCCTCTCCTTGCCTTGGCTTCCTCTCCTTGCCTTGGCTTCCTCTCCTTGCCTTGGCTTCCTCTCCTTGCCTTGGCTTCCTCTCCTTGCCTTGGCTTCCTCTCCTTGCCTTGGCTTCCTCTCCTTGCCTTGGCTTCCTCTCCTTGCCTTGGCTTCCTCTCCTTGCCTTGGCTTCCTCTCCTTGCCTTGGCTTCCTCTCCTTGCCTTGGCTTCCTCTCCTTGCCTTGGCTTCCTCTCCTTGCCTTGGCTTCCTCTCCTTGCCTTGGCTTCCTCTCCTTGCCTTGGCTTCCTCTCCTTGCCTTGGCTTCCTCTCCTTGCCTTGGCTTCCTCTCCTTGCCTTGGCTTCCTCTCCTTGCCTTGGCTTCCTCTCCTTGGCTTCTCTGGTCTCCGCCTCTGCGTTTGAGACAGTCTGCCCTCTCTCTCCCTCTCTCTTCTTTTTCCTCTTCTTCCTTCCTCCCTGTGCGCGCCTGAAGGCCGACCCACGTGTTCACACAAGTAGCCGGTGACGGGGTAACCCGTAATTCCCTGCCCTGGGTAGACAAGTAAGGCACGCACGTACCCCCTGGTAAAGGCCAGGCCCAGGGAGGGGTGATTGCCTGAGCTGATACCTTCTGACCACGCCGATTGGTCCCTCTGTCTGTTTCTCAGGAGGTGTGACCTGAGGTGTAAACATTCACCTAAGGCGGGCGCCATCGGAGATGCTGGCAATCATGGGGGATTCCTCCGCAATGGATTTCACTTCTTCTTCTCTCGCACCTTCTGCCCATAAACGGAAACTTGACCAGCCACCAGTAACAAAAGTACTACCGCCTGCCCCACAGTTCCTCGTAGTTTCTCGATCTGAGGATGGCAAGGATTTTTCCTCTGTCAAACCTTTCGTTATCCAGAAGGGCGTAGATGCCATAGCTTGATCTGTCAAGTCGTGTACCAGGTTGCATAATGGTGCCTTGTTACTAGAAACTGAGAGCGCCTTTCCGGCACAAAAAATTGCTTCGGGCCACACTCCTGTACATGTTCCCTGTTCGGGTGGAGGCTCACCGCACTTTGAATTCGTCTCGTGGTGTGGTATATACTCGATCACTTGACGGATTGACTGACGAGGAGACTAAGTCTTTCCTCGCTGAGCAGGGCGTGACGGCTGTCCATAGGGTCATGAAAAAGGTCAACAATGACCTTGTACCGACCCAGACACTTTCCTTGACCTTTGATAGTGTTCAGCTGCTGTCACGTATCAAAGCGGGCTACAAGGTTATTTCTGTTGGCCCCTATGTCCCGACACCTACGCGCTGCTACCAGTGTCAGCATTTTAATCACACTCGCCAGTCTTGTTCCAATGTGGCTAAATGTGTCACTCATGGCAGGGATGACGATGAGGGTGACCGTCCACCTCCGTCTCCTCATTGTGTGAACTGTCAGGGTGACCATGCAGCCTCCTCCCGTGACTGTCCCATCTACAAGGAAGAACGCTGTATCCAAGAAATTCGGGTCAAAGAGAAAGTGTCCACCTCGGCTGCTCGCAAGCTATTTGCTAGTAGGAAGCCCACGCTGCTCCCAGCGGCAAATACAGTACTGTCCTCGGCTCTCCATGGACTACCAGGAAGGTGGCGACGCAGACATGCGATCTGACCTTCAGCACCACGGTCGTCTGTTCGGCCAGTACTAAGATCGCTCGGTCGATGTCTCCTCTTCCTCCCATCACCCCTCAGACACAAGCACCTTCATCAGCTTCTGCCAAGACGAAGACCCAGAAGTCAGATGCACGGGCCTTCAAGAAGGAACCGTCCCGTGCAGACTTCCTACGTACCTTCAACTCCCAGCCATCGACCAGTATTTCCACTAAACAACCTTCCAAGAAGGCTCATAGGAAGCACAGTTCTCCTTCTCCGCCATGGCACATTTCTTCTCCTGCGCCACCCAGCGTTTGCCACCCCAGGCCGTCATCCGTTTCGCCTGGCCGCACCACTGGTAGCCGAATATCTGGCCGTTCACCTGCAGAGGAAGCTCCCCCTCCATCGGCCATCTTGTTAAGATGGCCGATGGACCTATAGAACCAATTGACGATGACTGTCCGCCTACTGATAGCGGCGGCAGTGCTCGCTCGAAGCCAGGCCCTCAGCGGCCTTCAAGGTGACCCCTTCCTTCATCTTCCTTTTCTTCTCACGATGGCACTTATTCACTGGAATATTCGCAGCATTCGCTCCACCCGAGACGACTTGAAGTTGCAGCTCCGCTTGCACCATCCGCTCGTCGTAGCCCTCCAGGAAACGAAGCTACGCCCATGCGATCAAATTGCCTTGGCACACTACACCGTTGTCCGTTTTGACCTACCCTCTGTGGTAGGTATTCTGGGTCATGGAGGGGTTATGTTGCTGGTCTGGGATGACATTTACTACGATCCCATCACATTGCACACCGGCCTGCAGGCAGTTGCCATTCGAATTACTCTCCCCACTTTTACATTTTCCATTTGTACCGTTTACACTCCATCGTCATCTGCCGTTACAAGGGCAGACATGATGCAAATTATTGCTCAGCTACCTGCACCATTTTTGTTAACTGGAGACTTCAATGCCCACCATCCCCTTTGGGGCTCCCCAGCATCCGGCCCAAGGGGCTCCCTGTTAGCAGACCTTTTCAACCAGCTCAATCTTGTCTGCCTCAATACTGGCGCCCCTACTTTTCTTTCGGACACATCTCACACATATTCCCATTTAGACCTCTCTATATGTACCACCCAACTTCCACGCCAGTTTGAGTGGTATGCACTTTCTGATACATATTCGAGCGACCACTTCCCGTGTGTTATCCATCTCCTGCATCATACCCCCTCGCCGTGCTCAACTAGTTGGAACATCTCCAAAGCAGACTGGGGGCTCTTCTCTTCCAGGGCGACCTTTCAGGATCAGACCTTCACAAGCTGCAATAGTCAGGTCGCACACCTCACGGAAGTCATTCTCTCTGCTGCTGAATATTCCATCCCTCACACTACTTCTTCTCCACTTCACGTACCGGTCCCCTGGTGGACTGCAGCATGTAGAGATGCTTTACGTGCTCGTCGACGTGCTTTATGCACCTTTAAACGCCACCCTACAGTGGCGAATTGTATCAATTATAAACGATTATATGCGCAGTGCCGTTATATTATTAAAGAAAGCAAGAAAGCCAGCTGAGCTGCTTTCACAAGCACCTTCAACAGTTCTACTCCTTCTGTTGTCTGGGGTAGCCTGCGTCGGCTATCTGGCACTAAGGTCCACTCACCAGTTTCTGGCTTGACGGTCGCGAATGACGTCCTTGCGGCCCCTGAGGATGTTTCCAATGCCTTCGGCCGCTTTTTCGCAGAGGTTTCGAGCTCCTCTCATTACCACCCTGCCTTCCTCCCCCGAAAACAGGCAGAGGAGGCTAGGCCACCTAACTTCCGCTCCTCGAATCGTGAAAGTTATAATGCCCCATTCACCATGTGGGAACTCGAAAATGCACTTGCCCGGTCACGGTCCTCCGCTCCAGGGCCTGATTCTATTCATATTCAGATGCTGAAGAACCTTTCTTCTGCGGGTAAGGGTTTCCTTCTTCGTACTTATAATCGCATCTGGATTGAGGGACATGTTCCCGCATGCTGGCGTGAGTCTATTGTTGTACCGATTCCTAAGCCGGGGAAGGACAAGCACTTGCCTTCCAGTTATCGACAGATCTCGCTTACCAGCTGTCTCTGTAAGGTGATGGAGCGAATGGTTAACTCTCGTTTGGTTTGGCTGCTTGAATCTCGACACCTACTTACCAATGTACAATGTGGAGTTCGTAGGCGCCGGTCTGCTGTTGACCATTTGGTTACCTTGTCGACCTTCACTATGAATAACTTCTTGCGGAAGCGCCCAACCGCGGCTGTGTTCTTTGATTTGGAGAAGGCTTACACCTGTTGGAGGGCGGGTATTCTCCGCACCATGCATACATGGGGCCTTTGCGGTCGCCTCCCTCTTTTTATTTGTTCCTTTTTAATGGATCGACAGTTCACGGTACGTGTGGGTTCTGTCCTGTCAGAAACCTTTCGCTAGGAGAATGGGATGCCACAGGGCTCAGTTTTGAGCGTCGCTCTGTTCGCCATAGCGATCAATCCAATAATGGATTGCCTCCCAGCTGATGTATCAGGCTCCCTTTTCGTGGACGATTTTACCATCTGTTGCAGCGCGCAGCGCACATGTTTCCTGGAGCGCTGTCTTCAGCGTCCTCTTGACCATCTTCACTCCTGGAGTGTCGCAAATGGCTTCCGTTTTTCTGCAGAGAAGACGGTCTGTATTAACTTCTGGCGCTAGTTTCTCCCACCGTCTTTACGACTCGGTCCTGTTGCTCTCCCATTCGTGGAGACAACAAAAATTTTAGGTCTTACATTTGACAGAAAACTTAGCTGGTCTCCACATGTCTTATTTGGCTGCCCATTGTACCCGTTCTCTAAATGTCAGTGTTCTCAATGGTATGTCGTGGGGAGCGGATCAGTCCTATTTCGCCTATTCGGTCGATTGTCCGCTCCAAGCTGGATTATGGGAGCTTCGTATACTCCTCTGCACAGCTGTCCATCTTACACAGCCTCAACTCCATACAACATCGGGGTTAGGTCTTGGGATCGGAGCGTTTTACACTAGTCCCATCGAGAGTCTTCATGCTGAAGCCGGTGAATTGCCACTCACCTACCGGCGCGATATACTGCTTTGAGGGTATACCTGTCGGCTACTGTCAGTGCCCGACCACCCGTCTTATCATTCCTTTTTTGACGACTCTCTCGACCGTCAATACTGGTTGTATGTCTCTGCCCTGCTACCCCCTGCAGTTCGCTTTCGTTGCCTCCTTCAACACCTTGATTTTTCACTTCCTGCAACCTTTAGAGTGGGCGAGAGCCCCACATCACCTTGGCTCCAGGCTCAGGTTCGCGTTCACCTTGACCTCAGCTCGCTCCCAGAGGAGGTTACCCCCGGTTCGGTATACCACTCCCATTTTGTCGAACTTTGTTCGAAGTTCATTAATATGACCGTCATTTATACAGAAGGCTCTAAGACCAATGACGGGGCTGGGTGTTCTTTTATTGTTGGGGCACAAAGTTTCAAATACCGGCTCCATGGCCATTGTTCGGTCTTCACAGCTGAGCTCTTTGCCCCCCTACCAGGCTGTTCTTTACATCTGCCGCCACCGACATTCTGCTTATGTCATCTGCTCTGATTCCCCTGAGCGCCATCCAGAGCCTCAGTGATCCGTATCCAGTTCACCCTTTCGTGCACCAGATCCAACGCTCTCTTCAGCAGCTGGTGGACGACGGTTCTCCGGTTAGCTTTATGTGGGTTCCTGGCCATGTCGGTATCCCTGGGAACGAAGCTGCAGATGCCGCGGCCAAGGGTGCGGTCCTCCAGCCTCGGAAAGCTTCTTGTTGCGTCCCTTCATCAGATTGTAGCAGGGTCATTAGTCAGCGCATTTTGTCGCTGTGGCATGCCGTTTGGGCTGCACTTACGTACAACAAGCTTTGGGCCTTGAAACCTCTTCCCGCGGCTTGGACGTCCTCCTCACGCCCTTCTCGGCGGGAGGAGGTAGTTTTGGCCCGGTTACGAATTGGACACTGCCGGTTCAGCCATCACCATCTGCTCACGGCTGCGCCGGCGCCGTTCTGTCCATGGCGGTCCACCACATTTTAACGTCCTGTCCAGATTTTAATACACTGCATCTTGATCTTGGCCTACCATGTACTCTAGATGCCATTTTAGCGGATGACCCAGGAGCAGCTGCTCGCGTACTTCATTTTATCAACTTGACAAACCTGTCTAAGAACATTTGATTATGCTGTTTTTAATCCTATGCCTGTCAATCTGTCTTTTATCATGTTTTCCATTTTAGTTGCTGTTTTAAACTTGTGCCTCGCGGTGCATTCCTAACATAGTCTGGGCGCTAATGACCATTGAAGTTGTGCGCCCTAAAACCACAAAAAAAACAAAAAAAGAGCCGTCTACCCCATCTAACATTTTCTGCAGTAACTGGTACTTGGGTTTAAGCAGTGTTTCAGAGTAGACGAAAAGGTGCTTGAAGCGGACTCAGTCTGTGTGTGTTAACACAGCCATCAAGACATTTGTCTAACCACAGTTGGAAGGACCTACAATTATAGCTCGTATGCTGTTGTGAAGGAGTGCTCCATTCTTCTTCTTCTTCTTCTTCTTCTACTACTACTACTACTACTACTACTACTACTACTTGGTCTTCTGGTCTTGATCATCACAGGACCAGTCACCAACAATAAAGTCCTTGCAGCAAGTGTGCATCACCCAGCCTGCCATGATACCTATTGTGCTATGTACTGGCGTGCAATAGGCTTTTATATGATAAATAGTGTGTGTGTGTGTGTGTGTGTGTGTGTGTGTGTGTGTGTGTGTGTGTGTGTGTGTGTGTGTGTGTGTGTAGCCACTATAGTGCAATCACCTTACGAACTGAACTAAAACGGCTACACGACAGAATGAATTCCACATGGTGTATTTAAAGGGAAGTGTGTCACATACATTAACGTACATTAAGGTGTACTAAAGTGCATTAACAATTGTGACATTTTTGTCTAGAGAAATAAAAAAGACAAAGAGAAAGTTAATATTATAAATATATTTATTTACTCGAGACATAAAATTATGATCAGCATGGAAAACAATAAGTTCATTCTTTTTCAAATG
This sequence comes from Schistocerca americana, assembly GCF_021461395.2. Taxonomy (NCBI): domain Eukaryota; kingdom Metazoa; phylum Arthropoda; class Insecta; order Orthoptera; family Acrididae; genus Schistocerca; species Schistocerca americana. Next base: position 49,904,072 of record NC_060122.1, read on the forward strand.
GTGCAACAGAAGTACAGTATTTCGAAAAGAGTTGTTTCTTATATCCCTCAAATTAAGCAAATGTATCTCATAATGTTATAGACCCATTGAAATAGTTGGGTATGCCATCAGTAAATTTGAGTTCAATATTCACAACACTTATTTGAGGAATAGCACAAGACTTCGGCGCTGCCGTTATACAGGTGCTAAGACAATGGTCTATATCTTCTATGTGAATGCTACATGTCTGAAGCCAGTTAATGATGTTACTGTATACAGCTTGAACTCATGGGCGCCATCTATTTAGTACTAGTTACTGCCATGTCTAGATTGAATAAGTTATCAACAGTCGAGTGCTGCATGAAAATACTATGACCCCCAGCACATTTGATATCCTCTCTACTTCGACGATCATCAGTTATTTTGCTCCCCAAATAGCAAAACTCCTTTACTACTTTAAATGTCTCATTTCCTAATCTAATTCCCTCAGCATCACCCGACTTAATTCGACTACATTCCGTTATCCTCGTTTTGCTTTTGTTGATGTTCATCTTGTACCCTCCTTTCATGACACTGTCCATTCCGTTCAACTGACCTTACAAGTCCTTTGCTGTCTCTGACAGAATTACAATGTCATCGGCAAACCTCAAAGTTTTTTTTTCTTGTCCATGGATTTTAATACCTACTCCGAAATTTTCTTTTGTTTCCTTCACAGCTTGCTCAATATACAGATTGAATAACATAAGTGATAGGCTACAACCCTGTCTTACTCCTTTCCCAACCACTGCTTCCCTTTCATGCCCCTCGATTCTTATAACTGCCATCTGCATTATCATACTCTTCTATAAATGATGTAGTGAAATGTGGCTAGTCCTCCCTCAAATGTCTACATCCTTCACATTCATCTTGATGATCAAACATGTGACGATGCTTTGACGGTGACAACACAGCAAAGACTGAATGTGCACCGCCAATCAGGTCATCTGAGTGGTGAAACAAAATAAGTCGCCGTCCTTGATGACAGTAGTTGAGTGGACGTGACGCAGTTGGCCTTCTTTCCAACAAAATTCAAACTTCCCGCCAAAATCCGACATCTTGAATGACGCCCTCTGCTGGTGGCTATGTGACTTAGCCAGTTGGACCTCGTGGCGAACACACCTGCATGATATTGTTGAAGTAATAATAAAGACAAGTCAAGTTTTACTGCCATTATTGTGCTGGAATTTGAGCTTGCCGCCATTTTCTACGGGGTTGGGGGTTAGTTTAGTGGACGTACCCCAAGTGGTCTATTTTCCTGCCATTTTCGTGGTGTGATGCATTATCCTGCTGGAATTTGAATTTCCAACCAATTTTTTTTCTGGAGGGTTAGGTTAGTGGAGGTAGCGCAATTGACCTATCTTCCAGCCAAAATTCAAACTTCTCACCAAATTCCGCCAACTTGGATGACGTCATGCGCTGTTGCTAAGTCTAGAGCCGCCATCTTGGATGACGTCATCGCCGTCATTTTGAATAAATTTGCAACAATGGCATGTCGGATATAACATACCTTGTCCCCCTACTGTTGGTATCCATGTAAATGAGGCAGCCGATATAGTAGGCAATGCTACAGTCTCCCTTCCTCAGCCCACTGTTCGCGTGGTGCCCTTCACCGATCTGCATTGTGTCTTATTTCGTCGTGTTGCTCTTTTATGGCACGCTCATTGGTCTACACTTCCCGCTAATAAATTGCGGGATGTGAAACCTCTTCTCAGTGCTCAGACATCTTTCTCCCGAACTTGTCATCTGGAGGAGGTAATTTTAACTAGACGCTGGATAGGGGACTGACTTCTTCGCCATTGACATCTTTTAAGTGGCGATGCTCCCCCACTTTATCCCCACTGCTCTCAACTGTGGATGGTGAGACACCTTTTTCTTGAGTGCCCCTATTTTACTCCACTACAAGCCCATCTACAGCTGTCGCCTGATATGCCTTCCATTTTAGATGATGACACGCGCTCAGCTGATCGTGCCTTCGAGCTTATCAGTGTCAATGAGATCACGTCGGTCATTTGAAGCTCTTTTTGGGAAAAACAACCCCCTCTCCTACAGTGGTTTCCTAAGTTTCCCTTTGGTTTTTTAGTTTCCCCTCTTTTTGAGTTTAGCTTTCATTGCTGCAGATTTCCCATTTGGTTTTTGTACCCTTCCCTAAGTCGCAGAGTGGGCGCTAATGACCGTAGCAATTTTGCGCCCTAAAACTGTAACAAGATAAACTGTAAAATGAAAAAAACTACTTCCTTAAGACATCGATTCCCTGTGATACATGCACAATATAGTTTCGCAGAGGTGTATGGCATCCTCTGTTCATATCCGATCACGGTTTAGAAATTATACTATGCCTGCATCAGTCCCATACAAAATGATCTTTAGTAACGGAGAATACCTCTCACAAGGAAACTGACCAACGCATAGCAACGATGTTCGACATGTGAAATTACAAGACATGCCGCCACTAAATCTGTAAACAGAACATCTGTCAAGCAGATGTATCCATGGGAATTCAGTATCTCACAAACTGCCACTAACATAGAATCAATGTAATTATGAAACTGAAGACTCGATTTTATGCCAAAGATGCGGCAGGTTAATGGAGTACCTTGCAAATATCTTCGTTCATCTAGAGGAAAGTGCCGAAACAAGATGGGCGTGTTTCGTCGTCGTCGTCATACCCACACACATGAGATGGAACTCCTCTGATGGCAGATCTGCTGTTAAAGATCGCGAGTAGATAGTGCTCTAAGCCTCAAACATAACATACAGTTGAATACGAGTCGAACACAGGTTATGCCACACAACTGATGCACCCTAACAGAAGGGAAAAAAATTTTTAAATGATCTGACGCAACATCTTCCTATCTCTAGAATGCATCTACCATTCAATCATCTACCATTAGATCATACTTCGTTACAAACTCATCTCAACCGGTCATTCCATCCACTTTCTGTCATCCTGCACGGTTGCAAGTAAGTTTAGGCGCAGATAGAAAGCTACAAACACAAACAAATCTTCACAAGCATCCCATACTTAGGCATAGTATCACAAAAAGTAGCTAACTTATTAAAAAAATATTAAAATATTTTTCTCCATAAACGGCAAACTTGGATACCACTTACCTCACGCAGGGAACACAAACAAGCCAATAACATAACACAGTGGAATATACAAATTACAATGTAACAGTTGCCCTGCATTTTACATAGGAAAAACTGGAAGAACCTTCCACACACGGTATAAAGAACACACCGACACCTTTCGACTACACCATTTTGAAAAATCTACAATAACTAACAACATGTATATTAATAAACAGACTTGACGACATCCACAACAGCCTAACTGTACTTCACACAGAACCCAACAGTAAAAAATTTAATCTACTAGAACAGTTAGAAATAATGCTACACAAAGAAAAATGTTCCGAAAACTTGTTGAATGAACAAACAGAGTTTAACAGCCACAATTTTTTTACACCTTCAAAAGTTTATTTTTTCCTGAGAAATCAAATCCATAATAGTACGAACAGCTGACAACCTACAACATGGTGCCAAATAATTATTTTAATAACACCTGTGTACTAATACTATCACGTTATCTTCTGTGAAACAAGAAAATCGATTATATTTATAAGTAGAACATCTGTATGAACGAGAATCTGTGGCAGGTTTACGTTCTGCTACTACAATGTGCGAGAAAGTGTGTGACTATGTATATATCCCAGTATGTACTGCAAAATTAAAGACGTATATTGTGTATACCAACTGCACAACAGAAGCAGACATCATACAATGTTAAACTGTAAGTTATTTTCATATTATTAACGCTGTTAAACTTACATCTAGAATATACCATGTTGTAACAGAAAAATGTAATATCAACAGGCAAACAACTAAAAAACCTAATGTAAATCGCTAAAAAGCACCTGCAGATGAGCCTCCAGTGCTCGAAATGCATAGTGCAGTAAATAAACGCAACTTGTGACTGAAGGCGGTTTGTTCTTCATTTTATTAAAGAATTCTTCCAATATGAGATGGCACCCTTGTCATCGATGGATTTCTTCTCCAGTGCGTTGTATGGAAGAATGGTGAAACACTTAAGTTAATGCTAACCAAATACGTTGAATACTTAAGAAGTGTGGTGGTCGATGGCTACCCAGAAGACTTGCCCACCAAGAGAATCAAATATGCTAAGCACCTCTGCCGAAACAAAAGACACACTACTCCTGAGGTCATATTTACCGAGCTAATGATGGTGACTATGACTCAGGAGCAGTTCCTTTCCAGAAATAAAGTACATCTCATTAGCTTGCTTATTTCGAGGCTCGAAGATGAAGGCTTCTCAGTAAGGCAAGCTACTGAAGACGCAGACCACCTAATTGTTGCCACAGTGCTTGAGGTTTCACAGGAGCATGAGAAGGTTGTGGTTGTTGGTGAGGATACGGACCTTCTCATCATGCTCAATGCCCTAGCCACACCATCAGCAAATATATATTTCTTGAAACCTGGAAGAGGAAAGACCTCATCAAAAGTATTTGATTCTAACAATTTCAAACTGGCAAAGATCAGGTCACTCATATTTCTTTACCCCATAAGTGGATGTGACACAACTTCAGCACCCTTCGGTCGGGGCAAGAAGGAGGTGGTCAATCTACTGGTCAAAAATGTCTTCTGGAAGATATCATACCTTTCTGAGAGCATGACACTCAAGCTGAAGCTATTGTCGAAGCTGACCTCCGATTTACGGAGGTATGGCAGGAGAGACTTAAGACAACTTGCGATTCGACCTGTTTTCCAAAGCGATTATGAAATTCAGATTCACCCTAGCATCCCTACCACCAACGTCGGAAGCAGATCGCCAGCATTGCTTGTGGACCTACTTACAAGTACAAATGTGGATAGGACACCAGATGGATCCGCTCCTCTGGGGATGGCAGGCTTCAGAGTTTGTCTTGGCCTCATTCCTACCTCCAAAGAACCAGCTCTAAAGAACCAGCTCCACAGTCTCTTCTCTCAACAAGACAGTCAAACGTTGACGTATGTGAAATTTGTGTACATACCTACTTTTACCTTCTCATCTCATACATTCACGTAAAATTCTGTAATTACGAAATATAATAATCACTACTTAATTTCAAGGAGTGTCTCTCTCTTTTTGTATCCTTCATATCAGTTGAATGGGTATCACTATATTATATTGAGGGTTACGAACGGATACCACGTACCTGACAAGACAAATTTCACAGGGGAGCTAAAAAATAACCTTTAATAAAAATTTTGATTGTTTTGATTTTTTATTTAGAGATAATCGCTTATTACTCACAGGTTGTGCATTGTATTTTTTGCATCATTTTGTTATAACATGCATTTTTCCACTTGCAATTTTTTTGAGTCAGAACTTTCTCTGACATCTGTCAGATACGAGGTCTCAGTTCTTAACCCTCGACATATGAAAAACTTTAATATTTTTCAAATTTTACAAAATTTTAGTATTTTATTCTATTACTATATTACATAAGTACAAGACAATTGGTTGCTATAGTTCTGTGTTTAAAAGACTGTACATAAGAATTACTGAAGAACTACATTTGAAATTGATGAGAAATGGTCCAAATTTAATGAGGAGCAGTACACAAATGGGTGGTTCAATAAATTCACTTTTGGTTTCATCGAATGCCAAATTTCTCTCTCCATATCTTTTTTTGTGAACGACACTATTGATAGGTGGGTTAGTTTCTACGATAATACCAAAAAACAGAGGTTAAAACGAAAAATTTTTATGAATATGTGAAATTGGTCCAATTTTGAAGAACACTAGTATGGAAACGGGTGGTCCAAGAAATATACGGATGGTCTCGTTCAATGCAGAGTTTCATGCCCTACAATTTTTAATTGCACTATGTTTTCGATTTGTGAGTCATTTACGAGATATAACCACGAAACCGAAAAATACCACTTTCTCGGGTACATTTTTGGCCCCCCGCACTTTTCCACAACTCGGCAGTGGGGGAAAACCTAGGATAGTCATACTGGGACACAAACGAAGCAATTAAAACAATAAAATTTTTGTAGCAATTATTTCCGATTGGAATGCTAATTCTACTGGACTAATTGTAAATACTGTTTGTTAGGGTGTGTGTGGCAACGGCGCAGTGCCGTATCACGCGAATGAACGCCACAATAGATAATAACATATGCACTAACCGTCGCATGCAGACGGCCGACATAGTAACCAAAATATTGGACATTGATTTACTCCAGGGTATAACTGCTCTCGGAACACAATTCATAGGTTGCAATCACATTCTAGGAAACTGTCGATGAATAACAATGACAGAAATAATGGACGCAGTATATCGGGACAAAACACGAGGCCTGCGCCTAACTGGACGCCACCCCCGCAAAATCATGCCGTGAGCACTTTAGAGGTGTCCCAGGAATGGTCCTCAAGCAACGCTGGTGGGTCATACTAAAACCGCCCCCATCGTACTCACTACGACCGTCAGAAAGGGGGGCGAGTGGAAGTGATAGACGGCATGAAGAGCAGTGGCAGCTGTTGGGTAAGAGCACAAGAGCACATGAACACCGTACCATTTGGCACCTTGCTGATTTATTGGTTATTTTTCTTTGAACGCTTTAAACATAATGTAGATGGGGTAACCCGAAATAAATGACACCTACCGCGCTACGCTACATTGTTCCCCTGACTCAGTGAAACTGAAACTTTGGATCACGATAACGGGCGCACATTCACGGGCCGAATACATACGGATTTGATAAGCAATGTGCACAGTTCACAGCACTCATCTACAAGTTTACATCAATGCCAACAGGTGACAGCGCACTGCAGCAGTCGTTTGCTTGGCATAAATCCCACTAGGCAGTTGGCACACTGCACAGATACGCCAATTCACCCGCTATATGGTAACATTAGATCGGACATTGGTGTATTTTATAGATATACTGGCAAAAAACACCTACTTTGTGAGATTCTGAATGAGATACAGTACATTAAGTTCTGGATTTTATCCTACAGTAATCCATTTGAGGCACTCAGAACCATAAAGCACATCATCGTCAATTGTGAGTGTAGAGCATTTATTCAATGCTTCTGAAATCTGTTGACCTTTCGGTGGGTCAGGTTTATCGGCACTGTAGGCCCACATTACATGTATATCTGAACATTCAAGAAAAGCTGTCTCACTGGTTTCTCTGATATTCACTTAAATTTGGGGGTCAAGGACAGTGTGCTTTTGGCCCTCGTGGCTCTCAGCGCCTTATTCGTGTTCTGGTCAAGTGACCTCATTGGTAGATGGCACTAGTTGAATTTAATAATTTCTGTGAAAGGCAGTGTGTGTTTGGAGTTGGCTGTTTACTGCGCAGGAATCGGCTTTCTTGTGCAGTGCCAACATCAGTTTTGTTGAACCTGTCGTAATGAGCGTACAGCATTGTGAGCCGGGAGTCCCCCATTTGGGGAAGTTCGGCAGCCGAGGGCAAGTGCTTACTGCATTCGACGCCCACATTGGGCTAAATGATAGTGACACAAAACCCAGTCCCCAAATGGAGAAAAATCTTCTGCTCCAGCTGGGAATCCAACCTGGGCCCCTTGAACCTGTATTAAACGCTAACAGAAAACAGAATCACCAGGAAAAGGAAGCAGGGCCTCTCAGACGCCATTCGTTGTTTGAGAAAGTGAGGAAATCAAATAAGCGTGACTAGAAGCGAACATTCAACAAAGAAGTGTATAATATGCATAAGCTGTGTGCGTGCATCGTAATAATTCCCGATTATCGGCCTGGAAATCAATTCATTAACTAATACATGAATTGTACATGCATGAATTGTACATGCATGAATTGTACATGCATGAATTGTACATGCATGAATTGTACATGCATGAATTGTACATGCATGAATTGTACATGCATGAATTGTACATGCATGAATTGTACATGCATGAATTGTACATGCATGAATTGTACATGCATGAATTGTACATGCATGAATTGTACATGCATGAATTGTACATGCATGAATTGTACATGCATGAATTGTACATGCATGAATTGTACATGCATGAATTGTACATGCATGAATTGTACATGCATGAATTGTACATGCATGAATTGTACATGCATGAATTGTACATGCATGAATTGTACATGCATGAATTGTACATGCATGAATTGTACATGCATGAATTGTACATGCATGAATTGTACATGCATGAATTGTACATGCATGAATTGTACATGCATGAATTGTACATGCATGAATTGTACATGCATGAATTGTACATGCATGAATTGTACATGCATGAATTGTACATGCATGAATTGTACATGCATGAATTGTACATGCATGAATTGTACATGCATGAATTGTACATGCATGAATTGTACATGCATGAATTGTACATGCATGAATTGTACATGCATGAATTGTACATGCATGAATTGTACATGCATGAATTGCACAGGCATGAATTGCACATTTTTCAGAAAAACTAAAAAAGGCGCGAAAACTGCCACTTCCACAAATATATGAAATGGAGAGTAGTGAAAGACTAAACATTGTTTCATTCTTGCCATTAACTGCACTAAATAATATACAAAATAACAAAATTCCACATACATAAATTTTTTCAGACAAGTTGAAAATTATTATTATTATAGACAGCGGCGGAAGTTGTGCAAATATCTTGATAAGCATAACTGTTTTACAGTAGATGCTATTAATTTCACACTTGTGTATTTAACTGACTTTAAAAATTTGTGACCACCCCGAACATACACCTACGAGGAAACCTGATGAAAAGTTTCGTATGCTACAATATAAAGAGGATACAGATATTCGAGAAGAACTGTGAGGAGATTTTAAATCGTGCATGAAACTTAAAGAACTAGTTCAGGCAGCTGTGAATGCTGTAGTGGAGAGCATACCCACGACAGTTGTACTGGACAGAGGACCAGGTATTAACGTCCGTGACGTGAAATTTTCAAAAGTGTAACTAGTAAATCTAGTGTACCGATAATGCCATTCCAAAACTGTGTAGTCTCCGGTGCTACTGGTGCCAAGGGACAATTAGTTAGGTGACTGTGGAACGTGAGGTCCGAACAGTAGTATCATCTACATAATGTGTGCACATAATTTCCTTAATAGTCATAGTTGAATATTTGCATGGAAGTAAGGCGCTGCACGAATTTCAAAAAAGTTTGCATTGAAAAACAAGAGTCGCTATGATGTTAACTTTCGGTGCATACTACATTATATTATAGCGGTGTATTAAATTTAGCTAACATACTGAATTTTTGTTTAGACTTGGGACTTGGTGTCTGTCATGGATCTCGAAAAAACTGCTCTGACGTATCAATGAAGCCACAGTGTAATATCAACATCATCTCTTATATTTCCTCAACTGTTTGAGATATCGAAATGAGATTTTGGCAAATGATAAAACGCAAAGAGACTATTTTTCCTTATGTTTATTATGCAGAACTTCATTTACCGTGTTATTCCACGAACTGGACTTTCTCGAAGAAAGCACATGCTATAGGTTTCGGAACAATATTAGACAGTACACGTTTATATTTATACCGCGGGTGTGGTTTTTCATAAGCTACCGATCTTACTTTTCCTCAGTTCCTTACTTCAACTTCATGAGCCACTGTTTCGGAATTCTCTCTGCACAACATGTTTGTGAGGTGAAACTGTAAACTCTGCTGTGCTCTGGCAAAAGAAGCAGGTTTTAACAGGGCAACAAGTGAAAAGTACAGGTATTATTAAAATTCGGCACTCATGATGCTTCTCTGAAAATTACAAATGGTTAATAAACCAGGCGAAAACCAATTCAGCGGAATTCTTTTTTGATATTAACGAAAGCAGAGGTGGCAGAGCTTTTCGAATGGTCACCATACAAGTGAGGGCTCCACTTAATACTAAACGAAAATTTTGAGCGTACGCTTCAGTTTAGAACGCACTCCCCCTCCAGCGCTGTGGAGTTCCTCTACAGGGCGTGCCCGTAACCCCCACCACCACCACCACTCTCCCCAAACGTGCCCAGCCGTTCGCGCAGCATTATTCGGCGCGGGCTCAACGTTTCTCACTGTCAAGAATTTGTCTGTTTCCTGTCTGGTAGACATGGGATTTCTGCGAAGAGGGGACGCAAAGATCGACCATCTGAACGGAACAAGTTGTAAGTTTCTTAAGGAAAACATCATGTCATGGTAGGTATTGCGAAAAAGTGAAGGCCAATGTCTCAAACTGATAAAAACTAAGGCTCTGTCCACTAGTAGTGGGCAGTACTGTGTTCATAATGCACTAGAATGTCAGAATACAGGAGATGCCATGGATATTTTATCCCATATTCAAACGAAAATAGGCGAATCAGGGCATTTAACAGAACAACAAAAGGCTGAACTAGCTGATTTGCTGAATAAATATTCAAATGTCTTACCGCATAATCCTGGTATCAAGGGGTACGAATATCATGCGCACGTAGTCCCTTATGAGATGTATCATAGGCGCAAACAAAGTTGACACTGCGGGCAGAGGCAACTGTAATTGCGAAATGCCTTCAGGTCAATCACACCAGTCATGCGCAGACTACCAACTTCGTCTGCACATACAGTACTGTCATGTGACATATTGCTTTCCCTGGGCCTAAGGAAAGGTGGTGAAATTTCTATTGCATATATAGTATTAATAGTTAGGATGGCATTTTGTAGTCAGTCCGGCGAATTTCTCTTCTAAAAATGAAAAAAAACTTTTCTAATTTTAAAGCATGATCCTTCAAAGTTAAGTGAACCTCTTGTAATTATAGATAGTAAATATTTCTGTTTAATTCATGACAGTCTCGGACAGACGATCGGCTGTACTAATCTCATGGACTAATGTATATATGCAAATATATTTGTATAACAACTGATCAAGATTTGGACACAAGCTTTGAAGCAGTAGAAGTACGCTTTGTTTCATGGTTTAACCACAGTGGCGTGTAAAGCTAGGAATTTTAAATATGTTCTGAACAGTACAATAGTTAATTCAAAATAATTTGGGAAAGTACTAATTTATGACAGATACATGGTATGGGAATGAATATTAAAATGTACACCATAAAATCACACTTTTACTGTAAGCACAACCAGTATGGGTAGGATATACCAGCAAGCAAGAGAAATAAAAATCTTTAGCTATGCAAGCAAGGCACAAATCTGTAATTGTGTATGGCTTATGTTTAGCTTATTTTTACAAACGTAGTTGCTAAGTTTTGGCAGGAGCCAGTAATTATTTTCTTGTGAATTTTTCTACATAAATAAAGCAAGCACATAGTACTAATACAAAAATCTAGGAAATGAGTTGCTTATTGAGTCTTGTCAATCTCGTAGTTACACAAAATTTCTCTTTGTGTGTGTCTGGATGCCCATGTTTGATTCGCGCACGCGGCGGACGGTTTATTTACCCATTTTTTTCCTGTGGTAATTTTCGCTTATTGCGTAGACACCGTAATTTCTATGGAAGTAAAGGTCGTATAGCGATGCCATGTACGAAAAGAAAAAAGTTTTTCTTTTATGAAATATATTTCACATGTAAACATCAGGCCACTAAACCAAGTAACTAAGTACATGAGCGAGTACTATGAGAACATATAAATCTTGTTACATAGCTCCACCGCTAAAATAAAAAAAGAGAGATATTAATATACAAATAATTCAAGTGTTGTATTAAGCTTCACCTTGCATGAGAACAAAATACTTGCACAGCAACTATTTGATTGTCAACGTACACAGAAGCTCCTGAGAAAAGAGACACAATGATTCTGTAGATAGTGCAGTTTAAAACCCACTGTGGAACTCAGCACATACTGAAAGGCTACGCAAGCATAAGCAAATACAACATGTGAAAGCCCATAGTAGTACGTGAATCTGTACTCACCTCTGCTGCGTCGGATTATGGAGGTAATCGGATGAAGTATGCACGAACGCTTTTAACCAAGTGTATCTTCATAAGTGTTCTCGCACCGAACCACAAATAAACGCGTCTGATAAACGTGGTACTAACAAAGCGAACTGCTGTCTGCCGTTGTGGTATTCAGTAACAGTGCTTAACAAGTCCACAATTGTCACGTATGGTTGTGCGCGTTTAAAGTACAAAAACTTCAAGGACTGAATAAATAACCTGTGCCCTACAAGAACGCTAAACTACCGTTTGTCGTAGACAGTTTTATAATATGATTCGCTGAGAGCTGAACTATGTGCAACAGGCTAACAGTAATTCTGTAGTGTACTGTGTAGTGGATGTCATGCAGCGCTCTGACCGCTGACAGTGTTGCCAACAAGGAAACGTGTTCTTACTTTGAAATGAACGAACAGTAGTAACTGCGTATAAACTACATTAAACAACTGACTAGACAAATATGCTAAGCAAAACTCTTTTCACTGCCGTATAGTGGATAACAAATGTTTTGTCTCTGTGATGCTGCACTTAATTTGTTTCGTATAAACGATGCAGAGGTGAAAAGCAGAAGCGCAGCCCGCGACACATCGTGCTAACCTTGGTACCAGCAGCAGGCATTTGTTCCTATGAAGCAGTTGGTGTAGCGGCAGAGCCGCAACAGAACAGATGATAGGAGCCGCCGACCGTGTGATGTGAGCTCCGTATCAATTACATAGAGAGTCGTATCAAATGAAATTTACAATTAAGGCTTCAACGCTGACTTGTATCACACTAAAGTTTAAGAACTTTACTGCAGTTTGTAAACTGTTGAGCCAAAAATAGCTCGGACTTGAAAACAATCAGTACAATAATATTGATAACATAATTAAAGCAAAACAATTTTGTGTGTAATTCTATTACGTAGCGGTTGTAAATATGAAGCAAACTTTATTTTAAACAAAACTGGATGGAAATTTTATCCCTCGCTGAGTTTTTTCCCGTTGGGAGGAATGGAAACAAAGTATAATGCCACGTAAACACAACTATTCACTTTTGCCTCAGTCAAATGTAAATATTGAAAAAAAGTTCTCATCCAATCCTGAAAACTAAGCCTTATAATAATGACAGTTTATTGATCAGTGCGCAAGTAAACTTTATTTGGTTATTATACAACTCAAGCAAATGAGAATATTTCTGAAAATAATTTGCCATCAGAAAATCATACATAACCAATACATTAAAAAAAGAGTAAAATTATTTTGAAAAATATTTAAACGAACAATTAAGTACTAGCTGGTAACTGATTGAATGCATAAAGTATGTTCTGTTCATCATATAACTTCATTCATTCATTCATTCATTGGGCTTACAACACATAATATATCCTCATCATCTGTGAAAGACGTTTATGCCTTGCCCCCAAAGTGATTTCAAAAACGTATTTATAGAAGTCTATTAATACTGTAATTTATAGTACCGAAAAATGTCTTCTGTTTTTTTTTTTATACAAAGAAATGTTTTGTAATTAAAATCGTTTGGATAGACACTTGGTAAGTGAGCGAAGCGGCAAATGCAAAATACATAGTGACGGTGAAGAAATAAGCGATCGTTACGTACTTCATCTATCCTCGCCTGATGGTGGCGTTTTCTCTGTCGGATTCTACAGAGGGTAAGCATCTGCTCCTGTGGTCCCTCGTATTTAGTTAAACATACGATATTAAGGGAAATGTATGAATCGCGTTTATTTAGAAAAAGCACACCTCTTGAGTCCTGTGATAACAACTAGGATTATGTACGAATATTTCTGTCACTATTCACAGCCAGTAAATAAAACATAACTGAAGAATTGTTCGAGGGTAGAACCACCGGATATATTACGTGTCTTTCGTTACTTACTTGAATATCTCCAGGTCGAACCACTCAGAGATCAAATTGCCGATCATTTCTTTTCATTTGTTGCGTATATCTTTACATAAGAATAGTATTAAGCTGATCGGTCCATTAACGTGAGACAATGACACAGGTTGTCGTTTCAGTGGACTGGTGGTGTTCTGCTTCACGATGTTATTCGACGGTGATGTAAACAGATGCTCAATTTGCATCGGTTATCAGAAATACACTACTGGCCATTAAAATTGCTACACCAAGAAGAAATGCAGATGATAAACGGGTATTCATTGGACAAATATATTATACTAGATCTGACATGTGATTACATTTTCACGCAATTTGGGTGCATAGATCCTGAGAAATCAGTACCCAGAACAACCACCTCTGCCCGTAACAACGGCCTTGATACGCCTGGGCATTGACTCAAACAGAGCTTGGATGGCGTGTACAGGTACAGCTGCCCATGTAGCGTCAACACGATACCACAGTTCATCAAGAGCAGTGACTGGCGTATTGTGGGGAGCCTGTTGCTCGGCCACCATTGACCAGACGTTTTCAATCGGTGAGAGATCTGGAGAATGTTCTGGCCAGGCAGCAGTCGAACATTTTCTGTACCCAGAAACGCCCGTACAGGACCTGCAACAAGCTGTCGTGCATTATAATGCTGAAATGTAGGGTTTCGTAGGGATCGAATGAAGGGTAGAGCCACGGGTGGTAACACATCTGAAATCTAACGTCCACTGTTCAAAGTGCCATCAATGCGAACAATAGGTGACCGAGGCGTGTAACCAATGGCACCCCATACCATCATGCCGGGTGATACGCCAGTATGGCGACGACGAATACACGCTTGCAATGTGCGTTCACTGCGATGTCGCCAAACACGGATGCGGCCATCATGATGCTGTAAACAGAACCTGGATCCACCCGAAAAAATGACTTTTTGCCATTCGTGCACCCAGGTTCGTCGTTGAGCACACCATCGCAGGCGCTCCTGTCTGTGATGATGCAGCGTCAGGGATAACGGCAGCCATGGTCTCCGAGCTGATAGTCCACGCGGCTGCAAACGTCGTCGAACTGTTCGTGCAGATGGTTGTTGTCTTGCAAACGTCCCCATCTATTGACTCAGGGATCGAGACGTGGCTGCACCATCCGTTACAGTCATGCGGGTAAGCTGCCTGTCATCTCGACTGCTAGTGATACGAGGCCGTAGGGATCCAGCACGGCGTTCTATATTACCCTCCTGAACCCACCGATTCCATATTCTGCTAACAGCCATTGAATCTCGACCAACGCGAGCAGCAATGTCGCGATACGATAAACCGCAATCGCTACAGGCTACAGTCTGATCTTTATCAAAGTCGGAAATGTGATGGTACGCATTTCTCATCCTGAGACGAGGCATCACAACAACGTCTCACCAGGCAACGCTGGTTGACTGTTGTTTGTGTATGAGAAATCGGTTGGAAACTTTCCTCATGTCAGCACGTTGTAGGTGTCGCCACCGGCGCCAGCTTTGTGTGAATGCTCTGAAAAGCTAATCATTTGCATATCACAGCATCTGTCGGTTAAATTTCGCGTCTGTAGCACGTCATTTTTGTGGTGTAGCAATTTTAATGGCCAGTACTGTAATTAATTTCATTTTCTCATATTTTTTGCTTACGTTTGTCGTCTATGGTTTCCTCGCGCCCGACGCGGACGGGTACAACAGCCAATAAGTTTCTTACCGTGACATACTGGGAAAACTATGCTTACCAGTTTTCTCCCAGGATATTCTCATTCACTAAAAATTCAGAGAGAGGTGTGGGCTTCGTCACTACTCGGAGGTCGCAAAAGTCAAGGGATACCTCCTAAAATTGTCGGATCTCCTTCCGCCTGACGTAATGCAGCTATTGGATGTGACATGGACTGAACACGATGTTCGAAGTCCCCTGCAGAAATAATTAGCCATGCTGCCTCTATAGACGCCCATAATTGCGGGAGTGTTGCCATTGCAGGATTTCGTGCACGAACTGATCTGTCTGTATGTCCCCTAAATGGGATTCGTGTCAGGCGATCTGGGCAATCGAATCATTCGATCGAATTGTCCAGAATGTTCTTCAAACGAGTCACAGATAGTTGTGGCCCAATAACGTGGCGCATTGTAATCCATACAAATTTGACCGTTATTTGGGACCTCGAAGTCCGTCAGTGGCTGCTGATGATATGCAAGTAGCCAAACATGTCCATTTACAGCCACTGATAGGTTCAATTGGTCCTGAGGACCCAGTCCGTCCCATGTAAACATAGCCTGCACCGTTACACCAGCTTGCACAACGCCTTGTTGACAACTTGGGTCTGTGGAGCCCAAGTCGAATCCTACCATCGGCTCTTATCAACTGAAATTGGGACTCATCCGACCACGACACAGTTGTCCAGTCATTTAGAATCCAACTCAAATGGTCACTAGTCCAGGAGAGGCGCTGCAGGCGATGTTGTGGATACGTACGTGGCGAGCACGGGGCCCCGAGCCAGTGCAGCCTTCTTTATCTCCAGGGATGCATCTCCTCTCCCTTCTCCTCTCCCTTCTCCTCTCCCTTCTCCTCTCCCTTCTCCTCTCCCTTCTCCTCTCCCTTCTCCTCTCCCTTCTCCTCTCCCTTCTCCTCTCCCTTCTCCTCTCCCTTCTCCTCTCCCTTCTCCTCTCCCTTCTCCTCTCCCTTCTCCTCTCCCTTCTCCTCTCCCTTCTCCTCTCCCTTCTCCTCTCCCTTCTCCTCTCCCTTCTCCTCTCCCTTCTCCTCTCCCTTCTCCTCTCCCTTCTCCTCTCCCTTCTCCTCTCCCTTCTCCTCTCCCTTCTCCTCTCCCTTCTCCTCTCCCTTCTCCTCTCCCTTCTCCTCTCCCTTCTCCTCTCCCTTCTCCTCTCCCTTCTCCTCTCCCTTCTCCTCTCCCTTCTCCTCTCCCTTCTCCTCTCCCTTCTCCTCTCCCTTCTCCTCTCCCTTCTCCTCTCCCTTCTCCTCTCCCTTCTCCTCTCCCTTCTCCTCTCCCTTCTCCTCTCCCTTCTCCTCTCCCTTCTCCTCTCCCTTCTCCTCTCCCTTCTCCTCTCCCTTCTCCTCTCCCTTCTCCTCTCCCTTCTCCTCTCCCTTCTCCTCTCCCTTCTCCTCTCCCTTCTCCTCTCCCTTCTCCTCTCCCTTCTCCTCTCCCTTCTCCTCTCCCTTCTCCTCTCCCTTCTCCTCTCCCTTCTCCTCTCCCTTCTCCTCTCCCTTCTCCTCTCCCTTCTCCTCTCCCTTCTCCTCTCCCTTCTCCTCTCCCTTCTCCTCTCCCTTCTCCTCTCCCTTCTCCTCTCCCTTCTCCTCTCCCTTCTCCTCTCCCTTCTCCTCTCCCTTCTCCTCTCCCTTCTCCTCTCCCTTCTCCTCTCCCTTCTCCTCTCCCTTCTCCTCTCCCTTCTCCTCTCCCTTCTCCTCTCCCTTCTCCTCTCCCTTCTCCTCTCCCTTCTCCTCTCCCTTCTCCCTCCCTTCCCCCCCCTCTCCCTCACTTCCCCCCCCCCTCTCCCTCACTTCCCCCCCCCCTCTCCCTCCCTTCCACTCCCCCCTCTCCCTCCCTTCCACCCACCCCTCTCCCTCCCTTCCACCCCCCCTCTCCCTCCCTTCCACCCCCCCCTCTCCCTCCCTTCCACCCCCCCTCCCCTCTCCCTCCCTTCCACCCCCCCTCCCCTCTCCCTTCCTTCCACCCCCCTCTCCCTCCCTTCCACCCCCCCATCTCTCCCTCCCTTCCCTTCCCCCCCATCTCTCCCTCCCTTCCCTTCCCCCCCATCTCTCCCTCCCTTCCCTTCCCCCCCATCTCTCCCTCCCTTCCCTTCCCCCCCCCATCTCTCCCTCCCTTCCCTTCCCCCCCATCTCTCCCTCCCTTCCCTTCCCCCCCCATCTCTCCCTCCCTTCCCTTCCCCCCCTCTCCCTCCCTTCCCTTCCCCCCCTCTCTCTCCCTTCACCTCCCTGACCCTCATTTCCCCCTTCCCCTCGCCCTCTCCTCTCCCTCTATTGGTGTCCTTGCTTATGTTGGCCCCCGCTATCCTCCTGGTTCTTTTGGTTTTCCAATTCGGCTTCGTTGCATAATCGTCTCCTCCTTTTGGCATTCCTTGGTCTCCTCTGGGGTTTGACATCCACTACAAAATGCCTCCTCCATAGTGTGAGCCATTTGGGAAGAGCATCTTACCTAGTGTCTCCGACGTGCGCCCTCCTAGTACATTCCACCTTTTCTTTCACGTCGTTGTCTGATACTAGGGTGCATAGCCAGAACACAAAGGGATCACACTTCTGATACCTGAGCTGTGACCTCCTCATGCATGCCTTGGAGTGGTTGCTCGTCATCCTGGAGCATCGGAACCCCCAGCAATGGCCGGCGTGCCAGACGGCCCTTGCTGTGGCTGGTTGCTCCCCGTGAGGAGAGCCCCTGATCAGAGTGGGCGGACGCTATGCAAATGAAATGCGTACGGGTCCAGAACTCAGGCTGTTATTCTGCGGCCATCTCTCTGCATGGAACTGATTCCTCAAGTGCTGCTTCTCTTGCCCCTTTGGCCTTCCCTTCCATGGCTACCCCCTGGGAAGAGGGTCAGTCCCATCGGCTAGGGGCAAAACCTTTCCCCTGTTATCTAGTTTGCACCAGGACTGATCGAGATACTTTCACCAGTGTCAAACCTTTATTCTTTGTGGAACACATTGAAGACAAGCTTGGCGAAGTGGACTCCCTGAGCAAGATGCGGTCGGGTTCGTTGCCGAAAAAAACTGCTTCAGCTGCCGAATCTGCGGCCGTTCGTGCCTGTACCCATCTTGGCACAATTCCTGTGTCCATTACCCCCCAACAGTCTCAAAATATGGTACAAGGTGTGTTTTTTCACAGGGACCTCATCCTTCAAACTGATGAACTTCGGGACAATCTCGGACGGCGTGGTGTTCACTTTGTTTGGCGTGTTCAGAAGGGTCCTAAAGACAATCGTATTGATACTGGTGCCTTTATCCTGGCTTTTGAAGGGGAGAAAGTTAAGATTATGGTCTATCGCTGTGATGTGAAGCTGTACATCCCACCTCCTATGAGGTGTTTTAAGTGCTTGCGTTTTGGCCACATGTCTTCCCGCTGTTCACAGGCCCCTCTCTGTGGTGACTGTGGACGTCCACTCCATGAGGTGAGTCCCTGTGTTCCCCCTCCTGTGTGTGTAAATTGTCATGGTAGTCATTCTCCACGTTCACCAGATTGCCCAGTATATAAGAAGGAAAAGAAGATACAGGAGTATAAGTCCCTCGATCGTTTAACCTACACAGAGGTCTGTAAGAAATATACACGACTTCACCTTGTGTCCATGACATCTAGTTATGCCTTGGTTACACCTACAACCCTTCCTCCCCCTTCCTTACCCCCATCGCGGACCCCTCTCCTCCCCCCCTCCCCTGCGGCTCCCACACCTCCTCCTATGGGCGCTGCTCCCCCTCCCCAGCCGGAGAAGTGTCCCACTCCTTCGGCGTCTGCCGGTCAAGGGCGCCTCTCCCGGGATGCCCCTTCCCGGCACCTTCCAAGCCAAAGGTCTGCTGCCGCGCGACGACCGCGAGAGCCGCGGTCTGTCGGCCCCCAGGTCGCCCGGTCTCTTTCTGTTCCTGATCTTGCTGCAGCTGGCTCCTTTATGCCACACAGCCCTCCTCGATTTCAGCCTGAAAAGAAGAAGAAACATAAGTCCCGGGACAAAGAGCCTCTGGTGTCACCGGAGGTCCCTTCCCCGACTTCACAACCGGATTCTGACCTGTCGTTCATGGATGTCGCCCCCTCCTTGTCGGTGACGGGTGGGGACCCGGCGGTATGACTAGATTTAGCGTGTTCAGCCCCCATTTAAACCATCGTTCTGTGGTTCTCCAATGGAATTGTAAAGGATACTATCGTCACCTTCTGGAATTGAAATCCCTTCTTTCGTCCTACTCTGCAGCTTGTGTGGTTCTCCAGGAATCTCATTTTACTGATGCTCACTCACCGACCCTCCGTGGGTTCTGTGTTTTCTGTCGAAATCGGGTTGGACCTCTGTGGGCTTCTGGTGGCGTTTGTACGTTGGTCTGTACAGACATTGCTAGCACGTGGATTCCTCTTCAAACTATATTGGAAGCAGTTGCTGTTAGGGTCCACTTAGACTCTGCGGTCACAGTTTGCAATCTTTATCTCCCTCCTGACAGCACTCTTACACCTGCTGCCTTAACTGCCCTTCTTCAGCAACTTCCTCCTCCCTTCCTCCTCCTTGGGGATTTTAATGCTCATCATCCCTTGTGGGGCAGTGCCTTTCCATCTAGACGAGGTCATCTTATAGACCAATTTATTGCAGACCACGACCTGTGCCTTCTTAATGATGGCTCCCCTACTCACTTCAGTGCCGGTCATGGTACATTTTCTGCCATTGAACTTTGTCTTTCTTCTCACTCTCTCCTCCCTTCATTACACTGGTCGCCACACGACGACCTTTGGATAGTGACCATTTCCCGTTGATTATCCCTTCCCGCTCCCCAATGGACAGGTTACCTCGTTGGTCTTTCCGACGCGCCGATTGGCCTCTATACACTGCAAAGGTCGTGTTTTCTCCCTCTCTTTCGTGTCGTATTGATGACATCCTACCTGACGTGTCTGAGGCGATTTTTGGCGTTGCTAGCCTTGCTGTCCCGCGCTCTTCTGGACCATTTCGTCGCTGGCAAGTCCCATGGTGGAGTACGGCCATTGCCATTGCCATCCATGATAGCCGTCGAGCTTTGCAACACCTTACGAGGCACCCATCCATATCCAGCCTTACTAACTTTAAACGCCTCCGCGGTAAAGCCCGTCATTTAATCAAACAGAGCAAGCGCATATGTTGGGAACGATTCGTTTCTTCCCTTGGTTCTACTGTTCCTCTGTCATGGGTATGGGCTACACTTCGCTGTCTCCAAGGTTGCCATCGGCCGTCCACCCTCCCAGGCCTTCACCTCCCAGATGGCATTTGTACGGACCCATTAGTTCTTGCAGAACATCTTGCGACCCATTTTGCTGTGGCATCAGCGTCAGCCTCCTATCCAGCTGCTTTCCTTCACCAAAAACAGCGAGCTGAAGCTTCCACCTTATGTTTCACCCCTTGTGAGTCAGAATCTTACAACGAACCTTTTGCTGAATGGGAATTTCTTTCTGCTCTATCTTCTTCTAATGATAGGGCCACTGGCCCAGATTCCATTTATAACCAACTGCTTCAACATCTCAGTGCTCCACAACGGCAACATCTTCTTCAGGTGTTTAACCATATCTGGCTCCAGGATGACTTCCTTCTCAGTGGGGGGATAGCATTGTGGTTCCTGTTCTTAAGCCTGGTAAGAACCCCCTATCTGTTGACAGCTATCGGCCAATTAGTTTGACCAATGTTGTTTGTAAGTTACTTGAACGGATGGTAGCATGTCGGCTCAATTGGGTCCTCGAATCTCGGAATCTCTTGTACAATTACCAGTGTGGCTTTCGAGAGGGATGGCCTCCAATCCATAATTTACTTCGCTTGGAATCCGTAGTTCGGCAGGCTTTTTCCAGCGCCGCCATTTGGTTGCAGTGTTTTTTGACCTTCGCAAGGCCTATGACACGGCTTGACGCCATCACATCTTACTTCCCTTCATCAGTGGGGTCTTTGGGGCCCACTCCCGATTTTTATCCGCCAGTTCCAGTTGGTACTGCTTCAGTTCTCCACGGACCCAGGAGACGGGCATCCCACAGGGTTCTGTCTTGAGTGTCCTTCTTTTCCTCATTGCTATCGATGGACTTGGGGCCTCTGTCGGTCCCTTGGTCGCCCATGCCCTGAATGTGGATGATTTCTGCGTTTGGGTTAGTTCCTCCTCGATGGCATCTGCAGAACGGCAGCTCCAGGTGGCTATACGGCGTGCCCCTGCATGGACCCTCGCACACGGGTTTCAATTCTCTCCTTTAAAATCGCGGGTGGGCCACTTCTGTCGCCGTACTACGGTCCACCATGATCCAGAGCTCTATGTCGCTGCACAGCGATTGCCTGTGGTCCCACAGTTTCGTTTCCTGGGTCTTTTTTTCGACAACAAGCTCACTTGGCTGCCCCTTATGAGACTCCTGAAGGTTGGATGTTTCCGTAAACTCACTGTCCTTCGCTCCCTTGCCCACTCCTCTTGGGGTGCAGACTGTTCCCTCCTTCTCCGTCTTTATCATGCTCTATTTCTGTCTCGCTTGGACTGTGGTTGTCAAGTTTATGGTTCAGCTGCTCCTTCCACACTGCACGTGCTGGATCCAGTCCACCATCGTGGTATCCGTTTGGCCACCGGTGCCTTCCCTACTAGCCCTGTTGATAGTCTCCTGGTTGAAGCTGGGATCCCCCCCTCCCACCTTTCTGTTCGGCGGTCCCAGCTTTTGGTGTCTTATGCACTCACTATCCGTTCCTCTCCAATCATCCTTCCTATTCTATCCTGTTCCAAGACCATGGACGTCGCACACCCGACTCCCGCCCTTGGGCGGGTTTACCGGTTGGGCTCCGCCTTGCGTCTCTTTGCCGTGATTTTCAGCTTCCTTCTTTTTCCTGTCTTCCTCGCTCCCTCCCCTCCGCCCCTCCTTGGTTAGTTCCTCGGCCTCGAATTCGGATGGATCTCCATGGAGGTGCGAAGGATTCCATCCCCCTGGTGGTGTTGCGTTCCTTTTTCCGCCAAATTTTATGGGAGTTTCGTGATCCTGTTGTTCTTTACACTGATGGCTCTAAGTCTGCTGATCATGTTGGGTATGCCTTCAAGTCCTCTGTTGGAACGGAAAATCATCTGCTGCCACCCACATGTGGGGTGTTTACTGCGGAATTGATGGCAATTTACCAGGCCCTTAGCTTTGTTTAACAGTCCCAACACAACCGCGTTTTGTTATGTATGGACTCGATGAGTGGCCTTCTTGCTATTGACCGGTGTTTTTCGCGCCATCCCTTGGTCTCTGCCATCCATGAACATCTTGCTGATATTCACCATGCTGCTTGTTCTATTGACTTCCTTTGGGTCCCTGGCCATGTGGGTATCCCGGGTAATGAGCTCGCTGATCGTTTGGCTGGGGGAGCAGTTACTTACCCCCGTTTTCTGTAGCCCCTCCTGCAGCGGATTTACGGCTTCACGTAAAATCCCACTTCGCACAGTCATGGGCCAATTCTTGGGAGGCTACTCCCCTGTCTAATAAACTTTGTGCGATTAAGGTGACACCAGGCCCGTGGCGTTCTTCCTTTCGCCTCTCCCGAAAGGACTCAACCATACTGTGTCGTCTCCGCATTGGCCATACCAGGCTGATCCATGGTTTTCTTTTGCGTGATGAGCCACCCCCACTTTGTGGTTGTGGAGCCCTCCAGTCAGTAGCCCACATTTTGGTTGAATGCCCCCTTCTTTTGGCTCTGCGTGCTAAGTACAGACTCCCCTGCACTTTACCTTTGATGTTGGCTGACGATTCCCGGATGGTCTCTCTGGTTCTCGGTTTCCTCTGGGAAAGTGGTTCTTATTCTCAGTTTTAAGGTTTTTAATCTCTCTCTGGTGTTGGGGCAGGGCGGTGAGTGTTTGGGTGTCTCCCACTGTAAGCCATGTTGGGAGATTCCCGATTCACCTCCCTGACCGAGATCCTCTTTTCTTCCCCTTTTACTCTGTTTTTACCTCTTTGTTTTTTAAGGATTGGTTAGTCTCCTTTTCCCATACGTATTTCTACATTCTAGCGGTTGCACGTTTTAAGTCACAGGTGGTCTTGCCTATGCTGCTTCAGCATAGCGTTGGGTTCGTTCTCTTGCCGACTTCCCTCATTTTGTTTTTACCAATGACAACATGTCTGCCCTTTTACGTATTTACCTTTTTCCGTTTTATTGTTCTGACTTTCCTGAGATGTCGCATTAGCGGAATGGAGCATATTTGAAACAAGGGACTGATGACCTTGCTGTTTGGTCCCTTAAACCTCAAACAACCACCCATCTTATTCGTTACTAAACCATTCCTGCATTACCCATATTTGACTTTGTATTTATAACCCTTTATTCGCCGGACCAGAAGCCCTCATCCTCCTGCCACCAAACCTCTCTAATTTCTGCTATATCTTCAACCTGTCCATTTCCTTTTTTAAATTTTCTAACCTACCTGCCAGATGAAGGGATCTGTTTCCATACTCCGATCCACAGAGAGCTATACAAACCGAAATATACATCATGGACATTTAATTGAAACTATCTGAACAGCATTACCCGCAATTACCTTAATTTTTATTGCACACCCATCACTACGACTATTATATTTACTTGATGAGTCAGCAGACGCAATAATCACAATCAAAACAATTGGACGACAATGATACTGAAGATATGAATATTCTTGTTTCTCTTGATGACGTGAAGTAACAGCTTCGCTAATGTGATGCTCGAGCAACAATAGCTGGCTGCTAAGCGGTAACTGATCAGGATCATAGCCTGGCATCTTGTAATAGCGATAGTGGCGCCTCGTTTTCTTATTGTGTTCACTGGCGCCGCTACGTTTGCTCGCGTTGTCTGCCCGTGAGTGGCAGCAGCAGCAGCGCTTATCGATAGCGCTTACTGTGGTACCGTCTTTGGAGCAGCCTGTAGTATTTCCGGGCCGTCGTGTGTTGAACAAGAGGATTTGGGAGAGAGCAGCAGTGAGGTCCGGACAGCCAGTGCTCGCCCGACCGCTGGCGACACACATCCACTGTCCGGCGGAAGGGTGTGGTCGCGAGAGTGCACGACCACGTCAAGGACCGGATTCAGCGAGTTTTAGTTGAATGGGTCGTGATATTTGAGTAGTGCAACTTTCACGTGTGTGTGTGTGTGTGTGTGTGTGTGTGTGTGTGTGTGTGTGTGTGTGGGGGGGGGGGGGGGGGTGGCCGTCGAAGTGATCTCATGGAAATAAGTTGTCAGTCGAAGATTTATACTGGAATCTTTCCTGTGCCTGACTTGAGTGGAGACGACTGTTGGTTGGTCGTTCGGTCGGTCGTCGCAGCGGACGACGTACATTTGGTCTTCCGACCGCTTCTGGCTTCTCTGTGTTCGTGCCGACTTCTAATTCGTCCATGTTGTTTCATAGTGACTCGTTTTAGTATTGTGAATTGTTGTCGTAATTGTTTTCCGGGCTCCGTGTGTATCTCGTGGTTTTGAATGAGCAGTTATTTTAATGCTGTCTGCGTACTGGATTTGGTGTGAGTGGGAGGGTGAACGGACATGAGGTCGTTTGGGGGCGCAGCAGCGAGCAGGTCCATGCAGCGCGAGGGGCAAGCCGGGGTTGCTGGGGGCGTGCTGCCACTGCCGGATCGATGAGGGGTAGCTGCGAGAGCGACGACTTCGTTGCACACCGAACCCTGGACGTTTGAGTGAAGAGTTAACTGCTAATGCAACCTTGACTATTCTGAGATCTCGACTTTTGCAGGCGGGTTGTTGCTTCCAGGGCCGCTGACCCTGGCGCCAACAAGTGAAGTGGTCAGAGGCGGTGAAACATTGCAGCCGTCTTTCTCTATTTGTTATTCATCACTGAATTTAGTATTATTCTTGTTAGTGAAGTACAACCAGTGGTATTTTCTGCCTTGTGGCCGCTAACGCCCCAGTTACCTGCCCTGGAGGTGGTGTGCCTTTCCTCGTCGTGTTGATGCTGTCCGACACGGCGTGTAGTTTGACAACTTCTTGTATTGTACTGTGCATATTTTTGTGTGTGTGTGTGTGTGGGGGGGAGGGGGGGGGGGCAGAGATCTACTACGTCGGTCCTGGTGTTTCCTTCGGCCTTGGGTGTTTTCTGAAGACGTAGTGCTGTCTGTCTCTTCGCCCTTGCCTAAAAATATTCCATCGTTGTACCGGTGATTGGACGTTAGGCAGACTGGTTAGTCTTTCGGTCGGAGCGTTTGTGCCCCTAGTTTCAGTAGTTTTAGTTGTCATCCTGTTACGTGAATACAACTCTTGGCTGCCTGTCTCACCGTACCTTACGTTTGATTTACCTTCCAAGGCCCTTGGAACACTTGCTGAGAACCGCTTGTCTTGATTCCTTAGATTGTGATGTTTGTTTTAAAGATATTTGTAAATCTCTTATTATTGATATGACCTTCAGCCGAGCAATAATTTCACTTCTTTGGTGATAAGGCCTTCAGACATGTTACAGTAAGGTTTTTAAGCAAATCTGTTTTAAAAGCAAGCTATTTATTTTAAAAGCAAGCTATTTATTTTAAAAGCAAGCTATTTATTTTAAAAGCAAGCTATTTATTTTAAAAGCAAGCTATTTATTTTAAAAGCAAGCCATTTATTTTAAAAGTGCTATTTAGAATTGTTCTTCAGACTTTTATTTCAGGCCTTCAGCCGTTTGTTGTTTGAGGTTATTGTTGCTGGCCTTCGGGGCTAAAATTGTGGAATTTTTTTCTGTGCTATCATAGTCAATTGTGACTTTAAGAGATTGTTTTAAAATTATAATTTCTTTAAATAAAGTTCACGTATTTGTTGCGCAACCGAGAGTAACTGATTACGGCCCCATCCACAATCGTAACCTTATCCTGCCCCATCCAGAGAAACGAGCTCTCAAAATCCGCTGAATTTCGATTGCCCCAAAAGTCGAACAAATCTGAAGGCTGTAACTTCAACTAAATACTTAGAGATTGCAATTTCAAATAAAATACATTAGAACGATCACATAGAAAATTTGGATAGAGGCAATCAAAGACTGCGATTTATTGGCTCAAATGGTTCTGAGCACTGTGGGGCTTAAATTCTGAGGTCATCAGTCCCCTAGTACTTAGAACTAATTAAACCTAACTAACCGAAGGACATCACACACATCCATGCCCGAGGCAGGATTCGAACCAGCGACCGTAGCGGTCGCATGGTTCCAGATTCTAGCGCCAAGAACCGCTCGGCCACTCCGGCAGGCTGCGATTTATTGGCAGAACACTTAGAAGGTGTAGCAGGTCTACTTCTCCGCCCTATCCTGGAGTACTGCTATGCGGTGTGGTATCCGCATCAGGTGGAACCGACGGATGACATCGAAAAAGTTCAAAGAAGGGCAGCTCATTTTGTATTATCGCGAAATAGAGAAGATAGTACCACAGACATTGGAGTGGCAATCATTAACCCTGCTGTTCTGTTCACTTTTACTTGACATATATACTGTTCGGGTCAATATGACCCGACATATCAAAATGCTTTAGAAACATAAATTTTGGTACAGTTTTAGCTATCGACATTGTTGTTCTATTCCAGTACCTTGTTAGTAATAATAATAATAATAATAATAATAATAATAATGGTAATAATAATAATAATAACAATGCATACAACTTTATTGAGGGATATTTTTCATTTAAATATGCACATAAATTTGAAACAACAGACAGTTTCCATTACAGGCATTCAACTTAGAAAGCACTACAGTTTTTCCATACTTCTATTCTTATTGTTGACAGTTTAGACGTAAGTATTGACATTTTCTAACAACAGACAGTTGTCATTACAGATATTCATCTTAGAGCACACTACAGTACAGAACACACTACAGTTTTTTTATTACATTCCAACATAGAAAGCACTACAACTTTAGAATCCTCTCTTCTTACTGATTGTAGTTTAGGCACAAGTATTCACATAAATTTGAAACAACAGAATTTTCAATACAATCATCTTATAAAATACTACAGTTCTTTTCTTACTGCTTGCACTGTGGACACAAGTAGGTTACATGTTTCTTGCAAATATGTTTACTACATTTTCCACACACCATGTTTGTTTTATTGTCATTACTTGATGGACAGAACTTACAGCGTGCACGTTTTGTAGATTTTCTTGTTGTTACCGATTCTGACACACCACCCACATCATTCGGGTTTTGGATGCTTGTGACCATTCTCAAAGAATCTTCTGTTCTTGGGAAATGCGTTCTTGATGCAATATGTTCTTTTATCAGTGACTTTCCAAGTTCCTCCAAGAATATTCTCCTTCTAGTCAATTTGCTTGCATTCCAATTAGGGTCAACCGAAATCCACAAAACGTATGCATTATAAGCAGAAACATCAAGAATATTGTAGAAAACTATCATTGGCCACCTATTACTTTTTCGTTTGCATGTATATGTACCTAATAACTGATCAAGCGTGTCTACAGCACCTTTGGTTGAATTATAGTCCAAAATCATTTTTGGCTTCTTATCAGCCCTGTCACTGATTTCCGCATCATGGTGGAGAGTGCTCATAAGTACAACATTCTTGTGTCTCTTAGGAATATAATTAACCACAGTAGTGTCATTTGTGAAGTAAAATGAAGAGCTGTGTACCTCCTTGTTGGTCATTTTGTGTGGAAGCTCCGGCTTATTTTTCCGTATAGTTCCCAACATAGTCAATTTCCTTTTCAGAAGCAGCTGCCCCAAATTGTACGACGTAAAAAAGTTGTCACACGTGATATTCTGACCACGTAACTCAGAAGTGAGATCAGATACCACCCTCATTCCCTGATTTCTTTCTGGTGCCGCTCCACTCACCTTTCCTGTATAAATTTGGGCTTTCAGTACGTATGAAGTTTTGCTGTCACACATGGTCCATATTTTGATCCCATATTTTGCCGGTTTACTTGGGATATACTGCTTGAATGGACAGCGACCTCTAAATGCTACTAACTGCTCGTCAACAGTAACATTTTCTCCTGGATTATACAGTTTAGGAAGGACCTCTACCCACTTCTCCCAAATACTACGAATTGCGGCAAGTTTGTCAGTACGTCGTCTTTCCTCTCTAGTAGATTTCTTGTCAAATCGCAGGACACGTGATATCTTACAGAATGTTTCATGAGACATGGTTGCTCGAAATATGTTTCGCCCAGTATCTTTATCCCACAAACTTTTTGTAGACTCCCCATGAGATCGATATACACCCGCTAGGAGTAAGAGTCCTAAGTATGCATGGAAAACAGAACCATCAATATCTGTCCACTGTTCACCATAAACTCGCTGCCCTTCAATATTTGTCATCTCTATTATTTCATTTTGAAGCGCTGTGTGAAATACTGCTTCAAATGAACATTTTACATCAGATATTCTGCTGACTGCATACCTGGTAACTCCTGGGGTACTCTTGATGATGTTCGAAGCTGGTAGGCGACCATGTTGTGCTGGTGGATGCAACTGCCATTCTATATTCCCATTTTTAGAAAGAAAAGTCTCTACACTATTTTGTATGGGCTGTGGACTGTCGTAACTGTCATCGGAACACTCGCTTTCAGATGCATTGCTGATGTGATCTTCAAACTCAGAAAGTGATCCTTCATCTGGTGAGGCATTTACTATTTCTTCCAACTCACGATCATTCAATGGTCTCATCGCCATGGTGTCACAAGTCAAACTGGGCAGAAACAAAGCATTCCAATTATTGAGAACTGCCAATTATTATTTCCTGGGGAAAGCAACAAACAAGCCCATTGTTGTGAACGCATGGAGCTTTAGGTGATTGTTGAGAGTAAGTTGGAATGATGCAGTCACTATTCCCACACAACACAACAAAAATAATTTTCGCCATTTCCAGATTTTAGAAATAAATACGAGTTACACTAAACATATTTGTGTCGGGTCATTATGACCCGAACATTACATATGCAACTATTACAGTTGAAGCCCAAACTTCTTAAACTTTTTTAAAACCTTTTAAAACACATGCTGCTCATCCATTTTCAGACAAAGTCACAAAGTTTCATAAATATATATTGGTATTTACATAATGTAAAATAACGTTCATATTCGTTTCGGGTCATATAGACCCGAACAGAACAGCAGGGTTAAAACATAGGCGTTTTTCGTTGCGCGGGATCTTCTCATGAAATTTTAATCACAAGTTTTTGTTGTGGGTTGGCAGGAGAGCCAACACCGTATTATTAGTGGAAGCCGAAAGGCACGCGTTTTAGCTCACGCAGGCTGGCGTGAGGTCTGGAACAGGCCAAGGAAATTAGACTTCAGAAAAACGGACGTTGCTGGTGGAATACTTAACTTTAATCCATTAATGAGGAGCGGCGCTCTTGACTGTACATGATTCAGTATCAATAGTAACTGGTAATGGCGCTTTCCTAGGTCGTAGCAAATGACGCGGCTGAAGGCTATGCTAACTATCGTCTCGGCAAATGAGAGCGTATTTTGTCAGTGAACCATCGCTAGCAAAGTCGGTTGTACAACTGGGGCGAGTGCTAGGAAGTCTCTCTAGACCTGTCGTGTGGCGGCGCCCGGTCTGCAATCACTGATAGTGGCGACACGCGGGTCCGACGTATACTAACGGACCGCGGCCGATTTAATGGCTAACACCTAGCAAGTGTGAACAAGCTTCGGGCCTTAAAACCTCTTCCCGTGGCTTGGACGTCCTCCTCACGCCCTTCTCGGCGGGAGGAGGTCGTTTTAGCAAGGTTAAGAATTGGACACTGCCGGTTCAGCCATCGCCATCTGCTGACGGCTGCGCCGGCGCCGTTCTGCCCATGTGGGCACTTGCTGACAGTTAGACACATTTTAATGTCCTGTCCTGATCTTAACACACTGCGCCTCGATCTTAACCTGCCTAATACTTTCGATGCCATTTTAGCGGATGACCCACGAGCAGCTGCTCGTGTTCTTTGTTTTATCAATTTGACACACCTCGCTAAGGACATTTGATGATGTTTTTTAATCCTATGCCTGTCAGTCTGTCTTTTATTGTGTTTTCCCTTTTAGTTGTTGTTGTCAACTTGTGCCTCGCAGTGCATTCTTAGAGTAGTCAGGGCGCTAATGACCATTGAAGTTGTGCGCCCGAAAACCACAAAAAAAAAAAAAAAAAAAAAAAAAAAAAAAAAAAAAAAAAAAAAAAAAAAAAACCTAGCAAGTGTGGTGTCTGGCGGTGACACCAGTTTTCTCCTCCAATTGCGAAAAGATTCTGTTGGCACCCACCTACATGGGGAGACATGATCATCATGATATAATAAGAGAAATCAGGGCTCGCACAGAAAAAATTGTGCTCGTTTTTCCCGCTCGCCGTTCGAGAGTGGACCGGTAAAGAGACAGCTTGAAGGAGGTTCATTGAACCCTCTGCCAGGCCCTTTATTATGAATAGCAGAGTAATCCTGTAGATGTGGATAAATATGGCAAAAAAATTTAGAAAATAATTCTGATAACGCAACGATAATTCGTGGCTGCATTACTGGTTACGATATAGACCAAATTATACCTTCCTGATAGGTTACGTTGGAATTGTTTGTCGAGGAGACTTAGGCCGTAACCTATTAAAGCTTTCATATAAAGACATGTAGCCCAAAGATCTTCTTGCACTTTGTCTACTGGGGCAGTAATACTCGATTAGATGTTGTTGACCGTGACGTCTTTTTATTGTTATGATTCATGAGACTGGAATACATCTGATACGTTGAGATGGATGTGTAGCTGTTGTAAAAGGGTGTAGTTTTAATGCATCATTAATTTCAGTGCGTTTTTATTGATAAAGAATTCTCTGTACTTTCGGCAGGTGCCACGTTGTTAGCCTTATCGAAACATCCTCCTGCGATTGGAGCGCGTCGCTAGTGTGTGGGTGTTGTTCAGATATGGCTCCTTATCGGCCGCCTTGGAGCCATAGTCTTCTGACACACAGGTGGATATGAAAGAAATTTCTTGTCCGTTACTCCTAATGACGCACACAGGTCGCTGAGTCCCCCCAATTTTCCAGTTTTGCGTAGGCCGCTTCCAACACTTTCTCTCAACCAGCTTAGAGGTAGCGGCAACACATTCGGAGATGTGACGAATGGCTGCCGCCTTCAGTATTCCCACGGCTGACCACAGGCTCGCAATGGCAACGTGAAACCTCATGGTTCACTGCTGCAGCAGTAGCACCTGCAGAGAGGAACAGCATTTCATCACAAATATGGTGCCGATTGCAGTGTTATCGGGTATGTGCAGCCTGTTTCTACAGAGCTCATTGTGCGTGTGTTGTGCGCTGTTTGAATCCACACAGTCTTTGGAGAATAGTGTTATCGACAAACGGTCCTCAATCTCTGCAACTCTCTAAGCTCGCGATTTATTGTACTGTGACTCTGTGAGTATATGACTTCGCGTACGTAAATAGTTTCTTTTTCCTACACTGTGGTCTTTACTCAGTTTCGTTTGTGTGTGGTGAGGACGCGTTTACTTCGGAGTAGTTCCGCATCTGTTCATGAGTCTTACTGTGACATAGCGATGTAATATTGTGAGAGCTACATGTTTTTACATTCTGTCTGGGAACACGGGAAGATACAGCCCACCGTCAACGTAATTCCAGGACTATGTTTTGTCGCTAAATTTTCTCCCGATATACCCGGTATGATTGACGTGTAGTGGGGTAATACGTCAGCTGCACTGGTCCTGCTCACAACTGAAGGACACTCACGTACTGTCTGCCATTGGGTTCCCCTAAATGGCAGGCAGCACCGCATAACAGCCATGCTATGAGGGAAACAAACCAACAGCTGAAGACATCAGGTAAACACGCCGAAGATTCCAGTTGATTAATAGGAACCTTTCCTTGCAGAGGTCACCGCGACATATCCGGCCACGGATACCTACGCCGCGTTTCTATTGGCTCCAGCTCTCTATATAGGCCCGACCGGTCAAAGCTAATGGCAACCGTTGTAGCAGAGTCTCCGAGCAGATATCACTGAAGCCGCGGTACTGTACTGCCGATCGAAGTACCAGTCGACCGAGAGGAACCACAGCTCCGGCTAGATCGACGGAAGTCTACATCTATTGTACAGCCAGTTATTGTATTGTAGAAGAAGTTACGTTCAATAAACTGTTGGAGAATACAAAAGTAGCGATGAGTAAGGATTCGACAACCCAAAGAAGATGGAACCACAACAACAACAAGCACAATCACAACTGCAGCAGCAGAATCTATCAGTGCAGCAGGTACTGAATCAACTTTTTCAACATTTCGCAATACAGCAGCAGCAACTGATTGCTGAAATTCAAAGTCTTCACCACCGACACCGCCAGCGTTCCCAGCATTCGATGAAGACGCTGAAGATAGGGAAACATATGAAAAGAGGATTCGTCAACATTTCCGGATTCATCAGGTATCCCAGGAAAATGATCAGAGAGCCTATTTTCTTTCTTGGAATGTCTCCCGTATGTACGAGCTCCTGACGAAACTCAAGCCATGTGATCCTGACAGTCTTACCTTCACAGCCATATGTGAGTGTCTCACCTCCTATTATCGCCGCAGATATCACGTCATGGCAGCAAGAGTGGAATTTTACCAGAGTCGAAAGGAACGCGATCAGACGTACCGACAATGGACTGCTGAACTCAAAGGTATCTCTCGGAAGTGCAACTTTGACGCCCGCATACACCGGGAATCTTACGCAGATGACGTGGTCTGGGATCACCTGATCCAAGCTGCCCCAGACGCGGCTTTCTGCCACGACGCTTTAAAGTTGGAGGACCCTTCGCTAGATCAAATCATAGACCTTGCATTCAAGTTTGAAGTTCCCACTGCAGCTGACCACAGATTGGAAACGTGGACCGACGTCGCAGTCGTCCGAGAAGAGACTTCCGACGTCCAGGAGGACATTGCGGCCGTATACGCACCTTCACACCGCACTCCCCAGCGCACCGCACCGGCATCTTCTCGGCGTACGGAAAACAAAAAAAGACGGTCGTTCAAGGAAGACAACCAGCAGCTCTCACGGGGCCAGCAACGCCGCCGCAGAGAACCCCTGTGCCTTCCATCATGTCCAGGATGCTATTCCCAGCATGAACAGGAGGATTGTCCTGACCGCTGGGCGACCTGTCGCCGTTGCAGTCGGGACGGGCACCTTGCCTCTGTCTGTCGCTCTGCCACGGCGCCAATCTCCAGGCACTCTGACACCAAGGCGTCCGTGGACATCAACCAAGTTGTGTCTTTGGCGTCCCCAAAACTGTATATTGATGTCACCCTATTGGGTAAGCCAGTTCGACTGCAGGTGGATGCAGGGGCTGCGGTATCCCTGCTCAATTACACTACCTAGACCGTTTTAGGAGCGCCAAGCCTTCATCCGGCCCCTCGACGCCTACTTACATACAACAGACAGGAAATCGCCTTGTTGGGGCAGTTCACGACGGTGGTTTCTTGCAAATCTGTCAGTCATACGATTTCTTTTCTGGCAGTCAACAGTTCCAATGCTACCGATCTGTTTGGGTTGGATGCTTTCCAAATGTTCGGGTTCAGGATCGATGATCATGTACATCTGGTTTCTTCAGAGCTGCCGTTTCCCAAAGTTGACTCCCTCTGCACCGAATTCCAGGATAGCTTCTCCCCCGGCATCGGGTGCGCCAAGGGGTTTGCAGCAACGCTCCACCTCTGGCAGTCAGCCTGCCCTCGATACTTCCAGGTTAGGCAGGTCCCCGTAGCTCTCCAGAAGCCACTGCACGACGAATTGGACCGTCTGCAAAAGGAAAGGGTGCTACAGCCTGTTCAGTTCAGCCCCTGGGC
Organism: Schistocerca americana; assembly: GCF_021461395.2. Classification (NCBI taxonomy): domain Eukaryota; kingdom Metazoa; phylum Arthropoda; class Insecta; order Orthoptera; family Acrididae; genus Schistocerca; species Schistocerca americana. The sequence goes on from NC_060122.1 coordinate 49,938,350, forward strand.
AACACCTCTCGTCATCGTCCAAAAGCCAGGCAGGTGTCTCCGTCTCTTTGGGGACTTTTCGGCGACCCTCAACACCCAGCTCCAGGTGGACGACTTTCCACTCCCTCGGTCTGATCATCTCTTCCATCGATTGGCTGGTGGTCGTTACTTTACCAAAATTGACTCGCTGAGGCGTACCTCCAGGTTCATTTGGATAAAGCTTCTCAAGCCCTCACTGTTCTGAATATGCCCGCTGGCCTCACGTTCGGCCTGGCTAGCGCCCCGGCCATTTTCCAATGCTTCTTGGAACGACTTCAGCAGGACATTCCCAGTTGCCTTAATTACCTCGACAACATTGTCGTTACGGGCCCTACTGCTGCAGCCCATTTTACCAATTTGCTTCAGCTGTTTCTTTGCCTCTGCCAGGCTGGGCTAAAATGCAATAAGGTGAAGTGTTCCTTCTTTCAACCTTCTATTTCCTATTTAGGACAGGTTATTTCACATAAAGGCATCTCTCCGTCATTTTCCTATGTGGACGCCATACGCCGCCTGCCTCCCCCACGGGACATCCATCAGCTGAAATCCTTCCTTGGAAAAATATCGTATTACCGGAAGTTCCTTCCATCGGCCGCTCAGGTGGCGGCCCCCTTATATCACTTATGCCGCAAAAATGTCTCCTTGAGTTGGACCCCTGCTTGTGAGACGGCCTATTCCACCCTCAAACGCCAGTTGCAATCAGCCTCCCACCTGATGCTAAACGCCACCCTACAGTGGCGAATTGTATCAATTATAAACGATTACGTGCTCAGTGTCGTTGTATTATCAAAGAAAGCAAGAAAGCCAGCTGGGCTGCTTTCACAAGCACCTTCAACAGTTTTACTCCTTCTTCTGTTGTCTGGGGTAGCCTGCGCCGGCTATCTGGCACTAAGGTCCACTCACCAGTTTCTGGCATGAAGGTCGCGAATGACGTCCTTGTGGCCCCTGAGGCTGTCTCCAATGCCTTCGGCCGCTTTTTCGCAGAGGTTTCGAGCTCCGCTCATTACCACCCTGCCTTCCTCCCCCGCAAACAGGCAGAGGAGGCTAGGCACCCTGACTTCCGCTCCTCGAATTGTGAAAGTTATAATGCCCCATTCACCATGCGGGAACTCGAAACCGCACTTGGCCGATCACGGTCCTCCGCTCCAGGGCCTGATTCTATTCATATTCAGATGCTGAAGAACCTTTCTCCTGCGGGTAAAGGTTTTCTTCTTCGTACATACAATCGCATCTGGATTGAGGGACATGTTCCCGCATGGTGGCGCGAGTCTATTGTTGTCCCGATTCCTAAGCCGGGGAAGGACAAGCACTTGCCTTCCAGTTATCGACCTATCTCGCTTACCAGCTGTGTCTGTAAAGTGATGGAGCGAATGGTTAACTCTCGATTGGTTTGGCTGCTCGAGTCTCGACGCCTACTTACCAATGTACAATGTGGATTTCGTAGGCGCCGCTCTGCTGTTGACCATCTGGTTACCTTGTCGACCTTCATTATGAATAACTTCTTGCGGAAGCGCCCGACCGCGGCTGTGTTCTTTGATTTGGAGAAGGCTTACGACACCTGTTGGAGGGCGGGCATTCTCCGCACCATGCATACATGGGGCTTTCGCGGTCGCCTCCCTCTTTTTATTCGTTCCTTTTTAATGGATCGACAGTTCAGGGTACGTGTGGGTTCTGTCCTGTCCGACACTTTTCGCCAGGAGAATGGGGTGCACAGGGCTCAGTTTTGAGCGACGCTCTCTTCGCCATCGCGATCAATCCAATAATGGATTGCCTCCCAGCTGATGTATCAGGCTCCCTTTTCGTGGATGATTTTACCATCTATTGCAGCGCGCAGTGTACACGTGTCCTGGAGCGCTGTCTTCAGCGTTCTCTTGACCGTCTTTACTCCTGGAGTGTCGCCAGTGGCTTCCGTTTTTCTGCCGAAAAGACTGTCTGTATTAACTACTGGCGCTACAAAGAGTTTCTCCCACCGTCCTTACGACTCGGTCCCGTTGCTCTCCCAATCGTGGAGACAACCAAATTTTTAGGCCTTACATTTGACAGGAAACTTAGCTGGTCTCCACATGTGTCATATTTGGCTGCCCGTTGTACCCGTTCTTTAAATGTCCTCCGTGTTCTCAGTGGTATGTCGTGGGGAGCGGATCGAACCGTCCTACTTCGTCTATATCGGTCGATCGTCCGCTCCAAGCTGGATTATGGGAGCTTCGTATACTCCTCTGCACGGCCATCCATCTTACGCCGCCTCAACTCCATACAACATCGGGGTTTACGACTTGCGATCGGAGCATTTTATACCAGTCCCATAGAGAGTCTTCATGCTGACGCTGACGAATTGCCACTCACCTACCGGCGCGATATACTGCTTTGTCGGTATGCCTGTCGGCTACTGTCAATGCCCGACCATCCGTCTTATCGTTCCTTTTTTGACGACTCTCTTGACCGTCAATACGGGTTGTATGTCACTGCCCTGCTACCCCCTGGAGTTCGCTTTCGTCGCCTCCTTCAACGCCTTAATTTTTCACTCCCTGCAACCTTTCGAGTGGGCGAGAGCCGCACGCCACCTTGGCTCCAGGCTCAGGTCCGCGTTCACCTTGACCTCAGCTCGCTCCCAAAAGAGGTCACCCCCGGTTCGGTCTACCACTCCCGTTTTTTGGAACTTCGTTCGAAGTTCATCAACATGACTTTCATTTATACAGATGGCTCTAAGACCAATGACGGGGTCGGGTGTTCCTTTATTGTCGAGGCACAAAGTTTCAAATACCGGCTCCATGGCCGTTGTTCGGTCTTCACAGCTGAGCTCTTTGCCCTCTACCAGGCTGTTCTTTACATCTGCCGCCACCGACATTCTGCTTATGTCATCTGCTCAGATTCCCTGAGCGCCATCCAGAGCCTCAGTGATCCGTACCCAGTTCACCCTTTCGTACAACGGATCCAACGCTCTCTTCAGCAGCTTGTGGACGTCGGTTCTCCAGTTAGCTTTATGTGGGTTCCTGGCCATGTCGGTATCCCTGGGAACGAAGCTGCAGATGCCGCGGCCAAGGCTGCGGTCCTCCAGCCTCGGACAGCTTCTTGTTGTGTCCCTTCGTCCGATTTTAGCAGGGTCATTTGTCGGCGCATCTTATCGCTGTGGCATGCCGATTGGGCTGCACTTACTGACAACAAGCTTCGGGCCTTGAAACCTCTTCCTGTGGCTTGGACGTCCTCCTCACGCCCTTCTCGGCGGGAGGAGGTCGTTTTAGCCCGGTTAAGAATTGGACACTGCCGGTTCAGCCATCGCCATCTGCTGACGGCTGCGCCGGCGCCGTTCTGCCCATGTGGGCACTTGCTGACGGTTAGACACATTTTAATGTCCTGTCCAGATCTTAACACACTGCGCCTCGATCTTAACCTGCCAAATACTTTCGATGTCATTTTAGCGGATGACCCACGAGCAGCTGCTCGTGTTCTTCGTTTTATCAATTTGACAAACCTCGCTAAGGACATTTGATGATGCTGTTTTTTAATCCTATGCCTGTCAGTCTGTCTTTTATCGTTTTATCGTGTTTTCCCTTTTAGTTGTTGTGGTCAACTTGTGCCTCGCGGTGCATTCTTAGAGTAGTCAGGGCGCTAATGACCATTGAAGTTGTGCGCCCTAAAACCACAAAAAAAAAAAAAAAAAAAAAAAAAAATCCCACCTGATGCCATATGATCCGTCTCTGCCATTACTCCTGGCCACGGACACGTCTGATTACGGGCTCAGGGCTGTCATCTCCCACAAGCTTCTGAATGGGACAGAACGTCCAGTGGCTTTTCTATCCAATTCCCACTTCGGAAGCGACCCTCGCTGCTCTCCAGAAAGTTTTTCCTCGGATGAGTTGCCGCTAACTAATGTTACCGATAACGGCCCTAAATTCCGGAGCCAGGAATTCGCGACATTTTGTTCTGCCAATGGCATCCAAAAGGTCCTCACTGCGCCCTTTCACCCGCAATCGAACGGCGAGGCCGAACGCCTCGTCCGGACATTTAAGACCCAAGTGACAAATTATGCCTCCGGCCACACTTTGGACGAGTCGCGCACGTTGTTCCTCAGTTCCTATCGGTCGACGCCCATCGGCCTCCGTAGTCCAGCGGAACTTTTGCACGGCCGGCAACCTCATACCCTTTGGCACCTCCTCCGGCCTGGACCCAAACGACAGGTTCCGACTGCACAGGCTCCCTTTGTTCCTGGATCCCTTATCTGGGCGCGAGGTTTCGGCCTGAGCGCTGGATGGATTCAGGGGGTGATCGTCTGGCCGCAAGGCCATCAGCTCTTTGATGTCTGCATCGCTGACAAAGTGGTCCGCCGCCACCGCAACCAACTCAGGCGCTGGTATCAGGGTTTCCCGACCGCCTCTTCTTTCCAGCAAACAGCTCCGCCGCCTTTTTCCAGCCGCCCGGATGCGCTCCCTTCCACCCGTGGTCGGCGTGCAGGGCCGCCAGACCCCGTCCAGCAGCAACAGCCGTCGTCTCCACAGCGGCTGCTGGCTCCACCGGCTCCTCCACCGGCCCGACCGGCTGCGCCATCCACCATCGTTGACGATGCCCCCGTGCCCTTGGCACCGCCGCCGCCGGTGTCGCAGCCTAGCCAGCGACGCCCGCGCAGTCCACTTTCCGGGAAGCATCCCGCGGACGTCGACGAACCTATGCCCGTGGCACCGTCGCGGCCGGCATCCCCGTATCTTCCGCAACGCAGCTCCGCACGTCTGGCCCACCGCCCCGCGCCCTACTCTGCTGGGGCGAGTTTTCACCGCCTCCTCCACGAAGCCGCCATGGCCGAGCAGGACGATGTCGCCCTCCTCTCCCCCCCCCCCCCCAACCCCAGGAAGAGTGGTGTGTACTGTCTGCCATCGGGTTCCTCTAAATGGCAGGCAGCACTGCATAACAGCCACGCTATGAGGGAAACAAACCAACAGCCGAAGACATCAGGTAAACACGCCAAAGATTACAGTCGATTAATAGGAACCTTTCCTTGCAGAGGTCACCGCGAGATAGCCAGCCACGGATTCCTGCACAGGGTTTCTATTGGCTCCAGCTCACTATATAGGCCCGGCCAGTCGAAGGAAGACAAGTCTTCGTCCACTGATAATGGCAACCGCTGTAGCAGTCTCCGAGAAGGTATCACCGAAGTCGCTGTACTGCACCGCCGATCGAAGTACCAGTCGACTGAGAGGAACCACATCTGACTCGATCGATGTACATCTATTGTACAGCCAGCTATTGTATTGTAGAAGAAGTTACGTTCAATAAACTGTTGGAGAATACAACTCATTATATTGATGCACAGATAAATTTTTGTAGAAATGTTTAAATACCACAATGTACTAGCTGTCCAGCGTGTGTCTTTGTATTTCTATGGATCAGTCAAATAATGTTAGTAGCAATGATCAAACTCTGGTTTTCCGCCGCATATACAAACAATATTGCAGGGTTTACTTTGTTTAGACACCGTAATCAAATATCTTCACTCAACATGGGGGTCCACCTGGCTGAAAATGGAGTCACCCATGCAATTTCAGCATAACAACAAACTGGAATGCGAAATTATTTAACATCGACGATGCATTTCACCCTTTTGTAGCATCACCAGATTGTGTAAAAGAACCTGTATATGTAATCCATCTGTCATAAAGCCATATAAAATGGAAAATGGACACAACAATGGCAGTAGCCCACAGAGGTTTTAAAAGAATGATGGTAGGCGGTAGCAGAGCAAGCCTGTTTCTGATTGGTCTAGAGAAAAGGGGTTTGGAAAGGGAGTACTCGGCGCTAAATTTGTTAGCAACATTTATCTGCAAGGGCGTCGGTACATTACGACAGGTTTGCTGTGGCAGACTGTCCTCTCCCCCAGTGACTGAGTGCTATTTGTGGCAGCCACTAGGTCTCTTGCGTGTGCACAGATACGTATTGTTTAAATAACGAAAATTTCTCCACCGTACTGTTAGGCAGACATGCATACACCGTCTGGTGTACTGTTAGGCAGACATGCAGTGCTCTCCCATTCGCGACTCTGTGGCCGTGACCGCACATGGAGTTCGGTACCCTGCTGGCATTATCCAGTGAATACAGGGGAGGAGATCCTCGTCATCCAGGTGTGTATTTGTAGCGTTCTTTGAATTTACACCGACATGTTGGGATCTGTTTGCTTTTATATTACAGCGGGCAGGAGACTTTTCGACCAAAACTGATACCGCAGCAGTGTGAGCCACCAGGCTGGGGATGACTACACCCCAACGTTCTCAGCAGTTGCTCCGCATGTCCGCGGTCATATTCCAAGCAGCAGTTTCCGCGGCTATCCATCCACAGTTTGCAGTCAAAGGAGTGGGTTACCGTCAGCGAACTGATGTTCGCTGAGGTGTTTTCAGTTATTGGACGGTTGTATCTCTAGGTGCGTATTTGATAGCGCTGTACAGCGTCTGAAACAGTATCTTCCGTTGGTGGCGTCGGTATTTTATTATGTCGTCACACAATATAGTAATGTAGTGGTGGTTTGGAAGGGGTTTGTTTATTGGAGTGTGGTATTTCTTATGTTACATATTTGGTTAGACATCTGTATCACTTATAGAAATTGCTATGACATAATTTCTACCAATACATTAGTTTCTAACACATACACCATGACATCCCAAAAACGCGCACGCGCGCACACACACGCTAGTGATGGAGTGGTGACTTAGCAATGATAAATAAATAAGACCTATGCTTCGTTGTGATCGCCTGAGGGCATGAAGACATTGACCCGACGTCGGAACAGTGGGGTGGATCTTGTGTGATTCGACACAATAATTATAATTTTGGGAAGCCCGAAAAAAATTTCGAAAATTGGCGAAAAATGCGTAAAATTGGGGAAGATACCAAAATATGGGAAATTAAGAAAAATTGCGGAAGAATGTTATTAATTAGAAACCCTTTCACTACAGAGTACAACTGACTGGGCTCATCCACTTCAGCTGTACCTATGGAGAAAGAATTACTATTGATAATCTGATATTGCTTATAACAAATCTGCACCTCTATCACGTTATGCTCAGACCTCGAATGAAAAGGGCTATGGGCAGTTGAGCTAGTTATGACAGATGATAATGGGGAAAGGTGCTTGATCCGCATTGGTCGATTGGGGCTCCCATTGGCTGAGAGAGGGTCCCTGCCATTTTTTTCACGTGATGACTATAGAGTTACGTCGTCTACAGACAAGCTAATAATTACAAATCCAGAAAAATTCCGTAATTTATTGGAGAGAAAGGGTTTCGCAAACTGAGCAAGTCAGTAACGCGTTAGTACACCTCTGGCCGTTATGCGAAGTTATTCAGCGTGGCATGGAACGATAGTCCTCCTGAGGAATATCGAGCCAAATTCTTTCCAATTATGCGTTAGATCGTCAAAATACCGAGCTGCTAGGAAGGCGCTGCCCATAACACTCCAAACTTTCTCCACTGGGGAGAGATGTGGTGACATTGCTGACCCAGGTAGGGTTTGGAAAACACGATACAGGTAACACTCTACCTGCATGCAGGTCATTTTGCTGAAATGCAAGTACAGAATAGCTTGCCACGAAGGTCAGAAGAAAGGGGAATAGAATACAGGGTTATTACAAATGATTGAAGCGATTTCACAGCTCTACAATAACTTTATTATTTGAGATTTTCACAATACTTTGCACACACATACAAAAACTCAATTTTTTTAGGCATTCACAAAGGTTCGATATGTGCCCCTTTAGTGATTCGGCAGACATCAAGCCGATAATCAAGTTCCTCCCACACTCGGCGCAGCATGTCCCCATCAATGAGTTCGAAAGCATCGTTGATGCGAGCTCGCAGTTCTGGCACGTTTCTTGGTAGAGGAGGTTTAAACACTGAATCTTTCACATAACCCCACAGAAAGAAATCGCATGGGGTTAAGTCGGGAGAGCGTGGAGGCCATGACATGAATTGCTGATCATGATCTCCACCACGACCGATCCATCGGTTTTCCAATCTCCTGTTTAAGAAATGCCGAACATCATGATGGAAGTGCGGTGGAGCACCATCCTGTTGAAAGATGAAGTCGGCGCTGTCGGTCTCCAGTTGTGGCATCAGCCAATTTTCCAGCATGTCCAGATACACGTCTCCTGTAACGTTTTTTTCGCAGAAGAAAAAGGGGCCGCAAACTTTAAACCGTGAGATTGCACAAAACACGTTAACTTTTGGTGAATTGCGAATTTGCTGCACGAATGCGTGAGCATTCTCTACCGCCCAGATTCGCACATTGTCTGTTCACTTCACCATTAAGAAAAAATGTTGCTTCATCACTGAAAACAAGTTTTGCACTGAACGCATCCTCTTCCATGAGCTGTTGCATCCGCGCCGAAAATTCAAAGCGTTTGACTTTGTCATCGGGTGTCAGGGCTTGTAGCAATTGTAAACGGTAAGGCTTCTGCTTTAGCCTTGTCCGTAAGATTTTCCGAACCGTCGGCTGTGGTACGTTTAGCTCCCTGCTTGCTTTATTCGTCGACTTCCGCGGGCTACGCGTTCAACCGTTTCTTCGCTCACTGCAGGCCGACCCGTTGATTTCCCCTTACAGAGGCATCCAGAAGCTTTAAACTGCGCATACCATCGCCGAATGGAGTTAGCAGTTGGTGGATCTTTGTTGAACTTCGTCCTGAAGTGTCGTTGCACTGTTATGACTGACTGATGTGAGTGCATTTCAAGCACGACATACGCTTTCTCGGCTCCTGTCGCCATTTTGTCTCAATGCGCTCTCGAGCGCTCTGGCGGCAGAAACCTGAAGTGCGGTTTCAGCCGAACAAAACTTTGAGTTTTTCTACGTATCTGTAGTGTGTCGTGACCATATGTCAATGAATGGAGCTACTGTGAATTTATCAAATCGCTTCAATCATTTGTAATAGCCCTGTATAGTCGACGTGCCATTGTGCTGCAAGAGTGTCACAGGTGACAACGAAAGGGCTCCTGCTACGAAAGTAAATGTCATCCCAGGCTATCACTGTGTCAGACTGTACGGAGTGTGGAAGACAGGTCGATATACCACTACACTCCAGGGTGTCTCAAGATGTGTACTCGCTGGCCATCGGGACTTAGTTCGAATTGGGACTCCTCACTGAAGACAATTCTACTCCGGTCAATGAGATTCCAGGCCCGAATGAACAGCGAAGACGTGTCTGGCGACGCCCTGGACAGTGATGGGATACCAACTTGACTGCCGCCAGCCACACAGCCTACCTACCAGAAGTGGTGGTCTGGGTGGCATTTCATTTCACTTCATAGCAGAACCCCTTCGGTTGTCAACCGTGACACCCTTACGGCACAGCGGTGCGCCGACCACACTGTGTGCTCTGTTTTGTTCCCCTTCCTGGCATGCCACTCTGGGTTTACATTTCAGCAAGATAATGCCCGCCCTCATAGGGCGAGAGTTTCTACGGCCTGTCTTCGCGCCTTCCGAACCGTACATTGGCCAGCAAGGTCGTCAGATGTCTCGTCAGCTGAGAACGTTCACAGCATCACACGCAGGGCCCTCCTACCAGCTCGGGATTTTGACGATCTAACGTGCCAGTGTGACAGAATTTGACACGATGTCCTTCAGGATGACATCTAGAAAGTCTGTCAATCAGTGGCAAGCCGAATAACTGCTTGCATAAGGGCCAGACGTAGACAACCGCATTACTGACTTCCTCAGTTCGTGAAACTCTTTCTCTGGATTATATTATCCAAGTTTTCTGAAACAGTACTCATTTGTTTGTCTGTACTTGTACGACACATCTGCCGATTTCTGTCCTATTCCGATGACCACTTCGTGATGCGTCTTTTTCTGTCTTATAGTATATATTTTGAATCATAATTAGCACTATTTTGGCTGGTAAGGAAGTACTTTTCCCGTCGATGCCATAAAGGAAAGTTTTCGCCAGTGAAAACCACTCGTCTCCAAAAATGGAGGGTTGTGTCGCTATTAACAGGAGCAAAGGCTGGGCAGGCTTCTCTGTAGCAAGTAGACAATGTCTCTTTGAGAACAGTGTTTCTTGCTCTCAGTTCTGCTTTCCTTAGAAGACGAATGACTGTCCTGCTGATAACAGTGAAGCTTAAAACTTGCTGAATATGTCGTGCGTTGAAGAATGGAGGGCTAATCACTGAAAGAAAATATCCACCGGTCGTGAGCTGCTGCTCCAGAATGATGTCGCATTTTCAGGTTACCACTCTCTTTCTTCTAATGCACCTGGCAACCGTCAACCTGCGAATGCACATGGTCACGGTCGTGTTTAGGGGATGAGGTGGGTGGTGCAAACTAGGCAACTGCCCAGGGTGGCAGGGTTACTGGGTGCTGCTTTACAATATTTTGGTAATCACTGAAGAAACGATTAAATGGGGCTCAGTATTGATCTCCAGCAAAAGGAAAAGAAAGTAAGCATTGAAGATATTTTCTCGACGTTTTTATAAAATCCTCAAAGAATTCAGGTAGACAATAAACGCACTCTCCAAGTGAAATTGTAGAAGACCAAGAGGAAACACACTAAAGATGAACACACTACATTTTCACCATACGTAATTGGAAAATGGACCGCCCAGCATTGTCGAGGAACGTTTCACGGTGTTGATACTTTTCGTTCTTTCTTTTCTGTTTTTTTTGTTTTTTTAAATCTGAAAAATATGGAACTACATTGCTATGAACGGGATAAAACAAAATAAAGAGACTGATTCGTTAAAATAAAAACGTATGTTACAAGGAGTTACTACTGTTGTTAACAAACTTTGTACTCGAATTCTGCCTTTCCGTCGTGATGATGATGATGATGATGATGATGATGATGATGATGATGATGATGATGATGATGATGATGATGATGAACGTGAAAGTGTTCAGAAGGGAAGCTTCTTAATGGGCGTGGAACGTATTGCTGAATTTGGATTATTTCTTGCCAGGCATCTGTCACAAAAGAAAGATTCTGGGAAGGAAAAAACGCCATACTTGACTTTCACTACATAAGAGGATTTAATAAGGATCATGGGGAAGAGTAGTTGAACAAATAGTGACAGTAATTTTTGCAGCTAAATATTACATTGTTATTGTTGACCCCAGTCTTCATATTGCGCACAATGATTAGTTAAGCTGTGGTGCTATATCAAATAACTATGGTTAGCAGTAGAACGTATAGCTGAATTGATAGCCGATTCACGACATGGTGGCGAGGATCTGGCTGACGCGGTACTCCACTTTCTTGACAGATAAGGATTGGACATAAGGAACTGTTGAGATCAATGCACCAAACTTGTCAAGTACTGTTTGGGTATAATTAAAGTGCAGCTGCTCACAGACGTCCAGTGTGGGCTGTAATTGTCATATGGCGGTGGAATTTGATAGATATTCCAATGCGTTAATGCGGAGCCGGTTTACAACGGAAAGGCATTAATTCCAGTTTTACCCATAGGTGCAAATCTGCGAGAAATACGAATAGAAGTGTAGTGGATTAGGAACGGAATGTGGGCAGACGAGGTCAAACAAGTGAGGAAGCCATAATGTGGATCTTATTATTAACTGCTGCTTACACAATTTGTTCAATATGAGCACTGGAGAGGACGAAGAGAGGCTACATCCATAATATAACTTGAACATCAGGTGCTCGCAGCAGTCCTGGTGGAATCTAAGCCATGTGTTCCTGTGTAATGGCCTCCTTATTATGTAGAAACCCTATTTTCAACTCGTAAGGGCGTTCTTTTGGATAAGCCCCAGAGCAGAAAGTCATACAGATTCAGATCAGGTGATCTTGCAGGCCATGTATCTGGAAAACCTGTGAAAATAACACGTTATTGCAATGTTGCATTAAGCAGATCTTTCACTGGGCGAGCGACATGAGGTTATTCCATCTTGCATGAAAACAGTGGTTTCCACATGGGTGCGCTCTTCCACAGTAGGAATGACATGCTCTGTCTACCAGCAGGTTTCGATAACGTGCAGACGCCATAGTACACCGGACAGGCCCTCTTGGTGTACTATCTTGAAAAGAAGAACTGGTCAAGAAACGACACCATCCAGTCACATACGACGAGTGCAGCGGCTCTACGTACACAACACACGTTTTAACATTGCCCCAAATTCAGCAGTTCTGTTTATTCATTACTCCCTGTAAAGTAAAATGTGCTTCGTCATTCCACTGAATATTGTCTGGCCACATGTCATTTCAACTTCGATCTGTGCCAGAAACCCAAGAAAAAATTCAGAACGTTGGTGTGGATCGTGAGGTTTCAGATGATGCAACTTCTGAATCCTGTATGAGTGTTACTGTGGTTGCTGTCGTTGTGGTCTTCAGTTCAGAGACTGTTTTGATGCAGCTCTCCATGCTACTCTATCCTGTGCAAGCCTCATCAACTCCGAATAACTTCAACCTCTATCCTTCTGAGTCCGTTAAGCGTATTCATCTCTTGGTCTCCCTCTACGATTTTTTGCTCTACGCTTCCCTCCATTACTAAACTGGTGATACCTTGATGCCTCAGAACATGTCCTACCAACCAATCCCTTATTCTAGTCAAGGTGTGCCACAAATTTCTATTCTCCCTAATTCTATTTAATACCTCCTCATTAGTTATGTGATCTACCCATCTAATCTTCAGCATTCTTCTGTAGCATCACATTTCGAAAGGTTCTATTCTCTTCTTGTCTAAACTGTTTATCGTCCATGTTTCACTTGCATACATGGCTACACTCTATACAGATACTTTCAGAAACGACTTCCTGACACTTAAATCTATACCCGATGTTAACAAATGTCCCTTCTTCAGAAACGCTTTCCTTGCCAAAGCCAGTCTAAATTTTCATCCTCTCTACCTCGACCATCATCAGTTATTTTGCCCCCCAAATAGCAAAACTCATCTACTGCTTTGTCTCATTTCCTAATCTAATTCTCTCAGCATCACGTGATTTAATTATACTACATTCCAGTATCCTCTTTTTACTTCTGTTGAAGTTCATCTTATAACCTCTTTCTCAAGGCACTGTCCATTCCGTTCAGCTGCTCTTCCAAGTCCTTTGCTGTCCCTGACAGAATTGCAGTGTCGTTGGAAAATCTCAGAGTTTGTTTCTTCTCTATGGGTTTTAATTCTTACTTCAAATTTATCTTGTGTTTCCTTTACGCTTGCTGAATATACAGATTCAATAACATCGGTGATAGGTATAACCCTGTGTTGCTTCAGACTTTTCCGACGGATATGTTGTATATATGGTTCTCAGCCGAGACATCGGATGTCATAGTGAAAACTCCACAATATTTCGTCAGCGCAACTGACCGACATCTTCAGGTGCGACGAGCACGCTTCTAAGGCAGGACCAGAGCTCCCTATTTATGCCAGTATTGGGCAGGAAGTGCGCAGGCGTGGAGGCGCCAAATTCGATGGCCAATAGCGACGATATCAACCGATAGCTGGAAGGACAGCAACGCCACCTACAGGATGAAGAACCAAAGACTTCGACGCACGCGCGGAGGCTGCCGCCGCTGCTCTGCGCTGCCATCGGCCGCCCCAGCGACCTCTGTCGGAAGCCGCAAGCAAAAATGCGCGTCCACGTAGGCGCCTTGATTATCCTCCTGTTGTCAACAGAAAAATTTATGTTGGTTGCGAATCGTCATTCGTCTTATGACCAATAGTACTCCTCTCTGCTCGAAGCGACTTCAATATGGCCAGTGCTGGATCCCAAGCTGTACTAAGCTGAAAGCCTGTGTTTCTGTTTACAAGATTCGTCGAGCTACGTATTTCCACTGCTTCCTTAATAACACTGTCCCAGTACGAACTCGTCGATGCGAGAATTTTTGTATGTTGATAATTCATAGAATGGCCTGTACTGAGACAATGCTCGGCCACTGCAGACTTTCCTGGTTGCTCCAGACGAATGTAGCGTCGGTGTTTACATCTATCTTCTAGAGTGCGACAAGTTTGTCCGATGTACGGCATGCCACATCTACAAGGAATCTCGTAAACACCGGGTCTTCTTAGGCCAAGGCTGTCCTTATATGAGCGCAAGAGAGCTCTGAGTTTTGCCGGCGGACGAAAGACACATTTAACGTTATGCCTCTTCAATAATCTTCCTATTTTTGAAGAGAGACCGCCGATGTATGGCAAGATGACCATTCCTCTTTGTTCTTCGCCTTGTTCCACTTCCTCACGTTGGGTAACCCGCTTCGGTTGTAAGGCACGGCGAATTTCCCGTTCGGAGTATCAATTTTGTTGGAAAGCGGTACGCAGATGAGGTAGCTCATTAGATAAGCTGTCCAAGTCTAATAAGGCTCGTGCTCTGTGGACCAACGTCCTCAGTACGCCACTTGGTTGCGAAGGATGGTGACAGCTGGTGGCCTGTAAGTATAAGTCCGTGTGCGTTGGTTTACGGTACACTGCGTGACCTAATGTGCCATCTTCTTTTCTCCGTACCAACACGTCCAGGAATGGAAGTTCGCCGTTTTTTTTCATCTCCATCGTGAACTTGATGCGGTATGAAGCGAGTTACGATGCTCAAGAAAAAAGTTAAACGATACAAAGCCGTGAGGCCAGATAACAAAGGTGTCGTCCACATATCGCCAAAAACACGCAGGTTTCAAATCCGACGACTGGAGGGCTCTCTTCTCGAAGTCTTCCATGAAAAGATTAGCCACAATGGGTGACAGGGGACTACCCATTGCGACGCCGTCAGTCTGTTCAAAGTATTGTCCATTAAATAAAAAGTAAGTCGAGGTGAGCACATGTTGGAATAAGTCTGAAAGTTCCCCATCCAGCTTCTCGCTAATGAGCAACAACGATTCCTGCAATGGTACTCGAGTAAAAAGTTGTTAACCGGTGCCACCTTCAGAATTTGAAAGAGAGTGTTCCAGTCAATATTGTCAAAAGCTTTCTCTAAGTCTACAAATGCTAGAAACGTAGGTTTGCCTTTTCTTAATCTTTCTTCTAAGATACGTCGTAAGCTTAGTATTGCCTCACGTGTTTCAACATTTCTACAGAATCCAAACTGATGCACCCCGAGGTCGGCCTCTACCAGTTTTTCCATTCGTCTGTGAAGAATTCGTGTTAGTATTTTGCAACTGTGACTTATTAAACTGATAGATTGGTAATTTTCACACCTGTCAAAACCTGCTTTCTTTGTGATTGAAATTATTACATTCTTCTTGGAGTCTGAGGGTATTTCGCCTGTCTCTTACATCTTGCTCACTAAGTACGAGGGTTGGAACTTCAATAGTGGTGGTGTGGTGGTGTGTTGGGGCTTATGGGCGCTCAACATCGAGGTCATCAGTGCCCTGACACACATTAAAAGGAACGAATGTGGACAGACCTAAGAAAACTAAAGCACACACTCAACTATAATAGTGGCAAATAGTTATTTATAGTTCGTACAAAATAGATACGTGTTTCAAAGTTTAACTGACCTTGATAGTAGTCACCAGGATTGTGTATAACCCGTTGCCAGCGATGTGGAAGTCTTAGGATACTCTTAGCAGTGCCAGTTGTGTTGACAGTTCGAGCGGCGCGGTCTGTTGCTGAACGAATTTGTAGCAGTTCTGAAGCGAATGCCGTGAAGTGTTTCCTTCAATTTAGAAATCGAGTTGAACTTACAAGGGCTTAAATCAGGGGAGTGCAGTAGGTGGTATAGCACTTAGCAGCCCCATCAGTCAAACAAATCAGTGACATCTTGCACTGTACATGCTTGAGCATTGTCCTGCAGGCAGAAAGTGTCATCGCTTCTGTCTCTAAGCTGGTTGTAGGTTGTGTTCCAAATTGAACAGCATAGTGACAGAAGCGATGACACTTTCTGCCTGCAGGACAATGCTCAAGCATGTACAGTGCAAGATGTCACTGATTTGTTTGACTGATGGGGCTGCTAAGTGCTATACCACCTACTGCACTCCCCTAATTTAAGCCCTTGTGAGTTCAATTCGATTTCTAAATTGAAGGAAACACTTCATGGCATTCGCTTCAGAACTGCTACAAATTCGTCCAGCAATAGACCACTCCGCTCTGTCAACCCAACTGGCACTGCTAAGAGTATCCTACGATTTCCACATCGCTGGCAACGGTTTATACACAATGCTGGTGGCTACTTTGAAGGTCAGTAAAACTTAGATACATATTTCAATTTTCTACGAGCTGTAAATAAATATTTGCCACTATTAAAGTTCCAACCCTTGTACATGAGTTTTTATCATGGCTGGTCCTCCCCAAGGGACCTTGTTTCGATTTAGGTCTTTTAGTGCTCTGTCAAATTCTTCACCCAGTATCATATCTCTCATTTCATCTTCATCTACGTCCTCTTTTGTTTCCATAATACTGTCATCAAGTACACCGCCCCTTTGAAGACCCTCTATATACTCCTTCCTTGTTTATGTTCATCCTTCTTTGCTTAGGATGGGTTTTCCATCTCAGGAATCATGATAATCATACAGGTGGTTCTCTTTCCTAAAAAGTCTCCTTAATTTTCCAGTTGGCAGTATCTATCTTACTCGTAGTGATGCATGCTTCTACATGCTTCTTACATTTGTCGTCTAGCCATCCTTGCTTAGCCATTTTGCACTTCCTGTCGATCTCACTTTCGAGACGTTTGTATTCCTTTTTGCCTGCTTCATTTACTGCATTTTTGTATTTTATCCTATCGTCAATTAAATTCAATATCTTTTGTTATCCAAGAATTTCTACTAGCCCTCGTCTTTTTACCTACTTAATCACCTGGTGCCTTCACTACTCCTTCTTTCAAAGCTACTCATTCTTCTTCCACTGTATTTATTTTCCCTGTTCTTGTCAATCGCTCACTAATACTCTCTCTGAAACTCTATAACCTCTGTCTCGTTCAGTTTATGCTGGTTCCATCTCCGTAAATTCCTACCTTTTTGCAGTTTCTTCAATTTTAATCTACAGTTCAAAACCATTATATTGTGGTCATAGACCACATCTGCCCCTGGAATTGTCTTAAAATTTAAAATCTGGTTCCAGAATCACTGTCGTACCATTTTATAATCTATATGAAAACTTCCAGTGTCTCCAGGCCTCTTCCGTGTATACCACCTTCTTTCATGATTCTTGAACCAAGTGTTAGCTATGATCAAGTTATGCTTTGTGTAAAATTCTGTCAGGCGGCTTCCCCTTTCATTCCTGACCCCCAATCCACATTCACCGACTGCTTTTCCTTCCTTTTCCTACTAACGAATTCCTTTCCCAAATGACCATTAAATTTTCGTCTCCCTTGGCAAGTTGAATAATTGCTTTTATCGCATTATACATTTCTTCAGGTTCTTAATCATATGCAGTGGTAGTTGGCATATAAACTTGTAATGCGGTAGGTGCGGGCTTCATGTTCATCTCTGCTACAATAATAGGTTCACTCTGCTCTTCGTAGTAGCTTATCCGCGTTCCTATTTTTTTTTATTCATTATTAAACCTACTGCATTACCTCGATTTGATTTTGTATTTATAACCATGTATTCCTCCCCCCATGAACCATGGGCTTTGTCGTTGGTGGGGAGGCTTGCGTGCCTCAACGATACAGATAGCCGTACCGTAGGTGCAACCACAGCGGAGGGGTATCTGTTGAGAGGCCAGACAAACATGTGGTTCCTGGAGAGGGGCAGCAGCCTTTTCAGTAGTTGCAGGGGCAACAGTCTGGATGATTGACTGATCTGGCCTTGTAACACTAACCAAAATGGCCTTGCTGTTCTGGTACTGCGAACGGCTGAAAGCTAGGGGAAGCGACAGCCGTAATTTTTCCCCAGGGCATGCAGCTTTACTGTATGATTAAACGATGGCATCCTCTTGGGTAAAATATTCCGGAGGTCAAATTGGCCACCATTCGGATCTCTGGGCCGGGACTACTGAGGAGGACGTCGTTATCAGGAGAAAGAAAACTGGTGTTCTACGGATCGGAGCGTGGAATGTCAGATCCCTTAATCGGTCAGGTAGGTAAGAAAATCTAAAACGGGAAGTGAATTGGTTAATATTAGATATAATGGGAATTAGTGAAGTACGGTGGCAGGAGGAACAAGACTTTTGGTAAGGTGAACACAGGGTTATAAATACAAAATCAAATAGGGGTAATGCAAGAGTAGGTTTAATAATAAATAAAAAAAATAGACGTACGGGTAAGCTACTACAAACAGCATAGTGAAGGCATTATTATGGCCAAGATAGACACGAAGCCCACGCCTACTACAGTAGTACAAGTTTATATGCCAACTAGCTCTGCAGATGATGAAGAAATTGATGAAATGTATGATGAGATAAAAGAAATTACTAAGGTAGTGAAAGGAGACGAAAATTTAATAGTCATGGGTGACTGGAATTCGAGAGTAGGAAAAGGGAGAGAGGGAAACATAGGTCAATATGGGTTGGGGGAGAGAAATGAAAGAGGAAGCCGCCTGGTAGAATTTTGTGCAGAGCATAACTCAATCATAGCTAACACATGGTTCAATAATCATGAAAGAAGGTGGTATACATGGAAGATCCCTGGCGTATAAGAAGAATGGGTAGCTCTGAGGGATGAAGTAGTGAAGGCAGCAGAGGATCAAGTAGGTAAAAAGACGAGGGCTACTAGAAATCCTTGGCCAACGGAATAAATATTGAATTTAATTGATGAAAGGAGAAATTATAAAAACGCAGTAAATGAAGCAGGCAAAAAGGAATACAAACGTCTCAAAAATGAGATCAACAGGAAGTGCAAAATGGCTAAGCAGGGATGGCTAGAGGACAAATGTAAGGATGTAGAGGCTTATCTCACTAGGGGTAAGACAGATACTGCCTACCGGAAAATAAGAGACCTTTGTAGAAAGGAGAACCACTCGCATGAGTATCAAGAGCTTTGATGGAAACACAGTTCTAAGCAAAGAAGGGAAAGCAGAAAGGTGGAAGGAGTATATAGAGGGTCTATACAAGGGCGATGTACTTGAGGACAATATCATGGAAATGGAAGAGGATGTAGATGAAGATGAAATGGGAGATATGATACAGCGTGAAGAGTTTGACAGAGCACTGAAAGACCTGAGTCGAAACAAGGCCACTGGAGTAGACAACATTCCATTAGAACTACTGACAGCCTTGGGAGAGCCAGTCCTGACAAAACTCTACCAACTGGTGAACAAGATGTACGAGACAGGCGAAATACCCTCAGACTTCAAGAAGAATATAATATTTCCAATCCCAAAGAAAGCAGGTTTTGACAGATGTGAAAATTACCGAACTATCAGTTTAATAAGCCACAGCTGCAAAATACTAACGCGAATTCTTTACAGACGAATGGAAAAACTGATAGAAGCCAACCTCGGGGAAGATCAATTTGGATTCTGTAGAAACGTTGGAACACGTGATTGAATACTGACCCTACGACTTATCTTAGAAGAAAGATTAGGGAAAGACAAACCTACGTTTCTAGCTTTTGTAGACTTAGAGAAAGCTTTTGACAATGTTGATTGGAATACTCTTTCAAATTCTGAAGGTGGCAGGGGTAAAATACAGGGAGCGAAAGGCTATTTACAATTTGTACAGAAAGCAGATGGCAGTTATGAGTCGAGGAGTATGAAAGGGAAGCAGTGGTTGGGAAGGGAGTGAGACGGGGCTGTAGCCTATCCCCGATGTTATTCAGTCTGTATATTGAGCAAGCAATAAAGGAGACGAAAGTTCGGAGTAGGTATTAAAATCCATGGAGAAGAAACAAAAACTGAGGTTCGCCGATGACATTGTAATTCTGTCAGAGACAGCAAAGGACTTGGAAGAGCAGTTGAATGGAATGGACAGTGTCTTGAAAGGAGGGTATAGGATGTACATCAACAAAGGCAAAACGAGGCTAATGGAATGTAGTCAAATTAATTTGGGTGATGCTGAGGGAATTAGTTTAGGAAATGAGACACTTAAAGTAGCAAAGGAGTTTTGCTATTTGGGGAGCAAATTAACTGATGATGGTCGAAGTAGAGGGGACATAAAATGTAGACTGGCAATGGCAAGGAAAGAGTTTCTGAAGACGAGAAATTTGTTAACATCGAGTACAGATTTAAGTGTCAGGAAGTCGTTTCTCAAAGTATTTGTATGGAGTGTAGCCATGTATGCAAGTGAAACATGGACGATAAATAGTTTGGACAAGAAGATAATAGAAGCTTTCGAAATGTGGTGCTACAGAAGAATGCTGAAGATTAGATGGGTAGATCACATAACTAATGAGGAGGTATTGAGTAGAATTGGGGAGAAGAGGAGCTTGTGGCACAACTTGACTAGAAGAAGGGATCGGATGGTAGGACATGTCCTGAGACATAGAGGGGTCACCAATTTAGTATTGGAGGGCAGCGGGGTGGGTAAAAATCGTAGAGGGAGACCAAGAGATGAATACACTAAGCAGATTCAGAAGGATGTAGGTTGAAGTAGGTACTGGGAGGTGAAGAAGCTTGCACAGGATAGAGTAGCATGGAGAGCTGCATCAAACCAGTCTCAGGACTGAAGACCACAACAATAACCACCACGCTGTATTCACGTGACCAGAAGTCGTGTTCCTCCTGCCGCTGAACTTCACTAATCCACAAGATATCTTTTGCAGTCGAAACCCGTTTTTAGTTAGAACCCGTTCTTATTAGTTAAAACTAGTTTTTACTGAGCCACTTCATCAAAACTTGTTTTGCCTAGTTAAAACCAGTTTTAACTGAAACTCCCTGGCAGATTAAAACTGTGCCGGACCGAGACTCGAACTCGGGACCATTGCCTTTCGCGGCCAAGTGCTCTACCAACTGAGCTACCCAAGCACGAATCACGCCCCGTCATCACAGCTTTACTTCTGCCAGTACCTCGTCTCCTACCTTCCAAACTTTACAAAAGCTCTCCTGCATGATTTGCAGAAGAGCTTCGTAACGTTTGGAAGGTAGGAGACGTGAGGACGGGGCGTGAGTCGTGCTTGGGTTACTCAATTGGTAGAGCACTTGCCTGCGAAAGGCAAAGTTCCCGAGTTCGAGTCTCGGTCCGGCACACAGTTTTAATCTGCCATGAAGTTTCATATCAGCGCACATTCCGCTGCAGACTGAAAATCTCATTCTTGTTGTAACTGGATTTCGCTTTTGACCAGCAGTAAATTTTAGTTGTAACTAAGGCTATCAGTATCAACTAGTTTCAACTAGTAAGAACGCTTCCTAACTAAACTAGACAGAACTAGTTTTCAGTAAATTTATTTAGGGGCAAATATTAAAATTAAGAGCAACTACGTGTTGTTTGCAATAAAAATAGCTTTTTTGTATTGTGCAACGTAATATTTATAGGAATTTTGATCATACATCCAAACACATTCCATATAGTGAAAACAAGAAGGCGCCGACACGAACAGTTCCAGGCGCCAAAACCCCCCCCCCCCCCCCCCCCCCAAGCAACGCTGCGGCGACCGACAATAGCCCACCACTGGGCGCTTTTCGCCACAACAAACAACACCGTAGAGGGGTTAAGCACGTACAGATCAGTTTGTACGTATTTATCATGGCACATTTAAAAGAAGAAAGTCGATGGAAAGAAGGATTTTTGAGAAGGATGTTACAAATTCAAGAACACGGCACTACAATGTGGACGATATTGAAGAAGCACAATCAGATAAGAAAAAGACACAGAAGCAGTACAGAAGGTAAAATCGATTCAAGGTTATTAATATTTGTGGGACCAGCAAGTCAGTGACGAGAAAAGAGCCTGTGGAGTACTACATTACGTGTTGAAGAAATTTTCGACATTATTGAAGCAGCTCATCAGGCCGTCGGTCATGGAGGTGGAGACAGATTAAACGTTGAAACTTCAAGTAAGTACACAAACATAACAGTGGACACGATACACATTTATCTGTGTGAAACTTGTCAGCCCAAAAGGAGCATTAAGAAAAGGGGGCACATGTCGAAACTTCATTCAGAAATGAAGAGTCGTTGCCAAGTTGATCTGATCGACATGCAGACTCAAGATCGCGGATTTAAGTGTATAATGGTGTATCAGGACCACATGACAAAATTTTTGTTACATGCACTGCAAAGCAAGAGGGCAGAGGAAATGGCACATCATTTAGCAGATATTTTTGACATTTGGTGCTCCTTGTATTTTACACTCTGACAGTGGCAAAGAATATGTTAGTTCTATCATAAACGAGCTGGCTGTATTTTGGCCTGAGTGTAAACTGGTTCACGGTCCACAGACGCACAGCCAAAGGCAAGGTTTTGTTGAACGCGCCAACAAAGAGATTGAAAAAATATTGGCTTCATGTATGAAAGAAAACATTACCACCAACTGGTCAAACGGTCTTCGCTTTGTACAGTTTATGAAAAATCGAACATATTATTCTGGTATCAAACAAACACCTTACAAAGCTGTGTTTGGCAGAGAACCACGAGTAGGGCCTACGACTTCGAGTTTGGCTCTAGACGTTATTAAGGAGATAAAAGATGATCTTGAAGAGGATTTAAATAAAATTAATGTGGTAGAGGCAGTAAATGAGACACCTGATGAACTGGAAACCTCACACGACTCAGAGGAGATAGCGGTTATGGTTAGTGGCAATGGACGGGTTACAGCTGCAGCCAGACAAGAAGATGCAGAAGCTTTGCCCAGTACAAATATACAGTCTCCAACAACAACAACAGCAGCAGCAGCAGCAGCCAAGCAAGAGGATCCATAAGCCGTAGCTAGTACGAGTGCAGAGCCTCAGATAACTCCAGCTTGTCACGAAGATCCAGAAGCTGAAGCTATTACGAAACGACAATCTCAAATACGAACTACTAGAGAAAACGCTCATGAAAACCTGACGAAACAGGCCAGAAGGATGAAGATGGCTTCAGATTGAATACACGCCATTGTAGAAATCAGTGACAATATAATTATACCGATTCCTGTTATCGACAGCGCAAAAGCAGATCTCCCCAATCTTATTGAAGTTGTTCTTCAGAATGATTAACAGCGCTTGCACAAGATTAGAAAGAAATATGGGATACTCGACAAATTGTATTGCAGGTATGTATTTCTGAGTTGAGTTCAATAATCAAGGACAAATGTCAGACAATTCATTACTTAATTGATTTAATGCTCTGATAACGTCGCTGACTATTCAAGTAATTCATTCATATTTTAAGATTGAATACTTACATTGTAATATACTTTATATGTATTAAGTACCTAATCGCCTTTCAAACAAACCAATTAAAAGTTCTCTTCCAGATCCGAATTCGACGTGTCCAAAGAGAAATTCTAGCTGCTGGAAGACGTGCCACAGACAAAGGTACCATTAAGAACTGCTGTCAAGATGGCAGCCTTAGGATCAGGACAAGAATTTATTCGCTGTGTGTGTGTGTGTGTGTGTGTGTTTGTGTGTGTAAGAAGGCATATATTTCAAAAAGGTGCTTTTGTAGGAAAAAAGGAAAACTTTGTAACTCAAAATGTCACGACAGTTTGCCTTGCAATAACAAATAATCAAAATTTAATTGTTAAATTTTTTTGGCACGTTTCTCATTTATTAAGATTGTGGCAACTTCTGTCAAATGTATCAGTAATTTATATACTTTCACTGTATGATTACTTTGTTTTCACTTTCGTAACTAATACTGTTAAAATGGCTCTGTAATTTTCCTTAAAATGTTTCTTCAGTGTGTGGTTATTTTTGTATTGCTGTAGTTAATATTAGCGACTTAGATGTATTATCAATATTCTCAATAAATATTGCACAATACATTTTTTTTTTTTATTTCAACGGAGAAGTACTTACTTTTAATATTTGCCCCTAAATAAATTTAGTGAAAACTAATTCTGTCTAGATTAGTTAAGAAGCGTTCGTACTAGTTGAAACTAGTTGATACTGATAGCCTTAGTTACTTCTAGAATTGACTGCTGGTCAAAAGCGAAAGTCATTTAAAAAACTAGTTTTAACTAGGCAAAACGCGGTTTGATGAACTGGCTCAGTATGCACTAGTTTTAACTAGTAAGAAAGCGTTCTAACTAAAAACGGGTTTTGACTGTAACATATTTACCTTTAACCTATCCATTTCCCTTTTTAAATTTTTTCACTTGCTTGCCTGATTAAAGGATCTGACATTCCACGCTCCAATTCGTAGAACTCCAGTTTCCTTTCTCCTGATAACGACATCCTGCTGAGTAGTCCCCGCCCAGAGATCCGAATGGGGGACTGTTTGACTTCTGGAATATGTTACCCAAGAGGACGCCATCATTTAACCATACAGTAAAACTGCATCCCATCGGGAAAAATTATGGCTGTAGTCTCTTGTTTGCAGCCGTTCACAGTACCAGCACAGAGAGGCCGTTTTGCCTGATGTTACAAGGCCAGATCAGTCAATCATCGAGACTGTTGCCCCTGCAACTACTGAAAAGGCTGCTACCCCTCTTCAAGAACCACACGTTTGTCTGGCCTCTCAACAGATACCCTTTCGTTGTGGCTGCACATACGGTATGGCTATCTGTATCCCTGAGGCACGTAAGCATCCGCACCATGTGCAAGGTGTGTGGTTCATGGGAGGGGATTAGAGGGTATAAATATATCGCAAAACTTTCTGTACTGTTGATCATGGGATGGATGATTCTCGTGACACTGCAAATGCACTAGCACTTCCCACAGCACATACTGCGTGGTCAGTTACAGCAACAGCAACGTAACCAGTAACGTCCACTGTATAGGAGGCCTTCTCCTTACAGATGCCACATCAAGCTCAGCCGTTATCAGGAGAGCTTCTGTGAATTTTGGAAGGTAGGAGACGAGGTACTGGCGGAATTAAAGTTGTGTGGACGGGCCGTGAGTCGTGCTTGGGTAGCTCAGTCGGTAGAGTACTTGGCCGCGAAAGGCAAAGGTCCCAAGTTCGAGTCTCGGTCCGGCACACAGTTTTAATCTGCCAGGAAGTTGCAAGACAGCCGTGTTTTCGAATTTTATTACCATCTTCATTATACCATGTATTGACAACAGGCCTGTCCCCAGACCTATCCGTCAGCGATACTATCTCAGTGCAACATGCGAGCGGCAGCAAATTTCAATTTCACTCACAGTGCACGTCTCTCGTCTCGATAGCCACACCGTTCACTCACGTAACGGCTTGTCAGATGACAGCGTGGATGTCATACCGTCATACAGTTTACAGCGCCAGATTTGCACCTGGAGGAGAAAACTGAAACTATTTTTCCCGTGTAAATCGGCTTTACATTAACGCATTAGCATATCTAAAAGTTTAGTTGCCATACGATAATTACAGTCCGCAATGGACCTCCATAAGACATTGCACATTAATTATAACCACCCAATATTTACCCTGGCATGCAAGCTATAATTAAAACTGTCTCTCTACACTCGCTATATTCCTTATTCAGCACATATTCTATTTAGTGGGCTAAAGTACAGCAAAATGTTGTAATCATTCCACTTCTTTTTTGAGATTTTCTGATAAATCCATCAACGTTTACCTTGATACCAAAACAATGTAACTGTTCATTGAATACAACAAATGAAACATTTGTTATACCACATAGGTCTCTACTCATTCATTTTCGAACATTACACTGAAATAACTTCACCATGTGCGCTACTGGTAACACGCCAAATATCAAGGCAGTATTTAATCTCTTGCCACACATTCTGCAACACGTGTGGTGTGATTGTGCTAATGGCTTCTCTGATGCGGTGTTGCATTGTCACAATATCAGGAACTGCTGTTTTGTAGACATATCGCCAAAGAAAGAAATCTAAGGGGGTAATGTCAGGTGATCTAGGGAGCCACGGAACTGGGATGTCTCTGGCTATCCACCTGTTGGGGAAGCTTTCATTAAGGAAACCCCGGGCTTCTCGAGCCCAATTATGGGGAGCGCCATCTCGCTGATAGATGATAGTGTCTTGTATATCCCATGGATGGGGTACGGCATAATTCACCAACATGTCCATGTACACACAACCACATACATTGATATCAAGGAAGGAGGTGTGGGCGGGTCGCAGTGGCTGCCGTGGTGGCTCGCGTGTTGCGTTGCGGGCCACCAGTGGAGGAACTCGGACACGGACGGGTGTGCAGTACGAGGTACACGCCCGCCCCCGGCTAGCCGCGCGGGCTAACGCCGTGCTTCCCGAGCGGGAGGGCGTGCCGGTCCCCGGCACGAATCACTCCGGCCGATTCGTGTCACGTCCGGTTTGCTGGCCACCCTGTGGATGGTTTTTAAGGCGGTTTTCCATCTACCTCGGCGAATTCGGGCTGGTTCCCCCTATTCCGCTTAGTTACACTATGTCGGCGATTGCTACGCAAACACTGTCTCCACGCACACGTACACCATCATTACACTACCAAGCACACATTTGGGGTTCCACTCGCACTCGTCTGGTATGAGACGTTCCTGGGGGTGGGGGGGGGGGGGGGGGTGTCCACTGGGGGCCGAACCGCACAGTAACTCTGGGTTCGGTGAGGGGCGGTGGCAAGGTTGGTGGACTGCTGTGATGCTGTGGGGTTGTGAACCACTGAGGGTTACGGCGGCAAGAAGACTCTCCGTCGTTTCTAGGACCCCAGTTAGTACACAATACACGCGGTACACACCCCGTACATATAGTAATAATAATGTTGTCGAAACAAGTGTCACGGGACATGTGGACACGACCGAGGATTGCGCGCACTAAACAGTCAGAGCGAGTCCACACAGCTGCCCTAGCTGGTCAGCGACGTCGTCGTTCCCACAAGCATTTGTACTCCAGTTACTGCACTTCTTACGCTACACCTCTCAAGTAAGGAATGGAAGTGAGTCACACTCTTCCAGGATTCTGCGACATGCCAAAAGGTAGCAACTTGGCGAATCTTTAGCCAAAACTGAACACATACACTCGAGAACACTCAGCAGTAAGGTATTTTTCACAAAAACGGGATCGTCTTAATTATATCGGTGGCTCTGCTATGGAATCAGACTTGACAGTGAAACTCAAGTACGCAAAAATCGTAAATTTGTTTGCAAATGACAGAGCAAAAACAAAACTACTCCTTATTCCAGTAATCAGTGTTTTGCATCCTGATACCTTTCTAAATTTCAGTAAAAGCACAATTTCAATGTTTACATTTATATTTATTGCGTGAAAGTACATTAATTTCTTGTGTTTGTATTTTTGTAAAAATAACTCTTAAGTTTGCAAGTCAACCTTCAATAAATACCTGTATTTCATATCGGTGGGTGGTTGGATGGGTGGTGGGGGTGAGGCAGCAGAGATATTTTAGCTCAGGGGCGTCTCATGAATCCTAAGTACAGACCTGTCCAGTCACTGATCTACAGCCATTCGAACGGAACTCGAAGAAACTACGTTCACATCTACGCCACCAATCCCCAAATCAGATCTTAAAGTATTACTTGTTACTAACAGTATCAACGATGAAGGCTTGAATATGTCAGCGTGACACCGATCTCCAACCCAGCTATAGATCACCGCAGACCCTATCAATGTAGTAAACACGCCATTCGTATCCTGCGCCATATAAAATCAAACTGCGCGCGGGAAACCCGAGCATTTCATTTTTTCTGTACGAGCCCTGATTTATTTTATCGTGATCATCATTTCTCCCTATGCAGTTGGGTGCCAACAGAATGTTTTCGCAATCGGAGGAGAAAACTGGCGATTGAAATTTCATGAGAAGATCCCGTCGCAACGAAAAACGCCATTTTTTTAAAAAAATGATTGCCACTCTAATTTACGTATATCTGTGGCACTATCTCATCTATTTCGCGATAATACAAAACGAGCCTCCCTTCCTTTGAACTTTTTCGATGTCATCCTTCGGTCCCACCTGATGCGGATCCCACACCACACAGCAATACTCCAGAATAGGGTGGACATGCGTGGTGTAAGCAATCTCCGTAGTAGACGTGTTGCTCCTTCTAAATGTTCTGCCAAAGAATCGCAGTCTTCGTTTGGTCTAGCCATAACATTGTTCATGTGATCGTTCCAATTTAGGCTATTTGTAATTGTAATCCCTAAGTACACACATCAAAAAACTTTTGCATCACCTCTGTTCCGAAAGTTCTGGAACCTGTATAGAAAATTGGAATAGAGGTCAACATAAACATCATTTCCGCCCTTCTTATTGCTCGCGAAAACCACACGTTGCATGTCGTACCACCATATAGCGAGACTTACAGAGGTGGTGGTCTAGACTGCTGTGCACACCGGTACCTCTAATACCCAGTAGCACGTCCTCTTACATTGATGCATGCCTGTAATCGTCTTGGCATACAGCCCCCAAGTTCATCAAGGCATTGTTGCTACAGATTGTCCGATACATCAACGGTGATTCGGTGTAGATCCCTCACAGTGGTTGGAGGGTCACGTGGTCCATAAATAGCTCTTATCAAACTATCCCAGGCATGTTCGATAGGGTACATGTCTGCAGAACATACTGGCCACTCTAGTCGAGCGATGTCGTTATCCTGAAGGAAATCGTTCACAAGATGTGCACGATAGGGGTGCGAATTGTCGTCCATGAAGACAAATGCCTCGTCAATATGCTGTCAATATGGTTGCATTATCGGTCAGAGGATGGCATCCACGTATCGTACAGCTGTTATCGCAGCTTCCATGACCACCAGCGGCGTACGTTAGCCCCACATAATGCCATCCCAAAACGGCAGGGAACCTCCACCTTGCAGCACTCGCTGGACAGTGTGTCTAAGGCGTTCAGCCTGACCGTGTTGCCTCCAAACACGTCTCTGACGATTGTCTGGTTGAAGGCATATGCGACACTCGTCAGTGAAGAGAACATTATGCCAATCCTGAGTGATTCATTGGGCATGTCGTTGGGCCCATCTGTATCGCACTGCGTGGTGCCGTGGTTGCAAAGATGGACCTCGGCATGGTCGTCAGTGCATCATGCAGCCTACTGCGCACAGTTTGAGTCATGACACGACGTCCTGTGGCTGCACGAAAAGCATTATTGAACATCGTGGCGTTGCTGTCAGGGTTCCTCCCAGCCATAATCCGTACGTAGCGATCATCCATTGCAGTAGTAGCCCTTGCGCGGCCTGATCGAGGCATTTCATCGAAAGTTCCTATCTCTGAGTATCTCCTCCATTCCCGAACAACATTGCTTTGGTTCACTCCGAGACGCCTGGACACTCCCATTGTTGAGAGCCCTTTCCAGCACAAAAAGTAACAATGCGGATGCGATCGAACCGCGGTATTGACCATCTAGGCACGGTTGACCTACAGACAACACGAGCTGTGTACGTCCTTCCTGGTGGAATGACTGGAACTGATCGGCTGTAGCACCCCCTCTGTCTAATAGGCGCTGCTCATGTATGGTTTTTTACATCTTTGGGCGGGTTTAGTGACATCTCTGAATAGT
Source organism: Schistocerca americana (assembly GCF_021461395.2). Taxonomy (NCBI): domain Eukaryota; kingdom Metazoa; phylum Arthropoda; class Insecta; order Orthoptera; family Acrididae; genus Schistocerca; species Schistocerca americana. The sequence goes on from NC_060122.1 coordinate 49,967,676, forward strand.
CAAAGGGTCTGTGTCTGTGATACAATATCCACAGTGAATCTATCTTCAGGCGTTATGTTAACCGGGTTGATGCAAAACTACTTTTGATGTGTGTATTTAGTTGAATTTACAGCATTAAGACTTGTGTGACTTTTCCTGTAATTGAAATTTAGTGGATTTCTTTTAGCACTCATGTGAATAACTTCACACTTTTCTTTATTCAGGGTGAATTGCAGGGTGAATTCAGGGTGAATCCGTGCGGACTATGAGCGCGCGCGCGCGCGCGCGCGCGCACACACACACACACACACACACACACACACACACACACACACACACACACACACCATCCACCTTTTCTTTCTTTCTGCAGACAAGACTTTCAGTGGTGAAATTATTTTGCACAGACCGCTAAATAGCATTGACAGTTAAACCCGGAAAGTTGTCTACAGAGCATCAAATACATACGATACTCACTCTAATATTGGAAGCCAGGAACATACTCACCAGTGTAACCACGGTTAAATATTACAATGGCAGCTACAGTCTGACACCGATTGATGTACAGGTAATGTCTCCTCTTGACAGCTGTGCTTTTGGAACTAATGTCAATATCTATAGCGTACACAATTTTCCACATAAAAAATCTCTCTCATACCCTCATGGTTATGGATATGCTAAATCTATACGTCCCTCACAGTCATCCTCTCTAGTCATGCCACAACATAAACCACAGTAACTATGCAATGCAATATATATACATTTTACACAACATAAGCCACAGTAACTTTACAATGCAATAAGTATGTACACACACAGTGCAGTTATCTTTTATATCTGTACAGCACCCGAAAAAATTGTGTGCCTACACTCACACCGGTTCTATGTCACGATGCTCCTCAGTTCTAGGGAAGCAGCGTCTACCATATCTTTCTTTCTACAGACGGACATACAGCCGCAATAAACTATTTTACACTGATCGCCATATTGCACTGACAACTAAACCTCGCAAAGTCCCATACATATCGTCAAATATGGAAAGAATCTTACTCAATTACACTGCTATCCCAATGAGAACAGGAGCTTGAATATTAGAGCGTTAAACCAATCTCCAACCCAGCAGTATATCACTGCGTACCGTCTTGATGTAGTAAACATACAATTCGTATCCTTCGCCATACAAAATCCATCAGTGGATCTAAGTCACTCTCAGAACAGTTGTGCAAAGACTGGCTCATTGCCCCCTTCGGTACAAACGCATTACTGTTTCTGGTCCAGACCTGTCAGCTTGCTCGCATTTCTACACCCATCTCCAGACTCTGGTATTACAAGAACATATCTAATTCCTCTTGGTTCGCACACAGCAATATCCTATCGATCGCTCAAGCAACATAATTCCAGAGATATAGATGGGGAATTATTTCTGTACAAACTCGAAACTTTAGCTACGTGGAGCATGTTCTAGACCACTGAGTAACTAAAAACAAACACACGAAAAATGAGATTTCCGCACGCAAATACCAATCTTGGGGATGTAACAGATTCGAAATCATCCCTATAATTTATAAGATCAACTAAGGTGTTCCTCATGTCTAGAGCAGAGGCAAACATGTCTTTCCCATGCTAGATGCACACCCCACAATCGATCTTCTCTCAATTAAATAAAACCGCAAAATGTGCAGAAGCAGTCAACTGAACAATTTATAAATCATTCATCCTAAGAAATCGGTCACATATGTCTTCAATCCCTCTACTTACAACTAAATGTTAAGATCGCGGTCTCAGTTCAATGACATTCGACAATGAGTGCAGTTTTGGAAATACACCCTTTTGATGGCTATGGATGTGGAAATAGAATTATCAGTACCATTCTTACGACCCTTTGCTATCACAGTACTAGACGTCAAATCCACACCTTCCTCATGAATGGACATAGTCATTTCTTTTGCATATTTCAAAAGACAAACACATACTTCATAAGCCTTAGGCTCAAGGTGAACCGATCATGCACCCCCTACTACTAAGTACAATACTTCGTCAATAGGTGATGGCCTATGATACGAAATACTGACCGAAAATCAACGATGGGTGGACATCTCTCTTAGGTTTCTCTTGCGAGTGCTACCACTGTGTCTTAGAAAGAGAGACGTAATCGACCAGATGTTAAAAAACTCGATCCCAACAACTACTGTATGTTACTGTCACAAGCGATCTTGATTCTACAGGTGCACACAAATATCCATGTTAAAAGTTATACCCACTTTACGAATCAAGGTACGACATTACCTCTGAATGAGATGGTTTTTTTTTTTTCCGGACAAATGCCGTGATGGTGATCATAGGAATGTGTATTATCAGACCAACACGTAGCCCACGAACCAAACAAGTGACAAAATTACTGCATTTTGAAAGTGATTCGGCTAAGGAACGTGGTATGTAAGCAGTATTTGCGACTCCCTCCCACCACCCCAGCTAGATAATTCTATGGTATTTATATTGCATTCTGTCTCGAGACCATATCAGAGGTTCCGCTTTATATCCCCTGAGCTAAGACCATGGTTGATTGAGAAGGATCACAAACATTAGTAGATGGTGTGCTAATTGAGGTCATAAGTAAATATACACTAGCTTCTCAGATATATATTGTTGTGCTATCCGCTAGAAATGATACCCATGATTTGGAATCAGCTCTTTCCATTGAAGCACGTACATATGTTGGATCCTATTGACAATTCCTTTAATCATTACAACCACTACTAAGTCAGATTTCTGGCACTCCCATATCTCGAAATGAGTCACCATTCCTAAACCTACCTGCTTCAGTAAAATTCCAACACATCTCGCAACTGCTCCCGTTTCTACAGCCTAGCGCATGTGATCGTTCCAGTTTAAGTCGGAACTGAGCAGAAGTCGGAGAAAGACATACCCACAAGCTTCTGCAACCCGTGTAGAAACATAACGACCTGAGTTAGTGGAACAGACTGTGTTTTGACCATTCGGTGGAAATGTGTGCAATGTGGTACATCTCCGAACTAGATACAGATACTACACACCGAAGCAGATCCGTGTCGATTCAAATCTACCAGCCCAACATGCTATCATCGTTATTCTCTACCCACAAACAGAGAAAAATTAAGAACTATAGAAGCTCCACTAACTTCATCCGATATAGAACTGATCTACTCACCTTCGCTCGTGCAATGACGCAAGGCTGTGGTGGGGCTCCAGCGTGGGGAGGGAGATTTCACAATGCTCCCCAGAATAGCGCAGCATGCAGCCTTCCAAGCATTCCTAACGGTATACACCGTCCCTCACCGAATAAAGACACTGCAGAGTCTACTTTAAAGTTTCATCACCTATACTCTAGGTGAATGATCGAATCCCACAGATTATACTAAGTCGCAAAAGACGCTCCCTCTGGTCATGTTTAGTTGTTTCAAACACTGTTTTCCAACACGCTTTTGTACATTGCCAAACATTTTGTTTTTCCGCCACGGCTTCGAAGCCTTTACAGAAAATTAGACATTGCACAGTGTAAATCATGTTGTTACAGCAGATACCATAACATGCCACACATCGGCTGATTTTAAATAAAAGACAGTTACAACATGAGGACTTAGGAAGAGAGTGTTTGCAGTGTGTAGAGTCTCCAAACTACAGTCAAAAGGTGATTCTCGAACTCTACATTTAGATTCGTCTCTCACACTGACGGAATAGCTGATACCTCTACATTCCATTTCGACTGATTCCTCATATTGCAGACATGTACGTGATCACTGTTTCGGTTCTATCCACCCCAGATGGTATAGCCCAGCTGGCAAAACTCTCTCTCCATCTCAAACAAGCGATGTCAGTCAATCATTATGTGGTAACCAATAGTGTACCAGTGGAAAGATGGGATGGAAAAGACAACATCGATGTACTCTAATAATAAGCATCATAGTTGATAGTGTGAACAATTTTAGCAATTTCAACACCAATTTCAACACCAACCAATGATCCGACAGCACATTTTCCAATTTCAGTATCATAGCTAAAGCACCCTTTCTCCAGATTATGAGTATCACAGCAAATGTAGACAGATGACTGTGCAATACGTCCATTCAATGTTAATTCTCTAGCACATACATCATCAAAGTATATCAGAAAATGCTCTACGTATTTCTAACACCCTGAGGATAGTGCACAATTTATGGTGATGTCACAGAGCATTCTCGTTGTATTAGGGTAAAATCAGATTGTGAAAGACCCTCTCGCACTGTCGTTGACCAGCCCACCCTGCAGCACTTCTACTGATTTAATCTGCATCCTACCAGAAATAGGTCGCTACATTCCACATCTCAAGAATGAATGGAGCGTACCAAGTCCTCGCCAGGCCAAGTGCACAATATTTCTCGAGATGCACCCATGTCAAGGAGCTTAGCGCTCCTTATCGATGTATAGTAACAGATTTCCAGAGGTCACGTTGTAATACTACACAGTTAAGAAGAACAAGAAACGAATGATTTTGATGCGCGATGGAGATCCAGATGGATGGAGTTCGATGCATTTTTACCTAAATAAACCAAGCTATCAACTCTAAAGCCAGCCGCAGTGGCCATAAGGTTCTAGGAGCTCCAGCCTGGAACCATGCAGCTGCTGCGGTCGCAGGTTCGAATCCTGCCAGGGGCATGGATGTGTGAGATTTCCTTAGGTTAGTTATGTTTAAGTAGTTCTAAGTTCTAGGGGACTGATGACCTCAGATATTAAGTCTTGTAGTGCTTAGAGCCATTTTTATCAACTCTAAACTAATGTGCTAGAGTCCTGGAAGGTATCGGTAAGAGAGAACATAAACACATACACTCCTAAGGCTACAACGTTCTGCATTTAAAGTGGGCTATAATAACATTACAGCTTTAGCTATGATACTGAAATTGGGAAATGTGCTGTCAGATCATTGGTTGGTGTTGTAATTGCTGTAAAATTGCTAAAATTACTCACACTATCAACTGTGAAGCTTATTATTAGAGTACCTCGCCTGCTTCTCCAGCCTATCAGTAGTATGGAATGTAGTGCTGTTAATACTCCAATGTAAGAAATATATTTCAAGCGGATGACATACATCTTTCTTCCCGGTTTCACTATAATAAACTACCACAATAGACATACAATATAATGCAGCCTCGATGGAAAAAATTGACTGCCTCCCTGATTCCCTTCATTTTGATGTTGACTTTTCTCAGATAATTCTTTTTTCCACATACTTGTTCCCATGTACAAATTGTTCTGTGCGAACCAGAAGAAACCCAAGTACTTCCTCAATTACCCCGCATTTCGGATTATATTCGGTAAATTTACACCTATTCGTTCGTTATTTTTCGCAATTCTATCGATTTTATGTCAGATCTATCCATGCGATTATGACATAACGTCACAACTGCCAACACCTAGCCCAAATGCACTGATTGGGAGGCGTAATAAAGCACTGTACTAGACTATGTACAGTCACCTCCACATTCAGAGTGCGTTTGCTCTGTTTTCTGTATGTCTGTGTAGATTCATGCCTCACAGACGGCCCCCAGGACCCAGCTTCCCCCTCTCCCCCCAAGGTTGTGGACCGAACTTCGAACATAGAATACGTGTCCAGACATAACACATGTTTGGTCCCCGTGAACTCTATCCCAGATGTGATATGTGGTGGATCCGCCTCCAAACATAGGTGTGGATGTATATAGTCTGTGACAGATCCACACACAAACGCAAACTTGGATGCGGAATATTGTGGATCTGCACCAAGACACCAATTCGTACATTGTGCATGGCGACTCCACCCTCGAACCCTATCCCGTGCGACGCAAATTGTGGATCCGCATCTCAACATTGCTCTGGATATAATGTGTGGCAGATCCACATTCAAACACTAACTCGGGTCTACTTAGGGTCCTGGGAGCCTTTTGCGAGGCATGCATATACACAGACATACAGAAAACAGAGCAAACGCTCTCCGAATGTGGAGGTGACTGGATACATTCGAGTACAGTGCTATATTACGCCTCCTTATCACTCTAAAAAAAATGTTCAAATGTGTGTGAAATCTTATGAGACTTAACTGCTAAGGTCATCAGTCCCTAAGATTACACACTACTTAACCTAAATTATCCTAAGGACAAACACACACACCCATGCCCAAGGGAGCACTCGAATCTCCGCCAGGACCAGCCGCACAGTCCATGACTGCAGTGCCTCAGACCGCTCGACTAATCCCGCGCGGTCTTGATCACTGCATTTGGGCTAAGTGTTGGCAGCTGTGCTACATTTACAAGCAATTTCAAAACATGGAACCAGAGGTTATGTCATAATCATATGGATAGATCTGACATAAAATCGATAGAATTGCGAAAAATGACGAGGGAATAGGCATAAATTGACCGAATATACACCGAAATTCCCAATTGACCTTCTTCTTCCCACCAAATTTCAAAGTTCCCACCAAAATCCGCTATCTTGGATAACGTCATCACCGCCATATTGGATGACGTCATCGCCGCCATCTTGGATACATCGGCAACAGGTGGGGAGTAGGGTGACGCCTGCCTTGTTCCACTACACACACACACACACACACACACACACACACACACACACACACACACACACACACACACACACACACACACACGCACGCACGCTGGATGATTTTGAATAAGACAGTCACAACAAAAGAAAACTGAAAGAGTTTCGCAGGATTGTGGATCGTTTCCAAACTGCTGTCCAAACGTAATTGACAGCCTCTACATTTAAAGTCATCTGGCACAGTGACAGAATAGATGATGGCTCAAAGTTCCATTTCGAATGATTCCTCATATTGCAGTCATTTGCGCGATCACTGAGCCTTACCCAGACGCAGTGGTTAGACACTGGACTCGCATTCGGGAGGACGACGGTTCAATCCCGCGTCCGGCCATCCTGATTTAGGTTTTCCGTGATTTCCATAAATCAGTCCAGGCAAATGACGGGATGGTTCCTCTGAAAGAGCACGGCCGACTTCCTTCCCCATCCTTCCCTAATCCGATGAGACCGATGACCACGCAGTCTGGTCTCCTTCCCCAAACCAACCAACCTTACCCAGAAGATGTTCCCCTCTACCAAGACACTTACTCCATCTCAATCAAGTGATGTTAGTCAATCATTATGTGGTAATCAACAGTGTACCAGTGGACAGATTGGATGGAAGAGACACCGCCGATGTACTGTAATAGTAAGCACCACAGTTGATAGTACAAACAATTTTAGCAATTCAATAAAGTCAAAACCGACCAATGCTGCAAAATCATGCTTCCCAGTTTCACTATCATCGCTAAAGCACCCCTCCTCTACTTTGCGAGAACCATTGCGAATGTAGTATGGGTGATCAAAAAGTCAGTATAAATTTGAAAACTTAATAAACCACGGAATAATGTAGATAGGTAAAAATTGACACACATGCTTGGAATGACATGGGGTTTTATTAGAACCACACCATATTGCTAGTTGCGTGAAAGATCTCTAGCGCGCGTTGTTTGGTGGTGATCGTGTACTCAGCCGCCACTACGTCATGCTTGGCCTCCCAGGTCCCCAGACCTCAGTCCGTGCGATTATTGGCTTTAGGGTTAAATGAAGTCGCTAGTGTATCGTGATCGACCGACATCTCTAGGGATGCTGAAAGACAACATCCGACGCCAATGCCTCACCATAACTCGGGACATGCTTTACAGTGCTGTTCACAACATTATTCCTCGACTACAGCTATTGTTGAGGAATGATGGTGGCATATTGAGCATTTCCTGTAAAGAACATCATCTTTGCTTTGTCTTACTTTGTTATGCTAATTATTGCTATTCTGATCAGATGAAGCGCCATCTGTCGGATATTTTTTTAACTTTTGTATTTTTTTGGTTCCAATAAAACCCATGTAACTCCAAGCATGTGTGCCAACTTGTACCTCTCTATTTACATTATTCCGTGATTTATTCAGTTTTCAAATTTATACTGATTTTTTGATCACCCTGTAGGTGACTGTGGAGTACTTCCAGTCATTGTTAATTCCTGAATATATATATATAATCAAAGTACAACAGACAGTGGTTTACATGTTTCTAGCACCTCGAGAATAGTGCGTAATTTACGATATTTTTCTGTGCGGATGGGAGTCACAGGAAATTCTCGCATTCTTGGGATAGAGAATGAAAAACCCCCTCGCACCGTCTTTGACCAACCCGCCCTGCAGCACCGTCACCGATTTAATCTGCAGCTGAGCAGAAGTAGGCTGTTGCGTTCTGCGTCTTGTGAATGTATGGAGCTTGCCGGGTCCGTAACTGGTGTTCCGCACTCGTCCAAGTGCACAAGATTTCTGCAGATGCTCGCATGTCGCGGACGTTAGCACTCCTTGTCGGTGTAGAGTAGTAGATTTGAAAGTGTTCTGATGTAATAGCAGACTGTTAAGAAGAACTAGAAGAAGGTGGCTTGTATGCACGAAAGATCTCCAGACGGATGTAGTTCAAAGAATTTTTATATAACTCAATTACGTTATCAGTTCTGTTGTTCTAATGTTTGGAATCAGTACCAGGAAGGTACTGATAAGAGAGAACACGAACAAACGCACTCCTGAGGCATCATGGTTCTGCACTTAAGACAAGCTATAATGTTTGGTTGCTGCAGTTTCCGACTTATTAGTCGCATGGAAGGTAACGCTGTTATCATTCCAATGCAAGAAATCTATTTCCAGCCCATGACATATATGCTTCGTAAGACACTGCAAAATGAAAAACTACTTCCTTAAAATATCGATTCCGTGTGATACATGCACAACGTAGCTTTCCAGAGATGTATAGCGTCCATTGTTCACATCCGATCCCAGTTCAGAAATTATACTGTGCTCGTATCAGTCCTTTACGAAATGATTGTTAGTAACGGAGAATAGCTCTTACAAGGAAACATAATCGCATAGCAGCGGCGTCTGACATTTGAAATTACACGTCATGCAGCCACTAGCTCTGGAAACAGGATATCCGTCAAGCAGATGTATACGGAAAGATTGCAGAACCTCACAAATACCTGTCTCTAACTTAGTGTCACTACAGTTACGAAGCCGAAGTCTCGATTTTATGCCCAAGATGCGACAGGGGAATGGAGTACGTCAGAGAAATCGTAGTTCGTGTAGAGGTATGTGTCGAAACGGGATGATCACGTTTCATCCCACATGAGATGGAAGTGCTATGATGACCGAGAGGTTCCATATTAACGATTGCAAGTAGACAGTGCTGTAAGTCACACACAGAACACGTGGTTGCATATTAGTCGAACGCACGCTGCATCACACGACTGATGCATCCTGTTAGAAAAACGAGAAAACGGTCAGATGACCTGCGGCACCATCTCCCTCCATCTCTAGAATGCATCATCAGTCGGCCATTAAATCGTACCTCGTTACAGCTCCATCTCTTCCGATCACTCCATCCAGTCTCTGACATCTTTTAATGCCTCTTTAACTGTCTCTTATTTAAAATCATCCAGTTTGTGAGTGTGTGTGTGTGTGTGAGTTTTGCTGTGGGAGTAGCAACATGATTTACACCGTGTGATGTCTAGTTTTCTGTAAGATGCAATGGATCAGAAAGTGTTAATGTCAGTTTGGAGCGTGACACAGACTTTGAAGTCGTAGTGCAAAAAACAATATGTCTGATGACCAGTAGTTCAGTGTAATGCTCCTTCAGTCCACGCCTTCTGCAGGTATAATCTGCCTCAGACTCTTTAAGGAACTTATGTACTGGTCCTTGTGTTTTATTATTGTATTATTTATTACAATACCTGGTAATGTCTACATTAAAGGTTTTGTTTGTCCAGTCAATAGTTTCGATCGCCTTCTGGAATCAATCTAGCAGTGTAGTGTTCAGTGGATGTTAAGGGTTGTGTTACAAAGTTTACCATCATCTTATTTCACCCATTTGGTGATCAGTTGCTTGTTTTCTTTAATTAACCTTTGCTGTTTTGTTTGCTGTTTTACTACAGGTTTAAAATTTTTTTATATTATTGCTGTTCCTGGCGTGTAAGGCCTTCAGCCGCGATTGTGATCACTTGCGTTAAAATTCTAATTTCGTAATTTGTATTTACGCAGTAAGCCTTTAAAACCTTATTTACTGCCATTCCTGGCGTCTGATGCCTTCTGGTGTGTTTGTGGCGACTTTCCTTTAATATTTCAATACCTGAAATTCGTAAGTTGCAGCGAGTTTTAAACAATTCTCAAATTATTGCCATTTCTGGCGTGTAAAGCTTTCTGCCCAGATCATAGTGGCTTGCTTTTAAAACATTACTTGCTGTATCTGTATTTGATGGTGATTTGCTAAATTGTAACTCACTGAAAACAGTATTATTTACATAGTTGTTTATTCGTTCATTAGTAACGTGTGGGATTATTATTTATTGTTGAGTCTGGAATTACCGGTTTAAAATAAATTGTGTATAACTGTGAAAGGCAACAAGTAGCGACTGATCACGACCCCGTCCACAATCGTGACCGAATCCTGCCTTCCCCTGACTACCAGGTTTCAACTACAGCTTTGTACACCACCATACCTTTTGTTTTCTCCACCATGACTCTGAAGTGTGTATCAGGTTCTAAACTGACATTAACGTGTTTCGATCCAGTGGCTCTCACAGAAAACTGGGCAGCATACGGTGTAAATCGCATGCTGCTGCGTCCACAACGCACACACTGCATGACTGAAATGAAAGAAAGTCACAACATTAGGAATCTGGAAGAGTTTTGTGGCACTGTGGAGCGTTTCCAAACACCAGCCTGAATGTGAATGATGACCTCTGCATTTAAACTCATGTTTCACAGTGACGGGGTGGCAGATGACTCAGTGTTCCATTTCGACTGCTTGCTCATATTGTGGTCATGTACACAACCACTACTTCTGTGCTGGCCTTCCCCGGGAGGTGCTGCCCCTTCACCGAGACTCTTTCCTCATCTCAAACAAGTGTTGTCAGTCAATCATTATGTGGTAATCGACAGTGCACCAGTGGACGGATGGGATGCAAAAGACACCGTCGATGTACTGTAATAAGCGTCACAGTTGAAAGTTTGATCAGTTTATTCCATTTTACTAGTTTTTTTCCGTAATTTTAACGCCGACCAATGACACAGCAGCATGCTTTCCAGTTTCTGTATCATCGCTAAACGGCCCCTCCACTACTTTGTGCTTAGCACTGCGAATGTAGATAGATGACTGTGCAGTACGTCCATTAACTGTTAATTCTCTAATGTACACACTAAAGTATGCCATTCAGCCATTTACATATTTCTAGCACTTAGAGCATAGGGCATAACTCACGATTACGATTGCCCCTCTTTCCCCAGGCAGATGGGAGTACAGAGCACTCTTGCATTCCTAGGAAGAAGTTAGAGATTGAAAGATCCCCTCGTATTGTCTTTGAGCAAGTCTCGCTGCAACACTGTCGCTGATTTAATTTCCAGCTGACCAGAAGTAGACCGCTACGTTTCACGTCTCGTGAAGGAACAGAGTCCGTAATGATGTTCAGCGAACACTATTCCGAATAAAATTTACTCGTGGCACCCTTTCATGTGCACAAGATCACTCCAGATGAGCGCATGTGTAGTAGGTTAGCACTCCCTACCGGTGAACAGTAGATACGGGAGTGTTGTGGTGATATAACAGATGGTTATGAATAAGAAACGTGTGGTTTATGCAAGATCGGACTCCAGACGAACGTACTTTGAAGCATTACACGTAAATCAACTGCGCTATAGATTCAGAAATATTGTTCTAGTGTCTGAGCTCAGTACCAAGACGAGACTGGTAAGAGGGAAATTATTGTGCAACATAAACACGTGCATCCCTAAGGCTACACGGTTCTGCACTGAAAACACGCTACAACGCTAGGGCGGTACAGCTTCCGACCTATTAGCCGAGCAGAATGCAACGCTCTTAATATTGCAATGTAAGAAGTATATCCCCAGTGCATGGGATACATTCTCCATGCAGTTTTCTCTACAATAAACTATGTCGACAATCTGTAAAGGGATAAAACGACTACCTTGCACACCAAAGAAAACAGCGATTCCTTGTAACACAAACCCTACATATGTGTCGAGAGGTGTATGACACGTACTGTTTACGAAGCTTACGTTCGGTTACGGTTCGAAAAATGATCCTCCACAGCCGACAGACAGCGGCAACCTACGAGGTAATAAACACTAACGCCCGTTGTCAGAGGAGATGTAAGTGCCTTACCACAGTTACCACCGCCACTGGTAAGCTTCCTCTTGCACACAGACTTCATGGTCCGATGTTAGGTTGTATTGCTCATTTGCAGGGTAATATTGCCGTTTGGCCTTGACGTCACGTCTCTAGATGGCCTTGACGTCACGTCTCTAGATGGCCTTGACGTCACGTCTCTAGATGGCCTTGACGTCACGTCTCTAGATGGCCTTGACGTCACGTCTCTAGATGGCCTTGACGTCACGTCTCTAGATGGCCTTGACGTCACGTCTCTAGATGGCCTTGACGTCACGTCTCTAGATGGCCTTGACGTCACGTCTCTAGATGGCCTTGACGTCACGTCTCTAGAATGCCGCCTCTCTTCACTATTAAGATGTGTATATGTAGCATCAATTTAATCTCCTCCTACAGAACACGCAGTTTTATTGATTTTACACAGGATTCTTTTCACGGTATTTGTCTCTAATTTTATGTATTCGCTGTCAATTTCCGAAACTTTATAACCGTGACGGTATAAATTCACGTCGAAATGTGACATTCCAACTATCATTTCATACATCACCGCTTCCAATTCTGACGTCAAATAATAATAGGTATGGATTGTTTAACGAAATTTCTCGTCAAAAACATAACACAGATGTTTATGCACGCAAACTAATGAGCTTTGTCGATCTTTTTTTTATTTCAAGTAGTTTTAAACTGTGTGGAGCAAACTGTTCAAACACCTATACTAACAATTTAATTAACATTTCCTGTGGCACGTCTTCTGAAGCAACATTTGTGACATGTTCAACATGAGATATTCTGCACTAGATTTAATAACTCCTGAAGCAGTTCGTGAAAATGGGCCAGGAAGGCCGAGGCAGCTTAGATCCCACGGAGGAATGAAATATCACATCCTAGTTCCTATGTCATCTGGAAAGAAAAACTGCAGCTCTGTCTCTCTCTTTGTGTGCACCGATATTTTTTTAAACTCTATTTCGAGTCAGCCTGCTACTGGCTTTGTGAGATCGTCAATTTGTGTGTGTGATAGCAGATACCGCATCTGCCTTGTATCCCCTGCATCACGATCATGTGATCGAGCTTTGATTGTTTATTAACTTGAGCAGATTTCTGTATAGATTGCCTGTCAGATATTCGCCCTGGAAGGGCGTGCGCAGGTACTGGTAGACTGCTTCACGCGTGCAGACCACGTGAGGTGGCTGTGGACGCCGACAGGAGGTGCGGTCAGAACCACTGCACGCCGCCGCCGCTTCTCAGGCTGTCGCCAGTGTTGAGCGGCCAGGCAGTCGACGCGACGCGGGCCCCGGGGTGAGCGGCTGGGGCAGCGTGCGGGGGTCGCGATGTGCGAGAAACTTCTTCAGATGTGTTTCAGCGATATGTGACGGTGTAATTACGCGTTTCCTTACACGATAGGAATGCAAAAAGCGACGGAATTATTTAAATATTAAAATGTTCAAATGTGTGTGAATTCCTAAGGGACCGAACTACTCAGGACATCGGCCCCTAGACTTACACACTGATCAAACTAACTTACGCGAAGAACAACACATGCCCGAGGGAGTACTCGAACCTCCGGCGGGAGTTTAAATATTCTACACACACTGCAATCGATTTCCTGACAAACTGTACTCATACACCACCTTGTACCCCGTAAATTTCTTTAAATAAACAATATTCCACATGCTGTCTAAATTGCTTACACAATACTTCATACATTGCAATAGATCCATCAATATTTACAGGAGGAGGACGGAGGCAAGGAAAATTGAAGGATATCGCTTTAAGTAATTAATTAGTCAATCAAATTGGTTCAGTGGAATGGGAATCTATTTGAATAACCTGAACGAGTTCGTGAATACCGAAAGTGACTCAACTGAACTATTTATCGCCAATTTTTCAATCAATTTAATTGTACTGTATGTTAACCGGGGACCTAGAAACGACGGAGAGGCTCCGTCCCCGCCGCAGCCGCAGTGGTCCACAACCCCACGACGACTACCGCAGTCCACTTCACCCCTCCGCCGCCCTACACCGAACCCAGGGTTACTGTGCGGTTCGGTCCCCCGTGGACGCCCCAGGGAACGTCTCACACTAGACGAGTGTAACCCCTATGTTTGCGTGGTAGAGTAATGGTGGTGTACGCGTACGTGGAGAACTTGATTGCACAGAAATCGCCGACATAGTGCAGCTGAGGCGGAATAAGGGGAACCAGCCCGCATTCGCCGAGGCAGATGGAAAACCGCCTAAAAACCATCCGCGGACTGGCCGGTTCACCGGACCTCGACACAAATGCGCCGGGCGGATTGGTACCGGGGACCAGGCGATCCTTCCCGCCCGGAAAGCCGTGCGTTTGACCGCACGGCCAACGGGGCAGGCATCAATTTAATTAATTAGTTAATTAAAATGAAGGGCAAGTATGTCGATGGTGGAATGTAATTCGTGGAAAGAAACCCACCGCCACTTCTGATATCAAATTATGTTCCATGCGAAGAAGCAGATACGGGCAGTGTGATCACTTCTACATCTGCATGGCTACTCTGCAAGTCACACTTAAGTGCCTGGCAGACAGCTCATTGAACCACGTTCACATTCACTCTCTCTCATTCCCCTCTTGAACAGCTCCCACGGAAAGATATAGCGGTCCGGTTTTTCCTCGCGGATAAGGCATGTAGAACAATTTAACAAGGTTTCCTGTCCCTACTACACTCATTAATCATTTCAATCTCCGAGATAAGTTGCAGTCACCAGCTAATACTAATTTCAGAACGCAGTTGCACAGGAGTAAATTAATAGTAAATTTACTTTCACCAGCTGTTGTGTAATAGATCCCTTGATATGGTGGTAATCACACCCACGTGACTTTTTTAGGTGAGCATTTTTACTAGGTGAGCATCAGTGATTTATTTCATGATAGTAAGGTTTCATTCAGCCTGACTCATTGTTTTATCCTGCTCACTAGAGATTTCATCATTGCATACCGAATGTCTAAGAATGAAATTCTGCATTTATATACAAGGCGTCTACATACTGCAACAAGCGATTGTCCTTTCAAATCTCAATTTCGGGGTCACAGGCAGAACAATAGTTACACAATATAAATCTGTGAAGACTGCCTTTGCTAGTTGTCCTCTGTACAAACACGTTATCGTTGTGTTTGGGTAGTAATATTCTGCGCTAATGCCTGATGTAAATAACTACGAAAATCCTTCTTAGTGGATAAAATAGAGCTCATAACAATATATGAACTCATTGAACCTGATCAACATTAAGAAAAAAAAGCATCAGGATACGGTGATATACGAAAGAGTATGCGTGATAAGCTAAAGAATAACATTAAAATTGACTTAATTGGCAATGGAACAGCATCTTCCAAGGAAACCCAAAAGAAATCACTCCAAGTGTTACTGGTTAAAGATCTTTCAGAGAGATTCGTAAGAGTTATGCAATGCACGACACAACACGATTGTATCAAAATCATTCGGGGTTGATGGAAATTGAAATAATACAGAGATTTAGATGACGATACTCCATACCAGCAACCACGTTTAATTTATGTGGCACGAAGAAACTGCACGTATTTCTTGTCAACACACTTTAAAATCTATTACACATCTATAGACTCCATGTTATTTGGAAGTGACCGAAGAGTTTTAGCTGGTACGCAATGAAGTCTACAACGTGAGCTGCATCTGTTACCGAAAGCGGAGCCTTATTGTAACGCCACAGTCGTGTAACTGCAGGAATGGCTACCACTTCACAGATGTCAGAAAACGGCAGTATCGCGATGCAAGAATGGTCACAGGGATTATCCGTAAGTCATCGACCAGGGAAAAGGATAAAGAGCTATTTGCGATACTACTAAATACACAGTTTTGACCAGTGACAGAATGTTATTGGCATCTTGTCACGTCACCTCTCGTAGTACACTTAGAATTTAAATGCTCTATGCCGTTGTTCGACTTCACATTTTTGCTGAAGTTGAAATAAATCGTTTTGTCTGCGCAATGTGTTAGGAACAACAGTGTTCTGTGGTCAAAATAAAAATTTGTACCGCCGTGCAGCTTTCTTCGCTGTACTCGATTCGTCTTTTCTGTCTCGTACTAATAATCTACGACTGAAGACCGTATTTGTAACTGATATTGTCATTCACTTCTTAATATAAATCCTGTAATGAAAACTCCACCTTTCATCAACAGCCCAAAAGATTGCCAGACATTTGTTGTCGCGTTGAATACGTAGCCTGACGCACAGTCGCCTTCCTAATTACATCGCTGGTCGATATACGAGTAGACATACAGTATCTCAGCTCCCACTTTATGCCATTAAACGTCTGTCACACTTTGAGAATAATGCAATACACTATATATATACCGTCAAATATTTAGTAAGCAGGTCACACAAATTAAAGCAACAAAGATTTTTAACTGTGTGACGAGATACCAAGAAGTGCTGCAATGTACAAAACGGACTTAAAAGTTTATCATATGAATTCCAGTTACCAATTAGGTGACCGGAACTTGCATCTGCATCCGAAAACAAACCTTTAGTTTACCAATAGTAGCTTTCTATGCACATAGTCAAAGAGAAGCATCTACGTTGTGACGACTGCAAATACCGGGTGTCCATTGATCGTGACTGGGCCAAATATTTCACGAAATAAGCGTCAAACGAAAAAACTACGAAGAACGAAACTAATCTAGCTTGAAGGAGAAAAACAGATGGCGCTATGGTTGGCCCGCTAGATAGCGCTGCCATAGGTCAAACGGATATCAACTGCGCTTTTTAAAATAGGAACCCCCATTTTTATTACATATTCCTGTAATACGAAAAGAAATATGAATGTTTTAGTTGGACCACTTTTTCGCTTTGTGATAGATGGCGCGGACGGTATTTGCTTCGTGATACGTTACCCGTGTTAAAATGGACCGTTTACCAATTGCGGAAAAGGTCTATATCGGGTTGATGTATGGCTATTGTGATCAAAATGCCCAACGGGCGTGTGCTATGTGTACTGCTCGGTATCCTGGACGACATCATCCAAGTGTCCGGACCGTTCGCCGGATAGTTACGTTATTTAAGGAAACATGTGTTCAGCCACATGTGAAATGTCAACCACGACCTGCAACAAATGTTGATGCCCAAATAGGTGTTTTAGCTGTTGTCGCGGCTAATCTGCACATCAGTAGCAGACAAACTGCGCGAGAATCGGGAATCTCAAAAACATCGGTTTTAAGAATGCTACATCAACATCGATTACACCCGTACCATATTACTGTGCACCAGGAATTGCATGGCGACGACTATGAACGTCGTGTTCAGCTCTGTCACTAGGCACAAGAGAAATTACAGGACGAAGACAGATTTTTTGCTCGCCTTCTATTTAGCGACGAAGCGTCATTCACCAACAGCGGTAACGTAAACCGGCATAATATGCACTATTGGGCAACAAAAATCTACGATGGATGCGACAAGTGGAACATCAGCGACCTTGGCATGTTAATGTATGGTGCGGCGTTACGGGAGGAAGGATAATTGGCCACCATTATATCGATGGCATTCTAAATGGTGCAAATGTATGCTGATTTCCTTCGTAATGTTCTACCGATGTTAGTACAAGATGTTTCACTGCATGACAGAATGCCGATGTACTTCCAACATGATGGACGTCCGGCACATAGCTCGCCTGCGGTTGAAACGCTATTGAATAGCATATTTCATGACAGGTGGATTGGTCGTCGAAGCACCATACCATGTCCCGCACGTTCACCGGATCTGACGTCCCCGGATTTCTTTCTGTGGGGAAAGTTGAAGGATATTTGCTATCGTGATCTACCGACAACGCCTGACAACATGCGTCAGCGCATTGTCAATGCATGTGCGAACATTACGGAAGGCGAAGTACTCGCTGTCGAGAGGAATGTCGTTACACGTATTGCCAAATGCATTGAGGTTGACGGACATAATTTTGAGCATTTATTGCATTAATTTGGTGTTTACAGGTAATCACACTGTAACAACATGCGTTCTCAGAATTGATAGGTTCACAAAGGTACGTGTATCACATTTGATCAACAGAAATAAAATGTTCATACATACCTACGATCTGTATTTTAATTTAAACAACCTACCTGTTACCAACTATTTATCTACAATTGTGAGCTATATGTTTGTGACTATTACAGCGCCATTTATCACAAAGCGAAAAAAGTGGTCCAACTAAAACATTCATATTTCTTTACGTACTACACGAATATGTAATAATAATGGGGTTCCTATTTAAAAAAAACGCAGTTTATATCCGTTTTACCTATGGCAGCGCCATCTAGGGGGCCGACCATAGCGCCATCTGGTTCCCCCCTTCAAGCTAGAAAAGTTCCGTTCTTTGTAGTTTTTTCGTTTGTCGCCTATTTCGTGAGATATTGGCCCAGGTCACGATCAATGGACCACCCTGCATATAACTCGTGTTGTAAGAAGAATAACAGGGTGACAGCAAGCCTCTTGGGTCGTACCTGTTGTTGTTGTTGTTGTAGTTGTAGTGTTCAGTCCTGAGACTGGTTTGATGCAGCTCTCCATGCTACTCTATCCTGTGAAAGCTTCATCATCTCCCAGTACTAACTGCAAACATCCTTCTGAATCTGCTTAGTGTATTCATCTCTTGGTCTCCCTCTACGATTTTTACCCTCCACACTGCCCTGCAATGCTAAATTTGTGATCCCCTGATGCCTCAGAACATGTCCTACCAACCGATCCCTTCTTCTAGTCAAGTTGTGCCACAAGCTCCTCTTCTCCCCAATTCTATTCAAACCTCCTCATTAGTTATGTGATCTACCCATCTAATCTTCAGAATTCTTCTGTAGCACCACATTTCGAAAGCTTCTATTTTCTTCTTGTCCAAACTATTTATCGTGCATGTTTCACTTCCATACATGGCTACATTCCATACAAAAGCTTTCAGAAATGACTTCCTGACACTTAAATCTATACTCGATGTTAACAAATTTCTCTTCTTCAGAAACGATTTCCTTGCCATTGCCAGTCTACATTTTATATCCTCTCTATTTCGACCATCATCAGTTAATTTTCTCCCCAAATAGCAAAACTCCTTTACTACTTTAAGTGTCTCATTTCCTAATCTAATTCCCGCAGCATCACCCGACTTAATTCGACTACATTCCCTTATCCTCGTTTTGCTTTTGTTGATGTTCATCTTTCACCCTCCTTTCAAGACACCTATCAGCACTGATGTGTCCCGCGCCCCAAAAGGTGGAGCTAAGACTTCCTGAAAAACTCACAAGCCCGAAAAGAGTTTTTAAGAGCGGCTCTCGTGCTGTGAGATAAGCTCTATCACTTCAGTGAGCAATATCGACAGCTTCTTCTCGGTGTCAGTGAGCGCACGATTTCGCACCGCCGCTGTTACAGCCTCTGCTGAAATCGCAGTATTGCTAATCAACGACACACTCCCCTTCCACCGACTGTGCATTGTTGAGAACTTTCCTAGGGATCGTCACCGCAGAAAAATTGTCCTAAGTTATACAGACCACACCGGAAGCTTTTATTACTGGTGACGTTATGCAGGAGTTTTGTATTCACGCCTGTTTAGAAATGTATAACAGATAAGAAACCAGACTTCATTATGCACGAGGTGCTGATGACATCGGTCCTTAAATTACACGCTATAGACCGATCTGCATCATTATAGGGAACGTGTTTCTGCATTAAAACTAGTTACAAGTGAACAAAGAAATTAACTAACCGAGTATTTCAAATATTTAAATACCGACAACATTTACCCTCGCATAGAACAGAGGGACAATAGTTAGTAGAAATTGTTGCGGCTGTAAAAAGATCGATTCCCGAAGCATACGCCAACTACCACCGTCATACCTTAGCAAAAGATCTTATCGAGAAACCGAGAAAAATCTGTTCATAAGTAAACTCGCTAAGCGGGTCTAACGCTTCTATCCAGTCACTCGTTGACCAGTTTGGTGGGGCTATAGAAGATAGCATAAGGAAAACCCGAGTTTTAAAATTCGCATCTAGGATATCGTCCAGGCAGGAGATTCGTACAAACATACCGCTGTTTGACCGTCTTGTAGTACGTACTAATGCGCATCCGCGGCGTGGCAAAGTATCTGGAAGAGTTGAAAGCAAATACGTTGCCAAGTCCGGACGGATTGCCAGTCCGGTTGCACAGAGTACTCTACGGTAATGATTCCTTACTTAGCCTGCATTTATCGCGAATCTCTCGCCCAGCGAAGGAAAACAGAGCATGTTTTTCCCGTATATGAGAAGGGTAAAAGAACGGTCCTGCCAAATTACGGATCAATATTCTACCATCGGTTTTCTGCACAATTCTTGACATATTCTAAGTTCGAATATAATAAATTTGCTTGAGATGGAAAAGCATGTGTCCACGAATCAGTACGATTTTAAAGTGCTTCGCTCCTGCGAAACTCAGCGTGCCATCTTCTCACGTGACATCCTGCGAACAATGGACGAAGGGCAACAGGCGTATTCGATGTTCCTAGCTTTCGACACGCTGCCCCGCTGCAGACTGTTAACGAAGGTACGAGCATACGGAATACGTTCCCAGAGACGTGAGTGGCTCGAAGCCTTATAGTGACAGAATCTATTACGTAGTTCTCTGACAGCGGGCGTTCATCAGAGACGGGGATATCATCCGGAGTGTGGTAGGACCGCCGTCACTTTCTGTCTACTTAAACGATCTGGCGGACCGGATGGGCAGCAATCTGTAGCTGTTTGCTCATGACAATGTGGTGTACAGGTACGTGTCGTGGTTGAGTGACTGTGAGTCGACGCAAGATGACAGACAGAATTTCCGTTATGTGTGATGATGGCAGCTAGCTCTACATGTAAAGAAATAGAAGTTAATACAGATAAGTAGGAGAAACGAACCCGTAATGTTCGAATACAGCTCTAGTGGTGTGCTGCTTGACAGTCACGTCGATTAAAAACCTAACCATAACGTTGCAAAGCGATATGAAATCGAACGAGCGTGTAAGGATGGCATGGCCGACTTCAGTTTATTTGGAGAATTTTAGGAAAGGGTCGTTCGTCTGTAAAGGAGGGCGTATATATGGCTAGTTCAAATGGCTATGAGCACTATGGGACTTAATGTCTGCGATCATCAGTCCCCTAGAACTTAGAACTACCTAAATCTAACTAACCTAAGGACATCACACACATCCATGCCCGAGGCAGGATTCGAACCTGCGACCGTAGTGGTCGCGTGGTTCCAGACTGAAGCACCTAGCAGCGCTCGGCCACAGTGGCCGGCATGGCACTAGTCCGACTCATTCTTGAGTACTGCTAGCGTGCTTGGTATTGTCACCAGGTGGGACTGAAGGACGACATCAAAGCAATTCAGAGGCGGGCTGCTGGGTTTGTTATCAGTGGCTTCAAACAACGCGTAAGTGCACTATGTGATCAAAAGCATCCGCACACCTCCAAAAACATACGTTTTTCGTATTAGGTGCATTGCGCTGCCACGTACTGCTAAGTACTCCATAT
The DNA here is from genome assembly GCF_021461395.2 of Schistocerca americana. NCBI lineage: Eukaryota > Metazoa > Arthropoda > Insecta > Orthoptera > Acrididae > Schistocerca > Schistocerca americana. Next base: position 49,989,446 of record NC_060122.1, read on the forward strand.
CAGCGACCTCAGTAGTCATTAGACATCGTGAGAGATCAGAATGGGGCGCTCCGCAGAACTGACGTACTTCGATCGTGGTTAGGTGATTGCGTGTCACTTATGTCATGCCTCTGTACACGAGATTTCTACCCTCCTAAAAATCCCTTGGTCCACTATTCCCGAGGTCATAGTGAACTGGAAACGTGAAAGGACACGTACAGCACAAAAGCGTACAGGCCGATCTTGTTTGTTGACTGACAGTCCGCCGACGGTTGAAGAGGGTCGTAATGTGTAATACGCAGACATCTATCCAGACCATCACACAGGAATTCCAAACTGCATCAGGATCCACTGCAAGTACTATGACAATTAGGCGGGAGGTGAGAAATCTTGGATTTCATGGTCGAGCGGCTGCTCGTAAGCCACACATCACGCCAGTAAATGCCAAGCGACGGCTCGCTTGGTGTAAGGAGCGTAAACAATGGACGACTGAACAGTGGAAAAACGTTGTGTGGAGTGACGAATCACGGTACACAATGTGGCGATCCGATGACAGGGTGTGGGTATGGCGAATGCCCGGCGAGCGTCTTCTGCAAGCGTGTGTAGTGTGAACAGTAAAATTTGGAGACGGTGGTGTTATGGTGTGGTCGTGTTTTTCTGGGGCAGGGGGGGGGGGGGGCGCCTTGCAGACCTTTTTGTCCTACATTGATGTTTTAAGCACCTTCTTGCTTCCCACTGTTGAAGAGCAATTCGGCTATAGGGATTGCATCTTTCAAAACGATGGAGCACCTGCTCATAATGCACGGCATGTCGTGGAGTGGTCACACGACAGTAACATCCCTGTAGCCATCTGCTGTGGCCGAACGGTTATAGGCGCTACAATCTACAACCACTCGACCGCTACAGTCGCAGGTTCGAATCCTGCCTGGGGCATGGATATGTGTGACGCCCCTAGGTTGGTTAGGTTTAAGTAGTTCCAAGTTCTAGGGGACTAATGACCTCAGACATTACGTCCCATAGTGCTCAGAGCCATTTGAACCATCCCTATAATGGACTGGCCTGCACAGAGTCCTGACCTGAATCCTAGAGAACACCTTTGGGATATTTTGGAACGCATACTTCGTGCCATGCCTCATCGACCAATATCAATACCTCTCCTCAGTGCAGCACTCCGTCAAAAATGGGCTGCCATTCCCCAAGAAATCTTCCAGCACCTGATTGAACGTATGCCTGCGAGAGTGGAAGCTCTCGTTTAGGCTAAGGGTGGGCCAACACCATATTGAATTCCAGCATTACCGATGGAGGGCGCCACGAACTTGTAAGTCATTTTCAGCCATGTGTCCGCATTCTTTAGATCACATAGTGTGTTACGAGAATGATTCGTGGACTCAAATGGGAATCGCTGGAGGCAAGATGGCATTCTTTCTTTCAAGGAACAGTATCGAGAAGGTTTAGAGAAGCGGCATCTGAAGCTGACTGTAGAACGATTCTTCTGCCGCCAACATACATTTCGCGTAAGGGTCACAAAAGTAAGAGAAATGACTGATCGTACAGAGACATTTAGACTATCATATTTCGCTCGCTATGTCTGCTAGTAGAACAGGACAGGAAATTAGTAGTGGTACAAGGCATCTCCCGCCACCCACTGTATGGTGGATTACGGAGTATCTATGTAGATGCAGGTGTTGATGTAGTATCTACGGGTGCGACGATGGAAGTGTGGTTATCCACAGCTATATTTGTGTGTGTGTATATATATATATATATATATATATATATATATATACAATTTTTTTTTCTTTACAAAAGCTATCCCAGAGAGAAAAGTCATATCTGAATACTGTTGCACTGGGGGATAGTGACCACAAAGGAAGATCACATGACAAGGAACGCTGGACAGAAGCAAAGCTAACATTGCATCGACAGTGAGCAACTGTTATAAGACCTCACATGCATTCAGGTCACGTGATTCGTTTCTCGGGGGACGCTGTTGCACACAAGCGATTGCATGCCTCCATGACTACCGCAATGTGTAAAATGGCGACGGAGATCTACAACTTGATTTTCTGAGACACTTATTCTGTAGTCGTTCACACCACGTAGGCATTGCAGGGTAACGTTACGAAACGAAGCTAAACACGATGAACATAATTAAGAAGTCTATTAATGGTTAGGAGTTGAAAGCCATGCCACTAATATTAGAATAGGAAATTTATCTATGCAAGTGCCGTCTCGTGGTGATATAGTGTTTGTCAAATTAGTACAAGAAAAACATTAGTTAGGTACACTGAAGAGCCAAAGAAACTGGTTCACCTGCCTAATATCGTGTAGAGCCCCAGCGGGCGCGCAGAAATGCCGCAACACGACGTGGTATGGACTCGACTAATGTCTGAACTATTGCCGGAGGTAACTGGCACAATGTAGGGCTATCCATAAATCAGTATGAGTACGAGGCGGAGGAGATCTCTTCTGTTACGGGGTAGAGTTAAGCGCCGGCAAGCCAGTAGGGAACGACAAAGAAGTGACAGCTGTGAGAAGAGATAGCAGTTAGAAGAGGTCAGCTAGAAGCACACTGTCAGACCACTCTCCAGGACGACAACGCGACAGCAGCGGCCCCTATGCGAAGAGGACATAAGCGCCGCGCCCGACTGCTAGCGGCCCAGTTGAAGAGTAGCTTCAAGATTAGCGACTTCTATTGCTGCATCGACACTAGTTACTTTGTTTGTACGATCTATATAACACGGACTTGGGAATTGTTTATACTGAAGAACATTTCTTATTTTGCACGTCGCCCTTTTCTTGCGACACGTCTGTGTAATTGACAAAGTTTGTATTGTAATCTTTTCTTTTTGTAATAAAACTCATTAATATGATTTGTTTGAACGTTGTCTGGAGATCCGAGAAAGCAGGTTTGCTAGACACACCATATTTGACGACTAAAAAGAGCTAAACTCAGTCCGAACAGGCCACGAAGGCCCAACGGTATCGCCCGGCCGCTTTGCCATCCTCGGACAACAGGCGTCGCTCGATGCAGATATGGAGGGGCATGTGGTCAGCACACTGGTCTCCCGGCCGTATGTCAGTTGACGAGACTAGAGCCGCTACGTCTCAATCAAGTACTACTCCTCAGTTTGCCTCACAAGGGCTGAGTGCATCCCACTCACTCTGTCACCCATCCAAGTGTTAGCCCAGCCTGACAGCGCTTAACTTCGGTGATCTGTCTCCCCTGCGGGTCTGGGGGTTAGAATAGGCCCTAGGTATTCCTTCCTGTCGTACGAGGCGACTAAAAGGAGTTTCACATATTTCGGCCTTTATGTGACGGTCCCCTGTATGGTCTGACTTCCATTCTTCAAAATTTTCCCGAAGAGAAAGCCAACTGGGGAAGGGCGCCTTACAAGGTGCATTGTGTCCAATGTGCATTGAGATCTTTAGCCCACTTTCTCGTCGTCGAATTGCAGTCCTGCCCATTCTTGGGCGAGGACACCTTCCTGTGTGCGTTTTCCACCAGGCACTATGCAGTGCCGATTTCTGGGTCGACGATGACCATGATATCCCGCACAGTAGCCAGTCCATTGTGTTGGGGCCGCTATGTACCCTGTTGTCTGCGCCGTTAAATCCCAATGTATGACAAGGGATAGATGCCCTTCCTCCTGGAGCATCAGGACTCCCGGCAATGGCCATCCAGCCAGGTGGCCCTTTCTGTGGCTGGGTGGCGCCTGTGGGGAGGGCCCCTGGGCAGAATGGGTGGCATCAGGGCAGATGACATGCGAAGAAGCATAGTCCATCATCTCTTGCTGGTGGTGAAACACCAGCGGTCTCTAAGTGATCACGATCTCAATTCAATGCACAGAAGTACAACCCCAAATCGTTCCCCTCCCTGGCCACACCATGGGAGGAACGTCAGGCTAAGGACGGCAGCGGATCTTATTCACTGCGGTACCTTGTATGTTCGAGAGCTGATGGGGAATCTTTCATGACGAAGCTTGTCCAAAATGAGATCTGGGTCAGTCTCGATCAAAACAGCATCCTCCGCCCGGTCACGGGAGTTACACGCTTGTGACAAGCTGGGGGATATTCCTGTAACCATCACGCCCCATAAGAGCTTAAATATGGTCCAGGGTATTATGTTTCATAGAGACCTTCTTTTGAAGTGCGACGATGAGCAGCATGTCAGTTTAGAGTGGCGAGGTGTACATTCCACCCACTGTGTCCACTGGGGTCCGAAGGATAATCAGGTTGCCACCGGTGCCTTCATCTTGGCCTTTGAGGGCTATACATTGCCCGAGAAGGCCAAGGTGATGGTGTACCAGTGTGATGTAAAGCGATACATCCCTCCACCGATGCGGTGCTTTAACTGCTGGAAGTTCGGCCACACATCTTCGCGCTCTGCTTCCAGAGTCGCATGCCGAGATTGCGGACGCCCATCCCTTCCCAATACTCCATGTGTCATCTGTGGAGAGCACCATTCACCTTACTCGCCTGACTGCAGGATTCTCCAGAAAGGAAGGAAAAACATGAAGTACAAGACCCTGGAGAGACTGACCTACACTGAGGCTAAGAGAAAATTTGAACGCCTGAATCCTGTGCATATGACATCATCTTACGCCACCGCTGCAACTTTCTGGCACCATCAGCTTCACCAACCTCCCCCTGCGGGTCCGGGTAAGAATAGGCCCGAGGTATTCCTGCCTGTCGTAAGAGGCGACTAAAAGGAGTTTCAACCGTTTCAGCCTTCCATGTGATGGTCCCCCTTGGGGTTTGACCTCCATTTTTCAAAATTCTACAGAAGTATGAGCCTTTGGGGAAGGACGCCTTACGTGGTGTACCACTGGTCCTTAGTGCACTAAGACCTTGGCACTCAGCATTGTAGCGGCGTTGTAACCATACCCACTATTCCTCAAATTGGGCCTAAATGCCTGATGGGTTGTACAAGTTACGCCCATAGTGCGTACCCAACTGCACCTACGATCATGATGGACTTTCCATGGCACCCGAAATCCAGCACGGTAGCCAGCCCGTTGTGGTGCGGTCGTCATGTACCCTCTAGGTTGTAGCCCCCTGACAACACAGGGATCGTACTGCTGATACCTGAGCTGCACCCTCCCCACGCTGGCCAAGGAGTAGATGCCCGTCTCCTTGGGGCATCAGGATTCCCGGCAACGGTCATCCTGCCAGGTGGCCCTTGCTGAGGCTGGGTGGCGCCCGTGGGGAGAGCCCCTGGTCGGAGTGGGTGGTATCGGGGCGGACGTTTCGCAGATGAAACGTCAACACGTATCAGGTCGCTCTGCGGCCGAGTCTTTTAAACGGAAAGGTACTGTCTATGGTTCTGGTTCTCCTGCCCTTTCCCCCTTGGCCACTCCCTGGGAGGAAGGACAGGCCCGCTGGCTTGGGGCGAAGTACTTCCCCAGCTATTTGGTCGGTTCTCGAACTGATGGGGGGATGTTCGCCACCTCCAAGCCCATGTTCTTTGTTCAGCACGTCGAGGACATCTTCGGGGAAATCGAGGCTCTCAGTAAACTGCGTTTGGGGTCCGGTCTTATAAAGACAACCTCCGCCGCACAGTCGGCGGCGCTCCAGGCGTGCGACCAACTAGGGGACATCCCAGTGTCCATTGTCCCGCATCTGGCACTGAATAGGACGCAGGGGGTTATTTTTCATCGGGACCTCCTGCTGCAATCTGATGAGGAGCTCAGGGCCAACCTGGAGCGCCAAGGCGTGCATTTCGTCCGGCGAATCCAGTGCGGCCTCAAAAACCATCGCATCGACACCGGGGCCTTTATCCTCGCCTTCGAGGGGGATGTTCTCCCGGAGAAGGTAAAGGTGATGTGCTACCGGTGCGACGTGCTACCTTACGTCCCGCCTCCTATGCGCTGTTTTCAGTGTTTGCGCTTTGGGCACATGTCGTCACGGTGTGAGGCTGAGCCCCTTTGTGGCGATTGTGGACGTCCTCTTCATGAGGAACATACATGCACCCCACCACCTTGGTGCGTTAGTTGTCCTGGCCTCCACTCGCCTAGATCCTTAGACTGCCCCGCGTATCAGAAGGAGAAGAAGATTCAAGAACTCAAGACTTTGGATCGTCTCTCTTATTCTGAGGCCAGGAAGAAGTATGACCGCCTCCATCCCGTGACGTTGACCACTTTGTTTGCCTCCGTCGTGTCCACTCCTTCCATGGTATCCTCACTCCAATCATGTCCCCCCTCCACCTCCTCCCCTCATCCGGGGTCTATGCCTCCGCCTCCCACATCCCTCCCTTCCAAATCCTCCTGCCCACGGCCCCCATTGGGGAGCTCTACAGCGGCATAAGCGGCACCCTTCCCTTGAGTAGCATGTAGCTTTTAAAGGCCTCCATTCCCGTGTTCGCTACCTTGTCAAACAACGGAAGGAGGAGTGTTGGGAGAGATACGTCTCCACCATTGGGTGCCACAAGTCACCTTCCCAAGTCTGGGCAAAGATCAAACGTCTTTTCGGATACCAGGCCCCAACAGCTGTCCCCAGTGTTACAATAAATGGCGTGTTATCTACTGACGCAAACGCGAAAACGTGATTGCCGAGCACTTTGCTCGAGCCTCTGCATCAGAGGACTACCCCACAGACTTTCGCATTCTCAGACAGCGACTGGAAGGGAAAGTCATCTCAATCACTACACGTCACAGTGTATCCTATAACGCCCCATTTACAGAGTGGGAACTCCTCAGTTCTGTTGCACATTTCCCCGACACAGCTCCTGGGTCTGATCGCTTCCAGAGCCAGATGATTAAACATTTCTCATCTGACTACAAGCGACACCTTCTCGTCATCTTCAACCGAATCTGGTGCGATGGCGTATTTCCATCGCAATGGCGGGAGAGCACCATCATTCCGGTGCTCAAACCCAGTAAAAACCCGCTTGATGTGGATATCTATCTGCCCATCAGCCTCACCAACGTTATTTGTAAGCTGCTGGAATATATGGTATGTCAGCAGTTGGGTTGGGTACTGGAGTCACGTGGCATGCTGGCTCCATGTCAGGGCGGCTTTTGCCAGGGTCGCTCTACCACTGATAATCTTGTGTCCCTCGAGTCTGCCATCCAAACAGCCTTTTCCAGACGGCAACATCTGATTGCAGTCTTTTTTGACTTACGTAAAGCATACGACACGAGTTGGTGGCGTCATATCCTTGCCACATTGTATGAGTAGGGTCTCCGGGGACCACTCCCAATTTTTATCCAAAACTTCCTGTCGCTCCGTACTTTCCATGTCCAAGTTGGTGACTCCCATAGTTCCATCCATATGCAGGAGAATGGAGTCCCACAGGGCTCTATATTGTGTGTCTCTCTATATTTAGTGGCCATTAACGGTCTAGCAGCGGCTGTCGGGCCCACCATCTTGCCTTCTCTGTGTGCAGATAACTTCTGAATTTCATACTGTTGCTCCAGTACTGTTGTTGCTGAGCGGCGCCTCCAGGGAGCCATCCAGAAGGCGCAGTCATGGGCTCTAGCCCACGGCTTCGGGTTTTCAGCCGCAAAGTCGTGTGTCATACACTTCTGTCGGTGTCGCACTGTTCATCTGGAACCCACACTTTATCTTAATGACGATCCATTCTGTAGTGGAGACATATCAATTCCTAGGACTGATTTTCGACGCTCAGTTAACTTGGCTCCCCAATCTTCGTCAGCTTAAGCAGAAATGCTGGCAGCACCTCATTGCTCTCCGTTGCCTGAGCAACACCAATTTTGGCGCAGATCGCTGTACGCTGCTGCAGCTCTACAGAGCCCTTGTCCGATCCCAAATTGACTATGGGAATGTGGTTTATGATTCTGCAGCGCCATCAGCATTTCATTTGCTCGACCCTGTGCACCACTGCGGGGTTCAATTGGCGACAGGAGCTTTTAGGACGAGTCTGGTGACAAACGTACTGGTGGAGGCTGGTGACCCTCCACTGCAGATCAGACGTGCGCAACTGCTCGCCAGTTACGCAGCAAACATTCATAGTTCCCCTGAGCATTCGACTTACCGTCTCGTTTTCCAGCCCGCAGCAGTCCATCTCCCACATCGACGGCCGAGATTGGGGCTAACGACTGCGGTTCATCTGCAGACCCTTCTCTCCGAACTGGAGTCCTTCCCTTTACCACCTCTACTTGCCGTCCGTTCACGTACGCCTCCATGGAGTACGCCTCGGCCGCAGCTTTGCCTTGAACTTTTGCATGTCCCTAAGGACTCCGTTAATTCCGCCGCTCTCCGCTGTCACTTCCTCTCGATTCTTGACGTGTTCCGGGGCTCTGAAATGGTTTACACCTACGGCTCAATAGCTGATGGTCACGTAGGCTTCGCATATGTTCATGGAGGACATGTTGAGCAGCACTCCTTGCCAGTTGGCTGCCGTGTTTTCACTGCAGAGCTGGCGGCCATATATCGTGCTCTTGAATACATCCGCTCATGCCCTGGAGAGTAATTTCTCCTGTGTACTGACTCATTGAGGAGCCTACAAGCTATCGACCTGTGCTAACCTCGCCACCCTGTGGTAGCGTCCATTCATGAGGCCATCTATGCCCTGGAACAGTCCCACCATTCTGCGGTGTTTGTGTGGACCCCAGGACACGTCGGAATCCCCGGCAACGAACTTGCCGACAGGCTGGCTAAACAGGCGACACGGAAACCGCTTCTGGAGATAGACATCTCCGAATCTGACCTGCGTTCTGTCTTACACCGCAGGGTTTTCCGGCTTTGGGAGACGGAATGGCATAACAGCACGCACAAACAAAAGGTGTGTCATTAAGGATATGTGGAAGTCTTCCATGCAGGCCTCTCGCAGGGAATCAGTTGTCCTCTGCTGGCTCCGCATTGGCCTTACGTGGCTAACGCATGGTTACCTACTCCGTCACGAGGACCCACCTCAGTCTCGCTGTGGCTTCCAAATGACAGTCGTCCGCCTCTTGCTGGACCGCCCACTTTTAGCCGCTCTGCAGCAGACTTTTAATTTTCCCAGCATCTTGCCTTCGGGGTTAGGCGACAATGCCTTTACAGCAGCTGTAGTTTACGTTTTATTCGTGAGAGTTGGTTTTATACCTCTGTGTAGGTTTTAGCGCATGTCCTTTGTCCCTCCGTGTCCTCCACCCTAGTGCTTTTATGGTGGAGGTTTTAATGTGTTGCAGAATGACTGGCTTTCACTTTTTATTCACGTGGTTGGCCAGCCACTGTAATCTGCTTTCATGTTTTACTCCCTTCCGTTTCTGTCGTCTCTCTCTTGTTTTCTTGTTCTCTTTAGTTCGTTTTAGTATTCGTTGCCCTCCCGTCGTTCTTGTGGCTTTTCCTTTCTTTTCGTTTTATGTTGTATGTTTCGGCCGTTTCATTCTCACCCTTGTGGCATTGTTTTATTAGGGAAAAGGGACCGATGATCTCGTAGTTTGGTACCTTCTCTCTTTAAACCTACCAACCAAGCAACCATCAGTGATCTGTCGGGAAGGCCGTTGGCATATTTGACGACTACGCTGGATTTAACATTTGGCGACGAGGCGTAAGAAGAACCCAGAGCCTGGCTGCCATGAATTTTATTTTGTTGTGGGCTTCTGTGTTTTGCTGGCGCCTTAATTCTGCCTTGTCTTTTCTTTGCAGGGGTGTGTTTACATGTTTTAGGAGTATCTTGTAGTGATTTTGCTAATCCGTGTTTTCAGGCGGGCGTTGCAGAAATTTTCTTTGCTTGTGTGCTTCTTTTCCTTGCTTGCATTGTTTGTTTATTGCATTTGTCTATTCTAGTATGAACAATCCACCCCTCCCACCCCCTACTCAGGTGCCACAGCTGCAACCGGTAGACAATGTAGACCCAGCAGATCGCCACGCTGCTAAACGTGGTACAGCAGCTACTCACCAGTGAGGCCACCAATACAATGCAACAGGCAACAACTGTGGCTCCGACGGTCATACCAGCTTTACACCAGTCTAACAAAAAATTCGAGGACTGGCTCGAGTGGTAGCAATAGTTCATAACGTACCAGGTGCTGTGAAACTACATTACTTTACGTACATGGTAGGAAGTGCAGTCTTCCGCCTCGTTCTGAATTTGTTCCCTAACGCCACTCCGAGTGAACTTTCCTATGATCAGGCTGAAGATGCGCTAACTAACTATTATGATCAACAAGTGAATGTGGTGGCAGCTAGGTGCCAATTCTTTAATTGCAAGAAAAGGTCAGAACAATCTTATCGTGTTTGCACCTTACGACGAAGAAATGAAAATTCAGATGCGCTTGTCGTGCTTTATATTGAGATGAAATGCCGCGTGATCTTATCATGTACAATGTAACTAATATCAGAGAACAGGTTTTGAAACAGCCAGACCCATCATTTCAGCACTTAGTACAAATTGTAGGTCAGTACGATTCAGGTGCCGCAGCGGCCGATACATTTGAGCAGCCACCAATTTGTCATCCCTTGCTTACGACCAGCATAGATAGCAACAGCCCCCCTGCACCACCCCGCGTAAACAGTTCCGTACACAGGTGAAGAGAATTAAGTCGTGCACACGGTACTATCCACGTCACAAACGCCAAGATCTCCCATCCAGGCAAGCACAGCGTCAAGCTTGTGGCAAGCAAGGTTACGTAAATCCGTATGTTTGCCACGGAACAAACAAGAATTCTACTCACTCACAAAAATTTCGTCACAAGGCCCATGTGATCAATGCAAGCATGCTACAGGCTTCAGCAAAACTAGCCAGCAAACAGTTTCATCAAAGCTACGCCAGTTCAACAAACCTTTTATTTGCATATTAGTGGAAGACGGGTGAAATTTCAGTTGGACACGGGTGCCTCTGTTACATTGCTGAATTGTGTAACACATATGAACTGTTAGGCTCCCCACAACTGTCTAAAACTAGCACGCAACTGACGGCTTAGAATGGACAAGACATTCCAGTTGTCGGAAAATGTACTTTGCCTGCCATGTATCGCTCGCACACGCGAATTGTGACTTTCATTGTGCTACAATCACGCGATTATGAGAATATATTTCGCCTTGATGCGTTTGATTTGTTGGGATTTCAAATTCAGGACAATGTGTTGTCAGTGACTGCACTCAATGCCAAAGACAGTGTAGCTCGCTTGCTGAAAGAGTTCCCTGAAGGTTTAGACAAGTCTGCAAGTTTCGTTGCACATACTAGTAAGAAAGACAATGAGCAGCCGAAATTTTGTCGGGCCAGAACTGTTCCCATTGCGTTACGGGATAAAGTCGCTGCTGAACTTAAAGAATTGCAAGACAGCGAAGCTATACCGCCTGTACAAGCTAGTCGATGGGCGAGTCCATTGTCTTTGTTCCCCAAACCTTCAGCTCGCATTAACCTCTGTGTTGACTGTAGACTTAGTCAACCCACAAACTGTCATTGATATTTATCCATTGCCATGCCCAGAGGATCTCATGGACAAATTAAGTGCTGGTCGCTACTTTTTAAAAATTGATTTGCGCGACGTGTCTTCAAATACCACTAGATGAAGAATCTCAAAAAGTGCGTGATTATTTCGGTATTTGCCTTTGCCTTTGACAGTACTTCCGCACCCGCCATTTTCCGACGGTATTTGGAACAGTTGACTGCCCAAGTGCCCAACTGTTCAAACTACTTGGACGATATTATCGTAGCAGGTCGTACACGTGAAGATCGTATTGCAAATTTACATGGTTCGTTTCGTTTGTTAGCTGCTACAGGACTAAATTGTAGACTGGATAAGTGTAGCAGTATCTTGCTGATGTCATAAACAGTCACGGTGTAAATTTTCTACAATCACACTTGTTAGCCATACGTGACCTGTCAGTTCCACGCAATGCCACAGAACTGCAGTTAGTCTTAGGAGAAATGAACTATAATATTCGGTTCATACCGAATGCTGCACAAATCGCAGCTCCTTTGCATCGCTTGTGTAGAAAGAACATCCCCCTTTGTTTGGACCTATGAGTGCCAACACGCTTTCCAAAAACTGAAAGAAGCATTGCTCAGTGATCGACGCTTGGTTCACTTTGACTCTGATAAACCAGTTGTGTTGCAAGACGACGCTTCCTCTTACGGAATGGGTGCAGTGCTTTCGCACAGAATTGGTGACAAAGATAGGTCTATTACTTTCGCACCATAAGTGTTGTCCAATGCTCAGTGTAACTATTCACAAGTAGGGAAAGAAGCATTGGCCATCGTGTATGGCAGAAAATTCTGCTTAGTAACGGATCACAAGCCATTGCAGTTCTTGTTGCATCCAGCGCGAACCGCCCAAAAGCTGCAAAGATAGGCTTCGTTGTTGTCTCAATCCCAGTGCGAGATTGTGTATCGGACGACAGCTAAACATGGTAATGTGGACGCACTTTCACGTCTTCCGATTAGCCCTGACACGGACTTTGACCTCCGGAACCGTGCGACTGCTACGGTCGCAGGTTCGAATCCTGCCTCGGGCATGGATGTGTGTGATGTCCTTAGGTTAGTTAGGTTTAAAGTAGTTCTAAGTTCTAGGGGACTGATAACCACAGCAGTTGAGTCCCATAGTGCTCAGAGCCATTTTGAACGGACTTTGACCGGCCCCTCGTTTCAATCTGGAACCGCGCGACCGCTACGGTCGCAGGTTCGAACACTGCCTCGGGCATGGATGAGTGTGATATCCTTAGGTTAGTTAGGTTTATGTAGTTCAAAGTATAGGGGACTGATGACCTCACATGTTAAGTCCCAAAGTGCTCAGAGCCATTTGAGCCGGCTCCTCCCGCCGGAGGTTAGAGTCTTCCCTTGGATATAGGATTGTGTGTGTGTGTGTGTGTGTGTGTGTGTGTGTTTTGTTGTTAGCATAAGTGAGGTTAAGCTAGTTTAAGTAATGCGTAAGTCTAGGGACCGATGAACTCAGCAGTTTCGTCCCTTAGGAATTCACACACATTTTAACATCTTTGAACAGACTTTGACGCTTCTGAGTTGCTTGAATCCTTTCCTCTGAACTATAGGAAAATTGTAAAGGTTACGGAAGCTGATTCAGATCTGCACATTTTGCTAAAATACATTCGTACACCTTGCGCTCGCTCATTGCCTAGACGCTAGGATAAACAACTCCGTAGTGCGCCGATACTTTGCTCGTTGGCATAGCCTTGCTATACAGAAAGGAGTGATTCTTGTTCAGAATGGCAGTGGACAGTGACATGCGTTGATCCCAAAGCTTTGCAAAAAGAAGTGTTGCAGTTGCTTCGCCAAGGACACTGGGGGATTGTTCGTACGAAACAGCGCGTCGACACTGTGCTTGGCAGGGTGTGGGCACCCAAATAGAACACATGACGTCACAGTATCACACATGTGCGCAAAATCACTCCGCTCAGCCACAAAAATTCTCTGCTTGGCCTAAGTCGCAATCACCATGGCAACGTGGGAACATAGACTTTGCGGGACGTTTTTGAAACACTCTTACAGCAAGTTTCCTTTTGCTGTGGCAATGAACTCGACAAGGTCACGTAGCACAATTCAGGCGTTGCCCTCTATTTTTTACCTCGAAGGTTTGACTGAAATGACTGTGTTGAACAACGGCTGTAAGTGAAACGCCTTGTTAAATCCGCAGGACAGAAAAGGTAGTTGGAATTGTGGAAAGGGGCCAAAAATGAGCGGGTGTCAGTTACACTCTAACACACACAACTTTAGTTGTCCAAACATTACTGTGCAAATTTCCGAGGTTAACTATCGACTGTAAATGTCACACAGGGCACAACTTCTTTAATTTTTAAAACGGCTGAAGGCCCAAGATTTAAAAACACAACTACAATAAATTTTCAGTGGCAGAAGGCAGAAACCTTTAAGCTTAAATAATATTAAAAGAGGACGCTGAAGGCCCAAACAATCTAAGACTTAATAAGTAAGGAATTTTAAATTTAACACGGATGGAAGTCCATGATTGAAAAACACAATTCAAAAGGCAGAAGGTCCATTATTTAAAACCCAACTAAAAGCATACAAACTTAAACCAACGGCTATGAGCCATTAAAATACACAATCAAACACCAATGAGAAAAGTCAGTACAGCCAGCGGCACTGAGAAGTTTCGGGGGTCGGTCTGCACTTGAAATATTAACGTTCGCTTAGGAGAGACAGGTAGTCGGCCCAACTATATCCGATCTACTGGCAACCCAACCAAGAGACAGTCAACGGACCCACCGACAAGACGACTTCCTTTCTAACCGACCAGTACACAAGGAACTCCAAAGCCAGACCGTAAAAGGCGTAGCCGCCCACAACCAAGTATGCATAAGCTATCAAAACTACACATACATGTTGGACAGCGACAACACGGTGTGGAAAGTTTCAAATGGTTGAAATGGCTCTGAGCACTATGGGACTTAACATCTGTGGTCATCAGTCCCCTAGAACTTAGAACTACCTAAACCTAACTAACCTTAGGACATCACACACATCCATGCCCGAGGCAGGATTCGAACCTGCGACCGTAGCAGTCGCGCGGCTCCGGACTGGGCGCCTAGAGCCGCGAGACCACCGCGGCGGGCGGAAAGGACACTACCTGAATTTTATGCCAGCGGCCAGAACCGGTAAACCGGAACGCTAACGGCCACAAGGCAGAAAATCCGGCTGGTGGACTTGGACTTCAAATAACGAAAATACAATTAAACTCCACCCGATAGTGGCCAAACTCTCACCAACTCGAACATTCGCTGTTGCTCACGGGAATATCCCCAAAAGCCAACCATGAAAACCAACGGCACAATGTGAACCGACTGTCTTCGGTAATTAAATAACCACTGAACTTTAATGTCCTGGGTCGGTGAGCCACGAACCTCGTAGCAATCGGAACAGCTCCCACACACTCCGACACTGCGTGTAGACCGCCAGTGGGCCCAGCCCACTGCGCCGCGCGGAGATTTCCTGGCTGATCCACACCAACCGACTGACTGCTCGCACACCAGCAGGGAGACAGCACTAAAATAACTGAGCAGTTGAGATCACAAGCTACACACAATATCACAAAGACTAAGACGAAGATCGCAACCAATGCTAAAAGCAGTGACCGAGCAATGACACGGCCGAACCACAAGTTGAGACACACACCGCCAACCCGTAAGCGACCAGCGAGCAAATACACGTCGTCTGGTAGGACGACCAACCGACGATCGACCGAGACCGTCCCCAGTTCAAGTCATGTGTGTCGGCGACGGTCGGGCGAGTCACGGCTATCCAAGCCTCACTACTGCTCCAATCCGACTGACTTCCGGGGCGTCCCAACTCTACGGCTGCCAGGTCCGGACTGCACTGCAGGCGCGTTCCTACTCGCAGCACGACAGACGTGAACCGGGAAGTAATAGTAGACAACAATGATAATGCGGCAGGGCTATATCGGTAAGCGCTGCTGCTGCCGCTCACGGGCAGGCAAAGCAACAACGCAGTGACAACAGAAATTGTTAAAAAAAAAGAAAGAAAAGAAAAAAAAAACAGGATGTAAAATACGAGGTGAAGCGAACACGAGCCGCCCACGGCTCACTCAGTTCACGTCAAATGAATTTGAAACATTCTGTGAACGCAACCCAATGGCATACAGCATCTAACTAGTGCACCGTCCCATCCACAGTCAAACGGCGAAGCGGAACGTTTTGTCAGAACCCTCAAGCAGCAGACTGCTAAGCTTCGCTCCGCACACACTAGGATGAAGCATTGCAACTGTTTCTCGCCTCTTATCGTTCGCATCCACGAGATGGACCATCGCCGGCGGAATCGTGTCACAGCCGCCACCATCGGACACCGCTCTACCTGTTCCATCCTCCTCTGAGCCCGGCGCCGAAGGAAGGTCGCAAGTGCCGTTTCGTGCCGTGTGTTATTGTCTTTTACAGGGTTCTTAGCCGCAGCAGATGGTGGGCGCGTGGCGAGACCCTTCGTCGACTTGGCGCATGCGTGTACCTCATTTCAGGCCCAGACGGATTGCAGCGCCGACATCACAATCAGTTTCGCCACCGTCATGTGTACGGTGAACCTTCCCTGCTTCTTCCCCCAGATTCACGTATCACGAAGACGGCGCGGCCACAGCAGCCGCCAGACGGTGTCATCACGACAACGCCGGACGTCCCCACGGAGACGGAGCCTCCGCCTCCTCTCGTCCTACCGGTGGACCTGGAGCCGCCGGCGCCGCAGCAACCGACGCCTTCTACATCTTGCTATGGGCCTCAGGAGGTGGATGCGTACGCTTCTTGAGGTTTTCCGGGCACGTTTCCACCAGAGCGAAAACCGGGGGGTGGGGTACGTCTGGAGGTGACGTTCCCTGCAGCCACAGCTTCCAGCCCATCAGGACGTCAAGGCGTCCACGCTCCCGACTGGTCGCGGCCCAGTTGAAGAGTCCAAGATTAGCGAGTTCTGTAGCAGCATCGACTCTACTTACTTTGCTTGTACAATCTATGTAACACAGACTTGGGAATCGTTTATACTGAACAACATTACTTATTTTTCATGTCACCCTTTGCTTGCAACACTTCTGTGAAACTGACAAAGTGTTGTAATCTTTTCCTCTTGTAATAAAACTTAATAATACGATTTCTTTGAATGTTGTCTAGTGATCCGATAATGAAGCTTTCCTAGGCACCCATATTTGACGACGAGGTTGGATTTAACATCTTCTGAACAGCACGTTGCAAGGCATCCGAGATATTCTCAGTAATGTACGTGTCTGGGGAGTTTGGCGGCCAGTGGAAGCGTTTAAACTCAGAAGAATGTTCCCGAATCCACTATGAAGCAATTCTGGACGTGTGGGGTGTCGCATTGTCCTGCTGGAATTGCCCAAGTCCGTCGGAATGCACAATGGACACGAATGGATGCAAGTGATCAGACAGAATGCTTACATATGTGTCACCTGTCAGAGCCGTATCTAGACGTATCAGGGGTCCCATATCACTCCAACTTCACACGCCCCACACCATTACACACCCTCCACAAGGTTGAACACTCCCTTGCTGACATGCATGGTCGATGGATTCATGAGGTTGTCTCCATATCCGTACATGTCTATCCGCTCGATACAATTTGAAACGAGACTCGTCCGACAAGGCAACATGTTTCCAATCATCAACAGTCCAATGTATATGCTGACGGGCCCTAGCGAGGCGTAAAGTTTTGTGTCGTGCAGTCATCAAGGATAGACGAGTGGGCCTTCGGTTCCAAAAGCCCATTTCAATGATATGGTGACCCGGCATTGAAATCTGCAGCAGTTTGCGGAAGGATTGCACTTCTGTCACGTGGAACGATTCTCTTCAGTCGTCGTTGGTTCCGTTCTTGCGGTATCTTCTTCTGGCCACAGTCATGTCGGAGATTTGATGTTTCATCGGATCCCTGATATTCACGGTACACTTGTGAAATGGTCGTACTGGAAAATCCCCACTTCATCACTACCTCGGAGATGCTATGTCCTATCACTCGTACGCCGACTATAACACTACGTTCAAACTCACTTAAACCTTGATAACCTGTCATTGTAGCAGCAGTAACCGATCTAACAACTGTGCCAGACATTTGTTGCCTTATATAGGCGTTGCTGACCGCAGCGCAGTATTCTGCCTGTTTATATATCTCTGTATTTGAAGACGCATCCCTATACCAGTTTCTTTGGTACTTCAGTGTACAAAAAACATAAATACACTCTAAGACCAAAAAACGACGCATCACGAAAGATTTATGCAAATTGGTTAAAAATTTATATGTATACACGTATCGACGGACAATGCAAAATTGTAAACTTTAGGGAAAAGCGCAATTTCAGGGCGCAGCTGACACGTACTGTAAACGGGGGACATGTCGATTCCACGGTATTAGGCCACTGCTAATTTCATTCCACGTACTCAGTTGCACAGTAACATCGATGACACCCGCGTTGACAATGTATGCTGATGTCAGTAAATGAGAGAAGTGCAGGTGGGCTCAACGAAGGCAATTAGAACAATCGGTGAACTTCTCGACGTTTGAATAGGAACAATGCCAGTAATGTGGATAAAATGGTGAGTAACTTTAAGCAGCGCAACCACAAAGAGAGCGCAAGAGACATAAAATGTGTTGGGTTATCCGCTAATAATGATATTGAGCTGAAATTGATTTCTCGAAACTAAAAATGGTGTTCCAGCGGTAGTCACAAAATTTGTCTGCAAACGCAAAAGTCCTTTGGTGAAGATGGCTCGAATTACAGCAGGCGAAAAGCGGAAAAAGTGAGAATCAAAAGATATCCAAACCGGAGAGGTAAATATTGTATGTGACAACGGCAATAGAGTTGTACCTTGCGGATGAAGAGTGTAGTGTGAAAAAAAGTTGTGTGTAAATAAGGGTCTTTCCATGTGCAGTTGTTAAGATTTTATGTTTTGCATAATGTAATGATGTATTGAAATTGTATGTGATAAAGTAGGGAGGCACAATTTAATACAAGAAGGGAGTATATATTGGTTGTGCAATTCTTGGTGCGCGGAGGTCGGCAGACCAAAATTAATTTCATTAATTGTATAAGAGAGGAATCAACTGTTCTGTTCATAAGACCTAAAGATGAAATTTCAAGGGGTGTCTTAAATGTGTTACTTTTACTAGATCTAATTTTCTTGTGATAACTGTTCGCAGAAAAACTGGTGTGAAGAGGTCATCAGACATCACTAAAATTTTAATAGTTTGTGAGAGTAGAACATGTAGTAGTAGTAGCAGCAGTAGTAGTAGTAGATCATAACCAGCGACACCCCACTCTGAATTGCTGCCAAATTTATTCAGGATGGCGAATCCAAGACGACAGCCATACCTGTGGCGACGTTGCACTGATGTGACAGGAAATTCAAATTTAGACGGGAAAATGGGACATTTGGGCTATCTGCACTATCCTAACGCACTTTCCCTCCCCTCCCCCTCCCCCTCCCCCCTCCCCCCTCCCTCTCTCCCCCCCTCCCCCTCCCCCTCTCATCCCCTCACCTGCCCTATCTTCCCTGCACCATCTGAAAATTGGCAGGAGGAGGACTCAGTCTGCGCTGGGCTGCTGGATAGCATGGACGTTAGCCTCTATTTTGCATGCATTGTTTATTTAAACAATTTGAGTTGTTACAGACAGTAGCTCCACCCAGTGTGTTCACCATGTGGTCCAGGTCCAATTGACCAAGTTCACAGTATTACCACCAAAGGCCACTGTCGTCCCTCTCCCCTCCCATGACGTAATCAAAGATGGTGGTCTGGGGAAAAATGGTGAGAAAGGACTCACTCTGTGTCTAGCTGCTGGAGGATGGACGTAACTGTTTACTGTGTTCAATGGACGAGATGTCTGTGCTGGAGAAGGAGTATTATATTAGCATCTGAGGACTGTGTCGATAGCATTGATATTTGGTGAAGTCAAATATAGACCAAGTTACGCTTCGCAGCTCAAACTGATAAATGCGTGTGCTGTAAATGTAAAGTGTTTGCTAAAAGTCCAGCTGAATCACGAGAGGTGAGATGCTCTCCCACTCTGGCACATGCATCCATGTGAACAACTGAGGAAATGCTGACGATGAGCAGGGATGAATTTAATATGTGTACTACATGCAAGCCCACAGCTGAGGGCAGTATCCATAGCTTTGCCCTATTCCACATGAGCTATAGGTGTTCACCCTGAGGGTTGGAGACCGACTGAACTAGTTCACAACACAACCACCAGAGAGCGGTGCGCCTCCCCCCCCCCACCCCTCCCCCTCCAACACCACCTCTCCCATGATGTAGTCCAAGAAAGCGGTCCAGAGAAAAAGGGCAAGAACCAATAGCAACCCTAAATCTGGTCGTGGGTTAGACTTCAGCCAGTAGGATGGTGGTATCTGGCGACGCCACTGGAGGGGGTATGGGGCCGGCTCAGCAGCTCTGTGACCCCAGCCTCGCTCAGCCAGCCAGCAGCAGCAGCAGCAGCAGCAGCAGCAGAAGAGGAAGAAGATTAAGGTTATCCATTATGGATATTTTGGAACCCATGACCATTACCTGGACGTAAATATATGAAACTGCACCCAGTCACTTTTTTAATAGTTATTTATTATTGCATGAACCGATTTTTGAACTTTTTCAGGTTCATCTTCAGATGGTTTTCTAGAAGTTACTTCACTATTTATAGCATAATGCTGGTTGCAGGCTCTGTGACAAGAAGATGGAACACACTTTAAAGTCTCGCCATGCATACTGTTTACCTGTCAATATGGATGCAAAATTTTGTTTCTTACTTACTCGGACAGTGTGGTTCGCCTTATTCGTTAGTGTCCATCTGTTGGCTTCCGCCGGCCGGGATGGCCGTGCGGTTAAAGGCGCTTCAGTCTGGAACCGCGTGACCGCTGCGGTCGCAGGTTCGAATCCTGCCTCGGGCATGGATGTGTGTGATGTCCTTAGGTGAGTTAGGTTTAATTAGTTCTAAGTTCTAGGCGACTGATGACCTCAGAAGTTAAGTCGCATAGTGCTCAGAGCCATTTGAACCATTTTTTTGTTGGCTTCCATTTTGTTGGCCACTTGGTACATCACTTCGCTTACTTTTACACAGTCTGTATTTATTTGCACTGTGACAACGAAACTTGGCCAGCATCCAAGTGTTGCTTCTAGCAAAGATCTTGACAGAAAGATATGGAGTAGGTCCATTTTGCTCAGAGATGCAATTTGTTCTTGTTTAAACGTGTTAAGTCGATGTAATGGCAAATATTTAAATCAGACTGGTGATAACATGAGAGCACAAAATAAATAAATAAATAAATAAATAAATAAATAAATAAATATACTACAGGAGCAAACTTCAAGTGATCTGATGTCTTACAAGTCCAAGCTTGCAGGGGCGAGCGCCAACATGTCGATCTTTGCGGTGGCCAGACTTGTAGCAACCTCAGCTGCCATCTTGTCGAGACCTGCACCGACCTCTGAACCTGCGGCAGCAACAGCCTCCAGAACGTCAGACCCGTAGCGAGCACGTGGGATTCTGTAGCATACGTAGCCCATTTGCTGGAGCAGGGCAAGGAGCTGTTATTGTCCGTCCCACTCATCGATTTGTGTGATGAGGACGCGCAGTCTCGTCCCAACACATCGAACGCTGCTGGTGGTCCTAAACAACAGCAAGATACAGGACAGTACTGGTCACAGATACACGACCCATGCCAGTAGAACATCCCTTTGCTAGTGCCGGCACACAGGGCAGATGCTGTGGATAAGAAGGTATCGATTGTACCCATGCATTTCAGTTCAACATACCGATGAACTCCCAGTGGAACAAAACGTGTAAACGTGGGTATAGAAGCACATCGTTACTGGGCCTTGCATGTGGGAATATAAATCGTAAACGCATCGATAACTTTATTTTTGAGTTTGGCTAGGACGAAATATGTCTTGCAGAGTGCTACATCAATCAGCAAATGACTTATCCAATTCATACCACCCCCGCCCCCCCCCCCCGCCCCGCCCCCCCGGACATTCGCCTTAGTAGTGTGACATTGTGACATTATCTGTTACAACAGCGTCACTCTGCACTACGTGTGAAATCGGCTGACAAGTGTGTCTATCTACGGCACGCCTCAGTTATGAAGTTACACGACCTGGATACTGCGCTACCCCTTGCATTGGAGAGCGTGAGTCATTGGTTGTCGAGCCTAGAATCCGCATACAATGATGTAAACTTCCCACGTCTGCATAGTGTACATGGTGATGATTTGGAGCAGTAACTTTGTTTGCACATGAACGCAGAATCAAAACAGAACCTGTACAGGTGCGAAGAAGAAGAAGAAGAAGAAGAAGAAGAAGAAGAAGATAGAGTCTGATGATTTTTTTTAATACTGCACCTGATGTATAAAATTTAAATAATATATGTATATATAATCTCAAACAGTGTTCGTGTTTTATTTCATACCTCTCTCACCATAGTCCAAGTACTACACTTATTAATATCATTATTTTCAATTCTACACCTATATCATGCCCCCCCTCTCTTCACCGTCATTGAATGAATGATGAAGTGACTCTTCACGGGCAAAATAAATAGCTCATTTCTCTACTAGCCAATGTAGCTAAGTTGGTTAAGTGATGCAGCTATAGTGGCTACACATACTATTGCCATCCTTACAAGTTTATATATGCCAACTACATGTCAGTACCTGACGCAGTGTCATGGCAGGGTGGGTGAAACATCATCACCACAAGGACTTTCTCATTGTAGGTCCATCCAAATGTGACAAGGCTTATGTCGTCATGGTGTCGGCCGTGCTGGCCGAGCGGTTCTAGGCGCTTCAGTCCGGAACCACGCGACTGCTATGGTCGCAGGTTCGAATCCTGCCTCGGGCATGGATGCGTGTGTTGGCCTTAGGTTAGTTAGGTTTAAGTAGTTCTAAGTTCTAGGGGATTGATGGCCTCAGATGTTAAGTCCATTTGAACCATCTTATGTCATGACGCTGCTAACACATGTAGATGGAGTCCGATTTGAACATGTTTCCGTATTGTCAAAAACAGCATTTCAGCCCAAGTATGAGCCATTACAGGAGACATCGCGCGCTATAAAAGGTGTTACGTACACGACGTTCAGCGAAAGCAGTGATATCCTCCCACCCGAAAAAGCGAAGTCAAACACTATCCTCGTATTTGACGATGTTCCTGTGGCAAACCAAGAGCAAACTCGAAAATATTTCTGTTGCAGTCGTCATATGGGTGCTGAAATATTTTATATAGGAAAAACGTATTCGAGATTCCGGAAACCGTTGGTTAGGGATAATTAGAACCTCATTATTACTTTCAGAAAAGAAAATCTGAATTTAAAACACATTTACCATGCACATGTACGAACTGACATGTTGTTCAATGATTTTCTAAAAATATGCGCAGATTGCTGGAATCATTCACAGTATGGGTTTGTCGTTATTGATAAAACAAGAAAATTGAATGATGGTTGGTACAAGCGAAACTTCCAAGAGTTTCTGTGTATATAACCTGGTAAGAGAGGTGAGTACATGATTATACGCTGCACCATGGGCAAATTCTGGTACACGTCTAGCTCTCAACCCCAGAGGATGGGTGTACGCAGACAGAACACTCGCTTGTACATGGATTCAAGCTATAGGGCATAAAGTTGAAGGTATGAGCATGGAGCTAGAGACGCATTACCAGACTGTTCTGTGAATGGTCATCAAATTAAATGAGGTAATTAATGAAATCGGTAAGAAAGTAACCGACTTAACTGAAAAGATCGAGGCTATTGAGGGGAAATTAAATATAGAGGTCTTTGTTGTTGAGAAGGGGAGAAGGCAGATAACAAGAGGAACAAGAGCGGATGTGTAAAGTCTCAGGCTATAGAGACGTCTGAGTAGTATACACCGAGATGTCATCGAAGCAGAAAGTCATTCAAGCGCGGGAAGCCATTCGAGAGAAATATGGATCGACAGCAAACACCAAGAGAGGCCTTTAAGCCGTTTACTGTATTTCACAGGCAGCTCTTGGCAAAAACAAAACCACGTGATAACGATGGAGTTGCATTGACGAATTCATTATCCGTCACGTCCCTGGTTAGATAGACAGAACATTTGGCGTTAGCAGGGGAAGACTGCACATGTTGGGCACGCAGCATATACACGCAACTGATGACACAACACAGTTTGGTGAAAACGGTTTGAGAGGACACCTGGGTTTATAAATCTTATTTTCCTAAGACCCACCAAAAAGAACTATAAATTATTCAGTTACTGATAGGGAAATGTACCGAGAAATACTGCATTTGACTGATGTACATACGATCAGCAAAAATCTTGAGCAACAAGAAATATAAAACCATTATAAAACCAATACCTAATGACGAAAACAAAAACAAGAACAATAACAGTAACGGGGATGGTATTGACATTGTGCATAAAGTAGTGATGCCACAGTATATATATATATGACGACCCCGACGAGAGAATAGATCGACTATGACTACTAATGGCATCAGCTGCTGCAGGCTATACAGCTCATTCGGATGAGGCCGTTTCAATAATTTATGAGCTTGGAGAGAGAGACATCATCGAATAAGTGTGGAGACAGTAGTTCGAGAACTTCACAAAGCAGCACTCAAAACATGCCCTCGTAAGCATGTTATGATTGAAGGTTTGGGTGACTTACGGCAGGCTGATCTTATATATATCAGGGAATATTCACATAAGATTAATGAATTAAAATATATTTAAATGTTTATTCATACAAACTCCTAACCTGCCTGGGCATTACCTGTTAAAACAAAAACGGGTAGAAATCTCGCGAATGTGTTTGAGTGCTTGCTGCATACAGGGACGAATCGATCCCCAGACAACCTCAAAACCGATCACGGTGGAGAGTTTTACAATAGGTTTTCCAAGACCGTGATGCAGCGGTATGGAATACGTTACAACATTCACCTACCTGAAAGCAAGTATCGTGGAGCGTCCGAAAAGAACAATAAAAGGTCAAATGTGAATGCGTTTTAATCTTCGCGTATCATACAAGTGGACAGATATCCTCCAAGAAATAATTGCTCAGTATAATCGAACCAAACATACCACAATAAAAATCAGACATCGATGTTCGCGATGCCGTGGACTATCACATTAAAATACCGGATTCATGAAAACAGAAATTTAATCTAGATCATTTGTTAGGTATCTCAAAATATAAGAAAACATATGAGAAATCATATCTACCGAAGTGGTCAACAGAGATATTTACAGTTTGCAAAGTGCAAAGAACGAATCCTAGAACTTACATCTTGAAGGATCGTAAAGGCGAGGAAACTGCAGGTTGCATATACACCGATGAGTTGCAGAAAAGCTCAGAACCGGATATGTTTCTTGTAGAGAGAGTCATACGACGTCGGGGAAATAGAGCACTAGTCAAATTGCATGGGTTTCCTGCAGCACAAAACAGATGGATTAATGCTAACGATTTGCAGATGCACAGTCCACAACCACAGCAGTAGCATAACATGCGTGCTATGAGACGCATTATAGGAGGAGTGGTATTCGAGACAAGACAAACTGCCACTAGTATTACACATTCCGGGGTATAGCTACTGTGGACATGCAACAAAGATTCGGAAACGCTTGGCACGAGGTGATAAGTGGGTTAATCTGCTCGACGAAGCGTATATAGAACATGACATTGCATATGTAGCAAATAAAGATCTCTCAAGTCATCACATCGGAGATAGGATTTTAGCAGATAAGACTAAGGCGATACGGAAAAGAAAGGATATTGTTGTACATCACTGCATTGCAGCATTTGCAGTATAAGAGTGATGAACTTCAAGCAAGTTATGAATGCTGCACGTTGTGCAGTAAACAAGAAAAAGAAGAAGGGTGAAAGCAGAGCTGTTTGAAGAACTGTATCCTGACAGCGAAGTATGAAGCTAAAACCGCTCTGAAAGGCGCGAGAAGAAGAAGAAGAAGAAGAGGAGAAGGAGGATCCCTTAAAGCTCCTCTAATTCTACCAATACCCAAGACGTCTGGTGTTTTCTTGTTCCTCATCCCCGCACTCTCGGCGGTAGGTTCCCTCGCTGGTGGTGCTGCAACTATTGCTCGAACAGTCAAGAACGCGCAGAACTCCGAAGAGCAGTTAGAAGGGGCAAGAAGACATAACCACTTGATGGAAGCCAGAGCCATCGGGAAAGGACTATACTTGAAATCGTACGGGAAAGGGCTTGCTGTATCCATAAATTAAAGGAAAGTCCGTTAGTAGTTCTACAGGATCACAAATGCTGCTCTTCTCAAGTTTGTTAGAAAAAATTCAACATTCCGAGATTCCATGATGTGTTTATGCGGGATACATTACCGAAGACTATGTGGAAAACTGATGAATGTGCCATTGTAAATTTATATGTTGTTGAAGGTCCTGGCACTCACTGGGTGTCACACGCCATGATAAATGTGGATACGTCTACTATATAGGCTCATTTGGTGACCTGGAACCGCCAGAATGAATACAGCGATACTTCACCCACAGAAGACGTGCGCTCTACAATTATCGGAGCTATCAAGACTTTAATGCATACCTCTGTGGACATCTGTGCATCATGTTTCTCTTGACATTCACAAAGAAAAAGAAGCGTGCTACTATATAAGGAGGAGCTTAAAACATTCTTTCATCAGTTGAGGTTCAGATGTAATGTCGTACACTTTGACGTTAAAATAACGATCATCTGTATTGCGTGCAAATTACTTCCCTCCAGTTGATTTGAGCATTGGTGTTTGAAGTATTGCATTGATTGGACTGGAGCCGTACAACGGTATCCCAAATATCACTGAGACTAACAACAAACTACATCTGGATATTAATGGTGAAAAAGGCATTGTGGAAATAGAACCGACGATATCGACGACTTAAACGAAGTCTTAAAACAGTCTGGAAAATTTATTGAGCTGATTTATTTAGTTGATTTGAGCATTGGTGTTTGAAGTATTGCATTGATTGGACTGGAGCCGTATAACGGTATCCCAAATATCACTGAGACTAACAACAAACTACATCTGGATATTAATGGTGAAAAAGGCATTGTGGAAATAGAACCGGGCGCATACGATATCGACGATTTAAACGAAGTCTTAAAATAGTCTGGAAAATTTATTGAGCTACATGCAAACATCAATACACTTAAATATGAAATAAGTACTGTAAATGCAACGATTGACTTTCACCAGAAAGGTTCAATAGGGCTTATGGGGTTTCACAAAATGACATGTTTTGAAGAAAGATCCAAGTAAATATTAGAAGTCAGATCAGGCTGTGGATATACTGCCCGTCAGCACAATCGGAGTGTTACGTTGCAACGAACTCCTATCACAACGACCGTCTGATTCATATTATTTACGGATTCTTCCCCTGAGTTGCAACGAGGTACAAGACTGTTGAAACTCCTTCCATTGCAATATACCTTCCAGTGACAGTTCAGACACTGGACTATTTGGAGTAGCGTATTGTGAGCCAGAATAATCAACTTGTTGACTTTCGTGGCGAGGAAATCATTGTACGATTACATCTAAGCCGAGATCGGCACACAGTACAAATCCACTGCACGCAATCCATCGCACGTCACTTCGGCGCGGAACCGCAAAGTGATAACACGTGCCAACTACGAGTTTCTTAAATCAGTTGGCTTGAAACCTCGCAATGATGACGTCACTCAGTATAACCAGTTCAGTAGAGAATGATGAGAGAACTATACTTCAGAAATACTTCTCACATAAACCTTACACTTCAACCACATTTAACAAGAATGGTGAAATTAGGATTGTCCTCCAGCACCAAGAAGCGCTGACGCTTCCATGCAAGTGTTTCATATATTTGGAGGGGTGATTCAATGAAACCGACGGCGGATACAGTGGGAGACAAGTTTACACGTAACGCCTTAGCATC
Source organism: Schistocerca americana (assembly GCF_021461395.2). Classification (NCBI taxonomy): domain Eukaryota; kingdom Metazoa; phylum Arthropoda; class Insecta; order Orthoptera; family Acrididae; genus Schistocerca; species Schistocerca americana. Next base: position 50,016,744 of record NC_060122.1, read on the forward strand.
CCTGTTTCAAGAGATACGCTATCAACTCAGTTGGTCTGAGATCGACCGTGCACACAATGTGGCATAACATCAACCCTTAAAGCATATGTCTCTACATCAACCACGAATTTCAATGCCTTAGAAAATGCGGGATGATTCATAGACGATCCGGAGGATAAAGCAGTTGCAGAGTACAAGCGATTTACTGCATGCATTCCTCTAAAAATGTTTATGGGTTACTTTTAGGACATGAGACAGATTGCTAGAAATGCTAAACAGGAACTCACTCTGGTGCGGAGTGCGACGGATAATAACTCATACATTAAAGGAGCTCAAGAGGAGAATATGATCACAATTAGCAAGATAATACGGAAAATACCCCACATCAGTGTATCAGACGAGGAGCGTTTGAAGCTTTTAAAAGACCTGAATTGCGGTACATTTCTATCACTAGGATTTCTCTCTTGGGAAGTTTTCGAGTAGCCAGTGTTACCGACTGCAAGCAGACAAACATGGGGTATTAAAACCTGTTCACATCTACAGACGTCTATATTCATCATACTTGATTTTCAGACTGACAAAAGCGGGAATATATCTAATGATTCCACTGCATTCGACAACTGCAAGTTAACTAACGCCAGAGTCTGCGTGAATTCAGAATTCTACCCATATGCAGTGTGCGATTTGTGCTTTTACCAGTGGGGGGATGTCTTAGGGGGTTAGTATAATTATATATGTTACTAGCTTGGACCGTGGCGTTACCCATGGTTAAACAGTTATTTATAAATAGATGTTAATGCCGAAACTCACTGCTCACGCGTATGCACTATCAGAAAAGCCATCCCTTGTTATATCTTTAAAAGTACATTATAGGTAAAGCTTATTTACAAAATCATCTACATACAGGTATACGGGGGAATTCAAAAAGTAAAGGCACATTTGTGAAAAGCTGTACTTATTCTGGTAATAGAAAAACACGCATTATTTTTCTACGTAACCTCCCTGGACTTCAATGCAGTTTTTCCGACGTTTTACGTGTTTCTTTTTTATTTCATCAGAAAATACGTTTTTCGGTTGCATCGGTGACCAATTTTGCACCGCAGCAATGGCGTCTTCATCACTTTCAAATCTTCTTCCCTGCAGTGCTTTCCGTTAAGGGTCCAAACATGTGAAAATTGCTTGGAGCCAGGTCTGGACTGTATGGTGGATGTTCCAGCACCTCGAATCTCAACTCTTTTATTGCGTTGGCTGTCCGTTTGGCAGAATGTGGGCGAGCGTTATCTTGCTGCAGGATGACACCTATTCACAGTTTTCCACGACGTTTGGATCTGATTGCAGGTTTTAGTTTCGCACGCAACACATCACATCCACCATACAATACAGACCCGGCTCTAAAGCCTCGTCTACGCTGGGGCGACGTCTTGCAACATTGTGGCATGCTACGGAAATGTGGCGTGCGTCGTCTTGTAGCATGCTACAGCAGGCAACATCTTATGGCGTATGTTGCATGCGGCAGGTTAATTTATACCAAAGCAACAGAATTTGTGCCACACGTGTGTCGGTCTTGCAGTATAATGGATGATAAAGTGATCGCAGCGGCGGCCTACTTGGTACTTGCACATGCAGTTAACAACTGAAATAAAAACCAAAGGAAAAGAAAACGATGTTGGAAGAGAAGAGTATTTAAAGAAGGTCCACGAAATAGTATCCTAAGAACTAGAAGCAGAAGATGGTGCATTATTTAGTAATTTTACGAGAATGTCGACTGAAGACTTTAATTACTTACTGCAGTTAACTACACCTCTTACTGTAAAGAAAGATAACAACTGCCAAGACAGTATTTCCCCAAGAATTCTATGGGCCATCACATTACGATTTTTAGCCACTGGCGATATATACAAGTCACTAATGTACTTATTTAAAGTATCATATTCTGCTATTTCCCTCATAGTGCCAGAGGTATGTGAAGCTTTTTAATTAGTGTTGAAGAATTACATAACGGTATGCACGCAACATTCAATACTGATTTCATTTAAGTAATGTTTTATTGGCATTCTTAAGCAAATTAAAATTGATATTAAAGAACTGTTAAAAACACTTCTTTCTAAAATCGAATTAATTTGAGCTCTTCTGTTTCTGTTTGAACAAATTCCTCACTATTATTATTGTCCACATACACAATTTCACAGCTAGGTTTAAAACCAATGTTTCGATGCTCGGAGTTTTCTATTCATACTCCCCTAAGGGCGCTTTAAAAAGAACATTTGAAAATATGTGCTTGACATATGTGGGAGGTACATGTTCTTCAAGAGATACATTGCCGTCAGCTTTTGATACTGTGTCATCAGTCTGAAAAAAATAGGGAAAGTAATGAGTATGTTTTACTTTTCAGATTCCAAAGGATACTGAAGAATGGCAGAAGGTAGCAAGATTTTTCGAAGTGAAGTGGAATTTCCCTCACTGCATAGGGGCCATACATAGCAAACATGTGCAAATTATGTGTCCCCCGAATACTGGAAGTGAAGTGAATACATCAACTACAAAAAAACATTCAGCATTGTCCTTATGGCAATTGTAGACGCAAATTACTGCTTTCAATACGTAAATGTTGGATGTCGCAGGGACAGAAAGAGAGCGAAGGAGGAGATTGACTTAGAGGGGAGAGAAATTGACCTTAGCGAAGGGGAGAGTGACGGAGGTTGTAGGAGGTGATAGAGGAGAAAAGCAGATGGACAGAGAGAACGGCAGAAGAAGATGGGGAGTGGGAAAAGAAGGAGATGGACATAAGGGGAAGGTAGAGACATCCGGGCAATGCAGAGTTTACTTACCTCATTTATAAAATTAATAAATCTTCATATGTAGTTAATTGACAACTTTGTAAATGATTCATGTAATACTCAAACTATACTAAAATATGAGATGAATAAAATGTAAAATAAAAATTTTGGTTTTGTTTTGTGCTTAACTTTAACACGCTGAAATTAAAAGTGAATGTTAATTTGTTAAATCATCGTATTATGACAAAGCCACACCAAATTGTGGCCGATTCAGCTAGTACTAAAGTGTATAATTGTCATTTTAACTTAAAGAGTTTAGTTGAAGAGACGAGATGAATGAGACTGCTCCTGAAGATTCGAGGGTTTGCCTGTTGGTTTTTCAATGGCACTATGGTGCTGAGAAGCAAGGCTTCTTTTTCTTATCCACCTTGCTGCAAATTTTCCTGCATCGAAGCAATGCAGTGGAGGTCCATTTATTGAAATGAGAAGTAGATTTGAAAGTGTCGGAATTTGTAAGTGATTTCTCTGATTAGTCAGCGTTAAATTCATGGCACTAAATCCGCGTTCACATTCAGCCGTAGATATAGGTATAACTTCGACTGCTTTCAAAAGTTCCTTCACAGAATTGGGCATGTGTTGAGGATTTTCTCTATAGATTCGAAAATCTTTAACTAGTAACGCACACGTGCATCCACGTAATTTAAAATCCACCTTACTACACAAGCGAGAAATTGACATGTCAACATAAAACACCATCATCTGAAGGCCATGTATCTGAATTTAATACGGCTACACCCGAAAAGAAATCCAAGTCCTCAAAGCGGTTTTTTATATTGTCTACCAAAGACTGAAAAAATTTCTTCCGAAATGTCTGAAATCTATTATATTCATCACAAGTTGGTTCTTTCTTTAATACCCCTTTGAATGTGCGCTTTTCCTCCATCTCTTGTACTATCATCCTAATTCGTGGCGTTTTCAGGGTTTCAAGAGTTCTTATAGCCACGTCAATTTCCTGTTTTGCTTTAAGGACTGAACAATTTCTGTTTTGCGTAAAGAATGATAATACTTGCAGAACTTCCAGGGCCTCATAAAGCACAACTAATTCCATTACAAGCAACCACTTTGTGAGATGTTTTAGTAAACCTTCAAATTTAGATCTCTCCTGAGTTGATCAGGAACCATCATGTCTCAGTTTTTCAAAACGATGGACAAGAGAACTGTGACTTTCAAGAAAAGCTCGAACAGCATTAAATGAGGAAGCAACCTACCGTACGTGAAAAAGACGGCCTAGTTTTAATAGCTGCGAGGATAATTCTTGTGAAACACTTTGTAGTAATCTCTGATTTTTGGGACTTCGAAAAAACACAGAATATAAGGAATCTAAAAAAACCTGTATATGGTATACATGCAGAGATGACTAGAGGACAAATGGAAGGATATAGAGGCTTATATAACTAGGGGTAAGATAGTTACTGCCTACAGGAAAATTAAAGAGACCTTTGGAGATAAGAGAAAGACTTGTATGAACATCAAGAGCTCAGATGGAAACCCAGTTCTAAGCAAAGAAGGGAAAGCAGAAAGGTGGAAGGAGTATATAGAAGGTCTACAGAAGGGCGATGTACTTGAGGACAATATTATGGAAATGGAAGAGGATGTAGATGAAGATGAAATGCGAGATACGATACTGCGTGAAGAGTTTGACAGAGCACTGAAAGTTCTGAGTTGAAACAAGGCCCCCGGAGTAGACAATATTCCATTGGAACTACTGACGGCCTTGGCAGAGCCAGTCCCGACAAAACTCTACCATCTGGTGAGCAAGATGTATGAAACAGGCGAAATACCTTCAGACTTCAAGAAGAATATAATAATTCCAATCCCAAAGAAAGCAGGTGTTGACAGATGTGAAAATTACCGAACAATCAGGTTAATAAGCCACAGCTGCAAAACACTAACACGAATTCTTTACAGACGAATGGAAAAACTAGTAGAAGCCGACCTCGGGGAAGATCTGTTTGGATTTCGTAGAAATACTGGAACACGTGAGGCAATACCGACCTTACGACTTATCTTAGAAGAAAGATTAAGGAAAGGCAAACCTACGATTTGTAGACTTAGAGAAAGCTTTTGACAATGTTGACTGGAATACTCTCTTTCAAATTCTAAAGGTGGCAGGGGTAAAATACAGGGAGCGAAAGGCTATTTACAATTTGTACAGAAACCAGATCGCAGTTATAAGAGTCGAGGGAATGGAAGGGAAGCAGTGGTTGGGAAGGGAGTAAGACAGGGTTGTAGCCTCTCCCCGATGTTATTCAATCTGTATATTGAGCAAGCAGTAAAGGAAACAAAAGAAAAATTCGGAGTAGGTATTAAAATCCATGGAGAAGAAATAAAAACTTTGAGGTTCGCCGATGACATCGTAATTCTGTCAGAGACAGCAAAGGACTTGGAAGAGCAGTTGAACGGAATGGATGCTGTCTTGAAGGGAGGATATGAGATGAACATCAACAAAAGCAAAACGAGGATAATGGAATGTAGTCTAATTAAGTCGGGTGATGTTCAGGGTATTAGATTAGGAAATGAGACACTTAAAGTAGTAAAGGAGTTTTGCTATTTGGGGAGCAAAATAACTGATGATGGTCGAAGTAGAGAGGATATAAAATGTAGACTGGCAATGGCAAGGAAATCGTTTCTGAAGAAGAGAAATTTGTTAACATCGAGTATAGCTTCGAGTGTCAGGAAGTCATTTCTGAAAGTATTTGTATGGAATGTAGCCATGTATGGAAGTGAAACATGGACGGTTAATAGTTTGGACAAGAAGAGAATAGAAGCTTTCGAAATGTGGTGCTACAGAAGAATGCTGAAGATTAGGTGGGTAGATCACATAACTAATGAGGAAGTATTGAATAGGATTGGGGAGAAGAGAAGTTTGTGGCACAACTTGACCAGAAGGAGGGATCGGTTGGTAGGACATGTTCTGAGGCATCAAGGGATCACCAATTTAGTATTGGAGGGCAGCGTGGAGGGTAAAAATCGTAAGGGGAGACCAAGAGATAAATACACTAAGCAGATTCAGAAGGATGTAGGTTGCAGTAGGTACTGGGAGATGAAGAAGCTCGCACAGGATAGAGTAGCATGGAGAGCTGCATCAAACCAGTCTCGGGACTGAAGACCACAACAACAACAACAACATGGTATTCATCTACTACATCATTCATAACATCGTGGACAGCTAATTCCATTTTGTGGTTCATACAATGAACGACAGTTAAATCCTTATGTGAATGACTACGCAGTAGAGCAGCTACGCCTTTGTAAGGGGCAAGTATTGTTGAGGCACCATCTGGTGTGATACCTACAAGGTGTTTCTTTAGTACATAATTTGTAATGCCATACTTTTCAAGAGCTGCTAACAGTGTGCTGAAAATGCATTCTCCTGTCCCACTTTCTAATTCAACAATGTCAAAAAAGTAATTGCAAGCAACTACCTCAAAGGACAAACGTAAATATATTATTAAACAAGTTTTATTGGAAACCGTTGTACTTCCGTCCATCATGATACTGAAGTTTGTACCCGATTCTACAAGGAAGTGAGCAAGATTTTTTTTCATTTCTTCTCCTACGAACATAATGATATTTCGGCATGCATGGTCAGAATGAAGCATATTACCGACTGATAAACCATTAAGCTGTTGTAGTTCGATTACTGCAGGATACGATTTGAATGATAATTTCTGTTTAGCTATTATATATGCAGATCTGAACAACGAAGCAGTTGCGATAACTTTTTCTTGATGCTGCTTTCCCCACAACTTTGCATTTCAGTGACGCATTTTTGTAAACTTTTCTTCTCTTTTATACTCGTGTTTTCTACGCACTTCATGTGTGATTTACACTTTGCATGATCCCCGATTTTATCACTTATTTTTTTGGCGTTATTAGCAGAAACACCAGCTAAAAACGCGTTATCGATACGCACACGTTCACTGCTTTCCACCTTAAGTTCACAAACTTGTAAACACACTGTGCATATTACTAAGTTTTTGTCATTTACGGGCAGCCACGCATTAGTCTTTTGCCGGTTCTGAAAACGTGATAAGGTAACACAATTTCCTACTATAATTCCAAGAGTACTGTTACTCCCATTCCTACCTTGAGACGTGTCACAGTTTCCAGTCACCGGAGATTCAGTCTCTTCCCCTGTATTAGCACCATCATTACCGTTTTCTTTTTTACATTCACTATTTTAACTCTTTTTAGCACCACTGTTAGTATCCTGACTGTCACGGTTTGTACACGTATCAGGTAATGCACTGCTCTTAAGGAAATCAGAAATTTTCCTTTGTTTGAATGACATCCTGAAATTCCGTAGTTCTTACAGGCCCGGACGCACTCAACTCACTAATGAAGCTACTGAAGCGGGAACGTGTGAAGATCGCCGTGTGTGTGGCGGACGCGCGGCAAAGAACGAACGGCACCGATTAATTTGGAGTACGCGATGCTGGGGAGCCTGTGTTATGCTCCACCCACGTGGTTCGCGGCTAGCGAAGTCAGACTGTCCGATCCCGTCTGACCAGTACCGTTGCTCACTTCGCACCACTTTGTGCTTTCGTCCCTGTTAATCCGCGTCATACCGTTGCCAAAAGGTGGCCTAATGGTAAATGTTCGCACAGGTACCGGGCCGGTCGCCACCCTGTGTCAGGGCCCGGGGTGGGAATTTCAGCCCCCCAGCTCACCCAACTCTGCGGTACGACTGATACGGTATCACTGCCACACTACTTCCCTCGCAAGCTCGCAAGTAAACGGATGACGCACCTTAGACGAAAGCAACAATGACAACATGTTAATGATGATTTAGTTCTAAATGTTTTGAAATGCTTAACTACTACATAACACTTTTTCAAAATTAATAAGCAAAAATATTAATATTATTAATAGTAAGACTGTATTAAAAACTTTCAGTGTTCGGCTCCACAAATTTAAATTATATTTAAAGTTTTACTCCAGTGCATGGGAAATAAACATCCCAGGTTGGGATGCATATACTAAAACCAGAGGAGGGGATGGTCTGATGTAGATTGGGGGAAATCCCCCCCCCATACCTCCCCCCCCATCCCCCCCCGCCCCCCTGCAAATCGCACACTGCCCATATGACAATTTACACCTGCAGTGGGATGAAATTTGTAGTCTAGCATATGACATGTACGCTAGGTATCATGCTTCTTACTGTGAAAGTGCTGAAGAAGGGGTTGTCTACTCAGTCCACAGAAGCCATCACCGATCATCGTAATAGGCCGCTCGAAACACAACGAGATAATTACATCTGTACCAGATGTACGTATTGAATTTAAATCTTCTGCAAATTTCCTGGAACACACTGCCATGTATGCTCTAGTTCCACATGACTGTGTGATCAACTACCGCTCGCTCACAGGCGTTGTACAACGAGCTGTATAAATGAACAGGTGCTGTGCCATACCTAGAGCATTCCACAATGGCATCTCAAGGTGTAAACATCATTGCAGACGCTCAGGGATTCTATGATGGTGAGCGTAGACAGTTCATATTTAAAGATGTTGCATTCGTAGTGTACATAGAAGATGCCGTAATAATAGAGACATTCTCAGCAAACAAAGCGTCACCGAGGTCTTTTAAGGATGTGAAGTGCGTTGGAATTCACTGAGATGATACTGGCATACCATATAACGATATGGTGATGTCGCGTCTACTATTCAACCACACAGATACCATTATCTACGTGAAGGGGTAGGAGAAGATCTCGTGAATGCATCGAATCCTCATGTTTGTTCCTGTTCAAGACTTGTAATTCTACGGGTGCCCTGCTCTCCACTGACTCAAGAAGAAGAAGAAGAAGAAGAAGAAGAAGATGTAAATTTACTTTTAGGCTGGGTAAAAAATAAATAATTTTTTACTTTACAACCTCTGTGCTCTTTTTTCAACCCTGTTCCAGCGTTGACAGTGTTCATTTTTAACCAGATACTACGTCTGTGAGTTTCTTCAAGCACCAGAGGTATAATTTTAGACATGTGTGCTGTATGTCTTTGGAAGTGAACACTGTCACATGCCTCCTGCTCCCATAACCCAATTCGGGCTGCACGATAGGGATAATTCCACGCAGCCATTCTGTATATTTTGCTATCATCCATCTTAAACTTGATCTCCTTTATAGCACTCACTCTTCAGCAAAACTAATGTCATTTATGAACAGACAACCTTATATATATATATATATATATATATATATATATATATATATATATATATATATATACAGGGTGAGTCACCTAACGTTACCGCTCGATGTATTTCGTAAACCACATCAAATACTGACGAACCGATTCCAAATACCGAACGTGAGGAGAGGGGCTAGTGTAATTGTTTAATACAAACCATAGAAAAATGCACGGAAGTATGTTTTTTAACACTAACCTACGTTTTTTTTAAATGGAACCGCGATAGTTTTGTTAGCACATCTGAACATATAAACAAATACGTAATCAGTGCCGTTTGTTGCATTGTAAAATGTTAATTACACCCGGAGATATTGTAACCTAAAGTTGACGCTTGAAACATCCGACGTTCAGTTGCGTGTTGTAACAAACACGGGCCACGGTCGGCGAGCAGCATCTGCAGGGACATGTTTACGATGACGACCGTGTTTACGAGTGTGGCTGTAGTGCACTGTTGTGATTTGGTCTAGCTGTCGCAGTGTCCGCATGTACCGCTTGCTGCTATTGTTATTCTGCATTCGTCTCCGCACGCAGACCAACTCTAGTACACCGTGTTACCAGACGTCTGTGATAGTGTAGTGTTGTAGGAACTGTGACCATGGTGTATTCGAACTCTGAAAAGGCGGAGATGATACTCATCTACGGCGAGTGTCGACGAAATGCAGCTGAAGCCTGCAAGGTGTATGCAGAACGGTACCCGGACAGAGAGCATCCAACGTGCCGCACATTGCAAAACATCTACCGCCAACTGTATTAAACAGGTATGGTCGTAGCACGCAAACGGGTCCGTAACAGGCCCGTCACAGGAGAAGCGGGTGCAGTTGGTGTGTTAGCTGCTGTTGCCATGAACCCATACATGAGTACACGGGACATTGCGAGAGCCGGTGGACTGAGTCAAAGTAGTGTCATGCGCATACTGCATCGTCACCGCTTTCACACGTTTCATGCGTCGCTACATCAGCAATTACATGGTGATGACTTTAATCATCGAGTGCAATTCTGTCAATGGGCATTAACAGAGAATGCGTTGCAGTTCTACCTGTTTACCGATGAAGCGGGTTTCACAAACCACGGGGCAGTGAATCTACGGAACATGCATTACTGGTCCGTGGACAATCCTCGCTGGCTCAGACAGGTAGAGCGACAGCGACCGTGGACTGTAAATGTATGGTGCGGAATCATTGGCAACCACCTCATTGGTCCTCACTTCATTGCAGGGGCCCAAACAGGTGCAACATACATCGCGTTTCTACAGAATGACCTGCCAACGTTGCTCGAAAATGTCCCACTGGAAACGCGTCAACGTATGTGGTATCAGCATGATGGTGCACCTGCACATTCCGCAATTAACACTAGGCTGACCCTTGACAGGATGTTCGACGGGCGTTTCATAGGACGTGGAGGACGCATAAATTGGTCAGAACTTTCTCCTGATCTTACACCTCTGGACTTCTTTCTGTGGGTTACGTTAAAGGAGAATGTGTACCGTGATGTGCCTACAACCCCAGAGAATATGAAACAACGTATTGTGGCAGCCTGCGGTGACATTACACCAGATGTACTGCGGCGTGTACGACATTCATTACGCCAGAGATTGCAATTGTGTGCAGCAAATGATGGCCACCACATTGAACATCTATTGGCCTGACATGTCGGGACACACTCTATTCCACTCCGTAATTGAAAACGGAAACCACGTGTGTACGTGTACCTCACCCCTCATGGTAATGTACATGTGCGTCAGTGAAAAAGACCAATAAAAAAGTGTTATCATGTGGACGTAATGTGCTGTTCCAGTCTCTTCTGTGCCTAATGTCCATCACCGTTCCCTTTGGATCCGTACGTAATTCGGTGCTCTCCGATACACACGACCGAACAGCGGAGGAGTGGTACTCAAGCGTCAAATTTAGGTTACAATATCTCAGGATGTAATTAACATTTTACAATGCAACAAACGTCACTGATTACGTATTTGTTTATATGTTCAAATGTGCTAACAAAACTAACGGGGTTCCATTTAAAAAATCGTAGGTTTGTGTTAAAAAACATGCTTCCGTCCATTTTTTTAATGGTTTGTATTAACCAATTACACTAGCCCCTCTCCTCACGTTCGGTCTGTGGAATCGATTCGTCAGTATTTGATGTGGTTTTCGAAATATATCCAGCGGTAATGTTAGGTGACTCACCCTGTATATATATATATATATATATATATATATATATATATATATAACGCTATTGGGGACAGGATTCATGTAAATACTGACGACAAAGACGTATAGTGACAAATTTTTTTCGTTTATTCAGTTGACACAATTATAACATACTTCTTGAGGTACAATATAATTCTTGAGGCACAATGTAGTTTTTGAGGTACGATATAGTATTCTTGAGGTACAATTTCACTCTTATATTCCAGTTCAGATACTTTTACCTTACATACTACAAAATCAAGAATATTTTTTTACAGTTTTTTTCTCCAATAACACTGGAAATTTTTTTTAAATCTACACTAAAAACTAATGTGGAGATACTTTCTTTACTACAGCTAAATTCCACAGTCCCAGTAGCATAGCTTTTACAGTAATTCTGGTCGACTGTGCTCACTTAGAATCTAAATTGAACAGCCCCAATAGTAAAGATTTTTACAATAACAATTCTGATGGACTCTGAGCTACATAGATACACTCCTGGAAATGGAAAAAAGAACACATTGACACCGGTGTGTCAGACCCACCATACTTGCTCCGGACACTGCGAGAGGGCTGTACAAGCAATGATCACACGCACGGCACAGCGGACACACCAGGAACCGCGGTGTTGGCCGTCGAATGGCGCTAGCTGCGCAGCATTTGTGCACCGCCTCCGTCAGTGTCAGCCAGTTTGCCGTGGCATACGGAGCTCCATCGCAGTCTTTAACACTGGTAGCATGCCGCGACAGCGTGGACGTGAACCGTATGTGCAGTTGACGGACTTTGAGCGAGGGCGTATAGTGGGCATGCGAGAGGCCGGGTGGACGTACCGCCGAATTGCTCAACACGTGGGGCGTGAGGTCTCCACAGTACATCGATGTTGTCGCCAGTGGTCGGCGGAAGGTGCACGTGCCCGTCGACCTGGGACCGGACCGCAGCGACGCACGGATGCACGCCAAGACCGTAGGATCCTACGCAGTGCCGTAGGGGACCGCACCGCGACTTCCCAGCAATTTAGGGACACTGTTGCTCCTGGGGTATCGGCGAGGACCATTCGCAACCGTCTCCATGAAGCTGGGCTACGGTCCCGCACACCGTTTGGTCGTCTTCCGCTCAAGCCCCAACATCGTGCAGCCCGCCTCCAGTGGTGTCGCGACAGGCGTGAATGGAGGGACGAATGGAGATGTGTCGTCTTCAGCGATGAGAGTCGCTTCTGCCTTGGTGCCAATGATGGTCGTATGCGTGTTTGGCGCCGTGCAGGTGAGCGCCACAATCAGGACTGCTTACGACCGAGGCACACAGGGCCAACACCCGGCATCATGGTGTGGGGAGCGATCTCCTACACTGGCCGTACACCACTGGTGATCGTCGAGGGGACACTGAATAGTGCACGGTACATCCAAACCGTCATCGAACCCATCGTTCTACCATTCCTAGACCGGCAAGGGAACATGCTGTTCCAACAGGACAATGCACGTCCGCATGTATCCCGTGCCACCCAACGTGCTCTAGAAGGTGTACGTCAACTACCCTGGCCAGCAAGATCTCCGGATCTGTCCCCCATTGAGCATGTTTGGGACTGGATGAAGCGTCGTCTCACGCGGTCTGCACGTCCAGCACGAACGCTGGTCCAACTGAGGCGCCAGGTGGAAATGGCATGGCAAGCCGTTCCACAGGACTACATCCAGCATCTCTACGATCGTCTCCATGGGAGAATAGCAGCCTGCATTGCTGCGAAAGGTGGATATACACTGTACTAGTGCCGACATTGTGCATGCTCTGTTGCCTGTGTCTATGTGCCTGTGGTTCTGTCAGTGTGATCATGTGATGTATCTGACCCCAGGAATGTGTCAATAAAGTTTCCCCTTCCTGGGACAATGAATTCACGGTGTTCTTATTTCAATTTCCAGGAGTGTATTTATACACTTAAAAACTATTCTAACTTAGATGGCTAACGGCAGGTGAAAAACCTAAAAAATTATTCCATTTACCAGACGCACATGGTGCTTAGAAATATACGTTGACAGTCTGCACATGCATTGCATATGAACAAATAAATAAATATAAACATATTTTTTGTGTTTATGGTTTTTAATATTTTTGTGTAGGCTTTTTTAACATTTTTCTCTCACACACATGGTGTACATATAAATAATTTTTTCTTTTACTTTTTTTATATTTTTTTCCACACTTGGCCCATGTGCGTATATACACTTGAATCCAGTATACACAAATATTTACACGACACACACACACACACAAAATCACTTACACTATGAAATAGGGTTCTACTACTGCTCTGCAGACACACTCTCTCTCTCCCTCATTCTCTCACTCTCACTCAATCAGAGTCTACCATCTCTTCTCTTGCTAAACATGAGTAGTATGTGAGTATCGGAGAGTTTCAGTCCCCTCGTCGCAAATGAGCCTTTTATCATCATAATATGACAGGCCGATTTTAGACTACACCACAGTGTATACCTCATGTGCTCTCGACTGGATACTGGTCTGTCGTACCATATCAGGCAGCTGTAGTGAAGCACCATGAACACCACTGCACAGGCACCGCTTCTAGTCTTCGATAGAGAGGACTCTCAATGCCATACGATGCGCATCCTTATCCCACCTCTGGGTGGCACCTTCCAATGGGCTGGCCGGAGTGGCCGAGCAGCTCAAGGCGCTACCGTCTGGAACCGCGAGACCGCTATGGTCACAGGTTCGAATCCTGCCTCGGGCATGGATGTGTGTGAAGTCCTTAGGTTAGTTAGGTTTAAGTAGTTCTAAGTTCTAGGGGACTGATGACCTTAGAAGTTAAGTCCCATAGTGCTCAGAGCCATTTGAACCATTTGGAAACTTCCAGTGCGGGAGTGCATGCATGTTTGATCACAGACCTACAAACTCCACACTTGGCAATCCTTTCGCCTCGTCCTTCATAAGGCTGATAACCTTCTTATTCTGTGGGACATCAGTTTTGGGGTGGAGCCTTCTTGTGGAACTCGCTCTAGACAGAGCGCCAAATAGGCGTGTGCATCATGCAAACTAATAGGGTATTTGAGTTCTCCCTCCACCACATGCCTTACATCAGAATTAGCTGCCACCCCCCCCCCCCCCATGATTTTTCCACGTAATCCCTTGCATTCGTCTTCGGTCACCCATGATTGCTGCTGTCGTGTCCATATAAGTTAATTATGCCCAGATACATTATGTAACTTGAATCAAGGAATACATTGAACGTGTCACTCATCCGTGAGCTGTTTGCCTTCATGTGCCTATGGACACAATGGCAAAGTCCCCCCATGGATCCCACGCTCAAAGAAAAGAAGCATGTCAGTATTGGTCTATAATTCGACACTGCACTTCGTTTTCTTGAGCACTGCGCCCAAGATGACCCAGGTGCCATGTAATAAAAGACGGGATTCAAACAGTATGTGACCATGCATAGACTTCATAATTTCTCAAAAACTTCTGCAAGAAAGCACATAGTTGTGTCCACGTAAAGTTGTACGTCCTCTCCTAAAGTGGACATTTTGAATTCTTACCAGACTTTTATGGCAAGCTCATACCTTGCATCCATTATGGCGTTGCCTGTAAGATTTCTGGAGAATGCAGTTATGTTGGGTAGTTGGGTTTCATTGAATTTCTCCATGTTATCCACATACTCGTAAGGCAAAACCCCTTCCTAGTCACAAGCTGAAATGTGTCCCTGTCGGGAAATGCAGCTTGAGGCAGAGATTCAATGACTTTCAGGAGTGTTGCCTGAAGAAACGTAGCCTATCAAGGAAGTGGAGCATAATTTTTGGCGTCATTCATTTGGAAGATGAAATGTATTTCTCGATGTTCTCATGTACAACACTGATCTGATTCTTCTCCCAACCACAACCAGACAAGTGCTCAACTAGACAGTGAGCGTCATACCCACTTAAATTATGGAAGACAATGGGTATGTGCCTTGGTAGCTGGTACTTAAAATTGCACACTGAACTGTCAGTGGTATTTATGAGGAGCTCCCATTTTTCTGTCTAACGGCAGCTCACAGATATAGCAGTCAACTGCATTATTATACAAATCATCATTCTCCTCCGATTGGGTAAAGGGGAACGTTGTCGCTGTAAAGCTTATCAACATCCGATGAAAGTCTTTCGAGCTCATTGAGCAGTCAAACCACAGGATTACCCCTGACATAAGACTTGTGGTCGTTAAGACTCGAATCATAGTATAATATTACTGGTATTTAAAAAAAATTTATATTATGTTAACCACTTTTGCTGCTGGCAATTCTTCTGAAATGCGAAAATAGTGCATAGAAAATTTTTACTTCTTTATGATGGAATTATATTTCGCAAACCAGCATCATATTCCCTAATCAGACCGACAAGAACGTTGACTGAGGGCATTGTTTAAAGGCCAATCACCGATCTCAAAATTATGCAGTTTGTGTAAGTATTGGAGCAAGGGGGACACGAGGACTCTCTGCATTGTTGCCAGATGCATTCAAGATGCCAGCAGTGACATTATTCAATATGGTGTCATGTAGACTTGGCAACAGCGCATGGCCTCATCCAAGATGGCAGCCATGACGTCATTCAAGATGACGGATTTTGGCAGGAAGTTTGAATTTTGGTGCCTGACCCCCCTCCCCAAGAAAAATGGCGGGAAGTTCAAATTCCAACAGGATAATGCACCGCACTAAGGTTATCTCTACTAAGGTCAGAAAATCGCGGGAACATAGCTCACTTGGCCTACCTCCACTAACCTAAGTCATCCTACTGCCACCTCTTCCTGTGAACTGGCACCAAGTTTGAATTTTAGCAGTAAACAAAGGTTAATATGCATATCTCTACTAAGCTAAGAAAATGGCGGGAAAGAAAGGGCACTTGCTGTAACATCAGTCACCTAACCACCACCTACTCCTAAGGAATTGCGGGGAAAGGACTTGCAAATAATTCTTTATTTGTGAATTTTAAAATTTTCCCGGCGAATTGACTGTTCAAACAAATTTTGGGCTTGCAGCCGGTCGTCGTTCAATACTTCGCACGATATTTCAACTGGGCACCTGCCAGTCATCTTCAGGTGAGCCGTCGCAGACTGGCGATAAAGATCTCCGCTCCGCAATATATAGCGTACTGTAACTATTCTGCGCATGCGTCGAAAACTTGATAGTTGAACCAACACTGCCCGCCGGCAGCGCCCTCTCTGGTGGAATAGCGGAACTCAGTCGCCCTCTGCGTTGCTGTTAGCCACGGCCATCGACGCACTCTGTCGTCTTCGATTTGAGCAAATCGTGGAGATGATGGGATTCCATGCACTGTCCAGCTGGTAGCCGCTGTCACGGTTTAACAGATTTTCCGCCAGTCGTATTTCTACGGATTCTTTAATAATGGAGTCCCAGAAAGACGTTGCTGTAGACAAAATCATTGTTTTCTCATACTCCATTGAATGTCCAGTAGAAATACAATGTTCAGCAATAGCGGACTTGCTTGGCTGTAAAAGACGGGTGTAACGTTGATGTTCAGTGCAGCGTTCTTTCACGGTGCGTGTGGTTTGACCTATGTAAGCCATACCACATTGGCACGGTATTTTGTAAATTCCGGCCTTTCGTAGTAACAGATTGTCCTTAACTGATCCCACAAGGTCCGCAATCTCCGATGGTGGGCGGAAAACCACTTTTACCTGAAATTTTCGGAGTTTTCTTGCTATTTTAAACGAAGTGTTGCCAACGAAAGGAAGAAAAGCTAAAGATTGTTCCGGCATGTTCTCCTCTTTATTCACTTTCTGCTTCTTAGTTTTAACTGTTAGTGCCCTGTTAATCTGCCGGATGGAATACCCATTTTCGCTGAATACTGTCTGTAGATGGGCGAGTTCTTGAGATAAGCAATCTAGATCTGAGACAGTACGAGCTCTATGAGCAAGTGTTTTAAGCAAACTCATGGTTTGCGATGGGTGATGGCAACTCGATGCTTGCAGGTACAAATCAGTATGAGTGGGTTTCCGGTAAACTGAATGGCCTAGAGAACCATCATTCTTCCTTCGAACCAGGACATCCAAGAAAGGGAAACAACCATCTTTCTCTATTTCCATGGTGAACAGGATGTTGCTATGAATGGAGTTGAGGTGATGTAGAAACTCCATTAATTTATCTTCTCCATGAGGCCACACTATGAAAGTGTCATCCACATACCGCCAGAAAACTGTTGGCTTCAGGGCACCGATTCAAGCGCTCTCTCTTCAAAGTCCTCCATAAAAAGGCATCCAAGCAAGTCCGCTATTGCTGAACATTGTATTTCTACTGGACATTCAATGGAGTATGAGAAAATAATGATTTTTGTCTACAGCAACGTCTTTCTGGGACTCCATTATTAAAGAATCCGTAGAAATACGACTGGCGGAAAATCTGTTAAACCGTGACAGCGGCTACCAGCTGGACAGTGCATGGAATCCCATCATCTCCACGATTTGCTCAAATCGAAGACGACAGAGTGCGTCGATGGCCGTGGCAAACAGCAACGCAGAGGGCGACTGAGTTCCGCTATTCCACCAGCGAGGGCGCTGCCGGCGGTCAGTGTTGGTTCAACAACAAGTTTTCGACGCATGCGCAGAATAGTTACAGTACGCTATATATTGCGGAGCGGAGAACTTTATCGCCAGTCTGCGACGGCTCACCTGAAGATGACTGGCAGGTGCCCAGTTGAAATATCGTGCGAAGTATTGAACGACGACCGGCTGCAAGCCCGAAATTTGTTTGAACAATTCTTTATTTAATCATTTTCATGTAGTAAGGCCATCCAGTGTGTTCACCACGAGACCTAGTGTACATGGTCACCACCAGAGGTTGCTCCCATCTGTCATGTAATCCAAGATGACGGCAAACAGTGCGTTCACCAAGAGCTCCAGACTCTAACTGACATAGTACACAGTACCAGCACCAGAGGGCGCTGTTGTATGTGACGTCATCTGATGATGCGACTATCATTATTCTAGATGGTGACATCATTGTGGTCACCACGAGGCCTAGTACATATTGACACCATCAGAGAGTGCTACTGTGGAGTTAAAATGAAGTTTCGCAAATGCCACACCCACCCACACTTGGAAGGAAATACCATTGTCCTCAACCAACCACCACGTCCCCTTACCAACCCATGTTGTTGGGCTAATGTAACGTGTACTAATGTGTACTAAAGTGTAGTAATGTGCACTAACTTGTACTAATGTGTCTATGATGGACATAAGTTTTTATTTTGAAAGCAATGACTCCACCACGAGACCTTGGCTCCAACTGACCTAGTACACATTACTGCCACTTGAGGGTACTGTCATCCCTCCTGTGACCTAATCCCAGATGGTGGCCTGTATGGGTAAAATGGTGCTAAAATGACTCAGGTTGTGCTGGGCTGCTGAGGAGACTAAGGAAGCAGCGCACTCTATTTATTGTGGAAAATTTTATTTAGCGATGTAATATATTTGTCACACTGACACAAAACACTCGCCCTTACATGCTTGGGGTCAGAGTACACAGTCTGCAGACACGCAAATAACTCCTAATTTTCCCGAATAATTTCAGTACAGACCTGAAAACTGTTGTTAAATAATTCTGCACAGTGATGTGTAGAAACACTCAGTACTCATAAACTGTCCAAATAACGGATATCACAGCCTACAGACCTGCTCACAAATTAATGCAATCAATGTGGGCAGGCACCTGCTGCCACCCCCTGTAAAGTAGAGTGCAGAGGAGATTAGCCGCAACCCTCGCTAAGTGACGCAGCTGTCAGCTGTCAAACCACACACAGCTACCCTCAAGCATGAGGTGGCCACATCCCTTACACACTTGACACCTGACAAATTCCTATCCACATACGTGTTCACCTGGACACTGGTGCAGACGCCTCCGGGGCGCGCACAGCTGCGAATCGACGCCAGACACATGTGAAAGTCCCCCCTAACGGAACATATGAGGTGCGTTCAGCCGCGCGTACCCACGAAATGTCTGCATGGCGACTCGCCATCTAAAATTTGCTCAATTTTATTCTTATGTCACATGGCTTTATAAAAAATAACAGCCAGGTCGACCTCTCAGCAATTGTAAACTGTCCCAGAAACAGTTAACGCTCGCTTTCTTCACGTCTCAGCTTGTATGTACAGAAATTCTTGCACTAACAGAACCTGTTCTTGAAAATAATGCCTAATGCACTCTTCCCAGCGCTCCAAACGTGATTCCCTTCTTGCTCTCAACATATGCAAATTTTCTCACCGCTATGTAGAGGTTCCTATATCCCAGTACAAAGGATGTGAATGAATAGAGCATTATGATACACTCTTATCGAATTTACCTGTAGAATTACTGATGCCACCGTTATCGAAGCTCCTCAGCCTTTTTTTCCTTCTGCGGACGAGACATTCAGCGGTTATTTTACACAGATCAACATATTACAACGACAACTAAACGTCGCAAAGCGCCATACATATCGCCAAACACGGGAAGACTCTTACTCAATCACACTGCTCCCTCACCGAGGACAGGAGCTTGAATATTACAACGTGAAACCGACCTACGACCCATCAATATATCACTCTGTAGCCTACATAATGTCAAATACGTGAAGAATCCTACTCAATTACTGTGCTCCCCCACCCAGGACAGGAGCTTGAATATTCGTGCGCAAAACCGAGCTCCAACTCAGCAATATATCACCGTGTACTGTGTCGATGTTGTAAACGTACAGTTCATATCCTCTGCCAAACAAAATCATCCCTTTTACATCATAGCACCCTCAGTGGACCAAAGTCACACTCAGAACTGTTCTACAAATTCGCGATCGTTATCCCTCGACACAAATGCGTTACTGTTTCTAATCCGAACCTGCTTCCCTGCTTCCTTGCTTTTCTACTCACATCTCCAGACTCGGGGATTACAAGGATATGCCCATTTTCACCATAATATCATACCATCTGGTGATCATCCCTCCGGAATTACAGCTTCGGGTGCTCAGTTTGTCACACTGCAGGTACTGGTGTATGTACCGTATTAAAGTTTTGGCTCACTGGCATGTGTATTGGCCCAGCATCGATGGCGATGTTGAGCGCCTTGTCCATGGGTACACTGTTTGTGTGCATCACCAGGCAAGCAAGTACCCCTCAGTCGTTTACACCCTGGCCTGTGCCTCACCGGCCCTGGGATCGCATCCATGTGGACTTTGCGGGCCGTTTTTGGGGTCCATGTGGTTACTCATCGTCGATGCCTACTCCAAACACCCATATGTTGCCCGCTGAGATCCACCACCACGGAGGCTCTGGCCCAGGTTCTCGCCACTGATGGCCACCCACACATGTCGGTCTCAAAAATGGTCCCCAATTCACGACGTCCTCCTTCCACGACTTCGGTGAGGCCAGTGGTATCAAACATATCCGTAGCCCCCCTTTCCACCCTTCGTCCAATGGCGAGGCAGAGAGGCCAACCATGTCGGCCCTCACCCCGTTTTTGAGAACCTATCGCACTACGCCAATTGACGGATGCAGTCCGGCAGAGCTCCTCCGTGGGCGACAGCCGCGGCCCCTGCTCCATTTGCTGCTGCCGCCCTCCTCCCGCCCCCACTGCCGGCCCTCGCAGCGGTATACCCCTGGCACGGCCGTGTGGCCCCGCGAGTACGGGCGCAAGGTGGATTGGACACCCGCCACGGTCGTCGCGGCCCGTGGGCGGCGTGTTAAGTCAGTGCAGACGTCGAAATGGTTGGAGCGCCGCCATCATAATCAGCTCCGCCCTCGTGCTGCCACGGACTCGGGCCGCCGCCTCCTTCCCTACCTCCTTTGGGTACGGACAGAGACCTCGGGTCACCGTCCCAGCCCCCGGTTGCCGTCTCTCCGCGGACCTGCCGCCGGCCCTCTCAGCCTCCGGGTGGATCGGCGGCTCCATCCCCCGCCCTGGACTCGGGATCGGCTGTCACGGATACCTCGGGGGTCCCTTCCTCCACGCCAGTTGCGGTTGATACGCCCAGTTCCTCTTGCCACTGCCGCCCACCTCGGCACCGTCCGCGGCGTTTCCGCCCCCACGTGCAAGTTTCAGGGGGGAGGGATCTGGCACCGCGCGCCGCGGAATTTGAATCCGCGCCAGACGTCGTGGACGTCGAAGACACGTAGAGGTCTCTGCACTGACGCGCCGTAAGCTGTGGCGGCGCTCGCCTCCTGGCCCGCTTTTAGTGTGAGGGCGCTACAGTGGAACATGTGATTCCAGCGGCCAAAAGCGGCGCCCCCGATAGCGTACTTAAGCGCTTGCCTTTCGCTGAGCCAAGAAGTCTAATCTCGAGTACGTCTGTTGACACATCGCCTCTTGTTAGGCAGCTTACTGACTTGATCTGTGTACGACTGGACGTGTTTGTTAGGTTTTCTTGTGAATCTGTTGGTCGATCTTATGGTTGTTTGTTCTGTCCTTCGTTGGTCGTGTCCCTCCTCTCCCGTTGTGATGTTGTCCGCGGGTCACGCCGCGCTTTACGTCATTTCTACCCCGCGACCGTCCCGGTCGCAGTTACAACAGCTGCGGTCACCGCAAGGAGCTCTCTTGGGAGTCCAGTAGTTTGTATCCGATGCACCAGTGTTTACTGTAACTCTCGATAACTCCCAGTAAGAACGCGAAAGAGAAATTTCGTCGCAATTGAGGAAAACAAGATCCATTCGGTCTTTTTCCGAAAAGAAAAACTCGGCTGATTTCGCCGTATTAAACCACTCCTGGAAATCCATATTGTTTGTAGTTGAAACAGCGTGCGTCTGCCTGTGACACTCGAACTATCTCAGTAAGGATGGGACATAGAAATTGTGTCGCGATTAAAAACTACAGGCCACATGCAGGCCTTTCTCAGGGAGACTAACACGGCTACTATCACCCCATGGAGCACTGTTGGGAGTCCAGTAGTTTGTATCCGATGCTCCACTGCCCACTTACTGTAACCCTCGAACACTCCCAGCAAGCACGCGACACAGAAATTTCGCCGCAATGGAAACGAACGTGCTACACGCCTGCTGCACTCGCTGTATTGCACCTCTCCTGGGAGTCCAACAGTTTGTAGCTGATGCAGCACTGCTGCTCACTGTAACCCTCAAACCATCCCAGTAAGGATGCGACATAGAAATTGCGTCGCGATTCAAAACTACAGGCTCCATGCCGACTTTGACCAAGAGACTAAGGCGGGTGCAGTCACCGCATGGAGCCTCTTTTGGAAGTTCAGTAGTTTGTATCCGACGCACCACTGCCCGTTTACTGTAACCCTCGAACACGGCCAGTAATGATGCGACATAGAAATTGCGTCGCAATTGAAAACAACAGGATGCATGCCGTCTTTTTCCGAAGAGAAAAACGCGGCAGCGATTGCCGTATAGAACCTCTTCTGGGAGTCCAATTGTTTGTAGCTGCTGCATGCACTGCTGCTCACTGTGTATGTAAGCTGTATGAACAAAATATGAATCACATTAACTAACAGTAAACACTCAAAAGATGACGTAAATGTATTTTGGAAATGGTTTGTCTTCTGTAATGCTGATACTGCTGGTCACGGTCAGTTTTGCCCAATACTATGTGCTCTGGCCATGCTGCACCTGCTGCTATCTTCCTGACATTAGAAAATGGCAACAGTGAGCATCTGTAAGTAGTGATTCTATGCATGTTATGCCTCATTGTTTCAGTTTTTGCCGCTCGGTGGCACCATAGTTGGGCCGCAGTAGTCGCGTTCGGAGAGAAATTTAAAAACGTCCAAGTCGGCAGGCAGTAGCAAATACAAAAGTTAGAAGGAGATTCAAAACAAACCTGCTTCTCGGCGTACTATAATGCAGAAAATTTAGAAGTCAAAGTTTGCAGATGGCAGTAAATTCAAGTAAATTAAAGATTTCAATGTTGGGAAATTTAAAAAGAACTGCTGGGAAATTAAAAAATCCAACTAGCTGAGTTAAGTATTATACCGCAGCCCCCCTCCTTTCATTTCCAAACTAAGCACAGCGAATTATTGAAAGAAGGCATCCTGTCAATGTAGTTTTTAAAATACCCACCCCTCCCCTCTCCCCTCTTCACTTCCCCCACACCTCCACCCACCTCTCTGCCCTCCTGTTCTCATCTTCACCAAAGTGCAGTACAGTGCAATATTAAAATACCAAGATGACGAAAACAGAGTAATTATCTGGCTTATGCCCTCTCCTCCCTTTCCTCTTTCCAAGCAATGAGAGTGTAATATTAGCAAATAGCCCAGCTGTGATAACGGGAAATTTAAAACACTTTTCCCCTCCCCTTTTTCTGTATTTCCATACAATCATATCACCTTATTAAAAGTCCAACATGATCTAAGAAGACCAATTGTGTGGTTTATAATCAGAGTCCGTTTCTTCTCAACCACTCATAGTGCAATATTAACAACCCAAGATGATGAAAATAGACCACCTGTGAGCCTTATACCCCACATCTTCTTCAGTAAAAGCTAGAGTGTACATTAAACATAATAGTAAACGGGGAACGCTATACGACGACACACTAAACACTAAACGGTAGATGCTAAGTAGTGAACACTAAATGGTAAATACTAAACGCTAAACAGCAAACTTTAAATTCTAAGCGGTGAATGCTCAACAGTTGACAGTCAACGTCAACTACCTAATGGTGAAAGCTAAACACCACACACTGAACGCAAAATGGTGAATGCCATAAAGTAAGCACTGACTGCCTGAAGGTAGTTGATAACAATAAACGCTAAATGTCTAATGCTAATCGCCTAACAGCAACTGATAAACAACAAGAGCCCAATTCTTTATGGTGAATGGTAAATACTAACCACTTAACAGTAAACCAAAATGCTATATGATGAACGCTAAGAGTCTAATGAGAAACGCTAAATGGGAAATGCTAAATGGTAAACACGAGATGTTTAATGGTGAATGCTAATATCAAGTGCAACATGCAAATATATTACAAATGTCTACGAAAAGTGGTGACGGATAAAGATATTGTTTAGCTGAATCAGTTTATGAAAAGTGAAATATGATTGTCAATCCAAGTAGACCTCCGGTATAATGTTAAAAAGTGATTCCAAGGACTACATTATGCATCATTGACATACAAACATATCTCTGTATTTCTCACATCTTTAAGTGCTGTACACTTTACCGTTGTCTCTCTTTGAAAGTAATCATTTCTTTTCTCACACACAACAACATCAAAATTACTTTATTTTTTAATATATTGCAGACGAACAAGGGATGGGAGCATAGTATTTAAACAATTTTAAAATGGTGTCAAATTATAATATTTCCGACGTATGAGTACACTTCCTTCTACTGTCCTCCCTACATACATTAAGCCACAGTTTAGTGTTGAAAGATAAAGATTTTCACCATATCCTTTCAGAATCCATAATACTCATCATTTCCGTCATAAAAGTGGTGCCATGTTACATTATTTACACATGCAGTTATATCTGTGACATAATATTAATGTGATGTCATTGTTTTTGTATCCCGCTTGGAAGGCAGCGCGTGGCTCTACTCCTTAAAACTGACAAAGAGGCTGAATGAAAGGAAGCGAGTAGGAGCAGGGGTGGTAAAGTACGTCGGTACTGCAAGTAAAGTAAAAGAAGTTTTCACTGGTGCGTGAAAATATACAAGTGAATATGTATCTTTGGTACAAATGAGCACGTAGGTGCAAAGCCAAAGTCCGGATAAGAAAATCTCCATAGTAAGCTAAGCTGAACCGATGGTTCTCGGCCGTCTGCTCTTCATGAACTGGGTGAAAGTGGAGCGGCGTTCGAGGAGCTGCACAGCGTCTCCTAGATGGCGCCGTCGTCCGTGTAGATCGTCCGCTCTCGTAGTGCCAACCTACACTGTGGCATCGGAACTGTCGATACCACAAATGTCAAAGTTATATATTATTTACTTCTCGTTAAAGATCAAAATGTCTCCAAGGCCAAATGTATACATTATATATATATATATATATATATATATATATATATATATATATATATATATATATATATATATCTGTGTTAAGTATGTCAAATGCTGCGACCTCTGGTAATCATTTCTCTTTCCCTCCCTCTGCCTCCTTCTTGCTCACACATATCTTGGTACTTCATATATCAAACACAACTAGGCTCCTTAAACACACATGGGATCAGTAATAAGTTCTGGTTGGTTTTTCAGAAGTTGCAATAAATTTTCCATGAAGTTACCCTCTGCACTACATTGTAATTTAATTTCCTCATTAAATCAATTCTCTTACATAGCTTGTGTGCATCTGTCTCATCATTAAATATCATCTCTAGATATCTTTTTTTTCTGCAAAACAATATAAATGCTAGACCTCTGAAACATTGTGCTCATCAGCAAGCCACATTACACGTGTTACTTACTGTCAGTTCAGCTCTTCGCCCGCCACTGCCACACAGCGATAGCAACACAGCCCACACTGAGATGCCTCTGCACGTCTCACCTATCCTGATAAGATACAGTCCAGCTGAGAGGCAGAGACAGTCACTAACGTTTAATGGGAACAGTGCATAGAACGAAGAGTGTTGCTCACCGTACTCAATTCATGGATGCGTGTATAAATTTTTGTAGCTATTACCTGACGCAAACACCAGAGAATCAGATCTGGCTCACACTGCGAGTCACAATCAGACTCTAGGGGACACAAGGAGTGCACTGTTGCAGTAGGCAGAGCACTCTTCATAGTACATCTCCACACCGAGCCTTGTCGTAATAAAGAGGTGCAGACAGCATCTAACGGCTCATTCTGTGCGCCTTGCGCCGTGTAGCCATAACACGTAAGCTGTATGCTCAGCTACTCCTTGACATCCGAGCACTGAGTGAAATTTCGAATGCAACGCTAACTGAGAATAACTGAGACAGCATGGCTGGGAAAAATCCACTGACACCTCTAGAGAAAGTTGGAAAACGGTGGTCTCTCCTGGTTGGATGAGGCTATGTCCAGCTTAAATACGAATCTTTCCAAACCAACAGTCTCAGTGCTTATATTCAATATATTCTCTTTCATGATTTGTTTTACGTGACACTGAGGTGACAAAATTCATTGGATACTTCCTAACATTCTGTCGGACGTCCTTTTTCCCAGTGGAATGCAGCCACTCGACGTGGCTTGGACTCAAGTAGTCGCTGGGAGTCGCCTGCTGAAATATATTCATCCGTGCTGCTTCTGTAGGAGTCCATAACTGTGAAAGTGTAGGGCTTCGTGTGCGAACTGACCTCTAGACTATGTCCCATAACTATTCAATGTGATTCACGTCGGGTGATGTGGGTGGCCAAATCATTCGCTCAAATTGTCCATAATGTTCTTCAAACAAGTCACTAACAATTGCGGCCCAGTGACATGTTTGGGAACATGTAGCCATTAATGTCAGAAACTGGTCTCCAAGAAGCCAAACATAACCATTTCCAGTCAATTATCGGTTCAATTCGATCAGAGGACCCAATCGATTCCATGTAAACACAGTCCACCGTAATGGAGCCACCATCATCTTGCACAGCAGTGCCTTGTTGACAACTTGTATCCGTGGCATCATAGGGTCTCCATGACACACAAAACCTACCATCAATTCTTACCAACTGAAATCAGGACTCATCTGACCAGGCTACGGTGTCCCACTGTAGTGTCCTACCAGTATGGCCATGAACACAGGAGAGGCACTACACGTGCTGTCGTGCTGTTAGCAAAGGAACTCGTGTTGGTCGTCTAATGAAAAGCCCATTAATGCCAAGTTTGCGGCACTGCACTAATGGATACGTTCGTCGTACGTCCCACACTGATTTCTGCAGGTATTTCACTCAGCATTGCTTGTCTGTTAGCACTGACAACTCTGCTCAAACGCCGCTGATCTCGGACGTTAAGTGAAGGCCATCGGCGACTCCATCGTCTGTGGTGAGAGGTAATGCGACAAGAAACTGTTTGGGATCTTTGAACCCATCATGGTTGACCGTTATGCCAATAAATATTCGATTTTTGAAAACTGAAATCCTGCAAACACATTCTAGACAATAATCTCTGGTATCAATACGCCTTATGTATGGGTTACCCATTATTTATAGTTATATACTTCTTTCTTAGGTCTGATACTAAGAACGGCGGTCATGATAATGACGACGATGTCCAAAAAATTTCAGGTGTTCTTCTGCTATTGCAGCTTCTCATGCTGTTGCTGCTCGATAATTAATATAACATTAAATGACGAAACACACATGAGTGATTAGTAATACTGTTAATAGTGAAATACGTATTAAATAAAAATAAAAACAGGTATGAGTTATCAGGATATATAGGTTGTTCAAAAAATGTCGATTACTTCGAGAGGTCGTCGTATTCACCGAAAGAAGAATACTAAGTCCGATAAACATGGCTCCAGAAATACATACTTTCCGACATAAACACGTTGTTATAGGAAGGGCTGCATGTCGGTTGGTTGCTGATATTAGCACAGTTCTTGTATTGGCACTCCATCAAAAGCGTCGGCAAGGTATTATGATCTCTTACTCACAGTATCCTACCTACCATTAGGTGGTCTGCTGTCAGTCGTGCGGTTCGAGTCGTGTTGTCGGCTACGCTAGTTTTCGTCGTGTTTCTGTGCCATATTGTACACTACTGTCAACCGTGGGTAGGTATCATGGCGTTTTATCTTCTTCACTTATTGTTTACTGTCACTGTACGTACAAATGGTGTAGTATATTTACATTTTCTCTCTTCCACCACTTCTTACCATGGAAGCCTACTACTCGACAAATGAAATGGGGGATGTGATATTCTGCTATGGTTTAGCAAATGGACGTAGAGTGCGAGCCTGTGCCATCTACGCTAAAGAAATAATAATAAAAAAAATCCATAGTACAGAGTGCTCTCTGAAACTCTGTTCAGCAGACTCTGTTCATCAGACATTTCAAACGTCTGAGGGACTCAGGTACCCTTGCACATCGGAAGACTCATAGTGGAAGGCGCTGCACAGTATAAACGCCTGATATCCTGTTATGGAGGAATGTGTGCTGTGTTTGGTGAAAAACAAAAACGCACCATATTATCGGCGTGTGACGATTGACAACAGCAGAAGGCGAGTTTCACTCTCTTATCTGTGGGGTAATTCATGAATAATTGCTATGCTCTTATCATCTACATCGTGTTCGGGACCTAAGGCCACAGGATCATCATAGTAGACGGTGGTTCTGTAAATGGCTTTGCAGAAGTGTGCCACAGATCCCCTGTCCACATCCAATATTTTATTTACCAATGAGACACAGTTCGTAAGAGATGGTGTTTTGAATTTTCATAACCGTCGCATATGTGCAGATGTAAATCCGCAAGCATTTCAGGAAAGAGGACATTAACACTGATTCTCAAATAATGTATGGGCTCAAATAGTTGGCGATAGATTAATGTGCGACCACGAAAGTTAACTGGGGCACATTATCTAGAACCTTTCATTAATGTATTGCCTACCTTGTTGGAAGCTGTACCAGTGCAGTAACGATTATGAGTGTGCTTCATGCATGGTGGCGCACCAACACACTTTAGTCACAATGAGCACAGACATCTGATGCAGACATTCCAGAACCACTGGATTGGTCAGGGGAGCCCCACACCATGGCCTGCTTGTCCCCCACATCACCACCCCCTAGACGTTTGGTTGTGGGAAAACTTGACGTACGAACATTAGAGTGTCGCATTTTCAATGCATGTGAGTAAGTAGAACAACAACTGGGTGTACTTCAAAGGATGTGTCATTCCTCGCAGAGGGCAGAGGAGTAAACTGTCATGAATGGACACACACACACACACACACACACACACACACACACACACACACAAAATGGCTCTGAGCACTATGGGACTTAACATCTATGGTCATCAGTCCCCTAGAACTTAGAACTAATTAAACCTAACTAACCTAAGGACAGCACACAACACCCAGCCATCACGAGGCAGAGAAAATCCCTGACCCCGCCGGGAATCGAACCCGGGAACCCGGGCGTGGGAAGCGAGAACGCTACCGCACGACCACGAGATGCGGGCCACACACACATATATATATATATATAAAAACATCGAAACAGTTGGTAAATTGAAGATTTATTTAAACCCCTTTACCACAGTTTCAACGTTCATAAAAACGTCTTCTTTAGAAGCAAATATTGAGAATGTAAACACGTTAACAGTGAAAACACACACACACACACACACACACACACACACACACACACACACAGATATATAATGTCTATGTTTAAGTTGCACCAGTTCATTTAAAATGGCTCCATCTTTGTAAGTACAATGTTTAAAATGCCTCTAATTCATCTACTAGATGAAGCCTATAACCTCTACCTCCTTTGTGCAAAAGTCTTGAGTCTTATAGTTTCTGTGTAGTGTTTTACAGAAGACTCCCACTGTCATTAACGTAACAGAGAAGTAGCTTGAGCTTGCTTAGGACTAATGGACACATCATTTTCCCCGTCAGTTAAGGCTAGTGGCACTGTGTTTCTTCGTCGTTATGATGTAAATATATTTCTAGAGGTTTGTTGTTCACAGTTTTTCAGCTATGTTATTTTTGCGTGTTATACTCGTTTTACCATCTTAACCACCCTACCACTATCCCTCCCCCCTTCCTTTTCCTTTCCCCCACTCAACATCTAACTTTCCCACCTTCCCTCTCTTCCCCTCATTACGACCCTGGTCTTTTCGCTATTGCTTCTATTTGCAATATCTCACAGTCTACGTAATTCGTTTTTACCACAGTGACCTTCTTAGATGGTAACTTATTACCTGTTTCCTAAAAACACTCAACAGCCCAAACCATATAAAACATCGCTTTATGTAAGGCAATCGGTTCCGACGGACGTTGCTATCGTTTTCAGGTCTGTGTGAAAGAGCATATAAATGTAAAGTGTCTCATAATATGATTTAAGAGACAACATTTGTGATAAACGTTTGAGTTTGGCATTACATAAACGGGAGTTGAACTGTAAATTTACATATCTTAATTTTTTTGTTTTGAAACGTGCTTATTTTATGTTGCGTGTCACGCGAAGTAGTCATGTTTATAAAAATCAGCACATTATAAAAGGCTTGCCATAACTAAAAAATTTAAAAAAAACATAGAGCATCTTTAACAAATGGCCATGTTGCCATTACTTATATATATATATATATATAATGGAAACATGGGCTTTTTTCACTGTTTAGATTACGTCAAGCTTACTTAAATAATGAGCTGAACACTGCAGCACATTATTTAAGTAAGCTTGACGTAATCTAAACAGTGAAAATCCGCTTGAAACGGTGTATAAGGTACACCTGACCGGTAACATTGCAAAAGATAACATCTGTAAAGCGTCCTACAATCGCTAAGTGACTCTTACATCAGCACCGTGTAAGAGACTGTAAAAAATATTCTTTTCACATTTAGATTTAACTACTTTAATGAGTGACCTTTACGAATAATAACAGTTACAAAACTGCACTTTACTTACAACTGAATCACATTTTTATTCATATTTTCCAATTCGCATGTTATTACTACTGCATGCATAACAGAAAAATTAAGGTATTTACTTTGCAACACTTTACTTCATTTTTGTTGTTGTCCCGCATCCATACCGCAAAGCAACAGTCGCGAAAGCGCACAGGTCCATTGCTGCAGGTGATGGTGAGTGGGGCGAGAGTGGGTTTGGTAGGATACATCCTGAACAATGATGGAGTAGCACTTGCAGTGCATAGGTTCAGTAAATACCCTCAAACTACAAAATATGTACAAATCTTTCCAACTAGTTTATTGTGACCTTGAAGTATAATTATTCACATACAGCTATGTGTAAAAGCGTAGAATGCTAATATTGTGAGCCTGGTGAGACCAGAAACAACCACAGTTCAAGCATGCCACATAGGTAATCGTCCTTTAGATGGACAGAGTTTTTCTTCACAAAAGTTGCTATAGACAGGCGCCAGTCGTATTTTGCTATGTGGGGCTGTGCATACTTAGGTGTTGTACTGCAATGTAGGAAAATGTATATGGATATGTATGACAGAGAAATTATCACATAAACAGCAGTATGTGACCAACCATGACAAAAACTAATAGTACCTGTTATTTATGTTATGCAGGTAGCAACATGGCTGCTTTTCTATTTCTGTGTTTGGAGTACAATATTTCTAAGAATAATGATCTTAGCGTAGTGACAACTTGGGGTGCATATTATTTCTGCAGTGGGTAACTGCAGAAGGGTAATTAAAGGTACAACTAAGAAGTCCCGTTATATTTGTGCAAAGAGTCTCAAACATTAAAAACATAAGATTACACTCATTTAAGATAAAGAGTCTTGGTAGATCTTTACATTGTGAGAAATGTGGTGTACTCATAATATCAATGTACATATAGTAACATTATGGATACTAGGAGATGGTGTAATCTAATAGCTGACATAGCTTGTCTCCCTATGTGCAGTCAAATTTTCTTTTAATTTTTTAGAACATGGCAAATTACTGACATAAATATACAATAATAACACCTTACGTTATGGGACCCTTCCTTACATCCCGCTGTTGCAAATGGATGTTACACCACGAGACGTACACAAATTTGAATACAGAGAATACAGAGAACAAAATTGTGCTGATGGAGGTTTGAACACAGTCCAACCCTTGAACACTTAACCACGACGCCGCAGCTATAAATATTCGCTGAATATTGAACTTGTTAAGCTTGGACAGCTCATTGTTTCTACTTCGCTTTTTCTTAACAGTTCAGTATACCTTCTTCTTATTTTCATGCTTGATCTGGGTTCAGATTTTGACAGACTTTTCACTGGACCATCTTATCACTAAAACTGAGGGGGATGTCAGAGGGAGATTCCGTTGTTAGGTGAAGCTAGTACATAGGCTAAAAATTATTTCGATATATCTTGCTTCTCACTGGTTCACACAGTAGTATGATTTTACAGCAATTGTAAATTAGTTACATAGATGACTTCAAGATGTAACATATTTGTAAGGAGAGACCATATCAAAGTGCAACATATTTTATAGGCGCCAGAAGTATTTAATATTATTTAGATATGTTATATATAGTTTAAGTAGTGTGCAACATACAGCATGCCTGTATTACAGCATAGTTTTAAAAGTCTGTACTTACGTTATGCTATGTTTCTGTGTGCCATGTGACATGAATAAAATAAAATATAAGGGTTTTTCCAACATATGGAAGATGGTAGAGCAATCATTATCGAAAGTGCTGACGAATATTATCATATAATGTAAAGTCGCTTTCAGGCTAGTCTTTTATATCATACTCTGTTACTAATTTCTCATATAAGAAAAGGCATAAAACTTCTGGTGTTAAAGGGAAGTATTAGAATACATGATTATACAGGATGAAGGAATTGGTATCTACAAATTCGAACTGCTCATTAAGAACATCACTTGCTTGACTTTTTCCTCGGCTATATACTTGTAATTTTAAAAGAATGTCTAATTTTCCAGCTTTAGGGGAATAGCGTAAAATTTTCATATCATGCTCTATATTAACTATACTGGGCTTGCACTCTCTTACGCGCTCACTGAAGCTAGTGGTATTATAATTTGCACTGTGCTCCGCAAACTTGTGTAAAATATCAAAGACACAAAATCTTTTGCATTTATCACATTTTAATTTATAGCCACCTATGCAGTTATACTTATTCTCATGGTCTTCTATTTTATGCCTAAGTTTGACTCCTAACTTGTTGAGTTGTTGATTTTTATCCACATAACAACTTGGCATAAGGTCCAATGTAAAATGAAAACGTTGCACAACAAAAAGAGTTTTAGGTATGTAAATGTACAGTTCAACTTTTCTGTAATGCCAAACTAAATCTTTTATGTCAAATATTACGTCACAACTCATGTTATGAAACATATTCCATGTATGTGTGTTTTCTTACAGACCTGAAGATGACAGCAAGTCTGTCGAAACTGGTCGTCGTAAATAAAGAAGTGTTTTATGAGATCTAAGATGTTGAATGCTTTTAGCAAGTATAACAGATCACTCCTTCAGGATTCTCAAAGCAGGAAAATTCAATCAAGTTATGCCCCATCACGCACTATAGGAAACCTATATATTACAGGATACGAAACAGAAAATAAAGGAGTGTATCCTACACATTATTTTTAACAAGGTATGTACTAAACACAACGTAACGACGAATTAAACAAGAATTTACCTTAAAAGTACGTTTCACACTGCGGAAAAGGTGAAAAGTAAATTAGAATTAATTTGGGTCAGATTGCTAACAACAAATCTTTACAAAAATCGTCTTCTGACTGAAGAAGTAACTAGGACAGAAAATAGTTTCTAAACCATATTACCGAGAAACAGTTTAAAGGAGTCCCACGAATAATGCAGAACAAAATTAAACAGTTATCTGATCACATTACTGCCACGCATAACAAAAGGTTAGAATGGCTTTTACCTACTCTACCAAAGCATTATGATGCTCAAATAGGAACCTTTCCAACATTTGCAAGTAGAAAAGAAATATTAAAGTCAGTGGATTTTACAGACACCGAAAAAATACTGTCAGAGAAAGTTTTTCAACACAGATTATAGAATCAATGCCAAAGCAAATGAAAGAATAATAGATGACAAAAATACCACTTAAACTGGGCTGGATAGAAAAAAGAGGTTAGTACCACATCTATAAAAAGAGCACAACCATTAAATAACGAAAAAATTATAACTCGCTAAAAACACTCGATATTTAATTTTAAAGATAATAAAAAACTAAATGATACCTACATATCCACATACCTCTCCAATAGGCATTATGAGTTATTTAAAGAATAATTATTAACACATTCCGTATGTGAATGGAATGGGAACGAACACTAATAAATGTTGCAATAGGACGCATTCTCTGCCATGCATTTGAAAGTGGTTGACAGACAGATTACAGGTGTGGATTTAGATTGGATAATGTGTGGGAGGCTTCTTCAAATGAACTGAAAATGTCAATCAAATAATTGAGTCAGGATTACGTTTACATTGTACAGGGCAAGATATGTGAGCAAGAAGAGGTTACAGTCATTGCAAGAGATTACGCCGCAGAATTATCAGCCACATGGCTGCAGCGAATGCTGAGTAGGATCACATTACCATCGAACCTGTGACACGTGCATTGCCACTTCAATTTTTATGGCGTACTCATTAAAAATATGCTTTGCAGCAATACCTTTGTTAACAATAGGTTTTGTTTTGGACCATCAAAATCCGTCTGCTTAACTACGTTTCCCTTCCAACACACACACACACACACACACACACACACACACACACACACACACAGAGAGAGAGAGAGAGAGAGAGAGAGAGAGAGAGAGACTCCGTCTCCGGGAATGGTACAGGGAGACAATTATCGAACTGTATGAAAGAAACGTAAATTAGCTACAAGCTACGGCAGACACACACTTTATTCAACATGTAAACGTCACTACAGGTATTTGGATATACCAGCAGATTATGACATTCGATATGCCTACCATCATTCGCGATGATGTGTCATAGACATATAGCGAGATCCTTCATGACCCACTGAAGTGCCGGAACATCTATGCTATCGACGACCTCCTCAATGGCTGTTTTCAACTCAGCAATGGTATTAGGGTTGTTGCTGTACACCTTGTCTTTAATATAGCACCGCAAAAAGGAGTCGCATGTGCTGAAATCCGAAGGATATGGCGGCCAATCGAGGCCCATCGCAGTGGCCTCTGGGTACCCCAGAGGCAGAGCGCGGTCCCCAAGGTGCTCCTCCAGGACATCAGACGCTCTCCTACTTCGGTGGGGTTGAGTTCCCTCTTGCGTGAAACACATCTCGTCGAAATCATGGTCACTTTATGTAATGGGGATGAAATCATCTTCCAAAACTTTCACGTAGCTTTCGGCAGTTACCGCACGATCAAGGAATATCGCACTGACTACTCCGTGACAGGAAATTGCACACCACACAGCCACCCGTTGAGCGTGACGAGATTTCTCGATCACGAAAAGCGGATTCTCAGTTCCTCAAATGCGCCAACTTTTGCTTATTGACGAACCCATCGAAATGAAAGCAGGCTTTGTCACTAACCCAAACCATACAGCGCATACTAATTCCAATCATGGCTCGCTGCCAACCGTGCAGTTTTAACGTCCTAACACAAACAGTTCGGAAGCTATGGCAACGTTATTTGATATCGTGATTAACTGACTGATTAATGCCTCTTAATCACATACTTTTCATGCTGATTCAGGAGGAGGGCGTAAGATAAATGCGGGAAAAATTCGTTAGGAAGTTTTCATCTGATGCTGAACCTTCCTGCTACTAATAAGAATTTATACGCTTTGCTAATCGACTACTTATCGTAATACATGAAAACAGGGGTAACACATTACAAAACAGGAAGTGTCTGAGGAGTGCGGTATGCCCTATCGGCATTGGAGAAGGGGCGGGGCCATCAAATAGTGAGCACAGAACATGTTTCCCACAAATTTGGAGCAACGGTGCTGGTTCATCTTAAGGATTGCAAGGTGTATCTGCCATCAAAATTTTCGATCATCAGTCTCACTAAACTATACTTTCTCAACAGTGGTAGACTGTGCATAATATATCGTAGAAGAGACAAAAACACAGGCACAGTCGATTTAGAAAATTTTATTAGGTAATTTTTTATCAGAAAATATCAGTTTCTATTCACAAAGTACTACTCTCTATAAGACAGGTTAATATTAGATCTCTGATAAGACTGACGTGACTCCTTGCTATATTCAAGAGGCTGTCTCACAGAAAAGGTCATTGGTGAGTTAAAAGCCCTTATAGTAGTCACTGAGCACATAAGACAGTCGCTTCAGGGGCAGTGGTTTACTGATTCCAAGTACGGCGCTGTTCTAGAAGACTACGATGTTACAAACGACAGTAAAGTTTCTGTTCCAGTACAAGTAGCTAGCAGATACCGATATTTGAAATATGTTATTTGTAATGTGCACAGATTGCACGCAAAATGCCATTCAGTACTGTTTCGATTTCGTTAACGTAGATCCAGCAGTGAAATTCTGGATGCCTACTCGAGTTAATTCAAATACGATCTCAGACCGAAAGAAATTGCTGCTTACCATAGACAATTCGAAAAAAGTGTGGAAAACGATTAATAATGTGCATGAAATTCCTATATTTCAACATTATAGATTGTAACAGTTCTCTGAGAAAATTTTTATCTAAAAAAATTCTTAGCTCTTCAGTATATTGTTTGTCTTTCCCTTTCGTCCTCAGTAATCTGTTATTAAATAATAAAGTAATTATGATACAGTATTGTTCCTATCTCTGTCTCTCTCTCTCTCTCTCTCTCTCTCTCTCTCTCTCTCTCTGTTTCTCTGTCTCTCACTTTGTGTGTGTGTGTGTGTGTGTGTGTGTGTGACAGAGAGAGAGAGGGAGGGAGAGAGAGAGAGAGAGAGAGAGAGAGAGAGAGAGAGAGAGAGAGAGAGGGGGAGAGAGAGAGATGAGGAGAGAGCCAGTCGGAGAAAGACATGAAATTATTACTTTGCAATAGTGGCAACACAAGAGTATAGCATTTTTTATATAAGAGATACAGATATATGTGTGTATATAAATATGCATAACTTTGATCTTCGAGTCACTTTTTAATATTATTCCAGAGGTGTGTTAATGTACACATACAGCACTGACTTCATAGAAATAATTTAAACACAATTTTTACGCATGATAAATTTCGTAGAGGTCTGTACTTACACTCGGATATTTCAACAGTGTTTAACGTTTACCACTAAGCATTTAATGTTCACCATTTAAAGTTCACCATTTATTGTCCATCATTTAGGATTTACTGTTGGGCATTTACCGTTTAGTGTTTACAATTAAGCGTTGTGTGTTTACCGTTAGGTGTTCAAGGTTTACTGTTTACCATACAGCATTTACAATTTAGTGTCTACCACTTAGCAGTCTGAGTTAAGGGTTTAGTATTTACCGTCTAGCATTTAGTATGTACCATTAGCATTCAGTGTTCACTGTTTGACGTTTACCACTTAGTATTTATTGCACAGTTTGTGCTGTGTAGCATTTACTGTTTGCCATAATATGCTTAATGTCTACCGTTTAGCATTTACTGTACGTTGTGTGGGGCATAAAACATAAAACTCATCAATTTCAATCATTTTGGAATTTTATTACTTCCCTGGGATTGGTAGAAAAACACAAGGAGGTATATTATAAAATACACAATCATTCTGTACGTTAGTTGTGTAATTTGACACAATTTTTTTGCTGGAAATAATGCATATCTTTGACTTCGTAGTAAACAATGAATATTTTTCACGTTCAAGTATAGGTTCCACAGATTTTACTACATCTCTGGTACAGCATTTAAACACTACACTGATGAGTTAGAAACATGAATGGTATTCGCGGGAGGGGGGTTTCAGGCACACAATCGATGTGCTTCCGTCATTACAATTGAGTGGAGATTAGGAGAGGAAGAGGCTTTAATTTTTACTTGATGAATGCATCAGAAATAACGTAATTTGCCACCGTCTTTATAGTATGGTTATTTATTGAAAGAGAGGAGGGTCATGCGGTATAAACCACGCAATTGATCTCTTCCCGTCATAACGGACTTTTAATCCTGTGTTATGATTCATTAGAAATATGGACTTGGGAGGATTCGGGGAAAGGATGGGGAGATATTTTTAATTTCCCATTCATGCAAATAGGCTATGTTCTCATACTACACTGTGACGAACTGGAAAGACTAGAGAAATGAGGGGGAGTAAAATACGCACTTGTCTGTTTCCATCACCATAGACTTTTAATATAGTGATCGACATAAAGAGTACTTTGCTCTGAATGGTTGAAGATACGGAGGGGAGGGAAGAGGTGAGGAGGACAGTCTTTCTAAGTTTCCATTACAGGATGCCTTGATTTAATACTTTCCTACAATTTCTTGGGAAATAAGTTGGGGAAGGGGGGTTGGGGAATGAAGCACAGCCGGGCTGCTCACCACACTCTGGGCCACACTGTGCTGCAGTGTTAGCGGTCCCGTGTGCCTCAGCCGTGACAGGTGCCGCAAAGCTCATCCGTTCGCAGTGTCAACAATACTGCCCTGTAGCTTACTTCTTTAGCACACCGGCTGTGCTCATCGCTACTAACTGACTACGGCTGGGTGAAACTTAAAAAAAAAAAAAAAAAAAAAACTATATTTCCCACACAAAACTTTTTCGAGGCGCAGCGATACGTAGTTTCATTTCTCCCATTCAGAATTTCGTGCTACACAGTCATTGATTAGCTTTGTAAATCATTTGGCCCAGCAAGCACTAACCTTTCTACCGAGAGTTCGCAGATCCTGTTCTGAGTCCTTAAGAAACGCTATTCGGCCGCTGTGATAGCTAAAATTGCCACAGAAATACTGGGGCAGTTGACTTTGCGTTTTGTGAACGAACGACAAGAGATGGTACATCGTAAATATATACAAAATTAAACTGTGATGGAACAGGAAGATTATATGATTAAAGGCGACTGTCATTTATTAGCCTTCCACTATATTAAGAATGAATCTGGAGCCGCTTATTGATTCCAGCTCCACGATGAAACAGAAAACAACAACCATTAGTGTGATGTACCAGAATTCTATATGTCATTCCATCATATACTTTATCTATATTCATGTAGTGAGTCTCGTACGCACATTTACTCAAAGGCTTTTATACCAGTGTATTATTTTACAGTTGGACACTGTCTTTCGTAACATAATGTAGACAAACAAATATTGCGCCGTGTCTTCGCCTAGGTCGTGGTCACCGCGTAAACATAATTGCAGTAGAAACTACAAATGGCATCGTTTATGAGATAAAGAAGACATCAAGAAGCCTTGTTGATTACAGACGGTACGTCAATGGCAATTTGCAAACTTGAAGCGTGTGGTTGGCTGAGTTTAGAAGTTAAACAACAAGTTTATTTCAACGCCTCACCTCGTGCACACACAGTCTGTGGTGGTTCATAATGAAGCTAATAAATCTCTCCTACTTGGCGTCTCGGTTGAATACGAGATGTGGTCCTGCAGCAAGGCATACTTATCGCTCCAGGTGACCACATACCAACACGGCAGCGATGTTCCTGCGCTTATGACGGTCCACTAAGCACAGGAGGCAGAGTTACACGTTGTTCGCTGCGGCTTCCTTTCTCCAAAAGTATGATGTGGTTCCGGAAGGCTCCTGAAAGAATCCGGTTTGTGTTGTCCATCACTGAATTACCGAGTGACTTTTTGCACACTACTTGATTTACAGGTAGCCACAATCCACAAAATTCGGTAGCGATCTTTGTCATCAGCATGCTCTAGACAGCGATCTCTATGATATATCAGCGACCCACAGTCCGGCCGCCATGAAAAGGGCAGGTCTGGACCGTGCAGGCCATCCTTCTTCGACGGCTGGTAAAAGGTGTGACGTCAGACCGGTCACTTACTGCGCCGCACTGTTTCATCGCCCTCCAGTACAGCACTGCCTTTAATGTACGGTGACCACACGTCCCGTATTTTACGGGATCGTCCCCTGTTTAGCTTGAGAGTCTCTTTGGCGCCACAAAATACATATGGGACGCATGTTGTCCCGTTTTTCATTAACCGTCCCGTACATTTTGAAATACTGTGTTATTACGAAATGAGCAGCATAACCAAATGGAGAACAAATGTGGTCATACCCAAGGGACGAAGAAAACGAACTCCTTGATTAAAATAAACTGGAGGAGGTCTCTCATCTTCAACTTCCTTGCATCTCAACAGGAGTTTCCAGCTCGTTACTGAATTTCTGCTAGCCCTACCTGGCACTAACGCTACTACATAAATGGTATTCTCGATCGCAAACACTTGACGAACCAGACAAAAGAAGAGGTTTAGTGTGGAAACTGTCAAGAAAATAACTATAAGTAAGACAGTTCCATAAAAACATGGGAGAACTGCCGGAAATCAGTAACATCCTGCCACGATACTTCGGCACAGAGTCTTCTGGTCATCTTCAGGTGAGTACCACTGTAGTAGTACTGCCGAGTACGCGCTGAGCTCCGCTATTTAAAGCCATACTGAGGTGACATTGCGCATGCGCTGCTCAGCGTGCGCGTTCATAACAACTCCGTGCGCTGCGCCTCGCGCCCTCCACGGTGAAAGCTTGGTGTGTCGATATCAGGTCGATTTTCATATTTATGCAGATAACTACGTCGACTGCGAAGTATCTCTATAACAGGATTCCAGGCAGAGTTTAGCTGATAACCGCTATCTCGATTGATGAGAGTCTCGTTGTCAGACAATCTTATTTCCACAGATTCACTGATAATCGAACTCCAAAAGTTTGATGTATAAGCCAAAACTTTTGTGTCATTGTAGTTCGTGGAATAGTCTGTGGAAGTACAATGTTCGGCGATTGCAGACTTGGTGGTTTAGAGAAGGCGAGTATGCCGTTGGTGTTCCACAATGCGTTCCTGCACAGTTCGTGTTGTTTGCCGCATTCACACGGAATTTTGTAAACACCTGATTTAAGCAGACCCTGGTCGTCATTAACGGATCCCACCAGTGATGAAATTTTGGAAGGAGGGCGAAGATAAATCTCACTTGATACTTTCGCAATATTCTGCCTATATGTGAAGAAATATTAGCAATAAACGGCAGATAAGCAATCGACCTGAAAGCCTCTGCCTCTTCCTTGTTCCGTCCTTTGTAGGTCTTCATCACTCTGCACGGCTTTAAATAGCGGAGCTCAGCGCGTACTCGCCAGTACTATTACAGTGGTACTCACCTGAAGATGGCCAGAAGACTTTGCGCCGAAATATCGTGGTAGGACGTTACTGATATCCGGCATTTCTCCCGTGTTTTTATGGAATAATCAGTACGCTGGGAAAGCTTCAAACATCACAGAAGTAAGATACATTTTCAGGATTATTCATGTGCTGATTTTTGTAAATTTCTGCTTGAAAATGTATAAAATTCATGA
Organism: Schistocerca americana; assembly: GCF_021461395.2. NCBI lineage: Eukaryota > Metazoa > Arthropoda > Insecta > Orthoptera > Acrididae > Schistocerca > Schistocerca americana. The sequence continues at coordinate 50,057,957 of NC_060122.1, forward strand.
ATGACATACATCATCATCATCATTAGCATCATTGCTTAAGACTAATTATGCCTTTCAGCGTTCAGTTTGGAGCATAACCCCCTTATAAAATTCCTCCATGATCCCCTATTCAGTGCTAACATTGGTGCCTCTTCTGATGTTAAACCTATTACTTCAAAATCATTCTTAACTGAATCCAGGTACCTTCTCCTTGGTCTGCCCCGACTCCTCCTACCCTCTACTGCTGAACCCATGAGTCTCTTGGGTAACCTTGCTTCTCCCATGCGTGTAACATGACCCCACAATGTAAGCCTGTTCGCCCTGACTGCTACATTTATAGAGTTCATTCCCAGTTTTTCTTTGATTTCCTCATTGCGGACACCCTCCTGCCATTGTTCCCATCTACTAGTACCTGCAATCATCCTAGCTACTTTCATAATGACATACATTCTTCTGCAAAATATAAGAAAGAAACATTTTCAGAAACTATCTACTGAAGATCTTCCAGACCAATTGCGAGGACAAAATAAGTATCCTATGTAGTTAATTTTCTACCCTAGTCAAGGACTTAGTTATATTAAAGTGATATACTGTGTTTGCATGACGCAACAATAAAACAGTAAAGTATTTACTCGATTAGTAATGCAAGGTATTTTGTTCGATGATCTGTGTAGTTGTTCCGTAAACCAAGTAGTTTGACAAAAATCTAATATACGCAAAATGTCCATTCATTTCATCTTTTAAGCTGTGTCCAGTATATTGATTTTGGAAATCTGGTCAGCCTGTTTTGATGGTCCATCAGTGTAAGTGAGCGAGGCTGCACAGCGGTTAGCGCACTGGATTCGGAGTCGGGAGGACGAAGGTCAAAATCTTCGTCTGAGCATCTCTGTGACTTTCCTAAATTACTTAAGACACACGCTGCGATCTTACTTCTGAAAGGCCGTGGCCGGTTTTGTTCCCCTGTCCTGTCCTAGTACGACCTCTCACCACATCTCCGATCACTCCATTAAACACCAATCTTCCTTGCTCGTACGATCATGAGGAAGAGAAATAACAAGTAAACCATTTAAAGTAACATATTTTTATTTCTAGATGAGTCGCTAACATTTGTTAATGGCAAACAGTGGTTATGTCCCAGATTAAGAATGTAGCCCACTTCGACAGCCAAATTCATCCACGATAGGCAGGATTGTACTAGAGATAAAAGTTTTGAAAACATCACCGGTGAAATCAGCGAACAAAATATAATCGTTGGAATAAATCCTAACAGTCTAGATCCCAAGGCACGTTTATTAGAAGTTGACCAGTCTAGATCATCACGTGATCGTCTTCATACCTACAGCCATATTGATGGACAATCTCCTTGTGGAGCAGGAAGCACTGACTGACGATAGGCAATTGCTGATTGTCGTCATTCAGCGGGTCTTGCTCCACACACAGGAATCGTCCATCAATATGGCTGTGGGTCTGAAAATGGTCGTGTGATGATCGAAACTGGTCACCTTCTAATAAACGTGCCTGTCACGGTTTATTACGAAGCGCTAGTTATAGCTCTACTGGTGCCGAAACTTCTCATGCGGCATTCGACTACCTCCGTCTCTATGCTCATCTTCAGCCTCCAACATGTGTTTGTGTCCCATTGATAAACTCTGTCCTTCAAGTAGCCACATAGTCAGAAATCACAAGTGTACAAACCTGGTTATCTTGTGGTCACACAATTTGGAACGATCAGCCAATGATTTTGTTTGCTCCAGATGTGTTGCTGTGCAAGCGATTGACCTCATGACTAGTGTGAGGTGGAGCTCCACCATGCACCAAAACAGTGGATTCCAAAGCACCTCTCTCTGTAGAGTGGGGATCACATGTGACTTCGTATGTCGATAACTAGACAGAAATCTGATTTATGCAGAATATAGTAATTTGCTAAGGCTTCTTTTAACTCTTCTTAGTGGATCATACAATCAGTCGTCTATATCCATAGCGCATTTTTGTTTGAAAGAGCTAGTAAGTTTGAACTATTCAAAAACTTATCACATACAAATCTACTGAAATACTAGAATAAAGCCAAGGGTGTTTCAAGTTGCATCTTAATACTTGGATATGGAAAATTGTTGGTGGCATTGATTTTTATCACAGTCAGGTGTAATTCCAGTTGAGGTAATAACATCACCAAGAAATTTAATCTTTTCGCTGACAAATTCTGATATTTGTAACTTAGCTTTTACTTCTGCCTTTGAAAACTTGTGTTGTGTCTTTTCGGGTGACTGTGTATCTTCTTCTCCCGTCTGTGTATGGTCAAGTAGTTCAGGATCCAATATTGTGCGCAGTGCAGTTACGATTACTTCTACGCTTACATGTAAGCCAAGTGGCAGCACACACAACTGATAGCTTCTAACAACGTAAATAATGGCCGTGTGTTTCCTGTATTCTTAGGTTGGTCTTATCTTCTTGTAGGAACTTCGGGAACCAGTACTAGTGACGAATGTAATTCCAAAAAATTGTGTAATTCCTCTTGCAGTATCTATGATTTTGTACAGGAAAGATAGTTTCGTTAATTGGCCTCACATCCTAAAACAAACGAACATTGCGCTCAGGTTTCGCAACTCTAACAACGGACTCTGTGGTGCAATTGGTGGCTCCGTTATGTACCGCACAGCATGTGTTTCATTCCATTACTACTTGCTGTTTTCTTTGACAATGGAATGGAATATGTACTGTAGCAACAAATCTCTTCCGAATGGACACTGATGCGATATCGGTAAGTGGTTTTGAAACCAGGTCACTCACTAAATATGTGTACATGTTTCAGCACTAAGCTTACTAACTCAATGCGTGAGGCAACAGTGATAGAGTGAATTACTTTATTGACTCCCTGTATCATCAACTTGACCACTGTGTGAAGACATGGTGCTCTTTTGGGTTAAATTAATTGAACTTTTATCTCTTGGCAGTACTTACGAGGGTTTACTTTTGCCTTTTTCAAGATCTGTTGGATTCTTAGGTTGTCGACGTTCAAATGGCATTTACCCATGGAGAAGGTTATTACCGCGTTCTTCGCATGTAAAACGTCTGGGACCGAAATAAACTTGACTATTAGTCCATATGTGATTAAGAACAAACATAATATTACTCAATTTCCTAACGTTACTTCTAGTAGTGCCTAGATGCTGAAATACTGTGACTTAACCCCAATAGCATCCAGAAGTCAATAGTCCTTGAGAGGGTTATTACTCAAACTGATGGAGCTAATATTTACCATTGTCCCTGTATCAGCTGCAATATTTCCTACTAGCGCATGTGCAGTAACCAGTGCAATTTCTTGCTTTGCACATGACTTTTAAAGTGACTGATTACTAATTCTTCCCTGATATCATTATCGTCATAATAATGTAGCAGCTTAGGTGTATTTCCTACGATGCCTCCAGAACCAACCCATGCTCTGAATTTGAAGGCTTAATGTAACCTTGTCTAGGTTGTTGACCCAGTGTCTGAGAAATGTGGTTCGTTTGCACTACAATTATGTTTACAGTCAGATGTCTATTCCGCCAGTCTCCTTTAACGGTAAATATATGTTCCACCGTTGACTCCTACATCTCGTGTCTATCATATTTATCGAGTATTTAGTGTTGCTCATCAATTCCTGTAGCGGAAATACACCTAGGGTTGTTTCCATTGTAGTCAAGGTTATTATGATAATTCAGCCGGTCCCCAGTTCCATACCCATAATAAGCCAGAGAGCATCGAGTGTCACATCGTTTTCTTTTACTATTCCTTGGCGGGCCTGTGTCTGTTTACAGCGAATTTTGCATATGAGACGGCCCCGACTCTGCCACTCAATGTACTGTGTTGTCTGTGGTGACGCAACTGTGTCTACGATGGCGAAGCTTGAGCCACACCATCGTTCCGGTGGCTGTCCGCTCTTGACTCTTCTTGTATCAGGCCAAGGAAATCCATAAAAGTCGTCCCAGTACCTGGTCTTGTTTATATAATTTTCAGAATATTTATGGAGTCTGCCCTGTTTGCTGTTAAAGGGCTCTGTGCTAAAGACATTCGTAAGTCTCTCTTGCACAGAAATAGACAAATATTTTGCTAGAAATGCCTGCTCAAAATGAGCATAATCTTGCCAATTGTCAGGTGTTGTTGTGGCCCAAGGGATGTCTTCCTCCAGTATGAAACCTGTAAGGTAATGTATGTTCTGTTTGTCCGTAAATGACCTGGGCAGTACACATTGAAAATCCTTAATCTATACAACAGCATAAACACTTTTTCTCAGGAATGAATGTTTGAAACTGCCTATGTTTGATTAAGCCTTCATCCAGTAGGACAGACGATAATTATGGCGTTATCCGCATACCATACAACACATCGATAGGAGACATACCACTATGATTTAGCTCATGCCCACAAGGCACAAGGCTAGAGCTGCCGTCTGCTCTAGTTCTAATATGCGACAAACTATTTACATATTGCTTGACGTTGGGTAATTCCTGTTGCATTTCTTGGACTTGTGACCTGTAATTCTCTCGCCACTGTGGGAAGTCTCTATCCGCTAAGACCTTTAATTGTTTACTTTCTCAGTTAAGGACCTTGGCTGGACTGCCTCCTTGTGGCAATCGCTCATTCACATACTGCCGAACTACGTGTGACAGTTCAGAATCTAAACGTCCATTTACAAACTTATCTTTGTTTGGATGCCACTCAGAATTACCTTTATCATAGCTGAGTAGCTGTGATTGTAATAGCAGTTTAACATTATCCTGTTGTTCACTAGTAAATTTTTCTACTTTAAGATTTAATTTACGCACAGTCTTACCATTACGTTTGATCTCTTCAGACAATCGTTTCATTTATCAGACAATCACTGATTACATCTTTCAGTGTAGTTACTTCAGCACTCACTTCATTTTGTCAGAACAACATATCGTTTGTTGCAGCGATAAATTTGTAACATCGGTTATCGGGGTATTACACTTTAATCTTAATTCTGATACGCCCGCCGATAAATCCACTATTTGTGTAAAAATATCATTACAAGACTCTTCATCCTTTGTGGAAATTTCGCCAATAATTTAGTGGACAATTGATCACATTTAGTTCATATGTCAGCAGAAAACTTGGTAGAAATCTCTCCAACATTTTATTACGTATTTTAGATGTCAGTTTAGTTATTATTTGAAAACATAATTAATCGTATATTTCTTTTACCACATCCACTAAACTGGTCGTAGGTTGTGTTCCAAAAATGAACAGCATAGAGACAAAGTGATAACACTTTCTACAGGACTTGACATCATTTTGCACGACAATGCTAAAGCACATACAATGAAAGCTGGTACTGATTTGTTTGACTAATGGTGCTGCTAAATGCTATACCACCTACTGCACTCCCCTGACTTAAGCCCTCGTAAGTTCATCTCGATTTCTGAACTGAAGAAAACACTTCAAGGCATTCGCTTCAGAACTGCTACAAATTCGTCGGGCAACAGGCCGCGCCGCTCGAACTGTCAACACAACTGGCACTGCTAAGAGTATCCTACGACTTCCACATCGCTGTCAACGGGTTATATACAACGGTGGTGACCATTTTGAAGGTGAGTAAAACTTTGAAACACGCATCTATTTTGTACGAGTTGTAAACAAATACTTGCCACTATGAATGTTCCAACCCTCGTATCTATGACGTTTCGCTGCCATACGATAATTACAGTTCACAGTGGGCGTCTGTAGGTAGCTGGACTTTAATTATACACCACCTGTTATTTTTGTCTTCCATTCAATATTTCCAGTGTGAGTCAAAACCATACAATAACAGAAAGAAAGTTTCTACAACTTATTATAGTCCTGCTCTGAGGGAACTATTGTAATATAATTAAATTACTTGAATACTTTTGAACTGATTATTAGTAACACGATTACTTCTTCTTTCATACATAGGCTTTTAATTTTTTTCTTCTTTGTCTCTGCGGTTGCCGATTTATTTACGTGGATTACACTCCGTGTTACAAGTTCGCTGAACTGACCATTAACATTGTTATTCACTTATTTTGCTTCGTACGATGAATTCGAACAAATATTCCGACGATTGCAAACTCCAGCGTACGTGTCCGTCTACTTCTAAACAACTACTTTAATCCACTAAACATGTGTAATAATATTCGGAAATATAGGGGTTCTGTACCTACAAGAACAACAATATCTGCGAAAAGATCACACAGCATGTGCCCCTTTTATTCAATGCAATGCATATTTTAAAACGTGCCGTTGCTGTGACGGTACTTTCTTTTTTCACTCGATCTTTAAACTTCATTTTAAGTTGGTCTCGGTTAATGAACAGTAATTTATATATTCTGCAAAATACTCGAGTGAAAAACTGTTTTAGTCGTGCATTTTAATTCTAACGATACACAGTTTCTCATGACAGTGATTTTTTATTTTTTTCTATACTGCTTGTTAAATACTGACACAATAACTGATACACACGTATATGCACTCCTGTTCTCACGATGTTAATAGAGTCCATTGAGTACACACTAAGAGGAATGTTACATTAACATGTGGCCAAGTGCAGTTCCATTGCTTATTGCTAAACTAAACTACTGTCCTGTTCTTTTCTGGTGCCATTATTTGTGTGTAGATAAATCATTATTTATGAAGCCTGACGTATTAATAGGTTCGGTTGATTTCATGAAACCATGGTTTTGGGAAATAGAACTGAAGTAATAAATGTGTACTGCAATATTTTATGCTTTCTACTTGTGTTCGTTTGCTTTAGTGCAAGAGGAACTTGTAGCTATACTGAGTGGTCAGATGAGAGAAAATAGTATTTCAGGAAAGATACAAGGCTGATGAACTGGCTACTGCTGTAGCCCAGCTGCCTGTCAGTGGTAAGCAGAGCTCGGATAGCCCAGTGCAAGCCAGTGTTTGTGGCTGAGCTCACAGCGTGTTAGGTGGAGCTGGTGGATGCACCTGCTGACCACACAGTACATGTAAAACCAGCATTGAGAGATGAATCTATGTTAGAATTATTTAAATTAAGTGTACAATAGGAGTTAGGGGTCATTATGGTAGTGGAAGAATGTGATGAACTTGGCACAGAGCCTGTCATGGGCCTTGTTGAAGGGAAACTATTACAAGGCCAACGAAAACTTTTTTTGAAAAACTGCTTTTTACTTTGATAGCTGCTCTTGATAAATTTTTATGAGCTGAATCAATATATAGCCTTAGTTTTTTTTGTATCACCTATAGTTTTCGAGCAATATACTTTTTATTATACAGTACAAAAATTCGAAGTTACATGGTAAATGGGGAAATTTGGTAAAGCCACCTTGCTGACCAAGGAACATGTGTATTACTTTTAGATCGCCTGTTATCATCCAACCACGAGCAGAATATCCTGTCTTATTTAGCACTATTGCTAGGTTTTCATAGCTTTCTCCAACAGGTACAGATGCATACATGTTACAAATGTGTAATAAAATTGACTTTAAACTAGTTTGAGATGAATACAGCCTTCAGTCTTCATTTTTGTATTCAATACCAAACTCATTCATTAAACCGGGAATGTCTGAGCAGTACTCTAATTCACATTCTTGTTAAAAAAAATTGGAAAATTGCTGCTCTCTCTATATATACATGTATATGCTGGTTCCAACTGCCAATAAGTTCTTTTCTTTTAATCAAGAGCCAAGCAATACAGCTTTTTCTTTCATGAAGCACAGATCCCTAACCAAATTCTTAAGCTCGGTCTGAGTGAACAATTTGGGCTGTAGATTTCCTGTATTACAATGGAATTCATCATCACCTGTTTCATCTAAATCAGATTGTTCATCAGAAAATACTTCTGTTGGAATAAAATTTAAATCATATGGTGGTTCAGGAACTGGCAAATCTGCACCATGCCCTATTTGTTGGATGGCATACAGAAGGTTAGGATAGCTTAATACCTTCTTGTTTTTCGAATTATGACCAGTAATATCAACACTGCAACAGTAGCAATCATCGGAATCATTTCTTTGCTCCCTCCACATCATGGGAACAGCAAATATAAAGGCTTTTTTCTCCTTTTTGTGCCATTTTCTCCGATCTTCAACACACAGATAACATACCTTGTACAGCACCCAAGATTTGTCTTCATCCCCAAGTTTATATCCAAAGAATGATAGATAAACCTTTCTCACAAAGTCTGTAATGTTTCTTCTGTGTTTTTTAATCAAAATTCACCATGAATATAACAACAACTGTCAGCAGAGCTTTTACAAGCGCAATTAGATATTGCACTGAGCACATGTACAGGAAACAGTAAAGTGAGGTTAGGTTGACAGTAAACAAAACACCATCTGTTAATATAAAAATAGAATCGGCCTTTTTTTCCCAGAAAATGTTTTTCGGCAGTGTTATCAACGTCATCTACATACATTACACCTCATTTTTAAATTATTTTAACTATATAAAAGCTGTCAAATTCTTTAAAAAATCGCTTTGCTTTATAAATTTAACTGTAAAGGATGAAGAAATGGTAGGGGATACAGTTTTTTGTCGGTATCTCCAACCTACTTCAATGTATACAACTGACAGGTTTCAGATAGATTATATAATGGTAAGACAGAGATTTACGAACCAGGTTTTAAATTGTAAGGCATTTCCAGGGAGCAGATGTGGACTGTGACCACAATCTATTGGTTATGAACTGTAGATTAAAACTGAAGAAACTAAAAAAAGGTGGGAATCTAAGGAGATGGGACCTGGATAAACTGATAAACCACAGGTTGTACAAAGTTTCAGGGAGAGCATAAGGGAACAATTGACAAGAATGGGGGAAAGAAATACAGTAAAAGAAGAATGGGTAGCTTTGAGGGATGAAGTAGTGAAGGCAGCAGAGGATCAAGTAGGTAAAAAGACGAGGACTAGTAGAAATCCTTGGATGACGGAAGAAATATTGAATTTAATTGATGAAAGAAGGAAATATAAAAATGCAGTAAATGAAGCAGGCAAAAAGGAATACAAACGACTCAAAAATGAGATCGACAGGAAGTGCAAAACGGCTAAGCAGCGATGGCTAGAAGACAAATGTAAGGATGTAGAGGGGTTAAGATAGATACTGCCTACAGGAAAACTAAATAGACCTTTGGAGAAAAGAGAACCACTTGTATGAATATCAAGAGCTCAAACGGAAACCCAGTTCTAAGCAAAGAAGGGAAGGCAGAAAGGTGAAAGGAGTATATAGAGGGTCTATACCAGGGTGATGTACCCGAGGGCAGTGTTATAGAAAGGGAAGAGGATGTAGATGAGGATGAAATGGGATATACGATACTGCGTGAAGAGTTTGATAGAGCACTTGAAAGACCTAAGTCGAAACAAGGCCACAGGAATAGACAACATTCCAGTAGAACTACTGACGGCCTTGGGAGAGCCAGTCCTGACAAAACGCGGTTGGTAGGACATGTTCTGAGGCATAAAGGGTTCAATAATATAGTATTGGAGGGCAGCGTGGAGGGTAAAAATCGTACAGGGAGACCAAGAGATGAATACACTAAGCAGATTCAGAAGGATGCAGGTGCTAAAAGCACTATGGGACTTAACATCTAAGGTCATCAGTCCCCTAGACTCAGAACTACTTAAACCTAACTAACCTAAGGACATCACACACATCCATGCCAGGGGCAGGATTCGAACCTGCGACCGTAGGAGCAGCGCGGTTCTTGACTGAAGCGCCTGGAAGGATGTAGGCTGCAGTACGTACTGGAAGATGAAGAAGCTTGCACAGGATAGAGTAGCATGGAGGGCTGCATCAAATCAGTCTCAGGACTGAAGACCACAACAACAACAACAACAACAACAACAACAACAGTTTCTTTAAGTATATTATTCAGATTTCCCACCCTAAAAGCATAAGAATAAGGTATTTTCAGCAAAAAAGGTTTTTCCATCCTTGGCCTGTATTATTAAATAATGAGATAGCAAACTGAAGTTTAAAGAGAAGTTACTTCACACCTACAGTGGTTATGTGAATGCTGCCCCAACAAAGGATATAAACAACAAAACATGAAATTTTTTTTCCTGAAATGTAGCACATACTTCTTTCTGTTACTGGATAACTATCTCTAATGACCCCAGTATCAATCAGAAGCTAAACAATAGTCTTAGAACAAATAGGAACATATAAAATTGATATAGTGTCAAGTCGAAATCTTACTTTGTGATAGTGTGAAGCTACCATATTTTCTGATGTTAAGGTATCTAGTGTAAAATGTCTGGTGTTTTACTTATGTGCCAGTTAAGTTTCTTTTTCTATCGAGACCATTCCACGTGTTCTCCTTTCAGTATATTTTCACGTTTCATAGATTTTTTATTCATGACTGAGGCATTAGCCTGATGTATAGATAATTTCTTCTGTATGAGTGGTGATATAGCCAATGAGCTCGCCACATTGGATCTCGCAGATTAAAAAAAGTTAAAAAATGTCAGGCTTGGTTAGTACTTGGATGGATTTTCTTCTGGATATTCCAGGTGCCATCGGATTTGAGAGATTTGCTGTTGCACAGTATGACTATTATTATTATAGTGGAACATGTGATGAGCAATTTAATGTTCTTGAGGAGTACTATTGATGAGACAATTTGTAGTGCTTTTCTTGATTATGGGGACGAGTGAGGCAGAGTGAAGTGCTCCTACACATGATGATTTAATTAGAGATGTGATTACCATGTCTCACATAGATACATAACACCTTCTTATTTTTGTTTTATTCATTAATGATGTAATTTTCTGCATGCACTGTGCAGTTTCTTGTTGGAGTGTCAGATCTGCATTTGATTAACGTCCATTTTCATCGTATCATTGTTATGAATATTTTGATGTAGTGATATTGGGTTTATCAGAATAATGTATGATATAATGAGATGATACTACTTAGGAATTTTCGTTTGTTTGTTGTGAGTCTGAAACTGTGACGTGTGATTGTAAGTGGATATTATCTATCTAGTGAGGTTCAGTACACACTGTGCATGATATAAAGGTGGATTTATGCCAGTTATGTTTAGCCTTTACTAGATATTTTACTTGATGATGGTTCCCTTGAATGAGTAACATTCGTCTTTGATAGAGAGCAATTCGTATGCAAGACAAGTGTGGGCACAATTTGATATGTTGTGGATATTTATATTTTGCGGACGTTTGAGATATGGCTTTATGATTCTACTGTGTTCCAAATGACGAGACGATTCTGCCCTAGTATACTGAAAAGTGAGTTATGATTTGCAATTGTTGTGTCCTGGTCTGTAAAGATGAGTATATGATGTGACAGATGTTTCGTTTGTTCGATATTTGAGCCAGAGTGGGTACACTGTGAGCATTAAAGTGAATATAATGTGTAGTGAGGTTACCATCTTTATGCTCAGCGGCTTGTACTGACCGTGTCTGTGAAGACTGTAGAAAGTTCAAAGTCTTTCCTGCCAAGGCAGTGCATATTTTGTCTTTCATGCTATATGTTGTTTTCTACTCTTCTCTTGTTCTGCACCGTGTCTGTGTTTGTAGATCTATTACTATCGATGGAATTGGTGTGAGAGTTATTTGAAGAACTTGGCCAGCTGAAAGAAAATATGTATGTCCATATGGTGTAAAAGAAAAATGATTCACTCGGGTTGCTTGAGACATATCTGATTGTGTCAAGGCAAGTAATAACAGTGATTGAGATCGCGACATGGATTCCGTTTCATTGATGCTTGATTACGTTTTATGATGGTCTCTCGAGACTGTCGTGGTGTTCAAGGCTGTAGTGCCGCGATTTCGCTATGCAACAATGCAAGTAGCAGTTACGTTAACGTCCGAGATTAAGGCTAGTGTAACTTTTGATGCGGTACGTTTTTTCAGCTGCAATAAATCATGTTTCACGTCCAACTGCATAAAGTGATGAAACACCGTTAACGTTCACCCGCGTCAGCTAATGTTTCTGGTCTTCTTCTGTTGTCGCGTCCTGTTGTTAGTAACTGTGGCTCCGTGTCGCATCTGAACCTCTTTGTCAACCTTCCGCCTCCTTCTGAGGAACACAGCTTCTGTCCCCACTAAATTATTCCAGTTGTTGTTCCTGAACTTTTCTCTTTCTTTTACGTGAAATAACTTCACGTGTGTTCCAAGAATTACAAATTCGTACGATTTATAATTTTAAGTAATTCATTTCTCTCGTGCTATTAATAATTACCAATTGTGTGAAAATGTAATTCAGTGTGGAAACTGCAGCAGTTTTGTTCCCTGTTTCAATCGATGGGAGATTTCCTGTTGGTTTTGAGCGAAACTAGACCCTGTAACTAGATACACTGCACAATAGAGTTGAACACGTCCATCTGCGCACCCCTTCGCTGTGCTATACTAGTATAATGCTAAACAAGGAAACACTTTGAAGAAGAATGGTCTCATCTGTTAAAATGCTGCAGACTCTTAATAGCTCTTAATCATAGAAACACAGTTATAGAATTTAAGTGCAGAAGACTCCCTGTTCACCAATAGTGCTGTAACAATATTTAGCAGGCTGTCCTTTTTTTCAGAACGCTTCCCAGAAAGTTAACAGAATCACAGTACAAGTTGTAAAGAAAGACAAGGAGGCAATCAACATCTGCAAATCCAAGCAAACGACGCCGTAAAGTTGATGAGTGGGACTCTGGCTGCGGACCAGGCGACAGAAGTGGCGCAGCTCTGACGTTTCTGAGCTGCGGAGAGTCGAACCCAGGAGTATTGTTCAAATGACTCTGAGCGCTATGGGACTTAACATCTATGGTCATCAGTCCCCTAGAACTTAGAACTACTTAAACGTAACTAACCTAAGGACATCACACAACACCCAGTCATCACGAGGCAGAGAAAATCCCTGACCCCGCCGGGAATCGAACCCGGGAACCCGGGCGCGGGAAGCGAGAACGCTACCACACGACCACGAGCTGCGGACAACCCAGGAGTAGCCGACAGAGGACAGGAGCTGTCTGCGCCGCCACCCTGGACAGCGGTTGCGAGGCTACTGTCACCATTAACACCAGTGACGACTGCCACGACAGAAACAACATGTGTATCGCCACTAGCTGTTTCTGCTGACGTGTTAAGACTGCGGCAACTACATTCCAAGATATACTGCACAGTGCAGTCACCATTAAGACTATCTCGTGGGCTGAAAGAACCTCCTGGGACAGGTGGCACAGTGCGGAGAGACTCTCATCGCGGTAGCGGTCTGCAAGTGGTCGCCGCTGGCATCTCACTTGGGCTGTAGCTCTCAGACGCTGGTTGACCTGGCGCGAGTCGCTCCTCACAAGAAGAACGAGCCCCACATACCTGCAAACAGCTGTAGGTAGAATACCACTTGAGAACAATGATAACGTATACGTCCATTTCATCCCTTCCATCAGATATACTGACGTCACAGCAACTACACGTAGCGCGAGAGAGCCTGCGTACAGCACTTTGTAGCAGATCCTCACCGCCGTGCTGGAGAAATGGCGACACTGCGACTTACCGCTGTCCCGGTAAGACAATAGAGTGAGTATTCTCAGGTACTTGTGGGTATTTCGAAACAGGTCTACGGCTACCGCCGCCACCGTGTTGACGTGGGATGCCATCACATAGGCCACAGACCACACAAAGGTGATGGAATCATTTTTCATCGCGTTCATTGCTTGCATCCAGTTTATCATAATCGCTGCTAGTATCAGGCTCATGACGAGAACAGCCGCTGTGTACAGTGTACCAGCACGTGTCCTCCATACCGTGGTGGCCGTGCGGTTCTAGGCGCTCCAGTCCGGAGCCGCGCTGCTGCTACGGTCGCAGGTTCGAATCCTGCCTCGGGCATGGATGTGTGTGGTGTCCTTAGGTTAGTTAGGTTTAAGTAGTTCTAAGTTCTAGGGGACTGATGAGCACAGCAGTTGAGTCCCATAGTGCTCAGAGCCATTTGAACCATTTTGTCCTCCATAGCTCACACCTCTCAGTGTCCACTGTGAACGGCGTCAGCCCGAAAACCCTGCAGATGGCGTGGTATCGTATACAGATCTTAAGAAGTCCCTTCTATTCGCCATTTCAATATCGGATAGCACTACAGGACACCATCAGTACCTGTGATAAAAGAAAACATGTCCCCAGTTACAATAAGAAAGTTGCTTGCATTACATAGAGAACAAATCTTAAATTATCGACATAGAAATGATTAACAGACTAAACTCAGCTCAGAGATAGCACATTCATGACAAATGAGTTTTCCTTAACGTATGTTTTCAAAAACCATTTCGGTAATAATGGAGTAACTACAGGGATGATCAATATTTTTCGACATGTCAAATAGGTAAACAAAACATAATCTTGCAGTCCAGTATAGTTATCGCTTCCCTACAAACCGCAAATAGTGAAAACTAAGACAATTCGAATCATTCATAAATTGTTGAGTATGAGGAGTAGGTAAGTTCTGTTTGTTTTATGTTCTCTTAACAGAACGAATAAGACTGACTTCCCTGTAATATGTTTATTAATTACTACAAGTGCTACTATTGTTTCGTAAAAAACACCCATCAAGCACATTGCAAAATCTACTGTTATGAGTGTCTTTAGTGAGTCTTCGTTACACCACATACAGAGCCTGAAACATTTAAATAATTCTGAGTAAAGTAAGTAAGTAAATGAAAATAAATTAGACTGAAAAGAAGGAACGTCAAGAGGCAATATTTTATCATAACCGGGAACATTGTCGACGGAACACTAAATCAGTTCGAGATGGAAGTGGCGATTTCGACTTGAAGGAGTAGTGTCGGCAATCTTCAAGATAAGCCAAGAAAACCTAATTCATGTGGAAACATCGGAATTCATACTCCATTTCTCTCATATACATGTTTAGCAACTTATATTTGATCTGAAATTTTTTTGCCAGTGTGCTTTGGCAGTGAAATGAGCTATTTTTGTTATGTTTTCTTGTTAGCGTAGTGCTGTCCTTAATTTTGTTTCCATTTACGTGTAGCTTCTTAATACAAATTTTGTTGGCTAACATGGGATCGTAGCC
Organism: Schistocerca americana; assembly: GCF_021461395.2. Taxonomy (NCBI): domain Eukaryota; kingdom Metazoa; phylum Arthropoda; class Insecta; order Orthoptera; family Acrididae; genus Schistocerca; species Schistocerca americana. Next base: position 50,072,958 of record NC_060122.1, read on the forward strand.
ATCGTTTTCTCCTAATACTTTGCTATTTGACTTATATCTAGAAAGTTTATTTTATCGTGGTGTTCATGTTCGATTATAAATATATTATTGTGTGAAATCAAATACTGGAATAACAGCAATGTGGGACGAGTGTATTGCCGCTCACCGCATAAAGGAATCATTGAGTTGCAGACAGGCACAATGAAAAAACAGGCTAAATACTGAGCTTTAAGACAGTGCTTCTTCAGAAAAAGAAAACAAACAGATATTCCCACAAGAAAAACTCACACAGACCTGGTCACTGCCGATGGGCACTGGAGCCTGGCTCATGATAAGTCGGGCTCCAGCGTCCAGAAACAGTGGCCATTTTTATGAGAGTTGTGCTCGAGTGAATGTGTGTGTGTGTGTGTTTTCTATTTCCGAAGAGGAATATTGTTATACTGCTCAATACTTCAGCTGTCTTTTTGATTGAGCCTCTTAGTGACTCAGCGCCTCCTCATGTGATGAGTATCAATCTATTCTTCCGTATTGATTATATTTTTGTGTAATTTATTCCATTCTGAGGAACATCTCTATTTACGTTTCTGATCGGTCTTGTAACAGTAGTGTGTCATCTACCTATTTGTAGAGGTAACGGATCATATTAATCCATTTAGGATGGATATAAGGGAACTGGTTCTCAGTGTGGTGTAGTGAAATATTAGCGAGTATTCCAGCAAGCTGGTTTCCCATTACGAAACTGCATTCTAGTACATATATTTGGTTACTGAACTTGGAATGGTTGTAGGAAAGTTACAGTTTTAGTAAAGTAATAAAATTCCCCCACAAATACTGCGTTCGACGTACGACGTGTGGGAACCTTCTTTTCGGCAATTTCAATGGTCTCATTGACTATTGAGTTGGTGTACATGTTGATTCTATCTAACAAAACATGTTTTAAATAGGATGGGATATCGATGTCTGTAATTTGTTGTATCACTCCACTAGAACTATTCACTGTACACTGATTTCCATATGTACAGTCATGAGCAAGTATACAAATTACCTTTGTTTTAGTCAGAATAAATAACTACTTTGCAGTTTATTACTGGATTGATAGGGTTACTCTCTTTATGAATTTTTGGCAGTGACTACAGTTTATTGGCAGATGGGTTCACCATGTTACAATATGTTTCTTTCTCTTTTGTCAAGTAAAATTTTTAATTTGGACAGAAATCAAGTAGCTGGATGTCCTTTTGTACAAATCACGTTATTTTTGTTGGACAGTCGATTCTTTTTATGCAGACTATTTTGAACATGCCTCCTACAGTATTCCATTCATCAGTTACTATTACACTGTTAGTGTTTATTTCACAGAAAGTACGAAGATTTTCCTATTGAGAAGATTATCAAATGATATCAAACGCTCAATTGAAATGTCCAAGCTGAGAATAAACATCAGAACACACACCAGAACACGAAGTTGTCATTCCATGGAATAGTGCTATAAATTCACTCACTAGGGAGTCTATAAGTTAAAGAGGCATAGCCTTGAGATAACATACATGGGAAAGGTACGAAGAAATGAAAACAATATCCGTAGAAGATGTGAACGCCACTGACAGAAACCTATCTCCCTGTTCACCCTCTTCTCCGCTCATAGGAAGCACACCGCGTCTGGTACACGCAGTGATTGGGGACCACAGCACAGCTACGACACCTGAGGATGGGCTCTTAACAGTCCGAAACTGGTCGTGTGAAACTAAAGTAATTTACAACTGAAGCGGTATTTTCAACCTCTGCTTTCTTTATTTAGTTTACATCTAAAGACACAAAAACATTCAGCTAGTGACATAAAACAATGCCTGGTAGTCCCAGCAACTGATGGAAAACGTACCAAACTAACTACTATAGTTAAAACACGAAGTTTCACACGCTTGACAAAACATCCTGTCATTGTTTCCAACGAAGAGACAGTGTTAAACAACAAAAAATAGTCGAAAATATCACCCATGTTGTTGTAAGTGTCTGTTGTTGCAATACATTCTTTTGTATGATATTATGTTAACAAAAATAATGTAATATGTTAAAAGAAAAGAAAAAATTCCTTGACGTCTATATTTATGTGCTGCTCCATGAGTCTGCTGTCAATATCTTTATTCTTGGCTTGTGTGTAACTTCTGCGTATTTTCTTACAGTAAATGTGTTTTTTTCGTATCCAGGGTGTAATTACAAAGGTAATAAAATGTTTTCTTGCCTTCAAATAATATTTTTCATCAGGTTATGGGCCCAGTACACGTGTAAAGGCAAACAACACAGTTTAATTAAAACAACATTTGAAATGAGCGTGTGTCTGTAAAGAAACATGACTGCTAGCGGCGATTATAAGGTCAGCATTGATAAGCTTGAAGGACCTGACGACTGGGCCAAATAGAAATGGCATATTTCTATGGTGCTACGTTCGTATGGCCTACAAGATATTATTAACGGTACACGTGAACGTGTACCGTTGATAATATCATCTAGTCCATATGAACGTAGCACCATAGAAATATGCCATTTCCATGTGGCCCAGTCGTCAGGTCCCTCAAGCTTATCAATGCTGACCTTATAATCGCCGCTAGCAGTCATGTTTCTTTACAGACACACGCTCATTTCAAATATTGTTTTAATTAAACTGTGTTGTTTGCCTTTACACGTGTACTGGGCCCATAACCTGATGAAAAATATTATTTAAAGGCAAGAAAACATTTTATTAGCTTTGTAATTACACCCTGGATACGAAAAAAACACATTTACTGTAAGAAAATACACAGAAGTTACACACAAACCAAGAATAAAGATATTGACAGCAGAGTCATGGAGCAGCACATAAATATAGACGTCAAGGAATTGTTTACATCCAAATCCGACGAAACAATAAATGGTACAATGCTAGAATGGACAATGTTTTATACGTCCCTGATGCAAGTGCTAATCTGTGAGAGCCATTGCCTGCAGAGGCTACAGTACTAATTTTAGTTATAATAATGTCTGTGTACGAAAACAAGTCAGTGGCAATATTGTTACGACAGGTTATGTGAAAAATGGACTTTATGTGTTGAACATGCGTGTTGTTAGAAATGCAAAAATGAATCGTAGGAGCTTGATGACTTCATCCGAAACATTGCAAGTGTACCATGAAAGGTTTGGTCATCAGAATAAACGACATGTGAAGAATATTTTAAAAGAAATGAACATTAATGTGGAAGATGCCAAGAGTGAATATTGTGACGGCTGTGCGGTTGGAAAGATGCATAGGCTGCCATTCAAAACACGAACAATACGCGCTACCAGTACTGGTGAATTAATCCACGCGGATGTAAATGGACCAATGACCACGAAATCTTTTGGATGCAAGCATTATTATGCATGTTTCAAAGACGATTTTAGTAAATTTCGTCGAATTTTATTTTTAAGACACAAAAGTGAAGTGTGTACTGTGCTTAAGCAGTTTTTAAATGAATCACGAACTAATGAACATCTTGTGAAACAATTTGGATGTGATGGTGGCAACGAATTTAACAATAAAAATAACAGTGAACTGCTTGCAGACAGGGGAATAGAGCTACTGATTCCTCCTCCTTACACTCCTGAACAAAATGGTGTGGCTGAACGGGAAAATAGGACCATTGTTGAAGCTGCCCGGTCAATGATACATCCGAGTAAATTACCAAAAGGGTTGTGGGCAGAGGCATGTAGCACAGCAGTCTACGTAATAAATCGTACTGTAAAATCTTCAGTTGAAAATAAAACCCCTTATGAACTATGGTTTAATCGACCAGTAGGACGACTTGATCATCTCAGAATTTTTGGTACAGGCTGCTATGTTCACATTAACAAACAATTCCGTTCCAAGTTTGATGATTAGGCATTTTTTGGACGAATTGTTGGATATGTTAATGACAAAGATGGGTTCAGAGTTTGGATTCCATCTAAAAGGAAAGTGGTGTTGAGTCACGATGTAAAATTTAAGCCAGAAATTGTTTGTGATTTACATAGTGATCATGTTGAATTTGAAGTCCCTCGGGAAGAATTTAATGATCCGAATTCATCTAAAGATAACCAATGTAAATCTCCTAGGCTGTACACTTCTGGAGGAAGCCAAACTCAAGAAAAAATTGGCACTCTCGATTCCAGAGAAAGTCAAGAGCCGAGTGAATCTGAAGAAAATAAAGAATTAACAGAATTTCTAAAAGCAGAAGCTGCTGAATCTTCTAATGAAGAGAAACAGAAGAATAAAAGACAACGAAGAAAACCAACCTGGATGGAAAGTGGTGAATTTTGTATGGCAACAGAAGTTGATGCACTTGGATACAAAGATCCAAACTGTTTTTCAGAAATATTGCAGTCAAACGAGAAGGAAGAATGGATGCAAGCTATTAGTGAAGAACTTCAATCACTTAAGGAAAACAATACCTGGGTGCTGGTTGACCGTCCGAAGAATGCCAAAGTATTGCAAAACCGCTGGGTTCTACGGCGAAAGGTTGCAGTCAATGGAGGTACTCGCTTTAAAGCCAGATTGGTTGCAAAAGGCTGTATTCAGAAAGCAGGAATTGATTATGGCGTCGCCTTTAGCCCTGTGGCGCGTTATGACACCATACGAACTCTGTTGGCTGTAGCTGCTTCAAAGAAAATGCTGCTAGAACAATTCGATGTAAAGACAGCTTTTTTGAATGGAATACTTGAAGATGAAGTATATATGGAACAACCAGAGGGTTTCGAAGACGGTGCAGGCCGAGCATGTTTCTTAAAAAAAGGTCTTTGTGGGTTGAAGCAAGAACCACGTTGTTGGAACAAACGTTTTGTTGAGTTCATGAAGAAAGCTGGTTTTTCAAACAGTGATGCAGACCCATGCCTATTTTATCGTAGACAAAATGGAAATAGCGTTTATGTGGCAATCTGCGTTGATGATGGCCTGATTGTCGGCAGTAACAAGAAAGAAATTGCTTTTTTTATGGATGTTTTACAACATGAATTCGAAATAACAACTGGCAGTCTTGACAATTTTCTTGGCATAAAAATAAAGCAATATGAAGATGGAGCAATAATGATAAGTCAAGAGAAATACACAGAAGAAATTCTGCAAAGATTTCGAATGGCAGAATGCAGTACAATCTCAACTCCTATTGGACGTGAGGACAATAATCAAAACGAAGAAGTTTCGTCATCTGTACCCTACCGTGAAGCAATTGGTTGTCTCACGTACCTTTCAACAGTAACTCGTCCAGACATCACTTTTGCAGTCAATAAAGCTGCTCGAGATGTGGAGAAACCAACCACTGAAGACTGGAATAGAGTAAAGCGCATTTTCCGATATTTGAAAGGGACCTTAAATTTTGGAATTGTATATAATAAAAAAGAATAGTTAAAGATTTACGCTGATACAGATTTCGCAGGTGATAACCGGACAAGGCGCTCAACAACTGGAATTCTTGCAAAGTACTCAGGTGGTGCAGTGTCATGGACAAGTCAGTTGCAGAAAGTAGTGGCCACATCCACAACCGAGGCGGAAATAATTGCAGCTAGTGAAGGAGCAAAAGAGTTAGTTTGGTTACGTCGTCTGCTATCAGAATTAGTGGAAATGTCGGGGCAGCCTCCAGTTCTTTACATTGACAATGCTAGTGCATTGAAGTTGGCAAAAAATCCAGAATATCATCGACGTTCTAAACATATAGAGGTCCGACATTTCTATGTTCGTAAAAGATATCTGAACGGTGAGATTTTCTTGGAACACATTGATGGACACAACCAGTTGGCAGATATTTTGACGAAACCTCTTGAACGAGTTCGATTTAATTTTCTATGTTCAGAAATTGGCATGCAAGAGACAAAGCAATAATTTCATGATTTTTTCTTTTGGAGGAAGTGTTAAAAGAAACGAAAAAATTCCTTGACGTCTATATTTATGTGCTGCTCCATAACTCTGCTGTCAGTATCTTTATTCTTGGCTTGTGTGTAACTTCTGTGTATTTTCTTACAGTAAATGTGTTTTTTTCGTATCCAGGGTGTAATTACAAAGCTAATAAAATGTTTTCTGGCCTTTAAATAATATTTTTCATCACTGTTCCTTGACCGTACGCACACATTTTCACATCTTGTTTTCCCAATGAAATTGCTTGAGGAACATCAAATTCACTATACGAAACAAAATACTGTTTGTTGGGAGTGATATGATTTGTAGCGCCACTGTCGCAATACCATTTATTTGGGTCACTGTGATTACTGGTACACACACCCATAGCGTATGAAGTAAATGCAGCGTGTTCACTGTCTCGCTTCTTCTCTTTTCTTTTATTGCTTTCACGAGTGTTCTGTGGACACTCTGCTGCCCAGTGACCTAATTGTTTGCATTTATTTCTGTTTTAATTGTGACTTCGTCATCTATACTTGCTGATTACTTGTTTGCCGTTTTCATGTTTTAGAAACGACAAAAGCTGCACTTCCACTAACGTTTTGTTCACGCAGTTCAATAGTACAGAGTTTTTCAATCAATAAATTCAAGCTTTGCTTTTCTGTCGGTATCGTATCCCAGAGATCCTTAAAATTGTCGTAGTCTTTTCCCAGTGTAGACAAATTCGACCATTTACGAGTCTTTCAGATAGCGTATTTTCTTCATGTTTTGATAATTCATCGTTCAGGTCCACAAATAACTTTTGCAGTTTGGCCACATGTGCACTAATATCTTCCGATTCATCACGTTTAACACGGAAAAATGTTTCAATCAACATATTCAAACGCTGAGTACTGCTACGTTCAAATCGGGAGCGTAATTTGTCCCAGATTTCTTTAGCATTCTTGCACGTTAAGACGAGTTCTGCAACAGGTTTACTTAGCGCACTTGCTATAAGACTTGCTGCCTTTGCGTCGTCCTTGAGCCATTCCACATACGCTTCTTTTTGTTCACTTGTCGCATCTTGCGGCAACTCTACACGTTCACGTGTACCGTTAATAATATCTTCTAGTCCATATGAACGTAGCACCATAGAAATATGCCATTTCCATTTGGCCCAGTCGTCAGGTCCTTCAAGCTTATCAATGCTGAGCTTATAATCGCCGCTAGCAGTCATGTTTCTGTGTCTGTTGTTGCAATACATTCTTTTGTATGATATTATGTTAACAAAAATAATGTAATATATAAACGAATTTGTATAGTCTGAGATCAGTCCAGGTAATCATTACCTTTGGATGTAAATTACATCAAATTTGACAGTTAAACATTAACAAAATCTACAGTGCGATTCAAAATAATATGAACAATCTTAATTTACAGTTTTTTATTCCATGTTGTTGATACTCACAGATGAAAGAGATGTGAACAGGGAAGAATGGAGATAGCTTAAGGAACGTTGTACAGTCGGCGACAGAAGTGTGATGAAGTTTTGTAGAATGATTTCATTACAGATGGCCGCCAACTCTTTTAACAATTTATCGCATTTACCAGAACGTTTGTGTCAACTCGATTAGTAGCAGACAATTATCACAAAACTGTACTGTTGCACGTTGATTTGAGTGCATCAATCGTGTTGGTTGTCAGGTTGAGACTCCATATATTGACATCCCTGAGTAAATAATTTCTGTCAAACAGTGTGCACGAATTATGACTCAACTGTATGTGCTGAATATCACTGGTATATGCTGAGGTAATAATGGGTAAATTATTGGCAAAAATCGTTCGCAAATCCTAAAAGCTGTACACGTAGCTTGTACGTTGAACTATAAAAAACTGATATGGAACACTCTTCACCTGAGGTAAATGTACTCTGTAGCGCAAGTACCGCTGATGATGGGTACATGTCCCAATTCTGTGTTGCTTGAGGCTTTCCCGACGGTCATGTTGAATTTATGGTTCTCGGGCGAGACGTCGGATGTCATAGTGAAAACTCCACAACATTTCGTGAGCGCAACTGGCCGACATATTCAGGGGCGACGAACACACTGCTAAGACAGGACCAGAGCCCCCTATTTATGCCAGTCTACGTGCCACTTTCCGACAAAATGGATACTCCGAACGGGAGATTCGCCGTGCCTTGCAACCGAAGCGGGTTACCCAACGTGAGGAAGTGGAAGAAGGCGAAGAACAAAGGGGAATGGTCGTGTTGCCTTACACCGTCGGTGTCTCTTCAAAAATAGGATGATTATTGAAGAGTCATAAAGTTAAATGTGTCTTTCGTCCGCCGGCAAAACTCAGAGCTCTCTTGGGCTCATCTAAGGACAGCCTTGGCCTAAGAAAACCCGGTGTTTACGAGATTCCTTGCAGCTGCGGCATGTCGTACATCGGACAAACTTGTCGCACTGTAGAAGAGAGATGCACTGAACACAGACGCTACACTCGTCTGGAGCAACCAGTAACGTCTGCAGCGGCCGAGCATTGTCTCAGTACAGGCCATTCTATGAATTATCAACATACCAAAATTCTCGCATCGACGAGTTCGTACTGGGACAGTGTTATTAAGGAAGCAGTGGAAGTACGTAGCTCGACGAATCTTGTAAACAGAGACACGGGCTTTCAGCTTAGTACAGCTTGGGATCCAGCACTGGCCAAATTGAAGTCGCTTCGAGCAGACAGGAGTGCTATTGGTCATAAAACGGATGACGATTCGCCCGCAATATAAATATTCTGCTGACAACGGGAGGATAATCAAGGCGCCTACGTGGACGCGCATTTTTGCTTGCGGCTTCCGACAGAGGTCGCTGGGGCGGCCGATGGCAGCGCAGAGCAGCGGCGGCAGCCTCCGCGCGTGCGCCGAAGTCTTTGGTTCTTCATCCTGTAGGTGGCGCTGCTGTCCTTCCAGCTATCGGTTGATATCGTCGCTATTGGCCATCGAATTTGGCGCCTCCATGCATGCGCACTTCCTGCCCAAGACTGGCATAAATAAGGGGTCTGGTCCTGCCTTAGCAGTGTGTTCGTCGCACCTGAAGATGTCGGCCAGTTGCGCTGACGAAATATTGTGGAGTTTTCACTATGACATCAGAAGCCTCGCCCGAGAACCATATATACAACATGTCTCAATTCTACTCCGTATAGAAATAAATAAGAATATAATCTAGAGGATAATTTGTCAGTCAGCCTTATTCTACCACCAATCCTTTCCCGCTCTGATCTGTTGCATATGTTATATCAGCACTTTCCACCTACCTTTTGTACTTCAACGCTTAACAACTTTTTTCCAGTTCCCTTTCAACAATCTCCACGTCACAAAGCATAAAGTAATTCCAGAGAGCAAACCATCTTATTGGCTTTCATGTAGCACACTCGTCCCATCAGAAGTCAAGGCCCCAGCTCATTCCCTTCCCACAGAAGTGAAGTACTATGTATCTCTTGGTTCTTCTCCTTCACTTTTGCTTTTACCAGTTTCCTACGTGATCGATATTGTTATATGGTTTAAAGTAATGATAGTGACTGCTAGCGACCGGATTCCCTCCCTAACGCCATCGCTCCCCGTGGGACAGAGTCTGTGCAGCAGATCTGTCTGCTTGTAGTGTACTGTTCATGTTTGAGTGCGATAACTTTCTTCCAAACATTTTTGTAGTACTATCTGACGTGGGACAGAAGTTACACCCCAGTATTTACCTAGATGTCTGTGGAAAACCGCGTAAAAACCACCTATAGGATGACTGGCTAACGAGCGCTTGTCGTTAATCCACTAGGGGGATTCAATCTGAGGCAGGTTCACCTCCTCGAATCCCTGAAGTGGTGCATGAACGCGGTCGGATATTTGGGCAGGTTTGTAGCTTCTAGTTACTAAATGCCAGATACCAATTATTACCAGCATAAACATCGCACATTTTTCTCCAAGCAACAGTCTTCCCAGCTGTTTCCTCATCGTGATTCCTGGCCCACAGGTCCCAGCAGTCCCGACTGTCACCAGACCGTTATGCAAGTTTTCAGGAATACGTGGAAGAAAATTAGGCGGCGCGAAAATCGACGAATCTTAAGTGCGAAACCGATCCTGTTCGATAGATTTACCACTTCTGAATTCCATCAGTTTCATCCCCTAAGGAATATTGTGATTAGGTTTGTGAATGTGGGTTTTTCATAGAATGTTATGTATTCATTTGGAGGAATAGATTGCACTCTTAATGTTACTGTCCCTGCTTTTAGTTTCAGCGAAGGCTGTTCCGACTTTCTTATATGCTGAGCCAGTCCTTCCGACAATCATTTCGTTTTCGGTTTCTTCACATTTTTCGTGCAGCCATTTCGTCTTAGCTTTCCTGCACTTCCTATTAATTCCGTTCCTAAGAGATTTGTGTTTCTGTATTCCTAAATTTCCCTGAATATTTTTGCACTTCCTTCTTTCATCGATAAACTGATCAGCCGAAGTGTTTCTACTATCAGCCACGGTTTCTTCTCAGTTATCTTCATTGTACCGTCAGTTTCCTTTCCAACTTCTATAATGGCTGTTTTTGGAGACAGCCATTCCTCTTCAACTGAACTGCCTACTGAACGTTTCCTTATAGCAGTATCTATACTCTGAGAACTTCAAGCGTGTCTCTTTATTCCTTAGTTCTTCTGTATCCATCTTCTTTGAGCGTTGATTCTTCCTGACTAGGCTCATTAAACTTCTTCATCGCTGCTAAATTGTGATTCGAGTGTATATCTGATCCTGGATATGTCATTCAATCAATTATCTGATTTCGGAATCTCTGTCTGCCCATGATATAATATAACTGAAATTTTCCTGTATCTCCAGGTCTTTTGCAAGTATACGTCATCCTCTTGTGTTTCCTGAACATATTATTCTCTGTTGGTAGCTGTAATTTATCGCAGAACTCAATTTAAGCTTTCTTCCTCATTCCTATTACCAAGCCCACATTCTCCTATAACCCTTTCTTCTACTCCTTACCCTACAACCGCATTCTAGTCCCCCATGACTATTAGATTTTCATTTCTCTTTACATGCTGACTTACCCGTTCAATATCCGCATACACGTTCTTCATCTCTTTATATTCGACTTGCGACGTCAGCATGTATTCCTGAGCTGTTGTTGCCGGTGTTGGTTTATTGTCGATTCTCTTTCCTTGTAAAAGGTATCATACGACAAAGGCAATATTCGGAAGCATTGATAAGAAAACCCCATGCCGGATTAAACACAAATATTTAAGTTAGTAGATTGTACGGGCGAATGCATCGTCTCGTAGCCACGCTCAACAGCGTATACATTTATAAATGATATACACTGATGAGCCAGGACATTGTGATCACCAGCCTACTGTCGATATAAACGACTCAAGAAGACACCAGCGTCAACTGGCTAGGAATGAGTGGTAGTCAGAGACACGCACGGCGCACGTAGTATATGTGGGCGTGCTGTCCGCGTGTGGAATGGGGAGGCCGCGCGGCCTGTGTGAGTTTGATCGAGGGAAGATTGTGATGGCCGGCCCTGAGGCTCAGCAGGAGCGTTTCGGAAACTCCACGACTTGTCGGACGTTCGGGGAGTGCTGCGGTGGGTGTCTTCAACAAGTGGCGGAACTAAAATGAAACCACGTCCAAACGTCGTGGGGGTGTGCGGCCACATCTCATTACGGATGTTGGACGTCGTGGGCTGTGCAGACTTGTAAGACAGGACAGTCGGCGAACTGCAGCGGAAGTAACATCAGACTTTAAAGCCAGGCAGAGTACAAGTGTGTCTGAACACACAGAGAACTGAACACTCCTAACTGTGGGCCTCCACAGCTGACGACCCATGCATGTGCCAATTTCAACACCACGACATCGGCAGCTACGACTGAAATTGGCACGTAACCGTCGGCACTGGACGTTGGTGCAGTGCCGGCCGGAGTGGCCGTGCGGTTCTAGGCGCAACAGTCTGGAGCCGAGCGACCGCTACGGTCGCAGGTTCGAATCCTGCCTCGGGCATGGATGTGTGTGATGTCCTTATGTTAGTTAGGTTTAATTAGTTCTAAGTTCTAGGCGAATGATGACCTCAGAAGTTAAGTCGCATAGTGCTCAGAGCCACTTGAACCATTTGAACCGTTGGTGCAGTGGCAGAGCGTTGCACGGTCTGATGAATCCCGATACCATCTTCATCGTGCCGATGAGAAGGCGCGAATCCATCGTCTTCCAGGGGACCACCTCTTTGACACCTACACTGCAGGACGGCGGTAAGTTGGCGGCGGCTCCTTTACGCGCTGTGGAACGTTCTCGTGGGCATCCGTGGATCCAGTGCAGCTCTAGCAAGGCGCCATGACGCGCCAAGGAGTATCGCACACCTCCTCATGACGATCGTGTTTCCCGACGCCAGTGACATTTTTAAGTACGATAATGCACCATGTGACAAGATCAGGAGTGATGCGGAGTGGTTCGCGCGGCGGTTCGGCCTGAGCCAGTGAGGCGCGCGCATCGGTGCCGCTGCGGGCTACGGTTTCTCGGCCGAGGACAGCTCCAGATTCACTTATGTGCTGTGGGCGCCGCGAAAAGCAAATTGTCGTTTGTGTAGTTCTCACAACGCCAGCAAATTGTCTTGTCTTGCGCCCCACAGCATGGGAAAGACGTACGCGCAGAGGAAACCTGCTGCCACTAGGGGGCCTTCGGTTTTGCGTATCACTCAGTCTGCCGATCAAGCAAGGAAGACCCGAGAAGATGAGTCGCAGCCTGTTCCCCCTTCGTATGTCAAGTGCAAAGACGGGTTTACGGCGCTGTTCGACTTAATGACGAATTGCGCCAAGAACGAGGTGGTTTACGGGCCTGTCGCCACAGACTCGCTGATCTGCGTTCGGGCAGCACACCTGGCCGACCACAGGGCGATCAGAAGTGCTGTGGCCGCCCACACTATCGACGCGCCGCCGACGCGTGAAAAGGCGCCTTCCGATGGAAGGAAGAAGACGACCGAGGCACTCCTAAGGGGGCTGCCTTGCTGCTGTGACGAAGCAACGGTTCGGGAAGGGCTGCTGCGAGCAGGTTTCGCTAACACAACCGCAAGGCTACACAACCAGACCAATAAGGAGAGAGCGCCGCCCCGTGCCGTGACCGTCCAAACGGCCAACAGCAAGGGTAACCGACTTGCGGAAGCTGCTGGGTTTACCGGTTACGACGAAGGCTCTCCCCACCGCCACGACCCCCAGCGCCAGTGCGGCCATGTCGCGAAGTACTGCCGCAACGCGGCGCGGTGCGTCAAGTGCTCTGGAGAGCACGACAGCCGCGCCTGCGACCGCGGTAGAGAAGCTTCGCCGACTTGCGCCCGGTGTGGCGGCCCGCAAGTCGCCAGCTGGCTCGGCTGCCCGGCTTTTACAGTCCGCAGTCGCGCCGAAGACGGCGAGACGACCGCGGCCGTACCGACGCAGCGGAAGAGACGACGACGTCGGCGACGACGGCGGGTGCAGACCAGCCGTGCTCAGCCGAGGGCAGCTCCTCCGGCCAAAATCGGGGACGACCTGCCGGAGGCAGACGTTCGAATGGCAGCCCGCGCCCCTGTGAAGAGCAGCGGCGTCGACATCAGCACCGCCGTGGAGACGGCCACAGCAGTCCTCAAAGCCGCTTTGGCTGCAGAGAAGGAAGGGGCCTTGACGCAGCTGCGTGCAGTTCTCGCCCGAGGCCTCCGTGCAGCAGAAGTTCGAACCCGTGCGAACGCTCCTGCAGCCTCGCAGAAGGGCGTTCTGGTGCCTCCCCCGCCGGCCGCCCAAGCAGCGCCGCAGGGGAAGGATGCCGTGAAGACGAACGCCGCCCCAACGGTAGCGGCGGCGACGCCGACCGCCGTGGGGCAGCCCCTGCTAGGGACCGAGAAGCCAAAAGGGCAGCCTACGTCGCGCATGCGCGAGAGAACGGCCTGCAGCTCTCCGGTGATACCGCGACGCAGTCCGCCGAGCAAGCAGAGCTGCCGGAGGAGCGGCTGCGGCAGAACTTCGCCACGCAGCAGCAGGGGGCGCCGGCCGACAGCGAGCTGCAGCTGTTCAGCACCAGCCCGGTAATGCTGTGCCAGGTCACTGACGAAGCGGCGCAGGAGAGGGCTCGAGGCAACGCACTGCGCTGCCGCTCCGGTCTCCTTTAATTATAACGACCACGGCACTGACACGATATCTTCGTGCACGATATTTCGAAAAATCTACCCTAGCATGAACTGTCGCAGTCAGCAAGGCATCCGCTACTGCTCTTACTACCCGACCTAACTATCACACTTTTTTGCCTCTGCCCTTCAAACCACTACCCTTCGTTCGACTTTCGACCCAATCTATCTCCAGATGAGCGCCTATAAATGGTTAACCTTAACCAGACGTACGCAAACATCGCAGTACCCACATCCTGCGACACCTCACTTTAGTGATCACTAACCCTTATGCACAGATGGCGATAGACCTTTCGAGTTGGCCACCCTGCCGGTGTGGGCGTGGAGGGGCTCCACCTCCACTCCATCAAATATGAAATTGGTGGGTTCCTATGATTTACGCATGACACCGAATAACCGCTATACATTGCCATACCTTGTTGAAGACGAACATGTAAACCATGTAGGTCTTTCTGTCTTGACTGCTGGAAAAGCTTTGACATCCTTGTACATTTTCTTCTTTGTGTCACGTTTCTTCGTCAATACTCACTTACTTAATATGTTTCCATATCCACTGACCTGTAATTTTTTGGTAACCAACTGTATTTTTTGACATCGAGAAGGCCTACGATACCACTTGGAGGTGTCTCATTCTGGAGCAGCTTCACGAATGGGGTTTTCGTGGATCTCTTTCTATTTTATTCAGTGTTTCCTCTCGTGACGATATTTTAGATTCCGAATTGGTAATGTCCTGTCTGACCGCTTTGAGCAGGAGAACGATGTCCCTCAGAGTATAGTTTTAAGTGTGACTGTTTTTGTCATAGCTATTAATATCACTACCTCTATAGTGCAAAGTCCTGTCCAGTGGTGCTTGTTTGTGGATGTTTTCTCTTTGTTTTGTTTTTCTTCAAGCCTTCCAACGACAACGCATCAGTTGCAACTTACTCTTAGACGTTTGGATGACTGGGCGCAGAAGAGTGGTTTTAAGTTTTCCACCGAGAAGTCCGTATGTGTTCTTTTTCACCGTTCTCGTTCGATTTTAACCATCCCTGAGTTGAGGATGAGGGACACTGTCCTTACTTTTAAAGACACGGTGAGATTTCTTGGTCTCGTTTTTGACTCGAAGCTTACGAGGTTACCTCATCTTAAAGACCTGAAACGACGGTCACGTCACGCTTTAAGTATTTCAAAATGTCTTAGCCACAGTACATGGGGAGCCGACAGGACTTGTCTGCTCCAGTTTTACAGGCCGTTTGTGCGACCTCGGCTCGATTATAGGTGCACGGTGTATGGGTCTGCGAGGCCTTCACACTTAAACATGTTGGACGTTGTGGACCATGAAGGGCTTCGGTAGGACACTGGGGCATTCAGAACTGGTCCCATACCAAGCCTGTGTGCAGAGGCTGGTGAACCGCCACTTCATATGCGGCGACGGCTACTTACGGTGCGCCAGGCGTATAAAACTTTGTCCACACCTGACGCACCAGCATATCATACCGTTGCTCAGCTTCCTCTAGCACGGCTATTTCATAACCGGCAACGAGCGACGCAGCCCTATGGGATTCGCGGACAGGATTGCCTCTCTGCGATGGATATGGCTGGTCTTCAGGTTTTCCGTCGTGGTTGGAGCAAATTTCCCCCTTGGCTACTCCGGAGACACACTTATTTTAGATTTGACTAACTTTAAGAAAGATAGTACACCAGATTTTACATTCCAGTCTCAGTTTTTTAACATTTTAGATGCGCATCACGGTTTCACCGTCGTTTACACTGATGGCTACAAACAGGAGAATTTCCTTGGCTGTTCTGTAGTGTTCCCTGGTCATGTTACCCGGATTCGCCTCCCTGATGAATATACTGTTTTCGCAGAGGAACTCCACGGGATCCTAAAGGCACTGGAGCAGATGAATCCTGTTCGGGGCAATCGATTGCTCCGATTCCCTTAGTGCCTTACAATCATTACAGAATCTGTACCCAACTGAGGAGATGGTCCAGCTGATATATGACCAACTGTACTTGCTCCAGCGGCGGGGTAAGGATGTGTCCTTCTGCTGAGTGACTGCTCATGTAGGAATATGGGGCAATGAACAGGCAGATCGGGCTGCCAAGGAAGCCTGCAGAGAGCAGGATCTGGTCCAGTGTACTATTCCCTTGCAGTCTGTGATTTCTGCACTCGACAAGAAGTGCATGGAGTTGTGGGAGGAAGAATGGCTGGCGGTGACGGCCAATAAATTGCGGTTGGTGAACTCAACAACTCAGCCATGGCGTTCCTCCTGTCGGTTGCTCAGGCGGGAAGAAGTGACACTCACGCGTCTTCGGATCGGACACTGTCCTCACACATAGCTTGCTATTACGGCGGGAGGATCCCCCGTTTTGTGATGCTTGTTGTGTGCAGATCTCTGTCCGCCACATTTTAACAGACTGCATTTTATACCGTGATGCAAGGGCAGAAGCACAAGTTGATGGGGATCTGCCATGTGTTTTAGCTAATGATAAGACGTGTGTGTCTAGGTTTCTAAAGTTTTGTCATGTGTCTGGACTCTGGCCTAAGCTTTTAGGCTGGAGGTTCTATTGTACTGCAAAGTGGCTGGCTCCTCCCTTTTTTCCTTGCGGTCAGCCGGCCACTTCCATCTGATATATTGTTTTAGATCCCTCTACCACTTTCGTCTTGTGTTGTCCATGTTTTACTGTTGGCGGCATGCTCCGTCCCACGTTTCGATGTGGGTAGGCCCATATTTTTCCAACCTTGTTACCTGTGTTTGACCTTCTGTTCTGAGTCTTTTGTTGATACCCGTCTCAATCTGTTAATGAGCGAGCGCTGAAGACCTTGCCGTCGTGCGCCCGTACAACCCTCTTCATCCAACCATCCATGACCGGCTTTTTGTGTGTATCTATCAACCCTTTTTATATTACAGGAAAAGGTTACTGATGTCAAAGACTTGGCTAAGAATAACAATACTCACTTGTCATGTATCCCTCTCCGCCTTTTAAATGTGCCATGCTAGTGGGTGAACGTTACTGGTACTGATAAAATCTTCTCTAGTTCCAGTCCTGGCGGCTGCGTCGAAATTCCGTGACGTTTCGATGAGTGTCACTCTCATCACCTTCTGGTGAAGTATCGAGATTGCGCAGGTGTCCCAGACACGTCAATATATTAGATTTTACAAAAAAAAACTTAGTTTACACAACAGTCCGCGTCTTATCACAAGATAATGCTTCATTTTTTGTGTAGAAAACTGTGAAGAAGCACAAAAGTGAAGTAGATCTTACTGCACATAAAAAAGTGTGGTTTCAGATGCGTGAGACTGCAGTTGTGTCTGGGAGTTGCCTTTGCATGTGTGTGTGTGTGTGTGTGTGTGTGTGTGCGTATGTGTGTCTAGTGTTGAGGAAGATCTTAATGGCTGAAAGCTTTATTTGTGAGAGTCTTTTTTTGTGCCTATCTGCGACTCAGCATCTCCGCTATACGGTGAGTGGCAGCATTAACTTCTCAAAATATTGTTAAAAACAGGTTTGTTTGCCTCGATGCACACTTGTAGCCCGTGTTGACCTCTGCTGCTCAATAATGGCAGCACAGCGTCTCGGCATACCTCGAATCAGCTTTCGAGTGAAATCCTGTGGTGTTCCTTGCCACTCCACTAGTAAGGCTCCCCGCAACCGCTGCAGCGGTTCAGGAGGATTTGCACGCGTCCTGACTCTTTCTTCAGTAAATCCCATACGTGTCCTATGGGGTTTACCTCGGGACTACATGCTGGCCACTCTAGAACACCGATCTTGTGTCGCCGAAGAAAATTTTGCGCTGGAGCTGCAACATGGTCACGAGCGTTGTCGTGCATTAGAAGAAATCTTTACCCAACATCTTGTGCCGAAGGTTGTACAAGGGATCAAGCATTTCGTTGATATACTTCTCCCCTATTACACGTGTGTTATGCCTCCTGAGGACCATAACCAATTCTGTTCCAGTGTACGCGGTAATTCCTTACCACAGCTTTATAGAGTACCGTCCATAATTGACTGTTGGAGACACTGCAGCTTCCTTATTACGTTCCTCACGAGTTCTCCATACCCTGGTACGAACATCGATACCACGGAAGTTCACTCTGCTTTCGTCGCAGAACAGCGCATTAGCGAACGATGCCTGTGGTCTTCGGCAAAGTGCAGTCTCCTTTTTCTACGTAAGTTTATTTCGCCGTCGATGCCTAAACTGATTCTCGTGTAGTCTGTTATGGATTCTTTGGTGTATTTTTCACTGATAGTGGAAGTGCTACATCCAGCAAAGTTTACTCTTGTGCAAAAGATCTCGATAGTAACAACAATTTGGTTTTTTCTCCTTTTTGATTCGTGTATTATACCTTAGCGGCGGTTGTCTCTCCATAGAAGAGTGGCGCGGAGTGGAGGGCAGGGGGGGAGGGGGAGCAGCTGGCGACTTGTCGTATTGGCGGAGGGCGGAGGGCGTATGTGGAGCGAGGGCGAGTTCCCGCAGTGACAGATGAGCAAGTGACTGCCTGTGGCAGAGGCAGTCGGCACGCACGTAATGATCAGCTGGTGTCCGCGGCAGCTGCTCGGAGGCGGCGCTGCGAGAAACTCGCGCTGCAGCTGAGGCGCTCACGCGTGGGGCTGCTCGATCCTCCTAGTAGCGGAAGGGAAATCGGAAAAGTGTTGTATGGAAGGCCTGCAATGAAAACTAAAAGTATGACAAGCACACATTTAATGAATTCATTATTTCATCATGACAGTGTTTTTACTTCTGCTTTGGTGCTTTTATTAATCATACGCAATTTATGAAATTGTTTCATGACTTCTTTGAGTATTCCTAAAAGTATGACAAACGAAGAACTCGTCACATGCTACTTTGGCGCTTAATGTCACCCTCATAACCAGAAGCATCCCTTTGACCCACATTCAGAAATTAAAAACGGCACGAATAAACATTTATAATGACAAATAGAGGCCCTAAGCTTTTACCTAGCCTCTTTAAAACAATAAAGCAATATTTTCGAAAGTAGAGAGCAATCAAAAAAGGAGGAATGAAATTTTTTGTGATGGTCGTACCCTTACTGGCGCCAAGCTGAAATTATTTGGACAGTTGACTCGGTATGTAAGAAGATGTCATCTAGTGACGACATGCACCACCTGACGGACAGCAGATGTACTGACAATGGTTTAAACGTCGTCCGCCGACATACAGTGCAGTGACACAGCTACCACAGAGCCATCTGTGTCTACCCTCTGATAGGAGCAAGGAGGCTCAGTTTGGTGCTTAGGTAGGGATCACGCAGGCAGCTGCACGTGCTTCCTGCAGCCAAATGGGCGAGTCTGAAAGGGGACAGATTGTGGCATTCCGGGTGGTGGGATGGTGCTTTCGGAGAATTTCCACACAGGATGAGTGTGCTGCG
Source organism: Schistocerca americana (assembly GCF_021461395.2). NCBI lineage: Eukaryota > Metazoa > Arthropoda > Insecta > Orthoptera > Acrididae > Schistocerca > Schistocerca americana. The sequence goes on from NC_060122.1 coordinate 50,092,331, forward strand.
TCAGTTGCGTAACCGTGCCAGTATCAGTGGTCACACGAATATTCTCATACGTGCAGATAAGGTTCTGGATGTCCACATAACGCAGACACCCGTCAAGATCGTCGTGGCAGCTGTGAAAGAGGTACAGCACTTGTATTTTACTAGCTGTAAGAGACCCAGTACAAGTTATACAGTGTTGTGGGTTGGCGGGAGAGCCAACACCGGGTTACAAGAGGAAGCCGAAAGGCACGCGTTTTAGCTCACGCAGGCTGGCGTGAGGTCTGGAACAGGACAGGGAAATTAAACTTTAGAAAAACGGACGTAGCTGGTGGAATACTTAACTTTAATCCATTAATGGTGAACGTCGGTCTGACGGTACATGAATCACAAGATCAATAGCAACTGATAAAGGCGCCTTGCTAGGTCGTAGCAAATGACGTAGCTGAAGGCTATGCTAACTATCGTCTCGGCAAATGAGAGCGTATCTTGTCAGTGAACCATCGCTAGCAAAGTCGGCTGTACAACTGGGGCGAGTGGTAGGAAGTCTCTCTAGACCTGCCGTGTGGTGACGCTCGGTCTGCAATCACTGATAGTGGTGACACGCGGGTCCGACGTATACTAACGGACCGAGGCCGATTTAAAGGCTACCACCTAGCAAGTGTGGTGCCTGTCGGTGACACCACATATAGAACCTTAACATAAGCAGGCAATGAGGATGACGTTACTAATCGCCTGTTTACCTGCTCAAGGTATAATTGGCAAGCAGAGTACGCCACAATGTTTTTGCTGAGAAACGACACGGAACAAGGACGGACGTTGTGAACTAGCGGGCCATTCCGTGCTGCGTGTCACGGATAGATCAGCGTTTCTGGGCTGCCTGAGGGCCTGCGTCGCTGGGGCGGCCACATTCCGGAGTCAGTGGCACAGCAGGGGGTGCGGGCCCGACGGCTGAAAGCCGTCTCTCAGCAGTACACGTCTGTAGGGGCTCGGGCCGTTGAGACTCTACCGAAGGAGGAGTGGAAAGTGAAGCCCGGTGCTGCAAAGCAGGTCCAGCCCAGCCGCAGTCCAGCGGCCACAGCTTGGATTTGGAGAAACCAACAGCAATTGGCTTTTCTGAAAAACTAGGCAGGAGTAGGAGTTTAGCTCGAAATTTCCACTGAACTGCTACGTCGAGTAGCACGTGTTGGCGGAAGGCTGTATGACTCGAAGTAGGAAGGGGGCACTCGTTTAGAGGCAAGTTCAGTACAATTAACACCAGGCCATACTGAGGGACATTTTTAAGGACATAGGATATTCCTATCAATCGAAAATTTAATTTACTAATGAAAAATTGATTTTGACAATAAATTTTGTACATATACGGCCAAAAATTCGTTATCCTTTTTTATTATTTATCATCCCCTTCCAACACTACAACATTGACGTGCAAGACCCGACTGGTGACGTCAGAGGATCACCTGGAAGGTGGAATGACGCAGCTGCTCTTCAGCGATGAAAGCTGATTCTGCCTGCATGCAAGCGATGGTCGTTCGTGCTTACGACACTGACCTGTTGACCTCTGTTTCGTAGAGTGCATTCGTCGAAGACGCACTGGCCTAATTCGAGGCCCCATGGTCTGGGGTGCGATAAGCTACAACTTTCATTCACCTTTTGTTCTTCTGGAGGAGATGCTTATGTAGAGTGTTGTTAACACGTTCTTTCGACGTTCTTGCAATGGGAGGGCGATGTGTTGTTGCAAAAGGAAAATGCTCGCTAACACAGTGCCCGTGGAAGTCGACGTTCTGTGAATGCCGCGCAGCAACTTCCCTGGCCAGCACCATCAGCAGACCCGTCAGCAGTCGAGTACCTGTGCGGTGTGACGTGGCGAGAAGTGACTCGTGCGACTCGTCAACCGACAACTCTCGCAGAGCTGCGTGAACAGGTCGACCAGGCGAGGCACGGCGTATCCCAGGACAGTACACGCCACCTGCACGATCGACTGCATGCCAGGGTCAGCGCAACGCTGCCGCCTGTGGGCGCTGCACTACGAAGTAATACGGGTGTCACACCAACGGTCGATGCCTGGTACCTTAGAACGACTTATGCTTCCTGCTACTGATCTGTAAGTGTAATCATTTTTTGTACTTAATATGCACTGTTGCAATAATAAATCGAAAGTGAACTGGAAACCTCTAGAAGGGTGTACTTCTTTTCTGGCAGTGTACTTCAGCCGGCTTTTGACGGAAAGGTATCTGGAGCCAAGGCATAAAGAACATGACATGGGCTTCATGATGGATGATATTAGGTTTAATAAGTTTGGGAAGTTATTTCCCCTGTTTCACGGAATTTATTCTTTTGAGTTTATATCGGAATATCAGCACGAGAATCTAGAAGGGTCAGATGTAGTATATGAAGCAGTTGTGGGCAATGCCAGAGGACATGCTACCTCAGAGTGAGTAGACCTACGGAATGCTCATTACGAGAAATTATTATAATAATTTTTGTTCGAATCTTCATATCTTAGACTATTCTCGTACACTGATATTTACCATAAAATGAAAAATTATTTACGACATTAGTAACTGCTAGAGAAAAGTGCTCTGCATGATTTTTGAGCTGTTGTGAGAACGTGCGAAAGTATCTGCAAGTTGGATGGTCTGCATGAAAAGGATACATCCTTACTTCTTCTCCTCTCTCGTTGTCAATAGCTGCATTTTTTATGTGAACAAACCAGTACTACGCAGTTATACGATGCATGGAATACAAGAGGGTATTGTGAAAAATGATGCCTAGGAATTTTTTATGTGTGATTTCAAAACCCTTTAAATAAAGTTTATTAACATTGATCATTTTTATTCTTCACGTGAAAATATTTATTACTCAACTGGCGACGAACACATTTCTCGTGAGGAGAGCGGAATTCATTGATTCCGTCGCAGTGTTTAACGTTGTTGACAGAGCGACAATATCGCCACTGCTTGTACCGCTTCACCACTATCAAAGTGAAGTCATCAACAGTGTTTGGAAGTAAATGTTTTGGAAACAGACGAAAATCAGGGGGGAGGGGCGGGGCGGATCGAGGTGGGGCAGCATAGATGATGATCAGTGACAGCGAAGGCATCGCGTCGGATTGCTGCAGATGCCGCAGGGCTCATGTGTGTTCTAGCGTAGTCACGTTGAAGGAGAAGATGCTCCATGTATGGACGACCTCTTCGAATTCGTGCTTTCAGTTTCCTGTGGGTCTCGCAGTCCGTTCCAGAGCTAGTGGTGGTGCCATTGGAAGTGAATACCAAACGCACCGGAACTTGAACTTCTTACAGTACTATGTCTGTGACTTTCCCTCCTGGCAGCATGGCTGGTGATCTTTTGTAGTGGAACTCGACTAATACTCTCTTGTTTTCGGAGTCAAAATGGTGAATGTAGCTTTCGGCACCTGTCACAATACTGCTAAGGAGCCAATCAGTCTCACGCTCAAAAAGAAATGTTGTGCCAGACCTGGACTTGAGCCCGTATTTCCCAGTTTACGAAAGTGCCTTAACTGATTTGGCTATGTGATCGTGCATCCAGGGCCGATCTGCATTTCAGGCAATCATCATGCAAACTCGATTACGGGCACTGTTTCTCACACACCAAGACAGTTACATTACACAGCGCCATGTTACACAGTACAATTCGGATCACTGTAGCGGCAAAGGCTTGCAGCCTTCGTCAGTTAAGGTCGAACTGGACTGAGTAACATGAAAAGCGTGTAATATCTGAAGCGATAATCAGAACCGAGCAAGAAATTTGGTGGCATTGTCTTTTTGCATCCCGTTGTAGTTATTGCTTCCCACCCTGAATCCAACAGCCTTGCCACAGTGGTGACACGTGTTGCTGTCAGATCACGGAATCTAAGTGACGTCTGCCAGGCGCTGCTAGCGAGCAGTGTGCGGTCAGCCCTTGTGAGGCCAATTGATGAGCTGCTTCATTGGGAAGTAGCGCCTCCAGTCATGAAAACTGACAACGGACACGAAAGCGGTGCGTTGACCACAGGCCACTCCATATCCGCATGAAGTGGTGCCTATGAGCTGAGAATGAAACGGCAGCCGGTCGGTACCGTTGGACCATCAAGGCCTGTTTGGATGGAGTTTAGCTTTTAGTTTACCTCGCACACTTACATTAATGCACTCACCTAGAGGTGTGTACAGATGCAATGTAATAGGTCCCAGTGAGAAGCGAGGCACGCTCCGGGCGGGCAGGGAGGTGCGATGTGACAGCAGCGGTCAGCGGGCTCCCAGCAGCAGGGCTGCGGCATAACGTACCCTGAACCAGTCTTACAGGTCCAGTCCAAGTCCAAGAACCTGCAGGCTCAGTTTGCCAGGTGTCAGTAGCCCGACCGTGCTACACTACACCTCGTATTCCTCAGACCTTGATAACGGTGAATACGCGACAAGACAGTGACGAACTTAACAAGCGAGTCTAAAGGCGAAGATGGCGACTGGATGTAGTCTGTAAGGTATGCTCGATCATAATGAATCACTTTGGAGAAAACGATTTATTAACACATAGCCAACATGCAATAAGAGTTGTTGTGAAACGCAACTTGGTTCTTACTCACATGAACTAATGAGTGTTATCGAGAGGGGCAATCAAATTGATTCCAAATTGTCTGACAAGATTCTCGATTTCCTCTCACGAAAGTCACACTTCCTCTTATCTGCTGGAACTTCATCGAGTAATTGAGAAGTAATATCTGGCGTTCCCCAAGGAAGTGTTATTGGCCCTTTTTTTGTTCTGGTCTACGTAAGGGAATTAGGAGACAATCTGAGCAGTCCTATAAGACTTTTTGCTGATGATGCTATCGTTTACCGTCATATAATGCCATGAAATGATCAAAAGGAATAGCAAAACGATTTACACACGATATTTACATGGTGAAACAAGTGACAATTGACTAGAGTTCATGAAAATTGTGATGTCATGCACATGAGCTTTAAAAATAGTCAGCTAAGTTCCAGTTAAACGATAAATCACACATATCTTAAGGCTGTAAACTCAAATAAATACTTTGGAGCTACAACTATGAATAACATAAAAGGGAACGATCATGCAGACAAAGGACTGCGATTCATTGGTAAAACACTTAATATATTACAGGTAATGTAAGCAGGTGGCGCAGTGGTTAGCACACTGGACTCGCATTCGGGAGGACGACGGTTCAATCTCGCGTCCGGCCATCCTGATCTAGGTTCTCCGTCATTTCCCCAAATCGCTCCAGGAAAATTCCGAGATGGTTCATTTGAAAGGGCACGGCCGACCTCCCAACCCATCCTTTCCTAATCTGATGAGACCAATGACCACGCTGTTTGGCTGCGTGATTAGCCGAGCGGTCTAAGGCACTGCAGTGATTAACTGTGCGGCTGGTCCCGGCAGACGTTCGAGACCTCCCTCGGACAAGAGTATGTGTGTCTGCCCTTAGGATAATTTACGTTAAGTAGTGTGTAAGCTTAGGGACTCATAACCTTAGCAGTTAAGTTCCATAAGATTTCACACACATTTGAACATTTTTTGAACCACGCTGTTTGGTCTCTTCCCCCAAACAACCAACCCAATCTAAAGCGACTACTTACGCTACAGTTGTCCGCCTCTTCCGGAGCACTGCTGCGTGGTGTAGTATCCACATCAAATACACTACTGGCCATTAAAATTGCTACACCAAGAAGAAATGCAGATGATAAACGGGTATTCATTGGACAAATATATTATACTAGAACTGACTAGAAATGTGATTACATTTTCACGCAATTTGGGTGCATAGATCCTGAGAAATCAGTACCCAGCACAACCACCTGTGGCCGTAATAACGGCCTTGATACGCCAGAGCATTGAGTCAAACAGAGATTGGATGGAGTGTACAGGTACAGCTGCCCATGCAGCTTCAACACGATACCACAGTTCATCAAGTGTAGTGACTGCCGTATTGTGATGAGCCATTTGCTCGGCCACCATTGACGAGACGTTTTCAATTGCCGAGAGATCTGGAGAATGTGCTGGGCAGGGCAGCAGTCGAACATTTTCTGTATCCAGAAAGGCCCGTACAGGACCTGTAACATGCGGTCGTGCAGTATCCTGCTGAAATGTAGGGTTTCGCAGGGATCGACTGAAGGGTAGAGCCACGGGTCGTAACACATGTGAAATGTAGCGTCCACTGTTCAAAGTGTCGACAATGCTAGCAAGAGGTGACCGAACCGTGTAACCAGTGGCACCCCATACCATCTCGCCGGGCGATACGGCAGTATGGCGATGACGAATACACGCATCTAATGTGTGTTCAACGCGATGTCGCCAAACACGGATGCGAGCATCATGATGCTGTAAACAGAACTGAAAGAATGACGTTTTGCCATTCGTGCACCCAGGTTCGTCGTTGAGTACACCAACGCAGGCGTTCCTGTCTGTGATGCAGCGTCAAGGGTAACCGCAGTCATGGTGTCCGAATTGATAGTCCATGCTGCTGCAAACGTCGTCGAACTGTTCGTGCAGATGGTTGTTGTCTTGCAAACGTCCCCATCTGTTGACTCAGGGATAGAGACGTGGCTGCACGATCCGTTACAGCCATGCGGATAAGATGCCTGTCATCTCGACTGCCATTGGGATCCAGCAAGGCGTTCCGTATTACCCTCCTGAACCCACCGATTCCATATTCTGTTAAGAGTCATTGGATCTCGACCAACGCGAGCAGCAATGTAGCGATACGATAAACCGCAATCGCGATAGGCTACAATCCGACCTTTATCAAAGTCGGAAACGTGATGGTACGCATTTCTCCTCCTTACACGAGGCATCACAACAACGTTTCACCAGGCAACGCCGGTCAACTGCTGTTTGTGTATGATAAATCGGTTGGGAATTTTCCTCATGTCAGCACGTTGTAGTTGTCGCCACCGGTGCCAACCTTGTGTGAATGCTCTGAAAAGCTAATCATTTGCATATCACAGCATCTTATTCCCGTCGGTTAAATTTCGCGTCTGAAGCACGTCTCTTCGTGGTGTAGCAATTTTAATGGCCGGTAGTGTAGGATTGAAGGAAGATATCGAAAAAGTTCAAAGAAGGGAAGCTCGTTTCGTATTATCGCTAAATATTGAAGGGAGTGTCACGGATATGATACACGAATCTTTCACTGAGCCAGCACCTTCTCACGATATTTCAATCACCAACTTTCTCCTGTTCTCTGTCACGTAAATTATATGGAGAAATTCCGTTCACTTTATGTTCATGGTGAAGGAAAACGTTATATTTTAAGCTTTATTTACAAAATATCTTTATTGAAATGATTTGTATCATTATAATGAATTACTTATTATTTTCAATTAACAAAATACAAATACATAAAAGAGTAAACTAATAAACAAAGGAAAGAATGTAAAATGTAAAATAACAGTTTGATACATGAAACAAATACAATTAAAATAAATAAAAGCATAAAGAGAAATGGCTCTGAGCACTATGGGACTTAACATCTATGGTCATCAGTCCCCTAGAACTTAGAACTACTTAAACCTAACTAACCTAAGGACATCACACAACACCCACTCATCACGAGGCAGAGAAAATCCCTGACCCCGCCGGAAATCGAACCCGGGAACCCGGGCGCGGGAAGCTAGAACGCTACCGCACGACCACGAACTGCGGACAAAGCACTAATAGAGAATGTTTCGCTATTTTAATGAGGAACATAGAAATTACTCTGTCAGCTGTTGTATACAGGTTATTTTGCACAAATGGTACTTCAGATCCAAGCTTTATTATAGAGGGACATATGTCGCTTGAAAGCTTCTTTAATTTAATGCTCTAACAAAAGTTTTCATTTCTCAAAATACATTAGGGTGGTGTTGGTATATTTTGCGAAACGTACAGTTATTACAAAAATCAGTTTCATGAACACTAATTGTATATGAACTTTTATATGAGAATTATTTCTGTATAAATATTCCACATCACTTTTCTGGATGTGTTTTAGCGCTCGAAAGTGACGCTACACAGAAACAAAAGCAATACATACTGAATTATTTTGCCTCCTCTACACACACCAAGTTTTATTACGCTCGTTTATTGATACATGAGAATGTCCCCTTGTCACTGATATGAAAAGATCACATTATATATTTTTTTCTCCATACACATTTCACCTTTATTAACTGCAAGGCATCTTCCGTGGCCTGGAATGTATGTGGATTTACGTTTAAGCTGTTTTGATTTACATTCTGGACATTGTGCATTGAGGTTATAAACAGTTCCAGCACTTTCATCTTATCTATGATATAGAGAAGTATAAATTTCTGGTTACAAATTCCGTAGATGCGAGTCAACATTCATTCTTTTTCCACTTTTACAGCTGTTCTTCTGTTTTCTGCCATACGATATTTCGTTTTCGCAAGCTAGGAAACGAACATTTTTTTACTTGATGTTTCGAATGCTGTTTCCTCCTGTTGGATGTTATTACGAACTGTTGAATACCTCTTTCTGTTATTAGTGAATCATCCCTGTGTCGCAAAGCATGCGTTCTTTAACATGGTAGTATGTACTGATTTAACATGGTTGTATACATTTCGGGTTGGTTAGTTGGTTAGGGAGGATGGGACCAAACAGCGAAGTGATAGGTCCCATTGGATGAAGGAAGGATGGGGAAGAAAGCCGGCCGTGCCCTTTCAGAGGAACCATCCCGGCATTTGCTTGAAGCGATTTAGAGAAATTACGGTAAACCTAACCACTCCGACACCTCGGTGGGTACCATTTTAGAATTTTTATATTTACTATTTCATTTCTTCTAGTAATTTTAGCAGGCTGTTTGCGCCGATATGTGTCTAGTCCTTTAAACGTGTTTCTTCTCTCCTAACACTTTCTGAATATTATGCTGTTCTTGTGTTTGTTGTGGACATTTGCTATACTTATTTTCATATCGCGTTCTAAGTTGGTTGGATAAAGGGTATGGTGTTTCAAGTGTTCCTAAATTGGAATATTTAGTTTGATTTTTCCAATTCCTGATGCATTCTTGGTACTATGTTTTAAAATTCCTGCACTGTCTTGTTTCTGAAGTGCAGAAGCGCAGATTCTGTGGAATTTATTATTGTTAACTATTTAGGGGACTGTGGACTCTAGCAAGACAAACGTCCATCAAATTATTGTTGCCTTAGGCGTTTCGCGATACAGAAACTGGTTACTCGAGTTAACGTCCAATAGAAGATAGCATGGTGGAAAACTACCTGCACGTAGCCACGTCAGATGTTTTGTGCAGCCTCATTTATTTGCTGCGGTGGACCGGCGTCCCCGTGGCCACTCCCGTAGGTCCGTTGAACAGTTCACCTCCACTGGCAAACTTCAGCCTCATTCTGACAACAGCCTTCTACAGCCTCTCTTCCGCCACTCTGCTACCAGCAATGTACCTTCTGATTTCTGTCACCTTTAACCTAGCAGCAGTATTATTTTGCGTCCTATGTTTTAGAGTGATATTTATTTTATTTTCTAATTATTCATTTGTTTAGCTTGCTCTGATGACGACTGTTAATCCCTCTGTTATATTTCGAGTGATATTTATTCATTTATTTTACTTTTATTTTCTATTTATTATTTTTTTAGGTTGATCTGATAACGACCGTGAATCCCTCTGTTACATCACACCAGGGTTTCAAACACTCAGTGCCTTCTCTACATCTCTGTCACCTAGTAAATAACAGTTTTAATAAGACAAATAATATTAAGATAATATGAATGTCTGTTGTGGCATTGTGAGGAAATAGTACTGATAATGAACTAGTAAAGTGAATACTGGCAGCATGTTACTACTGTAACTGCTACTAATATTCCTAGTAATAATAACAATAATAATGATAATAATAGTAATAGTAATAATAACAATATTAATGATGGTCAGATAGAGCTATATGACTTCAGAGACTTTCCCAAGTCTCAGGCATCTATGATGTATTCATGCAGACTAAAGCGACAAACTAAAATTCCAGCCCAAGTCCCCTGCTCGCCAGGCAGACGCGCCAACCACCGCGCCACGCTGGCACAGTGGTTTCGCACATCTGCGCGGGCTAACCTGGCGCACTTCCCTCCTCTGTCCAAACTCAAGCCAATCCACCCTCAGACCTCACGCTATTGCCCCTAGACACTAACAACAGCACTGGAGAGGCTGTCCGACTGTACTGGAATACCACCTCAGCATTGAACTAAACCAAGGCATAAGTTCTTTAATCAAATGAAAGTGTATGGTTCCAGATACCATTTCAAGTGTCAAACATCTACGGCGTATATATGTAGGCTGAATCTGAAGTGGGCTGAGGCCTGTATGGAATTTTGGAGGCCTGCTAGGATAGTTCATGCAGTCGTGCAGTGCCAGTATTCTAGGGTGGCGTAGCAGTTAGCGGATCTGCCTGGTGAGTAAGAGGTCTCTGTACGAATCCTGGTCTTAGTACGAATTTTCACTCGTCGCTTCAGTCTGCACAGTATAACATCATAATAATAACAGTGGAAGATATTTAACAAACTATAGGTGTACAAAATATACGTGCTCTGAGATAGCGAGTTCTTAGGAAAGGAAATTTAAGGAGACTGGACATCGAAGAATACTTGGAAATGAGAGAGATCTGTTTTGAATGAAGGATGTGCAAGGGTAACGTCTGTGTACAGGGACAATAGTAATAATCAGTATTGCTTTTAGATACGTCATTAACTCTCTCCTTCAACTGGAGATATTGTTCAGTTCACTAATATGACGTGAGACGTTATTCCACAGTTGCGTCACTGCTACTAAGAATGTTACAAGAAAATGGCCGAACGGTGGAGTGAGACCAAAAGGATTTTACTCTGATGGGAACGCGTGTTACTGTTACTTTTTTCAAAAAAGAGTGTTAAAGCTTAGTAAACTTATGACGCACAGTGTTTTTTAACAGCAGAGAAAACAAAGGGTGTCGAAATCTCTGCGCTTGTGTGCATCCAGCTGTGTAGTTACACATACGATGGTGAAATCTGATCAGAGACTCGAACATCGCCATATAATGAACAGAGGCGTTCATAACCACTTCCAAGTGCATAAGATTTCCTGAGAATTCCCTTGCAGTATAATATCAATGTAATCAGTAAATGGAAGTATTTATGCAGGGCACATTGAAGTTACGGGCTTAGTCCACTTTAGATTTTCATCTATTACTATCAGACTGTTTGCCCAAGGAGAGAAGCTGATACGTTCCCATACAGGGTTAAAGATGGTAGCGATTCCCGATATTTCGGGCTAATGAGCCTAGAATGACCTACCAGTACGGCTTGTGTTTTGTTTGGGTTGAGTTTAGTCCTACATCCTGCGACCATTTTGATAGTGCGCAGAGATGGATATTGAGATTCCCGATAGCTGTTTTTCAGGCCTACTCTTTTTGCAATTAGATGCAGCTGGGGGTCATCAGCGTACACGTGCTGTTTGCAGCAAGACAAAATCAATGACACATCACAGTGAAAAGAGTGTAATACCTAATACCGAACTCTGGGGCACACATGATACAACCTGCCTCCATTGTCTCTGTATGGTGCCAGATATGACGCATTGCTGTCGAGATGTCTGGTGTGAGGGAAACCGTTGCACTGTGCTTGGCGAGAAATTTAGAATGGTAAGTTTGACAAGCAAAACGTCAAATTCGACAGTGTCAAAAGTTTGCTGGACTGTAAGAAGAACATAAGAGTCGCACTGTTTGTGGCCTAACTAGTCCTTGTTTCGAGGCATCTGGGAGAACACTTGTTGCTGAGGAGTGGCTGAAGACATGTGTCAGTTATTAGCTTCATCATTTGTGCCGTGATGCCGTTGTGTCCACTAGATGCTGATCTGATATCTGGGAGAACAACAGTTGTTGAGGAGTGGTTGAAGACCTCTGTTGTAGTGGCCACTAGTGGGTCAGTTACGTGCTCCATCGTTTGTGTCGTGATACCATCGTGTCCAGTAGTAGCTGATCTGATATACATGACGGCCTATTTGACGGTATTGAGAGTAACATGCTTTAGAAAGAATTTTTCGTGGCTACAGTAGCTTACCCAACATGACGTTAACAATGTGACTCCATTTTATTTGTGGATCAGTTGTGTTTGAGGGTAATGTGAAGTATCGGTTCAGTTCTTCGGTTGAGACAGTGTGGTCAGGTGTAGCATTCACTTTTTCTGTACGAAAAACGCGCACGCTTTTCGAAAGCAGAGGTCACCTACTTCTGCTGTCGGTTAATATACGTGGATGCGTGAATTTTGCATTTCTCGCACCATGACTGACTCTATTCCGCTTGTAAGCACTATGGCTTTTAGACGTGGGGAGCATTTTGTACACCAGCGGCCCAGCGTCTCTGAGATTCATGAGCTGCTCTAGTTCTTCAGTTAGCTAAGATGAATGTTGGGTATTGGTTTTCAATGAATCTCATTCCACCATTACTGGCTGTTTTACGCAAAAGCCTTGAATACGTCCTCTTCCTACCGTGTAGCTACTTTGTGCAATATGATATTACTTTGAAAAATAATGACCTCATCACAGCAGAATCGTTATAGTACTAAACATTCCACAGTAAAACTCTGTTTTTACAGTTTGTAACATGGAGTTCAACAAAACTTAACGTTCTAATTACACAGAATGGCCATGTGATTAGTGAGACTGAACAGTTCAGATGACGTTCAGGTAGATACTAAACTATCGTGGAAAGCCGATGTTCAAGATCTTGTTAAAAGACTTAATGCTGCCATTTTATTATTAGAACAGTATCTGAAGCAAGTGACAGTTCGATACGAAAAATAGTCTACTTTGCTTATTTTCATTTGCTTATGATGTATAATATTATGTTTTGGAGTAGCTCTTCCCATTCTCAAAGGGCAATTTTGACTCAGAAACGGGCGGTTCGGGCAGTAAGTGGCATATGGTCGAGAACCTACTGTCTACCTCTGTTCATTAGTCTGGATGTTCTGGTATTGGCCTCTCAGGGAATAAATCGGGACAGAGATGAGATACAGCTAAATGTTTTAGATAGGAGTTGCAAGTGGCAAGGAGGGTCATGTATTGCTACTAATTACCGTGACCTGAAAGCGATATTCTTGGTGGTTTGGAGGTCAACGTGAGTTTTTCAGAAGTGTAACCCTAACATTTGATTCAGGATTTGAAAAGAGAGAGATATTTCACGTATAAAATGATACATTATTCATGGTCAAGGTAAGGTTCAGTTAAGATGATATAAGCATATACGTTTTTAGTTCTAGTAGGGATTAACTCGGAATAGAGGAGGGATACAGCAAACTACGTTGCTAGATACAGACTGTAAGGGGTCACGTATCATTACCGTAACCATAATTTTAAAGGCAGTTATCAAATGCTGAGCATCGTTTCATGGAAACCCCTGTACGTGTTGTTGCAATTGGAAAGAGCAAACACAGATTTGGTCGTTAAGATTTAATTAATGAATTTATTGGTAAAAATAAATGCATCACAGTGTCTAGGTTTTATTGTGGTATTTGTAAAACAGAACAAATATAAATAAATCGTAGATCATTGATTTACAAGTCGTTTAATGAGCCCCCTCCTCTCTCATTTCTCGGGATGCTCCTTCCAATTGGTATCGAACATTATATTTTGCTGTGCCCTTCTCTATTTTATGTGAATAATCTCTACTAGAACAAAAAAAAAAACATATTTGCTTATTTACCTTCATTGAGCTAGCCATGACCTTGAATAATGTATCATTTTACGCGTAATTTGCCGTCTTTTTAAATGTTAAATCAAATATTAGTGTTCCCATTTAAAGAAAATGACTTTAACGTCCAAGTTAACTTGAAAATCACGATCTAGGTCAGGGTTATTAGTAGCATTGCGTGACCGTCTTTGCTATTTACAACTTACACCTAAAACAATTTGATGTATCTCATCTCTATCCCACATTATTCTCATTTATTTACTAAAATGGTCCACCCAGCATGACTTTTAATCTCGTTTCTGTTTAAAAATGGCAGCCTCGTCCCAAGAGTTGGCAGTTTTCACTCAGTTAATACCAGGCAGAAAGCCAATTTGCATTTGGATTGTACCGCCTTCACTCTTCTACTGAACGGGGTGCAGTATTGTGCAGCACGACAAAAATCCAAAAATCTTAGAAGTAATCCACGCGTTTTCAAATCCAAGCTGAAGAGTTTCCTCATGCGTCACTCCTTTTATTCAGCAGTGAAGTTCCTTGCAAAATTAAACTAATTCCTGTGTTACATTATTGATTACGTTTATATAAACTCATAGTCAGTCGTATGTTTGGGTTTCATAAACATTTTATTGGTCTAATACTCCTTTTCTGTTGTAATTTCATGAACTGAGGTACTCCATGACCACAGAGATCTGTTCTTCAAATTTGTCCAACGGAAGTAGACGCGTAACTTAAATAAATTAAACAGTGTCCTACACTTCAAGTACAAGTTAATATAACATATGATATATTCTATAAAACCGTAGTCATAGCATCACTGTTTTAGGGTTCGCTGGAGAACTCCCCACTGTAAGCAATACTGCTCTTATTAATTCTTAGAACTAGTGATTCTTCAGAATACTGCCCAGAAAGTCGACAGTATGCCAATAGAGGTTGTGATGAAGGACAAGGACGTCACCAACATCCGCAGATCCATCGGAGTGACGCCGTACAGCTGATGAGCGGGGCTTTGGCTGCGTGCCAGACGCCAGAAACAACGCAGCTCCACCGCTTCTGTGCTGCTGAGATTCGAACCCAGCAGTAGCCGGCACAGGACAGGAGCTATCTGTGCCGCCTCCCTGGACAGCGCGTCAGAGGCCGACGTTACCATTAACACCTGTGACGACTGCCACGAGAGAACCAAAATATATATCACGTGTAGCCATCTGTCCCGCTCTAATAACATTATCGCAACAACGTTCCAGGAAATGCTGCACAGTGCTGTCACCAACCAAGAAACTAAGAATGGCTCGTGCGCCGATAGAACCTCCTGCGACATGTGGCACAGTGCCGAGTAGACTCTCCTCAGTTTCCGGTAGCGATCTGCAAGTGGTCGGCGCTGGCTGATCATTTGCTCCGAAGCTCCCAGGCTATGATTGAGTTGTCGTATGTCACCCCTCACCAGAAGAACAAGTGCCACGTACTTGGAAACAGCAGTTGGTACAATACTATGTGTGAAGAACATGGGGATAAGCTCCCAGCTCATGCCGCTTCTCCGGCAATCCAACGAAAAAAGAGCAACAATCAGAGCTAGAGACATGGCGTAAACTGCCACATAGGAGGTCTTAACTGCTCCGTTGGAGAAACGATGAGAATCCAAGACGCCGCTGTCCCGATATCACAACAGTGTAAAGATCTTCTGGTACGTGCGGGTGTTTCGAAACAGGTCTGTAACGACCGCCGTAATCATGGTGACGTAGAGCGCCGCAGCATAGGCAACCAGCCACACAAAGTTTAAGGAATCCTTTCTTCTGACACGCAAAATTTGCACCGAGTACCACACAAGTGTTGATGATACCAGGGTCATGAAGAGAACAACCGCTGCGTACAGTGTACCAAGACGTGTCCTCCGTAGCTCACACCTCTCAGTGTCCACTGTGAACGGTGTCAGCCCAAAAACCTTGCAGATGCCGTGGTATCGTGCCACAGACCTTAAGAGGTCTCTCCTGCTCTCCATTTGAGCACCGGCTAGCACTCCAGGAATCTCCAGTACCTGTGATGGAAGAAAACAGATCTTCAGTTATAGTAAGGGGGAAAGTTCCGTTACATACAGAATACTCGATATATAACTGATAAACAGTGTTAACACAGCCATGAGGTAGCATTTACTTGACGAATGTGTTTTTCTTAGCACATGTTGCCACAAACCACTATGAGAATAATGTATCATGATTAATAACGCAGCTGTAATCATAACTATAGAACAACGAACATCGGTATGAAAATATGACCCTTTAAATCAAATCAGAAACTCGACTATCCGTATATGCCGTTGGAACTCCTCACAACGCAAATAAACATAAAGAAAACTGTGGTAAGTTAAATGAGACACAAATTATTGCGTATGAGAGTATGTAATCTTGAGTGTAAGTAGCTATACTCGTTCCACGCAATTAATAGCACTAACGTTACCGTAATACAGTGATCAACTGCGAGAATTTTTACAATTCTTTCGTAAGAGTCATCGACTTAGCCCTTCCCAACGTTCAGTACAATGAGTATCACAGTAGAAGCCTTCATAGATGAAAGAGAGAGCATGAGAGCTCTAAACATCATGAGTAGAGTAAAGGAAAATAAGGAACACAGCAAAAAAACCTTGCAGATGCCGTGGTATCGTGCCACAGACCTTAAGAGGTCTCTCCTGCTCTCCATTTGAGCACCGGCTAGCACTCCAGGAATCTCCAGTACCTGTGATGGAAGAAAACAGATCTTCAGTTATAGTAAGGGGGAAAGTTCCGTTACATACAGAATACTCGATATATAACTGATAAACAGTGTTAACACAGCCATGAGGTAGCATTTACTTGACGAATGTGTTTTTCTTAGCACATGTTGCCACAAACCACTATGAGATAATGTATCATGATTAATATGCTAAATGAGACACAAATCATTGCGTATGAGAGTATGTAATCTTGAGTGTAAGTAGCTATACTCGTTCCACGCAATTAATAGACATGAGAAGTCATACACGCTCACAGTCGGGAGCAACACAGACGGCGCGCTAAATCTCTTGGAGAACGGAATGACGCTTACCTGTTGCAGGAGAATTTAGACAGTCATCTACCGGGTGATCAAAAAGTCAGTATAAATTTGAAAACTGAATAAGTCACTGAATAATTTAGATACAGAGGTACAAATTGACACACGTGCTTGGAATGACATGAGGTTTTATTAGAACCGAAAAAATACAAACGTTCAAAAAACGTCCAACAGATGGCGCTTCATCTGAACAGAATAGCAATAATTAACATAACAAAGTAAGACAAAGCAAAGATGATGTTCTATACAGGAAAAGCTCAATATGTCCACCATCATTCCTCAACAATAGCTGTAGTCGAGGAATAATGTAGTGAACAGCACTGTAAAGCATGTCCGGAGCTATGGTGAGGCATTGGCGTCGGATGTTGTCTTTCAGCATCCCTAGAGATGTCTGAAGTCTGGGGACCTGGGAGGTCAAGCATGACGAAAGTGGCGGCTGGGCACACGATCATCACCAAACGACGCGCATCTGTCGGACATTTTGTGAACTTTGTTTTTTTTTTTTTTTTTGTTCTAACAAAATCCCATGTCATTCCAAGTATGTGTGTCAATTTTTACCTCTCTATCTACATTATTCAGTGGTTTATTAAGTTTTCAAATTTATACTGACTTTTTGATCACCCGGTAGATAAACTAAACAAACCTAAATCATCGGGAGAAACGGAAATTCTTGCCCAGTTTCTCCAACACACGTGTTCAGAGAATAAGTACTCCATTTAGCAGTTTACAATCAAGTTTGCCACTTGTCTATTACAATTACACTGTATTTTCTAGTGTGTGCTTGCTTGAAATTACGGACGAGGTTTACGTAAATTGAAACGACGTATTATATCGACATCAGACCAGTGAAAACACTCATTTACAGATTTTGGGTAGGTTTGAGAATCATTATCTCTCCATGTAACTCTGTCGTAATGAACGTCATAGAATTTTCAGTTGAACTACGTACGTTAACCCCAAGTTGAATAACGCACCTGATTCAGTTATTTGTATTAAACCCTTTCCATCACTTTATTTTCACACACGTTTCTACGAACTCAAGCACAGTTGGTCTGTGTTCATAAAAAGTTATAGAATTAACAATTCAGCTTATATAGTTAAACTAAAATTAATAACGACACTGCAAACATGATGAAAGAGGGGGTGGGGCGGAGATGGATAGATGCACATGCTGCGGAGTGTGAGGGAGAGGCAATCTTTGGTCACTGTCGTAGATGTTCTTATGTAGAACCAAGAGCACTCTATGTTCTCGTTTGGGCATTTGAATGAAGCAGCCAAATGAGGATAAATGTAATTATGTTTTGTTCAGTTATTATGTGGCCTAATACCTTTCCATGATATCATACGTCTCACTTACTATTCCAGCGATCTGTATTTTGCGTGACAACTGATACATGCACCGTCCAGAGCACATTAACTTCTAGTGTATAGTGTTCCATACTGTTTAATTTGACTGCCATTTCTGCGTGTAATTTAATTCGACTTATACATGTACTGTTTTTTTAGCCACAGACATATTGTTGTCTCGCTGTATGCCAGTGGTAGTCAACTATAGGTTTGGGTACAGTGCAGTTTTCAGTGACGATCTGCCGTATATCTAACGATACAATTGAATTGATCGTGACAGAACTTATGTAACTTCATTCCTAAATTGTATTATGTGTGTTAATGAAATTTCTAAACACAAGGTATTTACGTCCACATTCAACATTTACAACAACGCTGATGGAATTTTCGATAAATTTCTTTACGTTTTAGGTCGGGCTTTTCGTTCTAAATGATGTCAGGATGATTCCTCATATATGTTAAACTCTCTATTTCATCTAAAATATTTAGCAGCTACCTTTCTCGGCGGCTGTGGGGACTGACAGACATGATATTGTGTGATTGGCTGAGGTTTAGGTGTGGGCAAAATGAAGACAGTTTGACGTCTGTGTGATTCAGATCTTCTGTGAATACTGCTTCGAAATTTCTTCCTCTCTGTCCGGCGTATGTTTTCTCTAGGTTATCTATTTTAACTTAGAAACAATGGATTGCGTAAATTTGTGGGATTGTTCTAATTTGTGAGATATACATGGTAGCATTCTGTTTTTGATTTGACACTTATTGGCAAGTTGGTTGTATGAAGTGCATTTTATTATTTTATCTCAAAATTTTCCCAAATAGTTTATGACATTTACAGAACTCTTTCGTTTCCTCGTGTTTTTCTTAGCGTAATGCTGTCTTTTGTTTTATTTTAATTCGTGTGCAGCTATTTAATATGAAGTTGGTTGACTATTGTGGATTTTTGCCGTTGTATGTATCGTCTTATTTGTATTGTTTTGTTTGGACTGAGGAGGTTTATTTTATTATGTTGATCATGCTTAATCATAGATGTAATAACTTTGTGGAAGTTATTTCATTAAAACAGATATGGATAACGGAAACGATACCGAAAGAATGGCGCTAAGCACTGATACACCCTCTACACAAGAAAGGGGACAGGTCGGACCCAAACAACTATAGGGGCATCTCACTGTTACCTGTCACATATAAGATACTTTCGAAAGCACTGCCAAATAGATTGGAGAAGCAAACAGACCACCAGACTGGCGAATAGCAGGCTGAGTTTCGTAAACACATGTCGTGCGCTGAACAGACATAAAACTTTGAGATGATACTGCAACAGAAACAGAACATAACCATCACCTCGACTTCAAGAAGGCGTACGACTCAATAGACACAGAAACCCTCTTTAAAATACTGAAAGAATACAGAGTAGATAAGAAGACACTAACCACAATCCAGCAAACACTAACAAACACGACATCTAAAGTGAAGTTCTGTTGAGAGCTCTCAGAAAAATTCAAAGTCAGATAAGGACTCAGGCCTCTCGCCATTGCTGTTCAACATAGTACTGGACAAAATAATGGAGGAATGGGAAAAGTAACAGAAAGGAGTCATGTTAGGAAAAGTAAGAGTCAAGTGCCTAGCGTTCTCAGACGATTTAGCCATCTCAAATGTACGAGAAACAGAGACAATAAGAGCCATAGAGGAACTACACGAAATCGCAGCGAAGACCGGACTACAGATATCATACGAGAAAAGACAGTTAATGAGCACCCAAAAACACTCATCACTACACACAAAATATGAGACAATGCACAGAACAGAAAACTTCAAGTACCTAGGAGAAACAATACAAATTACAGGAAGAAATAAGGTATCTAATGAAGAGAGAAGAGCGAAACTAGAGAAGGCCTACAAATTGACTTGAAATCACTACAATAGGGAGGCTATCTCACGAAAGGCCAAGCTACGACACTACGAGAAGGTGGTGCTGCCAGAAGTACTACACGCAGCCGAGACCACAGTTGTACAAGGACAGACACGAATCAAACAGGGAGACAAGACGGAACGAAAAATACTCAGGAAAATATTCGGGGCGACGCAAAAAGGTGGGCTATCGATAAAGAGGCCAACTGAAGAACTATACGAACACACAGTGAAAATAACAGACCAAATCAGGAAACGAAGACTACAGTTTTATGGACACCTCAGCAGAATGGCACCGCGTAGGATAACGAGATGGATCTTTGACTGGGTTAGCACAAGGAAAAACAACAAATGGATGAATGCAGTAGGAAATGGCATGGAATAACTCAACATCACACAGGAAACAATACAAAACAATATACTCCTTAGCAACGTGATCATCAGAAACAAACTGCAAGAGATACCACACAACGAACGAACACAATGGACTGAACAGACTCGACTAAAACACAGCTAAGGGATGATGGAACACTGGGCGAACAGGAAAAAAGAGAAGGTGATGAGAACACAAGACCTAAAATGGCCCGAAAAACAGAAGCAGACACACACATACACATATATATCCACCAAGTAAAATTAGTATGTCATTCACATACCCGTGAAATAACGAATTTCACTAACCAATTCGTAATGGTAATAAAAAAATAGTTCTGAGCGTTGAGTAGTAAAATGTTAGCAAGTGTACCAGCAAGGTAAGTTATGCCATTCTTATGGATAATGAAGTAAACCCCGGGAGGAATGTGGTGGCTCCAGTGGGAGAAGGTGCGTGGTGTAGGGTTGTGGCGAAGTTGGGTGGCAACTCAGAAAAAATGGAAATGAGGGTTTGGCTTCATTGGCCGGGAGGCCCCTTACGGGGCAGGTCCTGCATCCTTGGTGCAGGTCTTATTACATTCGACACCTCAGCCGGGAATCGAACGGCAACTCAGAGAAACACAGCTATGAAAACAAAAGCGATTTATTTCACTCAGAATCTGGTGGGCGTTGCGTGGCCGGCGTGGAGACAGCTGGCTCACTGTGAGACGGGTACCCAGGACTAACGACGCCTGTGCCTACTGCACAGTTGTGTGAGTTATGACGCAGTCACATTGCATCCGCTGCGCTCGCTGACAGATTGCGTACTCGCAGCGATAGCCATTTCCTCAACAGGCGGCTATGTCCTCGTGGTTGATGGTGGGCACCGCGGCCACTCCCCTTAAGACAGTGCCGAAAGCGGCTGCCGTTGTTGAGCCCTGGGCGGGCACCAATCCCAAAGACGAAATGAGCCTGGGATAGCCCTATCCTGCAGTGGTAGAGAGGTATAGTGATAGAGGCTCCAACTTGTGGCTGCTGCTGACGGCTCCATATCGTCCCCTCAGCGGGTGAAGCCTGCGTGTTCTGCTGGTACTCCTGGCCTCAAAATGACAGCTAGTGCTACGGGACAGCAGTGCGCCTGTCATACCAATGCGCCGCCTTCATTCGCTTTCTGGACAACACCGCTGAAGCCTGTTAGTGGAGTGCCAATATGCAGGAACCTTATCTTACAGTCGTGCTGGCAGATTTATCAGGGCCAAGCCTGGTCTGTCTCAAGTCGGATAAACAGATAAACAGTCCTGTCACGGTAAATGAAACGCCGAAACCACGCACGTGCCAGCAGCAACCATCTGCAGCAAAGCTTTGCCACCATACTCCCACAGATTTGCCCACAAAATAGTAATGGCACCACTCTTCCCACTCCTATGGTCAGACATAGCTTCTGGGTCAGCATTTAGAAAAGATCTACATCTAAGGTTACGGCATCGAGTGAATACCATATCGCATTTTACAGAAAAAAAATCCCATCACAAGAGTGTCTGGTGGCTTATACGATACGGTTTGGAGACTGCATTTAACATGTTATGATAACTCATCATATTTCTTCTTAGACTACTTATTTACTTCTTGACTTAACAGGCCACTGGATCTCTTGGAACGCTTATCACATTCTACCTTTATTATCCTGCTTTTCTTGTGCCCTTGGCAATTCTTTCACCTTACCACACAGCATGCTCAGGGCCTTCTATCCTTCTAAGCTGAAGGGAACACATTTCTCATGAACACACACACTACAAGATTTCTCATGCACTCACCCTCGAGACCCAGGGATCCATTCTACGAGAATGTATACTACCAGTGGATCACACTTACGGGTGGGGTTACATATAGACAGATGAAGTCTACAAACAGTAGCGTCAGAATTACAACAGTACCAGGTATCTAATGCGCATGGTCGCAGTTTGGTCGTTCCTCTGCCCCATTCTCCTGCACATGCTACATCAACAGCTCTTATAAAATCGGTACTTATTGCACGGCTGTGAGTCGTTACAGGGAATGGATACATTCTGAATTCCGTGTGTTACTGAAGGAGGCTGAACTCCGCATCGGAAGAACCTCTAGTGGTTACTCTAGCCGCTACAACTGCGTTTTCTTACATTCAGCTTGGTTGTCCCCATGAGCATAGCTGGTAGATGGAATATTTTCCCTGTTATGCCATATGCCTTCCCATTAATCAACAACGCACCTTTCAGTTCCAGTCGCCTTGTCCCTGAGATCTGTAATCAGCCCCAAGTCTGGCGGAAGTTACCCTCGCACCTTTCGTAGCTCCAAAACTATTGCTCTGATGATAACACAAATGGACTCAGCTGCCCATGTGACATCTGCTGAAGAGCTTCCTACAAGCTCGTCATCACCACCCACGTGTCCCAAATGCAGTCCACTAGTGGTTACAACAGCCATTTCACTCTCACAGCGAATACATCCACCAGCGCTTGCATGATTCCCGTATCGCTATTTATAGCCTCCCCTGATATCTTTGGAGATTCCATCACTTCGCTCTGCACCTTCCGTAACATACGCGGATTGTTGAAGAAGTCACGTTCCTAGCGTGTTATCTGCGTGGTGTGCCACTCGACCAATGACGTGCTACCCGCTGCCAATTTCTTCACTGCCTCTACACTCCCGTTGAACTCTTAGAGGCCAGTGGTATTTTACATACTGAAAATAGTCTTCAAAATTCTCCAACAAGCAAATATCCATCC
The DNA here is from genome assembly GCF_021461395.2 of Schistocerca americana. Lineage (NCBI taxonomy): Eukaryota > Metazoa > Arthropoda > Insecta > Orthoptera > Acrididae > Schistocerca > Schistocerca americana. The sequence goes on from NC_060122.1 coordinate 50,115,420, forward strand.
TTTATTTCATCGACATCGCGAATGCTGTACAGCTTTGACTGGTTGCTGCATGTGTTCCCGTTATCGTTCATAAGATTTCTGTAACTTTTCGCATTCCCCTGAAACTCTTCCGAGCACACTTCTGGTCTTGGCTCCTCGTTGAAGACATGAAACACGTCCTCCAGCCTCCTCACTTCATTTCTCAGTTTCCAAGCCTTGATAACTAATCTTAGCGTGCATTGACGGCTGATCACCACCACACGCTCTCGCCTGCAAAAAGAACTCCCCCCTCCAGGTGCTGACCTTGTGGCGCCTCCATTTCGCTCCAGGCGAAGAGATGCAGTGCGGCAGCGACCGGCACCTCCTCCACCCTCACAGCAACTTGAGCACAGGGACTACTATCACCCTGCCACGCACTCCAGAAGGACCGCTGTCACTGGTCAGCTTTCTCAAGCAAAGTAAATTAAAATGAATCCTTACATTAACCATTATTACGCATGGAACTCACTCCTTACCTACAATTCATTACAATCCGTCACTCCACTCATAAGACTCTAAGCAATTTTAATAAACGCAAAGTAATAGCTGAACTCAATGCAGACGGTAAGTTCCAGATGTATCCATCCACGTTCTCATGTCCACACCTATGCTTCTGCCTTTTCGCAAACGTGACAGAAGTGCCACCCTTTCGCAAATTGCTGCAGATTTCAATTTTGACCCATCAGCAAGTGTCAGCCTGCGATGAAACATCGCCGATATCGGCTTTCGGAGCTGAAGATCGAACCGTGTACTCTTGATAACTGCACGACATAGCTTTAGGCCTCGCCTGGGCCCGTCAATACCGACATTGGACTGTTGATGGCTGAGAGTCTAGTTTCAAATTGTATCCAGAGGATGGACTTGTATGGGCTTGGAGACAACCTCATGACTTCATGAACCCTGCGTGTCAGCAGGGGACTTTAAAAGCTTGCAGAGGTTCTGTAATGGTGTGGGGAACGTGCATCTGGAGTTGTATGGGACCCCTGATACACCTAGATACGACTCTGACAGGTGACACGAACCCAAGCACCATATCTGATCACCTGCATCCATTCATTTCCATGGTGCATTCCGACTGACTTGGGCAAGCCCACCAGGACATTGCGACACCCCGCAGGTGGAGAATTGCTACAGAGTGGCTCTGATAACACTCTAATGAGTTTAAACAATTCCGTCGGCTATCAAACTCGCCAGACATGAACATTATTGATCATATCTGGGATGTCTTGCAACGTGCTGTTCGGAAGAGATCTCCACCCCTCGCGCTATTACGGATTTATGGACAGCCCTGTAGGGTGCATGGTGTCAGTTCCCTCTAGCGCTACATCAGACATTAGTCGAGGCCACGCCACGTCGTGTAGCAGCACTTCTGCTTGCTCGCGGGAGCCCTACACGATATGAGGCTGGTGTAAAAGTTTCTTCGGTTCTTCGGTGTAGTATCCATTTCCTATGTTACTAGCGTATTTTTAAGAATAATGTTGCCCAGTCTGTGATTCACGATACTGAGAGTGTGTGATGTTACAAAATCGAAGTGATGTTGATATTCAATGGAAAGTTGGAAATTGAGATTTAACTAACTGTTTTATCAATCACAATTGGCGGAAGAATCATGGATTGACCATTGTCATAAAATATTGCATTATGAGATGTGAATAGTTTTTACTTGCGGTTTCGCGTGGCTTGAGGCAGTCACAACTAGCGTGCTATTGATTAAGAAGTTGCGTTATCGTCTTTCTAATTACTTCATGATCGTAGATACGATCATACCCGGTTGTGAAGTTATTGTTATGACAAAAAAATTTCCTAAGGGACCAGAAAGTTCTTAAGGGCGCAAAAACAACTGTAACATCACACAAAAGAGAAATTCAATATTAAAGCTGATGCAAGAAGACGATAAAACAGTTTTCTTTTTATCAATGTAACACGCACATTGGACTGCTGATCTTGGAGTCTGTAATATTAGCAAAATGCATAATTAAAATGAAAATAATACTGAGGAGATAATAGAAATGAGCACTGCTAAATGATTCAGTATTCCCAGAACAAATATTTATTATAACTAAACATATATCGTACCTTAAGCTTAATACTACAATGACGGTAGATTTTTATGTCCATATCATGTCCATTGAGCGCTCTTTTATATAGCCATTGTCCTCTTGAGTCGCTCGTGCTTCGTCACGGTAAGTTACAACAGTTCTTCTTCCTACACTTCACTCAAAACTTAGACGGAACACGTTTTTATTTATTTAGTAAAAATAATTAGATCAGACCGCCACAAATCTGCGTCCGTCTTACTCGAGAAAAACAGTAAAAGTCTCTTTTTAGCGCTCAAGGCTTCATTTGTTCTCCAGCGAACAAAATAGTGAAGGATCGCATATCCATCCGTACTTTTCTGTTTATATTGCCGCCCAAAGACGACGAATTACATTATCTAGAAAATTCCACCGTCGCCATGCGACGCCTTATTATATATTAATCATTCTTTATAAACAAGTATTTGCCTTCTGGCTGAATTTGCTGTTTTAATTAAGCCAAAAATAGCGAATATCACATTGCCTCCCATGAGGAGAGAGGGAATGCCGAAGGATTACCTCGATCCTCATGTCCTCATGAGATATTCGTGATTTTTAGTGTGACATTTACATCATGTTACTGGCGTACTATCTACATAAATTGAAATTACATTTATAAACATATATCACATATTTATCATTTTTCAAAATAAAGTTTTTCATTCTTTGTTCATCAATCACTTCATTCCATAATACCAAGATTAACATTTATGTGTATATTTAAGTTTGGTCCATATTTGCTTATAACAATAAGTGAACGTTCATTTCGCACTTCAGGGGATAGAATTCAGAAATTACTTTCTCTTGAGCTTAACAACTAATACATGAGTACAGTGAGTGCTTATTTTCACTAAACTAGAGTGGACAATGTTCGAGCATCTGTTAACTCATTGTGGTTCAATTACAGTCTAATAACGTAGCACTACACTTCGTGATGCTTTCATTTTCTGTGTTAGCTTCTACAGCGTTCATCATGCAGTACATCTGTCCTTTCCACTGTGGTGCCAGGAATTCAAGTGGCTTCCCGGGTTTTTATTTACAATATGAAACAGAAGAAGTGGAAAATTATTAGTATAACTTACAACCTATTGGATACATTTGTTAAGGATCGGGACTGGTCTGGAGTTTAGGGTCTTCCTATAGTGCACATTCATTTTCTTTGTCCATCAAGAGACAGGATTATAATTCATTTTAGCAGTGTTCAGGAGTGCCGGTATTAATGGCTTTAAGGTCTGAGTAATCTAACAATCTACTTCTCACTCATCTTAACTTCAACTCAAGAAAATCGCTTAATTTACATATGAAGATGTAGTCACACAAGTGTACAAATGTCTTTCCTCCAGTATGTACGATGGAAGTCATGGCGGTTAGCAGTTTAAAGTTTGGATTGTTTCGTCACCCACACGCCAGCCACTCACAGCGGCTGCACAGTGTTGCGTGAGCTCCAACACTCAGTATCCGTTCGCACTCAGGCTGTAACAGAGCTGCTGGTCGTCGATTGCTCCCTTTTTTTTTGTGAACTTCGTATCACACGAGTGCATCGATACAAACACCTCGCGCGCGTTTTCCATCGGAGGAGCCATACACTGAAGCTGCCTCCATACTTCTCTGTCAACTGCCTCCCATGAGGCTCACAGGTAAGTGACGACGAATGTTTTAGCTGTCGCTGCACTTAGAACAACACTGAACTTTGCGTTGCACCTGTTGTCGTAGCCTTGACTTCTTTTTACACTTGCAGTACAACACTACCACTAATATACAGTGAACAGTTACTTTTATTATGCACGTCGCACTTTAGTGTGCATCTTCACACAGCATTCGTGCTTAGTTCCTTCGCCGATGGAGTTCATTTACAAAACAATCAATTTTGCACGTTTCCTCCACTGGTATAGAAAGACTTATATTCTACTATTTACAAAATATCACTTACGAGCTAATATTTACAATTAATGGTCACTCCTTTTGTTAAGTCCAGTGAACAACTGCTTTATGAGTGGACTCTTTATATCTCAAGGTTTACTTTCACTAGTGAACCTAAAAATATTCTTTCAAACTTTCTTTTAAGGGCTCATCTCCTCATTATGAAAACTACAGGTTTCGCAACACTCGTTGCATTTATTCTTTAGTGCACCCAAGATCATTTTCTACTGCCACGCAGCATATCTACTACTTAACGAGTACACATTTAACGCTGAATCTTTTTTTTTTGTGCTTTCCTTTGTGCTTGCCAAATTTTTTTTAATATTTGAGGGCAGACTGGATAACAATAGTTCTCCCTCTTCGCTTCATGTACTCAGCAATCGTTCTCTGTTAAAAAAAAAAATAGGGTAACGCGTGTCTACTATTTTTTTTTGCATGAATGGAATTACCGACAGTTCACTGGGTTTACGCAACCGGTCCATAACAAGCATTACCAAAGCTAGCGAAGTTCATCACGCTACGTGTCTCATTTCTCATAAGCACTGCTTTGCTTCGAAGCACACGTGCCTTTTACAAGTCGACCCTTGGTCTGGGTTAATGAACCAGGATCAAAAGGAACGGGCACAAGGAAAATGGATTTCATAAGAGGAGTGTCTTAGGAGACATTTTTGCAATAAAATCTGCATGTAAATAAAATTATCTTAATAAACATAGGCACATATATAAACTTCAACCTCTTTCATTACAGCATGCTTTGCTACTTCTACGTCTTACCCTGGTTATAGTCAGTATTAAGTTTAAATATCACTGCATTGCTTGTTCTTTAGATTAGCCTTCAATTAGGGTATTGAATGGTCGCTAGATTACACTACAAATCTTCTGAAGATCTTTACTTGGACTTATTTATGATACAGGGGGCTTGCTGTGTGGTTATTTAGTACCTCGATTCTACTGAAATCAATTCGTCAGCTAACATTCCTCATATACTCTTTACATTGGGCTCAGATCACAGGGAAATAGTTTACTTTCATAGCAATTAGTGGCCTCGTGGAGTACTTACGCTACATTATTGATGCTTCATGGTTTGCCTCTATTTGTACTGTATTTCACCTAACTTAGTTTACTACAGCTTATTGTCTCCTTGCGTGAACACATGTGGGTTACCACTTGTTTTTCCATTTAAAAGCACGCTTTAACTGAACTTTAAGCTATTTCTTCTACTCCTGTCCACTGTCTGGACTGTTTGAACATGTACCCTTTTTTTTAAGCAGGTAATTTGGGCTTTTACTACAGAACTTCAAGTACTTACATTACTAAAAATAAATCTATAAATATTCTTGTACCTTGAGAGAAGTGCTTATTTACGCATCCTCCTCCATTTCTCACCTTTACATATTTTATTTAGCTCCGGGCAATCACCTCGCAAGCACTTTTTTTCTTATTACTAACTTAAAATTAAATTGAAATTCTTGGTGCAACCTCAATTTCCTGCTTCAGCTTGTTGAAGAAATATCAGTTCATCACTATAAACAATTTTTCCATACATAGCATTTAATACTTAAAGATGACATGTAGTAGCCGTTACCATGTAGTCAGTGCGCTGTTCAACACAATACTTATCATTAACAGTTCACACAAGGGAATTTCCAGTAAGCAAGAATTCATTTCCACGACAGTATTTAACCACTACCATTATAAAATTTCTTTAAGTCTTGGTGGTGAAATAAGCCTTTTACTCTCCCCGTAGCCGGGTCGGTTAATAAATAACTCCCTATGTGCGGTTTCCTTAAAATAAGGTAAGGACCTTGGTACATGTGTTGCCACTTGCGATTTTTTTACATATTAAGGATGGCTTGAAATGAGTCTTAAGTAATACCTTTTCACCTACATGGTAATTTACAACTTTGTTTACTTTTTTATCATAGACTTTCTTCCTTAATTGAGCATTGGTGGTAATGGAACTTAAAGCTTCTCGAATTTTGACATCTAGATCTATCTCAGGGCTAGGTATCTTGGGAAGAGGGTCAACCCACTCATTCTGTTCCTTCTTTCGAGATATCAGCTCGTGTGGAGTAAAACCTGTGGAAGTGTGTGGCAAATTATTAACTATCTCCTCAAAAGGTGTCACAAAATCAACCCAACGTGTTTGCTTGTCTGGAATGTACGTCCGAACAAATCTGTTAAACTCCTTGAAGATCCGCTCAGTCAAATTCGACTGAGGCCTAAAACGTGATATTAAGATCTGCTTGACATTGTGATGGGCCAAAAACTCACGCCATTTGCGGCAAGTAAAGTTGGATGCATTATCTGAAAGTATAGATTCGGGGACTCCGAATCGAGGGAAATAGTCATTTTCAAGACAGCGTATAATAGGCGGAGCACAAGATGTCTTCATAACATACATTCGAACGTATTTTGTGAAGTTGTCGAGAACAGCAACGAGGTATTTGACACCTCCCCTACCCATCGGTAGAGGGCCAGCCTGGTCAATGCTAATGAGCTGATTAGGTCTTTCTGCGATGATCGGATTCAATGGAATTAAAGTAGGAATATTCAGAGCTTTCGCCTTTTGGCAGATGACACAGAATTTTAGCAATTTGTGTATCCGACTATGTAGGTTGGGCACATAACAGTAAGTAGCAATCTTCTTTTTACACTTCTCTGGACCATAGTGGCCCCAAGAAATGTGGGTATACCACAAAAGATGTTCGACAAAACTGCTAGGTATAAAAACAAGCCAGTTGTCTGATGACACAGAGGTACGATGAAATAATACCTGATTATGAATCTTGAAGAATTTGGACAACTTATGGTTTGGATTTTCTTGAAGAAGTCTGATTATTTTTCCCCACTTAGGATCTGTGCTCTGTAGTGTCTGGATTTGCTTGCACAGTTCCAAGAAATATTTTCTATGAATGGGATCCTGCATAAGAAGAACTTTGTAATTCGACATCTGTTCTACCAACTCACTTGTCTCAGGCAGACCTTCTGGTGAACGAGAAAGTGCGTCTGCAATAATGTTATCCTTGCCCTTTATATACACAATATCAAAGTCGTATTCTTGCAAAAATAAACACCACCTGGTCAGGCGCGGATGTTGTTATTTACAGGTCAAAAGATACGAAAGTGCTTGATGGTCCGTAAATACTTTTATCTTTCTGCCAAAAATGTAATAATTAAACCTCTTGAAGGCCCAAATAACTGCAAGTGCCTCCAGCTCAGTAACTGAATAGGACTTTTCACATTCTGTTAAGACCCTACTCGCAAAACTAATCACTCTGATCTGCTCTGTTGCGTCTACTAATTCAATCTGAAACAAACAAGATCCAATTCCAACAAACGAAGCGTCTGAGGTGATACAAAATTCTTTGTCCATTTGTGGATGACAGAGAATGTTATTGTTTAAAAGACCACCTTTAATTGCCTGAAAAGCTTTCTGACACTCTGGTGTCCAAATCCAATGCGTACTTTTCTTGAGAAGATTGTGCAAAGCGGGATTGTTCATTACTTGACCAGACAGAAATCGTCGAAAGAAAGACGAAAGACCGAGAAATCCTCTTAGTTGCCTCTTAGTTACCGGTGTAGGGAAATTCTTAATCGCAGACAACTTTTCCGGGTCGGGTTTAATCCCTTCAGGTGTAATCACATGACCTAAAAACTTTACCTCACCTTTTCCAAATTTTGACTTTATCAGATTTGCTGTAACACCATGTTCTTGAACTCTCTGAAACACCCTTCGTAGAATAGCTAAATGATCTTCCCAGTTCTTAGTGGCTATCAACACGTCATCTACATAAACAATTACCTCATCCAGAAGTTCAGGTCCTAACACAAAATCGAGAGCAGAAATAAATATTCCTGAGCTCACATTTAAACCAAAAGGCATGACCTTAAACTGATATGAGCGGCCGGCAAATATAAAAGCAGTATATTTTCTGGATTCCTTGGCTAATTTCACCTGCCAATAGCTACTTCTTAAATCAAGTGTACTCAAAAATCTAACGCCATGAAATTTTTGCAAGTGCTCCTCAAGTGCTTCAGGTCGAGTCCTTATCGGTACAATTATTTTGTTTATTGATCTGGCGTCCAGTACTAGTCTGACACTACCGTCCTGTTTAAGTACGGACAACAAGGGACTTGAGTACGGCGAATTCGATAACTCGATAACATCCCAACACAGCATTTTCCTAATCTCATGCTTTACAGCTTCTCGTCGGGCGTAGGGTACTGAATAGCTTGCTTTGCAGAACGTTGAGTGGGGAAGCACTTCCATTTTATACTCGAACCCTTTTATTACTCCTGGTTTCTTTGAAAAGATTTTCTTGTAACTTACTAATAAATGGAACAACTCATATTTCTGCTCCCCCCTGAGTTCAGTCGATTCCTTGGCTTTAGCATCGATCTCGTCTTTGTCGGGAAGTAAGTCTTCATACTCATTGTCATTTATGTCATCCCATTTAGTCAGGTCATTTGTCTGATCAAAGCACGGTTTGCCTGTCCTCTGTCGTCTCCAAACCTAATGCAATGTCAACACTGCCTTCACCTTACTCCTTAACAAGTTAACAACAACTTGTTGTTGATTTACGATAAAGGTACACACTCCAGATTCAATATCTATCACTGCTTTTGTTTGTCGAAGAAACTCCATCCCCAAGAGACATGGAACTGACAAGTTCTTTACTATTAGAAAGTGGCAAAAAACCAAAACAGATTCTATCTGCAGTTGAAGCTGCGTCTGTAAACTAACTCTCTGTTTCAATGGACCAATCGCTCCCGATATGGAGCAACCCTGAATCGGCAATGATAAAACTTTTGAAACAGAAGACACCTGTCTGAAAAGACATGATGACATCACATTGATGTTTGCTCCTGTATCAACAATGGCTGTGACAGGAATGTTAGTAATAGAAATCTTAATCGAAGCCTGGACCTGTTCATCATAAATTTCATTAATGTCTTGAGCTTCTAGGTCAGGTGCAAGGTCATCTCGTAAGTCGGTTTCATGGTCGTACCGTATCGCATTAACATACTCAGAATCAGAGTATTCGTTAGTACCCCCACTGGAACCGGCAGCGACCTCTAGGAGGCTGAAAGGCGCTGCCTCTAATTTTCCGCAGGATGTTTAACCTGTTTGTCATTCATGGCCTTAAGTGTTTGTTCCGTTTCATATTGGTGCTGGTTATGTGGTACAAATGCCGGTGTAAAGGGGTCAAATCCACTGGGTGCATTCACTTGTGAATAGAATACTTGAGAAGGCTGATGTCGCCCGATCTTTTGGTTGCCGGCAAAACCATTTCCTTGTGAAGGAAAGTTCGCATTTGGTGCCATTTGAAAATTGTTCCGCGGTCCTCTATCCTGTGAATAGTTGTTCTTATGTTGTGCTGGGTGGCCTCCGCCTTGCCCATGCCACTTGCTATATTTCGACCTATAACTTTGATTGTACACTGGCCCATTTGAAAAATTACCAATCGTTTGTGGAGAATTTCCATACTGCTCCGGCGCAGAATTAAAGGGTGGGTTTCCGTACTGATGTTGTACCTGGTGGTTGTAAATTGGGTGGTATCTCTGCTGATTACTGTAATTGGTTTTCTGCTTCCGTTTAAAGTTATTGCCGTTTGCGTTTTGATAACCGCTGGCAGGTTGGTAACAGCGGTCGCAGTAGCTCGCTCTCTCCTTGGGCGCATTGTTGTCCGCGTGCGATGCATTCTGCTGGCTGCCAGGGAAGAATTTGCCGCTGCCAACCTTGGAGCGCACATCCTCGCTAATTAAATCTAAGGAATCCAGCACAGAAAGGAATACATCCGTGTCTTCTTTGGACACATTTACTAATTTCTCTCTAATAGACACAGGGAGTTTGCTTTTGAGAATCATAATTACGTCCTTGGAAGAAATCGGAGAATCCCAGAATTTAATTTTTGCTAGATACTTCTCAAAGTATCGCCGGAGACTTCCATGCTTCTCATTGAAAATTTCCGCACCATACACCTCCTTCCTTAATCTTTGCTGTGCCCCATTACTCCAAAATTTTGCCAAGAACATTTTCTCAAACTCTTCATAATTCCTACACGTGTCTACCATTTCCGTTCCCCATAATGCTGCATCACCAGAAATAAAGCCAGTGACGAACTGAATACGCTGTCTGTCTGTCCAGCTCCTGGGAAATATGCCGGAAAAATTCTTTAGGAACACGATGGGGTGTATTTCTCGCTTCTGCGGATGAAAAACAGGAAAAGTGCGATGCTTAATCACACTTTCCTCTTGCATTAAACTCACAATTGTGGGCGGATCATTTAGTTTCCCTACTCGGGACTCAACAGGACTGTTGTTTTGCATGTAATCAGGCGGTGAACGATAAGGAGTTGACTGACACTCGTCACCGTCTAAAGAGTTGTTCCCTATAGTTTGCGTATGTGTGTGCGGATTTTCTACCCAGTTTCTCAGCATTCTGACTTCGTCCACTACTTGCTGCTTCCGCTCGGGAAGATCCCGTGTAAGTGTCCTCCGAATCTGTCCCAATTGAGAAACTACTGTGTCTCCCGACTTACCAGGAGCAGCTAAGATTTCATAAGTTACATCCTTGACAGTCTCCCTAAGCTCCTCCCTGACCTTCTTTTCGATAAAAATATCTTTACCCTTTATCCATTCACTGTAGTGTTCCGACAATGCCTCCGCGTGTGCTTTCACGGTGCTCTTAACCTGTTCTTCGATATTGATTGAGTCTATCTGCCTCGACAGATCCTCTACTACACCTTCAATGTCAGATACTGCATTTCTAACTGAGTTTATTTCTTTGGTAGCTGCCTGAATTTTTGTGTTTAATGTTCCAGATACTTCAGCTATTTCACTTTTCACCTGTTTCTGCATTTTCTGAAATTGATCACTGATCTTAGTTTGCACCTCACCCAAATGGGTATTTAATTCAGCCGTAATTTCTTTATGCAGATCTGTTTCGATTGTGCCTAGCTCTGTTTTTAATGATTCGCTTACAGCATCTAGTCGGGCGTTAACAGTCTCATTTTGTGTTTTTATAGTCTCATTTTGTGTTTTTATATTCTCATTTACTGCGTCAAACTGTTGTTTCAGCATTTCCATTAACGCACCGAGGTCATTTGTAGCTGCAGCGGGACGAGTTTGGACTTCAGGGTCACTTTCCCCTGTTGCAGACATGGTTGATTCAGTTTCCACACGGGAACCTACCGTTCGCGATCGTAAAGGGTATGGAATACTATTAACGTCTTCACTCCCGTCTCCTGTTGTCACCTGTCTCTGTTTACTATCTGCCATTTTCGTCAGTAAATCAGGTGCTACGCAAGGCTTTCGTCGTTTGTCAGAGGCGTGGTGAGTCCGCTAAGAGCACCGCCCTCGCGTGAGCAACAAATGAAATTCTATCTGGCAAGAAGACAAGATGGAACCTAAACGTTTCAGACAAATGAATGAAGATGCTCTTCACTGCAAATTGCGCACACTATCCACCATGTTGGAAATGCGATACAGGTATACTAACAATGGGGAGAAATAATTTCTATTATCAGACTACGAAGAATTTTATTTTGAAAGATAAAATAAAGCAGATTTTCTATAGCGGGAAGGAGATAGAAAGGATGTGGATCGACTTGGAAAAGCAACGTTGCCACTGAAGCACTACACTGCGTATGCAAAATTCTGACTTACTTTTTGATGGCTTGAATACCGCTATGTTGTCTCAGCAAATTCACGTCTCTTTTCTTTTCTTTTCTCTCGGTAATTAAACTGCATTATTGACCGTTATTCTCACAGAGAGACGATGTGTACATGAAACGACAGAACATTTATTAACACAAGCACATAGAAAATTTTCCAAGAATTTGAACTAATTTTTGGTCAGGTCCCTGTTCGGGCGCCAAGTGTGATGTTACAAAATAGAAGTGATGTTGCTATTCAATGGAAAGTTGGAAATTGAGATTTAACTAACTGTTTTATCAATCACAATTGGCGTAAGAATCATGGACTGACCATTGTCATAAAATATTGCATTATGAGATGTGAATAGTTTTTACTTGCGGTTTCGCGTGGCTTGAGGCAGTCACAACTAGCGTGCTATTGATTAAGAAGTTGCGTTATCGTCTTTCTAATTACTTCATGATCGTAGATACGATCATACCCGGTTGTGAAGTTATTGTTATGACAAAAAAATTTCCTAAGGGACCAGAAAGTTCTTAAGGGCGCAAAAACAACTGTAACATCACACAAAAGAGAAATTCAATATTAAAGCTGATGCAAGAAGACGATAAAACAGTTTTCTTTTTATCAATGTAACACGCACATTGGACTGCTGATCTTGGAGTCTGTAATATTAGCAAAATGCATAATTAAAATGAAAATAATACTGAGGAGATAATAGAAATGAGCACTGCTAAATGATTCAGTATTCCCAGAACAAATATTTATTATAACTAAACATATATCGTACCTTAAGCTTAATACTACAATGACGGTAGATTTTTATGTCCATATCATGTCCATTGAGCGCTCTTTTATATAGCCATTGTCCTCTTGAGTCGCTCGTGCTTCGTCACGGTAAGTTACAACAGTTCTTCTTCCTACACTTCACTCAAAACTTAGACGGAACACGTTTTTATTTATTTAGTAAAAATAATTAGATCAGACCGCCACAAATCTGCGTCCGTCTTACTCGAGAAAAACAGTAAAAGTCTCTTTTTAGCGCTCAAGGCTTCATTTGTTCTCCAGCGAACAAAATAGTGAAGGATCGCATATCCATCCGTACTTTTCTGTTTATACTGCCGCCCAAAGACGACGAATTACATTATCTAGAAAATTCCACCGTCGCCATGCGACGCCTTATTATATATTAATCATTCTTTATAAACAAGTATTTGCCTTCTGGCTGAATTTGCTGTTTTAATTAAGCCAAAAATAGCGAATATCACAAGTGCAACAGTCCTCTGTGTTCGAGACGCACAGTGTAAACTGCCTTTGATAGTTTTTGTTTGGACGTAGAGCGAGTAACAGTTGTCTCATAGTATTTATTATACACAACATCAATGTAAGCCCTGATTTTTTTGCACCACATAGTTGTTGATGATTAATGAAATCAGCCGTGGCCCATTTTCTTTACCTTTCAGATCGTAGCACAATGCAAACGATTTAGGTAGCACGTCTATACCAATTACAATTAAGTTAAATTTCGGGAATAAATTTCAACATAAAGATGCGTCTGGTTGCTCTATTTCTTAAAATAACATAAAGTACAGTCACTGAACACAACAACTAGTAAGGTGAATAAGTTTTGTATGTGCCGGTTTGATGTAGCAATCATATCCACATACCGAGAAAGGTGACCTGTTATTATTGAAAGAAAACAGGTTCCATGTGAAGCCCGGATAAATCATCCTTACACATCCATCCTAATCACTTCGAACGGGTGCGATATTTCCCGTTTCGCTTATGAGTCCGCGTTGTGTGAACTCTGCACACAAGTTTTTCGCATACTGATACACATTTCCCTTCCTTTACTTTAACGAGACCTCTCGGCCACCTGTCAGTCTGTCACTCTGCAGCCTCCAAGACCAGAGAGCAGGTGATAATGTGCCTCTCTCAGGACTTCCTCGCGTAGCTTAGCTGTCACCACTACCTGTCACCCTAACCTAGCTACCTTGCACAACAGACCGTCGCACATGCTGAGTGGCAGCTGCTGTACAGCATGCGGTCACTGTGAGCATTCTGTGCTGCTTGTCGTCAAGTAAGGCCGTGACTCATTACGTTAGTGGGAGTCTGCTGGTAGTGAGGAATACGTGAAGGTTGCCAAGGACAGGTGAGACTGTTGACTTTGAAAGCAGGCGGGGTTTCCTCTTTGGGTACGTGGTAGGTAGCAATATATATAGTAGTCGCTTTTTTTGCCGTCTCGTACACTGTTGATGCAGAGAATAAAGCATTTAAAAGTGATTACAAGTAAAATTTAAATACGTTTGCTAGACCTGGTAAGAACATAACTGATGAAAAGAATTTAATAAGTTACCAAGCTCTAGAACTTAACTGTTTTTATTTTACCTGTGTAAGACGAATGGGATGGCCCGTTGCGACCAATGTCAAACGCAAATATCAGTTTCAAGGCAAAGTTTTCTCAACGAGGCCTTGGAGTTCACCAGCATAACATCTGGGTTGTAATTTAACATGCAACATTGGAAATTTGTTTGTACTGGGTTTAAATACATGGAACGGTAAAGGTTTTTTTTCTAATTGTTGTGTCCACTAAAATAAAATATTTTTGTTGCATTGTTTATTTGTTCATTAAGGTTTAAATATTTTTTCGTGCTGAATTATCATATGTTAAAACAGACTCTATCTTATTCAGAATTTTCTGAGGTTTCCTTATTGAATGTACTAACCAAATGCTAGAATACTGTGGTTAACTGCAAGGCCAATGTGATGCCAATTAAATATAGTGCTGCGTTCCACGATATTTAGCTACTATCAGTCTGCTAATTAAGTGGACTATTTGCTGAAGTTCTGCAGTGTGTTGGCTCACTAGGGGTGTCTGGAGGAAAGTTGTCTTTGATAATTTGGAACCCATAGACTAAAGAAATTTAATGAGCAGCATTTTTTAGGGGTACGAGCGATGAGCGGATCTTTAGAGGATTCTATTGAGAGTGCCCGTACGGTAATGATGGCGCTCTGCTTAGAAATTTGGAAGAAAAGGCAGTACTTAATGTTTGGAAAGGAATGCGCCGGAAACCGGGTCACACACGTTTGATAGTTTAGATAAAATGGTTACGGAGATTGGGAATATGCGATTTAATGACGAAAAGTGGGTTGCTTTTCGGGGGAGGAGGTGGGAAGGCTACGTACTACAGCCGTTTCTACTGCCACAACTGAACGCAGGACTAGTCCTGGAGTACGTTTTTTGACTGTGATAAGTTCGGTGATTTCTCTGAGCATTGTGAGCAGTCGCAGCCGAGGAAGTGACGCAGCTGAGACGTTTTGAGGTACTTCAGTGGCAACTCGCCTCCGAATGGCTGACGTAAGGTACACGCCGTTGACAGAGAGCGTCTCCTTGCTGCAGAACTAGCTTGTGCTTTCCTCGATTCCAGCAGTAATGTTTCTCTAATTGATCACGGCCGGTATTGTATGTATCACCACACAGTTAACAGTCCCAAAGCGCAAACCATTTGCAGGAACTAGCATTCCATTTTAGGTGAAGGTGTGCGGCAGGCTTAATGGTAAACAGTAAACTCCAAACGGTTAACGGTAAACGCTAAATGCTAAATGGTGAACGCTGAGTGCTTAACAGTAAACGCGAAATGGGAAATGCTAAACGATAAACAATAAATGATTAAGGGTAAACGCTAAACGGTATGGAAACATGGAAGTATAATTACTGTTGTCTACGAATGGTTATGATGCACATAAATGTTGTCTAGTTCAATCACTTCTATGAGAACTTAAAGATGATTGTGTATTCAAACATAATACAAGTATAATATTAAAAGATTATTTCAAGGACAAAGTTAAGTATCATTTATACATAAACATCAAATCTATAAATATCTTATACATGTCCATTGTCCCTTTTGCAAAGTAATAATTTCTTGTCTCACACACAACAGCATCAAAATGGTTTCTTATTTTAACAAATCACTGAGAAATAATCAATCAGAGTGTAGTATTTACATGATTTTTAAAAAATGGTGTCAAATTACATTATTTCCAAAGCACACTTCCTTTCTACATAATAAAAATTTCGTGACTTCCACTTGATAGTCAAAGGTTTTCATAACATACTTGAGAGTCAGAGATATCCATTATTCCCATCATAAAAATGGTGTCATATTGCATTATTTACATACACAGAAATAATATTAAAGCGCTAACAATCTCAAAGTTAAGCTTTATTTACCTGCTCATACACAAATCTGGCTTAATACTAAATTGACTCCAAGGTCAAAGATATGCATTAAATACATACATAAATGACTGTATTTAAAGTGTGAAATGCTGCGATTTATAGCAATAATTTATGTTCCCCCCCCCCCCCTCACTCACCTTCTTGCTCACACATACCTCAGTATTTAAAACATTAAGCCCAATGACCCTCCTTCAGCACACATGCGATCAATAATCAGCTCCGGTCAGTTATCCCAGCAGCTGCAATAAATTTTGCATGAAATTATCCTCTGTATGCTCTTGTCATTTAATGTCCTCATTAAATCTGATTTCTCACATGGTTTGTGCACATCTGTCTCGTCACTATATGTCACATCACAATTTCTTTTATTGCAAAGAAATATAAATACTAGAGCTCTTAGACTTTTTTTTCATCGGTTACTTTGTGTCAGTTCAGCTTTTCACCGGTCACTGCCAGACAGAGGGAGCAACCCAGCCCAGACTGAGGTACCACTGCCCCTCTTACTTATGCTGATGACACACAGCCCAGCTCAGAGACAGACACATTCGCTAATGTCGTATGGGAAAAGACAATAGAGTGAATATTGGTGCACGTCAAATTAAGTTCCTTGGTGCATCTGTAACTTTTTGAGGTTATTACTTGGCGTTGGTACCAAGGAACCAGATCTGGCTCATGCTGTGAGTTACAAGAAAATCTGGGGCAAGGAAGGAGTGCAAAGTTGCAGAGGAAAACTTTTCCACACTGAGCCGAGCTGTAATCAAGAAGTGCAGACTCCACCTAATGGCTCATTCTGCGAGTCTTGCACTACAGGACCACAACCTCTGAGTTCAGCTGCTCCACGGCGTGGTGGCACTGATGGAAATTCCGAAGCCATGGGGAACTGACAATAACTGAGTCAGCACGACCGTGAGAAGTCCACTGACACCTTTAGATACAGAGGACAAACGACTGCATCGTTGGCTGCGATGACGCTATATCCAGCTTAAATACGACTGTTTCCGAGCTCACAGTCTCAGTGTTTGGTCCTCTTGTCTACCCCTCTGGTTCTGGAGCAATGGCAGTCTCGCTACTTACAGTGCACAATGAGGTGCCGAAAGTCATGGGAAACCTCCTAATATGGCGTAGGACCTCCTTTTTCCCCATAGTAGAGCAGCAGCACGATGTGTTATCTATTCAGCTAGTCGTTGGTAGTCCCCTGCAAAAGAATATAGGCAAGCAGCCTCTGTAGTCGTCCATTATTGCCAAGGTGTTGTCGATGCAAAAGTTTCTCCCGAACTGATCTCTAGATTATATTGCAAAATGTGCCATGGGATTCACATGTCATTCGCTCCAATTGTGCAGATTGTTCTTGAAACAAGTCACGAACACTTGTTTCCCTGTAACATGTCGCACTGTCATCCATAAAAATACCATTGTTGTTTGGGAACATGAAGGCTACGAATAACAGCAAATGGTCTCTGAATAGCCGAACTTCACCATTTGCAGGCAATGATCGGTTCAATTGGACCAGAGGACGCACACAGTCCACTTCATGTAAGTATCGACTACGACGCCATTATGGAGCCAACACCAGCTTGCACAGTGCCTTGTTGACGACTTGCTGTACATTGCTTCGTGATGTCTGCGCACACTCGAACAATATCAACAGCTCTTACCACTCAGATCGGGACTCATCTGACCAGGCCATTTTTTTACCGTCGTCTGGGGTCCAACCGATATTTTCACGAGCCCAGGAGGGGCGCTGTGGATGACGTCGTCATGTTTGAAAAGACACTCGCGTCGGATGTCTGCTGCCACAGCCCATTAACACCAAATGCCACTGCTGTATTCTAACAGATAGCTTCGCCGCGCAGCCCACATTGGTTTCTACGGTTATTTGACGCACTGTCGCTTGTCTACCACCACCGACAACAATACGCAAACGCAGCTGCCTCGGTCGTAAAGTGGACGCCATCAGCAACTGCACTGCCGATGGTGAGAGTCAATCCTTCAAATCTGGTATTCTCGGCACACTTTTGACACTGTGGTTCTCAGAATAATGAATTTCCTAACAATTTCCCATGCGTCAAACTCCAACTACCATTCCGTATTCAAAATCTGTTAATTCTGGTAGGGCGGCCATAATCATATCAGAAACCTTCTCACATGATTCACTTGCATAAAAATAACAGCTCCGCCATGTCACTTCAGTGGAACCCAGGCGTGTGGTTCGGAAGCAAACGGCTGCAAACCATTCTCTCAAATGACACTTTCTTTAAATCGATCACTGACCAATACAATAAATTCTTTGAAAGGAGGTTGCAAACTCAAGTTAAAATCTAAAATTGTTTATTCGTCACACATACATTTTTTCTCAGCTACTTATGGATATGACTTTTCCTCGGAATAAAAACACCTCAGGCAGCGTTCGAGTACTACTATATAATGATGACAGGAAGTAGTGCTAGTCTTTGCACAGGTCTACAGGTTGTTTATGTAACTCAAATGACATGTATCTGTGTTATCAGTATTCAGCAACATTAACAGACAACAAGTTTCGCGCGACGGTGTTTTGTAATATGTACCCCGATCTCTGTGTTTTTTCGTTTATCTACTACAATTATCCTATCATAATTTGAGTGCTGGATGCGATAGACAGTTATAAGCACGTCTTTAGACTATTGTTCGAACATGTTTCAACTCCATAAGGAATAGTTAGTTGGCCAAGTTTAATTTATCTGCATATAGGATATGTTTAGAGACACGATGTGCATCTTGTCTTATAGGTTATAATCCTGCTAGAATGGGCATCTTAAATCATGAATTATCATTTGACTGGATGTATGATTATTTGCTATTACCTTCGGCAGTTTAGCGTGTACTCCTGCGTAAAACCCTTATTTTCACTGATGTTAACGTCCAGTAGAATAACTTTCTTCCGTGCCCAGGCTGAATGACGAACGTTGAAAGTCTCCTTTTTTTCAAAAGTCACACTGAGACACTGGATGAGTACCATTCACTAATGTCATCAAAAACCAATAGAGGTGTGCTCTTCGTGTTCAGATTACAATTCCGTAATGTCATCTGTCTTGGGCAGCAGGAGTTTACAGAGTAATGTGACGTTCATCTCCAATTATCGATTCGGCTCTTGAACTCTGACAGTGAAAATCTGGGGACATCCGACAAGAAACTGTTTCGGATTTTTGAACCCATCATGACTGAGTATTACGGCAGTTAGTACTCGATTTTTGGAAGGCGAATGCTCACAAACACATTCTAGAGGTCCATCGGTGATTTCCATGCCTCCATCATTATTTATAGTAGCATAAAGTACTGTTTTACTTGATCACAAGCTGAGGACGATGATGATAATGATGATAATGACGATGATGATGATGCTAGATCAGGAGGACTGTATATTCTGTAATATTAAATGAGGAAACAAACATCAGTGATCAGTAATATTGTTAATAGTAAAATACATACTAAGTAAAAATAAGACATGCATGAGTTATAAAATTGCATATGTGTCTGCGTGTTTCACGATTATATTTTTTGGTTCCACAGCAGCAAGAGCTATGATGACAGGTATGATTAGGGTGTAAAACTCTCATGACAGCTGCGATGACGGTTGTTGTTGTGGTGGTGGTTATGGTGGTGGTGATGATATCAATGATGGCTCAGCTCCCACACCAAGCTTCCTATTGAACTTTTCCCAACTTTTATAGCATCCTTCCCTGAATCATCAATTATTCTTTATCTTGTCTACTGGATCAGAATCACACAGTAACATTCCTGGAAATACCAGTCTCCCATAAACACCAAGTATGAGGAAAGAGATTAACCTAAGTAAGCTGAGTTATATGTGTCTTGTTTTCGAAGAGTAAGAAAAAAACCAGTGCTGAAAATTGGAAAGGCTTATTGCACTCAGCTGCTTCTCACAACCGCAAGCCTCTACAGAAGCGTAAGAGATATTCCCCGTTAAAAAATTTTTCGTGTGAGACACACTAAAATTTACTTGTCTTATAGAGAAAAAAAATCCTGCACGTAATAATCATGACGGCATTTTTGCAAGATATAAGGTTACACGCACCTGTTACGTTGCAGGGTGTCATCTGAAGTGAACTCGCTCATTTGCGTCGCTCCACACACTCAGTAGTACTGACTCCAACATTTTTTATTTTTTAATTCTTCTTCAGTAATTGGGTGGACTGTTTCCGATACTAATCTTCTCATACATTAAAACCTTTACGCAATAATCAATGTTTTGTTAAGTTATTCTTCGGTAGATATTATTTGATTATCGCGTGAATTAATGCCTACTGTTTTAGAAGCTAGTAAGGATACTAATCGCAAGTCATTCAAATTATTACAGTGAACAAAACTGATATGCTCTACAAATTTGTTGAAGACTCTTTCAACCGCTAACTTCAAGCGCGTTTCCGTCCCCTCTTGCCGATATGTATATCTCACTCTTGATACACCTACTTTATTTAATGCAGGCTTCACGATCTGAGTGTATTTATAGCTACAATTTGAACGTAATGCTTTGCGAAAGGGACAACTCTGCTTATGGGTGTTGCTAAAGATGTTAAACCTCTAGTGCTCAGTAGCTCGTTTTGATAGATCTAATTTTCAAACAATAAACTATATAATCCTCTCGCTTTCGAGTAGCCTGTATTGTGAATGATTAAACCATCCCCATAGACATCTACTGGTGACTCGTCAATTATCCACACTCTTGCTGTAGGTTCGATCTGATGCTAGTTTGCTAAAAAAAAAATGTTGCTAGCCCATCCCATGCATCCAATACAATTTTTGCTCATGCCTCTACTTCACCTTCCTCACCATAATCTCATTTTTCATAAGAACTAAAAATTCTTCTCATTTGTCTAAGTATGTCTTATTCTCCTATCCGATTAGTACTCCCAATCCCTCTAGCGGTTCAGAAATAAGTGTAAAGGTTTTTTCCAGTAGAGTGTCAGCAGCTTTAGGTTGTCATTTTAGAAGCAATACCAGTTTCAACATCTGAGTTTTAAGTCTTATCTTTCGGTCAATCGAATTGAGAGACATGTTGATAACAATAGAAAGAGCCAAGCTGGGATCTGTTGAAATAGGTTTCTTTTAGGACTTACCTCCGACTAGAGAAACGTCCAGGCTTCCTCTCTAGAAGCAAGAAAGATGCTCTACGTCAAATAAAAGCGTACCTGGTTAAAACAAGTTTTTTACTTAATATTTATTTATGTTATCACGACAGGTGGATGTTGGTCTACTCGTAAAAAAATGTAGAGTGGATTCACTTCGAGAAATTTCTTATGCAACGGATGGCAGATTCCATGAAAAAAGTATGAAAGGGATTCTTCTAAATTTGTTGTGTATCATGGTCTGTTAATACGCATTTTTGAAAAAAATTGTTGTGAAGCTTCAATTTTTAATTGCAAACCACATTAAATCCCGGTGAGACAATGACTCCATCATGACAAAGAGTGTATTTCAGAAAAGTACTTTTGCCCACGATGGCCATCATAGCTGTGTGAGCTATCTGAGTCACGTGTTACGATTCTGAGTGAGTGAGAGTGTAAAACAGGTCAGTTGTCTCATACTATTGATTATACACAGCATTAATCCATATTATTGCAACACGTAGTTGTTGCATGATGTATATCATTTTAGGCAATGGAATTTTCCTCATTACTGCCATAATAGTATCCATTTTGTACGCTACATTGCCCAGCCTCTAATTCACGTTAGACATAGTGTAAGCTACCTTTATTATGTGTTTTTTGGACGTTGAGCGCGTGACAGTTGCCTTTTAGCAACTAGGTAAGCCTTACTTTTTCTGCACAACATAGTTTTTGATGATTAATGAAATGATTCGTTGCCCACTTACTTTACGTTTCAGATCGTAGCAAGCCGCAGACGACACTAGAACTATTGGAGTGGGATGGTCGACAAATTTCTGTTATCAGGGCTAAGCAGCACTTGAAGCGATACAAAGGGCGACACCACTGAGCAGTGGACGACTGGAAACGAGGGATCTGCAGTGGTTTACTCCAGCCGTCATCAGAGAAGTACGAAGGTGATTATGGTTTATGGCGTGGGGTTGTTCTTCGTAGTTAGGGCTTGGTCCCGTTATTGCACTTAAGAAGACACTAAATACGTAAGGATATCAAGATATTATGCAGGCGAGGAGTAGTTCGGAGGAAATGATTGTTTTATCAACACAATAACGCATCTTATTAAAAAGGAGCTACTATGAAATAACGATTTCTGCACAATAATATTCCTGAAATGGACTGGACCGCCTCGAGACTAACATGAACCTAATGCAACAAATGTGGAATGAGTTAGAACGCCGAATTCGCTCCAAAGCTAAGCAGCCAAAATTACTGGTTTTGGTTGTTACAGAAGACTGAGCTGCCATTTCCCCACAGACATTAAGGCGTTTCATTGAAAGTGTTCCCAGCTGAATAAAAGCCGTCATAAAGGCAAAGTATAGACACATGTGACACTAATTTTTGTATGTTACAATTTCGTTATGCTACAACAATTTGCTATAACATGCTTCAGTCTAGAGTGATAGGCAATATTTTGTAATGAACAGAAGAGCATCGATTTTTGTCCAAATGTCTCTACGTTGTTTTTATTTGTCTGGATCCAACGTATGCTTTAGATTATGGGCGGGAGAATGTATTCGCTTCTTCAGAAGAACTAAAAATGTTTATTAAGTAATTGGGCCAGTTTTATATCCGTTGTGACTTGGCGAGACAGCCAAGCCACTATGAGAGGAAGCCGAAAGGCACGCGTTTAAGCTCACGCAGGATGGCGTGAGGTATTGAAAATGACAAGGTCTTTATAGTAGCAAAAATAGTACGTAGCTTCTGGAATACTTAACTTTAATCCATAATTGGTGAACATCGGTCCGACGGTACATGCATCACAAGATAAATAGCAAATGATAATGGCGCCTTGGTGGGTCGTAGCAAATGACGTAGCTGAAGGCTATGCTAACTATCGTCTCGGCAAATGAGAACGTAATTTGTCAGTGAACCATCGCTAGCAAAGTCGGCTGTACAACTCGGGCGAGTGCGAGGACGTCTCTCTAGATCTGCCATGTGGCGGCGCTCGGTCTGCAATCACTGACAGTGGCGACACGCGGGTCCGTCGTATACTAACGGACCGCGGCCGATTTAAAGGCTACCACCTAGCAAGTGTGGTGTCTGGCGGTGACACCACATTCCTCCCCCGCAAATCGGCGTACGGTTGTGTTATAAGGCTTCTGCCCGCCGTGGGGAGGACCCCATGTTGACGTATGTGACGAGGTGGGGAGCCTAACAACAGGCGAGGCTGTGCCACCCGCACCCTGCCATTCGGTCCGAGGGGAGCTAGGAAACGCCTGAAACGTAGTCCAGGGTGCACGCCAACATGCGGTGTATGCGCCCGTAAAGAGACAGGAGGGGCCGAAGGGTCGACCTCCATCGGGTCGGGGCACCCGACGAGCGAAGACGCCATGTGGTCCGGAGCGGGCAAGAGTTCCATGTCGGAGGACAGCTGGTCACGGGAAGCGATCGGCGGCGCGTGACCCAGGGAGGCGCCCGGCGGTTGCAGCGACGCGTCCACTGCGGGCGTCGCCGGCGAGAGAACAGGCGGCGGCGCGTCGCCATGGGGCAAAATTGAAGGCAGCGTCGGTAACACCTGGGGCTGAGGCGAGCCAGTAGATGGGTCCCCAGGGCGCTGACCGGACGGCACCGTCGCTGAAAGCAGACGGGGAGCGGCAGAACCCGTGCGACGACAGAGGCGCAGCTGATTGAGATGCCGACGCACCTCACCAGAGGCCCCCAAAACCAGATACATAGCGCGGCCGAGGCAGCGAAGAATGCGCCCTTCGAGCCAACGCCGTGAACCTCGATAGTTACGATAGTAGACAACGTCGCCCAGAGCAAAAGCAGGTGTCTGCCGCTGCACAGGAACCTGATGCGGCGGATGTAGCAAAGACTTCAAGGTGCGATGAGGACGACCGTGGAGCAACTCAGCCGGCGAGCGACCATCTCGGGGCTGAGAGCGATACGATGACAAAAAGAGCAACAACGCGTCCTCCCGAGAATGCGACTCTTTGAACTTCAACATCTGTGACTTGAAAGTCCGGACCAATCGTTCAGCGGCACCGTTTGACTGCGGCGAAAACGGCGCGGACGGCAGATGTTGAATACCATTGGCCTTGCAGAATGACTGAAATTCTGCGGACATGAATTGTGGGCCATTGTCGGAAACAATAGTCTGTGGATGACCTTCAATGCAAAAGATAGCGGATAACGCTTGGATGGTGGCAGATGACGTCGTGGAAGACATCCGGACAACAAAAGGAAAATTACTGAATGAATCTACCACAACTAACCATCGAGAATTCCAGAATGGTCCAGCTAAATCGATGTGTAAGCGTTGCCAAGGGGTAGTGGCTTTCGGCCATGCAAAGAATTTCCGCGGTGGTGCGGATTGTTGTTCGGCACACGCCATGCAAGAAGAGCACATATTCGAATCGCAGCATCGATTCCGAACCAAGTACAGTGCTGACGAGCAAGTTGTTTCGTTCGCACTATACCCCAATGTCCTTGGTGGAGAAGCCGTAAAACAGAGGACTGTAACGAACGTGGGGCCACGACCCTGGACTGATCATTATCAGAACGCAACAGCAAAACACCACGTCGTACAAAAAGTCTCTCCTTGTGAGCAAAAAATCGGCGAACCAACGGATCCCCGATCCGTGACTTTGACAAGGGCCATTGCGTAGCAACAAAACGCAGAACGGTAGCAAGGACAGGGTCTGCAGCTGTGGCTGCAGCTACACGACGAAAATCAATCGGAAACGATTCGACCACGTCATCGGTTTCCGAATCAATAAACATGCAAGCAAGTTCGGAGGAATCGAATGCTCTATCCGCAGCAACAGGCAAACGGGACAACGCATCGGCGTTTCCGTGCTTAGCAGTGGACCGATACAAGATATCGTAGCGGTACTGCGAGAGGAAAATAGACCAGCGAATGAATTTCTGCGCTGTACGTGGAGGTACAGGCTTGTTCGGTTGAAAAAGGGGTGTCAAAGGTTTGTGGTCTGTGACGATTGTAAAGTGACGACCATACAGGAAATCATGAAACTTTGTAACACCAAATACGAGAGCCAAAGCTTCTTTCTCGATCTGTGAATAATTTCTTTGTGCAGACGAGAGCAATTTGGACGCAAAGGCAATAGGACGATCGTGCGATCCATCTTTGTGCACAAGCACAGCACCGATCCCGAAATCCGATGCATCCACCATCAACAAAAGGGGCTTCTGGGGATCGAATGGCGTAAGGCATGTATTGGAAAGCAACGCCGATTTCAACTGGCGAAATGCGCGTTCGCATTCCGTCGTCCAGACGAACGGAACACCTTTACGGCATAAGCGATGAAGCGGAGCTGAAATGGAAGAGGCGTGGCGCACATAGCGATGATAATAATTTATTTTCCCCAGCACACTCTGTAGCTGCTTCAAATTCTGCGGCGAAGGCAAGTCTTGTATGGCACGGAGGTGCTCTGGACTGGGATGTATGCCTTGGGCATTGAGTACGTGTCCCAGATAGGGTAAGTCACGAGCAAAAAACACACATTTATCCTTCTGCAAGCGAAGACCATTTTGTCGCAAGACCTGAAATAATGTTCTGAGATTGGCTAAATGTTCTTCTTCCGTCTTTCCGGAGATCACAATATCGTGCAGGTAGTTTGCTGCAGTAGAGGCCGACGCACAAACAGTTTGTAGATATTACTGAAACAATGCTGGGGCGGATACACACCCGAAAGGCCGTCGTTTGAATCGGTACAAACCAAGATGCGTGTTAACCACCAAAACGCGCTGGGATTCTTCGTCCACCGGTATTTGCAAGTACGCATCTGCTAGGTCCAACTTCGAAAAACATTTAACCTGGCACAGTTTGTCAAAAAGATCTTCCGGGCGGGGTAAAGGATAAGTTGCAGTCACTAGTTGTGGATTCACTGTTGCCTTTAAGTCCACACAAAGTCTCAATTTTCCGGAAGGTTTTAACAAAATGACTAAGGGTGATGCCCAGAG
Source organism: Schistocerca americana (assembly GCF_021461395.2). Taxonomy (NCBI): domain Eukaryota; kingdom Metazoa; phylum Arthropoda; class Insecta; order Orthoptera; family Acrididae; genus Schistocerca; species Schistocerca americana. Next base: position 50,141,417 of record NC_060122.1, read on the forward strand.
AGAAGCCTGCACACGTTCAATCACACCTTATGACTCCAAATCGTGTAATGTTCTTGCGACCTCATCACGCAATGCATGGGGAACATTGCGCGCTCTGAAAAATTTTGGTTGCGCGTTTACTTTCAGTTCCAAATGTGCTTTATAGGTCTTAGCGCAACCAAGGCCCGGTGCAAAAATGTCTGCAAACCCTTCACATAGACGAGAAACACTGTCTGAAGGCACAGTCTGGTTCACTGATAGGACCTGATTTACTATAGACAAGTTAAACAACTGAAACAAATCGAAACCAAACAAGTTCACTGCAGAAGAAGAACGAAGAACGTACAATGACGCAAGCTTTGTTTGTCCTTTGTATGTTGCAAGAAGGCTGCACTGTCCTAACACAGGGATTGCTTGTCCTGAATAACTACTGAGCTTAACATTTGCGGCACGCAACGGAGGTGTGCCCAGCTGTTTGTACGTGTCTTGATTGATCAAAGAAACTGCAGCGCCGGTATTGAGCTGGAATGGTATCACGTTCCCATTAATGTCCAAGTCTACAAAAAGTTTATTGTCCTGCTGACGACAAGAGCGACTGTCTCTTGCAACGTGAACTGACACAGGTGCAGAATCACTTGCGACTTGACGGGATTTCCGGCGTTGGCGACGCACATTATTTGAGGGACGAACACAGTCACTGTTAGAGAGAGTGGCACTGGGCGGAGTGGAATGAACTACATGAATTTCCATGGGTGAAGGTTCACGGACCGGAATATCCTTGGTTCGATGCCGATTCCGGCGCGAAGCAAAGGGCCGGGAATGGTTTTGTGCTTCCGATCGGAAGCACTTTGAACATTGCCTTTTTTATTACAGAAAAAGCAAATAGCCTGGCGTGACGGGCAATTCTCACGCGAATGTCTAGTAGCACACCGCGGGCATGATTTCATCACTGCATTTGCTCGCTTGCGCGGCACACGTGGCAGAGAGCTTGGTGGCAGCTGCGCGGACGGGCGCGAGGGCTGTTTACTGTCCCGTGCAGCGCGCCTGGCGGCCGGTTAATGTGAAACACTGGTGGCGAAGTTTCAAATGATTCCTGAGCAAAGTCAAGTTTGTCTTGCCGATCCAATATGTCCAGCACTTGTTGAAGGGAGGGATTGACTAGTTTCAAAATCTGCTCCCTTATACGAACATCAGAAACGTTCTGTGCAATTGCATCACGTACCATAGTATCTGGATAAGGGAGTCCACATTGACACTCGAAAGCACAATCCTTAGTAAGGCCTTGCATGGTTGAAACCCACTCCCAATTAGTTTGACCAGCCGTACGTTTCGTACGAAAGATGGTATACCTTTTGTCAACGACATTGACTGATTCTTTGAAATATGCATCTAATGCAGACCAAATTTCTTCGTAGGACAGGGTTGCTATGTCACGTCGGGGAAATAATTTCACTATCACATGGTACGTCTGGACGCCTACGGCAGAGAGGAGAAAAGGCTGCTGCTCATTACCTTGAATTCTGTAGGCGGCCAGATGGAATCCAAATTGGCGTGACCACTCCGTCCAGCTTTCTGGTGCGGCATCAAAAGGACGAAAAGGTGGTGCAACTGCATGTTTTGGCTGCGGTAGCGGTGGAGCGGTGGCTGCCGCATCGTTTTGCACTGCACGTTGACCCTGGATGAGCTGTCCAAGGGCATCCAATAAGGCCTGCGTCTGCTGATTCTGCAAGCGATAAAATTCGGACAGTACATCTGGAGATTGTGGCGAAGCCATTACACAAGTAAATCAGTCTGTATAGATACGAACGCAAAATCCCATCCTCGTCGCCAAACTGTTGTGACTTGGCGAGACAGCCAAGCCACTATGAGGTAGCCGAAAGGCTCGCATTTAAGCCCACGCAGGATGGCGTGAGGTATTGAAAATGACAAGGTCTTTATAGTAGCAAAAATAGTATGAAGCTTCTGGAATACTTAACTTTAATCCATAATTGGTGAACATCGGTCTGACGGTACATGCATCACAAGATAAATAGCAAATGATAATGGCGCCTTGCTAGGTCGTAGCAAATGACGTTGCTGAAGGCTATGCTAACTATCGTCTCGGCAAATGAGAACGTAATTTGTCAGTGAACCATTGCTAGCAAAGTCGGCTGTACAACTCGGGCGAGTGCTAGGACGTCTCTCTAGACCTGCCGTGTGGCGGCGCTCGGTCTGCAATCACTGACAGTGGCGACACGCGGGTCCGTCGTATACTAACGGACCGCGGCCGATTTAAAGGCTACCACCCAGCAAGTGTGGTGTCTGGCGGTGACACCACAATAACTACACTGAATAAAAGCCATCATAAAGGCAAAGTATAGACACATGTGACACTAATTTTTGTATGTTACAATTTCGTTATGCTAAGACAATTTGCTATAACATGCTTCAGTCTAGAGTGAAAGGCAATAATTTGTAACGAACAGAAGAGCATCGACTTTTGTCTAAAAGTCTCTACGTTGCGTAAAGGGACATTCCATTTGAGAGACGTCCCCCAAAGAAGTTCAGTCATAAAAAGTCCATGTTTTTATTTGTCTGGATCCAACGTATGCTTTAGATTATGGGCGAGAGAATGTATATGCTTCTTCAGAAGAACTAAAAATGTTTATTAAGTAATTGGGCCAGATTTATATCTACAGTGCATAGCGATAGATGCAGTTGCGATCACGAACTTGCCCGCCTGCTCACAGTGTGTCGTCTGGGCCGCACACTGGGGCACCTTGGAGACAGACTAGCAGTGCGTGTGACTCGCAGACAGGGCACTTGGTTGTGTACAGCGCGGGGACAGGAAATTGCTTGTGCGTGTGAAAATGACGTGCGTTTGCAGTTAGATACTGGTTCTTCAGTTTCCTTGTGAAGTCATAGCACATATGACTTACTAGGCAGACGTCAATCGCAAAGGTATGTGTTGATCCATTGTGGAAGTGGGACAGCAGCTAGTAAAATGTTTAACAAAGAATTTCGCCGAACAGCTGTGCAGATTGAGAAACTATTTTATTTTGTTTTCGCTACAAGTTTCGGCAGTTCATCACGCCATCTTCAGGCCCCATATGCACCAATAAAAAATTATCTACACTGGCATACTGGTGTCATCGTCTCAGTCGCAGTCAACTCTTCGAAGCAAGCACTTGAGAAATCGCGACATCGAGAAACAGATTTTGTATTGGAGCAGCAAGGTCTGTGTGCTTACTCTGTTTTTCTCGGTAACACACATGCATTCATAACAATGAAGCGCCAGAGAAACTGGTATAGACATGAGTATTCAGATACAGAGATATGTAAACAGGCAGAATACTACGCTGCGGTCGGCAATGCCTAATGAGGACAACTAGTATCTGACGCAATTTTTAGATAGGTTACTGCTTCTACAGTGGCAGGTTATCAAGATTTATGTGAGTTTGAACATTGTATTATAGTCGGCGCACGAGCGATGGGACGGAGCATCTCCGAAGTAGTGCTGAAGTGGGGATTCCATTTCACGCGTGTACCGTGAATATCAGGAATCCGATAAAACATCAAATCTCCGACATCTCTGCTGCCAGAGAAAGATCCTGCAAGAACGTGACCATCAACGACTGAAGAGAATCGTTCAACGTGACAGAAGAGCAATCATTCTGCAAATTGCTGCAAATTTCAATGCTGAACCATCAGCAAGTGTCAGCGTGCGAACAATTCAATGAAACAACATCGATATGGGCTTTCGGAGCCCAAGGCCCACGCGTGTAACCTTGATGACTGCACGACACAAAGCTTCACGCTTCGCCTGGGTCCAACACCGACATTCCATTGTTGATGGCTGGAAACATTGCCTGGTCGGACGAGTCTCCTTTCATATTTTATCCAGTGAGTGGTTGTTTACAGGTATGAGGGAACCTCATGAATCCATGGACCCTGCATGTTATCAGAGGACTATGCAGTCTGGTGGAGGCATGTGCAGTTGGGCTGACATGGGACCCCTGATTCGCCTAGATACGACTCTAACAGGTGACCCGTACGTAAGCATCCTGTCTAATCATCTGCCACCGTTCATATCCTCTGCATTCCGACGGACCTGGGCAAATCCAGCATAGCAATGAGACACCCCACACCCCTAGAATTGCTGTAGAGTGGTTGCGGGGACACTCTTCTGAGTTCAAACACTTCCGCTGGCCACAAGCTCCGCAGACGTGAACATTATTGAGCAAAAAAGCTTTGAGGTGTATGTGGAAGAATAAAGTATGTTCAGGCTACGTGACTATCGAAAAATCTTGAGTCCGAAACCCAAGGAAGGTTGTGACTAGAAAACAGTCTGTGAAGGTCAGAGACGGGTATTTGGTAGAATCTCATGTGTTCCCTTGAAAGAATAGAATTTATTCGTTAACTGAATGTGTAGGTTCGCCAAGGGCAAGTACCTTTTTGACCTAAAAATCTTTTATAGTCAGGTGAAGAAAGTTTCACATTATGTTCATCCCTATACGTACCCATATAAATTCTGAAAATAGTGCCCTGCTGCATGCTATGAAAGTCAGTTAAATTCGTTCTAACATTCTCACCTCATTGCTTATGTTACGAGACATTTCGGTCTTATGGTGTTTACCCCTGTCGGTGTACGTCAGCGTATCTGTGTCGCTGTGTCTGCTGACAGTAAGCTGCTTATATTCAGATCATGGCAACCACGACCACAAAATTAAAACCTGAACGTTATTCGTATGATACGTTTCCCATGAAGAAGCTCCATGAAAACCTCCACTAATCACATTAAATCAAGTCAACAGTACTTTAGTATAATTTGTAGTATCAAATACATTGGTACAGTAACAAGTGGGGAAAGTGGTACTCAGAGATAGTTATGACAACAAACAAGCCGCAGAGTAGAGAAAGATAGAAGATAGAATATCATGTCAGCGAATGGATGTTCTCTAAGTTAATAGTCGATGAGAGTTTTAATAATAACTGTTTCTCAGTAGACGCCTAGAAAAAACAAACAAGCTAAACAAGATAATGTGGTGGCCAAGAAAGGAAACTTGAATCCCGTTAGATGTTACGAACTCGTTGTGTCACGACTGCGTTTCACGTGCAAAAAGAACGTCAATGGACGTTAAAAATACAGTGACGGAAGAATAGCAAGTAGTTCATGCAAACTTACTGTGCGTGTGCAGTGTACTAGAAGAATATGTGAATATAGCTCTAGGTGATTCAGGGTTATGAAAATTGAGACATCTAAAAGAGACAGCTGTAACCTCTAACACCAACATTGGTTCAAAATCGGCAGAGTATCGACTTCAACTGAGTTTCGATGACAGATACAGGTATGTCAGTAGTGTAGCAGCGGGCGGATACGAGCCCTAATACCGATAACATCAGCATTGTCAGATTACATCTGACACAGTTGTGTTTATCAAATTCAAGGTCACTCCTGGGCAAGGGACGGGATATGAGTCGTGGGGAGAGGATGGCAGGGGAGATCAGCCAATAGTGTCCCTGGACTCCACTGCTCTTGGTCAAAAGGGCCCATTCGGTTGTGGGTCCTTTATGTACTAATAAATATAAGAGTCTGAGAAATGACAGTTCATCTTCTTAGCGTTTTAGCCTCTGCTTCTCGTATGCTCGACTGACAATACACTTTTGTTGAGCAAAGAAGACTTTAACAATTGTATTCACTGTTAAAATCTATCAGAGACCTGTATGGGGACCGTTACGTGAGTAATTGGTAGCAACCCTTTTAATTTTTCAAATGTGGTTTGACCTCCTGCTGTCAATTCGAACTCGAAACTCTTATTCAGCAAATTAATGGGGTGGTCGTGGCATAATAGCAAAACTCAATGCGAACTTATATTAATTTGCTAATCTTGAAAAGGACTCTACCACGTTAGTCATTTGCAGTGCTTGGAAAACTTCACACAGCTCGCACTAAGCTCAGTTATGTTCTCCATACTCGATAATTACATGTTCCAAGTAATTCATTTGTTTCAATATAAAATGGCACATTTCTATGCTTAGGATGAGGCATGGTGAATTTAACCTTTTATAACTGCCTTCAACATGTTGTTTAGTATGCTCTGCAAATACAATATCATCAAGGTACGCTACACACTGCAATGGTTTTAATCTGCTCAAAACTTCATGCAAAAATCTTCGAAACATGATTCGCCAGTTTTCTCCAATACTGGGAATGATCCCAAGGAACTCTAAAAGCAGTTTTTGGTTGGTCCTTCTGTACTAACTGATTAAATCCATGTGGAGCATTATTTATATTATGCCGAGTTCTCCAGGGTTTCCGTATTAGTGGGTACTGGATATTCGTCAGTAACCATACGCGCATTGAAGGTACCTGTTATCACAGGAAAAGCGATATTTCATTTTCTATCTGAAGACATCTTAGCCACATTTACTACTGATGTACCCTACAGACTTATGCAACTCTGAGTGACAGCTGATTGATAACACTTCCATTTCTATGTGTGGATGGGGGGGGGGGGGGAGGGGATAACCTGTAAGGCTCATGGTACAAAGGCGACTGGTTTCCGACTGGAATCCTATGCTTCACCAGAATTGCTGGTAATAGATCCCCAGGATTAAAAAGTTCTTCGAATTCTGCCAATAATTACTGGATGACTACTTCTTCCGTTCCTTCAAAATATGTGACATGTGTGTAATGCAGTTGTATCAGTGGCTTGCGCATGGATGGAGTCTCAACGTATCCTGTCTAGGTCATCCTTCTCTAGAACATCCAAAATGGCAATCAATAATCCTTAAAGAGCCTTAAGTCTTCGATATCAAAATTATCCACATTGGTCGACACTGCTTGTTCACTCTCTATTTCACATACACATTCTTACAGTTATAATTCTTTTTATGTATCCAACTCATGGTTCTTCCACAGTGTTTCTACCACACACAATAACTATAACTTTGCAGGTAATTCTGTTCCTACATTGACCCAAAGTAGTTTACTGGTACCTTCCAGTATTTGACCACATAAACTGAGCTTTAATGACATTGCGTGGAAGTTAATTCGTTTTTCGTTCATCATAGATGAACCTTCAAACAATACATCACTGACAACAGCTTTCTCTATTCGGTCCCCAATTTCCATCAAGTATTTCCATACATCTACTTTAACATGATACTTAAAAGCAACTCTAAGATTGCACAATACCCTTTACCTAAGCAACCCCCCTCCCTCAATCCTCTGATTCTTTCCACTTCTACCTAGAAACTTAACATTGCTGATCCTTGTGACTGCAAATCGCCACACCACGTAATCTCTAATGCGGAAGTTCTAACTGTCTCTAGACTCGCTACAAACATACGGACTTCCTGTCTAACATGCCAATCGAAACACATCACTTCTACATTGCCTCTTGTAGTATCAAATATTACTAGGAATACCGTTTGGTGGTTTTGAAGTTGCCATCGTCATCAGTTGATTATTTGCACTTCATCTCTTACCATTATACCCAACAGACACACTCCAGTGTTCCACTTTCACACATTTCTTACACAATGGCAGGTCACACTCCACCAGTTGCAGTGGTGCACGAGGATGGCGCTTAAATTAGGTATCACACTACTAGTTGTAGTGGTTATGAGCGTTGTTTACCTGGTTGGAAGATTTGAACCCAGTTGAATGTCCACTGATAATAATTGTTTCCATTTTAAAGCCGGCTAAGAGATTTATAATAACTACAATAATGTAGTGAGCTGGTGAAGGAAGTAAGGTCGAGTCCTATTAGATGTTAGAAACTCATTGTATCGTGACCACACTTGAAGTATGAAAAATATACTGCAGAACATTAAAAACCAGGTAACACAAAGCATAGAAAATAATTTACTTCTGTTTATAGTGCAGCAGTATGTAAACAGTATGGCAGAGAAACACTTTATTAAATTTGTTAATTGAAGACATACAAGTTTCAGAGTGGTAGCAAGATGGCGCTTGTACTTAGGTACCCCACTACTGATTGCGGTGATGGTGAGAATTGTTTAGACAGCAGAAGAGTAGGAGCCAAGTGGACGCCAGTTAATACGCCAGGGAAGTGTGAAAGAAGATTAATTTATTTACTATATTAGTTATAGCAGTTGTTATCGTTAGCAGCGGGTGTCAGACGTCAGCCCAGAGTGCTGAACTCAGCAAGCAGCCTTCACAGACCAGCCAGTTTACAGCAGTGGTAGGCCGAGGTGAGGTGCCATGGAGTCAGTACTTGGGCAGGTGGAGAAGTGCAAAGTTTGGCTGCCAGCCTAGTTTCAGACTGCCATGGAGGGAGGAGGTGCAGGCACAATGCTGTCAGTGCACTGAGGTAGCCCTTGTGGGGGCGGCACAACTGTAGCCTGCAGAACTAGTGTGCTTGCACGAGACAGCAGCCAAGTGTGCATATAGTAAGGATGCATTGACTCATCAGCTGGTCATGCCAAGGTGCGTAGACTGGACTACCAGCTGGGTGTGGTTGAGTCAGCAGCATTCAGCCAGTGAGTGGACCCCTGGTTGAAGGCACCAGTTCGACTCTCTGCAACATCAGACCTCGGACCTGCCAGTAACAGCTAGTGGAGCCACATCTAGAAGTGGCAGCTAGATGAACCATATCAGGACGGTGAGTGACATGGAACATTTCTCGAAATCTTCTGGCAGTGGCTTATACTGCCTGGCTAAAATGGGCAGCATTAATGAGAGTTTTACCCACGAATGTTATTTGAGACAGCATATTTTGTCACTTAGGATACAGAATAGTCAGGTGTTGGACCAGGAGGTGTAGTAACCTCAGTTGACAGTACTAAAGCCTGGCTTCTTTCCTCTGCTGTCTCAGCAGTGTCCGGCTCTCATGGAGGCGGTGAGCCGTATATGTGGGGTAAGGCGTGGGTGGTGATTTTTGCTGTGTCAGCCCAGGCCACCCAGAGCTTCTTGCCAAAGGACGCCTAGGCGGCCTCCTCTCTCCAGCCACCCTGAACCATCTTGTGTCAAGTAATGATGGGTACTGACATCAACTTTGCTACAAGAAATGTTGAGAAATGGTCACACAACACAAGTGTGACTTTTAGAACACCGAGTTTCCACCTCTGACGGCAACAATGGCTCTAGACTCGCAGGGTTTTGAGTCGTAATGGAAGTGCATCACAGGTATGGGTATGTTATTGTGCTTCTACTCTGTCATGGACTCCATTACCATAGTGGTCAGTGATAACGGCATGCCAGTCTGCCGATAACTTCTTACCAGATAATTTCACTGGATGATACATCCGCAGGACGTGCTGAACTGGAGTAGTGTTGAACATCAAGAGCATCAAGGAAGGTCATGGCAGGTATAGCAGCCTGCGACTTTGTAGTGTATTTTTTAGATACGATATCATGGTGCCACTGGCTTGAGCAGTTACACAACTATTGCTCTTTTTCACTATGCAAACCAGTAATGATTGAGCAGTATGCCCAGTCACATCCTCCACCAACACGCCAAAGGCTGTGTGCATATGACGATATTATGTTCACTTCGGAGCCCTCCACACGCGGATACGTCTCTCGTGACACAGTACGTAGGAGAGAGACACGTCTGAAAAGCTGCCGTGGCACAATTCTTGTGTCCATTGTTGTCATACCTCTGCTGGCGTAGCTCTCTGTGCTGCTTACTATGCTGCAATCCCATGATACTTCAGATGTGGTCGCGTATAGATACTTGCCTTGCTGCTAACAAGCCCATTTCCTAATTTAAGATAAGTGGCGTTACTGTACGATGCTGTAGGTCCGAGCAAGTCCACTTGGACTCTAGTCGTGTGGGGCCACTGAGACCTTGTGTGGTACTGAGTATAGGCCTCCTGAACCTATCAATTTCATATTTACGTGGCAATCGTGGAATGCCAATCAATGGCCAAACAAGATTGTGGAATGATAAACTGCAGACCCGATTGGTCACGATTCTGCTGCAGTCTAATTCCAAAACCGAATTACGAATAAGAAACCTGCTGCGTAACCTTTCCTTGTATACAGAATGTAGATGGCGTTAGTTCTACCTACTCTGTGGGGTTGTGCTGCAGTAATAATCACTTGCATAACCAATCACGTGGTACAAGTACTCTTCGTTGCAATTGATCATTTGTTGCATGTCACCTTCGTGTTCATGTTGTGCTAGTTTTAATGTCCTGCTATCTACAAACATTCTTTATGTATTAAATTTAAAGGCACGTGGGTGCTGTTATTGTGACACGTTAGTTTGTCTGAAAGACACAAACCTTTTTACCCAGAAGACGCAGACCCTGTGTGTACAGGTTCGGTTGCGACAAGCTTATTCCGCAATCCTAGGCACCTGTACTCGCTGAAATAACGCGTAAACACTGGCAACATAGAGTTACGCACGGTTAGACTGTGAAACAATACTTGGACGACTAGAACTATATCTGAACTGCATATTCGTTAAGAATAAGAAAGAGGAAATTAAAGCATGGAGAATGGATTGGTCTGAAACAGACGTGGCGATGGTAGGCGGTCATTTGTTTACAAGCGACAGCCACTTTAATACCTACAGTCAATATAGACCTTTCCCAGTTCCGAATAAAGAAAGTTAGCCATCAATGTAATGAAAGCGAATTGAGAATTATATGAAAAATGTGTCATGTAGATTCTCTTAAATTCACAATGTATTTGTTCGTGTAAGACGACCCACTGGCCATATTTCTGCAAATCATTTTAGTAAATGTATTGTTCAACCCTCCTTGAGTATCCGATACTAATGATCAATTATTTAATAAACTGCGAGGGGCTGAGTTCAGAAAAAGATCACAACAGAAACAAAACTGCTTACGGCATTATGAGAGTACGGAAGAGCACGACAGCACCCCTTTTTGTGTACAGGATATTTGTCGTTAACTGACTGGCCGAGAGTTGGCACTTTGGAAGCGAGCAACCAGAATTTGTTATTGCATAATAAGACTGGAACGATCAGAGATGTATTCATATGAACCTAGTAACTGATTTATTAGTTAGACAATCTTGACAAGAGTTGTTAAGTGGCAAGCGTCTACATAAAATAATAATTGAATTTAAAAGCTCTATTAATACTGGTGGTTCTTTTAAACGTATATAAATAAATCTACTACCTGAATTATTAGTTAGACAATCCTGACAGGAGTTGCTCAGTGAGAGGCACCTACAAATATTGACTGTCTTACCAGCTGAATTAATACTCATGCTTGTTACCAAGAGAAAGCAATATGTTAATCTTACTAATTTAGTCTGATAAACAGACAGGTCACTAAACACGTGAACTTGAAGGTTCATCTCTGGAAAGTTACTAAATTATGCTTTGGTGTAAAAAGGTAAATACTTCTGGAACAATCGGTGCAAAACACATACTTGTGTTACAGTATTAGACCAGTAATTATACATGATAATAACAACAAGTTCGTTTAAATGGTCACCTTCCACAAAAAGGACACATACATTTGTTTTGTAAATACGAGGGTAACTCAATTTTTATCCACAACATAGTTACAATTTTGTTTATTTTGGTAGTACTGTCGTTTTACGTTGATGAGGCATGCTTTGTTTATTTTTTGTTGTATCTTTTCAATTTTCAAGGTGCTAGGTTAGCTTCGTTATCGCTCCCGTGCTGTTAATCATGGCTGCTCTGCTGTCTATTTGCACCAAAGAAGAGCAACGTTCAGTAAACCGTTTTTTGTGGTCGGAAGGCATATCAGGAGCCGAAATTCATCGAAGATCTTCGGTACAGTTCAGGAACAGTGTTTTGCCACGACGGAGTGCCTAAGAATGGATTGAAAAATTCCGAAATGGCCACACAAGTGCTACGTACAATGAAGGAGCTGGACGACCGTTTACCGCAACAAATTAAGAAACCATGGAGCGTTCAAATGAAATGATTCTCTTGGACAGACGATTAACTATTGACGAATGGCACATCGTCTGCAGATTAGTCACGATTCTACCAACGAAATTAATCACAACGGACTTGGGTTTCACAAAGTTTGTGCAAGATGGGTCTCAAAACAATTCACAGGGTTGCATAAACAAACGTGCTTGGACATCTGCAAAAAAACATTTGGATCGCTATGGTAAAGAAGGGGACAAGTGCTTAGTCAGGACATTACTGGTGGCGAAACATGGATCCATCATTACGAGCAGGAGAGTAAACGGCGGAGTGTGGGATGGAAAGATCCAAATTCGCAGTGCAAGAATAAGTTCAAGACCCAACCGTCCGCAGGAACACTAATGCTCATGGTTTTTTGGCACGCCCAAGGTTCAGTACTGGAACATTATGTGGAAAGGGACACAACAATAAACAGTGTACGTTACAGTGAGATGTTTACTGCCAGGCTAAACCCTGCAATTCGAAGCAACCGCCGAGAATTGCTGTCAAAAGGTGTTGTGTTGTTGCACGCCAATGCGCGTCCGCATACTGCTACCCACACTGCTGAAACGCTCCAGAAAGTCAAATTTGAAGTACTGGATCATCCTCCACATAGTGCCGATCCTGCCCCTTCTGACTACCACTTGTTTGGTGCACTCCAGCAGGTATTAAGGGACCATCAATTTGCCTCGGACGAAGCAGTGAAAGAAGCGGTGCATTTCTGGCTCGCAGCTCAATCGAGAATCTTCTTTTATGAGGGCATCAGGAAGCTTGTACAACGATGGACCAAGTGCGTTGTAAAGAAAGGAGACTATGTCGAAAAATGATGTTCTTGTACGTTTCCTATTTGATGACAATAAAATTATATAATTACTTAGCGGATGATAATTGACTTACCCTCTTATAACCGCCTTACAGTGCAGCAAGAAAAGGCGGGGTTGTTTACAAAACAAATATATCTGAAAATACATATGTCTGAGTACGAGAATAATATCCGTTTCAATATGTCTTCAAACCCACAAGTGATGAACATAAGCATTCAGAAATGAGAAAATTATGTTCTGCATCTGACTGTAATAATAATAATAATAATAACAATAATTTCTCTATTACTTTGTCTACCAGCTGAAAGAAAAGTGGGAGCATTGATGCATTGTTAACTGTTTCCACAGGCATCGACTGAGTTCACAGGATAATCACACAAGTAAATTACGCTTCACGTGGTTGTAAATCGCCAAAGTTATCATAAGGAAGCTCAAAATAACAAGAAATATACACATCGCTTTACTACTGAGAAAGGATGTAATATAACGAGCAGCGCACAAAAACATTAAATCAGTCTTTTAAAGGTTAGTGGATAGTTATGAGTTGTTGCCATAAATCCTGAAATATCACCCGTGTTGGCGAAATTATTTAACCAGCTCATAAAGATGTGAGAACTGGAGGGACTCGACAACCGGCAACGAAAACGCATAGTTGGACGTAAGTCATGTTACCACGAAAATGAGTAAATTATTCAGCCACTCACATAAATCAGCAGTGGAAAAAAATAAGAAAATCTACTCCCACGATTTATTTATGTTAGTTGTTGTACACAATCACAAGGGATAATGTCAAAAGGGCAACAGATTGGAAATACATGTGAGTCCCAACTGTACCTAATATAAGCGTCAGGAGCTGATCAACGAACTCCAGTGCCAGACAATGCAAGAAAACCATTCTCCAGCGCGCTGTGGCTTGCTGTTAAAGAGAGCGTACATTCCTGCAACAGTCAACAAATGTATTGCTTTCTCCTACGTGTACCCCGCGAAAGAGCCGTGAACATAAAATTAGAGCGACTCGCGTCCAATCGGAGACTTACCGGCAATCGAGCTAAGCTCGAATCATTCGTTGCTGGACCAGGAAAGGTGGGATGTGACAGCGGCACACAAAACAGTGTCCACCAAGCCCCCCAAGGTGGACTGCGGGGTATACATGTGTAAAAGCTTTTCACCGAACATCATGACAAAGGATTTCGTCTGCAAGTGAGAGGTTGCTCTCTTTTCCATATGAATAAATAAAAATTGTGACGAAAAAAATCGAATGGATACTCTCATCCACGTGGTCACCTAGTGGAAAACCACTCAGAGAATGTCTGAGTCTCAGACGCATATTAAATGGTACACAAACGTTCTCGAAGAGGGCTACTAGAATCAGGAAACTAGTTATGGAGGCCAGCCAAAATATCTGCTGCAATGCTTTTCGCGCAAAATGCACCACTAGATCTCACCGAAGATAACTGCACAACAGACCATCGAGGTCAGCGTCCCTCACCTCCAGACCCTACAACCTGTGCCCAAACTCTTAACACAGCTCCACTGAACTCGTACGGGCGCGCCACGCTAACTCTCGACACGTATAGACAATTTTCACAAGTACACGAAAAGACAGCGATATTCCTAAGCTGATGCTGTAATAGGAAGTTCATAGATCACTGGTGAGTGTCATTGATACTCGCCAAAAGCATTTTATTTGAGTATGAAAACTGCAGAACTTCTGTACCAAGGTTAACTGTGCCATGTCAATCAATAGCAACAAAATATCTTTCTGCTGAAAAGTTATTCTTTATGGTGTCTATGCACTATGTGTAACTGAACAACTCGTAACTGGATATTAAGTATAAAACGCAATTATCGTGATATTTCGCCTATATTTCTGCAGGTCGCATGAAGGAAATTAATGACATTGTTAATGTCATTCTAAAGTGCCGTATTAAACAAAATATATCAACAGTGGTGTTACCAGTTGTGTATCGGAATCTTTGCAGGTGGGTGTCGCACTTTAACCGACAATTTCATTCAGTGCCTGATCAACTGTGTGTACGGAACTATAGTTCAAACTGGTTGCACCATTGATTATCACTAATCATTTTTAAGACACAGACTGCCGTTGAGAGCTACATTAAATCAGACCACGTGCTAAGAACCAGTACAGCCACCCATCAACGAGAGAAAATAAAATAGCGCGAGGAAGTAATTATGCAACACATTTAAATAAAGAGAATCACTGACGATCCGCTCATGACGCAGCAAACAGTGATTAAAAATGTCCGCAGCTCGTGGTCTAGGGTGAGAAGACAGTGTCGCATTGCGCGTCGAGCGAGCAGGTCGTAGTTAACTTCCGCCTGTGCCGCAGCGCCGCTTGTGTCGAAGCTACTCAGTCTTGTTTGTGTATCGGCCGGAGTCACATCGTAGTTGCGTAGCGGAGCTTGTTGTCGTTTTCCTCTTGGTGGCGGTGTTTTCTGCCCGAGCCATGGTGTCTGTCGAGTCTCCTAAATTTGTTCCTGGTCGAGCTACTGTTCGTTCCAGTTTTGACAAGTGTACGCGCCTTGTTCAACCTGGCTCCCTACAAATTCACGATTGGTTGGCTGATGTTATCCCTGTTACACCTGATCAGGTAGATGCTGCTTACTTTGATTCTGATTTGTATACATTCCTTGTGAAGTTTTATGATCGCTTTCAAGTAGAACGCTTCTCTCTAGAGTTAGTTCTAAAGTGTCGTTTACACATCGCGATGGCTCCGTCAGCCAAGTCCTCCTTGAAAATTTGGCACTCGAATATACTCAGGTTAGAATTTATAACCTGCCTCCTGAAGTGGACGAATTATTTCTTAAAACAGCATTGCATCCGTTTGTAGTAATACGGCATATCCGATGGGAACGCTGGTCAGTATAACATCGTTTCCAGTGTTATATTGGTATCCGGACTGTGGAGATGTGCTTTGAAGAAAAATATTCCTTGCCACTTAACCGTTTGTGATTACTGCATCCATGTTATGTATGCAGGGCAAGAAGGAACACGTTTCCTCTGTAACGAAAGCGGTCATCTCAGATCTGATTGTTCGCGCCGTGCTACTGTTCTGACGTAGTCTTATCAAAAACGTGTTCCTTTAGCGTTAGCTGACATAGTATCTTCGCAGTCTACTGTCAGTCAATCTCCTGCTTTAAGCGATGTAGGGGTGACATCACCCCCTACTGCTCGCGAATCACCACAGTTACGGTACGTCCCAGAGGTGACGACGGCTCCTGCAGCGCAAGTCAAACGCCGCACACAAGGCAAAATGACCACTTTAGGCGGCCAAAATTCAAATATGTTAAACAATATGTGCATTTATACTTAGAAAGGCTTAGGGTTGATGTGTATTCAGACTTGACAAGATTCTGGAAGTACCTAGCAACCTTAAAGGTCATTTATAGGTAGCTAAAAATGAAAAAGTAGAATAAAAATCAAATTAGTATATTTTACTTAAAGTTTACAGACAGTAAGACAGTTAGTATCACTCATCATCATCCATTGTTTCTTCGTCACCATTATCTTCATGAATTTTCACAACAGGTTCTTCTAACTTTAACAGTACCTCCTTAGGAAAGGGTTTTCTTTTATTAATGTGCCTCCTCCTCTTGGACGCAATGATAGGCTCTGAAGCTATCAGCATCCAGTTGTCAATATCCGCATTGGTACGTATTCTTGACGTTTTCCTTGCATGGAAAAGTCTTAAACCTTTATATTCTTTCTGACTAGATTCCAAGACATCTTCTGATGTTCCTTTACTATGTCTGCACGATGTATTAGCAGCTTGTGCACAGATGCACTCATTTTGTACCACTTGTAAATTTCTATACAGATTTTTGCTGTTTCGAGGCAATAATTTTTAAAATTACTGTAATTAACATTAAATCCGCGACACAAAACGCTTAGGATGTTTGCAAATCTTTGTATAATTTCGGGCTCTAGACCTGTTATAATCGCAGATTTCGTGGGCTCTGCAGAAATTTTCTTGTAGTGTTCCCGTCATTGGAGTTACCTCCTCCTTGCCAGGGCTGGTCTACCACTAATCCCATTTCACAATAGAATTTAGTGGTTATTTCTTCTTTTCTTCTTTTTATATTTTCTTTGGCTTCTTTATCTCTTGCTTGCCACTGCTTCAGTTCCAATTTATATGATATATGTAACAAGTACTCGTAACATCTAAGGTATGAGTGTAAAGCTGATATCCCAAACTTAAATGAAATAGTCGTAGAATATTGTTCTTACAAGAGGTTGTTGAGTTCTTTGGGTGTTGCCTTGCACACATTTCACGCTTGTGCTGACGATGTGTCTCTGAGCACATCACACGTTTTTCCGTCCATCATTGTACATACAGCACGATGTTTAAATGTGTAAGACTTATCCCCAAGGGTCTCCTCAGTAAGCTGCAAACTTGATATTTGTTCCTCAATTGCTTCGTAACGGAGTTTTGCTGCTTCCTTTGCCTCCTTTTCAATCTGCAGGCGAATGATGCCATTACATCTCGACGAAGGACGACTAGGGTTTTCCCAGGAAATCTGTTTACCATTCGTTGTGAACTCTGACATTTGCAGTGGAACTATTGCACATAGAATTATGTTGGTATCCCCGTACAGTGAGTTGTTGGCAACACATTGTTCGTAAATGGAATGTCCACCACTACCATAAAGGTCCCACTTGTAGATAACTTCAATCGCTGAGTTTGAAGTGTGATCGTGGTGTAACAAAAGTACATCCTGCTCTACAAGAGCAAGTCTTTTGATTGTGTGGTCCAAAATATCTTGAACTGCTATTTGCACTTCCGTCTCCGTGATTGTTATGTTACTCGGGTAACATTCTTATTTTGTTTCTGCTATGACATAAGGCAGGTTTTAAATTGTAAGACATTTCGAGGGACAGATGTGGATTCTGACCACATTCTATTGGTTATGAACTGCAGATTGAAACTGAAGAAACTGCAAAAAGGTGGGAATTTAAGGAGATGGGACCTGGATAAACTGAAAAAACCAGAGGTTGTAGAGTGTTTCAGGAAGAGCATAAGGGAACAATTGACAGGAATGGGGAAAGAAATACAGTAGAAGAAGAATGGGTAGCTCTGAGGGATGAAGTAGTGAAGGCAGCAGACGATCAAGTAGGTAAAAAGACGAGGGCTAATAGAAATCCTTGGGTACAGAAGAAATATTAAATGTAATTGATGAAAGGAGAAAATATAAAAATTCAGTAAATGAAGCTGGCAAAAAGGAATACAAACGTCTCAAAAATGAGATCTACAGGAAGTGCAAAATGGCTAAGCAGGGATGGCTAGAGGACAAATGTAAGGATGTAGAGGCTTGTCTCACTAGGGGTAAGATAGATACTGCCTACAGGAAAATTAAAGAGACCTTTGGAGAGAAGAGAACGACATGTATGAATATCAAGAGCTTAGATGGCAACCCAGTTCTAAGCAAAGAAGGGAAGGCAGAAAGGTGGAAGGAGTATATAGAGGGTTTATACAAGGGCGAGGTATTATGGAAATGGAAGAGGATGAAGATGAAGATGAAATGGGAGATGAGGTACTGCGTGAAGAGCTTGACAGAGCACTGAAAGACCTAAGTCGAAACAAGGCCCAGGGAGTAGACAACATTCCATTAGAGCTACTGATGGCCTTGGGAGAACCAGTCACGACAAAACTCTACCATCTGGTGAGCAAGATGTATGAGACAGGCGAAATACCCACAGATTTCAAGAAGAATACAATAATTCCAATCCCAAAGAAAGCTGGTGTTGACAGATGTGAAAATTACCGAACTATCAGTTTAATAAGTCACAGCTGCAAAATACTAACGCGAATTCTTTACAGACGAATGGAAAAACTGGTAGAAGTGGACCTCGGGGAAGATCAATTTGGATTCCGTAGAAATGTTGGAACACGTGAGGCAATACTAACCTTACGACTTATCTTAGAAGAAAGATTAAGAAAAGGCAAACCTACGTTTCTAGCATTTGTAGACTTAGAGAAAGCTTTTGACAACGTTAACTGGAATACTCTCTTTCAAATTCTGAAGGTGGCAGGGGTAAAATACAGGGAGCGAAAGGCTATTTACAATTTGTACAGAAACCAGATGGCAGTTATAAGAGTCGAGGGGCATGAAAGGGAAGCAGTGGTTGGGAAGGGAGTGAGACAGGCTTGTAGCCTCTCCCCGATGTTATTCAATCTGTATATTGAGCAAGCAGTAAAGGAAACAAAAGAAAAATTCGGAGTAGGTATTAAAATTCATGAAGAAGAAGTAAAAACTTTGAGGTTCGCCGATGACATTGTAATTCTGTCAGAGACAGCAAAGGACTTGGAAGAGCAGTTGAACGGAATGGACAGTGTCTTGAAAGGAGGATATAAGATGAACATCAACAAAAGCAAAACGAGGATAATGGAATGCAGTCAAATTAAATCGGGTGATGCTGAGGGGATTAGATTAGGAAATGAGACACTTAAGGTAGTAAAGGAGTTTTGCTATTTAGGGAGTAAAATAACTGATGATGGTCGAAGTAGAGAGGATATAATATGTTGACTGGCAACGGCAAGGAAATCGTTTCTGAAGAAGAGAAATTTGTTAACATCGAGTATGGATTTAAGTGTCAGGAAGTCGTTTCTGAAAGTATGTGTATGGAGTGTAGCCATGTATGGAAGTGAAACATGGACGATAACCAGTTTGGACAAGAAGAGAATAGAAGCTTTCGAAATGTGGTGCTACAGAAGAATGCTGAAGATAAGGTGGGTAGATCATGTAACTAATGAGGAGGTATTGAATAGGATTGGGGAGAAGAGAAGTTTGTGGCACAACTTGAGTAGAGGAAGGGATCGGTTGGTAGGACATGTTTTGAGGCATCAAGGGATCACAAATTTAGCATTGTAGGGCAGCGTGGAGGGTAAAAATCGTAAAGGGAGACCAAGAGATGAATACACTAAGCAGATTCAGAAGGATGTATGTTGCAGTGGGTACTGGGAGATGAAGAAGCTTTCACAGGATAGAGTAGCATGGAGAGCTGCATCAAACCAGTCTCAGGACTGAAGACCACAACAACAACGACATGACATAAGGTGGATAGACGTTCGCGCCTCGAGATTTCGCCCCTTTCTATCAATAAATATAATCTTCTTTTCCCATGTCAGAGTCAATAATGAGGACTAAGGCTTCTTCGGGTGAGTAAGGTTTCACAACCAAATATGATGGCTTTTCGTGAATGTGTTTCATGCGTTTGTATCTGTGAGGGCTTGTGACGAGGGCTAAGTTTACTACTTGTGCAGCTGTTCTTTTTCCACTCTTATTAAGGCTGCATTGAGCAGCAGTACACAAAAGCTCTGGGGTTGACTCACCAGTAATTGGTTGCACTATTCTTCATTGTGATCGCTGAGAGCTCTCTTCAAAAGATTTTGCATGTCTTCCTCTGGGTTTTTTCACGTGGAAATCATCGTTTGTGGTTCTAGTGCTTAGATGTGGCAAGACCAAGTCGTTTTTTAACCATTCTAAATTGGATTTGGTAAATCTCTCCATATTCCAATTGGATTTTTTCCACTTTTGTAGCAATTTTGAGTCAAACACTTTTAAAATTGACTTAATTTTACATACACTGTCTTTTGACTGTGTATATTCACTAAATTTATGCAATATGTGAGTCGTTAATCGTTCTACACACTTAGACTGTGATTGTTTGTAAAAGTTCTCCTTTTTTAACACTAAATCTACATCCATTTTCCTCATATTTAATTCAGAGTGACTTGATCCACTTCGACTATGTGTAAAGAAAAGAGTCTGGTGTCACAATGCGTTGGTTTGAGTTCCTAGAATTTACAATACTAATAGTCAACAAATGCACAAGTGTAAATATTTAGGACAGAAAGCGGTACTAAGCGGAACTGTTTTGAAAGTCTAAGGAAAAGTATTTTTTATAAAATCGTCATTTACTATTAATAAGGGGAAAAAATGAATTGTAACGTTGTCTATTTAATGAACACACCTGTGGCTTCCACCTCCCTGATAAATATTGAGATTTTCGCACGAAATGATCAAAAAAATTCACGTTATAATACTTTCGAGTTTAGAATGCAACTTGCCTGTCAGACCCTCACACGCCTTTATTATCAACATAACTAAGGATATTTTACGGGATTGCGATGAACCAGTTACATGAAGTGAAGAATTTAAGGACGTTTAGACCTAATCTGTAGGTGTGAAAATCGATTTTTGTCCGCCTAAAGTGGTCATTTTGCCATGTGTGCGCCGGCGGACTGAGGGTGCAATTTAACTACATAATTTTCTTTTTTCTTTGATTAGGTTAAGAATACGTGTAGGAAGCCTGTGCATGTCATCGGTTGCTTTAATCATAAATATACTCATGAGTGATGCTAATTCTTATTACCTTTACGCAAAGAAATGTATTGTCTTCTCGATAACCTTCAAATCGTGAGTGACATCCATAATTTTGTATATGAAATTAGTGCATTTTCTTATAGCAGTTTTGTAGCCTAAGCCTCCTGGACACTTTCACAATTCAAACTAATCATCAAATTAATTAATTTAAGAAGACTTAGCCTTAAATTGCTTGTGTACCCATGTACGACCACAATGAACTAAAAACAGTGAAGCGTGGAGGAAGTATGAATGAGAACAGTGGCGTATTTAAGTTTGCAAAATAATGACAAGTTCTATTAATCCTTTTGTAAGTACAACTAGCTGATAAAGCTTATACATAAATCACAAACACAAATCAGAAAAGGGAATAGTATTTGTTTGGCAAAGCATTCATCGAGACGGAAGCTATACAAAGTCTCCCTTGAATCAATTCTTTTACAATGCAAAATGACTTTGTTGACATGAATCCACTGTGAGGCCCAACTTTATTCAGATGGAATAAACTACGACCAAGTATACCATAAACTGTGGTTCACCTGATAACAGCAAGCTGTGAACACCATTTAACAAATTCACGCCGGCGCAGCAGTGTTTCGCCCTTTGACTTTGATTCAGGCGGCAGTTGGAAACGGCGCGCTGTGGGCGAGGAGCGGTGCGCACGGCAACTGTAGTGTTCTGACGTGTCCACGAAAATTTGCGAACTGAGCGGTCTGGCGTTCTGAATATCAGAACGCGGGAAACTTCCCTATCAGATCACTGAATCCCGACAGATTTCAGGGTGAGGTGCAGCCGTTCACTGTTCTGGCCAAATCGATCTGACTCACAGGCACAACGGTGTGTGCTGGAATTATAAAACGTCATATGGCTGACTCAGGACGAATACGTTCACCCTCATGACGCCCGATATGTGGGATGTGATATGCAGTTCCACTGCCAGTACAGCTGGAAACTGCCACTAGCTCTTAGGCCACTACAAGATACAGACAACAGGTCTCACCCTCTAGGCAAAGACCGAAAGTTCTCCACTCGGGGAAGACCAATTTCTGCGAAGCCCCGCTACGGGAGCCGAATTAGGAAAAACCAAACCGCCCCCACAGTGCAGAAACCAATGGAACTATCCTCCATTCAGGGAATCTCACCTCTTGACTGCTCTATTGGCCAGGTAATCAATCCACACACAGCTAGGATGTTCTCGCCCTTGCTGAGCAATCCTCCATTTTGCACATGCCGAGAGGAGCCAATCAGCGACTCCAAATATCTCTTGTCCGAAAAAATACGATTTTAGACTACGGAGGTGTCGTTATCAGGGTAATCATGGCCATGTTTTGGCGAAAAAGCATATCCCTCATTTACGGGGAGGTCTAATCTTTCCACGCTGCCGGCCGTGGTGGCCATGCGGTTCCAGGCGCTGTAATCCAGAACCACGCGACTGCTACGGTCGCACGTTCGAATCCTGCCTCGGGCATGGATGTGTGTGATGTCCTTAGGTTAGTTAGGTTTAAGTAGTTCTAAGTACTAGGGGACTGATGACCTCAGATGTTAAGTCCCATAGTGCTCAGAGCCATTTGAACCATTTGAATCTTACCACGCTAACCTCTTCCAATTTCTGAAAGAATGGTGTTAAGCTTCCCAAATAGCCGTGCCCATCAAATATGTTTCTGGCACTGGCTAAATGAACATGGTGAGCTCCTGGCCTCAGGGGGGGGCTACAGCCTTTCCTCCTCTAGACAGGTACACTAGCTGTGCTGTCCGTATCGTCGCAGGTCTAACATGAGAATGCACAGGCCTTCACACCGTTTTCTCAATAACTCAGTTTACAGCAGTCTTTTTTACATGGCATCCTCCACCCACTTTCTGCCACCCGGTCGCCGTCACAGGTGGACCTAGGGATGTTTACAAGTGAGGAAATCTCACGTACAGACGTGTGACACACGTGACACCCAATCACCTGACCACGTTCGAAGTCCGTGAGTTCGACGGAGGGCCCCATTCTGCTCTCCCACGATGTCTAACGACTACTGAAGTTGCTCATATGGAGAACCTGGCAGTAGGTGGCAACACAATGCACCTAATATATATATATATATATATATATATATATATATATATATATATATATATATATATATATATGGGGTGTCCGGATACTTTTGATCGCATAGAGTATTATCATAAAATCTCATCTACACATATAGGCATTCACCTACTATTAAAAAAGTCATGGGAAGTACTTTCGTTACAAAAAAAAGTAAATAAGTAAAATTTATAAGGCGTGCACATTGAATGAGAATGAAGTACATGTCTTTCAACGTCAAGGGGAGATGGGACGCTCCTACTGTACGTCACCTCAAATGACAAGTCCATTGCCGTATGGACCTTCGAATTATAGGCGTACAGGACGTAGGGAAGACAGATGTACCAGTCATCGTCCCTGGAATGAACGTAATAAATTAACATGTTTCCAACTGTCTTGTGCACGCATTCGGTTCTAACGTAGGTCTACATGCAAACAGACTCGTCTGTAACTGGCCGAAGAAAAATGTTTTATGAACCGGCGCCCTTCTGTCTGACCCTGAGTAGTAGGAGGAGAAGGCTTGGGCCAGAAATCTCTCTGCAGGTACGACTCAGTGGCGCTGCTTCCCAGAGTCACTCACAAAGGCAGGTGACTGCACTCAGCATTTTGGTCCCCAACTCATCTCTCCCCTGTTCTCCGTCACCTCCTCTATGGCCGCTTGGGTACATGTTCTCTACAGGCTACACATGCAATCATAAGAACATTGTGCCCACAATTTCCCCGTGTACAACAGTCATAAACCACACATAGAAAATGCAGTACTGGGGAACACCGAAATCATGACCTAAATTATGAACGTTAATCTGACTGACAGTGTTGTTAAAGTGTGAGAGTGGCATGCCACCTCTCAGCCTCTCCTGACGTTCTATGATGGTTTAATTTGGTGCATTATTAATAAAAGCAGATTGCTCTGTTTCAACGATTATCTGGTTATATGTGACAAGGTCTTAATTGCTGTCGTGTTCGATTTCTTGCTTAAAAATTTCTGTCTTAAGGTTTCTAGAGTCGATGAAAGTTTTCCAGTTGTGGTTTCCATTTTTGACGTCGGTAATAGATGTTTTTTTTATGATGAGGAGGTGGTAGCTGGTAATTCTATGACCTATTTCAATGTCATTGCAGTGACTAGCCATTTGCCTTGTGCAAATAATATGATCTACTATGGAGGTTTCACCGTAATTGACGAAAGTAGTTGAATTATTATCAAAGTGGATTACACTGTTGTTTAGAGGTGCAATGGGTACATCGCCTTTTTTGTTGTTGATTCCTTCGCCAACAACAGTGGATCTGGCATTAAGCTCTCCTGTGATGATTTCTGGGCCAAGTATAGAAATTTAATCATATATTGGTAGATCCCTAGTGGAAGTTACGTATACAGTTGCGAAGAAGATTGGTTTCCTATGTTTTCCTACTTTTTACGACAATAGCTTGTTGTGTGTTCAGTTTTTCCGGTAAATCAAGTCTTATAGCAGCCAGTTGTTTTGTGTGAAAGAAGGTGACTCTTCCTTGTGAACATCTTCCTCTACCTGTTTCGGGGTTGTGTAACCCGTGATATACGTAATCTAGAAGACTTACGTCTTTGATTATGCATTTGGTTTCATTAATTCCAATAAATGTAATGTTTTATTCTGAATCAACTTTTCTAGGAGCTCATCTTTAGCACAGAAAGCATTGGCGTGGACAAAGCATATAGTATCACTGTCTTTTCTGAAAGTGAATGTGAAAAGGTTACCAAATTTGTAGAGTGTAACAATATCTTAGACTTCGCCAGATGAGTCTGACGCGTTGCAGAGTTGCTCCACACCTGCATAATTTTCATATACACACATCAAAAAACGTTTTCCGTCACTTCGATTCCGAGAGTTCCGGAACCTGCACAGAAAACTGGAATAGAGGTCAATATAAACATCATTTCCGCCCTTTTTATTGCTCATTAAAGCCACACATTGCATGTTGTACCACTATACAGCGAGACCTTCAGAGATGGTGATCCAGATTGCTGTACACACAGGTACCTCTAATACGGAGTAGCACCAGCTCTTGAACTGATGCATGCCTGTATTCGTCGTGGTATACTATACACAAGTTCATCAAGGCACTGTTGGTCCAGATTGTCTCACACCTCAACCGCGATTCGGCGTAGACCCCCCAGAGTGTTTGGTGAGTCACGTCGTTCATAAACAGCCCTTTTCAATCTATTCCAGTCATGTTCTATCCTGAAGGAAGTCATTCACAAGATGGGCACGATGGGGTTGCGAATTGTCGTGCATGAAGACAAATCCCTCGTCAATATCCTGGCGATATGGTTGCACTGTCGGTCGGAGGATGGCATTCACGTATCGTACAGCCGTTACGGGGCCTTCCATGACCACCAGCGGCGTACGTCGGCATCACATAATGCCACCCTAAAGCAGGAGGTAACTTCCACCTTGCTGTACTCGGTGGAGAGTGTGCCTCCAAACACGTCTCCGACAATTTTCTGCTGCACTCATCAGTGAAGGGAACGTGATGCCAATCCTGAGCAATCCATTCGACATATTGTTGGGCCCATTTGTACCACGCTGCATGGTGTCCTGATTGCAAAGACGGTCCTCCCCGTGGACGTTGGGAGTGAAGCTGACCATCATGCAGTCTATTGCAGACAGTTTGAGTCGTAACACGATGTCCTGTGGCTGCACGAAAACCATTATTCAACATGGTGGCGTTGCTGTCAGGGGTTCCTCCGAGCGATAATCCGTAGGTAACGGTCATCCACTGCAGTTGCAGCCCTTGGGCGGCATGAGCGAGGCATGCCATCGACAGTTCCTGTCCCTCTGTATCTCCTCAATGTCCGAACAACATCAGTTTGTCTCATTCCGAGACGCCTGGACACTTCCCTTGTTGAGAGCCCTTCCTGGCACAAAGTGACAATGCGGAAGCGATCTCACCGCGGTATTGACCGTCTAGGCATGGCTGAACTACAGACAACATGAGCCGTGTACCTCCTTCCTGGCGGAATGACTGGACTTATAGGCGCTGAACATGCGTACTTGTTTACATCTTTGGGTTGGTTTAGTGACATCTCTGAACAGTCAAAGGGACTTTGTCTGTGATACAATATCCACAGTCAACGTCTAACGTCAGGACTACTAGGAACAGGGATGATGCAAAACTTTTTTTGAAGTATGTGTTTTCGCAGAAACTTTCTGGAAATCGTTTTTATCGTTTCAGTAATGAGGGATATACGTTCCGGAAGAATTTTGAGTAGTGCAGTGGTGAATGCACGCAGAAAGTTTTCAGCTTGTAAGCATTCAGCACGAGGTACGGTGGTTCATCAGTTCACTTGAACTCATCTGTTCTGCCAGTGGAGATGGATTGCTCCTACCATTTTGAGCAATTTAAATCGTTAGGGAAGTGAGTATCATTGCAATTGCTGCAGTCAGGTTATTAGAATCAAATTTGCGCTGGAAATCAGCTGAGATACACTGCATTTCCCACATTTGGATTCGTTGCGACAGTTTTCGAAGGTGTGCTGAAAATTGTTGCATTTTTTGAATTGTTTGAGTTGCGGAGGTAGTGGATTGGATGGTTGAAACTTATGTAGTACGCAGTGCATCCTGAGATGCTATGAAAGCAGTTTCTCTATGGTTTCGTTGTATTCGTAGATGACACGTAATTTTTTGCTGGGTCGTTTGGTGAGACGTGAGTAGATGCGGGCTGCTTTTTTTGAATGGGTGTCCCCGCATCTTTAGTTCCTCTTCGACTTCCTGACTGGTGACGTCGTGATCGACACTAGTGGTGACGCCACTTCGGAAGGGTCTACGTGGTTTCCAGTCAGGTTGCGGTTTACTGCGTGAGTTCACTGACTTGATAGTTTCTACCAGTCTGGTGCCAGTTGTTTTCTTGAGTTTGATTTCAAAGTCAGTTGGTAAGTGCTGAGTCTGACGTGGTTCCTTCTAAAATTCGTGTCAGTCACAAATTATGCTAGGTTGAATTGTTTTAGAGAAGGTGTGAAAAGACTTAGTAGTTCCCTTGGGGACAGATTTTTAATGATAACAATTCCAGATTGAATGTTCATATCAAACTTCTGAATGGTTTGTTAGACAGTGAGTACCTGGCTGTTGGTCGGACTGAGAATGTTGAGGTTGCTAAGATTGTTGAGGGTAAGTTGGTGACTCTTGAGATTGGCCTGTGTGCCTGTGTCACATCTGTTGTTTTTTGTCAGATTTCTTGTTTGGCGTGTACAGCGTTGATTCTGCATGGTGGAGATGGGATGACTCAGTAGCCTGCAAAACCTGCTCGCGTTCTGTACTTCTAGAGTTAAACTACGTGCCTTAGCTTTGGTACACGAGGGCTGAGTGTCCTTGGGATAGGACCGAGGCCTGCAGTAGCTGTAACTATTCGTCCCTAGGTCTAGCACATCTACTGGGACGCGCCACTGTGCTCCTCCAACCACTCCATCAGACTTCTGGCCCTGTGACTTGGCACATTGTATTGTTGAAAAATGCCTCTGCCATCAGGAAACGCGATCGCAATGAAGTGGTGTACGTGGCCTGCAACCAGTGTACGATACTTTATGGGCATCATGGTGTCTTTTACGAGCTCTACTGGACCCGTGGATGCCGATGTGAATGTTCCCCAGAGCATAATGGAGCCGCTGCGAGCTTGTCTCCTCCTGCAGTACAGGTGTCAAGGAGCTGTTCTACTGGAAGACGAAGGATTCTCACCCTTCCAACGTCATGATGAAGTTATCGCTATTCATCAGGTATCTCTGCCACTGCTCCAACGTCCAGTGCTAATGGTCGCATTGCCATTTCGGTCGTAGTTGGCACAAGCATGGGTCATAAACTGCAGAGGCCCATTGTTAGGGATGTTCAAAAAATGTTGAAATGTGTGTGAAATCTTATGGGACTTACCTGCTGAGGTCATCAGTCCCTAAGCTTACACACTACTTAACCTAAAGTATCCTAAGGACAAACACACGCACACAAGCCCGAGGGAGGACTCAAACCTCCACTGGGACCAGCCGCACAGTTTATGACTGCAGCGCCCTAGACCGCGCGTCTAATCCCGCGCGGCTGGGAGTGTTCAATGTACTGCGTGTTCAGACATGCTTGCAATCTACCCAGCATTAAAGACCTATGTCAGTTCCGCCAGAGTTCGCCACCTGTCTTGTTCTACCTTTCTGCCCAGCCTATGATGTCCAACATCTGTACGAGGGGCGGCCGGCCAACCCAACAACGTCTGCGCGTGGTCTCCCCTTGGTCCCACCACCTGCTGTAGACATTCATCACAGCTCTCCTCCAACACCTGCCAAGTCGTTTAGTTTCCAAAATGCTTATGCCTAACCTCCGGGCCAGCACAATCTGCCCTCAGTCAAACTCGGTAGATCACGCGCATTCCCCTATCCTACACATGGACAGCAAACTCACTGATACTATGTGCACCATGCGTGTCTGACTAGCAGCCAATTCTCTACAGGTGACGCTGCTGTCACCTGGATGGGTTTATAAGTACAATAGGTCACTGGTCATAATGTCCTGGCTGATCGGTGGACACTCTCCTATACACTCACCCTAAACACCCCCAACAAATCAGTCATATAGCTTACATACGTGACCTTGACCTATATGGCACATCATGCACCATATATGTGTCACCAATTCCAGGTCCCTGCTTATTACCTATTGTAGCTTTCTTCTCCTGGTTGGTTGTCGATAAGTGCAGAAAGCCCTTCAACATTCCTTTAAATGGCGTTATGCGACACACTTATATAAGACACGTTTTTGTGGAAACTGTATCTTCACGTTGACCAGTGAAATCGTTTCTACAACCTAGTAAGATCCTTCGTACTTAGTTAAAAATTTCTTTGTTACTGTCTGGTATATAGGGATTTGTAATTATTATCCATTGTCTCGCGCAATACTAAGACAGCTTGTCTATGCCTCTGTTCACCTTTTCCTGTCGCTCTAGCACCTTCGTGTTTGCCTTCTGTACATTCCTACAAACTTCCCTTATCCAGCCTTAATTTAGGAGACAAGACGTTAAAAGTAGTGCCTAATCTCTATGATATGCGAAATAATGACAAATCTTGTAATAAACTAACTAAATACGGAAGGATTTTTTCGATTTAGCATTTTCGCCTTATGCGTCTATAAAAATGTTCCCAACTGGATAACCCTTATACTCACTACCACGTATTCAGAATAAGTCATCGTACTTTTACCACGTCGAGGGTAATTTTATTCATGACCTCTCTTGCTGTAAGGGGGAAGATCCAGATTAGGCTATTAGCGGTAACGCAATAGCAATGCCAGTATCGGATCTGCATAAACCAACCCAGCCGTAACATGAAAAAATGCAAAATCCTTCCGACCTTACTCAGACCGCCGACATAATGCATTTATTAATTAATTATCTTGCTAATCATGATTATTTTACAGGGGACTTGCAAACTATTCCCAGGTGAGGGGGTAGATTTCAAGTGAATGAAGTAAACGTAAATTGACACTAGTATTCCATCTTCATTAACAAAAGATGAGAAAAAGGATCTTTTACAAGTACAAAAAGTGAAACTAGTTATTCTTACTCTCTCTGGTGGGTTTAGAACATGACCCTATGAAAGGGGGGGAGGCGGAAAGTTGAAGTGTGGGAGATGGTCCAGCATGACGAGGAAAGTAAGGGATGGCGGGCAAGGAAGCGAGGAATCTGGCTATTGTGACTACACGTTACGTTACTTTTTAACGACAGAATGAAGTTACCTCCATACGATCGCTGCTACTGTAAACTAAACAGAACAAGTGCTGAGTATTAGAATAAGAAGTCGCCAAAGTGGCCTCCCGTCGTGAATCAAGTAAGTCTCATCAGTGTCTATGATAACTTTCGCCTGAGCGAAGAGGGTCAGAGTGTGAACCTTTGAAACGGAATCAACAGAACGAAAGGCCAGCCGCTCGCCACATGGCCACAATCTAGCACGTAAACCAAGCCCGTTTCACAAAGGTTACAATTAAACGAATCTTAATTCAACGCCCATATCACAAACAAACGGAGAAGATGGCTCAAATGGCTCTGAGCACTATGGGACTTAACAGCTTAGGTCATCAGTCCCCTAGAACTTAGAACTACTTAAACCTAACTAACCTAAGGACATCACACACATCCATGCCCGAGGCAGGATTCGAACCTGCGACCGTAGCAGTCCCGCGGTTCCGGACTGCAGCGCTAGAACCGCGAGACCACCGCGGCCGGCAAACGGAGAAGAAAAGCCCTAATACGAACAAGAACCAATTTCGTATGGTTAACGGCGCAGGTTGGGTACAAAACACAGAATGATAAAGAAATCCTTAGATTTGGGGACATAACATTGGAAAAAATAATTACGAGTGTGCTTCAATGAGAAATTTTCTAACTCGCTCGTGATATTGTAACCAATGAAGATGGAGTTCACAAAGAACACTCATGGTTACCGATACAGGACCTCGCCCTCGGACCTCCAGCCATGAGCAGCAGCAGACCAGCACTTACCGACGACTCCTTGTCTCCAGAGGGGCACTGGGGGTGTCAGGTAGCGAGCACTGGCGCCCTCCTACACTGGCCAGTCAGGGGGCCCAGTGAGTGAGAAGAGAAATTTCAGAGTTGATACGACAGCTTGAGAGACTAAGAAGAAGAACAACATTGGTCATCACCTAGCATTCAAACTGGTCCCACGTGCTCCCCATAGAACAACGATCGAGAGGAAGATGTGGCGCCATCGTGGCTACAGTGAAGCTGCTGAACTGACTGCACAAATAAAGGAAAATACCCTGCACCCGTCCTCTCTCACTAATCAGAGTGATACACTATGTGATCGAAAGTATCCGGACACATAGCTGAAAATGACTTACGAGTTTGTGGCGCCCTCCATCAGTAATTCTGGAACTCGATTTGGTGGTGGCTAGCCCTTAGCCTTTAAGACAGCTTCCACTCTCGCAGGCATACGATCAGCTAGGTGCTGGAAGTTTTCTTGGGGAATGGCAGACCATTCTTCACGGAGGGTTGCATTGAGGAAAGGTATCGATATCTGTCGGTGAGGCCTGGCCCGAAGTCGGCGTTACAAAACATCCCAGAGGTGTCCTGTAGGATTCAGGTCAGGACTCTGTGCAGGCAGTCCATTGCAGGGATGTTATTGTTGTGTGACCACTCCGCTACAGGCCTTGCGTTATGAACAGGTGCTCGATCGTGTTGAAAGATGTAATCGCCATCCCCGAATTGCTCTTCAACAGTGTGAAGCAAGAAGGTGCTTAAAACATCATTGAGGCCTGTGCTGTGATAGTGCCACGCAAAACAAGAAAGTGTGCATGCTCCTTCCATGAAAAAAGCGACCACATAATAACGCCACCGCCTCCGAATTTTAATGTTGACACTACACACGCTGGCAGATAACGTTCACCGGACATTCGTTGTACCCACACCCTACCATCAGGTCGCCACAATGTATACCGTGATTCGTCACTCCACACAACGTTTTTACATTGTTCAATCGTCCAATGTATACACTCCTTACACTAAGCGGGCCGGTGTTTGGAAATTACCGGCGTGAGGTGTGGCTTATGAGCAGCCGCTCGACCATGAAATCCAAGTTTTCCCACCTCCCACCTAACTGTCGTACTACTTGCAGTGAATCCTGATGCAGTTTGGAATTCGTGAGTGATGGTCTGCATAGATATCTGCCTATTACACATTATGACCGTCTTCAACTGTCGGCAGTCTCTGTCGGACAACGGATGAGGTCGGCCGGTACGCTTTTGTGCTGTACGTATCCCTTCACGTTTCCACTTTTCAGATCAGAAACAGTGGACCTACGGATATTTAGGAGTGTGGGGATCTCGCGTACAGATTTATGACACAAGTGACACCCAACCACCTGACCGCGTCCGACGTCCGTGAGTTCTGCGGAGCGCCCCATTCTGCTCTCTCACGATGTCTGATGACTATTGGGGTTGCTGATGTGGAGCACTTGGCAGTAGGTGGCAGCACAATGAACCTAATATGAAAAACGTATATTTTTATGGGGTATCCGAATACTTTTGATCGCATAATGTTTTAACATAAAACTCATCTAGCCATATAGGCTTTCACCTAGTATTAGAAGAGAGTGATTGAATGTACTTTCGCTACAAAAAAATAAGTAAAATACGAGGTCTATCCACAAAGTACATTACGTTTTGGAATTAAAAATAAAGTATTGGAAATTTTTTTTATTATATACAGATGAAAGCCACACTTAAATACTACTTTTCTACATAGTTGCCATTTAAATTAAGGCACTTATCGTAGCGATGGACGAGCTTGGAAATTCCTTCGTCGTAAAATTCGGCCGCCTGCGCCTTCAACCACGTGGTTACCTCTTCTTAAAGCTGTGCGTCGTCATCAAAACACTGCATAGCCAACCACTTCTTCATTTCTGGGAATAAGTGGAAGTCGCTCGGTGCCAGGTCGGGACTGTACGGCGGATGAGGGAACAACTCCCACTTAAAAGATTCGAGAACTTCACGAGAGGCATTTGCCGTGTGGGCCCGGGCGTTGTCGTGAATCAGCGAGATCTTTGAGCCCAACTTTCCCCTGCGCTTGTTTTGTATTGCTCTTCTGAGGTTGTGCGGAGTTTGGCAATACCTTTGAGAGTTTATTGTAGTGCCTCTTTCCAGTATATCCACAAAAATCACACCTTTTCTGTCCCAAAAGACAGTCGCCATCGCCTTCCTTGCCGACATTGTCTGCATGCATTTCTTGGGTTTTTGGGGGGAATTTGTGTGCCCCCACTGCATTGACTGCAATTTTGTCTCGCAGTCCACATGCTTAACCCTTGTTTCGTCACCAGTAACGATGCGATCGAGTAATGAGTCGGCATCTTTCGCGTAAGCATCCAAAAACGTTAACGCTGCAGCCATTCGCTGATTTTTGTGAATCTCTGTCAAGATTTTTGGTATCCATCTTGCACAAAACTTGTGGTAACCAAGCTTTTCGGTGATGATTTCGTGCAACAAACTTCGTGAAATTTGTGGAAAACTCATAGAGAGTTCCGTTATTGTGAAATTACGGTTTTCACGGACCGCGGCATCGACTTTTTCGACACGTTCGGCAGTCACTATGCTGGGTCTTCCACTTCGCTCTTCGTTGTGAACTTTAGTTCGGCCATTTTTAAATTTTAGGACCCATTGATGCACTCCACCTTCAGTGATTATGTTGTCCCCATACACTTCACAAAGCTGCCGATAGGTTTCTATCAGTGTACAGTTTTTTGCAGTCAGAAACCTTATTACAACACGCACTTCACACCTCGCGGCATTTTCAAATAACGCTGAAATTTCAAACTGTCACGGTAACTCAACGGAGTACAGCACGAACCTTCCACTAGCATGCCAGGATGCCGACTGAGCGGCGGAATGCCATGACACCAAGATGGCGACGATAGCCCCGCCCCTAACGGACACAAACGAAAACGTAATGTACTTTGTGGATAGACCTCGTATATATGGCGTGCATAGTAAATGAGATTGAAGTCCATGTCTTTCAACGTCAAAGCGAGATGGGACGCTCCTACTGTACGTCACCTCAAATGGCGACAAGTCCATTTCGGTATGGACCTTCGAATTGTAGGCGCACAGGACGTAGGGAACGTAGATGTTCCAGTCATCGTCCGTGGTGCACGCATTCGGTTCTCCCGTTGGTCTGCATACAAAGAGACTCGTCTGTAACTGCCGAATTCGTAGCACTTGGCATAGTCGTTTCTTTAAATCTGAGGCAGATATGGTACTCTGATCTTTAACTATGGTATGGGGTACTCCAAACGTCAGTACCCCCCTGTTTAATAACGCCTGTGCCACGGTACTCGCCAGTTAGTCTGGCATCGATACGATTGCCAAAACTCGAGATAAATGATCGACGATCGTGATAAAATACCTATTCCCTGCAGGTGTTGTATTAAATGGCCCTGAGGACATGCGTCCCCAACATAGAAAACGCTCTGGACGCATCTGGTAGTCTCTGAAATGGCACTTCGCGATGCCAAATGTCGGCCCTTTGCACGCGTGGCACACAGTTCTTAACATCTATCCGTCGCACGTAGCTCTCCAATACCTGATAACAAATGCTCATAAGCTTGCTGCGAAACGTCCTTCTTAAAAGCAGCCGAAACCACCACAGGCGGTCTACACATCGTCTTCCTAGACAATAGGCCAACGTGGTTGTAAAAAGTGTGACTGAGATATGTGGCATTCCTTATCTTTTGCCTGTGCCCCCTTCCAACTTTCCATGCCCCTCCCTAACGTCCTCAACAACGCTAATCAACCACTTAATGCATCTATGTCTGCATGTGATCTCGCTGGCTTATTAATTACATTGGACATGAATTCACCGAGCTTAATTGTCCACAAAATTAATATGCTAGACGCATCTTTGAAACCAAGCAACCATTTAAATAAGGCGTAGTCTGTCGTGACCTTAAACTTCCTACCATACAGGTAGAATCGAAAATACATAATATCTAATATGACCACCAGCATCTCATTTTTAGTCACTGAGTAGCTACGCTGTTTCTGCACAATTTGATAGAATTACCTCCCTTATACCAATGCTATCCACACTAACCAGAACCATCCATTACCCGTGAATGTCACTCACAAGTGCATAACTCCAGCGGGCTAAACAATGTGATGCATCTAACCCTTTAATGCTTAACAGAGGCTCAATCACATTATGTGTCTCTCTACGAATCAGTATCGTCTGAAAGCCGCACTATTTCCCCAATACCTGCTGGTATTTTGTCCTGCTATTCAATCTATACTGAAAACGTACACAGTTCATTTGGCGTCGCCCCATGATAAGTGAACCGTGCGCCATTGCCTTAGTTGCCATTGTTTCTCCCAACTGAAACAAAGTTGCACTGAATTGTACAGTGTGTTGCCAAAGATCAATCTTTGTCAAGAAAGTGTAGCGCAAGAATCACTGAATAACCTTCACCTATGCACAGCAATATCTCCATGCGTTCCTTGGACTTGGTTTCCCAAACTTCAGTACTGCTGTACCCAATGAGTTCACAATTTTATCGCCAATATCTCCTCTTCCCAATAAGGTGCGGATTGATAACGGACACAAGCGCTCTTGTGTCTATCAACAATCTGTTCTAGCCACTCACCAAACGTATTAAGCAGCATTTCATCTGTGAACCAACTTGTGCCATGTTACGGTCTATATTGATTGCCTTCCAATGGCTGAACCACTCTCGTACGTGTTAAACAGATGCTTCCCTTGCCAGTTCTCACCATACTTTCCACCTCTACAGTCAGATGCCTGATGACCCACTCCGCCAGGGAACACTATGGTTGTCTACATTGCTTCCCTATAAGCCCCTCCTGACAGCATACATAACTCCTTAATACCTCCGTGACATCTCTGCGGGTATATCACGCAAAAAAACGTCAACTGCACTATTTCTGCCTCATGCAATGACACCGTATTAGCTTTCACACTGTGGCACCGCGCATATATCTTTGCACTCAGTTTATGGACTCTATTAGAGAACGCATCCACCGACTCGTTGCTCTACATTGATAAAGTCCTTAGTCTCCCTGTTAAAACCGTCCACTAGTTTGCTTTTCGTTCCACTGGCACAGTCCAACGGCCACTTCTGAAACGGCTGTGCTTTGCTCAAGGGCTCGTGGTGTACAACGTGTGCTTTGGCGTCCCTGCCAAACGCAGATTCATCTGAACTCCCGTGCTCTGCGGCAGCACACCTGATCTCTTTAATAAAAATTGTCACGTCCTCTGTGGTCTTGTCAGAGAAGGATTTAATTAAGGTGACCACTGCCGGGTCGTTTTGGACAGGAAGCACTCTGCATTTGTATCTTTTTTCGTGCAATTGCGGCTGAATCTGACTCGCTTTCCCAGCTTCTAACTCACGATTAATTTCGTATTTTCTTTGCCTCTCATGCTCCAGTTCTTCTCTTAACACGTGCACTCGCTGAGTTAAAGTACCAGCTGCTTTCATGTATTTCTACCGTTTGGAGTACTCTAGTCTACCTTAATTAAACTGTTCCAAAAAAAAAAAAAAAAAAAAAAAGTAAAATAAAATAAAACACGCAGGAACTCCCATTTAAGCACATTACACGAAAAATTGAAACGCAAATTAATTCTTCCGGCTAATCATCACCCATCTACGCTCAGCAGAGATACTAGCCAGATGATGAATTCACCCACACACAGAACAACCAGGTGCTACAGCACTGGTACACGGCAGTTCGAGCCCAGACAAATTACAGAATAAACACCTAAACGGCACTACATTATCATGTTCACCATTACCCCTAAACGAAGGTAAGTAAATGGGTTCCTGTGGGTTCACAAAAGTAACTCTAAACATCTCATACTGTAGCTGACAACATTAATTCTGACACCAAGTGCTACCGCCCAATGCAACGCAAAAAAAGAAACTAGACCCACTGAACGACATTGTGCTGAACTGATACCACCGAACCTACATGAAGTGCCACTGCCTCACTCACCACTCACTAAACCTCGCTCTCCCCAAACCATAGTGTTTTACATCGAGAAACACTTTCTGACATTACTTGTTACGTTGCTAAGCAAAACGACCAATCTGACAACAAATTCTTACGATCCCTTGGTCTCAGAGGGTTGAATGTACCAGGATGACTGAGACATATGTTTTGGTAGGGAAGGGTGAATCGGACCAGCCCGTGCAAACATGCATAGATAAGTTTGGCACTGACCTTTATTCCGCCGAAGAATACATAGTGCCTATGTTGATTCAGACGACGGCGACTTGACGTTCATAAGTCTTTCAGCGCGTTACGGCACCTGACGTTCCGCCCCCTTGACGTAAAGGCTCCTGTCCTCGCCGAGGCGGTGTGGGCGGTAGCGCGTGTCGGCTGACACGAACCACTATGCCTGTCCTCCGGTGTACTCTCTTAAGTGCTGCTTATGGCCACCGTGCAGGGTGCGAAAGGGTAACAGCCAGCAGCCTTAGTTGTGGAAGAGGCACAGCACGTCCAGTCGCCTGCTCAGGGTGACTGTTGGTGGTTGGGGATAGCCTAGGGACCGTGAGGCTGCGAGGCCGTGACCCAGCTCCATCCTTGCAGACGGCAGCTTGCAGCCCGCCGACGACGTCACATAGAGACTGGGGACTGGTGGCCACCTGCTCACAGCACCCATGCAGTGCCAAGTGCCCCCTCCCCCCTCCCCTCCTACCCACATACAGTTACACACTGTTGTGACTACAGGGTATAGGTTTTTCATGGCACACAACAGCCCTTTGTTGTGTCTGATTACTCTACACCTTGTCACCACATCAGTTGCTTATAATGCCTGCCGGGCCATGCTTCCTCACCTGCGAGTGGTGTCGCCAACCTGCCTAGCAGAACTGATTGCTTAATAAGGACCTTGCCCGTTCGCACTAGCCAAATATCTGTAGGCCTCTTTACTTCTACATTCTAGCCACAGCTGTGCAAAATATTCACGAATTCCGCAAATTGTGGCGCAGTGATAGCAGCAACATGCAGAGTACATACCCGTCTTAACCGTTTGCATTAACATACAAACTTCTGCATACACTGCATACAGTGGTACTAGACTAGTAACTTAGTCACGAAATTGTATGATATACACGAATATTAGTGGGCCTAGTAGTATGTGGCCTCTTCAGAGTTGTAAGCATACTAACTGCCTATGGATTTTTTGCACTGATATCTCTGTGTTTCCCTTAAGCCTTGTATACCTTAATACTTTCTCTTAACAGTATGTGCCATTAATATATTGAGATCCATCACTTACAAGATTGTCCCTGATGCACATGTTGTCTTAGCCTCATTTTACAAGCAGTCACTACATATCTCTTTATAATCAGTATCGAATTAAAACAGTGCTTCTCTTATTAATGTTTGTTACTATAGTTTAGGTCGATACGGTTATTCGAAATAAAGTGAATTTTTCTGTTTCTCCTAAAATATTTACTAGACATATTTCCTCAGTTGGCAGCCATATTGAAAGGCGTTGTGCTATTGCTTGTGCATTTCTGTTGTTTTAGGTGTAAGGGAGATAAAGACAATTTCATGATTTTGAGATTTTAGATGATCTGTGAACAAACAAAAATAAATAAATAAATAAATGGTTCAAATGGCTCTGAGCATTATGGGACTTGACACCAGAGGTCATCAGTCCCCCTGAAGTTAGAACTACTTGAGCCTGACCAACCTAAGGACGTCACACACATCAATGCCCAAGGCAAGATTCGAACCTGCGACCGTAACGGTCACGCGCTTCCGGACTGAAGCGTCAACAACCGCTCTGCCCACACCGGCCGGCGGTCTGTGAACACTTTCTTGGGACTTCATGTCTATCCGTGGCATGTGTCCACACATCAACTTTTAAAAATCTTAAAGGCTAAATTTACAAGACTGTCTGAGGAAATGACAAATTCATGGTCGTACTGTGTTATGTATTGCGAAAAATATTGTAAGGTTGGTTTTTATCCAGTACAGTTGTAATCTGACATCAATTTTTTTCCAGTATGTTATGACAGTGCATAGACATTTCTAAAATGAAGTATTCTGGTTTATGTAAAGCTCTCTTATAGTTCCTTTTTATTAATGTATAGCGTATGAGCGTAAATATTTTGACTAAGATGTCATTGTAACCACATGAAGTTTGCTATTTCTTCTGTTTTTAGTTCAGGTATTCTGTTTCCTTCGTTAAGTAAGTATTTTTTTCTCCATACAGGTTTTTAAATATGTCAACGGACATTATTTGTTAATTATGCAGTCTGTGGTTGTCTGGTGTGTGTACTCAAGTCAACGTTTTGTAGTTCAGAGGTTTAGAAAGTTTATTTATTCTGTTGCGCTTGCTGAATACGAATTCAATAACCTTTGCTCTATCCTTGTACATGTAATTAATTGCATATACAATAATGAGCCAGTGCTAATGTATGATGTGTTTGCAAATTATGTTTAATAACTTAATTACATTTGTCAACTCGTCCACTGGTGTACAAGTTTGTTACCTCTAAGAAAATAACTGTTGGCCTGTCTTAATGTGATACCTGTAATGTGTTGTATCACAAGACTCGAACGCTGTACTGGACACTGATTTCTCAATACATAGTTCTAAGTAAAAATGTAATTGATCTCTTTCATGGTAAGAATGCAAGTTTAATCACGTTCTTTACTATTGGGTTGATAGGACTGTTTTCTTTATGAATTTTTGTTGGGTCTGCAGTTTATGTGGAGTTGGATTGCATTTTTCTTTTGTTAAATAGGTATTAATATGTTGAAATGTGTCAGGGGAAAGAAAATATACATTGGACTAGGCAGAAGGAATTTTCAAAACAATATTTAAACCACATCTGAATTTCACTGGCATGAAATTATCTTCATTTTCTCACAGTTAGAACAACAAGTTTGGTGACATTACATAATGGCTGCCCGTTCCACCCACCAGGGAAAAAGGATATATGATAAACATTTTACAAGAAGCTGGAATTTGCATGTGTGTTACGAAACATCGAGACATTATTTTGAACGAACAGATGGAACTACAAAAAGAACCATTGAAGATTTCGTCAATGTTAATCTAAATGTTTAATTTTGAAATAGATTACTTTCTTCAGATAATGTTTTAACATTGGTGAAATTATCTACAGGTGAAATTCTGTAATCTGTTTTACAGTCAAAGTAATCATTATCTTTGGATATAAAACTCATTGCCACTGAAAACTACACAATAACCAAATTTATACACTGATTGCCACTGGCATATAAGAAGATAATTATACAACTTACTTAAAAATGTCTTTGATATATACTAAGAAGTCAGTTTATGTAACCTGGAGGAGAATACAGTCGTGTGTTAACTAACAAGAAACACTTATCACTCAACTTCAACCTATTTGGAAAAATATTTTGTCTTTTGTAATGCCAATAACGCAAATGATGGAGAGCTGCGCTCCTTAGTATCCCACCAAAGAGTAAATAAAGATATACCCGACTGTTTATTCCAGCGAGCCCCAGTCAGTCACCAGCCCGGATGCCCCATACGTTTCGTAACCGAAAGCAAAATATCTTTTTGGCAGTTCAGTTTCTACAATCACCATCTAATTGTATTTACATACAATAGTCCAAGAGACCTACCCATTTGTTAAATTTAAATGTAGCACAGTAGTTATGATACCACTGAAGGCCCCAAATTATTCTCTTCCCATAGAATCCAAGTTCTTACACGCCAAAAATTAGTTCCTTGCCTCACAAATATCGGAAATTTTTTTCTTCTAACTTTATTCCTGATTCTGTCCTGATCATGATTCCTTACCTGTAGCGGTCAGCAGTCCCCAAAATCAGCAACTTCCTTCACTACGCAAATAACTGTAATAACTGGATGAAAAATGGATGAGAAGAATCTGAACGCAATACTAAACTATTCTTACTTTTGAGTAATGCACGTACGCCGAAAGATGTTTAAGCAACATAAAAATCAAAGAATCGTAAGTGTAAATTGATGTAAAACCCTTTAAGGTCGGTAGGTTTATCGATTCCGATCTCAATCAATTTCTACGTCTAACAAATTTTGGGGCTAGGAAAAGCATTATAACAGTGCTACTTTAGAATCAGGTACAATTCCATTAATTATCCACCAAGGACATAAAACGGGAAAACTGATAAATCCAGGTCCATCGATAATAGGTACTTTTTTTGCCGCAAAATTCTCTTATTATCAAATGAAGAACGTTTCTCATTAAGTCCGTCCTTATCTTTGTATACTCGTGAGATAAAATCCGGTCTCTGTCTGCATGATTGCTTGCTTTGTACGATAAAAGTTAGTTAAATTCGTACTATATTTCCACCTCGATGTTTCTGTCATCAAGCGTTTGGACCTTTCGACGTCCATCACTGTCAATAAAACTCTAGAACTACTGTTTACTGATAACCAGTTGCTCCAGTTCAGATTCTGGTATTCACAAGCACAAAAATTCAATTTTGGTAGTAAATAGTGCGATAAAATTACCGCTAAAAAGGTGGACATAAAACCTCAAATTCTGACATTGACTGAAGCTAGCA
The DNA here is from genome assembly GCF_021461395.2 of Schistocerca americana. Taxonomy (NCBI): domain Eukaryota; kingdom Metazoa; phylum Arthropoda; class Insecta; order Orthoptera; family Acrididae; genus Schistocerca; species Schistocerca americana. Next base: position 50,182,625 of record NC_060122.1, read on the forward strand.
GCACATAAATATGCAACACAACATCAACTGAACTGGTGTAATAATACCAGGAAACTGGCACTGGGAAAAAGTTACGTCAGTACAAAACGTGTGGAGTAGAAAAAATTTTCAAAAAAGAAGATAGAATGTCGTGTAAAATAATGATGTTCCTTAATGTGACTGGCTGCTAACATTGTTAATAATAACTGTTCCTCAGTAAAGCTGTAACAGAAACAAGTAAGACACAATACCGTTATTATGTGGCGAATAATATTTGGTCTAATCTCGTTAAAAAGTCAGAACTCACCGTGTCATAATTGTGTTTCAAGTACAGAAAGTCCCACTTCTAACGTCCAGCTGTGTTGTTTTCTGATTTTTTAGACTTGGTTTCTCATCTAGGCCACAACCAAAACATTTGCTGCAATGGTCTTTTAATCTTCTTAGTATCATTTTCATAGATTGCAGACAGTATTTAAATATATGAGCCAAAATCCAAATAAAATTCTCAACTTACTTTGGGTATCGTATAACGCAAGTACGTTTATTGCTTCCTCTTTGAGGTTGAATTATCACAATAGGGCTAAAGCTTCTCGAATTTATTGGCTGAAATTGTGCACCACATTACCTAGCATGTATTCCCAGAAAACTACCAAAGATTCTTCTAAGACCTGTCGCCTGTGTTCAAACTTAAAAGGTTCCACAGTAGATAAACTTCGTGCAATTATTCTATGTTCAGCTCACGCTAAGATCGTTCAACATGCAAATACTTGCAACTCCGAACACTCGCTAACTCGTGGAAATATTCTATGTTAAATCTGTCCAACTTGAGAGAATTATTACAACTTCAAAATGCATACAAATTCATGAAAATACCGTATACTACACTGTGATTGTCCCACTTGCAAGAATTATTGAAAGTTCGAAAACCCTTAACTCGCGACAATATTCTAAAACTACATGATCTGTTTATCAACAATTTTTAATTTGCGCTGATATGCTAAGCATATGCATCTAAAAGCATGTAGTACAATTCAGCCAATTTGCCGTTTGTTGCGTGCCCTCTTGCTGGACAAGATCCTGAAATTTTTAATGGCAGTTGTGTACTTTTGTTTATTCAGTGTTAAGTTACAAATTAGGCGAGTGGCAGTTATTCATCATTGAATATTATAGACTTAAGCACTAACCTCTTTCCCAATAGCAAGTAGTTTCTTTGCCTTGGAAATTACGTCTAAGAATTGTTATTGCGCCTTCCTCGACAGTTGCGATCCCTGAAATGACGGGGGGGGGGGGGGGGGGGGGACAGGTATTTATGTTGCGTCTGTGAGAAACGCCGAAGAAAGTGTAGGCTATCTCTCAACCGTACGCTCGTGATGAGCAAGAAAGTGAGAAACATATGAATTGGTCTGAAATCGACATGGTGTAGGAGAGAAGTAATATTTTTTAAGGTGGCTGTTATTTTAATGGACATTGCAAGTACTGTCGAATCAATACAGAAGGGTAAAAGCCAGTCGTTTCCTCTGCTCCAAAACGTCTTTGTTTGTGTACTTCAGTATTTCGTATTTTCTTAATCCTTTGCTGTCAATGTAATATTTTACCGTGTTTCATGCTATCAGAATTAATTATGTAATGATTACGTAGCACCACACATGCTGATACTCATGTCACGAGAGAAACACAATTGGCAAGGAAACAGGTTGGGAGGTTTCAGTGCATGCGATGAGAACCTCTGACTGGGTCACAGCGACGATTGTTACGACACTTATTTCGTTGTTATTTATTTGCTGGCTATTTTTACTCAGTTATTTTAGCTCTAAAATACAACATGCATTACATGTAAAAATTCTCATTTAACATGTAATGTATTAAGATACAGTGTAAAATGTATTCATTTTTGTATCCATCCTAATTACAGAACAGCGAAAGGTCTCCTGGCCACAGTTGCAGTTTGTCTATTCAAAGGCTTCCAGTGGTAATAAATATCAATTACCAACGTTTAATACAATTATTGACATATGTAAGTAGTATAAAATGCTAACACGTTATACTCATTAAGAAGGATATGAGTATTGTTACATTAAATGTTTAGCGCGGTAAGTCAAGCACTAACTCCTTTGTAAAGTAAAATTACTTGTAATGAAAATAAAGTAGTTTACTTACTATGGATTGCTCCTCTGACACGCAATTTTTCAGATCAAAGCACACTACGTGCTAACGTTCTACAGTACTCTCCCACCATTGCTACACCACAGTTACTATTTAGAATGCCGGCCGGAGTGGCCGTGCAGCTCTAGGCGCTACAGTCTGGAACCGCGAGACCGCAGATGTTAAGTCCCATAGTGCTCAGAGCCATTTCAACCATTTTTGAACGGCATTCTGTATTACCCTCCTGAACCCACTGATTCCATATTCTGCTAACAGTCATTGGATGTCGACCAACGCGAGCAGCAATGTCGCGAAATGATAAACGGCAATCGTGATAGGCTACAATCCGACCTTTATCAAAATCGGAAACGTGATTGTACGCATTTATCCTCCTTACACGAGGCATCACAACAACGTTTCACCACACAACGCCGGTCAACTGCTGTTTGTGTATGAGAAATCGGTTGGAAACTTTCCTTATGTCAGCACGTTGTAGGTGTCGCCACCGGTGCCAACCCTGTGTGAATTCTGTGAAAATCTAATCATTTGCATATCACAGCATATTCTTACTGTCGGTTAAATTTCGCGTTTGTACCACGTCATCTTCGTGGCGTAGCAATTTTAATGGCCAGTAGTGTATAAGGAGGTTGCGCACTACCTGTTTAAGCTGGGCACAGGATGGTCGGTTGGTTTGGATGAGGGGACCAAAGAGCGTGGTCATCGGTCCCATCGGATTAGCGGAGGATGGGGAAGTAAGTCCGCTGTGATCTTTCAAAGGAATTATCCACCATTTTCCCGAAGCGGTTTAGAGAAATCACGGAAATCTTAAATCAGGGTGGCCGGACACGGGTTTGAACTGTCGTCCTCCCGAATGCGAGTCCAGTGTAATAACCACTTCGCCACCTCGATCGGTCTGAGCACACAATTCTCGCACTCACTTTCTTGCTTTCGTTATTTCCCACATTTTCTGATGGAATAATGAATGTATACCGAGTCCTTTCAATAAATCAGTGCACGAGTGGTAGAGTAATAACTGCACGACGCATACCGTTAGCGTTGTCGTGTTTACTGTGGTTGATTATTTGGACCTGTACTCTTGATCATAATTTTGTTGCCAGATTATTCTTCTCCGAGGTCAGTATACGTTAATTCCGGACCACTAGCATCGCTTCAGGTTCATACTTTCTTTTCCTGTACGTGGTGCCACTGTCTGCAACTGAAGGTGTAATGCGTGAACATTGTTTCACTGCGTTATACACATTCAAAAATATTTCGAATTATTCTCTTTTTTTACGAAGAACGGTTTATAATACAAAATCACAAATTAACATTCACTCAGTAGCGATTACAATGGACTCCAACGAAGTAATACAAAACAAATACATCCATGTAAATTACTTATATCTTTGGGTCCCACTTTATCGAATTAGGTATACAAAATGCCAGTATTTTCATTTAGTAGACTTTTCATGTAGCTACAGTATTGGTCCTAACTCTCCATTTACCCACAGTCAAGTAAAGTACAGGATGAGGCAGGAAAATGAACTATTTTAATTAATCTCTAAAAGTGGAATGTTATTATTGTCGACACTTAATACCAGTCACGCGTTTCAGGCAGGTCCACTATTTGCCGAGATGGAGCAGTGGAGCTGGTCAGGACGTGCTGTGGCTGTGAAGGCCTCTCACGAGGACGGTGGCTGTGTGTCGCTGCTGCTAGGCGGGAATACCGCCGTCAATTCGGCGTTAGACGGAGTGATGCCTTACCGTCGGCACATGAAATCATGTTGTGGGTGAAAAACTATGAAGCTATGGGATGTGCACTTCAGTTGAAACCGCCAGGAAGGCCCAGAAGTTGTCACTCACAGGAACGGATGGAGGACGTTACTGTCGCGAGGATAATGCTCAACAGCTCCACAAGGCCCCTTACACGGCCAGAAAGCCACAGTTTGGTGCACTGCCTCCTCAATGGACGTAATCGATCCTTTCTTTTGTCAGGACAAACATGAACTCGCGACCACAGCCACATCTCAGCGGTTTGCTACCATCGTTGACGTATTCCTCGTTCCTGAACTTGAGCGGTTTCCTGCCAATAAGTATTGGTTTCGACAAGAAGGTACTACGTCTTATTGTGCTCAAATTTCAGTGACATCAGTGAACAGAGGGTTTGGGAACCACATCATTTCAAGGACAATGTACATTTTGTGGCTTTCAAGGCCTCCCGATTTATCTATCTGTGACTATTTCTTTTGTGAGTCCCTTAAACAAAGGGCGTAAGATAGACTTCTGCACACAATTGCCGAAATGAAAGACAGCATTCACGCTGCTATCTGAATCATTCCTATAAAGTTGCTTGTATGTCTAATAAACGATTTACAGCGAAGATTGCAAGGGTCAACGTAACAATGGGGTCCATCTATAAAACATCATTTCCCAAACATGAACGGTGCGTGAAATGGCAATACGCAAGGGTTTCATTGTTGTGATTGAAAATTTCTTACAGTATATTTCTCTACCTGTTTCGCTATATCCAAATCGGCCCGCTTTTCTACTACGCACTGTATTTGTTAACAGTTACAGATTTCTCCCGAATGCGCTCACAGCCGCTTGTAGCGTTGCTCTTGGGGCACATAAATAAAAAGAATTGTTACTTTTTTTTTAATGTCGAAAAAATGAATATTTTGGTGGGCCACTTGGCAACAGAATCAGGGATTTATTACGCTATTATAATAACATACGTTGACCATTAAATACCTGAATAAGAGCAGCATATTGATATATATATATATATATATATATATATATATATTTGAGATCGCTCGGAAGAAACATTATCATTTCTGTGCATTTTTATAGTCGCGATGTAGTCATACCCGGATCAACACTAAGGGACCAGAAGATTTATAGACTTTAAAAGAAATGCAACACTACACAATTAAAAAGAGTTGGTTCAGAAATAATAGGAAAACGATAAAGTTCCTTCTGCCTCATGCTGCGTTCGGCCCATCAGCGTGATCGTAATTTCTGATGAAGTAACACAAAAATAATTATCATTCAGTTAAATCAGGAGATGGAATCATCAAGGTTAATTTACGAAAATAAGCACACTTATCTTTAACACACGTTTTTTTAATGCTACGTACCTTTTCATATTAAATTACAATAGATGACCATTGTGGTTAAATACTTTATACATAACAGTCAAAATGTCCTCTTGATTCTGTCTGTTCGATATCAGTTACAAGAAACTACATCTTTTGTGATTGGAAAAAATAACAATTAGCATATTCACTCAATATTTTCACATCAAATATAATATACAGTTGTGGAACGCAGCAAGTCCGCGTCCGCCTCTCATGGAATACAAACAGTAAAAGGTGAGGCGCGAAAAGCCTCATTTGTCTTGAAACAACAGAATTCTTTTTTTATACCATTAATCGATACATGTACATAGAGATTTACTGGCACCGCGCAAGAAGGGCAAAGATAAAGAATAATAGATTCTGTCGCTGCTATGCGATGATTCATTTCTTTTACTTTACAATTTTTCGATAACTTTAGGCCATCAGGCGTTTACTATTGAGCGTATATTAATGTTTGTGAGGCGAAAATTACTAATATTACACTGCCTCCCATGAGGAGGGAAGGAATACCGAAGGTATTACTTTCATCCTCATGCACATTGGAATATTTGTAATTTTTCGAGTGTAACATACAGGTTATTAAAAGTTTCATTTTATATTCATTCCATAATAAAAGAATTAACGTTTCAATTTGTAATTACTGACGGTGGATCATTGTGAATTTGTTCTGTATGTCTATCAGTGTTTGTATGGATTCAGTCTATCTTGATGATTCTTAAAATTAAGGCTATAAGTACACATATTTACAAGATTTATAAGGAAATAGAGTCACACTTCATTTTTCATCGTTGCAAAAGTAATTTGACTATCACAACTGGTACACAACTTTCAGTTTTGACAGTATTCATTATATTGTCATCGTCTTGTCGATTGATTGCCTTGTCCGTCGTCGCATTTAATTATACATTTATTTTCGTCGCACATACACTATTTATGATAGACTTGGATTGTAGAGCGGCCACTGGTGATGGCTTCGAAAAGGAAGTCCATATCTTTCACTTTCAGGGCTCGAGTGTGGCTCTCCGAATTATTTCACATATGAAACAGATAAAATGTCTTATATTAGAATAGCTTACAAAACTAATTTTATATACATGTGGGATGGGATATAGGAAGGATCGGATCCTTTGACGTATTTTCGCGTGCTTATTTTCATTCGTATCGTGACCTCTCGTCAAAGTTTACATTTCAACAGTGTTCAGAGGTGACCTTGTGACTTGTCTCTGTGTACAATCAGTCATTATAATAATTACGTTAACTTCTCTATTTTAGAGTCTCTCGGAAGGTTTATGATACATACAAAATGTTTTCAGTACTGGGTGTGAATGTTTTTGCTACAGAATGTAGCGCACAGCAACTGTGTTGTCGGTTGAACGTTTACATTATTTCGTCACGTGGTGGCTGTCCGCCTCCACTGTTGCGAGCAATCTTGAAATTCAGTCTGTGCGCGCGCACGTGACCGGAGCTTTCTTGCAGAGCGTTGATTTCGCGCTTGAGGTGCCGTGCGTCGCTTTTGTTCGGCGGATCGTGGCTTTGTGCTTTTTAGATTGCTGGAGGGAGCTTCTGCCACCGAAACTGCCTCACATCACTTCCTGTCCACTATCCAGTTACGGATTCACAGGTAAGTGGTAGCTACCGCTGCAACTGCATGTGTGGAATGACACTGATTATTACACACTGCACACATCAACGAAATTGTTCACACATATGGTGCAGTAGAATACTGCCACTGACAATCGTCGAACTTTAAAACTTCACTTGCACTGTGGTGAGCGTCTGCGTGAACGGTGTATTAACAGAAATTCTCGCGTCATAACATCACACGGTGTTTACAAGTTGATTTACATACTAATATTTACAAGAGTTCATTTAAATCGAGAAATAATCTAATTGACCACTTTGAATCAAAACAATTGTTTCTTAATTAGTCTTTTTTTTTATTTAAGTACTTTTTCTTTGACCAACTCCATTCCAATCTCCTTTACAAATTAATTTCATTCATAGTAATCTTTATCACGCTTGCTTATTCATTTTGTAGGACCAATACATTTTTTTTTAGTGCTCGTCTTATTTAGTGACTTGTGAGGGGAGCTTCATTTATGTCAAAAGTTTTTCTCGTATGTGCTTGTACTTAAAGAAAGTTCGAGGACAGATTTGAAAATAGCAATTCCGCCTCTGAGTTTCGTGTAGAAATACAAACAGTCGAAAAAAGAAAGGTGGGAGAAGCGGGTCTACTCGCGGATCGTCGACAGAATCTAAATTACTCCTCAACCAGGTCGAAAATTTAATTTACCTTGCGCATTACAAAAGCAATATGCGCGTCGCGAACCTACTCATTTTTATATGTAGTGCCTCACTTCCTAAGCACACGTGCATCTTTACAAGTTGATCCTGAGGAGTGGATAGGATCAAGGATCTTAAAGGATTTGCACTTAGGAAAGGGATTCAATAATCACATAATCACAGAGAAAACAATAAATATTGCAGTGCACACTTAAAATAAAATCTATCACTTCAAGCATGTATATCTAATATGTATCTTGCTGCAGCTTGCTTACTACTCTTTGCTCATTTCTTAGACTAAGTCAAGTTTATGCATTACGCATTTGGGTATTAATTATCATTTGTATATATATATAAGCCTCTCACTAGAGTGTTTTTTTTTTTTTTTTTTTTTTTTGCTGCTGTCGCTACCTGTGAAGCTTGGGCGAGATCCTTATTATATGTGCTGCTAGCTTGTGAATTTGCAGTATCGCTAATGCTCAATAGTACCGTGAAGTTGGCATAATAAACCATGTTACTCATATCTTCTTTGACTCAGCTTGTTTATAGTCTGGACTCATCTTACTTTGCGTTATACAACAAACTTCCTTTTTATTCCATCACGCTTTTACTTAAGGTTAACGTCAGGCCTTTTTAGAACAATTGCACTGCGTCATCAATCTGTTCATGCTTAATCCTAGGTATCTGTTCACTTCAAAGAGATGTTATTTTATCGCTGGCACAGCACTGTGCTGGAATTTACAAGTTAAATCTACCGACTGTTTGACGCTAACAGGTGGTGCCTTATTTACGTCACCTTTGAAAATAGGGAATAACCTCATGGAATCGAATCTTTTCTTACAACTTTCCTATTTTGTCTGGACGTTTAAGTATTTCCTTTTAAAACAGGTCATTAATTTGTCCTCGATTAAATTTCACTTACTAATACTAAGCACATATAATCATCATTTTCATATTACTATTTAGTGAGAGAAGTGCATTATTCGCTCCTTCCTGCTCATTCTCAAATTACTATTTAGCGAGAGAAGTGCATTATTCGCTCCTTCCTCTTTCCTCATTTTAGTACCTCGGGGCTAATTAATACCTCTCGAGTACATCATTTTCCTTACATACTAACTTATAACTAAAATTGAAAATCGCCTCTAGGACATGTCCTCCTGTTTACATAAAGATTATTCATGTAAATACTTGTCTACAACTTATTCTGTATTTTATTTTCCAGACACGTTGTTTTGATACATAAGGTTTCCTTTTAGCACCGGCTAACGTCCGTAGTCAGTTCAGTTCCGTTCTTGTTACTCATTGGTTAATCCTGATCTCCAATACCTTAGAATTTTCTTACAGCTTAAATTAACTTAATTCCTGGCGTTATAAAATTTTCTTAAATCTTGATGGTGGAACAATCCTTTGATTTTATTCGTGGCAGGGTCAGATAACAAATAGCTACCAATGTGTGGTTTCCTCATTATCACAAAGGGACCTTCACAAATGTGTTGCCACTTACGATTCTTCTTTAACAACAGTGATGGTTTAAAGTGAGTCCTGACTAATAACTAACTCCAAGAAACTTCTGCAGATGCTCTTCAAGAGCCTCTGGTCTCGTTCTTATGGGTACTATAATTTTATTGATTAATGTTGCATCTAGGACTAGCCTTACGTTACCATCTGATTTTAGCACAGACAATAAAGGACTCGAATAAGGTGAATGAGATACTTCTATCACATTCCAGCGTAACATTTTCTTGATCTCACACTTGACAGCTTCGCGTCTCGCATATGGAATGGAATAGCTTGTTCTACAGTAGGTTGAATGGGGCAGGACATCCATTCGATATTCAAAGCCTTTTATTAGTCCAGGTTTCTTAGAAAATACTTGAACGTAATCTGTTAACAAATTGTAAAGCTCATTCTTCTGCTGTTTGGATAATTCAATGGACTCACTAGCTTTACCGTATAATTCATTCTGACCGGGAATTAGGTCTTTATACTCATCGTCATTAACACTTTCAAGATCTGTCATGTCTTCTGTCTGACTGTACTGTTGTCTTTTAGTCCATGGCCGTACTGCTGTTTGAAGCACCCCAAAGTTTGTCTTCACCTTACTTCTTAACAAATTTACAGTTACTTGTTGCTGGCTCGCTACTAGAGTACAGATTCCACACTCGATGTCAATTTTAGCTTTCGTCTGCCTCAAGAATTCCATACTCAGGATACATGGCACTGATAGGTTTTTAACAATAAGAAAAATGCACGTTACTGAAATAGACTCTATCTGGATTTGAAGCTGAGTCTGAAGATTTACACGTTGTGTTAGTGGACCAATTGCTCCCGATATGGTGCAACCTTGAATTGGAAGTGATAAAACTTTGCATACAGAGGATATTTGCTTAAATAAACATAAAGATAAGACATTTATATTAGCTCCTGTATCTACAATAGCTGTTACTGGTATGTTGGCAATTGATACCCTTATGGAAGCTTGAACTTGTTCGTCCCATACGTCATCATTGTCTTTCGTCTCAGTGTCTGCTACTAGATCATCCCGTAAGTTTGTCTCTTTGTCATACCTAATTGCTTTAATTTCGTGTGGACTAAGGGACAGGGTGCCCCCATTCAAACCTGCAGCATCCTCTAGGAGGCTCAAAGGTGCTGCTTTTAATTTTCCGCTCGACGCTTACTTTCCTGCTGATTTATATTTCTTAATGTTTCTTCCGTCTGGAACTGGTGTTGGTTTTGTGGTACGAACTCTGTTGGAAACGGATCTTGTTGTCCTGGCGTATTCGCTTGCGCATAATAAATTTGCGTATTATGCGGGCGTTTAGGCTTCAGAGTTCCCGAAGGTCCGTTCGCTTGTTGCGTGAAGTGTATATTTTGTGGCTGAAAGGTATTTTGCTGTGGCTTGTGTTGATTGTAACCGTTACTGAAAGGTGTACATTGGTCTCCACCTTGATTATGCCATTTATTTCTTTTCCACTGACGATTTGAATCGTAAGACTGATCGTTTTGATAATTACCGTTGATCGGTTGCGTGTTTCCATATTGCTGGGGCTGTGTGCTATAATGTGTATTTTCGTACTGAGGTGGTGACGAATTATATATTGGATTGTATCTCTGGCCGTTATTGTACTTATTTTTGTATTTGCTGTTGGAGTACGTAGTGCGTTTATTTTTGAAACCGTTGTGGGGTTGGTACTGGCTGTCGCTGTGACGCGCTTTCGCTCGGCCACCATTGTTGCCTGCGTATTCTGTATTGTGCTGGCCGCCTGCACTGAAGTGGGCGTTGCCAACATCAACTCTAGCGTCCTCGTAAATCAGATCTAACGAGTCTAACACAGATAGGAAAGTGTCCGTATCGTCCTCAGACACGTTTACTAACTTTTCTCTGATCGCAATCGGTAGCTTAGTTTTTAGAATCATAATAACGTCTTGGGCGGTGATCGGCGAATCCCAGAACTTGATTTTCGCTAAATACTTTTCAAAATATCTTCTCAAACTACCGCGCTTACTGTTAAACACTTCGGCGTTGTAAACTTCTTTTCTCAGGCGCTGCTGCACACCAGAACTCCAGAATTTAGCTAAAAACATCTGTTCAAACTCTTTGTAACTTTTACAAGAGTCGACCATTTCGGTTCCCCATAAGGCAGCATCGCCTACGATAAATCCACTAACGAATTGAATTCGCTGGCGGTCACTCCAGCTACTCGGGAAAATTCCTGAAAAATTTCGGAGGAACACTATAGGATGAATTTCTCTTTTCTGTGGGTGAAAGGTCGGAAAAATACGATGTTTGATCACGCTTTCCTCCTGCATCAAACTGACAAAAGTGGATGGGCTGGTAGTCTGGTTAACTTGTGCTTCTATAGAACTATGAGTTTGAGCGTTATCAAATGGTGAACGGTAATGTACCTGCTGTTGTTCATTACTTCGTGGTGAATTATTCCAGTTTCCTGACACGGGAGGTGGGGAATTTTCAACTTGACATTTTAGTGTACGAACTTCATCAACTATCTGTTGACGCCATTCAGGTAAATCTTGAGCTAACGTTCGTCTTATCTGGCCTAATTCTGACATCACCGTGTCTCCTGTTTTTCCAGGGGCTGCCAATATTTCAAAGGTCATGTTTTTGACAGTTTCCCTGAGTTCGTTCTTGACCTTGTTTTCTATGAATCCGTCTTTGTTTTTAATCCACTCTTGGTAGTGATCAGACAATGCTTCAGCATGTGCCTTAACAGTATTCTTTATTTGGTCCTCTACATTAAGAGTCTCAATCTGTTTCGAAAGATCATCAACAACATTCTCGATCGTGTCTACTGCGGTTTTAACTCCTTTGACCTCATCAGAGATTGCAGTATAATCTTCTTTTAAGGTCGCAGCTTGTTTTTGATATTCTATCACTTTTGAATTTATCTCTCCCTTGGCTGCTTCGATTTTTTCATCTAACCGTTTTGAAATATCCTCTATTTTTGACTCTACTTGTGTGTCAATTTCTAGCCTCATGATCGTGATCTGACTGCTGATTTGGCTTTGGACATTACCCAACAGGGTATTTAAATCAGCTGTTATGTCTGCCTTTAGTTCGGCCTTTACCGAATTTAACCGTGTATTTAGGTCATTTATCTCCGTTTGCAGATCTGTTTTTACTGAATTTATGTCTGTTTTTACCGAATTTATTTCTGTTTTTACTGAATTTATGTCTTCTTTTACTGAGTTGCACAGATTTGTAAGGACCTGATTTTTATTATGCCGTCTTTCGGCCTTCTCTTTTTCTTCGCGGGCCTTTTCATCTAATTTTTCCTGCTTTTCACGTTCCTGTCTTTGCGCCTCTCTCTGTCTTTGACTTTCGAACTTGCGTTCCATTATTGCTTCGATCATTGCAGCCAAGTCATTTTTTTCAAAAGCGGGAATAGTTTGCACACTAGGACCAGCTTCTAAAACTTCGGTCGAGGCTGCTTCTGCCTCCGCTCGTGTACCTATCGCGCGTGATCGTAATGGATAGTGAGGTCCATTCGCATCACCGCTGTCGTCTGGTTTTGTTTGTGTCCGCTGTTTACCGTCAGCCATGTTCATGAATTATTTGTCAAACGTCAAAATGCTACAGATATTGTTTGTCACTGCCGTCAGTCGTTTGTCTGTGACGTAGTGCTATGGCTTACTGGGACCTAAGATAAAATTTTAACTCTGGGTAACAACTGACGTTCATTTACGCCAAGAAGACAAGATGGTTCCTACTAATTACAAACAAATGAAATATCACACGTTTTACCGGTTTTGAGCGTAGTTATCCGCCATATCGTAATTTTTTTATGCACTGACAACAATGTTACACTTTCACTGAATTTAACTACGTAAGAATGGACTATGGACAAATTGAAATAAAGCTGTTTCAAGGCAAGGAAAGACAGGTTTATGTTCTGATCAACTCGAAAGATGCTACGTCACTACGAAAGCTTGGCTACTGCGTATAAAAATTTGACTTACTATGGCTGTCTTGATAATGATACAGCTGGATACTCGCGTTTTTTGGTAATTTCATCAATCGTTCTTCTGAATTAATTAAAAGGTTTTCCCACTTCTCTTTCTCGGTTGAATTGCATCCACATGAAAAAATGAAACAGTTATTAGAAGAAGCAAAGAAAATTTTTTAAACACATACATGAAATGATTTTTTGATCAAGTCCCTGTTCGGGCGCCAAGTGTAGCGTTGCTCTTGGGGCACATAAATAAAAAGAATTGTTACTTTTTTTTTTAATGTCGAAAAAATGAATATTTTGGTGGGCCACTTGGCAACAGAATCAGGGATTTATTACGCTATTATAATAACATACGTTGACCATTAAATACCTGAATAAGAGCAGCATATTGATATATATATATATATATATTTGAGATCGCTCGGAAGAAACATTATCATTTCTGTGCATTTTTATAGTCGCGATGTAGTCATACCCGGATCAACACTAAGGGACCAGAAGATTTATAGACTTTAAAAGAAATGCAACACTACACAATTAAAAAGAGTTGGTTCAGAAATAATAGGAAAACGATAAAGTTCCTTCTGCCTCATGCTGCGTTCGGCCCATCAGCGTGATCGTAATTTCTGATGAAGTAACACAAAAATAATTATCATTCAGTTAAATCAGGAGATGGAATCATCAAGGTTAATTTACGAAAATAAGCACACTTATCTTTAACACACGTTTTTTTAATGCTACGTACCTTTTCATATTAAATTACAATAGATGACCATTGTGGTTAAATACTTTATACATAACAGTCAAAATGTCCTCTTGATTCTGTCTGTTCGATATCAGTTACAAGAAACTACATCTTTTGTGATTGGAAAAAATAACAATTAGCATATTCACTCAATATTTTCACATCAAATATAATATACAGTTGTGGAACGCAGCAAGTCCGCGTCCGCCTCTCATGGAATACAAACAGTAAAAGGTGAGGCGCGAAAAGCCTCATTTGTCTTGAAACAACAGAATTCTTTTTTTATACCATTAATCGATACATGTACATAGAGATTTACTGGCACCGCGCAAGAAGGGCAAAGATAAAGAATAATAGATTCTGTCGCTGCTATGCGATGATTCATTTCTTTTACTTTACAATTTTTCGATAACTTTAGGCCATCAGGCGTTTACTATTGAGCGTATATTAATGTTTGTGAGGCGAAAATTACTAATATTACACTGCCTCCCATGAGGAGGGAAGGAATACCGAAGGTATTACTTTCATCCTCATGCACATTGGAATATTTGTAATTTTTCGAGTGTAACATACAGGTTATTAAAAGTTTCATTTTATATTCATTCCATAATAAAAGAATTAACGTTTCAATTTGTAATTACTGACGGTGGATCATTGTGAATTTGTTCTGTATGTCTATCAGTGTTTGTATGGATTCAGTCTATCTTGATGATTCTTAAAATTAAGGCTATAAGTACACATATTTACAAGATTTATAAGGAAATGGTTGGTTGACCCGCTTTTTATCGTGACGGTTCTAAACAGTTTACCATTAATTACATTTGCGTCAACATTGTGTATCGTTATAAAACTAACTTGACTGAAAGTCTGTTGGATTAGCTCCTCCTGCCTACACTGGGAAATTTTTGTCTTTTGGAGTTTATTGTATCGATCATGTATAAAGTGAAATAACCAATGCTCCCTCGAATAATGATATATGTGAAACAGGCCGATTAAACGCCATGACAAAGATTAGGCTAGTCTAGCTTTATAGCTTATGGTCCTCTTCGTCGTTCATAAACTAATTTATTAGGTCTACAACTTTGCTTTCGCCACTTACAACAGATGGTAGCAGCGGAAAATGGTGGTGCAGCTGGCAGCTAGCAAGTGTCACAAAATAAACTGCATCTGTGAGCATAGCGCCATCAGAATATTTGTCTGTTTGTGATGGCATCATAAAGATAATCTCGACGGAATATGTCAACTTCCGTGCGCAGCTCTAGTCGTCTGTTATAAGTAATAATTTTCTGCGTTAACATGAAGAAATCTGCGGCAGAGGACCATCAAATGCTGCGTAAGATCTATGGTGAGTTACCTATTAGAGAATGGTCTCTGTAATTCAGAAACGGTGATTCTGACATCGAATACCGGAGCGGCGATGGAAGAGAAAAGGTTTTCGTAGCTATTGGAACCGACGGAAACAACCACAGGAGATTGTTCTCGAAAGCAATTGATGCATTTGAGCCCAATCCTGGAAGACAAATGACCACAATACATTGACAGTCATGAAAATGTGATTTTGCAGCGTGACTGTGCCACGGTTTGATGAAGACTAGTTAAGAAATGATGAAAATACAGAACAATAGTGTAAAACTATTTTGGCAGACAGACTTAACGAAGCCAAAGATTGCGTAGGAGAGGATACTGAAGAAAGATTGAAACGGTCAGTGAGACTGCTGAAACTATTCAGGCTAGAAAGAAGAAATCGAGATCCCAGGTCTGGTTTAATGAAGATTGTAGGATGAAGACAGAAGACAGAAGAAAGGAATGACCCAATATAATGAATGCTGGAGAGGAGAACAAGAAACACTGTAAAAGAATACCAGGAAAAGAGAAGTACATAAGGAACATAGGAGGAAAAAGAGAGAATTTGAAAAACGGTGGACTGATGAGTTGGAAGAGAGAAAGACTGCTCAGGAAACAAGGAAAATATATATGTGGGTGAAAGATATAAAGAAACGATCCGAACTCAGAGCAATTACCTGTAACAGGAGGAATTCTGATTAGAGGAAAAGATCAGTTTTAGACAGATGGGTGGAATATTTTAGTGTACTGAATACAGAAACGGAAAACGAAGGTGAGGTTCATGCTAGTATCGTAGAGGAGCTGCAGCAAGAAGTAAACAAAGGAGAAGAGTACCGGGTATCAGCAGACGGAGCATCACTGAAGAAGTTAACGGTAGTATCAGGACTCTTAAAAACAATAAATCTCCGGGAGAAGACAATACTACAACAGAAATGAGAACATATGGCTGAGAAAATCTAATAAGGGTTATGTATGAAATTATAGTGGAAAGAAAATATTGCTGAACAATGGAATAGATTAATACTCTGCTCTATGCAGAAGAAACACGACAAAGCCGACCGTGCGAGTTATAGAGGAATTTCAATGCTCGATATAGTATATAATGTAATAGGAAAAAACATGGTTGGCCCTCTAACAGGATATGTATAAATCTAAGATACTACCAGTGAGGTTTCAGAACTAATAGATCAACTACAGATAAGATTTTTACTATCAGGCAGATCCTTGAAAGATTTTATGTGTATAACCGCGATGTCTACCAGCTGTTCATTTATCTCAAACAATGATAAAATCAAAAGGGATGAACTCTCGAATGCAATGCAAGAGGCAGGCGTACCCAATAAACTGGGAAGACTAGTTCAAACGACTTGAGAAGAATAGTATCTAAAGCAAAGATTGAGGGAGCATTATCAACGGCATTTGAAGTTAACCGAGGACTGCGACATGGTAATGTGCTCTCCATTATTCTGTTCAATGTCGCCTTGGACAGGGTAATACGAAAGACACAAAGCGGCAACCCTGGGGGACCACTGTTTAATAGACTGACACAACGATCGTCCATATGCAGATACACTGAAGAGCTAAAGAAATTGGTACACCTGCCTAAAATCGTGAAGGGCCCCCTTCAGCACAAACAAGTGCCACAACACGACGTGTCATGGACTTGACTAATGCCTGAAGTGGTGCCGGATGGAACAGACACCATGAATCCTGCAGGGCTACACATAAATCCGTAATAGTACGAGGAGGCGGAGATCTCTTCTGAACAGCACGTTACAAGGCATCCCAGATATGCTCAATAATGATCATATCTGGAGATTCTGGTGACCAGCGGAAGTGCTTAAACTCAGAAGAGCGCTCCTAGAGCCAAGCACTCTGTAGCAATTCTGAACGTTTGGGGTGACGCATTGTCGTGCTGAAATTGCCCAAGACCGTCGGAAGGCACAATGGACATGAATCGATGCAGGTGTTCAGACAGGATGCTTACGCACTATGTCACCTGTGAGAGTCGTATCTACACGTATCAGGCACGAATACAGAGCTGCACACTCTCCACACCATTACAGAGCCACCAACAGCTTGAGCAGACCGCTGCTGACATGCAGAGTCCATGGATTCATGAGGTCACCTCCATACCCGTACACGTCCATTCGCTCGATACAATTTGAAACGAGACTCATGCGATCAGGCAAAGTGTTTCCAGTCATCAACAGTCCAATTTCGGTGATGAAGGCTAGTGGTAAACTTTGTGTCGTGCAGTCATCAAGGGAACAGATTGGGCCTTTAGCTCCGAAAGTCCATAATGGATGATGTTTCGTTGAATGGTTCGTACGCTGAATCTTGTTGATGGCCCAGCAATGAAATCTGCAGCAATTTGTGAAAGGGTTGCACTTTTGTCACACTGGACGATTCTCTTCAGTCATCGTTGGTCCCGTTCTTGTAGGACCTTTTCCCTGCCGCAGCGATGTCGGAGATTTGATGTTTTACGGGATTCCTGATACACACGGTATGCTCTTGAAATTGTCGTACAGAATAATCCCCACTTCATCGCTACCTCGGAGATGCTGCGTCCTATCGCTCTTGCACCGAGTATAGCAACACGTTCTCACTCACTTAAAACTTGATACTCTGCCATTGTAGCAGCAGCAACCGAACTAACAACTACGCCAAACACATATTGTCTTATACAGGTGTTTCCGACCGCAGCGCCGTATTCTGCCTGTTTACATATCTCTGTAATTGAATACGTATGCCTATACCAGTCTTGTTTTGGTGTTAGAGTGTATAATGATTTGTTATCCAGGAGGAAACGGGACCTGAGAGAAAAAGTTAAAAAATTAGAAAGATATGGAGCGGAGATGTGGCTGACAATTAATTAGTCAAAGACCAAGTGTATGTTAACATCTAGGAAAAGGTATGGTGAAGGACAAATAAGCATGACTTTGAATGGGGGGGGGGGGGGGAATATGAGCACTGTGAGAGCTTAAAATATCTTGGGCCCCTGGTAACTGAGAATAATCTTATGGGAGAAGAAATACATACATGAATTGCGGCTGGTAACAGGAGTTACACTGCATGGATTAAGGTATTAAAAGCAAGAAGCCTTAGTAGGAATCTGAAGCTGACTGTGTATCCTACAGCAGTGACACCTGTGGTGATGTATGTTTCGGAGACTTGGACGATAAGGCAAAACGATGGGGAGTTGTTGCAGAGATAGGAAAGGAAGATACTAAGCAAAATCTACGGACAAATGGATGATAGGGGAGCTTTGGTGAATCGGAAATAATGAGGAGATCAGAGAGGTGTATAACAAAGCAGGTATTGTGACACAAATAAAGAATAATAGACTAAGTTAGTCGGGAAGTACACAAAGACTGGTGAAGATCAGGACAGCCAAGAAACAGCCAAGGAAGTTTTCAAAGGAAAACCAGGGGGACGCCATCTAAGGGGCAGCCCAAGAATCACATGGCTAGATAACGTGGAGGAGGACTTGAGAAGAGTGGGAGTCAGAAGATGGAGAGCCGAGGCACCCAGCAGAGAAGATTGGGCGTAGATTGTCCAGGAGGCCAAGGCCCTACATGGGCTGTACCACCAATTAGTAAGCAAGTAAGTAAGATGTATGGTGATGGACCTTTTAGTGAAAGTACTTGTAGAGAATGCTTACAGCGCTTCAATAACCGTGATTTTGACGTCGGAGACCGGCATAGCGGTGGAAGTGGGAAGCATTTCAAAGCGACTGACACCGAGTGGAAACAGTCACAAGAGGTACTTGTCGAAAGCAATTGATATTTTTGAGCGGAACACTGGAAGGCAAACGGCCACAGTACAGAGAAAGGCATGAAAAGGTGATTTTGCATCATGACAGCGCTCGACCTACTGTCGCAAAACCCGTCAGAACGTGCCTGGAAACGTTGAAATGGGAAGTAATAACCCACTTGCCGTAATCTGCAGACATTGCTCCTTCTGACTACCACCTTTCTTGGACATTTACACAAGACCTGGCTGACCAGTGCTTCCGGTCATATGAGTAAATGCAAAATCAGATCGATTCATGGATCTCCTCAAAAGATGCCCAGTTCTTCCGCCGTGGGATTCCTATGTTATCCGAGAGACGGGAGAATGTGGTGACCCGCGGACGATTTTCGAATGTGACGAGACCTGAAATGTTGCAAAATTTATGGAAAGAATTTTTGGTTAGAGTTACATAATTTATTGAACAGCACATGGTTGGCTGTGCTTGAGATCTGTAAGCGTACCTGGCGCTGTACTAACATCAGCACGCTGCCGAGGCATTTACCAGCGCCAGGGAGCACTGAACTGTGTGGAGCGACATCTTCTGTCAAAAAAGTCGTTTGTAACGCTGCCCAGCGTTGAAAGCCATCTAACGCTGGTAAAAAGCTTTCCTGTGTGCTGCTGTTCGTACCTAATCGGTTATCATTGCTACAGCTGTCAAACCCGACCAGTCACGGAATACTCATGAAATTATATGACTGTATCCCGACACATATGTGTTTAACGAGTTTAACATTATACTGAAAGTGCCTACAAAGAGGAAACATCGAGGTATAGAAAGTAAAAATAAAATAGATATAAAAACAACCAAAGCAGGAAGCCAATTTATTTCAAGCGGTTTACCACTGGCGAGGAACCTGTTGCAACTAAAAGCTATTAAATGAGATTGTAGCCTAATCGGATTTTGGGATTTTTTTTAACATTGTTGTTTGTTATCTTCTAGTTTTTTAGCGAGCAGAGAGTGCTATTTGTCGCTTATCGATTAATATCTAATTGCTTGGTATATATTTAGGACTATATTATTTTACGAAACTATGATGTCATATTGCAATTCATTGCCTTTTATGTTTAGTCTTGCTGATCTGTGGCCCTACCCGTTACCACTCTCTCATTTTTTTACGTATCCCAGTATTTTGTTTCTTATAGCAACTTCGTAAGTCAACTGAAGCGTATGTATATCTTTTGCTTTCTCGCTGGTGTGGTACTTATTCCGTCCCACTGATCTAACGAACATCTTGCTGCGGTACCAGCTGATGCTACGTGCGTCCCTCTAGTGCAATAGATTTGGTATTTAATTTAGGCCACGTCTCTTCGCGATTTTGGTTCCTGTTTAGGCACATATCGATAAAAATACCAGTACAGAGTCTGTTTCTGACGTATATGTATTACCGTGTTTGGCATTTTGTGACCTCAGCGTAAATACGTGCTTCTTGGAGCCATGTTATCCGTTGCTTATTGAGGAACAGGTCATCTGAAGACAGCTTTCATTTTGTTGTAGTTTTGTTCTACCGTAACCTTTTTCTTTTGCACACGTGGCGAAGAGCATTACCATTGCAAGGCAAATGGTCACATAATGTTTTATTTTTCATTGATGTACATGAAACAACTTTAATTTGCAGACGTTCGTGGCTCTGTATTCGTTGTGGTTGATTTGTAGGGAACTGACAAGGAAAAGGCGACGTTGCCTATAATGTCCCGCTATAAGTTTCAGTTACAATTTAAGAAACTTCTTCCTATACTCGAGTTGAAAAACTTGTTTAGCATTATTAGTGGAACATAATTCTTAAATATGATGTGGTGCATTTTATCACGTGTTTCTATGCGAAGTTATTAATCGAACAATAATGTTGTATTATAATATGGTAACATAAAGGCGTTATGACAAGTGAAACGCAGATGAATTGGACATAGTTGTAACAGTATATCTAAGTGGCAATCATAGATTAAATGTATATGAACAAATATAAAATGTCCCTAAGCTAAACAGTTTGAGACACGCTGAAAATGTGAAGGAAAACGCCAACGGGCATGTTAAAATGTTTCCCAACAAAGCTGAAAACGAATTGGCATGACATACTCTTAAATTCTAAGAGATTATGGTCCATTTAAGCTTCTCGGACGTAATAAAACTTGCGTTAGACTTCGCAGAACGAGTCTGCTTGTCCCATAGTTTCGATCCAAAAGGAGCAACGACAGACAAAAACAATGCTGAAGCTGTCCATCAAATCAAAGATGAAGAAAATTAGAACTACAGTTCGACCTGTGAAATGGAAGTGTATCGGAGATTGCGGGAGACCATTACAGCGACTCATTCCTAAAACACAGAAATGGTGTAGTGAGTTTTTGATGAAGACCAAATGGAAGAAGTGACCAGACGCATGAAATAAGAAAATGTGGGCTCCTGCCAAGTGTAAAGGGGCAAGGAACGCAGGGAAGAAGTTGTATCCCGATGCATACAAATAGTGTTTTAAGAACTAAAACTTCGAACATTACCTTAAACTTTGACTAATACGTATCTTTAAGTACAGAGATATAGTTTACAAGGGAATTACAAATTAAGATACCAGATTCTCAATTTCTTCAGCCTGTAGATGTTTATAAAATTAAGTGCAGTGTGTTTAGCTTTCCAAGAGTTTGAGTTCCTTAAATCAGACAACGAGAACAACATCCTACAGTTGAGGATGACAATGTTTAAATAATTTTATAACGCAATTTTCAGTCTATAGCGAATAAAATATCAAATGTGGTACAATTCAGACAACTCTCATGTGCTTGTTCAGGTTATTGTGTGCAGTCCTAAGGATAAGATTATTTTAATAATTACGAAATAATTTATCGCTCCTTTTGCTTAATTTCAGCAGATTCGCTATCAATTGTACTATTTATTACAATTTCCACGATTGTAATTTCGACTTTCGATCATTTTAATGTGGTTGAATGTGCTGAAAATACAGCAGCTATCAGTAAAACGAATAAAAATAGTTTAAACCTGTTTTCACTTTATTAATGTTGACAACTGCTGTGTTCTCAGAACAAACAAAGATTTATCGTTTCTGTTTCGTTGGTACGGAACTCAGTAAGAAATGCGAGACTGCGTTGCAGCTTACGTCTACTCACAGGTTACAACTGGAATACTTATTTGTTTGTGTGAAACACATCAGCAGGTAACCTTAAGTGGGACAAAGAAACGTACATCTACATCTACATACATTTAGCGCAAGCCACCGTGCGGTGCGTAGTGGAGAGTACCCTCGTACCCTGTACCAGTACTACTCATCTCCATTTCTGTTCCACACGCAGACAAAACGAGGCGGCTGTGCTCAGATGAACCGAAAGTTACGACCACGTGCTCAATAGCCTGTCTGTTCGTCTCTGGAACGAAATACATCACTCATTCTGCGTATAAGGGATCCGGCAGTTTGTTGGTAGGTTTGTGGATGTATGTGGCATTCTATGTCTACGGACAGATCATGTAACTCGCACAAATAACGAGCCGCTGCTTTACATACAGGATGATGGGGCCAGATATCGACTCAGATGGGTACCATGGGATTTACATCAGGCAATTTTGGTCGTCTAGACGTTTACGTGAGTTCGCTCCTCAAACCATTGTAGTAAGGATCTTGTTCCGAGACACGAGCAGTTATACTGCAGGAAGATGACATCGCCGGCGGGAAAGACATCAAGCGTTAAGGGATGCAGAGGGGAATGTCTTCCACAGCAAAATACTGCTCCCACCAACCTGTGTCCGTGCTGTGCTGCACGTCTCGAGCCGCGGTTCACTTCGATGACGGCACGTGTGGAGACAACCAGTGACTCAGTGTGGCAAAAATGTGATTCACCGTATGGGTCGAGGCGTTTATATTAATCGGCTGTAGAATCTCAATAGCCCTTTGCTCATTGCAATCATAACTGACAATGTCGTTGGATCAACATGCGAAAATGTAGGCGTGATCCACTGCGGAGCTCCATGTTGAACAACATATGATGAACGGGGTGCTCCGAAATACCTTTGCGTGCACCAGCATTCTACTCTTTCGGCAGATATGTCACAGATCGTCATTTATCATACTTTATATAACACGCTTTAAAGTTCCTCCATGAGAAGAAAGTCGCTTTCCCTCCAGGAAGCATCTCCGTAATACTTGCGTATTGTTCGGACCTAGCAGTGACAAATCTAGCAGCGTGTCTCTGAATTGCTTCGATGTCCTCGTTTTTAATCCGACCTACGTATCCAAACCAAATAAGCAGAATTCAAGAGTAGCTCGTACTAGTGTCCTACATGCGGTCGCCTTTAAGGATGAATCACAATTTCCCAAAATTCTCCCAATGAACCGAAGCTATATATATAGATATTTAAACGTCAATGTCTCAAGCAGGTCACTAATAATGCTGTATCCGAAAATTACAGGTTTCTTTTTCCTACTCATCCGTATTAACTTACATGCAGCTCTAGATGTCATTCATCACACCAACTAGAAATTTCGTCTGAGTGATCTTGTATCTTCTTACAGTCAGTCAACTTCGACACCTTCCAGTACAACACAGCAATATCACCAAACAACTGCAGATTGCTGCTCACCCTCTTCACAGATCATTTACGAATATAATAATTAACAATGGTTCTGTCTCACTTCCCTGGGGCACTCCTGACGATGCTCTTGTCTCTTATGAAAATTCGCCGTTGAGGACAACATACTGGGTTCTATTAGTCTTCGAGCCACTCGCATATCTGGGGATCTATTCCATATGGAATCTGCCTGTTTCCCTTATCCGTAATTCGCAGTATTGCACGTGAGAAAAGAGCAAGCTGAGTTTCGCATGAGCGATGCTTTCGAAAACCATGCTGACCCGTGGACATAAGCGTGTAGGCATCAAGAAAATTTATTGTATTCAAACCGGGAATACGTTCACAGATTCTGCAGAAAGCCGATGTTAGAGATATTGGTATGTAAGTTTGCGAGTCCTTTCGTCTGCCCTTTTTTTATAGTGTAGTCAAATTCACAAACCACCCATTAACCCGTATCTTACCCAAAACCACCTTCCATTCAACAGCAGATTGAAGCTTAACATGTTACCGTCGGCATAGCTTCCTTCTCGGTATATCCCCGCTGTCTTTCTTCCGTCCACCGGGGAATCAGTATTTCTGGCTCATAGTCAAGACTGTCCCAGATTCCCTCCAAACTACCCATTTCTTTAATTATTCCCTTAAACTCATCTGCTAACTTTTCAATACTATTTCTTTCTCTTCCCCGGAGCAGTCATCTTGATCCTCCGATATTACTGCATCATAACTAGTTGACTTGTACTACTGTTTGTTTATCATTGTTTCGATTCGAAAGGAATGAAACATTACGTGATAATTATTTAACACAATTTTGATAGCACCGGCATTACTGTAACAGTACACATTCACTTTCTTTAGTATTGGTAGTAGCAGTATTGATAACATTAGTGTTATGAGGTGCAATTCATGAACTAGGCCAAGTTCAGCGTTAACTCCCCTAAGACGGTTTAGATGTTAGAAAGGGCTGAATTCCTTACTATTGCCTCGTAAAATAAGTATGTAAATAAATTAATTAACAAATAATTCAGTTTTCTTTAGAAAATATCCTATAATTGTAGTTATAGCACGTAAGTTGTTAGCTGCACCAAAAATTCCTTACACAGGTATATCTCGAATGATATATGTTGGCCTACAGCCATATAATCACTAGAACTCTTAGGAAAATCAGCGTTACAGTTAATGATCGTCAGTTTTCCATTTTCGTTATTCTTAGTTACAAAAAATCGCTATCGAACATTGTACAAGTTTTGATATCAGATAAATTCATCCCCTAAGCCTGGAGGTATTATTAAATTTATCTGCTTAGTAACAGACTTTTCGAACGTTCACCAGCGCGTACAACTAAGTACTGCTCTTCACAGAACTAGTTTTCAGGGATATCTGCCCAAAACTATGTTTCACATAAACATGTGGTTACGGGCGGCTCAGTTACTTGAGTACGAAAATAGCACCTATGTTCAAGAAAGAAAATCGTATCAGAGTCATTTAAAAATATTTTCAACTCAGCTTCATTAATACTGAGGTGATAAAGGTCACGGGTTAGCGATATGTACGTACAGAGACGGTGTTAGTGTGGCGTGCACAAGGTGTAAAAGGGCAGTGCATTGACGGATCTGTCGTTTGTACTCAGATGATTCATGTGAAAATGCTTCCCTTTGAACGTGGGAAAGTAACTGGTGATTCACGCATGGGATATTCAACTTCGGTAATCTTCAGGGAATTCCGTATTCAGAGGCCCACAATTTGCTGGAGTACGCCTTCGCCAGCACACCGGTCGGCACTGGGAAACACTGGACAGCAGGCTCTGAACTAGGCGTCCCGATGAGGAGAGGAGATCAGGACACGGCCCCAGGGAACGCGCCGATGGCGCCCCCTGGGCCGCGTGCATATAGGCAGCCGTCGACGACCGGCCTGTCTCCCTCGTCAGCCCCCCTTTTCTCCCCTCATCTGTCCGGGTCCACCCCCCACCCCCATCCCTCCATCGGCCATAGGTTGTGGTGTCTCATCTCCGTGATAATTTTTTAGTGTAGTGTTTACGTGAGTGTTTAGTGTTGAATTTCCGCCATTTCAAAATTTAAAAGGTCACCGTTTCTATCGCCTGCTTTTATTGTTTATTATATTCTTATCACATTTTTAAATATTTTGTAGGCTGAAGAGCGACGTACTAAGCTGCTACCAGCCCACTCCATGGAGGGGGGGGGGGAGATCGAAACCCAATTCAGAAAAAAAACAGCTCTCCCATTCTCTCATCTAGGTATACTGCCTTGCTATGTCGCATCGAGACTCAGCTGGCATTGCGCCTCAATATGCCACACTGTGCTCTAGTCTTACACATCAATAGTCGTCGTCTCGCACCTTCGCTAGCTATGATAATCGTTAGACATAGTATTTTGATTGCTGTTAACCAAAGAACTTCAGATTGGACATCATTCAAATTAAGCACCACGTGTGCATTTTTTGTTGTAGTGAGAGGAAACCGTCCACCCACCTATCATTCCACCCTCCCCTCACGCAGCCAGGAATCACGAAACATCACGGGAGGGCACAGCCGCAATAAGTGGCGACGATTCTGATCAACAAGTTTTATTTAATTATCATGTGTTCTAGGTTGCTGCCGGGGAGCTGTCGTTAATGATTCTACACGCAAAAAAGAGTTTTGCATCACCCTCGTTCCCAGGACTCTTGAAGATAGAAGTTGACTGTGGATATTTTATCACAGACACAGTCCCTTTGACTGCCATTAAACTCGGCCAAAGGTGTAAACAACCATGCATGAGCAGCGCCTATTAGACGGAGAGGGTCTGACAGCCGATCAGTTCCAGTCATTCCACCAGGAAAGAGGTACATGGATCGTGTGGTCTGTAGTTCAATCATGCCTACACAGTAAATATTGCAGTCCGACCACGTCCGCATTTTTACTTTGCGCCAGGAAAGACTCTCAACAAGGGAAGTGTCCAGGCGTCTCGCAGTGAACCAAAGTGATGTTGTTCGGATATGGAGGAGATTCAGAGAGACAGTATCTGTCGATGACATGCCTCGCTCAGGCCGCCCAAGGGCTACTACTGCAGTGGATGACCGCTACCTACGGATTATGGCTCGGAAGAACCCTGACAGCAACGCCACCAAGTTGAATATTGGTTTTCGTGCAGCCACAGGATGTCGTGTTACGACTCAAACTGTGCTGCATGATGCGCAACTTCACTTCCGACGTCCATGGCGAGGTTCATCTTCGCAACCACGACATCATGCAGCGCGGTGCAGATGGGCCCAACAACACGCCGAATGGACCGCTCAGGATTGGCATCACGTTCTCTTCACCAATGAGTGTCGCATATGCTTTCAACCCTACAATCCTCGGAGACGTGTTTGGAGGCAACCTAGTCAGGCTGAACGCCTTAGACACATTGTCCAACGAGTGCAGCTAGGTGGGGACTCCCTGCTAAAATTAAATGTCATGTAACTAGGGTCTCCCGTCGGATAGACCGTTCGCCGGGTGCAAGTATATCGATGTAACGCCACTTCGGCGATTTGTGCGTCGATGGGGATGAAATGATAATGATTAAGACAACACAACACCCAGTTCCTGTGTGGAGAAAATCTCCGACCCAGCCGGGAATTGAACCCGCACCCTTAGAATTGACATTCTGTCGCGCTGACCACTCAACTACTGGGGGCAGACTATTCCCTGCTGTTTTGGGGTGGCATTATGTGGGGCCGATGTACGCCGCTGGCAGTAATGGAAGGCGCCGAGAGGCTGTACGATACGCGAATGCCATCCTCCGACGGATAGAGCAGCCATATCGGCAGCATATTGGCGAGCCATTCTTCTTCATAGACGAAAATTCGCGCCCAGATCGTGCACATCTTGTGAATGGCTTCCCTCGACTAGAGTGGCCAGCATGTTCTCCAGACATTAACCCTATGGAAAATGCCTGGAATAGATTGAAAAGGGCTGTTTATGGACGAGGTGACCCACCAACCTTTCTGAGAGCTCTACTCAGAATCGCCGTTGAGCAGTGGGACAATGTGGACCAACAGTGCCTTGATGAACTTGTGGATAGTATCCCACGACAAATACAGGCAAGCATCAATGCAAGAGGACGTGCTACTGGATATTCGAGGTACCGGCGTGTACAGCAGTCTGGGCCACCACCTCTGAAAGTGACGCTGTCTGGTTGTACAACATGCAATGTGTGGTTCTCATGATCAATAAAAAAGGCGGAAATGATGTTTATTTTGATTTCTATTCCAATTTTCTGTACAGGTTCGCGAACTCTCGGACCCGAGGTGATGCAAAACGTATTTGATGTGTGTAGATCGATTACAAGTACAGGATATAGTATGACAGTTGTTTGAATAGGTTGGCCATCTACGAGAAAGTGTGTATCTCTACATGACACAACGTGAATTGATTCATTTGGGTTGAGTGAGACATGGTGGACTGTGTCATGGGAAGCATGGAGGTCTCGATATGGATACCGTTTCATTGATGTTTCGCTGTGTTTAATGATGGTTTCTCCAACTGACTTGGTGTTTAAGACTGTGTTGGTCCCTTTCCTCTACGCAGCAAAGCAACTAGCAGTCATTTTCATGTCCGAGATTAACTCTAGTATAATTTTTGTGAATAGCTTCTTTGAACTGCAGTCACTCATGTTTGACGTCCAACTGAAGACAGTGACGAAACATCGCTTACTACGTCAGCTAGGGGCCGTGGCCTACTTCTGTTGACGCATGCTGTTGGTTCCTGTACGTCCATGTAACATTTGAACCTCTTCGTCAACCTTCCGTCTTCTTCTGACGAACACAGCTTCTCTGTCGTCTCTCTAAAAACATTCGAGTTTCTGTTTCTAATCTTTACTCTGTCACTTAAATGCAATAACTTATTGTGTGCCTTAAGAATTATAAATTTCCTACAATTTGTATCTTCGTTTAAGTAAATCATTTCAGTCTTGCTATTAACAGTTACCATTTGCGTGAAAGTTTAACTTAGTGAAGAAAGAAGAGTAGCTTTGATTTGTGCCCTTCGGTTTCCAGCGATGGGGGGTTACATGTTGGTTTTGAGAGAAGCTGACCGAACTGTAACTGGATACACCGCACAAGAGACTGGAATACGTCCACCTTTGTACGCCTTGGCTGTATTGTACAATACTATGCAAGGTAAAATTTTGAAGAAATGAAGTCCCATTCTTTACATCACTAAGACTTTTAATAACTACCTGAGACTCTGGTAAAAATTAATGTAATAGCCATGTATTCTACAAGTTCGCAATCATAGCAACACTTGTAGAATGTTAGTGCAGGACAACCCATAATCACCAATACTGCTGTCATAATATTTAATTCACTGTTCATTTTTTTTCAGAGAAATTCCCAGAAAATCAACAAAATTACGGTGCAAGTTTTAACGAAAGACGACGAGGCCAATAGCATCCGCGTGTCCAAGGGAACGACGCCGCAAAGTTAATGAGTTGGACTCTGGCTGCGAGCCAGTCGTCAGAAGTGGCGCAGCTCTACCGTTTCTGAGGTGCGGAGAGACGAACCCAGGAGTAGCCGGTACAGGACAGGAGCTGTCTGCGCCGCCTCCCTGGAAAGCGCGTGCGAGGCCACTGTCACCATTAACACCAGTGACGACTGCCACAGTATATGCTAAATAAGTCTCTCCACGAGCTGTTTCTGGTGCTGTAATAAAACAGCGGCAACTGTATTCCAAGATATACTGCACAGCGCTGTCACCATGAATAAAACTGAGAATATCTGCTGGACCGAAACGACCTCCTGGGACAGGTGGCACAGTGCGGAGTAGACGCTCCTCAGCTTCCGGTAGCGGTCCGCAAGTGGTCGCCGCTGTCATCTGACTCGGGCTGTAGCTCTCAGACACTGGTTCAGCTGGCGTAACTCACTCCTCACAAGGAGAACGAGGCCCGCATACCTGGCAACAGCGGTAAGTGCAATACAACATGAGAGCAGTGGTAACATGTATGTCCATTTCACTTCGTTCGTCAGACATTTCAACGTCACAGCGGCCACACGTTGCGCGAGAGAGCCTGCATACACCACTTTGCAGGAGATCCTCACTGCCGCAGTGGAGAATTGGCGCGACCACAGGATGCCACTGTCCCGATAAAACAACAGAGTGAGCATCTTCTGGTACTTGTAGGTGTTTCGAAACAGGTCTGCGGCGATCGATATGGCCGTGGTGGAGTCGTATGTCGTCACATAGCCTAACAACCACGTGAAGGTAATGGAGTCCTTTTTTCTTGCGTTCGTAGCTTGCAACCAGTCCTCCACATGCGCAGTTATTACTAGGTTCATGACGAGAACAAAAGCTGCGTATAGAGTACCAGAACGTGTTCTCCGTAGCTCACACTTCTCAATGTCGACAGTGAACGGCGTCAGCCTGAAAACCCTGCAGACGGCGTGATATCGCGCCGCAGAGCTTGAGAGGTCTCCTCTATTCGCCATTTCAGCATCGGCTACCACTCCAGGATGCCTAAGTTACCTGTGATGAAAGAGAAAAGTTCTCTAGTTATGGTAAGCAACCTGCTTGCATTACAGAGAGATTTAATTAAAATTAACGACATACGACTGATCAACAAAGCACACTCAATCTGAGATAGCACTTCGAACGTAAATGAGTCAAGGTTCCACAAATCAATAGGAGATCAATGGAGTAAACATAGTCATGATTAAAAAACTCCTTCATAGTCACGATTTTCCGGCATCTGAAATCGATACAAAGGTACGATCATTATAGCAAAACAAAACTTGACCATCCAGTTCAGTTGCTGCATCTTGCAGACCGCAAATAGTGAATACTGAGAACTCGAATCACTCACGTATAAGTTCTTGTGTAGACCTATATTCAACAAAGTCAGTAAGACTGACCCTGCCGTAATATATTTATTAAATACTACAAGTATAGTTATTGTTACGCAAAAACCACCTATCAAGCTCATAGCAAAGTTTACTGTTACGAATATCTTTAAGAAGTCTTGCTTACATCTCAGACAGAGTCTGAAAGATTTCAAAATTTTGGGTAAAGTAACAAAATAAATGAAAGTAAATAAGACAGTAAAGATGGAGAGTTAAGAGAATATATTGGATCGTAATCGGAACCATTACAGACGGCGCACTAAATCAGCTGACGAGGGAATTGGCGGTTGCCACTTGAAGGAGTAATGTCGACAGTCATCAGGGTAAGCGAAGCAAGCCTACATCATCTGGCTGAACAGAAATTCGTGTTCCTTGCCCCCTATACATGAGTTTAGTATTCCAAACATTATCGGAAGTTTTTTTGCCAATATGGTATGACAGTAAACTGATCTTCTTTGTTATCATGTTTCCTCGTTAGTGTGATGCTGCCTTTTATTTTATTTTCCTTCCATTTCGGTGTAGCTTTTTAATAAAAGTTTTGTCGTGTAAAGTGGAATAGTAGCCATAGTTTTCTTCTGTTTTTGGTATTTAAGTTAGCTCTAAAAAGTTTATTTTATTTCGGTGCTCATGCTCGATTGTACATACATTTTTGAGTGAAATCAGATAATGGAATGACAATATGGGAAGAACAGATTGCTGCTCATCACACAGACGAGGAATTGAGCTGCAGACAGGCACAATGAAAAGACAGACTAAATCCTGAGTTTCAAGACGAAGTCCATCTTCAGAAGTAGAAAACACACACATATTCAGTCAAGCATAGTCCACACAGACATGGCCACTGACAGTAGGACCTGACTCATGCTATGTCGTACTCAGGCGCCTAGGGACAGTGGTAATGTCTGTGTGAGTTGTGCTCGTATGAATGCGTATGTGTTACTTATTTCTGAAGAGGAATTTTGCTTTAAGGCTCAGTTTTGTAACAGTCTGATCGAACCTCTCTGTGACCCAATGCCTCCTCATGTAGTGAGCAGCAATCTATCCTTTCCATATTGCTTATATTTTTGTATAATTTGTTCGTTTCAGTAGAATATATCTATTTATTTGTCTGATCGGTCTTGCAATGTTAGGGTGTTATCTACATACCTGTACAAGAAATAAATATTATTAATCCATGTGAGATGGTATGAGGAAATTAGTTCTCAGTATGGTGTAGTAAAATACTAGCTAGTGTACCAACAAGGTAGTTTCCTATTACTAAACCGTATTCTAGCACATGTAGTTGGTTATTGGACGTGGAATATTTATGGGAGAGCTATAATTTTAGTGAAATAATGAAATTCGTCTACAAATATTGCGTTCATCTGACGATGAGTGCATTATATTTGACATTTTCAATGGTGTCATCAACTGCTACGTTGGTGATCATGTTGATTACATTCAACAAAATGTTTTAATTGGTGTAGAATATCGATGTCTATAATTTGTGATATCATTTCGCTCAAACTATTCACTGTATACTGATTTCTGCTTATACAGTCTTGAGTAAGTATATACATTACCTTGTTGTTTTAGTCAGATTGCAAATCTCTTTTACAGTTTATTACTAGATTGATAGGGCTGCTACGTATATGACTTTTTGGTAGTGACTGCAATGTATATGCGGATAGGTTCATTATGGAGCAATATGTATTCTTCTCTTCTGTCAAGTAACTGTTGAAAACTATTAAGAGATATGTAATTTTTTACGCAAATGAAACTCTAAGATTCTTTTTCTACATACTTTCTTCAACATGACTGCTACTGTATTTCCTTGTCAGTTACTATTGCTTTGTTAGTGTTTATTTTCTCATAAATGGTACCGTTGGTTTACATATTGAGGAAAGTGTCAGGTAATATGAAACGTTCATGTCAAAAGTCCAAGCTGAGAATAATTATCAGAACACGCAACAGAAGACAAACTTGTCATTTTGTGGAACAACCCTGTAAATTCACACATTCAGGAATGTATAAGTTAAAATGCGGTTGCCATGAAATAACAATCATACGACTAACAGGAATATTTCAAAACAATATCCATGGAATTTGCGAACGTCATTGACATGAAACTGTCTAAACTTAGTTCACACCTAAAACTACAAAAACTCGGTTAGTGACGTAACACGATGCCTGGCGGTCCCAGCGACTGCTGAAAACCGTAGGCAAGTAAATATTTTAGATGATAAATGAAGTTTTACATATGTGACGAAACATTCTGCATTGCTTTTAACACAGAGACGGAGCTAAAAAACAAAAAAAAATGCATCGAAAATTTCACGAATTCTCTTACAAATGTTTACTGTTGAAATACATTCCTTTGTAGGATATTCTGTCAACAAAGATAATGTAATGTACAAATGATTAGGTATAGCCTGTGATCAGTCAAGTTAATCGCCTTTGGATTTAAAGTACATCACATTTGATAGTCATCTACCATATCTACAGGGTGAGTCAAAATTATGTGAAGAATTTTAATTTTTTTTTCCTTTTTTACTCCAGTTTGTTGGAACCGATGTCTGATAGACTCACACTTGAACAGAGAAGAATGATTGCAAGCTTCCTGGAAGTTGTGTTGCCGGCGAAAAAAGTGTGCCGCAGGCTTGCAGAACGATTTTCAGGTAGATGGTCACCTGCTCGTTTACCAGAAGATTTGTAGCAATTGGATTAGTAGCAGACAATTATCAATAAACTGTATTTCTGAACGTTGAGTGCATTAGCTGTGTTGATCAGGTTGAGACTCTGTATAACGAAATCTCGGAGCAAGTCCTTTTTCTCAAATAGTATTCACATAATAATGAATCACCCTGTATGTGCTGAGTACCAGTGACATACGCTAAGGTAATAATATGTAAATTATTGACAAAAGTTTTTGGCATGTGCAAAGAAAAAATTACGTAACTTGTGGGTTAGATGGAAAAATAACAGATATGGGACACTATGCACCTGAGGAAAAAGTCTTCTGTTGTGCTGATACCACTGGAGATGAGTATGTATCCCGGTTCTAATATGGAAATAAGTAAATAAGAATATTATCTACAGGGAAATTTACGACAGTCAGCCTCAGTCTATCACCAATCCTAGACAGCTCTGGTCTGCTGCGCTCGTTGTATCTGCATATTCCTTCTATCTTTCGTTTCCCAATACTTAAGAGTCTTTTTGCAGTTTACTTTTAATAATCTGCATCTCACAGGGTATAAACTAATTCCAGAGAGCAAGCCATCGTATTAACTCTCATACAGCACAGTCGTCCCCTCAGAAGTGAAGGCTCCAACTCATTCTCTTCCCACAGAACTGAAATATTACGTGTCTCGTAGTTCCCCTGCGGGATCGAAATTGTTATATGTGCCGAAGCAATGTTGGTGACTGTTGGCGACCAGATACCGTTCCTGAGCCGACCACTCCCCGTGGCACAGAGTCTGTGTACCTCATCTGTCGGCGCCCGGTGTACAGCTCATGTCTGAGTGCGAAAGCTTCCTTCTGAATGTTTGTGCAGCAGGTATCTGGCACGGGGTGGAGGCTACAGCCCAGTATTTACACTGCAGGCTTAGGGAAAGTGCATAAAAGCCACCTCTAGACCGAGTGGCTGAAGAGCCCTCATCGTTAATCCGAGAAGAGAATTTGCGCGACACGTGTCTTCAAATACTGCTCAATGAAGAGTCTCAAAAAGTGTGTGTAGTGAATACTCAGTTGGGCTTGTGTAAATATTTGCGTTTGCCTCTTGGCAGTGCTTCCTCACCCACCATTTTCCAACGGTATTTTGAACAGCTGACTGCACAAGGTCCAAACTGTTCAAACTATTTTGACGATATTGTCATAGCAGGTCGTACACCTAAAGAACATTTGCAAATTTGAGTGCTTTGTTTCGTATGTTATCGGATGCAAGACTGAAGTGTAGACTGGACAAGTGTGATTTTCTTAAACCCGAATTGAAATATCTTTGTCATGTCATAAACCGTCAAGTTGTATATGCTCTTTAGTCGCATTTGTTAGCTATACGAGATTTGCCTGTTCCTCGCAATGTTACAGAATTGCAGTCAGGTTTAGGGAAAATGAACTATTATATTTGGTTCATACCTAATGCTGCACAAATTACAGCTCCATTTCTTCATTTGCGTCGGAAGAATCTCCCCTTTGTTTGGATAGTTGAGTACCAAGTAGCTTTTCAAAAACTTAAAGATGCATTGTTCAGGGATCGATACTTAGTTCATTTTGATCCTGACAAACCATATGTATTGCAAGTTAACGCTTCCACAGAATTGGTGATAAAGAGAGGCCTATTCCTTTCGCATCAAATGTGTTGTCCAGAGATCAGTGTAACTATTCAGAAATTGAAAAGGATGATTTGGCCCTTGTGTATGGTGTCACCAAATTCCACCACTATTTGTATGGCACAAAATTCTACTTAATAACGGATCACAAGCTATTTCAGTCCTTGTTTCATCCCACGAAACCGGTTCCTTTCCAAACTACCCAAAACTTGCACAGACGGGCTTTGTTGTTGTCTCAGTACCAGTACAAGGTTGTGTACCGTCCGACTGCTCAACATGGTAGTGCGGACGCCCATTCACGTCTTCAGATTGGCCCTGATACAGATTTTGACGCTTCTGCTGCATCTCGTTGCCACATCGATGCTCAGGTTTCAATCTTTTCGGCTGAACTATAGGAAAATGACACAGGCTGTGGAACCTGATTCAGATTTGTACATTTTGCTAAAATTCATTCCCACATATTGGCGTCGTTTCATGTGTAGCATAAAGAACTCAGTCGTGCGCCCATACTTTGCATGTCAGCGTAGCCTCGCTATACTGAAATGGGTGATTCTTGTTCAAAATGACAGTGGACACCCAAGTGTGTTGATCCCTAAAGCTTTGCAGAAAGGAGTGTTCCACTTACTTCACCAATGGGGATTGTTCGGACGAAACATTCAGCGCGTCGACACTCTACGTGGCAGGGTATGGACGCCCAAACAGAACAGATGACGTCACAGAGTGACGCATGTGCGGAAAACCAGTCCGCTCCGCCACAAACATCACCATGGCAATGGGTGCACATAGACTTTGCAAGACCTTTTTGGAACGCTCGTTGGTTGATTGTGGTTGACTCGTATAGCACATTGACTTTTGCTGTGCCAATGAACTCGACAACGTCACGTAGGTGCTGTCCTCTAATTTTGCCTCGAAGGTTTACCTGAAGTAATAGTGTCAGACGACGGACCTCAGTTCACGTCAAACGAGTCTGAAACTTCCTGTGCACGCAATGGCATACAGCATGTAACTATCGCACCGTTCCATGCACAGTTAAGCGGCGAAATGCAACGTTCAAACAGTAAATGGCCTAACTTCGCTCCGCACACACCAGGGATGAAGCATTGGAGCTGTTTCTCGCCTCCTATCGTTCGCACCCACGAATGCACCATCGCCGGCGGAATTTTTGTTGATAATTCTTCCGGGTTATATGGGCGTGGTCCATGGAATTCTTCTATTCCTAACGTTTCGTCCAATACTACGTTGGACATCTTCAGAGGTATGGCTGGTCCTGCTGGACTCCGGCAGGACTCAGCAGGACCGGCCATACCTCTGAAAATGTCCAACGTAGTATTAGACGAAACGTTAGGAATAGAAGAAGTCCATGGACCACGGCCATATAACCCGGAAGAATTATCAACAACAGTACCATCCGGTCGTGAAAGCCTTCATTGCCGGCGGAATTGCTTCACAGCCGGCGCCATCGGACACTGCTCCACCTGCTCCACCCTCCTCAGCATCCGGCGACGAAGGAAGGCCGCAAGTATCGCTTCGCGTCGCATGTTACTGTCTTTTTCAGGGTGTTTAGCGGCAGCAGATGATGGGCGCGAGGCGAGATCGTCCGTCAGCTTGGCGCATGCATGTACCTTATTTTAGGTTCAGACGGCATGTAGCACCGCCATCAAAATCAACTTCGACACTGCCATGTGCACGGTGATCTTTCTGTGCCTCTTGACCCAGATTCATGGATCCCGAGGACAGCGCGGCCACATCGGCTCCAGAGAGTGTCATCACGACACCGCGGGTCGGTCCCATGGAGACGGAGCCTCCGCCTTCTCTAGTCCTACCACTGGAGCTGAATCCGCCCACACAGCAGCAGTCGACACCTTCCACATCAGTTTATTGGCCGGTGGAGGTGGATGCGTACCCTTCTGGTTGCTTTCCGGGGGACGTTTCAAGGGCGCAGGCCGGACGGAGCGGTGCGAGCCGAACCGGAAGTTCGACGCCACCTGCAGCCACAGCCTCCGGTCCAGCGCAACTTCCACCCCCCGGCCTCCCCCGCCGTTGCCACGCTCTCTACCCGACGACGGTCCGTCTCCTTGAGGGGGGGGAGGGGGGAATTTTCCGGCGTAACATCAAGCGTCGGCACGTAGGCATGGAAACTCACAGTAGAGAAGGCTGTGAGACGACCTCAGCCAATAGTACGCTGACTAGAACGACACCACTGTAGGAGCGGCATCTGTACGAAGACAATGTAAGTGCTCCTCCAGCTAGCTTCGATCGCACTAGAAGAGCCGCACTAGAGCTGTGGTATAAACTCTATAGCAGTAACTTATGAGCTTGGATGATCTGCTTGCATGGAAATTCTATATATCGAGATACATTAATTGTTTGCATGTCGCCATTTGCTTGTTGCTCATCTTTGTGGAAACGCAAGTGTTGTCAATTTAACATATTGAAATAAACTCTATTAATAGGATTTGTCTGAAATGTTGTTTAGCTATCCGAGAAAGGAGATTCCTAGGCACCCTACATTACACGATTGGGCAGGATCCCACAAATAGGATCAGTCAGGTTCTTCGGAAATTCTTCAGTCACCTTCCATGGCACATCAGTTGATGGTTTGATGGTCACCATAAGAAAGCGTCTCATGCTCGGTGTTCTTCTTGCTGTAGAATGATTCTATTTGCCTCAACATTACCTATCCACTGATAGGTATTAACACTGATCCACCATATCATATCTAGAAACATTTCGACAAACTCATTCTCCTTTTGTGATAAACATTGAAGTGCTCTCGATAGAATCTAGCGTTGTGCTGATTCATATTGGCTGTCCTGTTCCTTATACCACTGTACCCACCTCTCTTTGTTTCCTCAAACCTACTATATTTCAAATACAAAGAGTACACTGCTGGACATTAAAACAGAGCAAAAAAAGCATAGTCAATAATTTAGTTGTATTTTTAGTGCAACACTATGTAACGCTTGGCAGAGGAATACTTTATTTAATTTTTTCATTGAAGATGTACAAGGTGCAGAGTGGTGTCAGGACTGCGCTTGTATTCAGGTGTCCCGCTGCTGATTATGGTGATTGTGAGTGTTATGTAGCTGCGTAGAAGAATTTTAACCAAAGAGATGCCAGTTAGTAGTTCAGCGAAGTGTGAAAGAAAGATTAATTTATCCATCCCATTAGTTATAGCAGTTGATTTGCGGCCCTGAGCAGCGAGTGTCAGACGTCGGTCCTGGATATTAGTAAAGTGTTAAACTCAGCTAGCAGCCTTCACAGACCAGCCAGTTTGAAGCGGTGATAGGCCAAGGAGAGGTGTCAATGGCGTCAGCGCTTTGGCAGGTGGAGAAGTGTCAAGTCAGGCCCCTGGGCCAGCGTCAGGCTGCTGTGGAGGCGAGGAGATATAGGCACGATGCTGTGAGTGTGCTGAGGTAGGCAGTGTGAGCGGGAGCGACAGTCGTGTGCAGAACTAGTGAGCCAGCAAAAGACAGCAGCCGAGTGTGCATGCAGTAGGGACGCAATGACTCCTCGACTGGTCAAGCCGAGGTGCGAACCCTAACCCACTGTCAGCCAGTGAGCGGTCCCCTGACTAAAGGTACCAGGTCGACACTCTGCAGCATCGGGCCTAGGTCCTGCCAGTAGCAGCCAATGCAGGTCACCTCTAGTAGTGGCAGCTAGATGAATTACATCAGGTCAGCGAGTGGCATGGAGCATTTCTCGGACTCTGCTGGCAGTGGCTAATGCTGCCTGTCTAAAATGGGCAGCATTAATGTGAGTTTCACCCACGAACGGTTTGCTGAGGCAGCATATCTTGTTACATAGGAAAAATAATAGCCAGGTGTTGGTCCAGAACGTGTGGTAACTCTGGTCGGCCTTGCTACATTCTGACTCCTTCACTTCTACTGTGTCACCAGTGTTCGGCCCTGATGGAGACGGTACTCCTAGAAGTATGGTAACTTTGTATATGGCAAGGAATGAATGGTAATTTTTGCTGTGTCAGACCGGTCCATTCAGAGCTTCTTGCCAAAGAACGCCCAGACGCCCTCCTCTGTCCTGCTACCATGTACCTTCTTCTGTCAAGTAATGTTGGCTACTGACATCAATCCGGCCACACTAAGTACAAAGAAACCGTGACACAACAAAAGAGTGACATTTATAACACAGAGCTTCCACCTCTGATGGCAACAGTGGCTCTGAACCTGCAGTCTACGTAGCCGAAACGGAACTGGATCATTGATATGGGCACATCATTCCATTGTGCGTAAACTTTGTCGTGGATGTGGTTAATTAGTGATTAAGGAATTCCAGTAACTCTATAACTTATTACCAGATAGTTTCTCTAGATGACACATCCCACCATAAGCTGAGTTGGGCAAGAGTTGGATATCAACAGTATCAAGGTACATCATTATAGGATTGGCAGCCTGCAGCTTTATAGTTTCTTGTTTAGATGTAACGTCACGGGGCCACCGACCTGATAAGAAATGCAGTAACTGTTGTTCATCTTATCGACTATGCGAACCAGAACTGATCGTGTAGCGTACCCAGTGACATCCCACACCTATACGCCATGTGCTGTGCCCATATGACAGTCTCGCGCTGACTTCAGAGGCTTGCGCACACGGATACGTCTCTCGGGACACAATACGTAGAACAGAGACTCGTCTCAAAAGATGCTGTGGTGTCACTCTAGTGTCCATTGTTGCCGTTCCTCCGCTGGTATACCTCCCTCTGTTGCTGACATTCCGTGGTGCTCAACTCGTCGTTGCACATCGCGTATACATTCTTGCCTTGCTGGAAGCAAGCCCATTTCCCGACTCAAGAAATGTGATGTTACTGTACGATGCTGTAGGGTCGAGCCAGTCCTCTCGCACTCTAGTCGCGTGCGATCCTTGAGGCCTATCGTGGTGTTCGGCAAAGTCACTATGATCTCATCAATTTCATATTTACGTGGAAATCGTGGCATGCCAAACAACACGTGCAGCAACATTGTGGAACTGCAGACCCGATATGTCATGATACTGCTGCAGTCGAATACCAGAATGTGTTGGCAGACAGTCCACGTTCTTATGCAAATTACAGTAATCAACATTCACATACCATTTATGAATAAGAAACCCCTCTGTCTAACCTTTTCTTTTATACAGAATGTGGTACAAGTAGTATTCACGCCATTTGCTTGTTTCTTGCGTGCCATCTTCATGTTCGTGTTGTTTCACTTTTAATAGGCAGCAATTTACAAACATTTCCTAATGTATTAAATTTCAAGGCACACGGGTGCCATTATTATCAAACATTACTTTGTGTGAAAGACACTAACCTCCCCCCCCCCCCCCCCCTCCCCCGGCCGGCCAGAGGAACAGAACTGCGTAAGGAAGCAGAAACTGATTCACGGCATTGTGGACATACAGAAGATCACGACAGTATCCCTTGTTCTGCATAAACACAGGGAACAGAGAGTTACGTATCTTTCGACTGTGAAAAAATACTTGGATGACTACAGCTATGTCTGCATTCGGAAAGAACAAGGAAGACAAAATGAGTGCATGGAGACTGGATTGGCCTGGAACAGACGTGTTGGTAGTAGGTATTCATTTGTTTCCAAGCGAGAGCCACTTTAATACCCACTCCAAGGTAAAATAGAATCAACACGGACTTATCTTCCCAGTTCCGAATAAAAAGCATTAGCCATTAATGTCATGAACGGGAATTCAGGGTTACAACAAAAAATTACATTTTGTCATATACATTTTCTTACCTTCACAATTTAGTTGTGCGTGTAGTTCGCAACATAGGCCGTATTTCTGCAAATAATTTTAGTAGATGTAATGTTCCAGTCCGCTTGAGTTTCGCGATATTAATAATGGATTATTAAATAAAATGCGAGTGGTTTGGTTCAGGAAAAGTTCACAAGAGGAACAGAAAAAAAATGGCTCTGAGCACTATGGGACTTAACTTCTGGGGTCATCAGTCCCCTAGAACTTAGAGCTACTTAAACCTAACTAACCTAAGGACATCACACACACCCATGCCCGAGGCAGGATTCGAACCTGCGACGGTAGCGGTCGCGCGGATCCAGACTGTAGCGCCTAGAACCGCTCGGCCCCCCGGCCGGCCAGAGGAACAGAACTGCGTAAGGAAGCAGAAACTGATTCACGGCATTGTGGACATACAGAAGATCACGACAGTACCCCTTGTTCTGTACTGGCTATTTGTCGTTAACTGACTGACCGAGAGTCGGCACTTTGAATGGGAGCAGCCAGAATTTGTGTTTGCGTAGTACGACTCGAACGCACTGAAACATATGCATATAACCAACCAACTAAAATATTAGTCAGACAATCTGGACGGGACTTCCTAAGTGACAAGCATCTACAAAGCATTCTTGAAAAATCTTTCATTCCATCTTAAAGGAGATGTTGGGTTACAGGCCTTTCCAACCGGTATTTGTATTCTGTGTTGTTGTGACGCCAATTATTTACGACAACTGGATCCTTATTTAATTTTGTAGAACTTTTAACTGGGTCTAGATGGATAGCTGAGAGTAAGATGTTGTTAATTAAGTTTCTTTCGTGCCATGTTCCTGCATATGCCTTACGCCTGAGAGAAAAACCCCTCTGTCGATAAAAAACCCCGGTAGGAATTTGTTGCTCGTTGTTCGTCTTACGTACGCACATATTGTCTCAGTGGTCTTGATAGTGCTATAGTGTGATTTTGTAATTCGTTGGTGTAGAAACGTTTCTGTCTAATTCTGTGGAAGACGCGAAACTTTAAAATCTTGTCGGTGCAGAGAATATTATCTTCTGATATAGGAGTTGTTTGAAGTAATTTTGCTCAGTAAGTTGTTCTCCTGTATATCAGGCTGCTACATTATCCCAAATACTTGTAGATGCTCTTGGTTTGTGGACAGTTTCATTGAGTTCTTCGTTTTCCAGAGGATTCGGTTGGAGTGAATTGGATACTGCTTCGAGAAAAATATAGGGGAAAATGAACTTTTGAATTTCGGAAAATTAAACGTTGTATGATAGGGCTACAAGAGTGATTTTGTGAGTCTGTTGTTACGTAGTCTGTTGATCCCGAATCTGGTGATTTCTTCTTTTATTCTGTGTAGTATGTTCTTGGTTTTAAGTGTTTCGTAAGGAAGTTTGTTTTGAAGCTATACCGTCGATCTACAGCAGTGTGTTCTTGGTTTTAAGTGTTTCGTGAAGGGAGTTTGTTTGGAAGGTATATCGTAGATCTTCAGCTAATTGAAGCATCCTCTGGTTAGCAGACAGAGGTTATTTTTTCGTTTCATTAGAATGTAAGAAGAGAAACTGGTAGCTCCAGTCCATTTGTTTGATATTTCGTGAGACGTCAAAATTATATCGGCTTTCAGCTTGTTTAATCTTTTCAGTCCTGTCTTTCTGGCTACTTAAGAGTTCATCTAGACAGATGTAGACAAGGTATTTGACGTTTAGTTGTGGAACAATTTCTTGTCCACAAAGTCGAATGTAGAGTTTTGGGTTATCCTGTAGTCGGCGATTAGTAAGATTGCCATGTCTGAAAAGGAAAGGTTTACTTTTTGGTGGATTAGATCAATCAGATTCTCCATTTACTGGGCTACGTTTCAAATTTGCTGATGTAGCTGTTGACTTGTTCATTGATTGCATTCGAGTTGGGCGCATGACACCAGTAAGTGTTGTCATCTGCATATAGAACCATGTCTTCATTCCACCACCGGGGTCTTGGAATATCTGCTGTGTATATCGTACATAACAAAGTGGATATGACGGCAGCCTGAGGTACTCCGGGTCTGGGTGTGGAATAGGATGATTTTTGATCCTCGTCTCGTAGTTGTACTTTTCAGTTTCAAATGAGTTTAACTAATAATTGTACTACTGCAGATGGGAAGTGGTGCTTTAGCACTTTGTGAAGATGTCTGTACCTTATCAAAAGCGCGTCCTATGTCCAGAAAGAGGGTAGCAGTTGCACCTGTGAAATTGCAGGCTTCCGCTGCATTCCTAATTAGCCTTAATCGTGGACCAGCGGGATTGTGTTTCTGAAACCAGCTTGTTCATGTGATATAATGCTTTTGTCTCCTGCAAAATGTTGTAGTATGTTGTTAACTTTGTCTTTCAAAGTCTTGTCAATTATTTATAATTATTTTTATATTTCTAAGTTTGGTTTCAAAGTCGGTTTGCTGAGTGGTGAGGTCGACACGGTTCCTTCTTTATTTCATGTAAATCACAAATTGTACAAGGTTGAATTCTTTCAGTCCAGGTATGAAAAGACTTAACGATTTCCTTGGGGTCCAGATTTTCTATGATAACAATTCTAGTTAGAACATTCAGATCAATCATTACTGGGTTCTCACCGGATTCTGTGGACATGCTGGCGTTTCATTTCGAGTTACGCCTGGAGCGTGCCTTTTAAAAACCTTCGTCGTTATGTATCTCAAGAGATTCCGTTTCATGAGGAGAATCATTTGCTTAGCAATGAGTAGCTGGTTGTTGGACGCACTGAGATTCCTGAGGCTCCTGAAGTTGTTGGGGTCGGTTGGTGACTGTTGAGATTCGACCGGTGTCGTTGCGTCAGATCTGATCATTTTCTGACGTTTTTTGTTTGGCATGAAGAACGTTGACTCTGCATGGTGGAGATGGGATGACCTGAGCGTTCTCTTCATACAGTTTGTCCTTAACATGATTCCTGCCATATACCATTTGCTTCTTTTACTAATTTGACATTCATAGTACCTATATTTTGTCAAACAACAAAATTATTTGCTACGTTGAGGAAAACTAACAGATCAAATTACACTTACACCTAAAAAAAAACCAGTATGAGAAAAATAAACATCATTATACGCAACATAATGAAATCACAAATATCTCATTCTCTAGATCAGTCCTGTAAATTCACTCGACCTTGTGTTTATAAATTGACATATGGAAGCCAAAATAAAATATACATTAGAGTAGACAGAAGGAATTTTCAAAACAATGTTCATACCACATCTGAATCTCACTGCCATGATATTATCTTCATTGGCTCACCGTTAAAACAACAAGTTCCACACACCAATGAAAAAGGACATGTGTTAAATATTTTACAAGAAATAGAAAGTTTCTTGTATATGATAAAGCATCAAGACATTATTTTGAACGAACAGGTTGAATCAAAACAATTCATTGTAAATTTCACCAATGTCATTCTAAATGTTTCATGTTGAAACATATTCCTATCTTTAGATAACGTGTTAAAATAGATAACACTATTTAGGAGTGAAATTATATAGTCTG
Source organism: Schistocerca americana (assembly GCF_021461395.2). Lineage (NCBI taxonomy): Eukaryota > Metazoa > Arthropoda > Insecta > Orthoptera > Acrididae > Schistocerca > Schistocerca americana. Next base: position 50,226,531 of record NC_060122.1, read on the forward strand.
TCATTTAGCAAAGTTAGTCATTATCTTTGTATGTAATGCACTCTTCCATTCAAACTTAAACAATAACCAAATATATTTTCTGATTGCAACTGGTATATTATCAGTTAAGATTAAATAGGTCACTGGCTGACGTCTGCTATGTAAGTTGTGTGACTGCTCAATAGCTACACTAAAACGGTGTGTTTCTTTTGCAGAATAGGAAAAACACGACCGTGACAGAATTCGAACCTGCAATCTTCGGATCCGAAGTCCGACGCCTTATCCATTAGGCCACACGGTCACTGACGACCAAGTATTCCTTACATTCGTGTCATCTCGAAACGCCCATACCGCTGAGGAATTGTGTTTTCGTTCTACACAGCCGCTGCCTCTTGCTGCTCCCCACCCATTCGTTACATTCAAACCCTTACGAGACCGACCAAATAGAGATTGGGAATCAAGACCACACACTTTGTGCATTCGGAATCGAAGGCAGGGCGTCCCTCGCCGCATTTACGTAAAACTGCCTCGAAGTATATTTTGTCTTCTCTAATGCTAGTAGTGCTACTGATGGACGTTTGCTTTTGTTACTATCCCAGCAATGTATAAATAAAGGAATTCTCTGTTGTTCAGTTTATTTGAGTCAACTCCAGTACCAACAGCCCTCGTGCCTCGTACTTTTCGTAATCCAACACAAAACCCGTTTTTTAATGGTTCAGTTATAATAATCACTATCTCCCAACGAATAAAATAGTGCCAGAGACCTATCCATATTTTAAACTTTAATGTAACACACTCATCACATCAAAAGTGAAAGCTCAAAATGATTCTCTTCCAGCAGAACTGGAATATTACATATCTCCTAGTTCTTACATACTACAAATTAGTTCCTTCCCACTCCAGTGACCAAGTGCACCTGGATTTTCCCACTCTATCACTTTATCTGCTCCCTGAAACTGCAGCGCCCTCTTACTGTCGAGGATACCCCGCATGACGTCGGGTATGAACCTGCTGGTCCCATCAGTTCCATAGTCTCATGACGGTCGAGAGATCCGATTAAACCAAACAGAATTATCCTGGAATAATAAGATGCAGTGTTGATACACTAAGATTCTGATGCTGTCGACATTCGGCAGGTACTGGTATTTGTACTACTCGTTCGAGGCACATCTCAGTCATCTCAAAACAAATAACGTTGAAATACGGTCTGTGAATGAGGGACCCCATACTTGTTCTTCAGTTATATTCAATATGCAGGTGGCTTTATTTCTATCCATGTCGTGTGTTTGCGCTGATATGCAAACCATCCGCATGTAAAAGCATGTAGAGCACTTCAGGTAATTTGCCGTTTACTGCTTGTTGCCTTCAAGGTCAAATTCCTGCTGCTTTAACGACCATTGATGTATATTTGTTTCTTCCGTGCGAAATTACAAACAATATGGGTGGCAGTTATTTGTCATTGAATATAATTCTGTATGAAAGCACTAACCTGGTTACCAACACATGTAGTCCATTTGTCTTCGCAGTTACGGCTTAGAGTTCTTACTACGCCTTCCTCGGCGCTTTTGCTCCCTGATATAACATGGGTGAGGTGACAGATATGTATGCCGGGTCTGTGAGAAACGACGCAGAACATTTGGGCTGTCTCTCAATTGTACGTTGGTAAAGAACGAGAAACACATTGATTAAACTATGAAAATGAAGTAGTCTGTAGTTGACATATTGCAGGAAGGAAGTAGTTTTTTATGAAAGTAATTTTTCTTAAAGTGGCTCTCATTTCAATAGCCACTGCAGGAACCGTCGAATCAATACAGAAAGCTTAAAGCCACTCTTTTTTTCTGCTCAGTAATTTGTTTCTTTGTTTACTTCAATATTTCCTATTTTCTCAAACCGTTTGATATCAATGTTATATTTTATAGTGCTTCGTACTCTACGAATTTATTATCTAACGATTATCGAGCTCAACGTAGACTCATGTGCATCTCATGAGAGAAACAAAGTCGGTCACAGAACTAACGGTTAGGGAGTTATCACTTTGAATACATGCAGTGAGAACCTCTTACTAGATCACAGAACTTGAGCGACGATTGTTACGACAGTTTTTTATTATTATTTACTTGATGATTATTTGTTAAGAAGTATTCGACTATTCTTACACTAAATGTTTAGTACAATATGTCAAATATTGAGTCGTTTGTAAAGTAATGTTGAAGGCGCATTATACATGGGAGAGCGATTATTTAACTAATAAGGATTTTTCGGGGTGGGGTTAAGGGGCAGAGGGGCGTTTCTTCTATAAAAAACGAAAAGTATTTGGAATCTAAAATAATCAAGGGGAATAAGACAAATTACTTGTAATGGAAATAAATTAGTTTTGTTACTATGGACTGTTACTGTAACACGCAATTACTCCGATACAGAATCCGGAAAACACGATACATTCTCATATACTACAGTACTAACCCACACCTCTGAAACACAGATTCCTAAATTTAGAATTCTGCAACATTAAACGCCACTGCTGTAGTGAGTAATTTAATATCTCGTTGAAACAGACGTATTTTAAAGTCATATTTTTTGTTGCTTTCTTTTGGCAAGTACAAAACGAATGTTATTCTCTTCTATATTTATCAAAGCTCTTTGTATTACAGAATAATATTACCTATGTCGAAGATCTGGCTAAGAATAATAATACTTACTTGTATTTTTTCTTGTATTTTGATCCTTCAGATGTGCCTCGCTAGTGCGAGAACGTCGAGATTGCGTGGGTGTCCCATACACAGGGTGTAACGGGTATAAGTGCGTTGGTGTCTTAATAGGTACACTCTCTTCATCCTACAGTCTTGTCACATATACGTCACAAACTTTATGATTTGATGTTTTCTGCCTGGTCCTAACAACACCACTAAGTCAACTACACCTTTCGGTATAGACTGATCGTTTTGCGTCCACGTGTCCACACTTCAGCACCTGACCTGCTTCCCACGGGAAAATAAGCATTAACGGCTTTTTCTTTCCACACATACTTGGATAGGCTAACCAAAATACAAACATATGACTTCTGTAAGCTATAATTATGAGCCTGCAAATGACTTGATGTAATGTCGTTCAATACACCCTCCGCAGTCAACGTAGTGATATCTGCGCTTACAGCCGTTACGCCCTGTATACAGTCGAGAGGTGGCCGACGCTCCCCAGGTGTGGCGTGTGGTGGGGGCGCTGACCGCCATTCCACCCTCGGTGCATTCAGTCTTGCCCAGACTCGCGAAGCGTCAACTGCCGGGTGAGTTCTTGACGATAGTCTGATAGTAAAGGGTCGCATGCCGAACTCAGCTAATAGCCCCCGTCCCTGTTGACGAGAGGATCGTGTTTCTTTCTCAAATTGGAACGTATGCTTCTCGTTGAGGCTAAGTTTAGCCAGTGCTGATCTGTCTTTATGCCCCAGGCATACGCATCTAATGTATTCCATCCATCGCTGCTAGATGCGTGCTGCGTTTTTCCCTTTCTTTGACGCTGACACGCTCAAGGAATGTCATATAAACCTGGTATTCGCAAGTGTATGTTGTCCTTTACTGAGATAAACATAGTTTTCGTTTTTCGTAGTGGTCGAAAAATGGCCAAATTTTTTTTCGGAGTTTCTCCCAGTTTTGGCTTAGGTAGCCCCAGCACAGGGAATAAAGTTAAATTTCTGTTCCTCTTTCTTTTCCTCTTATTTGCGATAGGCTGTGTCATTTGTTTCCTTCAATGCACGTCAATTTTGGCAGCATACAGTCTAAGTTGTTACAGACTATCTCTGTGCCAGTGATGTCAGCTCGTTGCATGAAGGAACAGATCTAAGAGGGTCTTTTCTCCATAGACTGCATGTCCTAGGGGACCATCTGTATTGCCCTTGTTAGCACGTCCTAAACTGGAATACATCTCTTACGTTCTAGCTCCACCGTCAATTGTTTGTTTTCATGGACTTGTTGAGTCAGTCTGCTATATCTTTGCCATGTCCCCGCAGGACGAAAGGACATCCACGTAGCTTATTGGCTCTTTATTTGGAAACGTCTGCGATGAAAGTGATATCTACCGTGGAGCTAGTATGTGCGTAGTCAGCGAGAGGAAATGGTTCGTCTTTTAGCCCGTTCACTACCACTGGGAAATATGTGTCGCATGATAGGCTGTCAGAGAACCACTTACTGTATGTTACTACTATGTATAGTATGGGACGATTGAGAGTATTAGAGATTGCCCTTGAAAGTTGTGCTGTCTCAATTATTACGTACAAATGGGAGAAATTTATCACCTTTTAGAACAGAGTGGAGTTTATAGAATTTCCTGCACTCTGTGTGGAAAATTATATGTAGATCAATCAGTTAGGGCTATAACTCCTAGACTAACTGAGCATGAAGGGAGTTGGAGACTGAGAAAGAAAGAGTTCACCTTCGCTAAACATGCTCTGACTGAATGTCATCCATATGACATGAAGTGTGATATTCTCCATAAAAGAACTAAGGGGAGAAAACTAACATTACTTGGAACTCTGGTCGTTAATAAACCACACTCAAAGAAACCTGACCTTGTCCTTAATGACCAAACACAGTTCCATTACTCATCCTTATTAAAATTGTAGCCAGCTATTATGCCCCTCATCATTGGCTAATAAGCTTTCTGTAACTGTTGTACACCCACATTCCATAGCCTTTTTCTTCCCCTCCCTTTATTTATCTGTTCATCACATCCACCAGTTTGTCCATATGACGTATGAGTCCATGCCATTACTCATTTGTAGAACATTTCTGTTTTATACGCTTACATACTTTTAATATTTGAATATACGGTAATATAAGATTTATTTATTCAGAGCCTCTTTAGGTGCTTCAAAAATAGTTGAAATGGCTCTGAGCACTATGGGACTTACATCTTAGGTCATCAGTCCTCTAGAACTTAGACCTACTTAAACGTAACTAACCTAAGGACATGACACACATCCATGCCCGAAGCAGGATTCGAACCTGCGACCGCAGTGGTCGCGCGGTTCCAGACTGTAGCGCCTAGAAACGCTCGGCCACTTCGGCCGGCCTTTAGGTGCTACATCATACTTGTTTCGTATCGATATAGCCATAAAAGTCACACATCTTTGTACAGCATTCTATGTACACTTATAGATTCTTGCTGAAGTTGTGTGGATTAGCTGTTTAGCATCACGTTATCTAACGATGGCCTGAGAGGCTGAAAGCCAGTTCATAAAAAACTAGTAAATATTATTGTGGAACACTAATACTTTGTATTGAAGTTATTAATGTGTATAATTTCCTCCAAAAACTGGCAGAATATTCTATTAATATTAATGTTCATTTTATATGTGGTTGATTCCTTAATGAGGTAATTTTCTACATCCATTGTGTAGCTTCTTCTTTCAGTATCAGGTCTGATTTGCTGAGTGTCTAGTTTCATCATATGATTTTCATGAATATTTTGATGTAATACAATGGATTTATCTCAATAATGTATGACATAACGAGAAGATACAGGTAAGAACTTGCGTATGTTGCGAATCTCAAAGCGTGACGCGTGATTATCAGCGGATATTTTCTATGTAGTGAGGTCCAGTATGTGCTGTGAATTTTATGTGGGGGGATTTATGCCGGTTTCGTTTAACCCTTACTTGTTATTCAGTTTGATTTTTCCTTGAATGGGTGACCTTCTTTAATAGAAACCAGGCCTTATGGAAGATACGTGTAGGCACTATCTGATATGTTGTGGATATTTATATTTTCCAAAGTTTCTGTTATAATTCTATGGTTCCGCAGTTGCCCACATGAAGAGATGGTTCCGTCATAGTATTTTTAAAAGTCAGTTTTTATTTGCAATGATTGTCTCTTGGTCTGTGTGAGATGAGTGTATGGTGTGAAAGATGCCTCGTTTGGTCGATATTTCAGCCAAGCGAGTACGCTGTGACGATGAGAGTGAATGTGATGAGTAGTGAGGTTACCACCTTAACGCTTAGCGGCTTATACTGACTGCGAATGTGGTGAGTGCAGCAGGCTCAGTGTCACTCACGTCGAGGCCGTGCATATTTCGTCTTTCATTTTGTGTGCTGTTTCCGACTCTTGCTCCGCCTTGTGTCTGTGTGAGTGTAGATCTACTACCATCACTGGACGTGGTGTGAGAGTTGTTTAAAAAGGTTGGCCATCTACGAGAAAACTTGTACGTCCACATGTTACAAAAGTGAAATGATTCTTTCGGTTGGGGTGATAAATAGTGGATCGCGTCAAGGGAAATAATAATTGTTATTAAGGTTTCGGTATGGATCCCAGTTCACAAATGCTTGATTATGTTTTATGATGATTATTTCAGAGTGTCGTGATGTTTAAGACTGCGATAGTCAGTTTTCTCTATGCAACAAAGCTGGCATCACTCAACTTTACGTCCGAGATTCACACTAGTATAACTTTGGTAGCGGTAGGTTTTTCTACCTGCAATAACCCTTATTTGATGTCCGACTGAAGACAATCACGTAATACCGTTTACATTCGCCTACGTAAGGTAGTGTTCGTGACCTTCTTCTGTTGCCGCATACTGTTGTTTGTTGCTGTAGCTCTGTGTCGAATTTGAACATCTTTGTCAACCTTCGGTCTTGTCCTGAGGAACACAGCTTCCCTAGAATCTCTTGAGACACTCTGTAACCACTAAAACATGCCAGTTGTTGTTCCTGAACTTTTATTAAATGGTTCAAATGGCTCTGAGCACTATGGGACTTAACATCTGAGGTCATCAGTCCCCTAGACTTAGAACTACTTAAACCTAACTAACCTAAGGACGTCACACATATCCATGCCCGAGGCAGGATTCGAACCTGCGACCATAGCAGCAGCGCCGTTCCGGACAGAAGCGCCTAGAACCGATCGGCCACAATGGCTGGCTAAACTTTTAACTTTCTCTTAAATGCAATAATTTATTATGTGCTTCAAGATTTATAAATTCGTGCAATTTATACCATTTCTAAGTAAATCATTTTAGTCTTTGTCATTGATAATTACCAACTGCGTGAAAATTTTACGTATTGAAGAAAGTGCAGCACTTTTAATTTGTTTACTATGTTTTCCACAGATTGGAGGTTACATGCTGGTTTTAAGTGAAGCTAGCCACATTATAACTGGATAAACTGCACAACAGGTTTGAATCCGTCTATCACTGTACCCCTTGGCTTCGTCGTGCACTACTAAGGAAGAAAAAATTTTCAAGAAGAAGGTAATACCATTTACAATACTACAGACTTTTAATAGATATTTGCGGTTCAGGTGAAAATTAATGTAATAGCAGTGTACTGTACAAGCTCATAATCATACCAAAAACGCTATAGAATTTTAGTGCGTAACAGTCCATGTTCACCAGAACTACTGTACTCTTCTTTATTCTTCAGAACACTTCCCAGAAAGTTAACAGAACCACGGTACAAGTTATGATGAAAGACAAGGACGCCACCAACATCCGCATATCCAAGGGAACGAAGCCGTAAAGTTCAGGAGTGGGAGTCTGGCTGCGGACCAGGTGGTTAAAGTGGCGCAGCTCCACCGTTTCTGCGCTACGGAGAGTCGAACCCATGAGCAGCCGGCACACGACAGGAGCTGTTTGCGCCGCCTCCCTGGACAGCGCGTGCGAAGCCACTGCCACCATTAACACCTGTGACGACTGCCACGATATAAGCAAAATCTGCATCACCCTGGATGTTTCTGCTGCTGTGTTAAGACTTCGGCAACTGCGTTCCAGGATATACCACACAGCACTGTCATCACGGATAAAGCTAGCAGTACCTGGAGCGCTGAAAGAACCGCCTGGGACAGGTGGCACAGTGCGGAGTAGACTCTCCTCAGCTTGCGGTAGCGGTCTGCAAGTGGTCGCCGCTGGCATCTCACTTGGGCTGTAGATCTCAGACACTGGTTGAGCTGGCGCAAGTCACTCCGCACAAGAAGAACGAACCCAACGTACCTGGAAACAGCTGTAGGTATTATACCATTGCAGAACAATGATAACATATATGTTCATTTCATTCCGTACCACAGATATTCCAACGTCAGAGCAGCTACATGTAGAGCGAGAAACCCTGTGTACACCACTTTGCAGGAGATCCTCACCGCCGCGCTGGAGAAATGGAGCAATTCCAGGATGCCACTGTCCCAATACGACAACAGAGTGAAGATCCTCTCGTACTTGTGGGGGTTTCTAAACAGGTCTTCGGCGTTCGCCGTCACCGTGCAGGCGCAGTGTGTCATCATGTAGGTTACCAACCACACAAAAGTGATGGAATCCTTTTTTCTCGCGTTCACAGCTTGCAACGAATTTACCGTAAGCCCTGTTATTGCCAGGCTCATGACGAGAACAACAGATGCGTAAAGCGTACCAGCAGTGGTCCTGCTTAGTTCACACCTCTCTGTCTCCACTGTGAATGGTGTCAGCCCGAAAAACCTGCAGATGGTGTGGTATGGTGTTGTAGATCGTAAGATGTCTCTTCTGTTCGCCATTTAAACATCGTCTAGCACTCCGATACACCTTCGTTACCTGTGAAGAAAAAGTTCCACAATTATAGTAGGCCAGCTGCTTGCATTACACAGAGAATTAATCTAAAATTCTCGAATCACTCATAAATTGTTGAGTATGTTGTGTAGGTAAATTTTGGTTGTTTCGTCGTATGTCAATTTAAAAAAATTAAGAAGACAGACCTTGCTGTAATACGTCTGTTAAATACTACAAGCATTATTATTTCTTCATAAAAATCACGTATCGAGCACATTGCAAAGTTTATTGTTTTGAGTGTCTTTAAGGAGTCTATGTTACATTAGAGACAGAACATGAAACATTTAAACATTCTGGGTGAAGTAGCTAAATAAATAAAAGTAAATCAAACAGTAATGAAAGAAAGTTAAGACCAAATATTTGATCATAATGCGGAAAGCTACAGACGGCGCACTAAATACCTTAGAGATCGAAGCGATAGCTGCCACTTGAAGGAGTAGTGTCAGCAGTCGTCAAGATAAGCCAAGAAAACGTAAATCTTCTGGTACATTGGAAATTCATATAATATTTCTCCCATATACGAGTTTAGCAACTCAGCTTTCATCAGAAACTTTTTGCCACTGTGTTATGACAGCGAACAGAGATTTTTTGTTATCACGATTTCGTGTTAGCGTAATTTCGTCTTTTATTTTATTTACATGTACGTAAAAGTTGTCAACATAAACCTTATGGACTGAAGTGGGATCGTAACCATCGTTTTCTGCTATTTTTGCTACTTAAGTTAGATCTAATTTTTTTAATTTATTATGGTGCTTATCCCCCCCCATGAACCATGGACCTTGCCGTTGCTGGGGAGGCTTGCGTGCCTCAGTGATACAGATAGCCGTACCGTAGGTGCAACCACAACGGAGGGGTATATGTTGAGAGGCCAGACAAACGTGTGGTTCCTGAAGAGGGACAGCAGCCTTTTCAGTAGTTGCAGGAGCAACAAACAGTCTGGATGATTGACTGACCTGGCCTTGTAACACTAACCAAATCGGCCTTGCTGTGCTGGTATTGCGAACGGCTGAAAGCAAGGGGAAACTACAGCCGTAATTTTTCCCGAGGGCATGCAGCTTTACCGTTTGATTAAGTGATGATGGCGTCCTCTTCGGTAAAATATTCCGGAGGTAAAATAGTCCCCCATTCGGATATCCGGGCGAGGACTACTCAAGAGGACGTCGTTATCAGGAGAAAGAAAACTGGCGTTCTACGGATCGGAGCGTGGAATGTCAGATCCCTTAATCGAGCAGGTACACTAGAAAATTCAAAAAGGGAAATGGATAGGTTAAAGTTAGATAGAGTGGGAATTAGTGAAGTTCGGTGGCAGGAGGAACAAGACTTTTGGTCAGGTGAATACAGGGTTATAAATACAAAATCAAATAGGGGTAATGCAGGAGCAGGTTTAATAATGAATAAAAAAAATAGGAATGCGGGTAAGCTACTACAAACAGCATAGTGAACGCATTATTGTGGTCAAGATAGACACGAATCCACGCCTACTACACTAGTACAAGTAAAATGCCAACTAGCTCTGCAGATGTTGAAGAAATTGATTTAATGTATGATGAGATAAATTATTCAGGTAGTGAAGGGAGACGAAAATTTAATAGTCATGGGTGACTGGAATTCGGTAGTAGGAAAAGGAAGAGAAGGAAACGTAGTAGGTGAATATGGATTGGGGCTAAGAAATCCAAGAGGAAGCCGCCTGGTAGAATTTTGCACAGAGCATAACTTAGTCTTAGCTAAGACTTGGTTCAAGAATCATGAAAGAAGGTTGTATACATGGAAGAACCCTGAAGATACTAGAAGGTTTAAAATTTTATAATGGTAAGACAGAGATTTAGGAACCAGATTTTAAATTAAGACATTTCCAGGGCAGATGTGAACTCTGACCACAATCTATTGGTTATGAACTTTAGATTAAAACTGAATAATCTGCAAAAAGGTGGGAATTTAAGGATATGGGACCTAGATAAACTGACTAAACCAGAGGTTGTACAGAGCTTCAGGGAGAGCATAAGAGAACAATTGACAGGAATGGGGGAAAAAAATACAGTAGAAGATGAATGGGTAGCACTGAGGGATGAGGTAGTGAAGGAAGCAGAGGATCAAGTAGGTAAAAAGACGAGGGCTAGTAGAAATCCTTGGGTAAGAGAAGAGACACTGAATTTAATTGATGAAAGAAGAATAAACAAAAATGAACTAAGTGAAACAGGCAAAAAGGAATACAAACGTCTCAAGAATGAGATTGACAAGAAACGCAAAATGGCTAACAGGGATGGATAGAGCACAAATGTAAGGATGTAGTAGCTTATCTCACGAGGGGTAAGATAGATATTACCTACAGGAAAATTAAAAAGACCTTTGGAGAAAAGAGAAAAACTTGCATGAATATCAAGAGCTACGATGGAAACCCAGTTCTAAGCAAAGAAGGGAAAGCAGAAAGGTGGAAAGAGTATATAGAGGGTCGATACAGGGGCTATGTTCTTGAGGACAATATTATGGAAATGTAAGAGCATGTAGATGAAGATGAAATGGGAGATATGATACTGCGTGAAGAGTTTGACAGAGCACTGAAAGACCTATGTCGAAACACGGCCCTGGGTGTAGACAACATTCCATTATAACTACTGACAGCCTTGGGAGAGCCAGTCCTGACAAAACTATACCATCTGGTGAGCAAGATGTATGATGTGGTGTCACCGCCAGACACCACACTTGCTAGGTGGTAGCCTTCAAATCGGCCGCGGTCCGTTAGTATACGTCGGACCCGCGTGTCGCCTCTATCAGTGATTGCAGACCGAGCGCCGCCACACGGCAGGTCTAGTCTAGAGAGACTCCCTAGCACTCGAGCCAGTTGTACAGCCGACTTTGCTAGCTATGGTTCACTGCCTACACACGCTCTCAATTGCAGAGACAACAGTTTAGCATAGCCTTCAGTTACGTCATTTGCTACGACCCAGCAAGGCGCCATATTCAGTTACTATTGATATTGATATCGTGAATCACGTACCGTCAAGAGCGACGTTCATCATTAATGGATTAAAGTTAAGTATCAAACTAATTCCGCCCGCTTTCTGAATTCTAATTCCTTGTCATGTTCCAGACCTCACGTCAGTATAGTCCTTCCCTCCTCACGCCAGCCTGCGTAAGCTGAAACGCGTGCATTTCGGCCTCCTCTAGTAACACGGTGTTGGCTCTTCTGCCAACACAACACATGAGACAGGCGAAATTCCATCAGACGTCAAGAATCATATAATAATTCCAATCCCAAAGAACAGAGGTGTTGACAGATGTGAAAATTACCGAACTATCAGTTTAATAAGTCACAGCTGCAAAATACTAACGTGAATTCTTTACAGACGAATGGAAAGACTGGTATAAGCCGACCTCGGGGAAGATCAGTTTGGATTGCGTAGAAATGTTGGAACACGTTAGGCAATACTGACGACTTATCTTAGAAGAAAGAGTAAGGAAAGACAAACCTACGTTTCTAGCATTTCTAGACTTAGAGAAAGATTTTGACAATATTGACTGGAATACTCTCTTTCATGTTCTGGAGGTGGCAGGGGTTAAATACAGGGAGGGAAAGGCTATTTACAATTTGTACAGAAACCAGATGGCAGTTATAAGAGTCGAGGGGCACGAAAGGGAAGCAGTGGTTGGGAAGGGAGTGAGACAGGCTTGTAGCCTCTCCCCGATGCTATTCAATCTGTACATTGAGCAAGCAGTAAAGGAAACAAAAGAAAAATTCGGAGTAGGTATTAAAATCCATGGAGAAGAAATAGAACTTTGAGGTTCGCCGATGACATTGTAATTATATCAGAGACAGCAAAGGACTGGGAAGAGCAGTTGAACGGAATGGACAGTGTCTCGAACATCAACAAAAGCAACACGAGGATAATATAATGTAGTCGAATTAAATCGGGTGACGCTGAGGGAATTAGATTAGGAAATGAGACACTTAAAGTAGTAAAGGAGTTTTGCTATTTGAGGAGCAAAATAACTGGTGTTGGTCGCAGTAGAGAGGATATGAAATGTAGACTGGCAATGGCAAGGAAAGCGTTTCTGAAGAAGAGAAATTTGTTAACATCGAGTATAGATTTAAGTGTGAGGAAGTCGTTTCTGAAAGTATTTGTATGGAGTGTAGCCATGTATGGAAGTGAAACATGGACGATAACCAGTTTGGACAAGAAGCGAATAGAAGCTTTGCGAATGTAGTGGTACAGAAGAATGCTGAAGATTAGATGGGTGGATCACATAACTAATGAGGAGGTATTGAATAGAATTGGGGGGAAGAGGAGTTTGTGGCACAACTTGACTAGAAGAAGGGACCGGTTGGTAGGACATGTTCTGAGGCATCAAGGGATCACCAATTTAGTACTGGAGGGCAGCGTGGAGGGTAAAAATCGTAGAGGGAGACCAAGAGATGAATACACTAAGCAGATTCAGAAGGATGTAGGCTGCAGTAGGTACTGGGAGATGAAGAAGTTTGCACAGGATAGTGTAGCATGGAGAGCTGCATCAAACCAGACTGGCGGCGCTTACCAGTCCCCAGCTCAGGAACCCCAGGGCCGCCAAGCCCGTACTCACCAAACAAATGCCCTTGAGATCATCGACATGCGGCAGGTGCTGGTATATCTACTTCTTACGCGAGGCATATCTTTGTCATCTCAGAAACAAATAACGTGGAAATACCATTTGTGAATGAGAGACACCTTGCTTGTCCAGTTTATTCAATATGCAGGTGGCGTTATTTCTATCCACGTCGTGCGTCAGCGCTGATATTCAATCCGTCTGCAAGTAAAAGCATATAGTGCACTTCAGCTAATTTGCCGTTTACTGCATGTCATCTTCAAGGTCAAAGTGCCGCAGGTTTAATGCCCGTTGGTGTAGATGTGATTCTTCTGTACTAAATTACGAACTACTCGAGTGGCAGCCATTCGTCATTGAATACTATTACTTTCGAAAGCACTAACCTGTTTCCCGAGAGCACGGAATCCACTTACCTTGGCAGCTACGGCTGAGAGTTCCTACTGCGCCTTCCTCGGCATTTGTGGTCGCTGAAATAACATCTGGCAGGTGACAGATATGTACACTGCGTCTGTGTGAAGCGAAACAGGATGTTAGGGCTGTCTCTCAGCTGTAATGAACGAGAAACACATTGATTAAAACATGAAAAATGAACGGTCTGAAATTGATGTAGCGTAGGAAGGAAGTTATATTTTAAGCAAGTAATATTTTTTAAGGTGGCTGTCATTTTAATAGCTACTGCAGGAGCAGTCGAATCAATACAGAACACTAATAGCCACATTTATTTCTGTTCCATAATTTGTTTGTCTACTACAACATTTCGTATTTTCTCAAGCCCTTTGGTGGCACTGTTATATTTTATCGTGCTCATACAATCGGAATTAATTACCTAACCATTATGTAGCACCATGTAGGCTCATATTCATCTGAAGAGAGAAACACAGTCGGGCAGGGATCTATGAAGTAAGAAGTTAGTGTCTTGAATGGATGAAGTCAGAACCTCTTGACTGACCATTGTTACGACAGTTTTTATTATTATTTATTTGTTAATTATATTTAGTCAGTTAGTTTAGCTCTAAGGTACCACATCCATTACATGTAAAAATTCTCATATAACACGTAATATACACTGAAGCGCCAAAGACACTGGTATAGGCATGCGTACTCAAATACAGAGATATGTAAACAGGGAGAATACGGCGCTGCGGTCGGCAATCGCTGTATAAGACAACAAGTATTTCGCGCATTTGCTAGATCGGTTACTGCTGCTACAGTGGCAGGTTTATCAAGATTTAAATGAGTTTGTACGTGGTGTTACAGTCGGCGGACGAGCGATGGGACACAGCGTCTCCGAGGTAACGAAAAAGTGGGGATTTTCCCACACGACCATTTCACGAGTATACCATGAATATCAAAGGTCCGACATCGCTGCGACCAGAAAAAGATCCTGTAAGAACGGGACCAACGAAGACTGAAGAGAATGTCCTTCAGAATATAAATCAATTGAGCAGTACTGCCTTTTGGGTTGAAAGCAGAAACAGAAAGTACATTGTCGTGAATAGGAAGACCAAACAAATGAAATGAATCAAAGCCAAGAATATTTTCACAGTGACGTGAAAGTGGAATTGTAAATGTCCTTGTTTTCGTGTGAGACTGGAATGTGGCAGGTAAACAACGCGTACCAGGTAGCGGAATGTCCTGACCGTTACCCGCCTAAGTCGCGTGCAAGATTTTCTGAACTGTGTCGAGCCCAGCTGTTCATAAGTGGCTCGAATAAGCAACGAAACAGAAGTGTCACTGCCTAACTGAAGTCGCACAAAGCGTCTGACACTGACTAAGTTCATAAACAGTTTATCTGACTGTCGTTGCACAGAATTTGGGTAGGGTGAAGGCACATCCTGTATTTAATCATTACTAGTACCGGTAACCGCATAGAAAAAAACTAGATTCATTGAATATGAAGGTGCTTCACACTTACGAGAGCGAACGTGGGTAGAGTTCTTTTCTGATGCAAGCATACAGGCTGCACATGAGCTGGCATTACAGAAGCAAGGCAGTGACGTTCCACGAGGGTAAATTTTGTCTTCACATGATTTTGTGGTGTCACCACCAGACACCACACTTGCTAGGTGGTAGCCTTTAAATCGGCAGCGGTCCGTTAGTATACGTCGGACCCGCGTGTCGCCACTATCAGTGATTGCAGACCGAGCGCCGCCACACGGCAGGTCTAGTCTAAAGAGACTCCCTAGCACTCGCCCCAGTTGTGCAGCCGACCTTGCTAGCGATGGTTCACTGTCTACATACGCTCTCATTTGCCGAGACGACGGTTTAGCATAGCCTTCAGCTACGTCATTTGCTACGACCTAGCAAGGCGCCATATTGAGTTACTAACTGATAATATTGTGAATCATGTACCGTCAAGAGCGACGTTCATCATTAATGGATTAAAGTTAAGTACCAAACTAGCTACGTCCGCTTTCTGAATTCTAATTCCTTGTCATGTTCCAGACCTCACGTCAGTATAGTTCTTCCCTCCTCACAGCAGCCTGCGTGAGCTAAAAGGCGTGCATTTCGGCCTCCTGTAGTAACACGGTGTAGGCTCTTCTGCCAACACAACAGATTTCACAGCAGAAACATGCGTTAACGCTTGTTTACTCTATCCATGACGCGGTGCCTAGTTTGTGTGTGGTGGTCGGTGGCAAGACCGTCCCTGTTTGTCACTTTGTGTTACACTGCAAATGGGAGCTACCTTACAGTTTTCCACGGCACTGTCGCATGAGTCCTGATGTTCAATAACTTGTAACACTTGTTTCAAAGTAGGATGTGGCACATTGTACATAACTGCATTACTAATCATTGTGTCACTACAGTGCCGTCCACAGCTACATTGCAAACGACACTGCGGTGTCAAAGACTGAAGTTCAGTGACCTATTGATGATATGTCTGTTCTGACCTTCCCCACAATCGAAATAACTTGTAACGAGCTGCAGCCACCCGCACCTGATCCTCGTATTACTTAGTGAGGGCAGAAATTAATTCTTCAAAAACCAGCAGCTCTAGCCTACTAGTCGATAATAGCTTCTGAGGGAGTTGGTAAACACCTATACCACCCATTGACGTGAAACGAGTAAGTTTAACAGTACACTGCACTTGACGTGTAGCACATTGAACGTCGAAATGAACGTAGTGCTCGTTACATTCCTCTTGTTGTTCACTGAAAGTTCGGGACGGTGGAATAGCACGGAGGCTGTGTCGTGGATGTGGCTGGCTGTTGTGGCGAAGTTGATGCAGCACCTGCTTGTGTATTAACCTATAAAAGATACTTACTTAGCTCGTAAATTTTGATTCGCTAACACAAAATCCCTCCGTCTCCTCACATAGGGTGGGGTTTTAGAGCGAGCAATTTGTTATTTATCAGTAACCATTTTCCACACAAAAATGAGAACATGAATTTTCTTGAATTGGAGCGCCAACTACCAAGAATCAAAACAATTAATTAAGACAAAATGTAGGTAGTTTTTTATGTAGATTCTGATTCTGCAATAAAAAGGGGGTTCCCATTTCAAATTTTGAATTTGCCTCCCGTCCTAACCCTAGGGGGCTGGGGTGGTGGGCTGATTTTAGCACCAACAGATGTCCCCCTCGAAAATAATCATCTTTGGATTCTACACATTCTTTCGTGTGAAGCGTATTTTTCAAGTTAATCTGGTTTGCCAACTTAAAATTTACACCCTGTATATACAAATAACTGATCTTCTTGAAATTTTTTTATGAGTCTTTGCATGGAATGGAAAGTTGAGCGGTGCCAGCCCACCGTTGTTCTTGAAGACAGCTGGGCCTATGATGTGGGGTTCTATTTCATATGACAACAGGAGCACTGTCCTGGTTACCCCATGCACACTGACTGCGAAATTCTACGCCAGTCTGTTGATTCGACCTGTTGTGCTGTCATTCATGAATGGCATTCCAGGAGTGACTTTTAACAAGATAACGCTCACCTGCATACCGCTGTTGAAACCAAACATGCTGTACAGAGTGCCGACATGTTGCTTGGCATGCTTGACTACCGGATTTGTCTCCACTTGAGCTGATATCGAACATCATCAGACGAGATATATTCCCGAAATTTCATTACTCTACGTAAATTATTTTTTGGTGTTTGGTTTTTTCCGTCAGTGTATTTTAAAATTGTGAAATAAATATTTGTGTTTTTAATGAAATATTCTACGAGATTCCATAGCTTCTAGTATAGGGACCATAGTGAGACACAAAGATCTCTCTAAAAAGTATGCTGTGAGAAATTAACGAAATTTGTATTTACTTTTGTGTGTGTGTGTGTGTGTTAAAAGATAGTTTGAAGTTCTAGACCCTACTTAAACATTAGTACTTCTTTAAAAAGTATGATGTTAATATATGTCAACAACAACTAAAACTTTTGTTTTTTCTTAGTTTTTAAGGTGCGCATAAAGTACCCCCGCCTCCTTAAGAAACGTTAGTAATGCGAGGATTAATATTATAGGTGTTTGAAAATTATGTCTTTATTGTCAATACACTGAGTTATTCGAATTTTGATCTTACGTTTGAATCTGGCTGGGATAGAGATGGATGTGCGGGCCACTGCTGAGAGTATATTGTCCTTCCAGTGTGCAGGAGTCCTTGGACGATCGCTGTACGGAGTGGATTCTGGAAATCCCCTAAGAAACGTCACAAGGGTATAATTCGATGAGGCAACTATCACGGAAGATCAGATGAGGCGCCCGGAGGGCTTCCCTGCAAAACACGCAAATCAGTTCGCACTGTATGCGCCGTCGTCCAAGCTAAACCACAATATTAATTTGTCCAAGAAGAGGCAAGAAACAGTCCTCAGTCATGCTGAATACTCTCCGAGAATTCACATTTAGTGTATTCTCAACTCTGCACACCAAAGTGCTACACGTAATGGATGCGTAAGGGCTGTCTGGTCCTCTCGTGAAGTTGTCCAGGTTTGTCAGCCCACTAGCACAGCGTGTCTTGTTTATTAGCGCACTCAGATAAATGAAAGTGTGCCTCGTCACTAAAGAACAGCAGCGCAGTGTGTGGCAACTGTTCAAACAAGTCTCCACATGAACTTTTTCGCAGCAATAAAATCGCATTTTGCACCACACCCAGTTTATATGGGTTAAAATTGGACGCGTGGTGAGAAAATCGTCTCACAGAATGATAGTAAAGTGTAAGGACAGCGGTGTGTGTGCCTGCCGAGCGACGACGACATAAATAGCTTCTACGTTTTGCAGCAATCAGAACGTAAAATGGAAATGTTCAAAAACAGAATAGTAACTAAGCTTACAATAACATGTACTATTTTTGAAAATCAGCGTAATAATGAAGTTAATGACCCGCATTGGGCGTAATTACCAAGGCATGTACAGTGCTGGGGTTAGGTAACACCTGGTGCTACACTGATTCTAAATAACATATAATCAGTTTGATCATAAACATCAATATTCAGCAGCTCCATCGTAATCGAATATCCAGCATTCACAACTATTATGCACTACTCACTTCTAATCAAAAGGTTGTTACGTTAAACACCGCAGTATCAGGTTCATTGTATTTATACGAAAGCTGCACACTGCCTGTTTATGCTTGGCACTTTGCTCGCTCTCTCTTTCTTGTCTTCGTTATTTCCCACACTTTATGATGGAATAATTATAGTACTTTGATGCCATTCCGTAAGATGTTATACATTTCAGTTGTCCGGAAAGATGGAAACAGCCCAAATTAATATATGGCAATAAAAGAATATGAAGTTTGAATTAATAGACAATTAGTTATTTTTATTTAACTTCCTGGCTTGACTGAGTCCTTTTAATAAGTCACCACGCGAGTGATGGGGTATTAACTGCACCACGCATATCGTTAGCGCCGTCGTGTTGTAGGCGAACCATTTCTACTGTGGTTCATTTGCTTGGAACTGTCCTGATCACATTTCTTTGGCAGGATTTTCTTCTCTAAAGTCAGTTCATTAAGTCAGGACCACTAAGTTCACTTCAGGCCTATCATTTCATTCACCAACCAAACCACTGAGGAGGTAAAACAAACGTTCTTCACATCATGTTTCCACACACCCATTTCTCCAGTACGCGCCAAAACTTCGCAAGTATCTTTCTTGATATATGTGGTACCATTACTCACAACCGAAACTGTGTTGCGTGAGATTCTGTTTCAGCACCTTATATGAATTCAAACATATTTCAAATGATCCTCTCTTTCTTTATTTTTACGAAGAACGGTTTACGGTGCAAAAGCACATATTTACATAGGTTCAGTAACGATTACAATGCATTCCAACGAAATAATATAAAAGAAATACTTTTATATAAATGTCTTTGGGTCCTGTTTTAATCGAGTTACGATATAAAATACCAGTAGTTCCATCTAGTAGATTTAGGCGATAGCTACACTGTTACTCAAAACTCTCGTAGCCACATAAATTACAGGTAGTGGCAGAAAACGGGCAGTTTTAATTAGTCTCTAAAAGCCGAACAGTATTATTGGTCACACTGAATGTCTGTCATGTGTTTCGGATAGGTCCGCTTGTTGCCGAGATGGAGTGCTGGAGTGGGCCTGAAATTGCTATGGCTGTGGAGGCCTTTCACCTTTCACAGGAACGTTGAGCGCTTGCTGCTGCTACACAGGAATACCGTCGTCAGTTCGACCTTAGACGGAATGATCCTGTACCACGTTATAGGTGAGAAATTATGGAGCAACGGGAAGAGCCCTTAAGCTGAAATCGCCTGGAAGAACTAGAAGTTGTCAGTCACAGGAACGGATAGAGGAAGTGCAAATTGTTGTCACCGAGCGAGGCGTCGCAGTGGTTAGCAGACTGTACTAGCATTCGGCCATCCTGATTTAGATCTTCTGTGATGTCCCTAAATCGCTTCAGACAAATGCCAGGATGGTTCCTTTGGACGGTCACGGCTCACTTCCTTCCCCATCCTTCCCTAACCCGATAGGACCGATGATCTTGCTGTTTGGTCCACTCCACAACCAAGCAAGTAACAGTCCAATGGGTTCTGTGAGACAGATTGTGGTTCTAGTGAGATTGTTCAACCGTATTGTGCACAGAAATTTACGGAACAATTTGACGTTACAAATATACAAGATAGAGGTTGTGCATCAGTTAAACGAAAATGGTTACGAAAAGCAAATACATATGTCTGTTGAACTGTTTACTAAAAGTAGGGACAACGAAGTTCTTAAATTTGCTATGGCTGAATTACAACGCACATTCTTATCGCAGCGGTTGTGTCACCAAACAAAACTGCTGTTACTGGTGCGACGATAGTCCTCAGTAACTTCATCAACGCCCCTCACACAGCCAGAAAGTCACAGCAAGGGGCGCCGCCTCCTCAGTGGACATAATCGACGCTTTCTTTTTTGAGGATTAACATTTACGTGCAGCGGACAGAGGGTTTGTTAACCACATCGTTTCAAGGAATGGGGATACTTCGTTGCCTTAAAGGCCTCCACACTTGTTGATGTGCAACCATTTCTTTTGTGGGTCCTTAAACAAAGGGTGCGTGCTACAAGACTACACACGATTGCGGTACTGAAAGACACCATTCAGGTGGAAATCAGAAACATTCCTATAAATATGCTCGTTCGTGCCCTAAACGATTTGCATCACAGATTGTCCGTCATTGTGACAATGTTGGCCATCTAGGAGATATCATTTCCAAAACACGAACTGTGCGTGAAATGGCAATACTCAAGGGTTTCGTTGCTGTGTATGAAAATGTTTTACAATATACACTCATGGAAATGGAAAAAAGAACACATTGACACCGGTGTGTCAGACCCACCATACTTGCTCCGGACACTGCGAGCGGGCTGTACAAGCAATGATCACACGCACGGCACAGCGGACACACCAGGAACCGCGGTGTTGGCCGTCGAATGGCGCTAGCTGCGCAGCAATTGTGCACCGCCGCCGTCAGTGTCAGCCAGTTTGCCGTGGCATACGGAGCTCCATCGCAGTCTTTAACACTGGTAGCATGCCGCGACAGCGTGGGCGTGAACCGTATGTGCAGTTGACGGACTTTGAGCGAGGGCGTATAGTGGGCATGCGGGAGGCCGGGTGGACGTACCGCCGAATTGCTCAACACGTGGGGCGTGAGGTCTCCACAGTACATCGATGTTGTCGCCAGTGGTCGGCGGAAGGTGCACGTGCCCGTCGACATGGGACCGGACCGCAGCGACGCACGGATGCACGCCAAGACCGTAGGATCCTACGCAGTGCCGTAGGGGACCGCACCGCCACTTCCCAGCAAGTTAGGGACACTGTTGCTCCTGGGGTATCGGCGAGGACCATTCGCAACCGTCTCCATGAAGCTGGGCTACGGTCCCGCACACCGTTAGGCCGTCTTCCGCTCACGCCCCAACATCGTGCAGCCCGCCTCCAGTGGTGTCGCGACAGGCGTGAATGGAGGGACGAATGGAGACGTGTCGTCTTCAGCGATGAGAGTCGCTTCTGCCTTGGTGCCAATGATGGTCGTATGCGTGTTTGGCGCCGTGCGGGTGAGCGCCACAATCAGGACTGCATACGACCGAGGCACACAGGGCCAACACCCGGCATCATGGTGTGGGGAGCGATCTCCTACACTGGCCGTACACCTCTGGTGATCGTCGAGGGGACACTGAATAGTGCACGGTACATCCAAACCGTCATCGAACCCATCGTTCTACCATTCCTAGACCGGCAAGGGAACTTGCTGTTCCAACAGGACAATGCACGTCCGCATGTATCCCGTGCCACCCAACGTGCTCTAGAAGGTGTAAGTCAACTATCCTGGCCAGCAAGATCTCCGGATCTGTCCCCCATTGAGCATGTTTGGGACTGGATGAAGCGTCGTCTCACGCGGTCTGCACGTCCAGCACGAACGCTGGTCCAACTGAGGCGCCAGGTGGAAATGGGCTGGCAAGCCGTTCCACAGGACTACATCCAGCATCTCTACGATCGTCTCCATGGGAGAATAGCAGCCTGCATTGCTGCGAAAGGTGGATATACACTGTACTAGTGCCGATATTGTGCATGCTATGTTGCCTGTGTCTATGTGCCTGTGGTTCTGTCAGTGTGATCATGTGATGTATCTGACCCCAGGAATGTGTCAATAAAGTTTCCCCTTCCTGGGACAATGAATTCACGGTGTTCTTATTTCAATTTCCAGGAGTGTATTTCTCGCCCTGTTTCGTCACATCGAAATCGGTCCGTACTTCTGCTGCAGTTTTCTCCCAAATAGGCTCACAACCATTACAACGCGTATTTAGGCGTTTAGTACCCCGTTACTCCCACTCCTCTTCTTTGCATATTTCCAGTTCCTCGGCGAGTTTTGATCCACGATGCAACTGATTGTCGGCCAGCAACAGGACGTGGGTACTTACTATAACTTCCTTTCTATGTCAGGGCTGCTCCCTCCCTTCTGCCTCTCCATTTCTGCCCACCACTTCAGCTCCTGATGTCAGGGTTCTACACACCCACCTAATCTATCCTTCATTTCCGTGTTCCCACTATTCATCCTACCACCTTCATTTTCAGTTCATCCAACGGCTTATATACTAACTCGCGCACTCCAACCCACTACAGAACAACCAAAGTTTAATCTTCCCACAACTTTTTTAACCAGCGCCGGTCCTTCATCTTTTTAAACGGTAGATGTTGCTCCTTTTTAATCAACATCACCATTTTTTCAACTTACTTTAAATATCTATTTTGTCTTTTTATTCTTGTCTGTTGAACTGTTTATTTCTATTTATATTTGAAAGGAAGGAAACAACATTGTATTTTGTAAGTATCATCGAATAATCAGCATTATATAATCTTTAAAAACATTTTTAAATTCTCCACCTATAAACCTAGCTGTAATGTCCGTACTTACATTTTGTAAAGGCATTTGGCTCTAGAGCGATATATTGTAGCGGAGGGAGACCACCTCCAGCACATATGTGGCGCGAACGGCGAAATAACAATAAACAAAAAATCAGAAGTTGGGTCGAAAATTCTGAAGTGCATACGCGATGTACGCTGCTCTGCCATGATCCGTCAGCCGTTAGAAAAGCGAGCCTCTACGGCAACGGCGCGTTGCTCCTTCGGCGAATGCAATGTTCCTACTGGTAAACAAACTTTCCGAACAACTGCTTCGAATGAGACCAATTCCATCCTCTGCCTACCATGGCTCGCTTCACCCCACGTCACCCCACCCTGAATAAAAGCAGTAACCTTCGTTGCCACATCCTTTGCGGAAGAAGAGGCACGATTGGAAAAAATCTACCTTCATCACGATAGCGCACCTGGACAAAGACGTGCTTTGGCAGTGGCAAAACAGACATTTGAACTATGAATAGTTGCAACTTCCATCCTGCCGTTTTGACGCCTTGACTTTTACCCATTCCTACGTATAAAAAGATCTGTGAATGAATTTTTTTTAGAATTAAATGGGATACACACACAGAATCAGACTTCGAAGATCAAAGCTACCAACTGAAAGGTAATGGACAATGTAAAATGTCTTGAAAAGAGCATTTACTAACAATTTTTTTGCTTTAATTATACACTCTAATACAAAAAAAGACGACTGTGAAGGAATTATCTAAATGGAACGTAAATACAGTAGTAGACGTGCTGTACATGTACAGACAAATAAACATTCTCCCTTTCAGAAAAATTGAGCATATCAGTAACCCGTTGGTCCACCTGTGGTCCTTATGCAAGCACTTATTCTACTTGGCGTTGACTGACAGAGTAGTTGGATGCCATCCTGATGGATATTGTGCCAGATTCTGTACAAATGGCTCGGTGGGTAACCAGAATCACCAGATGACCAGAGTGTCCTGCCCAGATCGCTCCGGACGTTCTCAATTGGGGAGCGACCCTGGGGCCTTGTTGGCCAAGACAGAATTTGACAAGCACGAAGACAAGCTGTAGAAACTCTCGGCTTGTTCAGCGGGCATTATCTTGCTGAAATGTGAGGCCACGATGGCTTGCCATGAAGGGCAATAAAACGGAGTGTAGAATGTCGTCGACCAACAGCTATGCTGTAAGGGTGCCGTGAATTAGAAATTAAGCGGTCCCGTTATTAAACAAATGACACTCGAGATCATCACTCCTGCTTGTCGGACCAAATGGCGAGCGACACTCAGGTTGGTATTCCACTGCTGTCATGGGCGTCTCTAGACACGTCTTCTGTCTTAAATGGCACTGATTGGTGAAGAATTGTCTTCAGTGAAGAGTCTCGATGACCAGCGAAGACCTGTCTGAAGACGATCCAGGCAGTTGTGGGATACCAAACTGACTGTCTAAATGGAAGAGTTAAACGCTCACACCTGTCACACGTAATCGTAAAGAGGGAGGGACGATCCACTACATGGTCTGTTAAGACGTGTTTCGAAAGGAAGTAGAATTGTCATCATTCATGCTGGCGCGTAGGACGGCTTTGTATTGAATGTGTACATGAGGTTAAGACAACGGCCAGACGACAGGGGCTTATCACAGCGACATACATTCCACAACTTATTAAAAGTGGTTCAGGGAGAAATTGATACCTAATCTACTTCCTCATACTGTCCGTGTTAGATATAACGCCCCTTACCGCAGTAAGTGTCTGTCTCGTGCTACAATATCAAAGTCCACGAGGAGTGAAATGACGTCTTGGTTAAGAGAAAAGGAAATTTCTTTAAAAAAGAACGTATTGGGGCCCTAGTTGTATTTATTGATAAAATGAACAAACCAGGGTACATTACATATAAAACAGACAATATTTTAACCGAACATGGTCATACTGACGTACGAATACCTCCATATCACCCCTAGTTGTATTCTACAGTGCAGATATGGGCAAGAGTCAAGGACGGTGTTTGTGAACGTATTAGGCCTTTCTGAATGGACACGTTATTAACACTTATAGATGAACAAGTTGTTCCCATAGCAGAAGAAGACTGGAAGAGACGCTGTGAGCACGCAAGTAAAATTGGAGAGCAGTATATTTCAGGTGGAGGCTTGCTGGACCGAGCGCTGGAGACAATCGGAAATGTGGAAAGTGGAACAGATTCTAACAGTGATAATCATAGTGATGCAAGCAGTACTGATTCTGCAGTTGAAGATGAAACTGAATCAGCGGACACTGCCAGTGCAAGTGAAACAGACGTGGCTAATGAAAATGAAGAAAAGAAAAGTGCGGTGGAGTGTTTCCGAAATGTGTTTTGTGTGTGGAATCAGTGACACTGAAATATCCATAGCATTATGTCACTCGACGAGCTTATTATTTCTAATGTGGAATTGCGTATCCAATTAGTCTAAGAATCTGTGGACGTGTTCTCACCACTGTAGCTACTACACATGACCAAATCGTACGTTTGCTGGCAATGCTTGTGAAACAAATCCACTTAACGCCTCCAGCCCCAGTGGTCGTCCGCCACACAGCGGTACCTGCTGCTCTCCCTTGCAGTGGGACTCCGGCGCACAGGAATGTCCTCTGTTTGCAGGGAGTGCGCACCGGTGTTCATGTGTGTACGCTATGTATTTATTGCCACGTTTGTATTTTTTGTAGCCAGTAACTTAGATGCTCGTCTGGTTGTAACGCAAGACTTATGTACCTGGATGATTTAGTGATGAAAAGGGCGTCCGAAACTAATCAATAAATAAATCTTCCCGTGCAGTTTAAAGTCGCCCACTAAATGTTACTGCGATCAATAACTCTTTAATTGGTGCCGCGATCATACTCACCTCCCTACAACTAATTGTCTGTGTCCCACGCTGCAGACTTGTACGCCAGCTGCTGTCATTGTTACGTTCTGTGAACGCAGCTCTCGTCCGTTGCTGGGCAACGTTCTTCTGAACTGGTCAACCGAGCTGTTCTCGCCGCATTTAGAAGAAGCTTCGCTGCTGTACACAGTGGTATTTTGGCAAGCTGGTGGACACCGGGTGTGTACTGACGAAGGTAAAGGACATACTTCTTCTATAAGTTATGTAAACTGTGTATCGTCCATTCTACGCTAAAACGTACGGATTATGGAAGGCTAATACGTACTTTCTTAGACGTGAAAATAAAAGATCAATTCGGTGTATAAACCTGTATAGAACACAGAAAGCAAAAAATGACAAAATAATTGTTTGGTTGCACTAAAGAATGAAGATTTCCCGTCTTGACAGTTGGAAACAGTTCCCCATCAATTACTTTTTCGTCACCATTGTATATCGTTATCAAACGAACTTGACTAAAACTCTATTAGATTAGCTCCGCCTGCCTGTAGAGTAACATTTTTGTCTTTTGGTGGTTAACGTATCAGTCAGGCATAAAATGAAATCCCTCGAATAATGACATAATTGTGACAGATCGGTGCCGCGTGGAGTGGCCGCGCGGTTTGAGGCGTCCTGTCACGGGCCGCGCGGCCACTCCTGCCGGAGGTTCGAGTCCTCACTCGGGCATGCGTGTGTGTGTTGTTCTTAGCATAAGTTAGTTTAAGTAGTGTGCAAGTCTAGGGACCGATGATCTCACACACATTTGAACATTTGAAACAGATCTGTCAAACACGGCGCATAAGATTGGTCTAGTCTAACTGTATAGGTGTGACTACTTTTGTGTCTGTTTCTTGTCTGTGCCGTTTCAAACTGATTTATTATGGTCCTCTTCGTCGTTCATAATCAATTCCATTAGGTCTACAGCTTTGCTTCCACCGTTTGCAGTAAATGGCAGTGGCGACAATCATTAGTGCAGGTGATAAGTCGTAACTGTCATAAAGTTATCTTAAGCATTTGTAAACATAACTCCGCCAAAATATTTGTCAATTTGTGATTGCATTATAAAATTATTCTCCATTGAATATGTCGAATTACGAGCTCACTTTTCGTCGTTTGCAGAAAGATGGAATTTTCTGAATTAACATAAAGGAATCTGCGGCTGAGTTTCATTAAATACTGGGCAAGATATATGTTGAGGTATCTGTTAGTGAGAGAACTTGCACAGAATGATTTCAGCGCTTTAAGAACGTTTGACGTCGAAGCCCGACATGGCGGTGGCAGAGAGAGGACTTTCGAGGTGACTGAACCGACGGAAACAGTCACAGGGGCAATTATCTAAAGCACTTGACGCCTTTGAGCCGAACACTGGAAGACAAATGTCTACAATACAGCGACAGAAACGAAACCGTGAGTTTTCAGCATGACTGTTCTCGACCTTCTGTCGAAAAACCCGTCGAAACGTACCTGGAAAGGTTGAAATGGGCAGTCCTGTCCCATTCACCTTCATCGCCGGACATTGCTCCCTCTGACTAGCACGTTTCGCGATCCGTGGCACAAGGCCTGGCTGACCAGCACTGCCGGCCTTATGAACAAGTGCAAAATTAGATCGATTCATGGATCTCCTCAAAGACGCCCAGTTCTTCCGCCGCGGGACTCGTATGTACCTGGAAGATTGGGGAAAGTAGTGATCCGCGGTGGCCAATACTTTGAATCGTAATTTTTTCGGAAGTTTTTCACAATAAAGTCTCGACCTTCGAGAAAAAACAGCGCAAGCAAAGTTGTAGATCTAAGAAGTAACATTCAGATATCTACTTCCACATCTAACACCCTTCTTCTTTGTTATGGTCTGTACGTGCAAAATTATTATTATTATTCATTCTTTCTTTACTTTCTCAGACGTTAAGTCTGGTTAAAAATGGAAAGTGACGCGGACCTTGATGAAGCGTCACTTCCTTTTAACTATATGGTATGTGTTATATTGCATTTTGAAACTTTCGGGTAATTGAACATGTATCAATAATTACAGATTTCTGTAGCTGTATGTATAAGTTTGGATGTAGCAGTATTGCATTGATGTACTGGTGGATATTGTGTGGTATGACTCGTGTAGTTGATATTATAATTGGTATAATGTCAACTTTATCCTGATGCCACATGTCCTTGACTTCCTCAGCCAGTTGGATGTATTTTTCAATTTTTTCTCCTGTTTTCTTTTGTACATTTGTTGTATTGGGTATGGATATTTGGATTAGTTGTGTTAATTTCTTCTTTTTATTGGTGAGTATGATGTCAGGTTTGTTATGTGGTGGTGTTTCATCTGTTATAATGGTTCTGTTCCAGTATAATTTTTATTCATCGTTCTCCAGTACATTTTGTGGTGCATACTTATGTGTGGGAACATGTTGTTTTATAAGTTTATGTTGTAAGGCAAGCTGTTGATGTATTAATTTTGCTACATTGTCATGTCTTCTGGGGTATTCTGTATTTGCTAGTATTGTACATCCACTTGTGATGTGATCTACTGTTTCTATTTGTTGCTTGCAAAGTCTGCATTTATCTGTTGTGGTATTGGGATCTTTAATAATATGCTTGCTGTAATATCTGGTGTTTATTGTTTGATCCTGTATTGCAATCATGAATCCTTCCGTCTCACTGTATATATTGCCTTTTCTGAGCCATGTGTTGGATGCGTCTTGATCAATGTGTGGCTGTGTTAGATGATACGGGTGCTTGCCATGTAGTGTTTTCTTGTCTGGTCCTCTTCGTCGTTCATAAACAATTCCATTAGGTCTACAGCTTTGCTTATTATTATTATTATTATTATTGTTGCCGCACGTTCAGTTAGTCGCCTACAAGAGGCGGATTTTATAGTTTAATGTCATTAACTACTCAGTAGTAAAGGCGCAAACGGTTTTGGAAATGTGACGAAGTTTGAAATATTAAATATCTCGTTCAGATAAATTTTTGGTTACAGCCATATAATTTCGTGGGCAGCACGTAGTTGACAGAGCTTGAAAGCTGTAAATATCTACTAACAGCAGTATACAGCCAAGGGATCGCTGAACTATGTACATCGGCACCTCGTGCCAAACAATTCGTTTGTAATGTTGAATACAGTTCAGAGCCAGCCCACACTAGTAAAAGGCTTGGCTGTGTTGCTATTCGTGCTAAACCGGTTGTCATGGCAACAGCTCTCAAGCCCGACCACTTACGGACAGTTCATGAAATTATATGAATGTATCGCAAAATATATATGTTTAACGCGTTCAACATTATACTGAAAATTGCTACAAGGAGGAAACGTCGTGGTGTACAAAGCAAAAATAAAATGGATATAAAGAAACAACCAGTGGACGAAATAAATGGCTTTTAGGAAAATTACCATTGGCATGGAACCTGTTGCAACTAAAAGCTATTAAATAAGCTTCTAGCGTAACTGCATTTTGGACTTTATTTTGATGTAACATAATGTCTATTACCTTATAGTTTTTCAGCGAGTGTAGAGTACTATCTATCTAGTATCGATCAATATTCAATTGATTGGTATATCTTTAGTACTATATTATTTTCCGAAACTATGATGCGACATTGCAGTCCATTTCATTTTATGTTTCAGTCGTGCTGAGCTCCAGTCCTACACATTACCATTCTCTCATTTTTGTAAGTATCTAAGTATTTTGTTTGTTACTGCAACTGTGAAAGTCAACTGAAGCTCTTGTATACCTTTTGCTTTTCTCGCTGGTGTGGTATTGATTCCATCCCACTAATCTTCTAAGGAATGTCTTGTTGCGCCACCATCTGTTGCTAAGTATGTACCTCTGGTGGAATGCAGTTGGTATTTAATTGAGGACACATCTGCTCGCGATTTTTGTTCCTATTCAGATGCATAGTGCTGTCTATCGACAAAAATATCACTATGGAATCTGCTACGCTAGCATGTGTAATGCAGAGAAATGTCTGAAACGTTTTGCACACATTGTGACAGTTTTCTTCACAAATTTGAAGTAATAAATTCTAATAAAAGGAAAATATAAATTAAGTGCTAATCTGCAATTTGTCGTCTACAACTGACATATGTAGGAGAGAGGTGCCTTTATAGTACGAGGTCCCAATGCATACCACAACTACAGAATACTGCCTCTAACACTGTCCGACATCTTGTGACGTCGGAGTGAAGTTCCTGCTTCTTGGTGCCATATTATTGGCTACGTGTTGAGGAAGAGGTCGTCGGAAGGCAGTGTTCATTTTGTTGTGGTTTTCATAGACCGTAACCGTTCTCTTGTGCACGTTCCGAGGAGAATTAACGTTAAACATAATGTTTTATTTTTGGTTAACGTACATGAAACAGCTTTAATTTACAGACATTCATGACTCTGTATTCGTTGTGGTTCGTTTGTAGGAAACTGGCAAAAGGAAAATAGCGACGTTGCTTATAATCTACCGCTAGAAGCTTCGTATATTCCGCTGGTACAATTTATGAAACTTTTTCGTGTAATGTGCTTTAAAAATGTGTTTAGCACTATTAGTGCAACATAATGTTTAGAAATGACGTGGTGAATCTTATCATGCGTTTTTTATGCTAAGTTATTAATCGAATAATCATTGTGTATTATAGTACGGAAACAGATAGGTGTTATGGCAAGTGAGGCATAGAAGAATTGCATTTAGTTGTAACAGTATATTTAACTGGCAATCACGGATTGAATGTATGTGAACGAATATAAAATGTTCCTAAGCTAACTATGGAGAGGCACGCTGAAAATGAAAACAAACATGCTAACGAGGATACTGCAATGTTTTCCAGCGAAACTGAAAACGAATTGCAATGATATGTTCTTACATTTCAAGAGATAATGTTCGATTCACGCTTGTCGGACGTAAGACTTGCGTTAGACTTTGCACGACTAGTCGGTTTGCCCCAGAATTTCAGTGCAGAAGAAGCAATGGCAGACAAAAAGTGGGCTGAAGGTGTCCATTCAAGGAAAGGAGAATAAGACTGGAGCTACAGCTCGACCTGTGAAAAGGAAATATTTTCGAGACTCTGTGGGGAAAACCCCACAGAAAATCATTCCTAAAATACAGGAATGGTGCAGTGAGGTTTGTAGAAAAGCGAATGGAAGAAGTGACCAGACCCATGAAGTAAAAAAATGTTGACTCTTGTGAAGTGGACAGGGATGGAGAAAGGAGGGAAGAAGTTGTGTCGTGATGGCAGCAAATGGTGTTGTAAGAACCAATACAAGGGACATTTCCTTAAACTTAGACTAATAGGTATCATTCAGGTCAGGGATATAGTTTATAAGGATGTTACAGTTTATGCACACACTTACACATATTAAGAAAGCAGATTCTTAAGTTGTATCAGATGTTTAGAAATTTATATGTAGTGTGTTTAGTTTTCCAAGATTTTTAGTTCCTTAAATCAGATACCGAGAACAACGTCCCACAGTTGAGTATGGCATTTTTTAAATACCTTTATAAGTTGCTGTTTAGACAATAGTAAACAAAATCTCAAAAGTGATGAAATTTAGGCAACTCTTCCCTAGTCGTGTAGATTATTCTATGCAATAGTAAGGAAAAGATTGTCTTGATAGTTACGAAATAATTTCTCTCTCTCCTTCATTAAATTTCATTGTTTTCGGCTAGGACGCCACTGTTTATTACATTTTCCCCGATTGTAATTTCGACCTTCGGTCTTTTTAAAGTGATTAAATGTGCCGTAAATACAGCAATTGTCACTAAAGCAGATAAAATGGATTTAAGCCTACGTTCATTTCATTAACGTTGATTATTGCTGTGTTGTCAGTACCTTTAGCCACTATAAAATGACCGAAAGTGGAAATTACAATCGTGAAAATCATAATAAATAGTACAGTGGATGCTGAATGTGATGCCATTAAACAAATTCTATGGCACTACCATCCCACAACAAATACAACTGTGAAATCTGTCGTTTATTTCGGTGGTACTGAAGTCACGAGGAAATGCGAGACCGCAGAGCAGCTTACGACTTCTCAAAGATTACGTCCGGAAAACTTATTTGTTTTGTGTGAAACATATTAGCAGGTAACATGAAGCGGGCCAAAGAAATGTATATCTACATCTGGATAGTATTCCGCAACCCACCGTACGGCCAGTAGCGGAGGGTACTCTGTACCACTACTAATCATTTCCCTTCCTGTTCTACTCGCAAATAGAGCTAGGCAAAATCGATTATCTACACAATGACGAGCCAAAACGTTATGACCATCTGCTTAATAGCTTTTCTGTCTGTCTCGGAACGAAATACATAACCGATTCTGCGTATCAGGGAGCCGGTAATTTGTTGGCAGGTTTGTGCAAGTACGTCGCATCATGTGTCTACGCACAGGTCATGTTATTCTTGTAAATAACAGGTGACTGATTTAAGTACGCGGTGATGACGCCCGATAGCGACTCATACGGGTTCCATAGGATTTATATCAGGTGAATCTGCTCGCAGAGACATCAACGTGAGTTCACTACAATGCTGCTCAAACCACCGTAGCACGGTTCTGGCTCCGATTCACGGTCAGTCATACTGTTGAAAGATGAAGTCGTCGTCAGGGAAGACATCAAGCATGAAGGACTGCACGTGGTTCGCAGCTGGCAGAGTGTCTTCGGTCACTACCGCAGGTCCTACGCAAGAGCAGGAGAATGTCTCCCATAGCTTAATACTGCTCCCCTCGGCCTGCATCCGTGGCGCACTGCACATTTCGAGCCGCCCTTCAGCACGATGAGGGCGTTTGTGGAGACGACCATTGGCCTAGTGTAGGAAAAATGTGATTCACCCGAATAGCTGACATGTTTCTGTTGATAGGCGATCGAGTCCCGATGGCCCCATGCTCACTGCAAGCGTAATCGACGACCCCTTTGGGTCAACATGTGAACACGTAGGGGTGGACTGCAGTGGAGATCCATGTTCATCAGTGTACTATGCACGGTGTGCTCCGAAACGTCTGTGCGTGCATCAACACTGTGCTATTTCGGCGGAGATGCCACGGATCACCATCTATCCTACTTTACAGCACAATCCACCGAACCCCACATTCTTTGAAGAGTTGCGGACGTCCAACCACTTAGCACCTAGTGGTAGTTTCACTGTCCTACCTCTTTTCCGTAGACGCTCACGACAGTCGCAAGTGAACAGTCAATCAGCTTCGCACTCTTCGAGATACACGTCCACAGGCTCTGCGTAATAATAAATTGCCGTCTGTCAGAGTCGCTTATCTCAGCGGATTTCACCATTTGCAGCCCATATCTTGGCTAGGGTGGTCTCCCGTCCGTGTCTGCTCCGTTTACATACTTTTGTTTCCACGTCACGTGCCGGCAACGACAACAGGCGGCGTCGTACGTAGCGGTGGGCAGTGGTCGTAACGTTCTGGCTGCTCACTGTACGCATCCGTACGAGCCCTACTCTTTCTGACCTGATCTTCATAGTCCTTACGCGAAATGTAAGTGGGAGGCTGTCAGTTTCAAATGCCGGTCCTCTAAGCTTCCCCAGAGGGTCCCTTGAGAAGGAAGTCGCCTTGCCTCCAGGAATTCGCATTTGATTAATTAAAATTTCTGGGCTGAATTGCCGTGGTCCATATATAAATGTTCTTCTCCTTCCTGACGTTTCGTTTCCTACTGCGGGGAACATCTTCATAGGTGAGTCGGCGACTGGCTGGTAGGCTCGCTCGCTCGCAGTAAAACACTGGCGACATATGCCACGCGTAGAGGCAGTGTAGGCAGCGGAGCTACTGTTCCTGCGCTGACCTGTGGTGTTGGCAGTGGGGCCTGTTTTGACGAGCTGTCCTCAGTGAGCGTCCCTGGCTGTAGAGTCGCTCTTTGTATCTTCATCGGGACTGCGGGAGGGAACTACTCCGGCAGTAGGTCGGGCCAGCGTGTTGTCGGCCTGTGGTGGACCTGTTGGCCCAATCCACGAATTAGAAGTCTGCCAGAGTGTTATGCGTTGTTGTAGAACACCCCGACGATTTGCCGGAAGCGATCCCGCAGGAAAGGGATGCCTGCTTCCTCGTGGAGCAACCTCGTGGGGTAGCGAGGTGGCTTGTGGAGCACCAGTCGCAGCGCCCTATTCTGGAGGCGTCGGAGCGTCGCAATGTGCGTCGCTACAGCGTTACCCCACACCAGGGCCGCATATTCCGGAACCGGCCGTACCGAGGCCAGGTGCATGGAGAGGCCGTGGAGCGGAGGTAGTGCAGACCAGGAGTTGAGCAGCGCGTACAGCGCACGTAGTCTCCTCACTGCTTTGCCTCTGACGTCGCGGACGTGGGGCAGCCACGTCAGGTGCCTGTCCAGTGTGACACCGAGGTATTTGCCGGTCCGCAACCATAGGATGCCCCCCCCCCCCCCCCCCTCCCACGATTGTGGCCCGCGGCAGGTCCACAGGTAGCCTCTTCCTGCTGAAGACGACAGCCTGGTTCTTCGCAACGTTGTACTTCAGGAGCCACTTCGTGGACCAGGCACCCAGGACGTCACATCCGAGCTGGAGGCGGCGGCGCATCTCGCCCGCGTTAGTGCTGCGGGTGAACAACGCAGTGTCGTCAGCATAAAGCGCTAATTCCACGCGTGCCACCCGCGGTGCGTCGGCGGTGTACAGGGAGTACAGCAGGGGGCCGAGAACCGACCACTGCGGCACTCCCGCTCGCATCTGCCGCTCGGTGGAGGTGCCTCCATCTGCGCGGACGTGCAATGTGCGGCCCGATAGATACGAGCGCTGTAGGACCACGTACGACGTTGGTACCCCATGTACAAAAAGTTTGTACACGAGGCCGTCGTGCCACGCGCAGTCGAAGGCCTCGGAGACGTCGAGAAGCACTGCCCCTAGGTACTCCCGCGTCTCCAGCGCTCGCATCGCCTGCTCCAGGAGGCGCAACACCTGCTGGGTGGTCGAGCGGCCGCTCCGGAACCCGAACTGTTCCTCGGGGATGAACTGCTGCTCCGTCACGTGGCGTGGCAGCCGCTCCACCTACAACCTCTCAAAGACTTTTGAGAAGGACGGGAGCAGGCTGATCGGCCGTAATTCCTGCCTGACGTGGGTCCTTGCCTTGGGGAAGGGAAAGTCCCAGAGCGGAGGATGCTCTTGAAGATGTACGCTAGAGCCTGGTGTAGCTCTGGCGGTAGCAACCTCAACATGCAGTCGGTGACACCATCCGTGCCAGCCGCCTTTTTGGGGTTGAGGCGACGCAGCTGCAGATCGACTTCTGCAGCCGTGATTTCCTCTATCGTGTCGTCCTCCTCACTCTGAGTGAGGAAAACCGGGAGGCGGTCTTCCACTGGGCGGACGAGGTCGGCATCGAACACGCCATCGGCGGGCTGCAAATTTTCCGCGAAGTGTCCGCGAGCATGTTGGCTTTTGCATCCGGCTCGCACACAATGTTCGCACCCACGTGGAGGGGGCGGGACTCGCTGGTGACGGCGAAGGAAGCGCCTGGCCGTCCGCCAAGCACTGCAATGTGTCGTCGTTAGGGTGGCCACAAGGCGCGCCCACTCAAGATTCCGGTGATCATCTGTGGCGGACCGAATCTCGCGCCGCGCCCTGTTGAGGCGACGCTTCGTCTCGGGCAGCCGCGTCAGCTGCCGCTCTCGAAAGAGGCGATTCTAGTGCTTGATCGCCTCCAAGATGTGCGGCGGGAGTTGGCGCGACATTTTTCGCGGCCGTCCCGGCCGCCTGGGAGTGGCCGACTCTGCTGCGCCGAGAGTGTGCCGGGGGAAGAAGGCCAACGCTGCGTCGGCTGTCTGTACATCCGGGTCGGGCGTGCCTTCGAGGCATTCTAAGACCTCGGCACGAAATCTGGCCTCATCTCTGGCGCGCAAGTTGAGGCGGTGCGTTGGCATTTAGGCACGGATGACGTCCACGTCGAAGACCACCGGAAAGTGGTCGGACGACACGGTCCATCTAACAGTGGCAGACGTCAACTGTCCGACACCTTTCAGTACGGCGACGTCAGGCTGGCCGCGGTGGGCGAAGACGGTGTGGTCGTAGGGCCCCAGTACCATCGCGCCATGACGTTCTGTGGCGCGAAGGAGGCGGCGGCCGCTGGCGTAGGTGATGCGGGAGTTCCATTGCGTGTGGTTGGCGTTCAAGTCGCCCACAATGAAGATCTTCCCGCGCAACGCCAGCAGGGTGTCGAAGTGAGCCTCCTGGAGCAGTCCCTTCGGCGGCCTGTAGGCCGCAGCGCAGGTGATGACCCCGCCGTAGTCGTGACAGCCACCCTAGTGGCTCCCACCGCGGTGTGGGGCGGCAGCTGGACTTCGTGATGTTTGAGGGACGCCTTGACTTAGATGACCGTCCCGCCACCGTGGGTCAGCCTGTCGGTGTGGTAGCACCGATAGTTGGCCGACTTGACATGAACTCCCGGCTTCAGGAATGTCTCGAACACGAGGCAAAAGTCAGTTGCCTCGTCGCGCAAGAACGTCCTGAATTCCCCTTGCTGGGGGACCGAGCTGTTCGCGTTGAAGGCGCAAACGGTGAGGCCACGGATGTCGCGGTTATCCGTGGCAGCGAGAAGCAGCAACGGCGGCCTGATGGGCCGTCGTGACCGCGGTGACGAGCACCGGGAGTTGCTCGAGCAGCTGGCTCAACGACCGCAAAAGCGATCGGAGCCGAGTCGGCGGTGGGGGCTCTGGGGCGGCCTCCGCTACGGGGCGGCTCGTTGCGACCGCTCCGTAGAAGACGACTGCCGTGGAACATCGGCAGCTAGTTGCAGTGGCGGCGCAGCACGAGTTGCCGGGGGCTGCCGCGGCAGAGTGACGGCGGCAGTCCGTCGCGCAGTGGCAGGGTTGCCGCGGCTCGCGCGCAGGCTACGCCTGCGTGTGGCGGCATCCCGCCCGTCAGGCGTGGGTGCCGCGGTTGCCAACAACCCGGGCGAAGCCGCAGAAGGCGCAGTCGGCTGCTGCCGCTCGCCAGCGACCTGCTCCGTTCTTGGGTGGAGGAGGCAGTCGGTCCGCCCTCGGAGGCGGCAGCAAAGCTGGTGGACGGGTGCACTTTACGAGAAGGAGCAGCCACGCCCAGTTGCTGGTTTCGGCCCCGTTTGAAGGCCGAACAGCGTCTGTAACTGGCGACGTGCGGCCCGCCGCTGCACGTCGGGTTTTCTTCTCGGTTGAGCCCACAGGATTTGCTCTCGTGCTGTCCCGCGCACTTAACGCAGTGGGGCAGCATGGAGCAGTAGCGGGAAACGTTGTCCAGCCTCTGGCACGAGAAGCACTGGGTCCTCTTGCCTTTGGCCCGAATCGGTTCCACCGCGACCTTGACATTGCCTCCCGCTGCAGCTGGAAAATCTTCCGGTTTTCCAGGTTGTCAACGAGGACAACCTGGTACAGCGGCATGTCTCGGTGAGTTGAGTTCGAGGGGACTTCATCAGGTTGGTGGACCGGATGCTAAAGCCGATGTCCTCGAGCTCCTCTCGGAGGTAGTCCGCGCCATACTTGAGGGGAAGGTTGCGGAAAACCACCTTCAGAAGTTTGGCGGCTCGGAAGGGTGCGTGTAGCACGGGAGACCATCCTTGCAGGTGGTGTCCATCACCGCGCGGTGCTCTTCGTTGGACGTCACTGTGACCTTGAAGAGGACGTAACCACCCTGTCAAGATTTTGCTGGAAATCCTTGTAGACGCCGTCCCATTGGACGACGATAAGCGGAGGGGGCGGCGGCTTGTTCTGGGCGGCGCCAGAGGCGCGTCGCCGTCCAATGGGACGGCGTCTACACTGGCGCCTGCAAACGCGTTGGCGGTCGGCAGCGGCTGCGTTAGCTGCAGCGCATCAGCCCTGGGGGTGCCCCGCCTGGGTGGGGCAACAGAGCCGTCCGCATCAGGCTGCCGGGAGGCAGCAGGCGAGCGAGGGGGTGGCTGCGTCTTCGTTGTCGGTCTCGGCTCGGCGGTGCTTCGGGAGGAGCCCGCGACCGTCTTCACAGCCTCTGTGGTGGAGACGCGGGAGGCCCTAGACGCCTTCTTCCGCAGCCTCGCGGTGTCAGGGAGAAATTGTCATAATGGAAGTGCGTCACAGCCCGGCGCTTTCTGGGCGAGCGGGCATCGTCAGGGTCGATGCCCGGAAAAAGCCTCAGCAAGATTTGCGTCCGGCAGTTCGATGGCGTCCACCTCGGTGGTATCTGCAGCAGACTGTGCCCCCGTCCAGACCGCGGGGTTTCTCCTAGCGCAGGACGGGGCATCAACTAGCGCAGCCGCCGGCTCTTCCTGTGTCTCTGGGGCCAGAGGGGTAACCGGGGCCACATCGACCTCTCGAGTGGTCGAGTCCAGCGGCGCAACACCCGCCGAGGCCGCCACCGCCGGGGCAGAAAACTCTTGCAGTGCGGCCGGCGAGGCTCTCGGTGGCACACCCGACTCTTGCTGTCTTTTGTGCGGTAGTGCAGCAGCCTTCAGAATGGTACAGAAGGCTAGTATGGCCGCTTCATCATCTTCTCGGCCAAGGTAGGAGCTCTCGTGAGCGAGCTTGTTCGTAAGAATGAACGCTCGGCCACTATAGTGCCAGTTAGATGTAAAAGAGTCATCCTTAGCATAGTCAGGAGTCGGTAGCCGGTTCGTCACAGGTGGGGGGCCGGACGGGGCCGCCACCGGGATCAGCTCAGTCGCCTGAGCTGCCCCGACGCACGACGATCCGCCGCACCCTTCCCATGGAAACACTCCTCTCTCGTCGACATCTCGAGCAGCACTCGAGTGCGTGCGTATGCGCGTGCGTCGTGCGTGCGTCGTGTGGCTGCTATGCGCTGGAGTTCCCGCTTATACAGAGCGTTTGGATAGCGCGACCACTCATCACGTGCTTTCGACTCTGCCATTTATTCATAACATCACGGACCGTATTGCAAAGTTTTGGCCAAGTTTCAAGCGGAGACAATCTTTCGACCTACCAAGAAAATTTGTGAAAGTTTAAGATCTGTGAAAGACTCACGACACAACCTAGCTACTGCAGGTGTGTATAAAATTCCGTGTTGCTGTGGCTTATATTGCTGTGGTTTATATTGGAACAACTAAAAGGAGTGTTAATACCCGCCTAACGGAACACAAAAGGAACTGTAGATTGGGACAAATTGACAAATCAGCTGTAGCGGAACACGTTTTCAAAGACGGTTATCACGAAATAACATTTAGTGAGACAAACATGATAGCTAGGACCTCACATTATTATACCCGCATGTATAGAGAAGCTATAGATATCTACAAGCACGAAAATAATTTTAATAAAAAAGAAGAAAAATGGTTCAAATGGCTCTGAGCACTATGGGACTCAACTGCTGAGGTTATTAGTCCCCTAGAACTTAGAACTAGTTAAACCTAACTAACCTAAGGACATCACAAACATCCATGCCCGAGGCAGGATTCGAACCTGCGACCGTAGCGGTCTCGCGGTTCCAGACTGCAGCGCCTTTAACCGCACGGCCACTTCGGCCGGCAAAAAAAAAAAAAAAAAAAAAAAAAAAAAAAAAAAAAAAAAAAAAAAAAAAAAAAAAAAAAAAAAAAGAAGAAGGATTAAAACTAGACAAGATATGGCAGTAGACTTTGCACCAACGAAGTGACAATCGATTACCTGTACTCGAGAGAGATGGCACTACCCAGAGATAGTATTAAAGTCAAAAGCACGTGATGAGTGGTGGCGCCATCTAAGCGCTCTATACAAGAGGGGCCTCCAGCGCCTAGCAGCCAGTCGCCGACTCACCTCGAAAGATGTTGCGCGCAGTAGGCAACGAAACGTCAGGAAAGAGAAGAAGTTTTATATATGGACCACGGAAATTCAGCCCGGAAGTTTTAATTAATGAAGTCGCCGACCGTGAAAGCTTACATGTTATGATTAATTCCCATTTGAGTTACCGAAGCATCTCTGTAATACTTGCGTGTTTTTCGTACCTATCGATAACAAAGCTAGCAGCGTGCCTTCTAATTGCTTCGATGTATTCCTTTAATCTGACCTGGTACGTATCCAAAAAACACTAGCAGTATTCAAAAATACGAAGCACTAGTGTCCTATATGCGGTTTCCTTTACAAATGAATCACACTTTCCCAAAATTCTCCCAATTAACCGAAGTTCACCATTCACCTTCCCTATCACACTCATCACATAATCGTTCCATTTCATGACGCTTTGCGACTTTACTCCTATATATTTAGACAATGTGATTGTGTCAAGCAGTACACTACTAATGCTGTATCGGAACACTACATATTCATTTTTCCTTTCATCCGCATTAACTCACATTTTTCGTCATTTAGAGCCAGCTGCCTTGCATCACACCAGCTAGAAATTTTGTCTTAGTCATTTTGTATCCTCTTACAATCAATCGACTTCGACAGCTTCTCAGAATCTGTACTAACCTTTACTGTCGTCATTGCGCATTCCATTTTGAACCCAGAGTGCAACAGCCTCTGCCTCTACATCATTTTCAGAAGTTTGTTGTTATAAATGGTTAGTCTTTTCCGTCCTTAATCCACCTACTACGCTCATATGTCTCCAGACCACGATTTACAGTCGGCTTGCACTTTGTCCATAGAAACTTCACATCCATCTTACTGGAACTACGTGATGTCAGATCACTGACTAAGTGAGATGCTAACGACTGTTTATCTGCTCTTTGTGGCAGAAATACTCTCCAAGCCTTCTTGAATGATTAAATAACTTTCGTAACTATAGTTGTTATGATGTCATCATGATCCCCGTTTCTATAGTAATTCCATCGACAAGGTCCGGCCTGTTTTTACCTACTGGATCTGAGAGACCTCCATCGCGTGTGGTCTGCCGAAGTAGGTGCTCAAGACAGTTTGCAGAAATCATATTCAATAGCCTGAGATTTGGTAGTCTCGGCACACTCTTGACACTGAGGGTCACGGAATATTAAATTCCATAACGATTTTCGAAATGGAATGTTCCATGTTTCTAGCTTTAACTACAATTCCGAGTTCAAAGTCTGTTAATTCCTCTCGCGCGGCCATAATCACGGCGGAAGCCTTTCCACATGAATCACGTGACTAAAACTGACAGCTCCGTCAAAGGACTGCCCTTTTATACCCTGTGTGCTTGATATTACGGCCATCTGTATGTGTGCACATCGCTACGCCATCTTTGTCACCTCAGTGTAAACGAGTCTGAGGTGAGAATATTTTTAAATGACTGTAATATGATTTTTATTATTGAACCCAGGACCTGTAGTTGTACAGAAGTAACTGAAACATCGAGAACCAGATGGATCAGCAGAGCACAGTGTTTTGGTAGAAACACCTGAAAACCAGTCCTCCATTTGTTTCATACAGACGTAACATAATTCCTACACTGCACTTAGTCTTGTATTGAAATGGAGAGCTTTTGTCTTAAAGAGAGAGTTGTAATGGTGGGCTATACTAATAATATACATTGATAGCTTAAAATGTTTGTCAAGTTCCGTGTTTTGCTTGCGCTTAGAAAAGTTGTCATATACTTCTTACATTTGTTTTCAGTTTGAATATAATGTTGGATCATGAAAACATAACCTATTTCCATACATGCAGCGTTTCGTTCTTAGTAAAAAAAAAGCTTAGAAATAAATAAGCAATCAATATCTAGCGGCGGCTCCGGTACTAGTTTACTTTTCCGATATTATCGAGGTATCGAGAGAATTTCCGATATTTGCACTGATACCAAATATCGCATCGCTTCTGGTTCCGAACACCTATAACTGTAAATCAGGGCTGGCCCCAATCACAGTGCCGAATCAACAATAATTTGACGTTCACATTACATTAACCCTACTCCGTTGACACGACGGGGAAGGTTCTGGGACCTGCAAATAAGTCATGAAATTTCATTTTGTGTAATTGTAATACAATGAAATTACTAAACATTGCGGAACAGTGCATATTCTAGGCTCACAATGGCGAGTTTATTTATGTCGTGGTCTTTTTAGGCCCACATTGTTATGATGTGTAGTGGCACAGTTGTTAATCACTTTTGGAAGCTATTTCTGTCGTGACGTATTTATGGAAAGTGTAACTGCAGCCTTTGGAACCAGTAACATAACGGCTGCACTCGCTCCACTAGCTACACCTATGCTATACACGAACATTATCACTGCATTTATTTCCTCGAGATGTATATATTTCGGCCGTAACTGTATTGACTGTGGTTATCCTTTAGACGCCTACTAAGTGATTCTGATGGTTTCCCCAGTTTTAGTGAGTGTCTCGAAGCATTTTTCAATTTATTTATTGCTACGTTGTCAGGACCTGCCCTCTTGAATCTCTATTTCAAATCATTTAACACGCAAGTGGCATAATACTGCAGCGCAACTAATAGCATTGAGTGCTGTAGATCGCAAGTTCAAACACAGCCACTAGCATTGATTTGCTATTAAGTATTTATAAGTTGAGGAAGGTTCTTGAAATGTCTAATGTTCGTGATGTCTGTGTATTGCGGAATATTCGATGTATATGTAAATACCAGCATTCTGAAGTAGTCGCTGTCTATACCAACACCAGTGTTCTTTAATGCTTGATGTCTGTATAAATAGCTACATTCTCCGTCCAGGAGTTCACTTCTGTTGCAGCTCCACATTGATGTCGGTAAAAAAATAGCTTCAGTTCTAAGTAGTCTATTTCGCTGATGACCCTGCCTTCGGATTTGGCCTTCACTACGGTTTCGACGTGACAGTATTACAAAACATTAGTGTTCAAATTGCAGTCTTAAAGTAATTTGCAGCGAAGCAATGTGTTAATAGAACATTGCTCTAGCATTGTTCCGGATTAAGAATATGTGGGGTTTTACTAGTCATTCAAGGTGTTGTCATAACCAGTTTGCAAATACTTACGGACTTGCGGAGAAAAAATGTCCATAAGACAAGGATCTACGAACGGGATCATAAGAAGCACGTAAATTAATATTTTCTTATAATTCATTATGAACAAAGTTTTACACTGATACGGCTACACTTACATGCAAAAGATAGGTTCTTTACAGTATATATATATATATATATATATATATATATATATATATATATATATATATATATATAAAATCAGTCATTACCTTTCACCTCAGACAACGCTGTGGCCGATAGCCTTCGCTGAACGACCGACAGCAGCGGCGTTTCCGTAGAGTTGTCAGTGCTGACAGACAAGCAACACTGCGTGAAATAACCGCATAAATCAATGTGTTACGCAAGACGAGCGTACCCGCTAGGACAATACGGCGAAATTTGACGTTAATGGGCTATGTGCAGCAGACGACCGACGTCAGTGCCT
Source organism: Schistocerca americana (assembly GCF_021461395.2). NCBI lineage: Eukaryota > Metazoa > Arthropoda > Insecta > Orthoptera > Acrididae > Schistocerca > Schistocerca americana. The sequence continues at coordinate 50,269,595 of NC_060122.1, forward strand.
TTGTTAACAACACGACATCGCCCACAGCGCCTCTCCTGGACTCCTGACCCTGGATAACTGGAAAACTGTGGCGTGCTCAGATGAATCCTGATTTCAGTTGGTAAGAGTTCATGGTAGAGTTCGAGTGTGGTGCAGACCCTACGTATTCGTGGACCCCGGGTGTGAACAAGACACAGTGTTAGCTGTTGGTGCTCCATAATAGTGTCGTTTGCGTTTGTATGGAATCGACTGGCTACTCAGTTATGTTCAGCTACTTGGAAAACATTAGCTGCCTTTCATGAACTTTATGTTCCCAAACAGCTATGTAATTTTCATGGTTGACAGTACGCCCTGTCAAAGGGTGACAGTTGTTTGCGATTGGTTTGAAGAATATTCTGGGCAATTCAAAGAAACGATTTGGCCAATCAGATAGCCCGACATGAACTCCATCGAACACTTATGGTACATAATCGAGAGAGCAGTTCGCGCACAAAACCCTGCATCGGCAACATTTTCGCAATTGTAGGCGGCTACAGAGTTAGCATGGCTCTTTCTGCTGGGGACCTCCAACGACTTGTTGAGTCGGTGCTACGTTGAGTTGCTGCACTACGCCGAAGAAAAAGAGCTCCGACACGATATTAGGAGGTACGCCATGACTTTAAGTCGCTTGCTTGCGTCCATCTGTAAAGGCAGGCTAGTCTCAGGAAATTCTGTGGGTGCTTTTTACCCGATTTTTACTAACAGATACGCTGAGTCTTGAGGAAAGTTTTTCTATGTAGCTTATATACATTTCATACATACTGTCTGAATAAGGACGAATTGAAATTAAGTTGTGAAAACGGTACCATTTTCAACTACCAAACATGGGCCATAACCAGAGACAGCAGCAATGTCTTGTGAATGCAGCAAGCAGGACCTAATTCGTAACATCTCATGTGGTGGTGTAGTGAGCGGTAGAACGTGTCGCTGGAAGCCGAAAGGTTGCGTGATCAAATCCCTGAAGAGTTCCCTTTTTCCACTCTGTCTCTTAACCTAGTATCACCTCTCAATGATCTGGCGATACGCCTTTCGAAATATGGCTACAATTTCAATCTGCCAATGGCTGCTTGCCTCAGATTAGCAATCACAGTTCGCACACTCAATTCACAGCAAATTCCTAGAACAATGGGCAGTCACTCACTCAACCCTGAAGTATCATAATAAATATGGGCAATGACGAAAAGATAACCACTTCATCATCAGGCTGTGATGAGACACAGTTTGAAATAATGAAGTACTTTTAACCAAGAATTGCATTGCGAAGAAAACATGCGAATCCAAAATATGTGATGTTATTTTTTTTTTCTACGAGTAAAATTTTTTCCAAAAAGCATCTTTGCTTCGTTGACTGGCTAAAACCGATACGGGTATTTTTCGGTATTTGTTTGGCCTTGGTCATATTAAGTGCTTCTATATTTTTACTAATAACCGGGTAGAAGTAATCGAAATATCAATTAGCCATTGCAGCAATGCTAAAACCGTCTGTTTTTAAGTAAAACTTTTTTAAGGAACGAGTGTTTTTATTAATAAAATTAGCATTGGTTTGAAATATTGTGTTATAATAGAAAATGGGAAAAAGAATCACTTCTATGTTAGTAACAATACCGACAGATACAGGCAACAAACGAATAGTATAAGAATTGGTATACCTCTGCTGGGTCAATAATGTACAGTTACCATGTGGCGTGGCATATTATTTGGTATTCGTGTACATGCAGTGTGTGTGACTTGCGCTATCTGGTCTATGTGGCAGTTTCTCACTGTCATCGTCACAGAATGGAACCATTCCTCGTCTGAGGTATTTTACGAAGTCCGTTTGCTTTAAAAGATTAAAAATGGGAGAAGCCGCAACAAACTTGCGACATCAAGTAACGAGAAAACTTGGAACTTAACAGCTCACTAATAGTTTAAAATAAAACCACAAATCAATTCATCTACTGCCTGTGTACACAAAACGCCTTTATCTGCTTTTAACAAATGAAAACGGACAAATTAACACGAAAAATAGAGTTCTCCAACCTTAGTTTTCACCCTATAGCACTGACTGACTGCAATGCCCAAGTAGTGGTACGATCCGCTATTACAACACGACTTTTGAGCAGAGCTACAAAAACTTCCAGTCAATAGGAGAACACTGGGGATTTTTTGTTGTAGTCAACCACGTTTCACTGTTCGAGAAAAGCGGCGAACCGTACATGGACTAAGTCTTTTTCTGTTTTCCTATTAGTTCAATATTCTGATTCTTTGTGTTTTGAAATTGAGGGAGAAAAAACTTTTTCAATCTTTGTTCGATTTCCATCCTTATTTACAGAACATAATAGGAACAAAAAACCGAAAATCGGTTATCTCTTAAACCAGTTATTTTGAGCGGTTTTCACAGTCCAGTTAAACTGAACTTGAAAAAAAAAACGATATAACCGAAAACCAGTCGTTTCAGCAATAATCGCCATCGTTACTGTCAGGTTTCTGCCTTTGTTGAATCAAACCCAGATATGGACGCAGTTATCTATGCGGTATAGAGAGTCCACAGCAAAGAGCTGCAGCAATGAGCCTCGACAATGCATCACAGTGCGTGCTAAGCTTCACAAGGGAAGTACTGTTAACACAAAATAAACATCTTCATTTCGCCAGTTCCTCATCTCCTTCCTTCCAAACTTCACAGATGTTCTCCTGCGTACCTTGCAGCGAAAGCCTGGAGGATGTTTACAGAATGAATTTTCACTTTGCATCGGAGTGTGCGCCGATATGTAACTTCGTGGCAGGTTAAAACTGTTTGCCTGAACGAGGCTCGAACCTGGGATCTTCGCCCTTCACGCTCAAGCGCTCTACCAACTGAGCTACCCAAGTACGAGTCAAGACCAATCGTCTCTGTTGGTAGAGCACTTGCCCATGGAAGGTAAGGGCCTCAGGTCCCAGTCTCGCTCCAGCACACAGTTTTAACCTGCCAGGAAGTTCCATATCAGTGCACGCTCCACCTCAGGGTGAAAATCCATTCTATAAAAGAGCTATACTTGTATTTTAATTTCTTGTGTGGTTTATTATTATTATTATTTATCTGCGTAACCTCTGCCAGCCTCTGATACAAATTGAATCATTCACACATACACACATGATTCACATACAGTTTTTGCATTCGTTGCAAACATTTTTCTTATATCACGTTGTGCCACCATTATTGCCATGAGATATCACTCCAACCGCCAATTCAATATCGAACACGTAACATTCATGCCTCCTGTCAACTTTTCTGTCGTGTGCCACTTACATCGCGTAAGTTATATGGAAGTGACGATATTCAGTTAAAACGTTGTTCTCTGAAATTTGTTCATAACTCCACGCAGTAGCCTGCTAGCAAAATATGCTACGCCACACAAGCTGTCTGACTGTACATAATACTACCCGTGCGTAGTCGGCTGTGTCACTCGTGTGCGAAGGCAAATCGGAATGTCTTTGCCCCTGTTTTCTATTAGCCGAAGTAAGGTACATACAGGTATTGACAAATATACATCCAAATCATTTCACATAGTCCCCACACCGATTCACACATTTTTCCCATTGCAACACTAAATTTGATGTGCCCCTGAAACATTATTCGATTATGGAACCACCTTCGGACTGCTGTCTTGGTTCATTGTTACTTGTGAATCACTGTCCTGCCAGTAACTTCTTCAGTGGTGCTAAAACGTGCAAATCAATAGGGGCGGGGTCTGGGCTGTATGGTGGGTGGTCCGGAATGGCTGGAGCTTTTAGGCAGTTCTGATTGCCACCCCTCGGCCTTCGCCTGACGGGAGCCCTCGGATGTGACAGTGTGGAACAATAACTGTCGACGTTGACGGTTGCACATCGTGGCGTGAAATCCAGCAGGAGCAGTCCACGGCTATCTCAAAAGGTCGTTAACATCACTTTCCCAACAGATGGCGTTGAACGGAATTTTTTTGTCATAGGCGAACCTGGATGTTTCCACAACATGCTCTGCTGCTTGAATTCCGGTGTCAAATGCAGTATCCACGTTTCATCGCCAGTAATATGGGTGTCCAGGGAACTTTCACCCTCCTCGGAGTACCATTGCAGATGATTCAGTGAAGACATCATTCGTTTGCCTTCCATCATGTCGTCCAATTGCTTAGGCACCCACGGACATGAAACTCTGCGATACCATAACGACCGTTGAACGATGTCGTAAGCACTCCCATACAATATGCCAAGCTCTCGGGAAATGGTCGTGATTTGCACGCACCGATCTGCTTTCAACATAGCATCGGTGCGAGATTATGGTCATCAGTCAGCAACAAAAGCGGCCTCCACGATCGCTCATTGAGATGCAAGACCTCATGGCCTTTGTCGAACTAACAACACTACCACGTCCTCACAGTTCTCAAAGCGAGGCAGTTTTCCACACATGTGGGCTGCACGTCCCTGTAGATCTCAGAGGCTGTTCGTCCCTTGCTCCATGGAAAACAAATCAAGCTTCGTTGCTCCAACGCCACCGACGTATGAACCACAACCGCCAACTTTAAGAACTCATAGCAGCGCCGTGCGGCGGAGCTACCGGAAGATAAGGCCGGAACAAGCCAAGATGAGTCCAACGCCGGAAATGGATATGTTGACTTCGAATTTATAACCGTAATTTGGCTACAAAAATTAGGGGCTAGGACTTGCTGATTTGCTCTCATACATGTAGTGTCCCCCGTCGCATTTTTCAATCTGTATGTGAACGATAATTTCGACAACCACTGTAGGGATTTTGATACGGTTCTCACTGACAGACAGACTGTTTTATTTACGAGGAAGGCTTCTGTCTAAAATTTATTACCGCTCTGACACAGTGGAAACTTCGTAGGTTGAGAGAAGAGTGAAAATAAAGGAACACGTACGTCGACCTAAACTCAATAGTTTTCGAGAAAATGACATTCCAGCTTTCCACGCGACTTCAATAGTTCAGTAGCGCATCGTACAGTACTGGCCATTAAAATTGCTACGGCACGAAGATAAGCTGCTACAGACGCGACATTTAACCGACAGAAAGAAGATGCTGTGATATGCAAATGATTAGCTTTTCAGAGCATTCACACAAGGTTGGCTCCGGTGGCGACACCTAAAACGTGCTGACATGAGGGAAGTTTCCAACCGATTTCTCATACACATACAGCAGTTGACCGGCGTTGCCTGGTGAAACGTTGTTGTGATGCCTCGTGTAAGGAGGGGAAACGCGTACCATCACGTTTCCGACTTAGAAAAAGGTCGGATTGTAGCCTATCACGATCGCGGTTTATCGTATCGCGACATTGCTGCTCGCGTTGGTCGAGATCCAATGACTGTTAGCAGAATATGGAATCGGTGGGTTCAGGAGGGTAATACGGAACGCCGTACTGGATCCCAACGGCCTCGTATCGCTAGCAGTCGAGATGACAGGCATCTTGTCCGCATGGCTGTAACGGATCGTGCAGCCACGTCTCGATCCCTGAGTCAACAGATGGGGACGTTTGCAAGACAACAACCATCTGCATGAACAGTTCGACGAAGTTTGCAGCAGTATGGATTATCAGCTCGGAGACCATGGCTGCGGTTACCCTTGACGCTACATCACAGACAAAAGCGCCTGCGATGGTGTACTCAACGACGAACCTGGGTGCACGAATGGCAAAACGTCATTTTTTCGGATGAATCCGGATTCTGTTTACAGCATCATGATGGTCGCATCCGTGTTTGGCGACATCGCGGTGAACGCACATTGGAATCGTGTATTCGCCATCGCCATACTGGCGTATCACCCGGCGTGATGGTATGGGGTGCCATTCGTTACGCGCCTCGGTCTGCTCTTGTTCGCATTGACGGCACTTGGAACAGTGGACGTTGTATTTCAGATGTGTTACGACCCGTGGCTCTACCCTTCATTCAATCCCTGCGAAACCCTACATTCCAGCAGGATAATGCACGACCGCATGTTGCAGGTCCTGTACGGGCCTTTCTGGATACAGAAAATGTTCGACTGCTGCCCTGGCCAGCACATTCTCCAGACCTCTCACCAACTGAAAGCGTCTGGTCAGTGGTGGCCGAGCAACTGGCTCGTCACAATACGCCAGTCACTACTCTTGATGAACTGTGGTATCGTGTTGAAGCTGCGTGGGCAGCTGTACCTGTACACGCTATCCAAGCTCTGTTTGTCTCAATGCCCAGCTGTATCAAGGCCGTTATTACGGCAATAGGTGGTTATTCTGGGTACTGATTTCTCAGGATCTATGCACCCAAACTACGTGAAAATGTAATCACATGTCAGTTCTAGTATAATATATTTGTCCAATAAATACCCGTTTATCATCTGCATTTCTTCTTGGTGTAGCAATTTTAATGGCCAGTAGTGTACTTAACTTAAATTATCCTAAGGACAAACACACACACCCATGCCCGAGGGAGCACTAGATCCTCGCCGGGATCAGCCGCACAGTCCATGACTGCAGCGCCTTAAACCGCTCATCTAATCCCGCGCGGCTGTAATTAACTGCCAAAGCATTTGCAACAAAGTGCCAGAGTTCAATGTGCATCTGGAAAGTAATGAAGCCTACAGAATCTGAGGTACAGAAAGATGGTTGGCTCCTGACATTGATAGCCATAACGTTTTGGGAAAAATTTAACTTTGATAAAAAAGATAGGGTAGTGGGATATACGGTTGGTGTATTTGTCGTAATAAACAAGGAACACAGACCCGCCGAGACAGAATTTGAAGCTGAGTGAGAGATTCTTTTGGCAAGACTCTTTGGGCAAAATGATAATTGGATCATTCGATCGACCAGCAGATTGACGTTCCATTGTAAGCGAAAAGTTTAGAGAAAACCTCATTTGTTTGCACGTAAGTTCCCCAATCATAATATTATCATTGATGGAGATTTTGGTCATGCAGCAACCCAATGGTAAAATTACAATTTTGGTAGAAACGATCATGACAAACCATCCTTGGAAATGTTATCCAATCCCTTCTTCGAAAAGTACTTAGAACATAAAGATTGGAAACGGACTCTTGTACACCAACTTTTGTGTACAGTCACAGCTACCGAAGCAAAAGCTAAAATGCTTAACTCCAGTTCATATATGCCTCTACAAAGGAAGAACACAGAAGAATTACCCAACTTTAATTTTCGTACCATGTAGAATATACCCTGAGCCAAAATATAAAGAGATATCTCGAGCCGGCATAAGTGGCCGTGCGGTTCTAGGCGCTGCAGTGTGGAACCGCGAGACCGCTACGGTCGCAGGTTCGAATCCTGCCTCGGGCATGGATGTGTGTGATGTCCTTATGTTAGTTAGATTGAACTAGTTCTAAGTTCTAGGGGACTAATGACCTCAGAAGTTGAGTCCCATAGTGCTCAGAGCCTTTTGAACGATTTTGAAGATATCTCGAACAAAATGACAAAATGACCTACTTCATGCCAGCCAGCATGGTTTCCGTATACATCGAACATGGGAGACACACATTAATCACGTCATATAGTCCGAGTTTTGACCAAAGCAGTCTGGTAGATGCAGATTTCCTGATTTCCGAAAAGCGTTTGACCCAGTACGACATCTGCACTTCCTATCAAAACCAGTTCTAGAATATTGCTCATGTGTCGAACTTGCACCAAATGGGGCAAAGAGAGAATATTTAAAAATTGCGAAGAACTGCAATAATTGTCACAGGTTAGTTTTACATGTGAGACAGTCACAGGTTAGTTTTACATGTGAGAGAGTGTTACAGAGATGCTGAGGGAAGTGAACTGGCCGACTGTTGAAGATACACGTAAGGTATCCAACGAAAGCCTACTTAGAAGGTTTCAAAAACGGCTTTATCTGATTACTCTAGGAATCTACCAATACACCCTACATATCAGTCTCATAGGAATTATGAGGACAATTAATTACCGTACTTTTAGAGGCATTTAAACCATCATTCTTCGCACGTTCCAAAGGTGAACGGAATGGGAAGAAACCCTAATAATTGGCACAACGGGACAGACTCCCTGCAATGGACTTGAAAGTGGTTCGTAGACATAGATGAAGTCGTGGATTCGATAACATGTGAGAAATCGTATTTTCTTCCGCAAGACAATTGAAAATGGTAATCAAACAACTGAGGCAGGTTTACGTCTACCTTGTACAGTGTAAGATAAGTGACCCAGCACTGGTAACAGGCATCTGTCAGAGGTAACGCAGCAGAATTATCTGTCACAGGGCTGCAGCGAGTGCTGAGAAGCCTCACACTACCATCTCACCGGTGACAAGTCGAGTGCCACTTCAACGTTCATGGTGCTCCCGTTAGTAAATATTCCTACACAAATTTCTTTTTTAACACGAAGTTTTGTTTTGGAGCAGCAAGGTCCATCTGCTTAACCTACTTTCCTCTCCCAAACACCATAAAGAAAGAAGGAGAGAGAACCTGCTTCTGGGAATATCTGAAGAATAATTCCTCTTTCCATGGGAAATGGTTGCTGTGAGCATGATATGAAAATAACTTGCCGCCTGATGCCTCATAATCACATTTTGCCTGCTGATTCAGCAGACAGACGTTAGATAAAAAACTCATTAGGAGGCTTTCAGTTGATTGTGAACCATACTGCTACTAATAAGAATACATACATTTTGCTTATCTACCATTTATCGTAATACATGGTAACCAGTATTGGAGAACTTGAAGAGTCCGAGGTCTGTAGCACACACAGTAACACTGTCAGCAGGGGCGTAAGGGCGGCGGCATCCGATGTTCAGCGCAGAACTCCGAACGTGACATCTCCAAGAGCGATGGTGCTGGTTCATCTGAAGGACTGCTAGATATATCTTCCATGAAGAATTTCGACCATCAATCCCTCTGAAATACACTTCCTCAACGGTGTTAGCCGGCCGGAGTGACCGAACGCTTGTAGGCGCTTCAGTCTGAAACCACGCGATCGCTACGGTCACAGGCTATGATCGTGCCTCGGGCATGGATGTGTGTGATGTCCTTAGGTTAGTTAGGTTTAAGTAGCTCTAAGTTCTACGGGACTGATGACCTCAGAAGTTAAGTCCCATAGTGCTCAGAGCCATTTGAACGTCAACGGTGTTAAAGTGTGCATAGAATATGGCAGAAGAGACAATAACATTGACACAGTCGATTTTGAAACTATTCTTAATAATTTTTGTGAAAAATTACATTTTCCAATTACAAAGTTTCACATAATGGAAGAATAAGAGGTGTTAATGTCAAATCTCTAAAAAGATTTATGTGACTCCTTGCTGTATTCGCCACAACTTCTCAGATATAAAATAGCTGGTGGGCTAAAAGCTCTTAGAGAAGTCAGTGAGCACGTAAGACAATAACTTCAGGGACAGTGCTTTACCGATCCCGAACACTACGTTGTTTTAGAAGTATACCGTAGTTACGAATGTCAGAAGTGTTTCTGTCCCAGTATAAATAACTGCTTGATAGCTGCATTAAGATACGTTATTCGTGATGTGCACAGTTTGCCTGTAAAATGCTGTTCAGCGGAGTTTCAATTTTATTAAGGCAGTTGCAGCCGTGAAATCATTTTTCAAATATAATCTCAAATTGGAAAAGACTACTGCTTACAACAGACATTCCTGGCAAAGATGTGGAAAACGATATTGAATGTTCATGAGATTAGTATGTATCCACAGTATAAACTGCAGTAATTATCTGACAACGTTTTTATATTGTAAAATTGTTAATTTTCCAATTTATTGTTTATTCCTCAGTAATATATTATAAAAAAATGAAGTAATTACGATACAGATTGCATGTGTATGTTCTTGTGTGTATGTGTGTGTGTGTGTGTGTGTGAGAGAGAGAGAGAGAGAGAGAGAGAGAGAGAGAGAGGGAGAGAGACAGACAGACAGGCAGACAGACAGAGAGAGGAAGAGAAGAAATTATTACTTTGGATAAGAGGCAATACAAGGGTGTACAGTATTTTGGAGATTCGAGGTTTAGATACACAAATACGTCTGTACATAAATGATGCGTAATTTTGATCCTACAATCACTTTTCCACATTATTCCGGAGGTATTCTAATGTATACAGTCAACACTGCGTTTCACAGAAATAATTAAAACACCATTTTTATCTGTCGTAAATTTCTAGAGATCTGTAATTATAACTGCATATAGCAATAGCGCTTAGTGTTCACCATTTAGCGTTTACTATTTGGTGTTTGCCGTTAGTTATTCAGTATTTACTGTCTACCATATAGCAGTTACCATTTAGTGTCTACCATTTAGCTTTTAGTGTTTAAAGTCAAGCATTTAGTGTTTACGATTAACTTTCAGCATTTACTCTTTAGCGTTTACCATTTATGGTAGTATTTACTGTTTAGTGTTTATGGTACCACATTTATCATTTACCATTATATGTTTTATGTTTACCTTTTAGCATTCACTGGATGTTATGTGAGGCATAAAGAACAAAACTCATCTATTTCCACCATTTGGGATTTTTTTGCTTCTCTGTGACTGGTCCGAAGAAATAGAGGTAAATTACAAAGTATACAATCGCCCTCTACGTAAGTTATGTAACTTTAATGCCATTTTATATTGGATATAATGCATATACATGGATTTCAAATACATAACGAATATTTTTGTCTTTCAAGTTTAGGCTGCATGATTTACTGCATCTCTCACACGCCATTTAAATATTACAAAAAATGGGAATGAGCGTATGGCACCGTTGTCCGAGATGCACCATCTGGGGAAGTTCGGCCGCCAAGTGCAAGTCTTACATCAGCAGAAGCCACACTGGGTCTCTTGCCCGCTGCTGATGAGGATGAAATGATGATGAGGACAACACAACAACCAGTCCACGAGCGCCGAAAAATCTCTAGCCCGGCGGGCAATCGAACCACGGCCCGCTTGCACCGGGAAAAGGGGGGGGGGGGGCTGCAAGCACGTTACCACCCAGCGAAGCAGGCGGACATTTAAATATTACTCTCTCACTGGTTGGAAAGATGAGAGAATTGTTCTGTTTCCTTCATCTTGGAATTTTAGTATTGTGACTGCAGTAAGGAGTACTATGCTGTGAACGGTAGGAGATACAGTGGACTGGAGAGGAGAGGGCAGGGGAGAGTGTTTTTAACTTTCTGTTTACAGGATGTCTTGTTTTAATACTTTTCCCCGATTTCTTGGTAAATGGCGGAAAAGGGGGTTGGGCTATGAAGCACAGCTGAGCTGAGTCACTTCACGCCGGGTCAAACTTTCTCACTGTGTTTGCGGTTCTGTGTGCCTCAGCCGTGACTGTTGTCGCAAACCTCATCTGTCCACAGTGTTTTGGCAAAATGTCAACAGTACTGACTTATTTCCATAGCACACCGGTTTTGCGGGTCCCCACTGCCTAGCCGTGGCTCGCAAAAATTTAAAAAAATAATTACATTTCGCTAGCCAAAGTTTTTAGAGCGCAGAAACGCGTACGTTCATGTCTTCCGTTCAAAATGTCATGTCGCACAGGCATTACTTGTCTTCGTACACCATTTGGCCCAGCAAGCACTAACTTTTCTACCGAGAGTTCGTAGATCCTGCTGTAAGTTCTTAATAAACAGTAATCGGCCGTTGTGATCGCAGAAACTGCCACAGAAAGACTGCGGGTAGGTGGCTTTGTGCGTTGTCAACGGACATAGAAAAGTGCATTATGGATGTGTGAAAAATTAAACAACAGTGGTGGAGAAAGATTATCTGAATAAAGGCTACAGTCGCTTACTAGCCTTCCAGCGACTTAATAATCAATGCAGAGCCGCTTATTGATTCGTACTACACGATGCAATAGAAGGCAACAGTCATTAGTATGATGTACGAGAATGTTCCAGGTGTTATGGTCATACACTTTTTCTACAGTCACCTATTGAGTTCCATACTGTTATTTTCGTAGAGGGCTTTATGCCGGTGTAATATTTTACCCTTGTGCATACTCTTCCGTAAACTGATGTATGACGAAGAAATATAGCGCCATGACTAGGCCTAGGTGGTGGTCACCATGTAAAAACAATTGCATTAGAAATTACAAACGGCGTCGTTTCTTAGCTAAACAAGACAAGAGCAAGCCTTGTTGATTACAGACGGTATATCAACGGCAGTTTGCGAACCGTGTGGCTGGCTGTGGTTAGGATGTAAACGATGAGTTTACTTCAACTCCCAAGCTGCTGCACGCACAGATTTTGAGGTGGTTCTATAATGAAGATAATAAACCTCGCCTTATTGGCGTATTGCTTAAAAACAAAATGTGCGCCTGCAGCAACGTGTAGTCGTCAGTTTTTCTGCAATCATACGAGATATCCTCTGGTGAAAGGGCGGTCGAGTTCTAATCTTGCGGAAGTATTACAGTATCAAGAAAGCCTGCAGGATTTGAGCAAGAATATTGTTAGGCATAAATGTGTCCACATACGAAAAATGACCAACATATACTACCTTCGCGTTCAGGGACAGAGTGAATCCTTGCAGGATTTTGTGGAGATGTTTTTAATGTGTCAACAGGGTGGCTGGCTCACCCAACACTTTTGTAAGTGGTCGTCCGGGTTGGAGCATATTCGAATTTAGCCGTGTACCTTTCGGCTTATGGATTGGGGCTGCTGTTCTCTCCAGAATTCGGACATAATATTGGGGGATGTAAAATTTAAGTCAGATTGCTATTACTTAGATGACTTGGCAATTTATAGTAATACCTTCCATCGACATTTGCAATACCTGTAGGAGGTTTTGAGCCGCTTTCTTGACACTTGTCTTTCTGTAGATTCTTCCTGTACTAATTTTGCTAAGCACTAGATTTCTTCCCCTGATAATTTGGTTTCTACTATCGGGATCCGAGAAGACCTGAAAAGGAGCACATACTTACAGATATTTCCCCGCCTAAGACCAAGAAGGGTGTCGTCTGGTTCATTATGACAGCGAACTTCTGTCGACAGTTCATCCCTAAGTTTGCCCAGATAGCGGCCCCCCTTAAACCAGCTGCGTAAGAAGAATCAGACATTTGAATGCAGGGTGTCACAGCTGTCTCCTTGATTAACCCTCCAGTGCTAGCCATTTCTGACTTTGCACATCTGTTTTGTCGTGCAGACCGACGGTTCAAAATTGGGTATCGCTGCGGTACTCTTCCAGGAAATCATGGAGAACGTAAACCTATTGCGTACGCTTTAAGGTCCCTTTCGCCAGTAGGACTTCAATATTATGTTTACGAGTGTGAGGCCCTGGCGGTACTGTTCCCCCTCTAAAAGTTTGTTCGACGTCGATCACCGGAAACTTCGTCTTGAAAATGATAACCAAGCTTTAAGTTGGGTACTCACCTGGCCCAGGAACACGGGACGAATTGTCCAGTGGGCCGTGGGCATTTCTGCGGTTCGCTTTACCATCAGGCATATTAGGGGAACCGACAACGCTATGGCAGAAGCACTGAGTCAAATGTTCGAGCAGAGTTGCTGTCACCACAATAAGGAACAGGGAATAAGGCTCAAATGGCTCTGAGCACTATGGGACTTAACTGCAGTGGTCATCAGTCCCCTAGAACTTAGAACTACTTAAACCCAACTAACCTAAGGACGTCACACACATCCATGCCCGAGGCAGGATTCGAACCTGCGAACGTAGCGGTCGCGCGGCTCCAGACTGTAGCACCTAGAACCGCTCGGCCACTCCGGCCGGCAGGGAATAAGGGAACCAGGTTGGGTTACTGAGGTACTAAACATGGTCCATAAGTTATTTTGTAATTTGGAGCACCATCAAGTCCAAGAACCCGCTCTGTGTAAGATTAAACAAAATTTATTAACATGCAAAAGGGAAATTGTGTTATTAGAGCAAGCGGAATAAGCAGACCAAGATTTGTGTTAAGCAAGACTTGATTGCCGGAATTTTCCATTGCTTTCATAAGTCTGTGATTGGAGGGCATTTAGAAATCTGTTGGATCCTGGCCAGGGTTAGGGAATTTCTTAGTTGACCTACTTTGCAACAAGACATATAGCATTTGGTGGGTCAATGCCATGAATGTAAAATTGCTAAACCCAGTTCCAATACTTGTAGGGGATTTTCACAATCTTCAAGTGATCACCTTCTCATGAATACGCTCTTTATTGACTATGTCGGCCCCTTCCATGTAATAGTTACAGCAACTGGTGCATTCTGGTCATGTGTTGATGCCTGCTCAGATGAGTGTGGTTGGTATCAAGAAGTAGGGTGGCAACTGTTGGAAGAACTGTTCTTCACTTGTCACCGATACTCTTCATAGTTGTCACTCCCTGTACCATTGCCGTGCAAAGTTCTTGTCTTCTTTTCTACAACTGGTTACAGATTCTGCTTCGACAACGCACGATCTCATTCGACGACTATACCATACTGACCGAAACCATGATTTGTTGAAGGAGTGAACTACAATCTGCAGGCAGCCATTATTATTTTCCATTCTCATTCACTCCACAAGTGGGTTCCTTATGTACCATGGTTTAATTTGGCGGTTAATTACATCTACCATAAAGTCCTTAAAACCACCCCACTTCCTTGATGTTTGCTCATGGTCTCAACTCCCCTTGGCCAACCTGTGGTCAGTTAATGACCAGCTCCTTGAGAAACGAACACGTGACCTAATTTAAGAGAACTGGAAACAAGTGTGACGAAACATTAGTATCACATGCTAGAGGCAGGTGCGCCGTTACAGTCAGGGACAAAGCGAGTTTAAGGTGCCAGTTGGTGATAAGGTTTCATCCAAAATCTTTCTGCCAGGGGTCAAGATATGGCCCCAATTCCTCATAAATTGGCACCGTGCTTTGTAGCACCTTGTGAGGTTATCCAGATTCTTTACCCAGTCACCCTATCGGTACGTAACATTGCTACTGGGAAGTTTTCTAGAGTACATATCTCCAAGGTGAAGGGATGGAACTAAATTCTCTGTTCCTCGTTTGACATAAATTAGCGGACGGGCTTTGTGGAGTTTTTGATGGAGGAAGAATGAGCTGTAGCGCTTGATTCGATGTATCACTAGCGGGCTGGTTCCCGATCCTTGCATGTAAAATTGTCTGGCTGGTGGTATGAAGCAAGTCCCAGAAATGACGCGAGTGGTATGTTGGCATCGAGTGAGTCCACAGAATATAGTAGGGGATATGCGCTATGGAGAGCAGCAACAGTTAATAATTGGAGATGATGCCACGAGTGGCGTGTGTGGAGTCAAGGAGAGGGACTGTGTTGTGCCCTGGTCGGTGAGGCTGCCTGCCTGTGTGGTGTTTGGACGCCGGCCTCACTGCTGGGAGGAGCGAAGACCTTCAGCTGCTGGTTTTCATCCAGAACCTCTCGGTGATCCATGTGACCAATTCCAATTTATGAATGTGGTAAGACACTTCGCCTGATAATTGCATGTTTACATGTAAAGGACAACGTCGTGCTCTGCTTGAAAGTTTTAGTGAAACTTATGGACAAGATTTCCAGCATTTTTGAGGCGTAATTAGCCTCCACTTAAGACAGCTAATGTTCTGAAGGAGTCTAATATATGATATTCAAAATGATATATAGTTGTGAGAGTTAGAAAGATCGCTTTGCTCTTATTAGCCTAATATTCTGCCATGAGTTTGGTGGCTATTATTGATGTACCAGTAATAATATTCATTGCCTGACTTTTGGTTGAGTCCCCAGTTTTTTGCAGCTTCAATTAAAAGCTGTTGCTGATGCGAACAGGCAGTGTTTGTATAGACTAGTGTAGGAACGTTACTTTCACTTCCGTTAGGTGGATTTGGTTTGTTCCCCCTTTGTAATTTTTCATCCTTGTATGCAACAATATGTTCATTTAGAGTTTTAGTGTGCCGTAGTTGAGTCCATTTGGGGGCCTGTGTGATGTGGGTAGTTAACAGGCGGGAGTTCAGAGCAGATCTCCGCTGCCATGGCTGGTCACGGGTCTGGTGCTGCTCCCTTAGTGACAGTGATGTGCTGGTGTCAGGAAAGGCCGAGCCATCTCATGTCGGCCTGATGGCATGTGGAGGTAGGAACTGAGAAACAGTAAAAAGTTTACTGTATGTACCTTACTCTTTTATGCACATATGGCTTTATTCAGACGAACGCTTACGTTTAAATTCGGACCTTATTTCGCACTGATCTCTTGGTGTTTAATGAATCATTTGTTGAGCGCCTTGGCGCGTTTCGTCTTCAATATCTTAGACTTCGTGAACACAGTGGCGCATGTTTCTTAATTACAATTGTTAATGGGGAGGTTATTAACATAGTCTAGTAAGAGCCAGGCGCGTATTTTTCAAAAATTGCAAATATTGTTCAAATTGTTTTTAAAACATAAATTGTTACAGACAGGTGGTTTAGTGAGCGCTAGGCGGATATTTTCTTAAGTCTAAAATTCATTTATATTCTTACGAACATCAGCATTTTGGAGTACTGTGAAGAATATTAACTACAAACGGTTTACTGTGTACTAAATACTTCATTGGTGTATTTTATGCAGGAAGAAATTTGCTGCATTGGTCCACACATTCACTGGTTAAACTTGTACAAATGAATTATCGTCCAAACTGTGAATGGTATTACCGTTTCTGCGCTAACCATCCCACTCCATAGCCTTGTATTCTGAACTGTTCCTATGACCGCCCCGCCCCCCCCCCCCCCCTCGTCACCACACACAGGGCACACCACTATTTGGACAGTTTTTGTTTGGCTACCATGGGGCCGCAGCCTTTGCAAACTTTTGCCTTCAGTGTTGCATGTCCATGCTCCAGCTATCCTTTTTCCGCATCTTTGGAGAACCTGTCCGCGACATTTTTTTTTTTTTTTTGAACGTGTTCAGAATTTTCAGTAGCCTGACATCGGAACAGGCCCCACATTTTCTTTTCTTTCTTTCCACTTCGTACTCAATCTCCTATTATTCATCCGCTTCAACGCCTGAGGTTCCTCTTTATTTGTTTCTCCTCCCTCCCTGGGTGCTCCTGAAAGCTAGCCCATGCTTCTGCCACGTGACAGGTGACTGGGTAACGCGTAATTCCCAGCCCTGGGTAGACACTTAGGGTCCGCATGTACTCCCTGGTACAGGACAGTCCCAGAGAGAGGTGACTGACTGCCTGAGCTATTACGAGGGTCACTCTATTTTTTTATAACTCCATCTTTTATTTTACATGTGTGACAGTTTTACAGTGTGTAGATACATCCTTCAGGAACAATATTTTCATTTCTCCACATAATTTCCACCCCTCTCACCTGCCTTATGCCATCTTGGAACCAGCGCCTGTATACCCCCACGGTAAAATTCTGGACCAACCTGTTGGAGCCACTGTTTGGCATGTTGCCCAAGGGAGTCATCATCATCAAACCTTGTTCCACGAAGAGCGTCTTTCAGTTTCCCAAAGAGATGATAGTCACATGGGGCCAGGTCAGGATTGTAAGGCGGGTGTTTCGATGTTGTCCATCCGGCTTTTGTGGTCGCTTCCATGGTTTTTTGACTGACATGTGGTCGTGCATTGTCGTGCAACGGCAAAACATCATGCTTTTGCCGATGTGGTCGAACACGACTCAGTCGAGCTTAAAGTTTCTTCATTGTTGTCACATATGCATAAGAATTTATGGTGGTTCCACTTGGCATAATGTCCACCTCTAGCAAGAGTCCTTCGGAATCGAAAAACACCGTAGCCATAACTTTTCCAGCAGAAGGTGTGGTTTTGAATTTCCTTTTCTTGGGTGAATTTGCATGGTGCCACTGCACTGATTGCCCCTTCGTCTATGGTGAAAAATGATGGAGCCATGTTTCATCACCTGTCACAATTCTTCCAAGAAATTCATCTCCACCATTCTCGTACTGTTCCAAAAGTTCGCTGCATACCGTTTATCTTGTTTCTTTGAGAGCCACTGTCAACATCTTGGGAACCCACCTGGCACAAACCTTTTTTAATGACAACACTTTCAGTATTCTGCAAACACTTCCTTCCTCTATCCCAACGTAACGTGACAATTAGTTCACTGTGATGCGTCTGTCAGCAGTCACCATTCCGTAAACTCTCTGCACATTGTCTGGAGTGTGTCCAGTACGAGACGTGCCGCTGCAAGGACAATCCTTAATATTGCCGTGCCCTCTTTCATGACATAACCTGTTTGCCCAATGACTAACTGTACTGCGATCGACAGCAGCATCTCTTTACACCTTTTTCAACCCCTTGTGGATGTTTCCCACTGTCTCGTTTTCACAGCACAAGAATTCTATGACAGTATGTTGCTTGTGACGAACATCAAATGTAGCTGCCATCTTGAAGACATGCTGTGACGGCACCACTCACAGGAACAGGTTGAACTAAGTTTGAAAACAAGCAGGAAGGATGTATCTACTCACTGTAAGACATTCACACATGCAAAATGAAAACTGTATTCTTAAAAAAATAGTGTTCATTTCTTTTGGAGTGACCCTCGTACCTTCACAAATCTCCAACTGGCCCCTCTGTCAGGAGCTTGGGAAGTGTGACATGAGGTGTGAACGATCACCTAAAGTGGGCATGCCACCCCTCTGAGGGGGGGGGGGGGGGTCAGTTGGAAGCAGGACGCCATTGCATTAGAGACGCTGGCAAGCACGGAGGATTTGCTCACAATGAGCCAGTCACCATCTCAGTCTATATCTACTAAATGCAGATGGAATGAAGATAAACATTCCCAGACTCTCTCAGCTTCACTTCAGGTCCTTGTGTTGTCACATACCGAAGAAGGTCAGTTCTTTTCTACAGTTAATCCATTTAATATTCAGAGAGGTGCTGATGCAGTTAGTGGCCCTGTGAAATCCTGCTCTCGTTTATGTAACGGCAATTTGCTTAGGAAGTCTAATTATGTTACTCAAGCCCAACGACTGGTGGCAGCTTCGCTTCTCCATGACTCACCTGTTCATGTTGAGGCCCATCGAAAGCTGAATTTTTCGCGTGTTGTTATTTGCAATCAGTTGTTCGATGATATGACCATCGTCAATGAAGTCCATTAGGTCATGTAAAATGTTGATGCAACCTTAGTGGCTTAATGCACTCTTTTTCTCACGTTTAACAGGATAGTGCTCCCATCAGTGATCAGAGCAGGCTATGAAGTCATCAAAGTTCGACTGCACATTCCAATTCCGATGCGGTACTACCAGTGTCAACCTTACAACCACACTCGAAGGTCCTGTCGAAACAGAACAAAATATGTCACTTGTGTTAGAGGTGCTCCTGAGGGCATTCGCCCACCTCCTTCTTCCCATTATATCAACTGCAATGGCAACCATGCAGCATTCTCCCGAGGATGTCACATGTGTCTCGATGAGGGGACCGCCTGGGAGATCTGGATAAAGAAAAAGTCCTTATGCTGTCTCTCCCAAGCTGTTGGTTACTAGAAAACCCTGTGTTTTACCATCTGGCACTTACACTACTGTTCTCGCTACACCTCGCTCCACGAAAGACACAGCCACGCTGGCTTGAGACCTCAAATTCTGCACCAGAGTTGTAAAATCGCCCAGTGTAACGGTTGCATACCCATCTCCTTCTCCTCCAGCTGTGCAACAAGCAACTATACCTTCACCTTTTGGGGCGAATTCACTGCTATACAACCGAGAGCCAGGAAAGGATAGAAGGAACTCTCCCATGAACACTTTTTACATCCCTCTGGCCAAGAAACATGCGAGTATTCTGCCGCAAACCGCAAAGGCCCCCAGAAATCTTACAAAGGCAAATGGTCTCTTTTGCCGAATAGACTATCCTCTACAACGGTTTCGATGGTGCGCACCGCCAACCGCTTTTCCGCAATGAAACCCGCAGGCCAATCCAGTTAGGATGCTGATGTCTTTGTAGATCTCATGGAACAGGATCCTCCAGCCCCTGAACCATGTAGCAGTGAGCCTTGGAAGGCTGGCACTCGGTGACTGCCGAGGTGACAAACCTTCATTTGTTTCCCTCCTCCGCTTTCCCTGTCGCGACTCTTCCCCAATGGAATGTTCACAGCATTAGATCCAACAGGAAGGAATTATGGCTGCTCTTGAAATCACGGGGTCCACTTCCTTTCTGCCTCCAGAAAACTAAATTGCGTCCTTGCAACTCCTTTGCCCTCACGCATTCTTTTCCAGTCGGCTTACACCTTCCCCCAAGGACGGCATTCTGTCTCATAGGGAAGTCATGCTGCTCATCCAGGATTACATTTATAGTCAAACCATCTCAATGAACACCCAGTTGCATGCTGTGGCAGCCCACATTTTCCTTCCTCATTTAAACTTTTCTCTTAGTAATGTCTACATCCCTCCATCGTCAGGTGTTGAGCCATGCCGGTCTTGCAGCTATCGATATCCGTTCAGAGATGCTGACTTTTCGGCGCTTGTGTCTCGGCCGCGAGGTGGCGCGGTGGTGACTGGATCGGCGGCCGACCGGGAGAGGTTCTTTGGAGGTGGGGAGAAGGCGGTGCGACTGTCCGTGGAAGGGAGGTAACCCGGTCGGTGAAGTGGTGTTTTGAAAAGTCATTGTACAGGTGACAGTTGTAACGGTTGTGTCTTGCGATGGTCTTCACAGCCAAGCAGTTGGTGGCCGTTAAGCGATTACATTTTATTGGAAGACTGTACTGGCGACATACTTCTCTGACGATTATTTCGCTGGCGTGATAAGGTGACATCATTCTCTTTATGTCTTTCACTGGCCACGCACTTTTCACCTTCTGTATTGCAAGTGCTCAGTTATGAAATTCTGTTAGTAATCCATGTTGTGGTCGGACACTACGCAATTTGTTGGACAATTCTAATCGAACTGTTGTTGCTTGGTGTCTAGTGACGTCGGTATTCTGCCTTACCACCCGGGCCGTGGGGCTTATTGTGTATAATGTTTTAAAACTGAGTGTTTAGTTTGTTCCAGACACTATTGTAGATCTTGAACTGTAGGATGTACCAAAGTGCGCTAACTCCGTGAGATACTTGTGCAGAGGTTTGAATGTCAGTACCAACCAAGGGCTCGATTTACGTGAGGATATAATATCATTTGGTGTTTTTTTGGGGCATCACGTGTGCAAGTGATCTCAATCGGTTACTGGAAATATCTCATCCGGAGCGCTCTTTAATTATTACTTGTAAGCTATATTTAGCAGTCGCAATTTGTTTTAATTCTTGCGATACTGCTACTATGCCCTTTTATTTAAAGTTGTTTTAAGTGACTGATTTTGGTGTTATTAACATAGCACTGTATCAGACATTTGGTTGTAGCATGCAGTTGCTGCATCAGCACACGCGATTCCTTGGACTATCATTGTTGACAATGTGTTCTACACCTGTGCCTAGGTGGTTGGTCTGAGCCACCCCTCCCAGGTGCACACAATGAGATCCGTCTGAGTTAACCGTTTGGGGCGGGGGGGGGGGGGGGGTGGGTCACGCGTAAAGTGAATTCGGACGCACCCACTGTGCTTCGCGCCCTCCGTCGGGCCGACAAATCGGGCCCGAGCGGCACAACCAGGTGTGGCCCGCGTTAGCCGCTCCGACGGACGTTCATGTCCGCACTTGGTCGATGCCGAGAGCTGGGAAATATTTGTTAGAGAAGTATCTGATGTATATTATTTCCTGTCTAGTTGGGAGCCCGTATGTAAGGTTACTGTTTGTTTTAAACGAATATATTTCTGGAAGGATTCAAAAATGTCTGTAAGTGAATTTACGATAGCCCTTTGGGGGTGCAGTATTTTCTATTTTCTATAAAAAGGGTATTACATTTCTCATTTGAAAAGTTGTTATACATTCATTGGTAACTAAAGTCAAGTGATAGGCTTCATGTATAAATGATCTCTCACTGGGAGTTCATTATTATAAATGTTATTTCTTCACTATTTTTAATACAAAACATAGTTTCCCATTCTTTTATAAACGAATATGTCTGGGAAAGCTTTTAAATCTGTCTCTAAGTGAACTTACGGTAGGCCTTTGGGCGTTCAGTGTATCCTATTCTTTGTAAAAGGATATTATCTTTCTCATTTGAAAATTTGTTACACTTTCTTTAGTATTTAAAGCCAACTCAGGAGTTTCATGTACAAATGTTCTCCCACTTGAAGTTTATGACAACTGTTATTTGTGTAGATTGACTTCCATAAATACTGTGAACAATAAATGTTGAATCTCCCCTGCCCTAAGGTCCACTCCTTCCACTTAGTCGTTTGGGTGTTTTATGATACGCCGAGGTAATACCGGTATAAGGTGTCACCGGGGAAGACTTCCTCCAGCTTATTGGTCAGCTGCCTCACCCCTTGTGCCTGTCGTCTCGAGTGGTCTGTTCTCTTGGACATGTACTCGAGCGATCATTTCCCGTGTGTTATCCATTTACTCCTCCTACCCCAACAATGTGTAAACCCAACTGGCAGCTTTCTAAGGCTAAATAGGGGCTTTACTCCTCCCTGCCGATCTTCGCCGAGCAATATTTTCCCAATTCTCATGAACAGGTACAATACCTTAGAAACGTTATCCTGACCGCCACAGAATGCTCTATTCCTCGCACTTTATCTTTACCTCTCCGTGTCCCGGTCCCTTGGTGGACTGAGGAGTGTCACGACGCCATTTGCGCGCGAAGACGTGCTCTCTGCTTTTCTAACCCTCATCCTACAATGGAGAAATGCATCCATTATAAGCAGTTGCGTGTGCTGTGTCATTCTATTCTTAGGGACAGTAAAGAAGGTAGTCGTATTTCATTTACTAGATCTTTTGGCAGTTCCACTCTCTCTTCAGTCGTGTGGGCCAACCTCCGGCGGCTCTCTGGGACCAAGGCCCATTCCCCAATTTCTGGCCTGACCGTAACGGATCTCACTGTGGACCGCATTGCTCTCTGTAACACCCTACACCGCTATTTTTCGGAGATTTCGAGCTCTACCCATTACCGCCCTGCCTTTCTCCATCGGAAACGAGTGGAGGAGGCCCGGGTGATACCCATTTCTTCTCAGAATCGTGAACACTACCATGCTGCCTTTACTACGAAGAAGCTAAACCACCGCAATCTTCTGCCTCGGGGCTGGACGATGTTCTCATCCAGATGTTGCAGCACCTTTGTCTTGTGGGCAAGCACTTTCTCCTCCATACATAAAGTCGCATTTGAGCAGATTGCACGTTTCCCAGACACTGTCTTACCAATATCTAATTCCTGTAAGGACAAACACCTTCCTCCTACTTACCGCCCCATTTCTCTCACCAGGTGTGTTTGCAAGGTGACGGAACATATGATTCATGCCCAGCTGTTATGGTTTCTCGTATCTCGCAGTTTATTAACCACTGCCCAGTGTGGATTCCGAGCGAGTCATTCTGCATTCGACAATCTCGTAACTCTGTCAGTCTATTTGATTTACGGTTTTCTGCTGAAACACCAGACTTTGGCTGTGTTTTTTGTTGTGGAGAAAGCCTACGAGACCTGCTGGACGACTGGTATCCTCTGTACTCTATACACTTCGGGTTTCCGACGTTGCCTGTCCTGTCTCCGTCAGGAATTTTTAAAAGACGGAGTTTTCAAGGTCCGGGTGGATCCTGCCTTGTTGGACACCTTCATGCAGGAAAATTGGGTGCTTCAAGGTTCTGTCCTAAGCGTCGTCCCCTTTGCTGTAGCCATTAAACCTGTTATGAACTGTCTCCCACCGGACATCTCTTTCTCCCTTTACGTCGACGATTTCGCTATCTGTTGCATTTCTCCACGGACCTGTCGCCTTGAGCGTCGTCTTTAGCGATGTCTTTACTCGTGGAGTATCCACTACGGTTTTCGCTTTTCTACTGACAAAACAGTTTGTATGAATTTCTGGCGGCGAAATGGGTTTCTTCCAGGGTGTTTTCACCTTGTGCCCATTGCCCTTACGTTCGCTGAAAATTCCTGTGACTCATTCGGGATAGAAAACGTTCTTGGCCCTCTCATGTATCTGATCCGACCGCCCGCTGCACCCGCTCTGCAGTGTCCTACATGTCGTAAGCGGTACTTCCTAGGGAGCGTGTGGGACCACCAACCTGCATTTGTATCGATCCATTGTCCGTTCGAAACTAGACTATAGGTGTTTCGTCTATGCATCTGCACGTCTTTCCATCTTACACCGTCTGATTACACTCCACAATCGTGGAATCCGTTTGGCCTTTTACACTACCTTGGTTGAGAGTCTCTATGCTGAAGCTGCTAAACTACCTCTCTCCTACCGCCGTGACTTCTCCTCTGCAGATACGCATGCCGTTTGTGTGCCGTGCGTGGCCACCCATCCTGTGTCTCCTCCTTCGATGACTCTTTTGACTGCCAGTATGCAGCACGTGTCTCCTCTCTGCTACCTCCTGGAGTTCGCTCTCGGCTATTGCTCCAGCAGCTCAACAAGACGCTACTTGTCACTTTCCCGATTGGTGTGAACCCTTCACCACATTGCCTACGTACGTGTTCACCTTGGACTTAATTCACTTCGTAAGGAAACTACTCCAGATTCGATCTATTGCTGTAAGTTTCTCAACACTAGCACAGAACTCACAGATAGCACATTTGTATACACTGATGACTCTCGTACCGGCCATGGTGTCGGGCGTGCCTCTATCAGTGGCACCGACGATTTTCGGTATCTGCTTCCGGAACACTACTCACTATTTACAGCAGGACTCTTCGCCCTGTATCAGGCCACACAGTACATCAGGCGACACAGACATTTCAGTTGTGTCATCTGCTCTGACTCTCTGTACCCTTCAGAGCTTCTAACTGCCGTCCACCGTCCACCCATCAGTGCAAGCGGTCCTAGAAAGCTTCCACTTGCTCCCTCTTGAGGGAACCATAGTGACGTTTATGTGGGTTCTTGGTACGTCGGTCTGACGGGAAATGAGGCCGCTGACGCTGCTGCCAAGCCTGCAGTCCCCCTACCCCGCGCCGCTAGCTCTTCCATTCCTTCCCATGAACTCCGCGTTGCCATCTGTCAGCAGTTGGTGTCACTTTGGCACCACTACAAGTCTTCCCTTCATGGCAACAAGCTCCGGGGAATAAAAATATCCTAACGGGCTTGGCCGACGTCCTCTCGGCCCTCTCGCCGTGATGAGATCATTTTAGCCAGATTCCGTATTGAAGACTGTCGTTTTAGCCATCGCCATTGGTTAAGTGGTGATCCCCCACCGCTTTCTGCTCGTTGTCATCAGCCATTGACAGTTCGCCATTTCCTGACAGAATGCCCCCTTTTTAAGGGGATGCGGAATCGGATTTTGGGTTAAAAAATCGATTTTTTTTTTTATTGGCGTATTATATTCTGCCATGTTTCCTCTTTAAAATGACGTATCATACATAGCTCTACTACAATTATAACTATTTTATTTTTATATATTTGTGAGATCGGGTATTGCGCTTTCGTTATACACGTCTCTCGTGGCTGACCATGAACTTTTTGGCAGTACCTTTAAAGTGACATGAATTCAAATATCCCGGTTTCCAGCGACTATTTATACACTAGTTGCCCGAAAATGTTTCTCTCTGGTTTCCTCAAGTTACTCTTTGACTTTGTGGCGGGACTGTTTTGTAAACAGTGTGATATAAGAAAGTAGTTGTTGTTGAGTTATTTCGTATTTAGTGCTTCATTTTTCGCAGTGAAAATGCCTAGAGCTAAAGCAAAACTATTTAAAAAGCGTGTGAACTGGCAAAAGAAAAGAAATAATGATTCATTAGCAAAGCAAAGCAGTTCATCATCATCACTGTTGGAAAATGTGAATCCACTTATTACTGATTTGCCGAACGAACTTACACCAAATGAAAACAGTGCTTCTCATAAAAAACTAAGAGATTTGGAAGAGAAATATAATTTACTTGATAGAGGGAATGAAGTTTTTGAACTCATTGATACGAATATATTGTGTGAAGCTCTTGAAAACAGTTTGTGCTGCAAAAAATGTCATGGAAACGTTTCTCTGAAAGTAGAATCCCATGTTGGCCTGGCTGCCCAGTTTAATTTAATATGCAGTGTTTGTAAATACAGCTGTAAGTTTCCAAGTTCGGTTTCAGTAACTGTAAATAATGGATACAAGAAAACTGAACTTTATAGTGTAAATATTAGGTTAGTTTATGGATTGCGAGCAATTGGTAAGGGCAAAGCAGCTGGTGATATGCTATGTGGTGTTCTAAATCTTCCAAGTGCACCTTCAAAGTTTGAAGCTTACAATTATGTACTAGGATCTGCAGTTGAAGATGTAGCACAGAAGTCAATGCAGGTTGCTGTGGAAGAAGCAGTGGAAGAAAATGACGGCAGTCGTGACCTCACAGTGGCGTTTGGTGGCACGTGGCAGAAAAGGGGCCACACCTCCAACAATGGTGTTGTAACAGCAACTAGTGTTGATACTGGCAAGGTTATTGATGTTGCAATAATGTCTAAATACTGTAGGTGCACAGGCAGGCTGAAAAATGAACACAGTGATGACTGTATTGCTAATTATTATGGTAGTAGTGGTGGCATGGAGGTTGCTGGGGTGAAGAAAATTTTTCATCGCTCTTCACAGTGGTATAATGTTCGCTATGTCAAATATCTGGGAGATGGTGACTCTAAAGCATTCAAAGAAGTTTTGGAAAGCAAACCATATGGGAACAGTGTAAATATAAGCAAACTTGAATGTATAGGACATGTGCAGAAGAGAATGGGTGCCAGGCTGAGAAGGTTAAAATCAGTTATGAAAGGGAAAAAACTAGATGATGGGAAAACCTTGGATGGCAGAGGAAGATTGACTGATTCCATAATAGACCACATTCAGAACTGCTATGGCCTTGCAATCAGGCAAAATACAGGCAATCTTGAAGAAATGAGGAGAGCTATATGGGCTTTATATTTCCACACCGCATCCACGGATGAGCATCCACCACATGGTTTGTGCCCCAAAGGTGAAAACAGCTGGTGTAAATACAATAGGGGACTAACAACAGGAGAGAAATACATTCACCACCACAGTCTACCATCAGCCATCATGGCAGAAATAAAGCCCATTTTCAGAGATCTGGCTGACAGAAGTCTTCTGATGAAATGTCTTCACGGAAAAACGCAGAACCCCAACGAGTGCTTGAATAGTGTGATATGGCATCGTCTCCCAAAAACAGTGTTTGTCGGAATTAATACACTACATTTTGGTGTGTATGATGCTGTGGCAACCTTCAATCTTGGAAATATAACTAAATGCCAGGTCCTTCAAAAGTTGGGTATGTGTGTTGGATCCCGTACGGTACGTGCTATGTTCTTTTTAGATCAGCACAGACTAAGGCATGCTGATAATATAATCAAGACATTAGTGAAAAAAGCAAGACAGGTGCAGAGGGGTGCCAAAAGAAGACTTGAAGATGATTATGAAGACTGTGAAGGGGGTATTAGCTACGGATCAGGAATGTTTTAATCTTCTTTCTCCGTTTCCCGTAAGTTTACTTTTTACTTCATCTAGGAACATTATCTCAGGTACTGGTCAACCTATAAGTCTGAAATTTTTATGACGTAGTGACATAGGTCCCTATTACATACTGAAACAACGATTTTTTAATTACTTGATTTACAAAAGACTTAGGGGTGATAGTCTAATAAAAAGCGATGGAAAAAATTTACTTAAAAATAAATGTACAATATCTCTGTAAGAAAATACTTTGACAATAAACTGTTGTTTCAGTATTGTTGTAACATATGAATGCACATACAGTAAAATTTTTACCTCTCTGTCTCCAGTAGTTTGTGAGAAAATGTTCCCTATAGTAGGCATATATTAACATTGCGGGGATAGGTGATTCCGTATCCCCTTAAACCACTTTCGTTCTAATGTATGTATGCCGCCTGAATTACCGGCCGTTCAACCGAGCGACGCGCGAGCTGCCACATGCGTATTACTTTCTATCCGTCGCAGCAGTATGGCGAAGCACATTTAATCTTTAGATCGGAACCTCCACTGTCTCTACTGAGCATTTTATGGACCTTTCTCCTTCTTCTTAACGTTCTTTCCTCCAATCGATTGAGCTTAACGTGTAGTCATTTTCAAGTCCTTTTTCGTATATGTGTACTAAGGTTCTGACATGGTCGCGTATGACCTTGGTTGTTTTATCGCCCTAAAATAAAGCAAAAGAAACCTATGACCGTCCTTTCATTTAGCAATTGTGAAGCATTGCCGGGTTCACTAGGGCATTATATATGTAATCATTTCTGTACGTCATTCTCGTATTCACAGTGCCGGATCAGCACACGGAGACCAAAATTGGAAGAAATTTTTTTCAACCAACGTTGAATAACTGTTAAATTCGTGGTTTTTTGATTTCATCCTTACACAACTTCTGATGTTACTGACTCTATTGCTCATTAAGTACTGACACATTAATTGATAAACATGCGTATGCACTTCTGTTCTCCGCTGTTAGTCGAGTCTGTTGAGTAAACTGTAAGTGGAATGTTACATTCACATTTGACGAAGTGCAATTACGCCGCTTATTGCTAAACTATTGTATTTCTGTTCTTTTGTGGTAACATACGTATATCAGCAGATAAATTACTATCTATCAGGGCTGACATATTAACACGTTGGGCTGACTTCATGAAACCAGGTTTCTAGATGGTACTAAAGTGATAAGTATGTACTGGGATATTTTTATCGTTTCTATTTGTGTTTAATTGGGAGAGGCAAATGCTCGCGTGCTTCCCTGCAAAAGGAACTTGTAGTTCTGTTGAGTGGTCAACTGTGAGTTGCTAGGCCACTAGTTCCCGTAGAGAAATCCTTCGTGAGGTTCATGGCATTTAAGATACTTTTGAATGTTATTAGGAGTGTGATATTTCGATCTTGTCGAATCGGTACTAACTTAGTTATACATTAAAAAAGCATTTGTGATCAATAATTTTTGAAACTGAACACTGTATTTAACGTTGGGGTTCGCTGTGTGGATATCTGTATTGAAATTCTGCAGGCAAAATCCTTTTCTTCTGCTGATTATGTGAACTATTACTGTGGATCAAACGTATATAATTGTACGGAACCTTAGTCTAAAACTTTCGACGATTATTGACTGTAGATATGTTTTTCCCCGTTGGTGGCTATAGTATCTGTAATGAAACTTATTAGTGGGTTGCTGTGGGCTGTTGTAATAGGCAGTCTAATTAGAATGGAATCCTATGAGTAACTTTGATTGCCAATTTCATCGTTGTAATTTGCAGTGCTGACAAGTCGTAGCTAGAATAATGGAGCAGTCCCCATCCTTCAATCCTCTCGCCTTCCCAGCACCCTCCCATCTCGATTATGTTAACTTTAATTTTGACAAAGTGGAGTTTATAATCATCTTCATATTTCTTAAGAATATTAAATACTTGATCTGATGACTTGATTCATTTGCTTGGAGAAAGTGTATACTGGACTTTGTAAATGTTGTCGCATGAGCAACTTAAAGCTACAAAGCTGAACTGTTTCAAATTTCTAATACTGATTGTCTATTACTTGTGTTCAATATTAACGCCTTGCTGAATTAACACGCTGCGCTTTAGTGCGCACTTGCACTGAAACTAATGCTATGTTGTGGGAAGTTCGGTTGGATTCAGCTCAATGTACTTTATGTTACTTCAGTCCCCAAGTTATCCCTCATTAGAACTTTGTTTGCAAAATTTCTGCATTCTACAGGGGATGACATTCCCATGTTACAACAGACTGCACAGGACTACAAGGAAGTGTTACAACCAAACAGGTTAATAGCACTTGAGGACGACAATCTTAAGCAATATAACAGTCATAGACCAGTAGATAAGAAGTGAAAGTCCAAGACGATAGAATCTATGGAAGAAGGGAAGAATCTGAGTTACATCATAGGCTAGAAACTGCTCTAGAAATAATGTTTGAGGGAACAGAAACGGCTGATGAAGTTGTTACTGTTGTAGCCCAACTGTCTATTTGCTGTAAGCAGAGCTTGGATAGCCCAGTAATCTGGACTCCAGTGTTTGTGACTGAGCTCACAGTGTGTTGGGAGCACCTGGCGACCACAAGGCACATGTCAAACCAGGGTTGAGAGATCAATCTGCGGTAAGATTATTTTCAGTATATATACAACATGTACATGTCACGTCTTTCTATGAAGCATTTGCATAACGATTGGAATTCACGATACCCAGTATTTTATGGCGCTATACGGTAAGTTCGATTATTTGGATAAAAGCCTGTGGGTCCTGAATGTGGCAAAATGATTCGCCAAGACCAGTTGCTTTCAGGATAAAGTAAAATATCTTAAAGTATACGGGTGTTGGTGAAGTTTATTGACACTGAAATGTCATTGGTGTTGTTGAAAGCGGATTATTAGTAAATTAGGAGCCAGCAGTCCTAAGTTCAGTGAGGAGATGCGACTCCCCACCTACAGCGGTTTCGTGCATGCTGTCCCAACAAGGAATAACGTTTCAAAACCGAAATTTTATTTCTGCAAACTAACATGTATCTGTTTCTGTTACGAGATGACCATCTCCGATGACCTCAATGTCAATGGCAAGTTAAACACTAGTGTTAGAACCTTTAGAACTTACGCATGACCAAGTGAAGACCTCAGTGTGTGGTAGTGTGGAGGTACCATATTTCCTGATATTCAGGTATGCAGTGTAAAATATCTAGTGTTCCTGCTTATGTGTTAGTTAAGTTTCTTTGATTAATATTAACACAAATTTACTATTCTTTTCTGGTACTCCTGGCGCCAGTGGATTTGGAAGACTTGGACTCGGCTGTTGCACAATATAATTGTTGTTATTATAGTGGCAACTTGTAGTGAGGGATATAGTATTCTTGAGGAGTACTATGGATGAGAGTGTACAATGATGTTAATTATGAGGACGAGTGAGACAGTGTGCAGCGCTGGAAAGATCACGGTGACATTAGAGATGTAGTTACCATATGTAATACACATATACATATATTTTCTTACATTTCGTTTATACTGTTGTGACTTGGCAAGACAGCCAAGCCACTAGGAGGTGAAGCCGAAAGGCACGCGTTTAAGCTCACGCAGGCTGGCGTGAGGTCTGGAACAGTTAAAAGGATTTGAGTCTAGCAAATAAAGTACGTAGCTGTTGGAATACTTAACTATCGTCTCGGCAAATGAGAGCGTAATTTGTCAGTGAACCATCGCTAGCAAAGTCGGCTGTACAACTGGGGCGAGTGCTAGGAAGTCTCTCTAGACCTGCCGTGTGGCGGCGCTCGGTCTGCAATCACTGACAGTGGCGACACGCGGGTCCGACGTATACTAACGGACCGCGGCCGATTTAAAGGCTAACACCTAGCAAGTGTGGTGTCTGGCGGTGACACCACATATACACTAATGAGGTAATTTTCTACATACATTGCGCAGTTTCTTCTTGGAGTGTCAGGTCTGATTTGATGAATGACAAGTTACATCATATGATTTTTGTGAATATTTTGATGTACTGGTATTACACTTACATGAATAATGTATGTTATAAAGAGATGATGCAGAGAAACAACTTTTGTTTCTTGTGAAGCTGACACAGTGACACTTGTTTATGAGTGCATTTTTTCTATTAATGAGCAGCTCCAGTACATGCTGAGAATCATATGTAAGAGGACTTAGGCAAGTTATGTTTAGCCTTTAACGGATGTTTTTTTAATGATGTTTTCCTTCAATGAGTGACATTCTTCTTTGATAGAATCCAATCCATTTGCAAGTCGTGTATGCACGATCTGACATGTTGTGGATCTTATATTTTCCAAAAGTTTCAATTAGAGCTGTGTGATTACACAGTTTTCTGCTTGAAGAGATGCTGCAGTCCTAGTAGGCTGGAAAGTGAGTTTTGATTTGCAGTGGTTGTCTTGGTCCGTGAGATTAGTATATGATGTGAAAAATACCTCGTTTGGTCGATGCGCTCTGAGGATGAAAGTGAATGTAATGTGTAGTGAGTTTATCATCTTAGCGCCCAGCGGCTCATTCTGACTGTGTGCACGATGAGTGTAGCAAGCTCAAGGTCACTCCTGCCAAGGCAGTGCACATTTTGACATTCATTTTCTGTGCTGTTTCCTGCTCGGGTTCTGTCCTATGTTTAAATGTATGTAGCTCTATTACAATCACTGTCTTGGTGTGGGAGTTGTTTAAAAAGGTTGGACATCTACGAGAAAATTTGTAGGTAACATGATACAAAAGTAGAATGGTTCATTCGGTTGCGTGAGACACATTGTGTTGTATCAAGGGAAGTAATAACTCTGATTAAGGTCTCGATATGGACGTCGTTTCACTGATGCTTGACTATGTTTTACGATGGTTTCTGCTGGCCGTCGCGGCGTATCAGACTCTGATGGTCCCATTTCTCTATGCAACAAAGCGAGTAGTAGTCATCTTTATGTCCGAGATTAACACTAGTATAATTTTTGTAGCGGTAGCTTTTTCGAGCTGCAGTAACTCATAATTGCCGTGCGATAGAAGACAGCGACGAAACACCGTTTACATTCACCTAGGACAGATAGTGTTTGTGGCACTCTTGTGTTGCCACGTCCTCTTGTTGGTTCCTGTAGCTCCGTGTCGTACTGCCACCGCTTTGTCAATCTTCCGCCTTCTTTTGAGAAACATAGCCTCTCTTGCAACATTCTGTGCCCACTAAGAACATTCCAGTTGTTGCTCCAGAACTTTTTTCTCTTTCACTTAAATGCAGTGACTTTTTATGCCTCAATAATTACAAATTCGTGCAATTTACATCTTGATCTAAGAAAAATCAGTTGTCTTGCTATTAGTAATTATCCCTTGCGTGAAAGTTAAACGTAGTGAAGAAAATATTGC
The DNA here is from genome assembly GCF_021461395.2 of Schistocerca americana. Lineage (NCBI taxonomy): Eukaryota > Metazoa > Arthropoda > Insecta > Orthoptera > Acrididae > Schistocerca > Schistocerca americana. Next base: position 50,302,283 of record NC_060122.1, read on the forward strand.
AGTTTTGTCTCCTTCAGCTTCCACCGTTGGGAGGATATATAGACTTGAATACGTCCATCCTCGTACCCCTTGGCTGTGTTGTGCAATAGTAAGCAAGGAAAAATTTTCAAGCAGAGAGGTCTCATCATTCACAATACTACAGAGTTTTAATAGCTATCTATGGTTAAGGTAAAAGTTAATTTAATAGGGATGAATATTACAAGCTCGTAATCATAGCAACACAGTTACCGATCTTAGTGTAGAACAGTCCATATTCATCAACACTGCTGTAATAATTATAGCACACTGTTTTCTTTTTGAGAACGCTTCCCAGAAAATTAACAAAACCACGGTATAAGTTGTAATGAAAGACAATGAGGTCACCAACATCCTCATATCCAAAGGAACGACACCGTAAAGTCGGTGAGTGGGACTCTGGCTGCGGGCCTGGCGGCAGAAGTGGCGCAGCTCTACAGTTTCTGAGCAGCGGAGAGTCGAACCCAGGAGTAGTCGGCACACGACGGGAGCTGTCTGCGCCGCCTCCCTGGACAGCGCGTGCGAGGCCGCTATCACCATTAACAATTGCGACGACTGCCACGACAGAACCTATATATATACCACCTCTGGCCGTCTATGCGGAAGTGATAAGGTTATCGCCACAACGTTCCAAGAAATAGTGCACAGTGCTGTCACGATGAATGAAACCAAGAATGTCTCATGTGCCGAAAGAACCTCCTGGGACAGGTGGCACAGTGCTGAGTGGACTCTCCTCAGTTTCCGGTAGCGGTCTGTAAGTGGTCGGCTCTGGCACATCATTTGATCCGAACCTCCCAGACACTGGTTGAGTTGACTTAAGTCGTCCTTCACCAGAAGGACAAGTCCCACGTACCTGAAAACAGCTGTTGGTACAATATTATTTTCGAACAATATGGGGAAAAATGACCAGAGGGTGCCGTTGCTCGGACAATCCAGCGTAACAACAGCTATAATCAGAGCAAGAGACATGACGTAAACTGCAACGCAGGAGATCTTTACTGCCCCACTGGAGGAAAGATGAGACTCCAAGACGCCACTGTCCCGATAAGACAGCAGAGTGAGGATCCTCTGGTACTTGCGGATGTTCAGAAAAAGATCTGCGACGACAGTCATCACGGTGGTAGCGAAGCGTGTCGTGATATAAGCAACCAACCACACAAAGGTGATGGAATCCTTTTTTCTCGCGTTCACAGCTTGCAACCGGTTTTCCACAGGCGCTATTATTACTAGGCTCATGACGAGAACAACAGCCGCGTATAGCGTTCCTGCACGTGTCCTCCGTAGCTCACACTTCTCAGTGTCCACTGTGAACGGCGTCAGCCCGAAAACCCTGCAGATGGCGTGGTATGATGCTGCAGATGTTAAGAGGTCTCTTCTATTCGTCATGTCAACATCGGCTAGCACTCCAGGATACCTCTGTTGCCTGTGGAGAAAGAAAAAGTTATGCAGCTGTAGTAGGCAAGATGCTCGCATTACATAGAGAATTAATCTATAATTCTCTACATAGAACTAATTAACAGAGTAAACTCAGCCATGAACACTTCTACGACAAATGATTTTTCCTTAACTCTTGTTTTCACGAACGATTAGGAGAATGATAGAGTAACCATAGGCATGATTAGAAACACCGTCATAGTCATTATTTTCCTACATCTGAAATCTGTACAAAGCTACAACAGTTATGACAAAACAAAAACTTGACCAACCAACACAGTTGCCGCATCTCTGCACATCGCAAATTGTGGGAATTGAGAACTCGAATCACCCATAACTTGTTGAGTATGACAAGTATGTAAGTATTGGTTGTTTTATCACAAAGTACTTATGGTCATTTAATAAAATTAATGAGAATGGCCTCGCCGTAACACGTTTATTAATTACTACAACTATTATTATTCCTACATAAAAACCACCTATCAAGCACATTGCAAAGTCTACTGTTATGAATGTCTTTAAGGAGTCTTGCTTGCATCTCAGACAGAACCTTAAGTATTTAATAATTTTGGGTTAAGTAACTAAATAAATGAAAATAAGTAAGACAGTAAAGAAGGAAAAATAAGAGGAATTAATGGATAGTTATGGGGAACAGTAGAGACCTCGCATTATACACGTTAGAGATTGCCACTTGAAGGAGTACTGTCGACAGTCATCAAGGTAAGCCTAGCAAACCTAAATCATCTGGAAGAATGAAAATTCATATTCCGTTCCTCCCATATACAAGTTTAGCAACTCAAATCTTTCCTGAGCTTTTTTATTATCATGTTTCCTTGTTACCGTAATGCTGTCTTTTATTTTACTTCTACTTACGTGTAGCTTTTTAATATCCGTTTAGTCGTCTAAAGTGCTATTTAAGTTAGATCTAAATAGTTTATTTTATTATGATGTTCACTCTCAGTTGTAAATCTATTTTTGCATGAAATCAAATAATGGAATAACAGCAGTACCATATAGAAGAGGCATTGAGTTGCAGACACGCACAACGAAAAAGTAGCCTAAATACAGAGCTTTAAGACGAAGTTATTCTTCAAAAATAGGAAACACACACATACTCACAGAGCTACAGTTCACACAGTAATGGCCATTGTCTCTGGACACTGGAGCCTGACTCACGTTAAGTCGTGCTCCAGCGCCTGGAAACAATGGCAATGTCCGTGTGGGTTGTACCTGTGTGAACGTGTGCGTGTTTCCCATTACTGAAGAAGAATTTTGTTCTAAAGCTCAGTATGTTAGCAGTCTTTCGGATGAAACCTCTCTGTGACTCATCGCCTCTTAATGTGGTGAGTAGCGATGTATCCTTTCCACACTGTTCATATTTTTGGATTATTTATTCAATTCAATGGAGTAATTTATCTTTCTCATCGCTCTTTTAATATTAGTGTGTCATCTACAAAGAATTTTTTATCCATTTGGGATTGTTATAAGGAAATTATTTCTCAGTATGGTGCAGTAAAATACTAGCTAGTAGACCAGCAAGATAGTGTCACTTTACTAAACCATATTCTAGTACATGTATTTGGTTATTTAACTTGGAATAGTTATGGGAGAGTTGTAATCCTAGTAAAGCAATAAAATTCGTCTACTACTATTGCGTTCCTCTTATGATGCGTCGGTGTATTATGTTCGACAACTTGAATGGCCTCTTCAATTGTTCTGTTGGTGTACATGGTGATAACATAAAAAAAAATTTTTTAGGCAGGATAAGATGTCGACGTCTGTAGCTTTTTGTATCACTTCACTCAAACTTTTCACTATATGCTGACTTTTGTATGTACAGCCTGAGTAGGTGTATACAATACCTTACATTTGTGAGTCGGTTCATCATGGGACAATATTTTTTTCTCTTTTTTCAAGTGAATATTTAGTACAGTTTAGTGATTTTTAATTAGGACAGGTGTCAGTTGGTTGAGTGTTTTTGTTTTCATTGCAAATGATGTTACTTTCGTTGGAGACTCGATGATTCTTTTTATACAGACCATGTTGAATACTACTACTCCATTCCCTTGTCAGTTACTATTGCACTGTTAGTGTTTATTTCTTCACAAATCTACTCATATTTTTCATATTGGGAAATTATCATATAATATCAAACGTTCATATCACAATTCCAAGTTGAGAATAAGTATCAGAGCTCACAACAAAACACAATCTCGTCATTCTAGGGGAAAACGCTGTAAATTCACCAATTCAGGAGTGCATGAATAAAAATGCGGTTGCCATGGGATAACATACGTAGGACTAACAGAAATATTTCGAAACAGTATTCATAGAAGGCGTGAAATTCACTGGCATGAAACTGTCTTCAGCTGGTTCACATCTTCAGCTACAGAAACTCAGGCAGTGACATAACACAATGGCTGGCAGTCCCAGCCACTGGTGAAAAACATAGGCAACTAAATATTTTAGATGAAATATGAAGTTTCACATGTTGGACAAAACATCCTGTCATTGCTTGGAACAAAGAGACGGAGTGAAAAAAATTCATTGAATTTTTTCGAATGCTTTGTTGAAATACACTCCTGGAAATGGAAAAAAGAACACATTGACACCGGTGTGTCAGACCCACCATACTTGCTCCGGACACTGCGAGAGGGCTGTACAAGCAATGATCACACGCATGGCACAGCGGACACACCAGGAACCGCGGTGTTGGCCGTCGAATGGCGCTAGCTGCGCAGCATTTGTGCACCGCCGCCGTCAGTGTCAGCCAGTTTGCCGTGGCATACGGAGCTGCATCGCAGTCTTTAACACTGGTAGCACGCCGCGACAGCGTGGACGTGAACCGTATGTGCAGTTGACGGACTTTGAGCGAGGGCGTATAGTGGGCATGCGGGAGGCCGGGTGGACGTACCGCCGAATTGCTCAACACGTGGGGCGTGAGGTCTCCACAGTACATCGATGTTGTCGCCAGTGGTCGGCGGAAGGTGCACGTGCCCGTCGACCTGGGACCGGACCGCAGCGACGCACGGATGCACGCCAAGACCGTAGGGTCCTACGCAGTGCCGTAGGGGACCGCACCGCCACTTCCCAGCGAATTAGGGACACTGTTGCTCCTGGGGTATCGGCGAGGACCATTCGCAACCGTCTCCATGAAGCTGGGCTACGGTCCCGCACACCGTTAAGCCGTCTTCCGCTCACGCCCCAACATCGTGCAGCCCGCCTCCAGTGGTGTCGCGACAGGCGTGAATGGAGGGACGAATGGAGACGTGTCGTCTTCAGCGATGAGAGTCGCTTCTGCCTTGGTGCCAATGATGGTCGTATGCGTGTTTGGCGCCGTGCAGGTGAGCGCCACAATCAGGACTGCATACGACCGAGGCACACAGGGCCAACACCCGGCATCATGGTGTGGGGAGCGATCTCCTACACTGGCCGTACACCACTGGTGATCGTCGAGGGGACACTGAATAGTGCACGGTACATCCAAACCGTCATCGAACCCATCGTTCTACCATTCCTAGACCGGCAAGGGAACTTGCTGTTCCAACAGGACAACGCACGTCCGCATGTATCCCGTGCCACCCAACGTGCTCTAGAAGGTGTAAGTCAACTACCCTGGCCAGCAAGATCTCCGGATCTGTCCCCCATTGAGCATGTTTGGGACTGGATGAAGCGTTGTCTCACGCGGTCTGCACGTCCAGCACGAACGCTGGTCCAACTGAGGCGCCAGGTGGAAATGGGCTGGCAAGCCGTTCCACAGGACTACATCCAGCATCTCTACGATCGTCTCCATGGGAGAATAGCAGCCTGCATTGCTGCGAAAGGTGGATATACACTGTACTAGTGCCGATATTGTGCATGCTATGTTGCCTGTGCCTATGTGCCTGTGGTTCTGTCAGTGTGATCATGTGATGTATCTGACCCCAGGAATGTGTCAATAAAGTTTCCCCTTCCTGGGACAATGAATTCACGGTGTTCTTATTTCAATTTCCAGGAGTGTACATTCCCATGTAAGATATTGTCTTAACAAAGGTAACATACAAATGATTTTGTAGAATCTGAGATCATTCAAGTTAATCTTGACCCTTGTATATAAAGTACTTCACGTTTGACAATTAAATATTAACCAAATCTACAGAGTCAGTCAAAATTATGTGAAGAATCTTAAAAATGGTTCAAATTGCTCTAAGCGCAATGGGACTTAACATCTGAGGTCATCAGTCCACTAGACTTACAACTACTTAAACCTAAGTAACCTAAGGACATCACACACATCCTTGCCCGAGGCAGGATTCGAACCTGCGACCGTAGCAGCAGCGCAGTTCCGGACTGAAGTGCCTAGAAACACTCGGCCACAGCAGGCGGTGAAGAATCTTAACTTTGTCCTGTTTTTTAATCCAGATTGTTAGAGCCTATAGCTGATAGACTCACATTTGTGCAGAGATGAATGTTTGCAAGCTTACTGTAAATTGTGCTGCCGGCGAAAAAAGTGTGGCGAAGGTTTGCAGAACGATATCGAAGTAGACGGTCACCAACTCGTTTACCAGAAGGTTTGTAGAACTGGATTAGTAGCAGACAATTATCACTAAACTGTACTGTTGAACGTTGAATGAGTGCCTTAATCGTGTTGATAAGGTTGGGACCCTATTCTCCCAAAAAGTATTCAAATAGTTATGACTCACCCTGTATATTCTGAATACCACAGACATGTGCTAAGGTGATAACATGTAAATTATTAACATAGGTTTTTGGCATATGCTAAAAAGTATACATAACTTGATTCTCATATGAAAATTAACTGATATGGGACACTGTACCCCAGAGGTAAATGTATTCTTCAGCGCTAGTGCCACAGTTAGTGGGTGTGTGTCCCAATTCGAGTCTGGAAATAAATAAATAAGAATACAATATATTGGACAATTTATGACAGTCTCGTTCTCTTACCAGTCCTAGACAAGTTTGTTCTTCTACCCTTATTATATTTGCACATTCCATTCATCTTTCGTATCCCAACAATTAACAAACTTTTTCCAGTTCAGTTTTATTACTCTGCACCTTACAAGATAAAAAGTAATTCCAGAGGGCAAAGCATCATATTAACTTTAATACAGCACCCTCGTCCCGTAAGGAGCGAAGACCTCAATCACTTCTCCTGCACAGAAATGAAACACCACATATCTCCTAGTTCTTCCTCTTCACTTTTTCCATTTACTAGTTCCCTACGGGATCGACATTGTTACGTGGGTTGAAGCAATGTTGGTAATTGTTGGTGACTGGATACCCTTCCTGACGCCACCACTCCCTGTGGACAGAGTCTGCTTACCAGATCTGTCTGCATCTAGTGTACAGCTCATGTTCAAGTGTGAGAAGTTTCTCATAAATGTTTATGTAGCAGGTATCTGGCGCGGGACGGAGGCTGCTGGCCAGTATTTATCTCGGTGGATGTGTGGAACCGCATAAAAGCCACCTCTGGGCTGGCTGGCTGAAGAGCGAGGAGCATTCGATCTGAGACTGGGTCACCTTCCCGGCAAACTCAAGCGGTGCATTAACGCGCTCGGATATCTGGATGGGTACGTTTCCCCTTGTTACTACACGCTAAATATCTATTATTACCAGCATAAGTATCGCACCTCCTTTTACAGGCAAAATTTATCCCAACACTTTTCTACATCATCATTCCATACCCAATGCTGTCCACACTGTTTGTAGCACACACAATAATTTTGCAGTTAGCTCTGTTCCTAGATTCATTCAAAGTATCTCCCTTGTATTTTGTGGTACCTTATCACATAAACTGACCTTAATGACTATGCATGGAATTTAATTCGTTTTTCCTTTATGACAGATAAACTCTGAAACTATACATCATTGACTACAGTTTCCTCTAATAGTGACAATGGTTCCCCGTTTCCACCATGCATCTCCAAATATCAACTTCAGCAGGATGTGCAGGACCCTTCACCTCTGTGGGGCTACACTCCCTGATCCCCAAACTTTCCATCGTTCCACTCCTACCTAAAAACATAACATTGCTGATTCTTGTGATTGCACATTGTTGTTGTTGTTGTGGTCTTCAGTCCTGAGACTGGTTTGATGCAGCTCTCCATGCTACTCTATCCTGTGCAAGCCCCTTCATCTCCCAGTACCTATTGCAACCTACATCCTTCTGAATCTGCTTAGTTTATTCATCTCTTGGTCTCCCTCTACGATTTTACCCTCCACGCTGCCCTCCAATGCTAAATTTGTGATGCCCTGATGCCTCAAAACATGTCCTACTAACTGATCCCTTCTTCTAGTCAAGTTGTGCCACAAACTTCTCTTCTCCCCAATCCTATTCAATACCTCCTCATTAGTTACGTGATCTACCCACCTTATCTTCAGCATTCTTCTGTAGCACCACATTTCGAAAGCTTCTATTCTCTTCTTGTCCATGCTAGTTATCGTCCATGTTTCACTTCCATACATGGCTACGCTCTATACAAATACTTTCAGAAACGACTTCCTGACACTTAAATCTATGCTCGATGTTAACAAATTTCTCTTCTTCAGAAACGATTTCCTTGCCGTTGCCAGTCTCCATTTTATATCCTCTCTACTTCGACCATCATCAGTTATTTTACTCCCTAAATAGCAAAACTCCTTTACTACTTTAAGTGTCGCATTTCCTAATCTAATTCCCTCAGCATCACCCGATTTAATTTGACTACATTCCATTATCCTCGTTTTGCCTTTGTTGATGTTCACCTTATATCCTCCTTTCAAGACACTGTCCATTCAATTCAACTGCTCTTCCAAGTCCTTTGCTGTCTCTGACAGAATTACAATGTCATCGGCGAACCTCAAAGTTTTTACTTCTTCTCCATGAATTTTAATACCTACTCCGAATTTTTCTTTTGTTTCCTTTACTGCTTGCTCAATATACAGATTGAATAACATCGGGGAGAGGCTACAATCCTGTCTCACTCCTTTCCCAACCATTGCTTCCCTTTCATGCCCCTCGACTCTTACAACTGCCATCTGGTTTCTGTACAAATTGTAAATAGCCTTTCGCTCCCTGCCACCTTTAGAATGTGAAAGAGAGTATTCCAGTCAACATTGTCAAAAGCTTTCTCTATGTCTACAAATGCTAGAAACGTGGATTTGGCTTTTCTTAATCTTTCTTCTAAGATAAGTCGTAAGGTTAGTATTGCCTCACGGGTTCCAACATTTCTACGGAATCCAAACTGATCTTCCCCGAGGTCCGCTTCTACCAGTTTTTCCATTCGTCTGTAAAGAATTCGCGTTAGTATTTTGCAGCTGTGACATATTAAACTGATAGTTCGGTAATTTTCACATCTTTCAACACCTGCTTTCTTTGGGATTGGAATTATTATATTCTTCTTGAAGTCTGAGGGTATTTCACCTGTCTCATACATCTTGCTCACCAGATGGTAGAGTTTTGTCAGGACTGGCTCTCCCAAGGCCATCAGTAGTTCTAATGGAATGTTGTCTACTCCGGGGGCCTTGTTTCGACTCAGGTCTTTCAGTGCCCTGTCAGACTCTTCACGCAGTATCGTATCTCCCATTTCATCTTCCTCTACATCTTCTTCCATTCCCATAATATTGTCCTCAAGTACATCGCCCTTGTATAGACCCTCTATACCCCTTTCGCCTTTCTGCTTTCCCTTCTTTGCTTAGAACTGGGTTTCCATTTGAGCTCTTGATGTTCATGCAAGTGGTTCTCTTATCTCCAAAGGTCTCTTTAATTTTCCTGTAGGCAGCATGTATCTTACCCCTCGTGAGATGAGCCTCTACATCCCTACATTTGTCCTCTAGCCTTCCTTGTTTAGCAAGTTTGTATTTCCTGTGGATCTCATTTTTGAGACGTTTGTATTCCTTTTTGCCTGCTTCATTTACTGAATTTTTATATTTTCTCCTTTCATCAATTAAATTCAATATATCTTCCGTTACCCAAGGTTTCTACTAGCCCTCGTCTTTTTACTTACTTGATCCTCTGCTGCCTTCACTACTTCGTCCCTCAGAGCTACCGATTCTTCTTCTACTGTATTTCTTTCCCCCATTCCTGTCAATTGTTCCCTTATGCAATCCCTGAAACTCTGTACAACCTCTGGTTTAGTCAATTTATCCAGGTCCCATCTCCTTAAATTCCCACCTTTTTGCAGTTTCTTCAGTTTTAATCTACAGATCATAACCAATAGATTGTGGTCAGAGTCCACATCTGCTCCTGGAAATGTCTTACAATTTAAAACCTGGTTCGTAAATCTCTGTCTTACCATTATATAATCTATCTGATACCTTTTAGTATCTTCCATGTATACAACCTTCTTTTATGATTCTTCAACCAAGTGTTAGCTATGATTAACTTACGCTCTGTGCAAAATTCTACCAGGTGGCTTCCTCTTTCATTTCTTAGCCGCAATCCATATTCACCGACTAAATTTCCTTCTCTCCCTTTCCCTACTACCGAATTCCAGTCACCCATGACTATTAAATTTTCGTCACCCTTCACTTATATTTCATCATACATTTCTTCAATTTCTTCGTCATATGCAGAGCTAGTTGTCATACAAACTTGTACTACTGCAGTAGGCGTGGGCTTCGTATCTATCTTTGCCACAATAACGCGTTTACTATGCTGTTTGTAGTAGCTTACCCGCATTCCTATTTTTCTATTCATCATTAAACCACCTCCTGCATTACAGCTATTTTATTTTGTATTTATAACCCTGTATTCACCTGACCAAAAGTCTTGTTCCTGCTGCCACCGAACTTCACTAATTCCCACTATATCTAACTTTAACCTATCCATTTCCCTTTTTAAATTTTCTAACCTACCTGCCCGATTAAGGGATCTGACATTCCACGCTCCGATCCGTAGAACGCCAGTTTTCTTTCTCCCGATAACGACATCCTCTTGAGTAGTCCCCACCCGGAGATCCAAACGGGGGACTATTTTACTTCTGGAATGTTTTACACAAGAGGACGCCATCATCATTTAACCATACAGTAAAGCTGCATGCCCTCGGGAAAAATTACGGCCGTAGTTTCCCCTTGCTTTCAGCCGTTCGCAGTACCAGCACAGGAAGGCCGATTTTGTTCGTGTTACAAGGCCAGATCAGTCAATCATCCAGACTGTTGCCCTTGCAACTACTGAAAAGGCTGCTGCCCCTCTTCAGGAACCACATGTTTGTCTGGCTTCTCATCATATACCCCTCCGTTCTGGTTGCACCTACGATACGGCTATCTGTATCGCTGAGGCACGCAAGCCTCCCCACCAACGGCAAGGTCCATGGTTCATGGGGGGAGTTTTTATATTACAGTGTAAAATTTCTGCAGCCACGCAGTTGCTTGAGAATATTTACTTGCATTTCGTCTGTCTTTGACTTTTAATGGGCCACGCCAGTTTGCGTTATGCGCGATATCTACCTTCTATCTGGCAAATGTGAATGCGCCCAGAGAGAATGGTTGTGTTCTTAACTCCGTTTTGCGTCATTTCTCCGACAGTATGGGTTATGTTAGTATCCTACACTTTTAGTTGTAATCTAACTGGATTAACTAATGTAAATACGGAAGCATACTGGTGGTAGGTATTTCATTACGTGATTGCAAGTTTTGCAGCCCATAGAGAAGGATTCTGGAAAACTGACATCAATGATCATTTTTGGTGATCAGCCACCTTAAGCCGATGGTATCCTCTTATAGCTGATAGCCCTCGCCTATTGACGAGACGGTCATATTTCACTAAATTCTTTATTGATACTCTCCCAAAGTCCAGTAACTCGACACAACATATCTGATTTCTCAAATTCGAACGTACGCCCCTCGTCGAGGCTGTGTTTAGCCGCTGCTGATTTGTCTTCATGCCCGAGGCGACCAAGCGTAATGTGTTCCATCCACCATTGCGAGATGCTGTGTCGCATTATAACGACCTGTTGGTGGCGGCACTCTCAAGTAATGTCGTACAGTGAAGCGCCAAAGAAACTCGTATAGATATGTGTACTCAATTACATAGATATGTTAACAGGCAGAATACTGCGCTGTGGTCGACAACGCTATATATGACAGCAAGTGTCCGGCGCAGTTGTTACATCTGTTACTGCTGCTACAATGGCAGTTTATCAATATTTAAAGGGTGGGGGGGGGGGGGGGGGGTAAGACGTCAGACGGGCTAACCTGGAGCAGGAGAGGCTGACGTCCTACCTCTCTTGAGTGAATTTGAACGTGGTGTTATAGTTGGTGCAAGAGCGACGGGACACAGCATCTCCGAGGTAACTACGAAGTGAGGATTTTCCCGGATGATCATTTCACGAGGGTACCGTGAATATCAGGAATGCAGTAAAATATGAAATCTCCATTATCGCTGTGGCTGGAAATAGATCTTGCAAGAATGGGACGAATGACGACTGAAGAGAATCGTTCAACGTGACAGAAGTGCAACCCTTCCGCATGTTGCTGCAGACTTCAGTGCTAGGCCATCACGAAGTGTCAAACTGCGAACCACTCAACGAAACATCGTCGATATGGGCTTTCGGAGCCGAAGGCCCACTCGTCTACCTTGATGACGTCTCACCTGGGCCCACAACATCAACAATGTGTGTTGATGACTGGAAAAATGTTGCCCAATCGGACTGGTCTCGTTACAGATTTCACCGAGCAAATAGACGTGTACAGGTATGGATACAGCCTAATGAATCCATGGACCCTGTATGTCAGCAAGGAACTGTTCAGGGTATTGGAGGGTCTGTAATGGTGAGGGACACCTGATAGGTCAAGATACCTCTCTGATTGGTGGAACGTACGTAAAAATTCTGTCTGATCACCTGCATCAATTCGTGTCCATCGTCCATCCCGACGGACTTCGGCAATTCCAACAGGACAACGCGACATTCCACATCTCCAGAATTGCTACAGAGTAGCTCCAGGAACAGTCTCATGAGTTTAAACACTTCTACTGGCCACCAGACTCCGCAGACAAGAACATTATTGAGCATATCTGGGATCCTTGCAACGTGCTGTTCAGAGGAGATCTCCATCCCCTCTTACTCTTACGGATTTATGGACAGCCCTGCAAGATTCATGGTAAGATTTTTGAAAACATAGCCAGCAATCTTGAAAGTAGTTACCATTAAAATTTACAACAGTCTTGATCGCAGTCTTATTAAAATACTTTTTAATTGGAGTGAATGACCGGTTTCAACTCTATGAAAGAGTCATCTTCAGACTCTGTAAAAATATGTTGCCAAAGTTGTATAGACCTTATAATAATCATATAAAAATATATAAAAATAAGATAAAAAGTAATAAATTATACCCAGAGCGGTGGATGGACACTGCTCGATGAGTTCCGTCGACCCTCGACGCTCGTGTAACAGCTGACTGTGCATGGAGGGAACGGGTATTAATAGGGGTGGTCACACACACCGTTCTCAGTAGGACATCATAAGTAGCCAATCAGAAAACACGTTCATCATTACATAACTTAAAACATGACTACAAAGGAACAGTTGCAGTTGGAGTACATCGTAATGTCAGTTATTGATCATTAATCGTCAGTGAATATAAATTATGCTATTAAAATGGTCCATCGGTATGAAATAAGGCTTAGAGTATGCTGCCTGCCTTCTAAACTAGAACTACATAATCTACATCAAAGATTGTCGTTCCCCAGAGTTTAAGTGGACTTTTCCTCTCTTCTGAAGTACTATGGTGGAACCACACCGACACTTCTGTAATAACAGCGGAACAATGTTACTCAGGTGCATCGATAGTTGCCGTGGAAACGGCGTCTTAGCCCTTTGAGGCAGGCATCAGAGATTATTGGGTACTGCGAAAGATATTTCAAGGATTGACAATTCGACCATGAAAACAGTGTTTGCGTAGATATGTCGGCGGTTCCCATGGAAATAGCGTCTTATTCTCACTGCGACAATCTATGGTGCTGTAACCAGGTAATAATTGCTGGAATTTGACACTTTTTGTCAGTATTAGCGTAGTATACGTCATAATGACAAAATTATACGTCAAAAAGGATAAAATTATAGGTTAATAATCAGCTTAAAATTAAGTTTTCACCAAAAATCTGTTCGCGAGAAATTGTCTATGTCAGGTTGGACATAGTATAGGTTCTAATATTGGCAACATGATGCTAATGATGGTGTATGGTGATTGGTGGGAACCGGGTGCCTGATACCGCTATGGCAAAGTACAAAGTGGAAATCAAAATTAAGCGACGACTATCACCCTTTGATGGAAAAATATGGATAACAAAATAAAAAATAAAAAAAGTGTGAAATGACAGTTCACATGTTGTTGTGTTGTGGTTTTTAAAATAAGAACCATTATAAAAATGAGATACACATAGTTTAAAACGTTGTTGTGAGATACTAATGATAAAACAAGCGTCAGCATAATCTATATACAGAAAACAAAGTCGGGTTTGTTACAACACTTATAACTCGAGATCTGCTGGACCAATTTTCATGGTTTTTGATTTGTTGGATTTGTCTCCGCCCTGAATAGCAGAATACATCTTAAAAATAATGAAAAATTGACGAATAAAAATTTTCATGGTTTTTGATTTGTTGGATTTGTCTCCGCCCCGAATAGCAGAATACATCTTAAAAATAATGAAAAATTGACGAATACTTGAAAAATGCGTTATTTTCCCTAAAAGTTCTTTAGTTTCAGAGCTGTCAATTTTTTTTGTCAAAATCTGTAAGTAATGATTGACATTTATGCATGCGTTCATAAACTATTTAAAATGGATGAATAAACTATTATGTGTATTTTTTTTAAAAAAAGATTGCAAAATATTACGCATGCGTTCAGAAATGTGTAATGAATACATAATCATTTCAATAAATGCTCATTTGTTTATTACATGTCAAACACTTGTTGTCCAATCCTGTCAAATACTGTAACAACTATTTATGTGTGCGTTCAGAAATTTATTTTGTGTAAAATGTCTCGAAAGTTCAGGTAGGTATTGTTATATTTGTTTGTTTTAGACATTAATTTGTGTAAATTATTTATTAAATTAATTAAAGATTTATTCTACAGGTTAACAAAAGTGTAAATGTCTTTTCATAGGTTGTCTATGACTTTTCTTGATAAGCTATTGTCTATGTCTCGATTGTTTTATGTGGTTTTGTGCGAGTGCATATTCAGTAGTACTATTACTAAAAATGCCGCATCCTAGAAGATCTAATATTTCCCAGAGGAGCCGTAATGCAATTAGGCAACGGAATATCGCGAGTCAATTATCTGACGAAGAACGACAAATTGCCCGAGAAGAGCGCCGCGTTAGGATGGAGCAAAGAAGGGCCTTAATTCGTGCTTCTCAAACACAAGAGCAAAGAGAGGCAGCCCGTGAAACGGCTAGATTAGAAACGAGATATCGTCGAGCTTATCGTACCGATGAACAGAGGAATAATCTTCGAAATGCAAGAAGAAATGGTTCAAGTATTGATTTGAATCGAGCAGCGTTTCGATACGATTGCACCATCGACTACAGCTTGCATCGTGTAGTTTGCATTGGTCCAATGGACGTTGTTTGCCAGCATTGTGGCGCATTGAAGTTTGCTGGTGAAACGCCTGGTTTGTGCTGCCTTAGTGGTAAAGTGACATTGCCATTAGTGATCCCGCCACCAGAGCCATTGCGTTCCCTGCTTTATGGTGAAACACTAGACTTACGACATTTTCTAGCGAACACTCAAAAATACAATGTCTGTTTCCAAATGACTTCATTTGGGACGGAAATTATCGAAGAACACGGATATAATCCGACATTTAAGGTAATTTACGTTAAAAACTTTACTTTCTATGATTGTGAAAAAAATTTGGAATGTAGTTTGTTAGATTTCTGTATTTGTCTCTAAAATAAAAATGGTATGTTATTATTTGAAAAAAAAGTGTTTGTAAATCTAACTATAACTATGGCTTTGAATTTACAGATTCAAGGCCAGATTTGCCATCGCATTGGATCATTGCAACCTATTGAAGGTGCACAGCACAAATTCTTGCAAATATACTTCATGGGCAATATGGAAGAACAACTTGACCGGCGTCAAGGGATCAACACAGCTACGAAAAGAGCAATTCTCCAAGATTTGCAGCAAATGCTTCATGAACATCATGCATTGGTCAGGCTGTTCAAGACTGCTTTAGAGCGCATGCCAAGTGATGACTATAAAGTTGTAATCAGAGCAGATAAAAGACCAGCTGGAACACATGAACGCACATTTAATGCTCCAACAATCGATGAAGTGGCAATCCTGATTGTTGGTGAAAACTTGGAAACACGTGATATTGTGCTTACACGACGCAATACTGGGCAACTACAAAGAATATATGAAACACACCGTTCATATGACGCGTTACAATACCCGCTGATGTTTTGGCAAGGAGACGATGGATATCACTTTAATATCAAAATGATTAATCCATTGAATGGTAAGATCAATATCATTGTTTTTATTTTAACTTGATATACATTTTATTCTGTTTGCTTTTGGTACACAAAAAAAGTTGTCACTCCTAATTTAGTAGAGAGTTGCTGTAAGAGTCGTTAACCTATTAGGGGCTCTAAAATACAATTTTTACTGTATTTATTTCAGGTGAGGAAACTACCAAGAAGGTTAGTTCGATGAATTATTACGCATATCGTTTGATGATCCGTGAAAATTCTGACAATTATTTGTTGCGATTTCGTCGACTGCTTCAACAATACTTCGTTGACATGTACGTTAAAATCGAAACGGAGCGCCTGACTTTCATCCGGTTGAATCAAGCTAACTTGCGTTCGGAAGAGTATATTCATTTACGCGATGCAATAAGCACAGAAGGAGATCCAGAAAATGTTGGTCGATTGACTATTTTACCAGCGACATACACAGGTAGCCCGCGTCATATGCATGAATATGCGCAAGATGCAATGACATATGTTCGTCATTATGGTCGGCCAGATCTATTCATTACATTTACATGTAATCCGAAATGGATGGAAATTATTCAATTGCTGCTTCCCGGACAAACATCAAGTGATCGACACGACATCACCGCACGGGTTTTCAAGCAAAAAATTCGGTCACTAATAAATTACATTGTTAAGCAACACGTCTTTGGGATTACTCGATGCTGGATGTATTCAGTCGAATGACAAAAACGAGGCCTACCGCAAGCTCACATTCTAATTTGGTTAGTAGACAGAATTCGGCCAGGTCAAATAGATGACATCATATGTGCGGAGATTCCTGCTCCTGAAACCGATCCAGACCTACGTGATGTTGTAATCACGAATATGATTCATGGACCATGTGGCACTATCAACCGCCAATCACCGTGCATGGTCGACGGCAAGTGTTCCAAACGGTATCCGCGAAAATTCACGGCAGAGACCATTACAGGCAACGATGGTTATCCATTGTATCGGCGTCGATCGCCCGATGATAATGGTAGAACTATCACAACTAAAGTGAAAGGAAACGATTTCATAGTTGACAACAGTTGGATTGTTCCCTATTCGCTACTTCTTTCCAAAACATTGAAGGCACATTGTAATGTTGAGTATTACAATTCGGTCAAATCTATTAAATAAATTTGCAAATATGTCACGAAAGGGAGTGACATGGCGGTTTTTGGTATCCAAACATCCAATATCAACGATGAAATCACGCGCTATCAAGTTGGTAGATATGTGAACTGCAATGAAGCAATTTGGCGTATATTCTCATTCCCTATTCGCGAACGTTATCCCACTGTTGTACATTTGGGAGTACATCTAGAGAACGGTCAGAGAGTATATTTCACAGCGTCGAATGCTGCTCAACGTGCCGAAACACCTCCAGCGGCAACACTGACCAGTTTCTTTGCGATTTGTCAAAACGATCCGTTCGCACGAACGTTGCTTTACTCGGAAATGCCACGTTATTACACTTGGAACGCTACATCGAAGAAATTTCAACGTCGGAAGCAAGGCGATGCAGTTCCTGGTCATCCAGATATGCGTTCTGCTGATGCTCTTGGTCGTATTTACACAGTTCATCCGAAGAATGATGAATGTTTCTATTTGCGGTTGTTGCTGGTACATGTTCGAGGGCCAACATCATTTGCATCACTACGAACTGTTAATGGTATAGTGTGCCTCACATTTCGTGCAGCATGTCAAGAACTGAATTTGCTTGAAAACGATACTCATTGGGACACGACAATCGCTGAAGCAATTATTTCTGCATCTCCAAGTCAGATACGCACATTATTTGCTGTCATCACGTCGACATGCTTCCCATCGAACCCACGTGACCTGTGGAACAAATACAAAGATAACAAGTCAGAAGACACTTTATATCGAATTCGTGTCAGCTCAAGAAATCCCGATCTTGAGGCGAATGAGGAGATGCATAACCAGGCTTTGCTCTTGATCGAAGATATGTGTTACCTCATGTGCGGCAGTTTGTTAGTTAGGTTAGGAATGCCAGCGCCAGATCGCGGAATGAATGACGCATTTAATAGAGAATTGGAACGTGAACGTGAATATGATCCACATGAACTAATCCAATCAGCTCAAACGAGTGTACCACTGTTGAATCCCAAGCAGAAGGAAGTCTATGATACACTGATTAATGCAATTAATGATGGAAATGGTGGCTTTTTTTTTTTTGATGCCCCCGGTGGAACTGGGAAGACATTCCTCATGTCATTGATTTAGGCCACTGTACGTGCGAGATCCGAAATTGCGGTAGCAATTGCTTCTTCTGGAATAGCGGCCACATTGTTAGACGGATGCCGTACGGTTCACTCAAAGTTAAAATTGCCAGTAAACCTTCAAACTACTGAACAACCGACATGTAACATTTCGAAACACTCCGCAATGGCCAAAGTTTTAGTAGCATCAAAAATCATCATATGGGACGAATGCACAATGGCGCACAAACGCGCATTGGAAGCACTAGACCGAACATTAAAAGATCTGCGCAATGACTCGAGATGTTTTGGTGGTTCAATGATTTTATTGTCTGGCGATTTCCGACAAACACTACCAGTAATTCGAAGATCTACTGCTCCCAACGAAATAAACGCTTGCCTCAAAGCATCAAATCTGTGGCGATATGTAAACAAACTTCAACTGTCTGTAAATATAAGAGTTGCATTGTTGAACGATCTATCTGCTGATGATTTCGCGAACCAATTGCTGACCATCGGTAATGGCCGTGTTCCTGTTGACGAATCGAGCGGTTTGATCTCATTTCCTCCAAATTTTTGCAATTTAGTCTCATCAAAAGACGAGCTTATCAACAAAGTATTTCCGGATATCATTGCTAACCACAAAAATACTAAATGGTTAAGTGAGCGAGCAATTTTGGGGGCTAAAAATAAAGATGTAGATGCCCTCAATTTTATAATTCAAAATCAAATCGTAGGTACTCTGTATTCATTCAAATCTATCGACTGTGTAACAAACTAAGAAGAAGCCACTAATTATTCAACTGAATTTTTGAACTCCTTGGATGTGCCTGGTTTACCACCGCACAATTTACAACTGAAGGTTGGCTCGGTAGTCATCACGCTTAGAAATTTAAAGCAACCAAACTGTGCAATGGAACGCATTTGGTGATAAGAAAATTGATGAGCAATGTGATTCACGCTTCGATACTTAAAGGAAAATTTAAAGATGAGGAAGGTCTTATTCCAAGGATTCCGATGATCCCAACAGATATGCTCTTTGAGTTTAAACGAATTCAATTCCCGATTCGTCTTTGCCTTCGCCATGACGATCAACAAATCACAGGGCCAATCCTTGACTGTTTGTGGCCTCAATCTAGAAAATGCGTGTTTTTCTCATGGTCAATAGTACGTGGCATGCTCACGTGTCGGCAATCCATCCGCATTATTTGTTCTTACACCTGACCGAAAAACAAAGAATGTCGTTTACCACAAGGTGCTTGAATGAAAATCCGATTAATGAACTAATCAGAGTGTATCACAACCTGCACAAAATAGTTTTCAATGATTTTTTTCTTGCATGTGTTTGAAATACTTAATTATTACTATTTTTTTAATTTTTATTCTCATTCTGTATGTATTCATCATCATTCATCAAAATAAAATACTTTTATATTTCTCTCTACATTAATATTATTTTGTATCATTGTATTACGTTCATCAAAGCCTAAATTAGTTCAGCTAAAAGGTAACACGACAGTCATTGACTGTTAGGCAGTATGAAGTTCGCCGGGTCAGCTAGTATAAAAATACACTCCTGGAAATGGAAAAAAGAACACATTGACACCGGTGTGTCAGACCCACCATACTTGCTCCGGACACTGCGAGAGGGCTGTACAAGCAATGATCACACGCACGGCACAGCGGACACACCAGGAACCGCGGTGTTGGCCGTCGAATGGCGCTAGCTGCGCAGCATTTGTACACCGCCGCCGTCAGTGTCAGCCAGTTTGCCGTGGCATACGGAGCTCCATCGCAGTCTTTAACACTGGTAGCATGCCGCGACAGCGTGGACGTGAACCGTATGTGCAGTTGACGGACTGTGAGCGAGGGCGTATAGTGGGCATGCGGGAGGCCGGGTGGACGTACCGCCGAATTGCTCAACACGTGGGGCGTGAGGTCTCCACAGTACATCGATGTTGTCGCCAGTGGTCGGCGGAAGGCGCACGTGCCCGTCGACCTGGGACCGGACCGCAGCGACGCACGGATGCACGCCAAGACCGTAGGGTCCTACGCAGTGCCGTAGGGGACCGCACCGCCACTTCCCAGCAAATTAGGGACACTGTTGCTCCTGGGGTATCGGCGAGGACCATTCGCAACCGTCTCCATGAAGCTGGGCTACGGTCCTGCACACCGTTAGGCCGTCTTCCGCTCACGCCCCAACATCGTGCAGGCCGCCTCCAGTGGTGTCGCGACAGGCGTGAATGGAGGGACGAATGGAGACGTGTCGTCTTCAGCGATGAGAGTCGCTTCTGCCTTGGTGCTAATGATGGTCGTATGCGTGTTTGGCGCCGTGCAGGTGAGCGCCACAATCAGGACTGCATACGACCGAGGCACACAGGGCCAACACCCGGCATCATGGTGTGGGAAGCGATCTCCTACACTGGCCGTACACCACTGGTGATCGTCGAGGGGACACTGAATAGTGCACGTTACATCCAAACCGTCATCGAACCCATCGTTCTACCATTCCTAGACCGGCAAGGGAACTTGCTGTTCCAACAGGACAATGCACGTCCGCATGTATCCCGTGCCACCCAACGTGCTCTAGAAGGTGTAACTCAACTACCCTGGGCAGCAAGATCTCCGGATCTGTCCCCCATTGAGCATGTTTGGGACTGGATGAAGCGTCGTCTCACGCGGTCTGCACGTCCAGCACGAACGCTGGTCCAACTGAGGCGCCAGGTGGAAATGGCATGGCAAGCCGTTCCACAGGACTACATCCAGCATCTCTACGATCGTCTCCATGGGAGAATAGCAGCCTGCATTGCTGCGAAAGGTGGATATACACTGTACTAGTGCCGACAATGTGCATGCTCTGTTGCCTGTGTCTATGTGTCCTGTGGTTCTGTCAGTGTGATCATGTGATGTATCTGACCCCAGGAATGTGTCAATAAAGTTTCCCCTTCCTGGAACAATGAATTCATGGTGTTCTTATTTCAATTTCCAGGAGTGTATATAAGAATGTAATTATACGAAAACGAAAGAGCAGTTCTTTATAACAGGTCTTCAAAAAGATCATAAAATGTTTTTCCCTAAAGTCTAGCTGTTCATTGAGTAGAGCTAGGGGTTCACTTTTACGATGTGCAAAGATTTCAATTTTCTCTAATGCATTAAGTAAAGGTCCTTTTGGGGCAAAGTGAAGGACTATTAAATTCGTATGAATTAATCCTTGGGAATAGTTGCAGTTATTCAAATGTTGGCCAAACAAGGATTTACTACGACTGGTACCAGCCACATGTTCTTTAAAACGAATAGCAAAGTAACGGACAGTTTGTGCGCTACATTGTTTTTTGCAGCCATCACATTGTATTTTATACATTCTTGAATGTTGATATTTAGAGTTGTTTTCTGATAAATATTGTGTCTGAGTCTATTCTGAAGATGGTTGTTGGTGACGAATGCTATTGTGAGCTCGGTATTTTTAAATAATTCATTTATTTTATCGGAGAGATACCCCATGTATGTAATTTTGGAGCATTTTCGATAACCGGATTCAGGTGCACTATGTGTCTGGTACCGCGCGCCGCGGAATTTGAATCCACGCCAGACGTCATGGAGGCCGAAGACCCATAGAGGTCTCTGCACCATCGCGCCGTAAGCTGTTGCGGCGCGCGCCTCCTGGCCCACTTTTAGTGTGGGGGCGCCACAGTGGAACACGTGGTCACAGCGGCCAATAGCGGCGCCCCCGAGAGCGAACTTAAGCGCCGGCCACTCGCCCATTAATTCACCCTCCAGATCCTTGAGCGTCATGCACTCCGCCTCGCCTTCCGTATATGCCTCTCGTCCCCCACGCGGATCCTCTATGATCTCATTCCTTTCCCCCATCTGCTCCTATTCCTCGAACATATCCGCATCCTCTACATCTCCCGCCGTCTTGAACCCTCTCACCCCCTGGTTGGTCCTCTCCTCTCCGATCCCCGCCCCCTGCCACGTCTTCACCGTTGTGTCACCCCTACCCTCCATCTCTACACCCTACATCTCCTTTCCCAAGGTGGCTTCCATCAACTCCCCCTCCTGGATGATGCCCTCTCTCCCTCCATTTATCCCTCCT
This sequence comes from Schistocerca americana, assembly GCF_021461395.2. Lineage (NCBI taxonomy): Eukaryota > Metazoa > Arthropoda > Insecta > Orthoptera > Acrididae > Schistocerca > Schistocerca americana. Next base: position 50,324,505 of record NC_060122.1, read on the forward strand.
ATCAACTCTGATCCTCACTCCCCCTCATTTCCTCTGTCCTTTTCCCGGGCTCCCTCTCCCCTCCCCTCCATCCTCTTTCTTCCCCACCTCCCCTCTCTTTGCCCCCTTCTCACCCCCGAGTCCTTTTACATTTCCCTCCTCTGCCTCCTCTCATTCCCTCTTGCGTCTGCCCTTCTCCGCCTTTATTAGTCCTCTCCCTCCTTGGTTCCCCCCCTTTTCGTTTTTTCCTCTCCTCCCTCCTCGTTTTTCCCCCTACTCCAGGTCCCCCATCTGCCTTGGATCGGGAGTGCCATCTCTGTGCCGCCATTTTCGTGCAGTGTTTTACGGTGTGTTTTTCCAGTGAGTGCTCCGTGTTGTGTCTTTTGGGAAGTGTAGCGAACAGCCATCATACTGTCACTGGGTGTGCTTTTTTTTTTATCTCTCGCGAACAGAAACCAGACTGTCGCCATGTTTTTTAATTGTGTGTCTCACATGTTACTTGTCTGATTCCTGTGTATTTTATTAACCTTGCTAACCCCTTTTGCTTTCTGTTTTAACTTTCCGCATTTTTACGTCATTTTACACTTTAAATCACCATTTTATCGCCTGTTTTTCCTTGTTTCTTTCTTCTTCCTTTTTTGAACAAAAGTCTGTAGGCTGTAGAGCAGCGTAGTAAGCTGCTGCCAGCTCTCCCCCTTCGCGGGGAATTGAAAATCAATAAAGGGAAAAAAGAAACATTAATTCAGTCTTATCGTGCTTACGTCGGTTTACACGTCACTTGCGCTAGGCTGCTTTCTTCCTGGTTCGTGTACGAGTTTGTTTCCTCGTAACTCTGTTGTTCGGTCTGTTATATCCTAGCCAGTAATGCCACCCGAGCCCGCTGCCAAAAAGGCTGGCAGCATCAAAGTCCGGACGCCGTCCGCATGAGCAGCGCCAGCGAGACAGGAAATCGCCGCAAGTCTGCGTGCGCCACTGCTGGCTTCTGGGTTCTTAAGCGCTGGAGTCGCGAGCGCTAGGACAGTTCTGTATTCGCCGCTCAGTTGTATACTCGCCACCGAATTGTGTACTTGCTAGTCAGTTGTGTGTTCATCGCAACAGAGTTGTTGTTTGTCGTCAGCCGACGCTGACCTAGCCGCTCCGACTCGAACTAGACAGATCTCTGTAGACACGGAGTTCACTACTGTGTTCCTGTATCTTCGTTAATAAAGATAAGTACCGACTTTTATTTAATCAGAGTGTTTGGGTTTTCATCTTTCTGTTCACTGTTCCAGCGGACCGGTCGGCCCGCTATTAAAAGTGTGGCGGTGACTTCGTAAGCCGTTTCTACAGCGAATTGTTTGTCGCTACGAACACCGCCACAAAACGATCTTGTCGTATTCTTTCCGTCCTACGCTGGTCGTGTCCGTCCTCTCCCGTTCTGTTGTACGCGGGCCTCTCCGCGGGTCCCGCCGCGCCTTGCGTCAGTATCAACCCCGACCCTCCTGGTCGCAGTTGCAACAATGTGTACCTTGTATCTTATTAAACATGAAGTCAATGTCATTGGGATTGAAATCATTTACACTAGCAATCTGCTTCAATATTAGTCTCTCTTTCTGTAGTTCCTGTGTGGTGAGTGGTGATTTATACAGTCAGCAGTTACATGAGCTTCGAGGGCCGACTGAACTCATCGAGCAGTGTCCATCCACCGCTCTGGGTAAGATTTATTATTATTTATCTTATTTTTATATATACTTTATATGCTTATTATACCGTATATACTACTTTGGCAGTATATCTTTACAGAGTCTGAAGATGAGTCTTTCATAGAGTCGAAACCGGTCACTCACTCCAATAAAAAAATATTTTACACGTTTGCAATCCAGAATGTCGTAAACTTTAATTTTAAGATTCATGGTGTCAGTTCCCCACAGCATTCCTTCAGACATTAGTCAAGTCCATGCCACGTTGTGCTGCGGCACTTCTGCGTGCTCGAGGAGGCCCTACACGGTATTAGGCAGGTGTGCCAGTTTCGTTGGCTCGTCAGTGTAAAAGTGGTTTGTAATGCCACTTGATTTGTCTGAGGAGGAGGAGGCGATAGAAGCTACTGCATTCTGGAAAACGGCTAAGCCAGAATATGGATTGCGCTTGAAAGCTCTGAAATAAGCCGATGACTTTTGCGCAATTAGACGGATTAGTGGTTAACATATATTTTTTTTTCGTTATGTCGATACGATGTGGGAAGGAGGGCAGGGATCGGTTGTCAGAAAAACCGACCGGTGGGCAGGGAGCAGAGTGTAGTCGGTATGCTGGGTTGGTTAAGACCAAGCAGAAATTCCGTTGTGGTGATCCCAGACAGTCGGTGAATCGGTGTCCTACACCATTTAACGCGTGTGTGGCCAGCTGACGCCAGACGCGTGCGGGCGCTTTGAAATTCAAACCTCCTATTGGATGCTACGGTGGGATTAGACCTTCCGTCACTTCATTTTTACCCCGTGTTAACAGTGTAGTAAATCAGAAACTGATTCAGGCAGCAGCCTCTCACTGCTTGAGTATGATATTTGTAATAGCAGCATTTGTAAGTTTCCTAGCGTACAACCGGTCTTGCAGGGATGTGTTACTGCCAATGGGTAGGTGTTGCTTACGAATGGTCGCTGTAAGGCGAGTATTTCTGTGCAAGGGTTTTCTCGGCCCGTTTAGTTCGTTATTGTCAAGCATTACTGAAATGGTGTTTCACTTTTCCTTGTTTATTTTATTCCTCTAAATAAAGCCTGTAGAATTTCACTATTTGTCACACAAAATCACATACTTCTTTGCGATTTTTAAAATAATACACATAAATGGAGTGTTTGAGAACTGATTTACTCTTTCTGAAACGTTATACGAGTCTGTAGCAAGTAAATTTCCATACAAAACTAAATTCCAATGCTTAAATTTGGACGTAAAATATCTTCTCGATAGGTACAAAAACAAAGTCTACAAAATAGTTGAGGTGATGGTACTTACAACTCCAGAGAGTAGCCCACCACAATCGATAATTCTCTCTCGGAACACTCTTAGTGCACCAGCTGTATGGGTTGGTACTACACCGAGAACTGCCATTGGCCGCAGATGCCATGTGTGGACAGAGATTGGTCGGTGCCTCGTTAAACACCGGGGCACTGAGCTATGGCAGCCGGGACTCCATTGCCTCACAGGTCGAATGCTACACTCTTACCTTTCACCGCCCCACTGACATCACCCATGCCTCTTCCTTCCTCCAGAAGGCCATCACTGACGCTGTGGAGGCCCCAGTTCCTATCAAACTCATTCAACCTCACCTCCCTATTTGGCCTCCACAGGTCGCCCTTCTTCTTTGTGAATCCGCAGGCTTTACCGCTCCTTCCTCCACACCTACGACAAGGATACACTCCTCCGCCAGTGGCAATTACAGCGACACATCTGGAACCTTCTTACAGCAAAGAAACGTCGGGACTGGCGCCACACACGTACACGCCTCGACTCCACCCTCCCTCTCAACTCCTCCAAGTGCCGCTCAGTCTTCCACTGCCTTACTGGTAGCCATTCCACCCCACATTACCCTATTCTCCACGACTGAGGTCTTCTCCATTCCTGATGATTCCCATTTTGATTACTCCCTCTTCCCCACCGTTCTTGAATACACTGATATCTCTGTCCCACAGCTCACTCCTTGTTTCCAGTTCTTGGTTCAGTTACCCTCTCAGATAGACACTCCCATCACCGCACATGATGTTACACTCGGCCTCTGCTCAAAACGCAACACCACCCCTGGTCACGATGCTGTCACCTCTTGCCACCTCAAGGAATCCCCCCATTTTCCTGGCTGCCCTTGCTACCCTGTACAACGTTCTCCTCTCCACTGGCTTTTACCATGACCTGTGGAAGAGTTCCCATCTCCTGTTGTTCCCTAAACCCAACAAACCCCCCCTCTAACACCTCTTCCTATCGTTCCATATGCCTCACTGCTGTGTTCAATAAGGTCTTCGGGTCCATCCTGTCCTGCCAGATTCATCGCCACCTAAACTAGCACCACCTACTTCCCCTTACCCAGTGTGGCTTCTGGCCCTCCTTCTCAGCGACCAACCAACTCCTTAACCTTACCAATCTTCTTTCGCCCAAACTTAACTCTCATCGCTCCAGTATCTTCAATTCCCTCGACCTCCAGAATTCCTACGACCATGCCTGGAATCCCAAGATTATCTTCAGACTCCATACCTATGCTCTCCCTATAAATGTCGTCTGTCTCGTTGCTTCCTTCCTCTCCCTACGTCCCACCTATATCAATATTCACAATTCCCACACCTGTACTTTCTAGCCCACTGGCGTGCCCCGAGGCTCCATCCTTTCTGCTCTCCCCTATTTCCTGTATACTGCCAATATGCCCAAACCTTCCCTATCTGTCCATCTCCTCCAATTTGCTGATGACACCACCTTCTCGCCATTTCTCTTAACCTTCAAAGGAAAAGATCTCAGTGTACACTCGAAACTCACCTTGACCAGTTCACTGCTTGGTGCAACCCATAGTTCCTTCGTATCAACCCCTCCAAGGCACAGGCAATCATCATTGGCTGCACCACCCCCTCTTTCCGTCTCCATGATTTCTACCTAACTATTTATGATCGTACTATCCACCTCACTCCTACCCTAAAATACATTGGCCTCAGTCTTGACCGCCACCTAACCTGGACTCCCTATCTCCTTATCATCCAACACAAAGCCCACAATAGATACCTGTCAGGCCGGACGTGGGGGCTGCACCCTTCCATCATCCTTCACACCTACATGTCCTCGATCCGCCCCATCCTTTGTTATGCCAGTGTCGCTTGGATTTCCGCACCCCCCCCCCCCCCCCCAGATTCCATAAAGCTTTCCAAATCCTGGAACACCATGCACTTCACAACGAACTGCGTCACCCACGCGCATCGTCTATGACCCCTTACCCCACCTTCTTCATTTCCTTGAACACATCCACACCCTGTACATTATCCACTGACTCGATACCCCTATCCTCTTGTGTCCCCCTGTACAAGTTAAAAGTATAAAAATCACACAGAGCGAGTCACTTAAGAAAAGAAAAGAAAACAAAACCAAAGAAAAAGAAAAACACTGGAAACGATGGCCCACTCATGTAGAATAAAAACCGCTGATAGGGACCTACCGAGGGACTGGAGGCCAGAAAGAGGGGGAAAAAGCTATAGCAGGCATAGCAGGTAGTTCTCTTCAGTGCACCGCACCGTGTGAAGCTTCCAGTTACCGGCGAGTCTACTAGCTGCAGTGTTCGTCCATCATTTCCAAAGGCATCATAGGCCACTTCTAGACTCTAAATGGGCATCACTCAGAGGCACAGAGACATAACTTTAATATCTTACAGGACTTGAAATAATTTCAAACGTATGATTGTGCTGGACATTACACAAGACGAAGCGTCGTTTAAGTCGAGTATTTCTTCATATTTAATAAATACCATCTTATTACTATATGTTGGGAATCTTTCTGATCAAAGATAACCTACGCCTCCTTCTTGCAGTCCCAACGATGAATATTAAATGCTGGTTTCTACGGAACTGCATTTGACTTTAACTGACACACTAAGTATTTTATTGGAGAAGCAAATCCCCGCCATAGTTTTCCTGAGGTTCTTCCTCTGAATAATGCTCTTGTTCCACAGCAGAATTGTGATCACTGGCTATTGTACAATCATCTTTTTTGTCTTTTTCTTGACCTGTATCAATGACACATTTCTCTATTCACCGAGTAACAATTTCATCAGACTCCAGGATATTACAAGTGTCACGTTCCTGCGACCAAATTTTGTAATACACTGTACTGAAGAAAACAGCCACTTAGTTCACGAGGCGAGATCTAGGAGACCCTAACACCTGTCAGTAACATGTGTAAAAACAATTAAAGAACGCAATGACGCAACCGACTGTAAAACATTGTAAAGTTGGCAATCTATGGAGGGTTGGGAACAGTATAGAAGCATTCCATCACAGCTGAACGTACAGAGAGAGTTCGAAAATTTTCACGCCATTGAGAGACCACACCTTGTGAGCTGAGGGTTAACGATCTTTTGGGCGGCGACTGAGTTCAGCGTATTGGTTCTGTCTTCTATTATGTAGAAAGGAAGTTTCTTTTAAATTTCACCCCAACTAAAACTTCAAGTTGTACCAGTGTTTTCCTGTCAAAGGAACCAACGCCGTTACTGTGCAGGATTGTAAATTTAAGGCAGGTCATTTTGGTGATTGTGAGGCTGAGGCGATGCTGCTCCTTCTGGCCGAGTTCCTGGATGCCGTAACTTGCAAATCAGGTGTTAACAACACGACAAAATGTAGGATCTGCCTTGCTGACGATTTTCAGTGCGTCAACCCCCATATAGATTGACACCACCCGAAATGAAAATATTGCGTCAGCTGGTGGAGCGGATGCTCTGTGACGGGGTTATTAGGTCTCCTACATCAACTTATCCCTCTCTTATCTTTCTAGTTACAATGGTTGAAGAATGCGGTTATCGACTGGTGGTTGAGTAGACTATTAAATAAGAAGTTTGTTCGTGAATCTATGCCACTATCCAACTTGCACCACTGTTTCACCTGGTTCTCTGATACACGTTTTTCTTCTATTCTCGATCTTAATCAGGCTTACCACCAGACCCCCTTAGCCAAAACTGTAGACAGGTGACAGCATTTGGTATGGATGGGAATTTATTCGAATTTATCCGTGTACTAATTAGCTTATCAACTTGAGCTGCTGTTCTCTCTAGACTTTTGGACAACGTTTCCAGAGATGTAAAATTTAAGTCTTAGGTGACGTTGTAGTTTGCGGTATTACCTTCCAACAAGATTTACAACACCTGGAGGAGTTTTTGAGCCGAATTCTTGCCACTGGTATTTCCGTTTAGCATTCCAAAATTAATTTAGCTGAGCAGAAGATTTCTCTTCTTGGTATTTGATTTCTGCTGGCGGAACCTGAGTGGATAGAGAGAGGACCAAGGCCTTACACAAAAAAAACAAAGACAGGTGTTGCCGAGTTCATTATACATTACTTTGTGTAGAAATACTTCCACAGTAGAGGGAGGCGACCATTCAGATTTGGCACAACTTTGAAATGTAGAGAAGTCCTGATCGCACAATTCTTTATTAGGCATAATGGCAATTGTATCATTCGATCGACAAGCAGATTCACGTCCTATTGTAAGCGAAAAGTTCAGAGGAAACCTCATTTGTTTGCACTTAAGTTCCCCAATCATACGGTAATCATTGATGGAAATTTTGGTCAGGCAACAACACAATTGTAAAATTACAATTTTGGTAGAAACGATCATGACAATTCATCCTTGGAAATGTTATGCAATCCCTTCTTCGAAAACTACTTAGAACATAAAGATTGGAAACGAACTCTTGTACACCAACTTTTGTGTACAGTCACACGTGAGTGAGACAGGAACTGGAATTTAGGCTACCGAAGCAAAAGCTAAAATGTTTAACTCCAGTTCATATATTCCTCAACAAAGGAAAAACCCAGAAGAATTACCCCACTTTAATTTTCGTAGCATGTAGAACATATTCTGAGCCAAAATATAATGAGATATCTCGAACAAAATGACAAAATGACCTACTTCATGCCAGCCAGCATCATTTCTGTATACATCGAACATGGGAGACCCAGCTCACACATTAACCATGTGATATAGTCAGAGTTTTGACCAAAGCAGTCTGACAGATGCAGTATTTCCTGATTTCCGAAAAGTATTTGACCTAGTACAACATCTGCACTTCCTATCAAAACCAGTTCTAGAATATTGCTCATGTGTGGAACCTGTACGAAACAGGAGAGCTTTAAGAGTCAGAGGAGTGTAGTTCACATAGTAACACTGTCAGCAGGGGAGTAAGGGTGGCGGCACCCGACATTCAGGACAGAGATGGTGCTGGTTCATCTGAAGGGCAGCAAGGTATACCTCCCATGAAGAATTTCGACCATCAGTCCCGCTAAACAACACTTCCTCAACGGTGGTAAAGTGTGCATAGTATGCCATGTAAGAGGGAATAACACAGATACAGTCAATTTTGAAACTGTTCTTCGGTATTTTTTTGTGAAAAAAATGACAGTTTCCCTTCACAAAGTATCATACAATGCAAGGATAAGAGATGTTAATATCAAATCTCTAAAAACAAGATTTATGTGACTCCTTGCTATATTCGCAACAACTTCTCAGATATAAAATCATTGGTAGGCTAAAAGCTCTTAGAGAAGTCAGTGAGCACGTAAGGCAATAACTTCAGGGACAGTGCTTTACCGATCCCGAACACTACGTTGTTTTAGAAGTATACGGTAGTTACGAATGGCAGACGACTTTCTGTTCCAGTATTAATAACTGCTTGATAGCTACATTAAGATACGTTATTCGTGATGTGCACAGTTTACCCGTAAAATGCTGTTCAGCTGTGTTTCAATTTTATTAAGGCAGATTCAGCAGTGAAATCATGGTTGTCTAATGGGGTTGTTTTAAATATGATCTCAAATTGAAAAACAAACTACTGCTTTCAACAGACAGTGTTGAGAAAGATGTGGAAAACGATATAGAATGTCCATAAGATTGGTATGTCTCCACAGTAATTGCAGTAATTATCTAATCAAGTTTTATATTGTAAAATTGTTAATTTTCCAATTTATTGTTTATTCCTCACTAATATATTATAAAATAATGAAGTAACTATGAAACAGATTGCGCCCGCGTCTGTATGCGTATTTTCGTGTGGGTGTATGAGAGAGAGAGAGAGGGAGAGAGAGAGAGAGAGTGAGAGGAAGAGAAGAAATTATTACTTAGGATAAGAGGCAATACAAGGTTGTACAGTATTATGGAGATTAGAGGTTTAGATATACAAATACGTCTGTACATAAATGATGCATAATTTTGATCCTAGAATCACTTTTCACATTATTACGGAGGTATGGTAATGTATACAGTCAACACTGTGTTTCACAGAAATAATTTAAATACCATTTTCATCTGTCATAAATTTCTAGAGATCTGTAATTATAACTGCATATAGCAATAGCGCTTAGCGTTCATCATTTAGCTTTCACCATTTAGCGTTAACTATTTGGTGTTTACCGTTAGTTATTCAGCATTTACTGTCTACCATATAGCACTTACCATTTAGTGTCTACCATTTAGCTTTTGGTGTTACCTGTTCAGTGTTTAAAGTCAAGCATTTACTGTTTACGATTAACTTTCATGATTTACTCATTAGCGTTTATCACTTATGGTAGTATTTAATGTTTAGTGTTTATGGTACCACATTTACCATTTACCATTATATGCTTTTTGTTTACCTTTTAGCATTCACTGGAGGTTATGTGGGGCATAAAGAACAAAACTCATCTATTTCCACCATATTGGAATTTTGTTACTTCTCTATGACTGGTCCGAAGAAATAGAGGTAAATTATAAAGGATACATTCGCTGTCTAAGTAAGTTATGTATCTTGAATGCCATTTTATATTGGAAGTAATGCATATATTTGGCTTTCAAATACATAACGAATATTTTTGACTTTCAAGTGTAGGCTGCATGTTTTACTGCATTTCTGACACGTCATTTAAATATTACAAAAAATGGGAGTGAGCGTATGGCACCGTTGGCGGAGAGGCCCCATCTGGGGAAGTTCGGCCGCCAAGTGCAAGACTTACTTCAGCAGAAGCCACACTGGGTGTCTTGCCCGCCGGTGATGAGGATGAAATGATAATGAGGACAACACAACAGCCAGTCCACGAGCGCTGAAAAATCTCCAATCCGGCCGGGAATCGGACCAGGGTCCACTTGCACGGTGGAACGGGGGATGAGGCAAGCCCAGCGAAACGGGTGGACATTTAAATATTACTCTCTTACTGGTTGGAAAGATGAGAGAATTGTTCTGTTTCCTTCATCTTGGAATTTTAGTATTGTGACTGCAGTAAGGAGTACTATGCTGTGAACGGTTGGAGATACAGTGGACTGGGAGGGGAGAGGGCAGGGGAGGATGTTTTTAACTTTCTGTTTACAGGATGTCTTGTTTTAATACTTTTCTCCGATTCCTTGGTAAATGGCAGGAGACGTGTTGGGGAATGAAGCGCAGTTGAGCTAGCTACTTCACGCCGAGTCACACTTTGTCGCTGTGTTAGAGGTTCTATGTGCCTCACCCGTCACTGTTGTCGCAAACCTCATGTGTACCGAGTGTTTTGGCAAAATGTCAACAGTACTGCCCATTGGCTTATTTCATTACCACACTAGTTGTGCTGGTCTCCACTGCGTATATGTGCCTTGCAAAAACTTTAAAAAAAAATTACATTTCGCTCGCCCAAGTTTTTAGAGGCGCAGAAACACATACGTTCATTTCTTCCGTTCCAAATCTCATGTCGCACAGACATCGTTTGTCTTTGTACACCATATGGCCCAGCAAGCACAAATCTTTCTACGGAGAGTTCGTAGGTCCTGTAGTAAGTTCTTAATAGACGCTACTCGGCCGCTGAGATCGCAGAAACTGCCACAGAGCCACAGAGAGACTGCGGGCAGGTGGCTTTGTGCGTAGTTAAGGAAGCACAAACAAAAGTGCATTATGAATGTGTGAAGAATTAAACTACAGTGATAGAAAAAAGTCATCTGAATAAAGGCCACTGTCGTTTACTAGCCTTCCAGCGACTAAATAATCAATGCACTGCCGTTTATTGATTCGTACTACATTGTGCAATAGTATTATGTACAAGAATTTTCCAGGTGTTATTCCGTCATATACTTTTTCTACATTCATATAATGAGTTCCATACGCAAATTTTCTTACAATGCTTTATGTCGGTGTAATTTACCCTTGTGTATACTCTTTCGTAAACTAATGTATGATGAAGAAATGTAGCGCTATGACTAGGCCTGGGTCGTTGTCACCATGTAAAAACAATTGCGTTAGAAATTGCAAACGGTGTCGTTTATGAGCTAAAGAAGACAACAGCTAGCCTTGTTGATTACAGACGGTATACTAACGGCAGTTTGCGATCTTGAACCGTGTGGCTGGCTGTGGTTACGATGTAAACAATAAGTTTATTTCAACTAGCAAGCTGCTGCACGCACACATTTTGAGGTGGTTCTATAATGAAGCTAATAAACCTTGCCTTATTGGCGTCTTGCTTGAAAACAAAATGTGGGGGTGCAGCAACGTGTAGTCAGTCGTCAGTTTTTCTGCAATCATAATATCCTCTGGCGAAAGGGCGGTCAAGTTCTATCCTTGCGGAAGTGTTACAGCATCAAGGAACCGTGCAGGATTTGAGGAAGAATATTGTTAGGCATAAATGTCTCCACATACGAAAAATGAATTGACCAACATATACTACCTCCCCGTTCAGGATTTTGCGGAGATGTTTTTAATGTATCAACAGAGTGGCTGGCTCATCCAAGATTTTGTAAGCGGTCAGCCGGTTACATTTCCCTGTGTTGTTATTTTAGCTCTTCTGTGTTTTGTTTTCACTCTGTTTTGCTTTCTATGTCTTTCTTGATCTTCCCTCCTCACTGTTTTTAGTGCATGTGAGATTGCCTGTGCGATAGGGAGATTGTCTGGTCATTTCGAGGGCACGTTTGCACGACAGTTTTAGTTCTTATCCACAATCGTTTGTTTCAATAAATGTCAGGGCGCTGATAACCTCGCTGTTGGCCGCCCATTACATGCCAAAACACACACATACACCTTTCAGGAATATATAGAAGGGGTTCGTAACGCCGTTACGGCTTTGGAGCTTGAGTGATGAGGAAGCGATCGAAACTACTGCATTCTGCAAGGGGCTAAGCTCGAAGACCGATCGCGCTTGATATTTTGTAATAAGCCCGTGACATTTGCCGAATTACACAGATTAGTGCATCAGGCTGATTCGATTCGTTTCACCGATACTAAGCGGGAAAGTGCGAGGTGCGTTTCACAACAACCGAGAGTTGGACAGGGCGCGGAGAGTAGTCGAGATGCCACGTTGGTTAAGGCCAAGTGGTGTTTCCGATGCGGTGATCCTGGACTAATGGTGAGCCGGTGTTTTGCGCCACGGAACCAGCGTCTGACCAGCTGACACCGAAACCGTGCGGGTGCGTTGAAGTTTAAATATCCTATTTAATGCTGCAGCCGCATTCGACGTTCTGTAAATTCACTTTTGCCCCTTGTTTGTGCTGCAGTAAACCATGACTTCGTGTGTGCTTTAATTGATTCAGGCAGTATCCTTTAACTGCTTGATTAATACTTGTATATTTTCAGTCGCAGCAATTGTGAGTTTCCTAGCCTAAAACCGGTCTTGCAGGGAGGTCGTACTGCCAATGGGCAGGTGTAGCCTCTGACTGGTAGCTATGAGTTTTCTTGGCCCGTCCAATTCGAAATTGTCAAGCATTTTTGCGTTAATGGTCTTGTGTAGCGACTGGATTCAGTTTAGTAGTTTTATCATGAATTATGTGGGCAGGACGTTTTCTTTTAAATTTTACCCCAAAAAGAGCTACGAATTGAGCCAGTGTATTCCGGTCACAGGGAAAAACAGCGTTACTGTGCATGATGTAAGTGTAAGGTAAGTCATGTTTGTGATCCTGAGGTCAGTGATTCCGGTGTCAACCTGTTGTTGATTATAGGCTATTAAATAAGAAGTTGGTCTTTGAATCTGTGCCGCTGTCCGACTTGCACCACTGTTTCACCTGGTTTTCTGGTTCTCGTTTTTTTTTTCTATTCTCGATCTTAATCAGGCTTACCACGAGATCCCACTGACTGAAAATTCTAGACAACTGACAGCGTTTCGTCCGGATTGTATTATGTTCGAATTTAGCCGTGTACCATTTGGCTTATGGATTGGGGCTGCTGATATCTCCAGACTTCGGACATAATATTGGGGGATGTAAAATTTAAATGCCGGCCGGAGCGGCCGAGTGGTTGTAGGCGCTACAGTCTGGAACCGCGCGACCGGTACGGTCGCAGGTTCGAATCCTGCCTCGGGCATGGATGTGTCTGATGTTCTTAGGTTACTTAGGTTTAAGTAGTTCTAAGTTCTAGGGTACTGATGACCTCAGAAGTTAAGTCCCGTAGTGCTCAGGGCCATTTGAACCATTTTTGTAAAATTTAAATCCAATTGTTATTACTTAGATGACATGCAATTTATAGCACTACCTTCCAACGACATTTACAATACCTGGAGGAGGTTTTGAGCCACTTTCTTGCCACTTGTCTTACTGTAGAGCCTTCGAGAACTAATTTAGCTGAGTAGGAGTTTTATTCCCCTGATCATTTCGTTTCTGCTGGCCGGATCCGAGAAGATCAAAAAAATAGCACGTACTTACAGATATTTCCCCCACCTAAGACCAAGAAGGGTGTCGTCCGGTCCATTATGACAGCGAACGACGAAAGTTCATCCCAAATTTTGCCCAGATAGCGGCCCCCCTTGAACCAGATGCATAAGAAGAATCAGACATTTGAGTGCAGGGTGTCACAGCTGTCTCCCTGATTAACCGTCCAGTGCTAGCCATTTCTGACTACGCATATCTGTTTTGTCGTGCAGACCGACGGTTCAAAATTGGGTATCGCTGCGGTACTCTACCAGGAAATCAGGGAGAACGTAGACAAATTGCGTGCCCTTCAAGGTCCCTTTCGCCAGTAGGACTTCAATATTATGTTTACGAGTGTAAGGCCCTGGTGGTAGTGTTCCCCCTCGAAAAGTTTGTTCGACGTCGATCACCGGGAACTTTGTCTTGAAACGGACAACCAAGCCGTAAGTGGGGTACTCGCCGGCCCAGGAACACGGGACGAATTGTCCAGCGGGCCGTGGGCATGTCTGCGTTTCGCTTTACCATCAGGCATATTAGGGGAACCGACAACGCTATGGCAGAAGCACTGAGTCGAATGTTTGAGCAGAGGTGCAGTCACCACAATAAGGAACAGGGAATGAGAGAACCAGCTTGGGTTGCTGAGGTACTAACCATGGTCCATAAGTTATTTTGTAATTTGGAGCACCATCAAGACCAAGACCCTGCTCTGTCTAAGACTGAACAAAATTTATTAAGCGGCAAATCACTGCCGAATATAACATGCAAAAGGGAATATTCTGTTATTAGAGCAAGCGGGATAAGCAGACCAAGATTTGTGTTACGGAAGGCTTGGTTGCCGCAATTTTCCATTGCTTTCATAAGTCTGTGATTGGAGGGCATTTAGCAATTGTTGGATCCTTGGCCAGGTTAGGGAATTACTTAGTTGACCTTGCTTGTATCAAGATATATAGCATTTGGTGGGACAGTGCCATGAATGTAAAATTGCTAAACCCAGTTCCAATGTACAATGAAGGCTTTCAAGACCAGATGGTACTGTTGTTTATAATTCTTCCGGGTTATATGGCCGTGGTCCATGGAATTCTTCTATGCCTAACGTTTCGTCCAATACTACGTTGTACATCCTCAGAGGTATGGCTGGTCCTGCTGAGTGCGATTACTCCTACACATGCACCAGTGGAAGAGATTATTGTGAATGTGGAAGCAGGGATTCGAACCCTTCCTAAGGCAACTGCTAATGCAATTCGTTTTGAAATCACAAGGGTCTTATGCCATATTAAGCCACTGGAGTGTAATTTAACTAAGGAGGAGGGAAAGGCCCTCAGGGATTTAAATGCGGGCGAAGGGATAGTTGTTCTTCCATCTGATAAAGGCAATGCCACTGTGGTGATGAACAAAGAGGACTACAGAAGTACGATTTTGGATCCATTAGTGGCGGGACATTACAATAAACTTAGAACAGACCCGACGGCTGTTATTTTGAGGATAACTAATACGTTGATAGTCTTATACTTCCATTCCACAGAAGGCTAAAAACGTTTTGCTAAGGAGTGAAGCCAAGTGTCCCAGACTTTATGGTTTACCTAAAGTTCACAAAATAAATCTCCCTCTGAGATCCATTGTTAGTGCGATCGATCCCCCTACTTATCAAATATCTAGGTATCTAGGTACTCTTCTACAACCATACATTGGTAAGACTGATCCTTATGTGAGGGATTCACGTCATTTTATTGGGAAATTGAAGCTCTAACCTTGGCTCCTGAAGACATTCTGGTCAGCTTTGATATTGTATCTCTGTTTACTATGATTCCGGTCAATGAAATTATGGTTCACATAACGGAAGTTTTCCCTGAAGATTTGATCGCTCTGTTTAGACACTGTCTCACATCTAGCCAGTTTTAGTGGGATGAGGAGATTTATGAGCAAGTGGATGGTGTTGCCATGGGTAGCCCATTGAGCCCTGCGATAGCCAATTTTTACATGAAGAATTAGCGTAGAATAAAGCAAATAAGAAACCATGTTGTTGGTATCGTTATGTAGAAGACACATTCGTGGTTTGGACACATGGTAGACGAATTTTTTCATTATCTTAATAGCATAAACCCTAAAATTCAGTTTACCATTGAATTGGAAAAAGACCAGGCTATTTCGTTTCTCTATGTGTTAGCCATGAGACAGACATATGGCAGTCTAAAAGATAAGGTGTTTTGGAACAGCACACATACTGATAGATACCTACATAAGAACTTCAATCATCACCCACAACAAAAAAGGTGTGTAATCAAAAGTTTAGTGGACAGGGCAAAACGGATTTGTACGCTGGAACATCTGGATACGGAACTGAATCATCTGAAACAGGCCTTCGAGAAGAATGGGTACTCAAACAAAGAAATTAGTAGAGTTTTAAGATCAAATTACAGCAGGCCAAAGGACAAGCATGGTACACAGCAATGGAAGAATACGGTGTCTTTACCTTTCATTAGTAAGGTTACAGATCAATTCGGAAAAATTTTGCTGAAACATAAAGTGAAACCGGTATTCAAACCTACCAGCAAAAGAGGACAAGTACTTCGTTCTGTTAAAGATAGAAGGCCACCATTATCATCTAGCGGTGTGGATGAAATTGCGTGTACTTGTGGCAAGGTCTACATTGGTACTACGAAACGAAGTGTGAATACGAGGGTAAAGGAGCATAAAAGTCTTTGCCGACTGCGAAAAACAGATAAATCGGCCGTTGCGGAACGTGCACTTCAGTCAGGTGACCATGTAGTTAAGTTTTCTGAAGTTTTAAGTGCTACCACGAACTATTATCCACGACTGTATAGGGAGGCTATTGAAATTTATAAACATGAATACAATTTTAATAGAAAAGAAGAGGCCTTGAAATTAAGCGAGATATCAACAGTGGCGTTACAGAATCGATAAGTGATTTTTATTTATGACGGACTATTATGGATAGTTATATTTTACCCTTGACTAGTTTTCTCTCTGCCACTATGTGCAAGAGAGACCACGCCCACTTTCCTCGGTATTTAGGCCGCTTTCCGACGCCCGACTCGTCAGTCGGCAGGACTCAGCAGGACCAGCCATACCTCTGAGTATGTCCAACGTAGTATTGGACAAAACGTTAGGAGCAGAAGAGTACCATGGACCACGGCCGTATAACCCGGAAGAATTATCAACACCAGTTCCAATACTTGCAGGGGATTTTTGAAATCGTCAAGTGATCACTTTCTCATGAATACGCTCTTAGTTGATTACGTCCGCTCCTCCCATGTAATAGTGACAGCAACCGGTACATTCTGTTCATGTGTTGATGCCTGCTCAGATTTGCCTGGTTTGTACCAAGAAGTAGGGTGACTGTTGGGTGAACTGTTCTTCACTTGTCATCGATGGTTTTCATAAATGTCACTCCCTGTACCATTACCGTGCGATGCTTCTGTCTTATTTTCTACAACTGGTTACAGATTCTGCTTCGGCAACGCACGATCTCATTCGACGACTATACCATACTGACCGAAACCATGATTTGTTGAAGGAGTGAACTACAATCTGCAGGCAGCCATTATTATTTTCCATTCTCATTCACTCCACAAATGGGTTCCTTATGTACCATGTTTTAATTTGGCTGTTAATTACATCTACCATGAAGTCCCTTAAACCACCCCACTTCCTTGATGTTTGCTCATGGTCTCAACTTCCCTTGGCCAATCTGTGGTCAGTTGATGCCCTGCTCCCTGAGAAATGGACACGTGACCTAATTTAAGAGAACTGGAAACAAGTGTGACGAAATATTAGTATCACACACTAGAGGCAGGTGCGCCGTTACAGTCAGGGGCAAAATGAGTTAAAGGTGCCTGTTGGTGATAAGGTTTCATCTAAAACCTTTCTGCCGGGCGTGAAGATATGGCCCCAATTTCTCATAAATTGGCACTGTGCTTTGCAGCACCTTGTGAGGTAATCCAGGTTCTTAAGGCGGTCACCCAAATGGTTCGTAACATTGATATGGGAAGTTTTCTAGAGTACATATCTCCAAGGTCAAGTTATGGATCTAAATTCTCTGTTCCTCGTTTGACATAAATTAGCGGACGGGCGTTGTGGAGATTTTGATGGGGAATAATGAGCTGTGGCGCTTGATTCGATATATCACTAGTGGGCTGGCTCCCGATCCTTGCATGGCAAATTGTGTGGCTGATGGTATGAAGCAAGTCCCACAGATGACGCGAGTGGTATGTCGGCATCGAGTAAGTTCACAGAACGAGGAAGCGGAGCTGCGCTATGGAGCGCAGCAGCAGTTGCGAACTTCGAGATGGTGCCGCGAGTGGCGTGTGTGGAGTCAAGGAGAGGGACTGTGTTGTGCCCTGGTCGGTGAGGTTGCCTGCCTGTGTGGTGTTTGGACGCCGGTCGCACTACTGGGAGGAGCGAAGACCTTTAGCTGCTGATTTTCATCCAGCACCTCTCGGTGACCCATGTGACCAATTCCAGTTTCTGAATAATAATGGCATGTTTATATGTAAAGGACAACGTCCTGCGGTGCTTTAAATTTATAGTGAAACTTATGGACAAGAGTTCCAGCATTTTTTGAGGCGTAATTAGGCTCCACTTAAGACAGCTAATGTTCTGAAGCAGTGTGCTAACGAAAGTGTTATATAGTTGTGACTGTTAGAAAGATCGCTTTGCTCTAATTAGCCTAATATTCTGCCATGAGTTTGGTGGCTGTTATTGATGTTCCAGCAATAATATTCATTGCCTGACTTTTGGTTGAGTCCCCAGTTTTTTGCAGCTTCAATTAAAAGCTGTTGCTTATGTGAACAGGCAGTGTTTGTATAGAGTAATGTAGGAACGTTACTTTCACTTCCCTTAGGTGGAATTGATTTGTTCCCCCTTTGTAATTTTTCATCCTTGTATGTAACAATATGTTCATTTAGAGTTTTAGTGTGCCGTAGTTGAGTCCATCTGGGGGCCTGTGTGATGTGGGTAGTTAACAGGCGGCAGTTTAGGGCAGATCTCCGCTGCCATGGCCGGTCACGGATCTGGTGCTGCTCCCTTAGCGACTGATGCACTGAGGTGCCAGTGTTAGATAAGGCCGAGCCATCTCATGTCGGTCTGCTGGCAGTTGGAGGTAGGAACTGTGAAACAGTAAAACGTTTACTGTATGTGTCTTACTCTCTTATACACGTATGGCTGTATTCAGGTGGCTGCAAACGGTTAAATTCGGACTTTACTTCGCCCTGATCTCTTGGTGTGTAATGAATCATTTGTTGAGCGCCTTGGGGCGTTTGGTATTAAATATCTTAGACTTCGTGAGCACAGTGGTGCATGTTACTTAATTACAAGTGCTAAGAATACACTAAGCAGATTCAGAAGGCTGTAGGCTGCAGTAGGTACTGGGAGATGAAGCTTGCACAGGATAGAGTAGCATGGAGAGCTGCATCAAATCAGTCTCAGGACTTAAGACCACAACAACAACAACAACAATGGGAGGGTTATTATCATAGTGTAGTAAGTGCCAGGCGCGTATTTTTCAGAAATTGCAAATATTATTCAAATTGTTTTGAAAAGATAAATAGTTATTTACAGGTCGTTTAGTTAGCATTAGGCGCATACTTTTTTAAGTCTAAAATTCATTTATATTCTTATGAACATCAAAATTTTGGAGTATTGTGACGTGTATTAACTACAAACTGTTTACTGTGTAATCAGTACTTCTTTGTTGTATTTCATGCAGGAAGATATTTGCTGCATTGGTCCACACACTCACTGGTTAAACTCGTAAAAATAAATTATCGAGCAAACTGTAAATGATATTGCCGTTGCTGCGTGCTGCGCTAACCATCCCACTCCACAGCCTTGTATACTGAACTGTCCCTATGACCGCCCCCCCCCCACCCCGCCCCGCCCACAGGGGACAACACTCTTTGGTCAGTTCGTGCTTGGCTACCATGGGGCCTCAGTCTTTGCAGCATCTTTTGCCTTTTGTGCTGCATGTCTTTCCTCCTCCTATCCTTTTTGCGCTGCTTTGGAGGACCCGTCTGGGATATTTTTGGGAATGTGTTCTGAATTTTCAGTAGCCTGACATCAGAACAGGCCCCACAATATTTTTTTTTTCTTTCTTTCCACTTCGTACTCAATCTCCTATTATTCATCCGCTTCAACGCTCGAGGTTCCTCTTTATTTGTTTCTCCTCCATCCCTGGGTGCTCCTGAAAGCTAGCCCATGGATCCGCCACATAACAGGTGACTGGGTAACACGTAATTCCCAGCCGTGGGTAGACAGGTAGGGTCCGCATGCACTCCCTGGCACAGGACAGCCACAGGGAGAGATGACTGATTGCCTGAGCTATTACTTTCCCAAATTTCCAACTGGCCACTCTGTCAGGAGCTTGGGAGGTGTGACATGAGGTGTGAACGATCACCTAAAGTGGGTAAGCCAGCCCTCTGAGAGGGGCCCAAGTTGGAAGGAGTACGCCACTGCGTTTGAGACGCTGGCAATCACGGGGGATTTTCTCACAATGATCCAGTCACCATCTCAGTCTACATCTACTAAATGCAGATGGAATGAAGATAAACATTCCCAGACTCTCTCAGCTGCACGTCGGGTCCTTGTGGTCTCATATACCGAAGAAGGTCAGTCCTTTTCTACAGTTAATCCGTTCAGAGAGGTGCTGATGCCGTTACCGGCCCTGTGAAATCCTGCTCTCCCTTATGTAATGGCAATTTGCTTAGGAAGACTAATTGTGATACTCAAGCCCAACGACTGCTGGCAGCTTCGCTCCTTCATGACTAACCTGTTCATGTTGAGGCCCATCGAAAGCTGAATTTTTCGTGTGTCATTATTTACACATGGTTGCTCGACGATCTGACCGTCGTGAATGAAGTCCATCGGATAATGTAAAAGGTTGATGCAACCTTAGTGGCTAAATGCACTCTTTCTCTCACGTTCGATAGGATAGTGCTCCCATCAGTGATCAGAGCAGGCTATAAAGTCATCAAAGTCCAGCTGTACATTCCAAATTCGATACAATACTACCAGTGTCAAACTTACAACCACACTCGAAGGTCCTGTCGAAACAGAATCAAATGTGTTACTAGTGTTAGGGATGCTCATGAGGGCGATGGCCCACCTCCTTCTTCCCACTGTATCAACTGCAATGGCAACCACGCAGCATTATCCCAAGGATATCCCGTGTGTCTCGACGAGGGGACCGTCTGGGAGATCTGGGTAAAGAAAAGGTCCTTATATTGTCTCTCCCAGGCTGTTGGTTACTAGAAAGCCCTGCGTTTTACAATCTGGCACTTACACTACTGATCTTGCTACATCTCGCTCCACGAAAGACACAGCGACGCAGGCTTGAGACCTCAAATTCTGCCCAGAGTTGTAATACGCCCAGTGTCACGGTTGCATCCCCATCTCCTGCAGCTGTGCAAGAAGTAACTGTATCTCCACCTTTGGGGCGAAATCAACCGCTACACACCGGAAAGCTGGAAAGGACAGAAGGAAATCTCCCATGAACACTTATTCCATCCCTCTGGCCAACAAAAATGCGAGTCTTCCTCCGCCAACCGCAAAGGCTCCAAGAAATGATACAGAGGTAAATGGTCTCTTTTGCCGAATCAACGATCCTCTACAACGGTGTCGATGGTGCGCACCGCCTACCGTTTACCCGCCCTGGAATCCGCAGGACAACCCAGTTAGGATGCTGATGTCTTCGTAGATCTCATGGAACAGGATCCTCCAGGCTCTGAACCCTGTAGCAGTGAGTCTCGGAAGGCTGGCACTCGGCGATTGCAGAGGTGACAACGCTTCACTTTTTACCCTTCTCCGCTTTCCCTGTCGTGACTCTTCCCCAATGGAATGTTCACAGCATTAGATCCAACAAGTAGAAATTACGGCTGCTCTTGAAATCACGGCGTCCGCTTCTTTTCTGCCTCCGGAAAACAAAATTGCGTCCTCCCGACAGTTTTGACCTCTCGCATTCCTTTCCAGTTGGCTTACACCTTCCCCCGTGGACGGCATTCTGTCTCATCCTGGATGAGCAGCATTGCTTATCCAGGATTACATTTATAGTCAAACCGTCTCAACTGCTGTTGCAGTCCACATTTTCCTTCCTCATTTCAACTTTTCTCTTTGTAATGTCTACATCCCTCGATCATTAGGTGTTGATCCACGCCGATTTTGCAGCTATCGATATCCGTTTCGAGATGTTAACTTTTCGGCGCTTGTGTGTCGGTTGCGAGGCGGCTCTGCGGTGAGAGTGTCGACGGGCGAGCGAGAGAGGTTGTTTGAAGGTGGGTAGACGACGGTGCGATTGCCCGAGGAAGGGAGGTAACCCGGTCGGTGAAGAGGTGTTTTGAAAAGGCATTGTACAGGTGACAGTTTTAACGCTGCATTTGTATCGATCCATTGTCCGTTCGAAACTAGACTATAGGTGTATCGTCTATGCATCTGCACGTCTTTCCATCTTACACCTTCTGATTACACTCCACAATCGTGGAATCCGTTTGGCCTTTTACACTACCTTGGTTGAGAGTCTCTATGCTGAAGCTGCTAAACTACCTCTCTCCTACCGCCGTGACTTCTCCTCTGCAGATACGCATGCCGTTTGTGTGCCGTGCGTGGCCACCCATCCTGTGCCTCCTCCTTCGATGACTCCTTTGACTGCCAGTATGCAGCACGTCCCTCCTCTCTGCTACCTCCTGGAGTTCGCTCTCGGCTATTGCTCCAGCAATTTAACATCACACTACTTGCCACTTTCCCAATTGGAGTGAACCCTTCACCACATTGCCTTCGTACGACAGCCCGTGTTCACCATGGCTTAATTCACTTCATGAGGAAACAACTCCAGAATCGATGGATCGCTGTAAGTTTCTCAACAGTTGTACACAACATACAGATAGTACATATGTATACACTGATGGCTCTCGTACCGACCATGGTGTCGGGCGTGCCTTTGTCATTGGCACCGACGATTTTCGGAACACTACTCACTATTTACAGAAGCACTCTTCACCCTGTATCAGGCAACACAGTACATCAGGCGACACAGACTTTTCAGTTGTCTCATCTGCTCTGACTCCTTGTACCCTTCAGAGCTTCTGCGTGCTGCCCACAGTCCACCCTTTAGTGCAACGGGCCGAAGAAAGCTTCCACTTGCTCCCTCTTGAGGGAACCATCGTGATGTTTATGTGGGTTCCTGGTGCTTCGTCCGCAGCTCGTGGTCGTGCGGTAGCGTTCTCACTTCCCAAGCCCGTGTTCCCGGATTCGATTCCCGGCGGGGGCAGGGATTTACTCTGCCTCGTGATGACTGGGTGTTGTGTGATGTCCTTAGGTTAGTTAGGTTTAAGTAGTTCTAAGTTCTAGGGGACTGATGACCATAGATGTTAAGTCCCATAGTGCTCAGAGCCATTTGAACCATTTGGACCTGGTGCGTTGGTCTGACGGGAAATAAGGACGCTGACGCTGCTGCCAAGCCTGCAGTCCCCCTACCCCGCGCCGCTAGCTGTTCCATTCCTTCCGATGATATCCGTGTTGCCGTCTGTCAGCAATTGGTGTCACTTTGGCATCACCACCTTCATGGTAGCAAGCTCCGAGGAACAAAAAATATCCCAACGGGCTTGGCCGATGTCCTCTCGGCCCTCTCGCCGTGAGGAGATCATTTTAGCCAGATTCCGTATTGAACTCTGCCGTTTTAGCCATCGCCATTGGTTAAGTGGTGACCCCCCAACGCTTTGTGCTTGTTGTCATTAGCCTTTGTCAATTCGCCATTTCCTGACCAAATGCCCCCTTTTTTAAACACTTATGTTCTGATGTCTGTATGCCGTCTGAATTACCGGCCGTTCAACCGAGCGACGCGCGAGGTGGCGCCTGTTTATTACTTTCTATCCGTCGTAGCAGTATGGCGAAGGACATTTAATCTTTAGTTCGGAAACTCTATTGTATTGCGTATTTTATGGAACTTTCTCCAAGAGTAAGTCCTTCTTCTTAACTCTCTTTTCTCCAATCGAATGGGCTTAACGTGTAATCGTTTTTAACTCCTTTTTCGTATTTGTGTTCTAAGGATCTGACATGGTCGCATATGACCTTAGTTGTTTTTGCGCCCTAAAATGAAGCAAAACACACTTATGACCGTCCTTTCATTTAGCAGTTGTGAAACATTGCCGGGTTCACTAGGCCATTATATATGTAATCATTTCTGTACGTCATTCTCGTATTCACAGTGCCAGATCTGCACATGGTGACCAAATTGGAACAAATTTTTTTCAATCAACATTGAATAACTGTTGAATTCGTGGTTTTTTGATTTTATCCTTACACAACTTATGATGTTACTGACTTTTTTCTATATAGCCCATTAAATACTGACACATTAATTGATAAACATGCGTATGCACTTCTGTTCTCCGCTGTTAGTCGAGTCTGTTGAGTAAACTCTAATCGGAATGTTACATTCAAATTTGGCGAAGTGCAATTACGGCGCTTATTACTGTCTTTCTGTTCTTTTGTGGTACCATACGTACCAGTATATCAGTACATAAATTACTATCTATCAGGGATGCCATATCAACACGTTGGGTTAATTTCATGAAACAGGTTTGTGGATGGTACTGAAGTGATAAGTGTGTACTGGGATATTTTTATGGTTCCTATTTGTGTTTAATTGGGAAATGCAAATGTTCGTGTGCTTCCCTGTAAAAGGAACTTGTAGTTCTATTGAGTGGTCATTTGTGAGTTGCTAGGTTACTAGTTCCCATAGAGAAATCCTTCGTCAGGTTAATGGCATTTTTGATGCTTTTGAATGTTATTAGGAGTGTGATATTTCGATCTTGTGGAATCAGAACTAACTTACTTATACATTAAAAAAACCTTTCTGAAGAATAATTTTTGGAACTGCACACTGCATTTAATGTTGGTGTTTGCTGTGCGGATACCTATATTGAAGTTCTGCGTGAAAAATCTTTTCTTCTGCTAATTATATGAACTATTGAAATGGAAAGGAAGTCCCATGCTTCTTTACAGAGCGACGGGACGATGGGGGAGACCCGCTCCGCTTTACTAGGCAAGGGGATGAATGATGATGATGAAGACGACACAACATCACCCAGTCATCTCGAGGCAGGAAAAATCCCTGACCCCGCCGGAAATCGAACCCGGGACCCCGTGCTCGGGAAACGAGGACACTACCGCGAGACCACGAGCTACTGAATGTGTATTATATGTTTATAATTGTACGGAATCTTAGTCTAAAACTTTGGACGATTATTGACTGTAGATATGTTTTTCCTGGTTGGTGGCCTTAGGTATCTGTAATGAAACTTGTTCTGCGTTTCTGTGGACTGTTGTAATAGGCAGTTTAATTAGAATGGAATACTATGAGTAACTTTGATTGCCAATTTCATCATTGTACTTTGCAGTGATGACAAGTCGTAGTTAGAATTGTGGACCAATCCCCATCCTTGAAACCTCTCGCCTTCCCACCACCCTCCCCTCACGATTATGTTAACTGTAATTTTGACGGAGTGGAGTGTATAATCATTTTCATATTTCTTAAGAATACTAAATACTTTGCAATCCATAGATCTGATGACTCTACTGGATTCATTTGCTTGGATAAAGTGTATACTGCACCTTGTAAATGTTGCCGCATGAGCAACTTAAAGCCGCAAGTCTGAATTGTTTCAGATTTCTAATACTAAGTGTCTACTGCTTGTGTTTAATACTAACGCCTTTCTGAATTATTACGCTGCGCTTTAGTGCGCACTGGCAGTGAAACTGATGCTATGTTGTTGTGAGACATTGGGCTGGATTCAGCGCAATGTACTTTGTTACTTCAGTCCCCAAGTTACCCCTCATTAGAACTTTGTTTGCAAAATTTTTGCACTCCACAGGGGATAACATTCTCATGTTACAACAGACTGCATAGGACTAAAAGGAAGTGTTTTATCCAAACAGATTAATAGCACTTGAGGACGACAATCTTAGGCAATCATAACTGTCATAGACTAGTAGACAAGAAGTGAAAGACCAGGAAGATAGAATCAATGGAAGAAGGGAACAATCTGAGTTACATGATAGGCTAGAAACTGCTCCAAGACAGACTCTTGCGAGTCAGGTCAAGGAGCAAGTAGCTAGTCATACAACAATTATGGCAAATCATGAGGAGGGAGTAGAACTACTGAAAGTCAGCAGAGAAAATAATGTTTGAGGAAACAGAAACGGCTGATGAAGTTGTTACCGTTGTAGCTCAACTGGCTACTTGCTATAAGCAGAGCTTGGATAGCCCAGTAATCTGTAATCCAGTGTTTGTGACTGAGCTCACAGTGTGTTGGGAGCACCTGCCGACCACAAGGCACATGTCAAACCAGTGTTGAGAGATGAATCCGAGGTAAGATTATTTTCATTAAATATACAACATGTTTATGTCACGTCTTTGTATGAAGCATTTTTCCGAACAAATGCTTCGAATGTGACCATTTCCATCCTCTACCTACCATTGCTCGCTTTACCCCCACCTCACCCTACCCTGAATAAAAGCAGTAACCTTAGTTGTCACATGCTTTGCGGAAGAAGAGACAGGACTGGAAAAAATCTACCTCCCTCACGATAGCGCACCTGGACAAGGAAATGCTTTGTCAGTGGTAAAACAAACATTTTTAACTATGAATAGTTGGAACTTCCATCCTGCCGTTTTGACACCTTATGAATTTTACCCGTCCCTACGTATAAAAAAATCTGTGAATGAAATTGTTTTAGAATGAAATGCGATATTATGCACACACAGAATCACACTTCGAAGATGAAAGCTAGCCGCTGAAAGGTATTGGACAACGTAAAATGTCTTAAAAAGAGCATTTACTAACCAGTTAGTTTCTTGTTTTAAATATACACGCTTAAAAAAAACAAGAAAAACAAAAAGAACATGATTATGAAGGAATTATCTGAATGAGACGTAAATACAGTAGTAGATGTGCTACACATGAACAGACTAATAAATGTTCACCATTTCAGAAAAACTGAATGATTTATTCAGGACATAGAGCATCACAAATTGAGCAGTAACCCGTTGGTCCACCTGTGGTCCTTACGCAAGCAGTTATTCTACATGGCACTGACTGACAGAGTAGTTGTATGTCATCCTGGTGGATATTGTGCCAGATTCTGTGGAAGTGGCGCACTGGGTAAGAAAAATCACCAGATGGCTAGAGTGTCCTGCCCAGATCGCTCCAGACGTTCTCAATTGGGGAGCGACACTGAGGCCTTGTTGGCCAAGACAGGATTTGACAAGCACGAAGGCAAGCAGTAGAAACTCTCACAGTGTTTAGCGGGCGTTATCTTGCTGAAATGTAAGGCCAGGGTGGCTTGCCATGAAGGGCAACAAAACGGGGTGTAGAGTATCGTCAACCAACGGCTATGCTGTAAGGGTGCCATGAATTAGAAGTAAAGCAGTCCTCTTAGAAAAGAAATGACACTCGAGACAATCACTCCTGCTTGTCGGACCAAATGGCGAGCGACACTCAGGTTGGTATTCCACTGCTGTCATGGGCGTCTCCAGACACTTCTTCTGCCTGAAATGGCATTGATTGGTGAAGAATTGTCTTCAGTGAAGAGTCTCGGTGACCAGCGGAGACCTGTCTGAAGACGATCCAGGCCGTTGTGGGATACAAAGCTGACTGTTCAGATGGATGAGACAATTGCTCACACCTGTCACACATAATCGTAAAGAGGGAGGGACAATCCACTACACGGTCTTTTAAGACGTGTTTCGAAAGGAAGTAGAATTGACATCATTCATGTTGGCGGGCGGGACGGTTTTGTACTGATGTGTACATGAGGTTAAAATCAGGCCGGACAACAAGGGCTTATCACAGCGACATAGATTCCCCAACGTATGAAAAGTGGTTCAGGGAGAAACTGATAGCTAATCTACTTCCTCATAATGTCCTTGCTAGATATAACGCCCTTTATCGCAGTAAGCATCTGCCTCGTGCTACAACATCAAAGTCCACGAGGAGTGAAATGACGTCTTGGTTAACAGAAAAGGGAATTTCTTTAAAGAAGAATGTATTGGGGCCCTAGTTGCATTTATTGATAAAATGAACAAACCAGGGTACATCACTTATAAAACAGACAATATTTTAACCGAACATGGTCATATTGATGTACGAACACCTCCGTCTCACCCCTAATTGTATCCTACAGTGCAGATATGGGCAAGAGTCAAGGACGGTATTTCTGAACGTAATATGCCATTCAGAATGGAGACGTTATTAATCGGAAGTTCTGCACGGCGATGCTTGCGAAACAAAGCCACATAACGCCTCCAGCCCCAGTGGTCGTCCGCCGCTCTTGCCCTCCCTTGCAATGGAACTCCGGCGCAAAGGAATGTCCTGTGTTTGCAGGGAGTGCGCACCGACGTTCATGTATGGACGCTATGTTGTGTATTGCCCCGTTTATATGTTTTGTGGCCAGTAACTAAGATGCTCGTCTGGTTGTAACGCAAGACCTGGGTGAGTTAATGATGAAAATTCCGTCCGAAACTAATGAATAAATAAATCTTCCCGTGCAGTTTAAAGTGGCCCTCTAAATGATACTGCAATCAATAATTCTTGAATCGGTGCCTCGTTAATACTCACAGCCCACAACTAGTTGTCTGTGTCCCAAACTTCAGTCTTCTACGCCAGCTGCTGTCATTGTTACGCAGCTCTCGTCCGTTGCTGGGCAACGTTCTTCTGACCTGGTGAAACGAGCTGGTCTCGCCGCATTTAGAAGAAGCTTCGCTGTTATACATCGTAGAATTTTTGTCAACTTTTGGACACCGGATGCGTGCTGATGAAGGTAAAGGACATACTACTTCTGTGTTATAAATTATCTAAACTGTGTATCGTTCTTTTTACGCTACAACGCACGAATTATTGAAGGCTAATACGTACTTTCTTAGACGTGAAAATAAAAGCTCAGTGCGGTGCATAAACCTGTACAGAAAGCAAAAAATGACAAAACAATTGTTTAGTTGCACAAAAGAACGAAGATACGTTTCTGTGACATATGGCTAACATTCCTGGTCACTTGGTGTGCTTTCCTGTCTTGACAGTTGGAAACAGTTCCCCATCAACTACTTTTTCATCACTATTGTGTTTCGTTATCAAACGAACTTGACTGAAATTCTGTTAGATTATCTCCGCCTGTCTCTTATGTGACTTTTTTGGCGTTTGGTGGTTAACGTATCAGTCAGGCATAAAATGAAATACTCAAAGATGCCTCGAATAAAGACGTAAGTGAAACATATCGGTGTCGTGCGGAGTGGCTGCGCGGTTTGAGGCGTCCTGCCACGGGCTGCGCGGCCACTCCTGCCGGAGGTGCGAGCCCTCCCTCGGGCATACGTGTGTGTGATGTTGTTAGCATAAGTCAGTTTAAGTAGTGTGTAAGATGATCTCACACACATCTGAACATTTGAGACAGATCGGTCAAACACGGCGCATACGCGACTGCTACGGTCGCAGGTTCGAATCCTGCCTCGGGCATGGATGTGTGTGATCTCCTTAGGTTAGTTAGGTTTAAGTAGTTCTATGTTCTAGGGGACTTATGACCACAGATGTTGAACCCCATAGTGCTCAGAGCCATTTGAACCACGGCGCATAAGATTAGTCTAGTCTAACTGTATAGCTGTGAGTACTTGTGTGTGTGTTTCTTGTCTGTGCCGTTTCAAACTGATGTCTTATGGCCCTCTTCGTCGTTCATAAACAATTGCATTAGGTCTACAGCTTTGCTTTCGCCGTTTGCAGTAGATGGCAGTGGCGACAATCATTAGTGCAGGTGATAAGTCGTAACTGTCATAAAGTAATCTTAAGCATTTGTAAACATAACTCAGCCAAAATATTTGTCAATTTGTGATTACATTATAAAATTATTCTCCATTGAATATGTCAAATTACGAGCTCACTTCTCGTCGTTTGCAGAAAGATGGAATTTTCTGAATTAACATAAAGGAATCTGCGGTTGAGATTCATTAAATACTGGGCAAGATATATGTTGAGGTATCTGTTAGTGAGAGAACTTGCACAGAATGATTTAAGCGCTTTAAAAATGTTTGACGTCGATCCCGACATGGCGGTGGAAGAGAGAATATTTTCGAGGTGGCTGAAACTTACGGAAACAGTCACAGGGGACAATTATCGAAACCACTTGACTCCTTTGAGCCGAACACTGGAAGACAAATGGCTACAATACAGCGACAGAAACGAAACCGTGATTTTTCAGCATAACTTTTGTCGATCTTCTGTCGCAAAACCCGTCGAAACATACCTGGAAAGGTTGAAGTGGGAAGTCCTGCCCATTCTCCTTCATCGCCGGACATTGCTCCCTCTGACTAGCATGTTTCTCGAACAGTGGCACAAGACCTGGCTGACGAGCACTTCCGGCCCTATTACCAAGTGCAAAATTAGATCGATTCATGGATCTCCTCTAAAGACGCCCAGTTCTTCTGCCAAGCGGCTCGTACGTACCTGGAAGATGGGAGAAAGTAGCGATCCGCGGTGGCCAATACTTCCAATCGTAAATTTTTTGTAAGTTTTTCACAATAAAGTCTCTACCTTCGAGAAAAAACAGCGCTGGCAAAGTTGTAGACCTAAGAAGTAACATTCAGAAATCTACTCCTACATCTAACACCCTTTTTCTGTCTTACAGTGTTGATGTGCAAAATTATTATTATTATTGCCGTATGTTCAGTTAGTGGCCTACAAGAGGCGGATTTTGTAGTTTAATGTCATTAAGTGCTCAGTAGTAAATGCGCAAACGATTTGGAAATGTGACGAGGTTTGAAATATTAAATATCTCGTTGAGATATATTTTTGGTTACAGCTACATAATTTATTGAACAGCACATAGTTGACAGAGCTTGAAAGCTGTAAATATGTTCTAACAGCAGTACACAGCCAGGGGAGCGCTGAACTGTGTACATCGGCTCCTCGTGCTAAACAATTCGTTTGTAATGTTGCATACAGCTCAGAGCCAGCCCACACAAGTAAACGGCTTGGCTGTGAGCTGCTGTTCGTGCTAAACCGATTGCCATGGCAACAGCTCTCAAGCCCGACCAGTTACGGACAGTTCATGAAATTATAAGGCTGTATCTCAAAACATATATGTTTAACGCGTCCAACATTATACTGAAAATTGCTACAAGGAGGAAACGTCGTGGTGTACAAAGCAAAAATAAAATGGATATAAACCAACAACCAGTGGACGAAATAAATAGCTTTTAAGAAGATTATCATTGGCATGGAACCTGTTGCAACTAAAAGCTATTAAATAAGCTGCTACCATAATTGCATTTTGGACTTTATTTTGATGTAACATTATGTCTATTACCTTACAGTTATTCAGCAAGAGTAGAGTACTATCTATCTCGTATCGATTAATATCCAATTGCTTGGTATATCTTTAGTACTATAACATTTTTCGAAACTATGATCCGACATTGCAGTCCACTTCATTTTATGTTTCAGTCGGCCTGAGCTGCTGTCCTACACGTTACCATTCTCTCATTATTTGTAGGAAACTGACAATAGTGACGTTGCTTACAATCTACCGCTAGAAGCTTCCTATATTCCACTGGTAGAATTTATGAAACTTTTTCGCATAATGTGCTTTAAAAATGTGTTCCGCATTATTAGTGCAACATAAGTTTTAGAAATCACGTGGTGAATCTTATCATGCGTTCTTTATGCTAAGTTATTAATCGAACAATCATTGTGTATTATAGTACGGAAACAGATAGGCGTTATGGCAAGTGAGGCACAGAAGAATTGTGTGGTGTCACCGCCAGACACCACACTTGCTAGGTGGTAGCCTTTAAATCGGCCGCGGTCCGGTAGTATACATCGGACCCGCGTGTCGCCACTATCAGTGATTGCAGACCGAGGGCCGCCATACGGCAGGTCTAAAGAGACTTCCTAGCACTCGCCCCAGTTTTACAGCCGACTTTGCTAGCGATGGTTCACTGACAAAATACGCTCTCATTTGCCGAGACGATAGTTAGCATAGCCTTCAGCTACGTCATTTGCTACGACCTAGCAAGGCGCCATTATCATTTGTTGAAGGGAGGGATTGACTAGTTTCAAAATCTGTTCCCGTATACGAGCATCAGAAATGTTCTGTGCAATTGCATCACGTACCATAGTATCTGAATAAGGGAATCCACATTGACACTCAAAAGCACAATCCCTAGTAAGGCCTTGCAAGGTTGCAACCCATTCCCTATCAGTCTGACCTGCCGTACGTTTTGTACGACAGAAGGTATACCTTTTTGCAACTACATTGACTGATTCTTTAAAATATGCATCCAATGCAGACAAAATTTCGTCGTAGGACAGAGTTGCTACGTCGCGTCGGGGAAATAATTTCACTATCACACGGTACGTCTGGACGCCAACGGCGGAAATGAGAAAAGGCTGCCGCTCATTACCTTGAATTCTGTAGGCGGTGAGATGGAAACCAAATTGGCGTGACCACTCCGTCCAGCTTTCCAGTGCAGCATCAAAAGGGGGAAAAGTTGGTGCAATAGCGTGTTGTGGTTGCGGTAGCGGTGGAGCGGCGGCTGCCGCATCGTTTTGCACTGCACGTTGACCCTGGACGAGCTGTCAAAGGGCATCCAATAAGGCCTGCGTCTGCTGATTCTGCAAGCGATAAAATTCGGACAGTAAATCTGTAGGTCGTGGCGAAGCCATGACAGAAGTAAATCAGGGCAAAATAGTTACGAACGCAGAATTCTCGTCGCCAACTGTTGTGGACTGGCAAGACAACCAATCCACTATGACGGGAAGCCGAAAGGCACGCGTTTAAGCTCATGCAGGCTGGCGTGAGGTCTGGAACAGGACAAGGTATTAAGACTAGCAAAAAAGGTACGTAGCTTCTGGAATACATAACTTTAATCCATAATTGGTGAACATCGGTCTCACGGTACATACATCACAAGATAAATAGCAAATGATAATGGCGCCTTGCTAGGTCGTAGCAAATGACGTAGCTGAAGGCTATGCTAACTATCGTCTCGGCAAATGAGAGCGTATTTTGTCAGTGAACCATCGTTAGCAAAGTCGGCTGTACAACTGGTGCGAGTGCTAGGAAGTATCTGTAGACCTGCCGTATGGCGGCGCTCGGTCTGCAATCACTGATAGTGGCGACGTATACTACCGAACCGCGGCCGATTTAAAGACTACCACCTAGCAAGTGTGCTGTCTGGCAGTGACACCACAAATTGCATGTAGTTGTAACAGTATATTTAACTGGCAATCACGGGTTGAATGTATGTGAACGAATATAAAATGTTCCTAAGCTAACTATGGAGAGGCATGCTGAAAATGAAAAGAAAAATGCAAACGGGGATACTAAAATGTTTTCCAGCGAAACTGAAAACGAATTGCAATGATATGATCATACATTTCAAGAGATAATGTTGGATTCGCATTTTTGGGCGTGAGAAAACTTTGCTCAACGAGTCGGTTTGCCCCAGAATTTCAGTGCAGAAGAAGCAATGGCAGACAAAAAGTGGGCTGAAGATTTCCGTCCAAGCAAAGGAGAATGAGAATGGAGCTACAGCTCGACCTGTGAAAAGGAAGTATTTTCGAGACTCTGTGCGGAAACCCCCACAGAAAATCATTCCTAAAATACAGGAATGGTGCCGTGAGTTTTTTAGAAACAGCGAAAGGAAGAAGTGACCAGACGCATGAAGTAAAGAAATGTGGACTCCTGCACTCCTGCGAAGTGGACGGGGATGGGGAAAGGAGGGAGGAAGTTGTGTCGTGATGGCAGCAAATGGTGTTGTGAGAACTAAAGCATGGGACATTTCCTTAAACTTAGACTGATAGATATCTTTCAGGTCAGGGATATAGTTTATAAGGATGTTAAAGTTCATGCACACACTTACACATATTAAGAAACCAATTACTTAAGTTGTATCATTTGCAGATGTTTAGAAAATTAGATGTAGTGTGTTTTAGTTTTCCAAGATTTTTAGTTCCTTAAATCAGATACCAAGAACAGCGTCCCACAGTTGAGCGTGGCATTGTTTAAATATCTTTATAACTGGCTGTTTGGACTATAGTAAACAAAATCTCAAAAGTGATTAAATTTTGGCAACTCTTCCCTAGTCGTGTAGGTTATTGTATGCAATAGTAAGGAAAAGATTGTCTTAATAGTTACGAAATAATTTCTCTCTCTACCTTTATTTAATTTCATTGTTTTAGCTATGGACGATACTATTTGTTACAATTACCACGATTGTAATTTCGACCTTCGGTCTTTTTAAAGTGGTTAAATGTGTTGAAAATACAACAACTGTCAATAAAACAGATAAAATGGATTTAAGCCTACGTTCATTTTATTAACGTTGATTATTGCTGTGTTGTCAGTACCTTTAACGACTATAAAATGCCCGAAGGTGGAAATTACAAGCGTGGAAATCATAATAAATAGTACAGTGAATGGTGAATGTGATGCCATTAAACAAATTCTATGGCACTGCAATCGCACAACAAATCCAACTGTGAAATTTGTCGTTTGTTTCGGTGGTATGGAAGTCAGGAAGAAATGCGAGACCGCAGAGCAGCTTAAGACTTCTCAAAGATTACGTCTGGAAAACGTATTCGTTTTGTGTGAAACATATTAGCAGGTACCATGAAGCCGACCAAAGAAATGTACATCTACATCTGCATCTACTTAGGCGCAGTCAGCTTCAAATGCCGGTCCTCTAAGCTTACTCAGAGTGTGCCTTGAGAAAAAAGTCGCCTTGCCCCAGGAATTCCCATTTGATTAATGAAAACTTCTGGGCTGAATTGCCGTGGTCCATATATAAAAATTCCTCTCCTTCCTCACGTTTCGTTGCCTACTGCGGTCAACATCTACCGTGGTGGGTCGGCGACTGGCTGCTAGGCTCGCTCGCTCGCTGTAAAACACTGGCGACATATGCCAGGTGTAGAGGCAGTGTAAGCAGCGGAGCTGGTGTTCCTGCGCTGACCTGTGGTGTTGGCAGTGGGACCTACCTTGACGAGCTGTCCTCAGTGAGCGTCGCTGGCTATAGAGACGCTCTTTGTATCTTCATCGGGACTGTGGGAGAGGGCTACTCCCGCAGTAGGTCGGGCCAGCGTCTTGTAGGCCTTTAGTGGATCTGTTGGCCCAGCCCACGAATTAGACTACAGTCAGAGTGTTCTGCGTTCTTGTAGAACACTCTGGCGATTTGCCGGAAGCGATATCGTCAGGAAAGGGATGCCTGCTTCCTCATGGAGCAGCCTCGTCGGGTAGCGAGGCGGCTTGTGGAGCGCAAGTCGCAGCGCCCTATTCTGGACGCGTTGGAACGTCGCAATGTGTGTCGCTGCTGCGTTACCCCACTCCACGGCCGCATATTCCAGAACCGGCCGTACCGTGGCCAGGTGCATGGAGAGGCCGTGGAGTGGAGGAAGTGTACACGAGGGGTTGAGCAGCGGGTACAACGCACCTAGTCTCCCTACTGCTTTCCCTCTGTCACGGACGTGGGGCAGCCACGTCAGGAACCTGTCCAGTGTGACACCGTGGTTTCCAGAATGAGATTTTCACTCTGCAGCGGAGTGTGCGCTGATATGAAACTTCCTGGCAGATTAAAACCGTGTGCCGGACCGAGACTCGAACTCGGGACCTTTGCCTTTCGCGGGCAAGTGCTCTACCAACTGAGCTACCCAAGCACGACTCACGTCCCGTCCTCAAAGCTTTACTTCTGCCAGTATCTCGTCTCCTACCTTCCATACTTTACAGAAGCTCTCCTGCGAACCCTGCAGAACTAGCACTCCTGAAAGAAGGAAGTTTCATATCAGCGCACACTCCGCTGCAGAGTGAAAATCTCATTCTGGAAACATCCCCCAGGCTGTGGCTAAGCCATGTCTCCGCAGTACCCTTTCTTTCAGGAGTGCTAGTTCTGCAGGTTTCACATGAGAGCTTGTGTGAAGTTGGTCGGCGATGTACAGAGAGTATAGCAGGGGGCCGAGTACCGACCCCTGCGGCACTCCCGCTCGAATCTGCCGGATGTACCACCATCTGCTCAGACGTGGAATGTGCGGCCCGATAGATACGAGCGCTGTAGGACCACGTGCGACGTCGGTACCACGTGTACAAAAAGTTTGTACACGAGGCCGTCGTGCCACACACATTCTTAGGCCTCGGAGACGTCGAGAAGCACCGCCCCTAGGTACTCCCGCGTGTCCTGCGCTCGCATCGCCTGCTCCAGGAGGCGCAACAGCTATTGGGTGGTCGAGCGGCCGCTCCGGAACCCGAACTGTTCCTGGGTTATGAGTTGCTGTTCCGTCACCTGGCGTAAAAGCCACTCCACGTACAACCTCTCAAAGACTTTTGAGAGGGACTGGAGCTCGCTGATCGGCCGGTAGTTGGCTGCCTGACGTGGGTCCTTGCTGCTCTTGCGGATGACAACCACGCGGAAGGGAAAGTCCCAGAGCGAAGGATGCTGTTGAAGATGAGCGCCAGAGACTGGTGTACCTCTGGCGGTAGCAATCTCAACTGGCCGTTGGTGACACCATCCGTGCCACCCGCCTTCTTGGGGTTGAAGCGACGGAGCTGCAGATCGACTTCTGCAGCCGTGATTTCCTCTATCGTGTCGTCCTCTTCACGCGCAGTGAGGAAAACAGGGAGGCGGTCCTCCACTGGGCGCACGTGGTCGTCATCGAACACGTCATCGGCGGGGTGGAAATTTTCCGCGAACGTGTCCGCGAGGAAGCTGGCTTTCGCATCCGGCTCGTAGACAACGTTCGCAACCACGTGGAGGGGCGGGACTCGCTGGTGACGGCGAAGGAAGCGCCTGGCTGCCGCCAAGAACTGCCATCTGTCGTCGTTAGGGTGGCCACAAGGCCTGCCCAGTCACGATCCGGTGATCATCTATGGCGGCCGGAATCTCACGCCGCGCCCTGTTGAGGCGGCGATTCGTCTCGGCCAGCCGCGTGAGCTGCCGCTCTCGAAAGAGGCGATTTTTGTGCGTAATTTTCTCTAAAATGGTCGGCGGGAGTTGGTGCGACATTTCTCGAACCCCTCCTACAACTTCTGGATGGGGATGAGAGGTTAGACGTAATTGTCGCCTACGCAGATGACCTATTAGTTGTTGTAACTGCAAACAACAGAGCCCAGTTAGAAGAGAAAGCCAGTGGAATACAACAAACAATTACACAGTGGTGTCACAACAACAAACTCAGGATAGCCGGAAACAAAACAACATACACTTTACTGAAAGGATCACTCCAAAGGAATCCTTCGGTTAAAGTTGGGGACACAAACATCAAACGAGCACGCATTACGCGCTATCTTGGGGTACACATAGATGAAAAATTGAATTTCCACGAACACATAAGGCTAACAACAGACAAAGCAGAAAAAATACTGCACAAACTGGTGAGGCTAAATTCAAAACAGTACAGACTACCTCTACCAGTCATACGTACATGCCACTGTGCGCTCTTCGAATCAGTACTCAGCTTCGCAGCTAGCACGTGGGCACATAGGCTGAACGTGGTCACCAACAAAGCATCCGTCAGACGAGGGCAGAGAAGTGTCCTACTTAGGCTATACATGGCAAGGTGAGTGGGATGTAAGTGATAAGGGACGTAGACTGCACAACTTCCTCCCTGACGTAAGGGAGAGGTTGAGAATGAAACATATGGATCCCAGCCGCGGTATGGTACATTTCTTAAACGGACACGGAACTTGTCCCACGCACTTAAACCGCGTGAGTCTGAGGCAGACACCTACATGCACATGCGGGAAGAAGGTTCCCCAGAACACACTGTCTATTTCTGCGGGCAATACGCAGACAATAGACATACACTACACTTAGATTACACAGATACAGACATAGATCTATACACAGCAATAAGAGACGAAGAACAGTGGGCACAATTGAACGCACTGACAAACAGTATTTGAAAAACAACACATGAAGGGTATATGCGGACACGAGATTACAGACATGCCTATGTGCAGTGTAACAGTAATCTCCAGAGGATGGACAGCGATACCCACAGTGACAACGAAAATAGTGACAATGAGGAGGAACAGGAGGAGGAAGGTGAGATGTGACAGTAAATAAGCAAAAGTGCTGGCAATCTAGCCAAGAAAACACCAAATGGTGTACATGGATGGGCACCTAAAGTAGTTAATACGTAGGATTAGTAATAAATAGGATAAGCAACATAATATCTCTACTAATAACCATTTGTGAGTGTATGTGTGTGTGTGTGTGTGTGTGTGTGTGTGTGTGTGTGTGACTGTGTGTGTGTGTGTGCGTGTGTGTGTATGTGTGTGACTGGCGGTTAACGGCTCGAAGAAACCATTCCGAGGTATTCGCTGTCAGTCCCATTCGGTGATGGTACTAACATATCTCTCATCTATCCTATCTTCCTTTTATATTCTTCTTAAGAAACAACAAAATTTTATTTATATTTCAACCTTAAATTATTGTTATTTTGAAAAGTATCATTCTGTGTAAATGTTGTAGATAAAACAAAAGGAAAGAATGCTGTAAAAAGATGAAAAACGAAAATTGTAAGATGTACGACCTGTTATAAACATCCGGTAACAGGTCTATACTTTGGCAATAAATAAATAAATGAAATAAATAAAAACAAAACTAACGGTGACAGACGTGAAGTGCCCGACACCTTTCAGTACGGCGACGCCGAGCACGTCAGGCTGGCCGCGATGGGAGAAGGCGGTGAGGCCCAAGGGCCCCAGTACTATCGCGCCCTGCCGTTGTGTGGCGCGAAGGAGGCGGCGGCGGCCGCTGGCGTTGGTGATGCGTGTGCTTGCGTGTGCTTGGCGTTCAAGTCGCCAGCAGTGAAGATCTTCCCGCGCAACGCCAGCAGGGCGTCGAAGTCAGCCCCCTGAGCAGTCCCCTCGGCGGCCTGTAGGCCGCAACGAAGGTGAGGACCCCCGCCGCAGTGGTGACAGCCACCCCAGTGGCCTCCACCGCGGTGAGGGGCGGTACATCTACATCTGCATGATTACTCTGCAATTCACATTTAAGTGCTTGGCAGAGGGTTCATCTCCCTACCATTACACTCCTGAACAGTGCGCGGGAAAAACGAACACCTAAACCTTTATGTTCGAGCTCTGATTTCTCTTATTTTATTTTGATGATCATTCCTACCGATGTAGGTTGGGCTCAACAAAATATTTTCGCATTCGCAAGAGAAAGTTGGTGACTGAAATTTCGTAAATAGATCTCGCCGCGAGGAAATACGTCTTTGCCTTAATGACTTCCATCCCAGCTCGCGTATAATATCTGCCACACTCTCTCCCCTCTTACGTGATAATACAAAACGAGCTGGTCTTTTTTGCACCTTTTCGATGTCCTCCGTCAACCCCACCTGGTAAGGATCCCACACCGCGCAGCAATATTCTATCAGAGGACGAACGAGTGTAGTGTAAGCTGTCTCTTTAGTGGACTTGTTGCATCTTCAAAGTCTCCTGCCAATGAAACGCAACCTTTGGCTCGCCTTTCCCACAATATTATCCATGTGGTCTTTCCAACTGAAGTTGTTCGTAATTTTTACACCCAGGTACTTGGTTGAATTGACAGCCTTGAGAATTGTACTGTTTACCGAGTAATCGAATTCCAACGGATTTCTCTTGGAACTCATGTGGATCACCTCACACCTTTCGTTATTTAGCGTCAACTGCCACCTGCCACACCATACAGCAATCTTTTCTAAATCGCTTTGCAACTGATACTAGTCTTCGGATGACCTTACTAGACGGAAAATTACAGCATCATCCGCGAACAACCTAAGAGAACTGCTCAGATTGTCATCCAGGTCATTTATATAGATCAGGAACAGCAGAGATCCCAAGACGCTTCCCAATGGAACACATGATATCACTTCAGTTTTACTCGATGATTTGCCGTCTATTACTACGAACTGCGACCTTCCTGACAGGAAATCACGAATCCAGTCGCACAACTGAGACGATACCCCGTAGGCCCGCAGCTTGATTAGAAGTCGCGTTGTGAGGAACGGTGTCAAAAGCTTTCCGGAAATCTAGAAATACGGAATCAACTAGAGATCCCACGTCGATAGTGGCCATTACTTCGTGCGAATAAAGAGCTAGCTGCGTTGCTCAAGAACGATGTTTTCTGAAACCATGCTGATTAGGTATCAATAGATCGTTCCCTTCGAGGTGATTCATAATCTTTGAATACAGTATATGTTCCAAAACCCTACTGCAAACCGACGTCAATGATATAGGTCTGTAGTTCGATGGATTACTGCTACTACCCTTCTTAAACACTGGTGCGACCTGCGCAATTTTCCAATATGTAGGTACAGATCTATCGGTGAGCGAGCGGTTGTATATGATTGCTAAGTACGGAGCTATTGTATCAGCGTAATCTGAAAGGAACCTAATCGGTATACAATCTGGACCTGAAGACTTGCCCGTATCAAGCGATTTGAGTTGCTTCGCAACGCCTAAGGTATCTACTTCTAAGAAACTCATGCTAGCAGATGTTCGTGTTTCAAATTCTGGAATATTCCATTCGTCTTCCCTGGTGAAGGAATTTCGGAAAACTGCGTTCAATAACTCCGCTTAAGCGGCACAGTCGTCGGTAACAGTACCGTCGGCACTGCGCAGCGAAGGTATTGACTGCGTCTTGCCGCTTGTGTACTTTACATGCGACCAGAATTTCTTCGGATTTTGTACCAAATTTCCAGACAATGTTTCGTTGTGGAACCTATTAAAGGCATCTCGCATTGAAGTCCGTGCCAAATTTCGCGCATCTGTAAGTTTTAGCCTATCTTCGGGATTTCGCGTTCTTCTGAACTTCGCATGCTTTTTCCGTTGCCTCTGCAAAAGCGTTCGGACCTGTTTTGTGTACCATGGGGGATGAGTTCCATCTCTTACCAATTTATGAGGTATGGAACTCGCAAGTGCTGTTGCTACTATATCTTTGAATTTGAGCCATATCTCGTCTACATTTGCATAGTCAGTTCGGAAGGAATGGAGACTGTCTCTTAGGAAGGCTTCTAGTGACACTTTATCCGCTTTTTTAAATAAAATTATTTTTCGTTTGTTTCTGGTGGATTTGGAAGAAACGGAATTGAGCCTAGCTACAACGACCTTGTGATCACTAATCCTTGTACCAGTCATGATGCTCTCTATTAGCTCTGGATTGTTTGTGGCTAAGAGGTCAAGTGTGTTTTCGCAACCATTTACAATTCGCATGGGTTCGTGGACTAACTGCTCGAAATAATTTTCGGAGAAACCATTTAGGACAATCTCTGAAGAAGTTTTCTGCCTACCACCGGTTTTGAACAAGTATTTTAGCCAATATATCGAAGGAAGGTTGAAGTCCCCACCAACTATAACCATATGAGTGGGGTATTTATTTGTTACAAGACTTAAATTTTCTCTGAACTGTTCAGCAACTATATCATCGGAGTCTGGGGGCCGGTGGAAGGAACCAATTATTAACTTAGTTCGGCTGTTAAGTATAACCTCCACCCATACCAAATCGCACGGAGCATCTACTTCGACTTCACTACAAGATAAACCACCACTGACAGACACAAACACTCCACCACCATCGGAGTCTGGGGGCCGGTGGAAGGAACCAATTATTAACTTAGTTCGGCTGTTAAGAATAACCTCCACCCATACCAAATCGCACGGAGTATCTACTTCGACTTCACTACAAGGTAAACCACTACAGACAGACACAAACACTCCACCACCAACTCTGCCTAATTTATCTTTCCTGAACACCGTCTGAGGCTTCGAAAGATTTCTGCCGAACTTATTTCAGGCTTCAGCCAGCTTTCTGCAGCTATAACGATTTCAGCTTCTGTGCTATTTTATTAGCTGGACTTCGTGATGTTTGAGGGAAGCCTTGACGTAGATGGCCGTCCCGCCACCAAGGGTCAGCCTGTCGGTGCGATAGCACCGATAGTTGGCCGCCTTCACACGAATTCCCGGCAGCAGGAATGAGTCGCACACGAGGTAAATGTCAATTGCCTCGTCGCGCAAGAACGCCATGAATTCCTCTTGCTGGGGGACCGAGCTGTTCGTGTTGAGGGCGCATACGGTGAGGCCACGGATGTGGCGGTTATCCATGGTGGGCAGAAGCAGCAAGGCCAGCCTGGAGGGCCGTCGTAACTGCGGTGACGAGCACCGAGAGTTGCTCGAGCAGCTGCCTCAACGACCGCAAAAGCGATCGGGATCCGAGGGTGCCGTTGGGGCGGCCTCCGCTACGGGGGCGGCTAGTTGCGACCGCGCCGTAGAAGGCGACTGCCGTGTATCACCGGCAGCTAGTTGCAGTGGCGCCGCAG
This sequence comes from Schistocerca americana, assembly GCF_021461395.2. NCBI lineage: Eukaryota > Metazoa > Arthropoda > Insecta > Orthoptera > Acrididae > Schistocerca > Schistocerca americana. The sequence continues at coordinate 50,366,136 of NC_060122.1, forward strand.
CACGAGTTGCCGGCTGCTGCCACGGCAGAGTGTCGGCGGCAGTCCGTTGCGCAGCGGCAGGGGTGGCCCGCCCCGCGCGCCGGCGACTCCTGCGTGGGGCGGCATCGCGTATGCCAGGCGTGGTTGCCGCGGTTGCCACTCGCCCGGGGGAAGCCGCGGACGGTGCAGTCGGCTGCTACCACTCGCCAACGGCCTGCTCCGTTCGCTGGGTGGAGGAGGCAGACGGTCCGCCTTCGGTGGCGGCAGCAAAACTAGTGGACGGGTGCACTTTACGAGAAGGAGCAGCCACGCGCCGTTGCTGGTTGAGGCCCCGTTTGGAGGCCGAACAGCATCTGTAACTGGCAACGTGCTGCCCGCCGCCTCTCGCCTTTGTCCCGAAGCGGCTCCACCGCGACCTCGACACGGCCGACCCGCTGCACCTGGAAAATCTTCCGGTTTTCCAGGTTGTCGATGAGGGCAACCTGGTACAGTGGCATGTCTCGGTGAGTTCCAGGGACTTCATCGGGCCGGTGGACCGGATGCCAGAGCCGATGTCCTCGAGCTCCTCTCGGAGGTAGTCCGAGACAAACTTGAGGGGAAGGTGGTGGAAAACCACATTCAGAAGTCTGAGGGGGTCGGAAAGGGTGCGTGTAGCACGGGAGGCCATCCTTGCAGGTGGTGTCCATCACCGCGCGGTACTCTTCATTGGACGTCACTGTGACCTTGTAGAGGTCACGGCCGGCGGCCTTGACAGTAGTGGACGTTGCCACCCTGTCAAGTTTCCGCTGGAAATCCATGTAGGCGCCGTCCCATTGGACGAATGATGGGCGGCGGGGGCGGCGGCTTCTTCTGGGGCGTCGTCGTCCTCTGCCGCGTCCGCATCAGGCTGCCGGGAGGCAGCAGGCGAACGACTGGGTCGCTGCGTCTTCGTTGCCAGCCTCGGCTTGGCGGTGCTCCGGGAGGAGCTCGCGACCGTCTTCACAGCCTCTATGGTGGAGGCGCGGGAGGCCCTAGACGCCTTCTTCCGCGGACTCGCGGTGTTAGAGGTCAGGGAGGCGTTGTCGGAATCGTCGTGTGTCACAGCCCGGCGTTTGCTGGGCGCGCGGGCATCGTCAGCGTCGATGTCGCGACGCTCTGCCTCTGCAATCGCCTCAGTAAGCTTTGCGCCCGGCAGTTCGATGGCGGCCACCTCGGTGGCCTCTGCAGCGGACTGTGCCCCCGTCCAGACTGCGGGGTTTCCCCTAGCGCAGGACGGGGCTTCAACTGGCGCAGGCACGGGCTCTTCCTGTGTCTCTGGGGCCAGAGGAGCGACGCGGGGCACTACGACCTCTCGAGTGGTCTCGGCAAAGATAGGACCCCCCGTGAGGGAGCTTGTTCATAAGAATGAACGCTCGGTCACGAGAGCGCAGGTCAGAAGTAAAAGAGTCATCGTTAGCGCAGTCAGGAGTCGACTGCCGGTTCGTCATAGGTGGGGGGCCGGACGGGTCCGCCTTCAGGATCAGCTCAGTCGCCTGAGCTGGCCCCACGGACGACGATCCGCCAACCCTTCGCATGGCGATACACCTCTCTCATCGATATTTCGAGCAGCACTCGAGTGCGTGCGTAAGCGCGTGTGTCGTGCGTGCGTCGTGTGGCTGCTAGGCGGTGGAGGTCCCGCTTATACAGAGAGATTAGATGGCGCCACCTCTCATCACGTGCTTTCGCCTTTAAAACTATCTCTGGCTAGTGCCATCTTTCTCGACTACAGGTAATCGATTGTCACTTCGTAGGTGCAAAGTCGACCGCCATATCTTGTCTAGTTTTATTCCTTCTTATTTTTTATTAAAATTATTTTCGTGTTTGCAGATCTCTATAGCTTCTCTATACATGCGTGTATAATAATGTGAGGTCGTAGCTATCATCACCGTCTTTGAAAACGTGTTCCGTTACATCTGAATTGTCAATTTGTCCCAATCTACAGTTCCTTTTGTGTTCTGTTAGGCGGGTATTAACACTCCTTCTAGTTGTTCCAATATAAAACATGCAACAGCTACACGGAATTTTATACACACTTGGGGTAGCTAACGGGTGTCGTGCGTCTTTCACCGATCTTAAAGTTTCCCTTATTTTCTTGGTAGGTCGAAAGATTGTCTCCACTTTCCCAATACGATCCGTGGTGTTATGAATAAATGGAAGTAAAACTTTTCCAGACGACGTTTGTTGTTGTCGTGTTTTTTCGGACACTTTTCTTCTAGGGTGGAGTGCTCGATCTATCTCGTTGTCAGTGTACTCATTTCTCTTGAAAGCCGTTCGTAAGTGGCTTGATTCATATTGCAAATAAATAGGCTCACAGATTTTATTAGCTCTGTCCACAAAAGTTTTTATGACTCCTCTCTTCTGGCTAGGATGATAATTCCGTGTAGTTGTGGCATGGTTTATATTGGAACAACTAAAAGGAGTGTTAATACCCGCCTAACGGACACAAAAAGAACTGCAGATTGGGACAAATTGACAAATCAGCTGTAGCGGAACGCGTTTTCAAAGACAGTGATCACGAAATAAAATTTACTGAGACAAACGTGATAGCTAGGACCACACATTATTATACCCGCATGTTTAGAGAAGCTATAGATATCTACAAGCACGAAAATAATTTTAATAAAAAAGAAGAAGGTTTAAAACTAGACAAGATATGGCAGTAGACTTTGCACCGACGAAGTGACAATCGATTACCTGTAACTGAGAGAGATGGCACTACCCAGAGATAGTATTAAAGTCAAAAGCACGTGATGAGTGGTGGCGCCATCTAAGCGCTCTATACAAGAGGGGCCTCCAGCGCCTAGCAGCCAGTCCCCGACTCACCTCGGAAGATATTGCCCGCAGTAGGCAACGAAACGTCAGAAAGGAGATGAAGTTTTACATATGGACCACGGTAATTCAGCCCGGAAGTTTTATTTAATGAAGACACCGGCCGTGAAAGCTTACATGTTATGATTAATTCCCATTTGAGTTACATAAGCATCTCCGTAATACTTCCGTGTTTTTCGTACCTATCGATAACAAATCTAGCAGCGTGCCTCCTAATTGCTTCGATTATTCCTTCAATCTGTCCTGGTACGTATCCAAAACACTCTAGCAGTATTCAAAAATACAAGGCACTAGTGTCCTATATGCGGATTCCTTTACAAATTAATCACACTTTCTCAAAATTCTCCCAATTAACTGAAGTTCACCATTCACCTTCCCTATCACAGTCCTCACATAATCGTTCCATTTAATGTCGGTTTACAACTTTACTCCTATACATTCAAACAATGTGATTGTGTCAAGCAGCACACTACTAATGCTGTATCCGAACACTACACGTTCATCTTTCCTTTTCATCCACATTAAGTCACATTAATCCTCATTTAGAGCCAGCTGCCTTCCATCACACCAGATAGAAATTTTGTCTTATTCATCTCGTATCCTCTCACAATCAATCGACTTCGACAGCTTCTCCGAATCTGTACTAACCTTTAGTGTCGTCATTGCGCATTCCACTTTGAACCCAGAGTGCAACAGCCTCTGCCTCTGCATCATTTTCAGAAGTTCGTTCTTAAAAAAATTGTTAGTCTTTTCCGCCCTCAATCCACCTTCTGCGTTCATAGTTCTCCAGACCACGATTTACAGTCCGCTTACACTTTGTCCATAAAAACTTTACATCGATCTTACTGGAATTACATGATGTCAGATCACTGACTAAGTGAGATGCTAACGACTGTTTATCTGCTCTTTGTAGCAGAAATAATCTCCTAGCCTTCTTGAATAACTTCCGTAACCATAGTCGTTATGATGTCATCATGATCCCCGTCTCTATACTAACGCTATCGGCAAGGTCCGGCCTGTTTGTACCTACAGGGTCTGAGAGATCTCCATCGCGTGTGGTCTGCCGAAGTAGGTGCTCAAGACAGTTTTCAGAAAATATGTTCAATAGTCTGAGTTTTGGTATACTCGGCACACTCTTGACACTGAGGGTCACGGAATATTAAATTCCCTAACAATTTCCGAAATGGAATGTCCCGTGTTTCTAGCTCCAGGGATCAGAGTCTGTTAATTCCCGTCGCGCGGCCATAATCACGGCGGAAGCCTTTTCACGTTAATCAGGTGACTAAAACTGACAGCTCCGTCAAAGCATTGCCATTTTATACCCTGTGTGCTTGATATTACGGCCATCTGTATATATGTATATCGCTACGCCAATTTTGTCACCTTAGTGTAAACGAGTCTGAGGGGAGAATATTCTTAAATGACTGTAATATGATTTTTATTAATTAACTAAGGACTTATAGTCGTATAGAAGTAATTGAAACATCCAGAACCAATTCGATCAGCAGAGCACGGTATTTTGGTAGAAACACCTGGAAACCAGTCATTCATTTGTTCCATACAAACGTAACATAATTACGAAACTGCACTTGACCTTGTATTGATATGGAGAGCTTTTGTCTTAAAGAGAAAGTTGTTATGGTGCGCTATACTAATAATATAGGTTGATAGCTTACAATGTTTGGCAAGTTTGCTTCTTACATTTGCTTTCAGTATGAAGTTAATGTTGGATCGTTAAAACATAGACTATTTCCATACATGCAGCGTTTCGTTCTTAATAAGAAAAGCTTAGAAATAAATAAGCAATCAATACGTTTCGTCGGCTCCGGTACTAGTTAACTTTTCCGATATTATCGAGGTATCGCATCGATTCTGGTTCCGAACACCTATAACTGAATTCAGGGCTGGCCAGAATCACAGTACCGAATGAACAATAATTTGTCGTTCACAGTACATTAATCGTATTCCATTGAAACCACGAGGAAGGTTCTGGGACCCGCAAATGAGTCAAGAAATTTCATTTTGTGTAATTGTAATACAATGAAATTACTAAACATTGTGAAACAGTACATATTCTAGGCTCGAAATGGCAAACTTATTGACGTCGTGGTTTTCTTGGGCCCACATTGTTATGATGTTTATGTGTACTGGAACAGTTGTTACCTCACTTTTGGAAGATATTTCTGTTGTGACATATTTATCCCATTAGACAGAATGGAAAGTTTAACTGCTGCAGTATCATAACGCCTGCACTAGTTGCACCAATGTTACACACGGACATTATCGCTGCATTTATTTCCTCGAAATCTATCTATTTCGGCCATGACTGTATTGACTGTGACTATCCTTTAGACGACTACTAACTGATTCTGGTCGTCTCCCCACTTGTTAGTGAGTGCTACGTTGCTAGGTTGTCAGGACCTGCCCTCTTCAATCTCTTTTTCAAATCATTTAACATGCAAGTGGCACAATACTGCAGCGTAGCTAATAGCATTTCGTGCTGCAGATCACAAGTTCAAACACAGCCTATAGCATTAATTTGCTATTAAGTATTTATAAGTTTAGGAAGGTTCTTGAAATGTGTAACGTTTGTGATGTTTGTGTATTATGGAATATTCGATGTAAGTATGAATACCAGCATTCTGAAGTATTCGTTGTTTATATCAACACCAGCATTCTGCAATATTTGATGTCTGTATAAATAGCTACACTCTCCGTGCAGGAGTTCACTTCTGTTGTAGCTCCACGTTGACGTCAGTAATAAAAATTGCTTTAGTTCTAAGTGGTCTATTTCGCTAATGACCCTACCTACGGATTTGGACTTGACTATGGTTTCGACGTGACAACAATACGAAACATTAGTGTCAAATTGCACTCTTAAAGTAATTTGCAGAGAAGCAATATGTCAATAGAACATTGCTCTGGCGTTATTCCGGTTACTAATATGTGGGGTTTTACTAGCCATGCAAGATGTTGTCAAATCCAGTTTGAAAATATCGGGACTTACGGACTTGAGAATAAAAGATGGACAAGGATCTAAGATTCGGAACATAAGAAGCACGTAAATTAATATTTTCTTATAATACATTGATACAGCTACACTTGCATACAAAAGATAGGTTCTTCATATATATATATAATCAGTCATTACCTTTCACCACAGACAACGCTGTGGCCGATAGCCTTCACTGAACGACCGACAGCAGCGGCGTTTCCGTAGAGTTGTGAATGCTGACAGACACACAACACTGCGTGAAATAACCGCATAAATCAATGTGGGACGCACGACGAGCGTACCCGCTAGGACAATACGGCGAAATTTGGCCTTAATGGGCTATGTGCAGCAGACGACCGACGTGGGTGCCTTTGTTAACAACACGACATCGCCTGCAGCGCCTCTCCTGTGCTCTTGACCGTATCAGTTGCACCCTGGATAACTGGAAATCTGTGGCCTGCTCAGACGAATACCGATTTCAGTTGATAAGAGCTCGTGGTAGAGTTCGAGTGTGGTGCAGACGCTACGAATCCGTGGACCCAAGGTGTCAACAAGTGTTAGCTGTTGGTGGCTCCATAATAGTGTGGTTTGTGTTTATATGGAATCGACTGGCTACTCGGTTATGTTCGTCTACTTGGAAAACATTAGCAGCCTTCCATGAACTTCATGATCCCAAACAGCTACGTAATTTTTATGGTAGACAATACGCCATGTGAGCGGGTGACAGTTGTTTGCGATTGGTTTGAAGAAAATTCTGGGCAATTCAAGCAAACGATTTGGCCACCCAGATAGCCCGACATGAACTCCGTCGAACACTTATGGTATATAATCGAGAGGTCAGTTCGTGCACAAAACCCTGCGTCGGCAACACTTTCGCAGTTGAGTCGATGCTACGTTGAGTTGCTGCACTACGCCGAAGAAAAAGAGCTCCGACACGATATTAGGAGGTACGCCATGACTAAGTCGCTTGCTTGCGTCCGTCTGTGTAGGCAGGCTAGTCTCACGAAATTCTGTGGCGCTTTTTACCCGATTTTTACTAACAGATACGCTGATTCGTGAGGAAGGATTTAGCATCTAGTTTATATACATTTGATACATACTGTCTGAATTAGGGCGAATTGAAATGAAATTGTGAAAACGATACCATTGCCATCTAGCAAACAGCCGCCTTAACCAGACACAGCAGCGGTGTCTCGTGAATGCAGCAAGCAGGACCTAATTCATAATATCTCATGTGGTGGTGTAGCGAGCAGTAGAACGTGTGGCTGGAAGCGGAAAGGTTGTGGGATCATATCCCGGAGCGAGCAGTAGAACGTGTGGCTGGAAGCGGAAAGGTTGTGGGATCATATCCTGGAAGAGTTCCCTTTCTCCACTCTGTGCCTTAACCGAGTATCACCTCTGAATGATCTAGCGATACGCATTTCGAAATATGACTAAAATTTCAATCTGCCAATTGCTGCTTCCCTCAGATTCGCACGCTCAATTCACTGCAAATTCCTTGAACAATGGGCAGTCAGTTACTCTACACTAAAGCATCGTAGTAAATATCGGCAATGACGGAAAGGTAACCACTTCATTATCAGGTTGTGATGAGACACAGTTGGAAATAATGAACCAATAAATCCCCTCCAATCTTTTGAGAACAATTGCATTGCGGAGAAAACATGCGAATCCAAAATATGTGATGTTTTATTTTTTTTCTAGGAGTAAAATTTTTTCCAAAAAGCAACTTTGCTTCGTTGACTGGCTAAAACCGGTACGGATATTTTTCGGTATTTGTTTGGCCTTTGTCATGTCAGGTGCTTTTATTTTTAATTAATAACCGGATAAAATAGTCGCAATACCAATTACCCATTGCAACAATGCTAAACCCGTCCGTTTTTAAATAAAACGTTTTTTAAGGTTCAAATGGTTGAAATGGCTCTGAGCACTATGGAACTTAACATCTGAGGTCAACAGTCCGCTTGACTTAGAACTACTTAAACTTAACTAACCTAAGGACATTACACACATCCATGCCCGAGGCAGGATTCGAACCTGCGACAGTAGCAGCAGCACGGTTCCGAACTGAAGCACCTAGAACTGCTCGGTCATAGCGGCCGGCTTTTTTTAAAGCAACGAGTGTTTTTTATTCGTAAAATTGCATTGCTTTGAAATATTGTGTAATAATACAAAACGAGAAAAACGGTCAGTTCTATATAAATAACAATAAGACAGAAACGGACATCAAACGAATAGTATAAGAATCGGTATAGCTTTGCTGGGTCTATAATGTACCAGTTACCATGTGGCGTGGGCTATCAGATGGTATGCGTGTAGAAGCAGTGTGCAGGACCTGGGCTATCAGGTCTATACGGCAGTTTCTCATTGTCATAGTCGAACATCACTCGTATTACAAAATGGAACCATTCCTCATCTGAGGTATTGAAGTGTGATATCAGTGAATTACGCTAGTCCATTACTTTAAAAGATTAAAAATGGGAGAAGTCACAACAAATTTGAGACATCATATAAGGGGAAAACTTGGAACCTAACAAATCACTCTCAGTTTAAAATAAAACCACAAACCAACTCATCTAATGCCCGTATACACAACATGTCTTTATCTGCTTTTAACAAATGAAAACGGACAAATTAACACGAAAAATAGAGTTCTTCAACCTCAGTTTTCACCCTATAGCACCGACTGTTTGCAATGCCCAAGAAGTGGTATGAACCGCTATTACAACACGATTTTTGAGCAGAGTTACAAAAATTTCCAATCAGTAGGATAACACTGGGGATTTTTAGTAGTACCCAACCACGTCTCACTTTTCGAGAAAAGGGGCTTTTTTCTTTGACTATTAGCTCAATATTGTGATTCTTTGTGTTTTGAAATTGAGGGAGAAAAAATGATTCAATCTTTGATCGATATCCATCCCTATTTACAGATCATAAACGGAAGAAAAAACCGTATATCGGTTGTTTCTTAAACCAGTTATTTTGAGCGCTTTTCACAGTTCAGTTAAACTGGCATTGAAAAAGCCGATATAACCGAAAACCCGTCGTTTCAGCCAAATAATCGCCATCGTTACTCTCAGCTTTCTACCTTTCTTTAATCAAACCCATATATGGACGCAGTTCTCTATGCGGTGTAAAGAGTCCACGACAAACAAATGCAGCAATGAGCCTCTACAATGCATCACACTGCGTGCCAAGCTTCACAGAGGAAGTACTGTAACACAAAATAAACAACTTCATTTCGCCAGTACTTCATCTCCTTCCTTCCAAACTTCACAGACGTTCTCCTGCGTAACTTGGAGAAAGTGTACTGCGGAGAAATTGCTAAGCCAAAACTTGGGGGATGTTCAATCTGCAGTTGAGTGTGCGCCGATATGTAACTTCCTGGCAGGTTAAAACTGTGTGCCTGAACGAGGCTTGAACCTGGGATCTTCGCCCTTCACGCAAAAGCGCTCTACCAACTGAGCTACCCAAGTACGAGTCATGACCAATCGTCTCAGTTGGTAGAGCACTTGCACGTCGAAGGTAAAAGGCCTCAGGTTCCAGTCTCACTCCAGCACACAGTTTTAACCTGCCAGGTAGTTTCATATCAGCGCAAACTCCACCTCAGGGTGAAAATTCATTCCATAAACGAGCTAAACTTGTATTGTCATGCGTGGTTTATTATTATTATTTATTTGCGTCACCTCTGCCAGCCTCTGACACAAATTGAATCATTCACACACACATACACCCATGATTCGCATACAGTTTTTGCATTCGTTGTAAACATATTTCTAACATCACGTTGTACTCCCATTATTCCCATGAGATATCACTCCAACCTCCAGTTCAATATGGAACACGTAGCATTCATGCTTCCAGTCAACTTTCCTGTCGTGTGCCACTTACATTGCATAAGTTATATGAAAGTGACGATATTTAATTTGTTAACGTTGTTCTCTGAAATTTATTCATAACTCCACGCAGTAGCCTGCTAGCAAAATACGCTACGCCACACAAGCTGTCTGACTGTACATACTTAATGCAACCTGTGCGTAGTCGGGCTGGGTCACTCGAGTGCGAAGGCAAATCAGAAAGTCTTTGCCCCTATTTTCTATAAGCTACGTAGCTCACACACCGATTCATACATTTGTCCCATTGCAGCAGTAAATTTGATGTGCCCCTGGAACAGAATTTGTCTGGCCGATTATGGAACCACCTTCGGACTGCTGTTTTCATTCTTTATTACTTGTGAATGGCTGTTCAACCAGGAACTTCTTCAATGGTGCTAAAACGTGGAAATCAGTAGGGGGCGAGGTCTGGACTGTATGGTGGGTAGTCCGGAATGGCTGGTGCTTTTTGGCAGTTCTGAGTGCCACATGTAGTCTCGCATTGTCGTGCAGCAGAATCACGTTGTCCACATCGAGAATCCCTCGGCCTTCACCTAACGGCAGCTCTCGGATGTGACAGTGTGGAACAAATACTGTCGACATTCTTGTGGCGTGAAATCCATCAGGAGCAGTCCACGCCTATCTCAAAAGGTCGTTAAAAAGGCTCTGAGCACTATGCGGCTTAACTTCTGAGGTCATCAGTCGCCTAGAACTTAGAACTAATTAAACCTAACTAACCTAAGGACATCACACACATCCATGCCCGAGGTAAGATTCGAACCTGCGACCGTAGCGGTCGCTCGGCTCCAGACTGTAGTGCCTAGAACCGCATGGCCACTCCGGCCGGCAAAATGTTGTTAACATCACTTTCCAAGCAGATGGCGCTGAACGGATTTTTTTTTTTTGTCACAGGCGAACCTGGATGTTTCCACAGCATGCTCTGGTGCTTGAATTTCGTTATGAAATGCAGTATCCACGTTTTATCGACAGTAATATGGGGGTCCAGGAAACTTTGACCCTCCTTGGAATACCATTGCAGATGATTCAGTGAAGACGTCATTCGCTTGCCTTCCATCATGTCGTCCAACTGCTTAGGCACCCACTGACATGAAACCTTCCGGTACCATAGCGCTCCTGGAACGATGTCGTAAGCACTCCCATACAATGCGCCAAGATGTCGGGAAATGGCCGTGATTTTCACGCACCGATCTGCTTTCAACATTGCATCCGCGCGGGAATATGGTCATCAGTCAGCAAAAAACGCGGCCTCCACGATCGCTCATTGAGATGCTAGACTTCATGGCCTTTATCGAACTAACAGCACCACCACGACGTCACAATTCTCAAAATGAATCAGTTTTCGCCACATGTGGGCTGCATTTCCCTGTAGATCTCGATGGGTGTTCGTCCCTTGCTCCATAGAAAACAAATCAAGCTTCGTTGCTCTAACGCCACGGACGTGTGAACCACAACCGTCGTGCGGCGGAGCTACCGGAAGATAAGGCCGGAACGAACCAAGATGGGTCCAACGCTGGGAAAGGACATGTTGACTTCGCATTTATAACCTAATTTGGCTACAAAAAGTAGGGGCTTGGACTTGCTGATTTGGTCTCACACATGTAGTGTCCCCCGTCGCGTTTTTCAATCTTTATCTGATGGATAATTTCGAGAACCACTGTAGGTATTTTGATACGGTTCGCACTGATAGACAAACTGTTTTATTTACAAGGAAGGCTTGTGTTTAATATTTATTACCGCAACGCTAGACAACTCGTCCGGCTACAGGCACAAGGGCAACCCGCCGTAGGCTGCTCTCTGACACAGTGGAAACTTGGTAGGTTGAAAGAGGAGCGAAAATAAAGGGACACGTACTTCGACTTACAGTCAATAGTTTTCGAGAAAATCACACTCCAGCATTCGACGCGGTTTCATCAGTCCACTAGCGCATCGTACACTACTAACCATTAACATTGCTCCACAACGAAGATGAGGTGCTACAGACATGAAATTTAACCGACAGGAAGAAGATGCTGTGATATGCAAATGATTAGCTTTCCACATTGTGCACTCACACAAAGTTGGCGCCGGTGGCGACACCTACAACGTGCTGACATGAGGAAAGTTTCCAACCGATTACTCACACACAAACAGCAGTTAACCGGCGTTTCCTGGTGAAACGTTGTTGTGATGCCTTGTGTAAGTAGGAGAAATGCGTACCGTCACGTTTCCGACTTTGATAAGGGTCGGATTCTAGCCTATCGCAATTGCGGTTTATCGTATCGGGACATTGCTGCTCGCGTTGGTCGAGATCCAATGAGTGTTAGCATAATATGGAATAAGTGTAACGGATCGTGCAGCCACGTGTCCATCCCTGAGACAACAGATGGGAACGTTTGCAAGACAACAACCATATGCACGAACAGTTCTACGACGTTTGCAGCAGCATGGACTATCAGCTCGGAGACCATAGCTGCGGTTACCCTTGACGCTGCATCACAGACAGGAGCGCCTGCGATGGTGTACTCAACGACGAACCTGGGTGCACGAATGGCAAAACGTTATTTTTTCGGATGAATCCAGGTTCTATTTACAGCATCATGATGGTCGCATCCGTGTTAGGCGACATCGCGGTGAACGCACATTGGAAGCGTGTATTCGCCATCGCCATACTGGCGTATCACCCGGCGTGATGGTATGGGGTGCCATTGGTTACACGTCTCGGTCACCTCTTGTTCGCACTGACGGCACTTTGAACAGTGGACGTTACATTTCAGATGTGTTACGACCCGTGGCTCTGCCCATCATTCGATCCTTGCGAAACCCTACATTTCAGCAGGATAATGCACGACCGCATGTTGCAGGTCCTGTACGGGCCTTTCTGGATACAGGAAATGTTCGACTGCTGCCCTGGCCAGCACATTCTCCAGATCTCTCACCAATTGAAAACGTCTGGTCAATGGGTACCGAGCAACTGGCTCGTCACAATACGCCAGTCACTATTCTTGATGAACTGTGGTATCGTGTTGAAGCTGCATGGGCAGCTGTACCTGTACACGCCATCCAAGCTCTGTTTGACTCAATGCTCAGGCTATCAAGGCCGTTATTACGGCCAGAGGTGGTTGTTCTGGGCACTGATTTCTCAGGATCTATGCACCCAAATTGCGTGAAAATGTACTCACATGTCAGTTTTAGTATAATATATTTGTCCAATGAATACCCGTTTATCATCTGCATTTCTTTTTGGTGTAGCAATTTTAATGGCCAGTAGTGTACTCATCCTAAATTATACTAAGGACAAAGACACACACCCATGTCCGACCGCTCATCTAATCCCGCGCGGCTGTAGTTAACTGCCAAAGCATTTGCAGCGAAGCGCCTGAGTTCGATGTGCATCTGGAAAGCAATGAAGCCTACGGAATCTGAGGTACAGAAACATGGTTGCGCCTGACATTGGTAGCTATAACGTTTTCGGGAAAATTTAACTTACTGTAAAAAAGATAGGGTAGTGGGAAATGCGGTTGTTGTATTTGTCTTAGTAAACAAGGAACTCAGACCCGCCGAGACAGAATTTGAAGCTGAATGAGAGATTCTTTGGGCAAGACTCCTTGGGCAAAATGGCAATTGTATCATTCGATCGAGCAGCAGATTCACGTCCTGTTGTTATTGTGGTCTTCAGTCCTGAGACTGGTTTGATGCAGCTCTCCATGCTACTCTATCCTGTGCAAGCTTTTTCATCTCCCAGTACCTACTGCAACATACATCCTTCTGAATATGCTTAGTGTATTCATCTCTTGGTCTCCCTCTACGATTTTAACCTCCACGCTGCCCTCCAATACTAAATTGGTGATCCCTTGATGCCTGAGAACATGTCCTACCAACCGATACCTTCTTCTAGTCAAGTTGTGCCACAAACTTCTCTTCTCCCCAATCGTATTCAATACTTCCTCATTAGTTATGTGATCTTCCCATTTAATCTTCAGCATTCTTCTGTAGCACCACATTTCGAAAGCTTCTATTCTCTTCTTGTCCGAACTATTTATCGTCCATGTTTCACTTCCTTACATGGCTACACTCCATACGAGTACTTTCAGAAATGACTTCCTGACACTTAAATCAATACTGGATTTTAACAAATTTCTCTTCTTCAGAAACGCTTTTCTTGCCATTGCCAGCCTACATTTTATATCCTCTCTACTTCGACCATCATCAGTTATTTTGCTCCCAAATAGCAAAACTCCTTTACTACTTTAAGTGCCTCATTTCCTAATCTAATTCCCTCAGCATCACCCGACTTAATTAGACTACATTCCATTATCCTTGTTTTGCTTTTGTTGATGTTCATCTTATTTCCTCCTTTCAAGACACTGTCCATTCCATTCAACTGCTCTTCCAAGTCCTTTACTGTCTCTGACAGAATTACAATGTCATCGGCGAACCTCAAAGTTTTTATTTCTTCTCCATGAATTTTAATACCTACTCCGAATTTTTCTTTTGTTTCCTTTACTGTTTGCTCAATATACAGATTGAACAACATCGGGGAGAGGCTACAACCCAGTCTTACTCCCTTCCCAACCACTGATTCCCTTTCATGTCCCTCGACTCTTATAACTGCCATCTGGTTTCTGTACAAATTGTAAATGCCTTTCGCTCCCTGTATTTTACCCCTGCCACCTTTAGAATTTGAAAGAGAGTATTCCAGTCAACGTTGTCAAAAGCTTTCTCTAAGTCTACAAATGCTAGAAATGTAGGTTCGCCTTTCCTTAATCTTTCTTCTAATATAAGTCGTAAGGTCAGTATTGCCTCACGTGTTCCAGTGTTTCTACGGAATCCAAACTGATCTTCCCCGAGGTTGGCTTCTACTAGTTTCTCCATTCGTCTGTAAAGAATTCGTGTTAGTATTTTGCAGCTGTGACTTATTAAACTGATAGTTAGGTAATTTTCATATCTGTCAACACCTGCTTTCTTTGGGATTGGAATAATTATAATCTTCTAGAAGTCTGAGGGTATTTCACCTGTTTCATATATCTTGCTCACCAGATGGTAGAATTTTGTCAGAACTGGCTCTCCCACGGCCGTCAGTAGTGCCAATGGAATATTGTCTACTCTGGGGGCCTTGTTTCGACTCAGGTCTTTCAGTGCTCTGTGAAACTCTTCACGCAGTATCATGCCTCCCATTTCATCTTCATCTACATCCTCTTCCATTTTCATAATATTGTCCTCAAGTACATCGCCCTTGTATAGACCCTCTATATACTCCTTCCACCTTTCTGCTTTCCCTTCTTTGCTTAGAACTGGGTTTCCATCTGAGCTCTTGATATTGATACAAGTCGTTCTCTTATCTCCCAAGGTCTCTTTATTTTCCTGTAGGCGGCATCTATCTTACCGCTAGTGAGATAGGCCTCTACATCCTTACATTTGCCCTCTAGCCATCCCTGCTTAGCCGTTTTGCACTTCCTGTCGATCTCATTTTTGAGACGTGTGTATTCCTTTTTGCCTGCTTCACTTACTGCATTTTTATATTTTCTCCTTTCATCAATTAAATTCAATATTTCTTCTGTTACCCAAGGATTTCTACTAGCCCTCATCTTTTTACCTACTTGATCCTCTGCTGCCTTCACTACTTCATCCCTCAAAGCTACCCATTCTTCTTCTACTGTATTTCCTTCCCCCATTCCTGTCAATTGCTCCCTTATGCTCTCCCTGAATCTCTGTACAACCTCTGGTTCTTTTAGTTTATCCAGGTCCCATCTCCTTAAATTCCCACCTTTTTGCATTTTCTTCAGTTTTAATCTACAGGTCATAACCAATAGATTGTGGTCAGAGTCCACATCTGCCCCTGCATATGTCTTACAATTTAAAACCTGGTTCCTAAATCTCTGACTTACCATTATATAATCTATCTGATACCTTTTAGTATCTCCTGGGTTCTTCCATGTATACAACCTTCTTTCATGATTCTTAATCCAAGTGTTAGTTATGATTATGTTGTGCTCTGTGCAAAATTCTACCAGGCGGCTGCCTCTTTCATTTCTTAGCCCCAATCCATATTCACCCACTATGTTTCCTTCTCTCCCTTTTCCTACACTCCTATTGTAAGCGAAAAGTTCAGAGGAAACCTCATTTGTTTGCACGTAAGTTCCCCAATCACACGGTAATCTTTGACGGAGATTTTGGTCATGCAACAACCCAATTGTAAAATTACAATTTTGGTAGAAACGATCATGACAATTCATCCTTGGAAATGTTATGCAATCCCTTCTTCGAAAACTACTTAGAACCTAAAGATTGGAAACGAACTCTTGTACACCTACTTTTGTGTACAGTCACACGTGAGTGAGACAGGAACTGAAATTTAGGCTACCAAAGCAAAAGCTAAAATGTTTAACTCCAGTTCATATATTCCTCAACAAAGGAAAAACCCAGAAGAATTACCATACTTTAATTTTCGTAGCATGTAGAACATATCCTGAGCCAAAATATAATGAGATATTTCGAACAAAATGACAAAATGACCTGCTTCATACCAGCCAGCATGGTTTCTGTATACATGGAACATGGGAGACCCAGCTCACACATTAATCATGTGATATAGTCAGAGTTTTAACCAATGCAGTCTGACAGATGCAGTATTTCCTGATTTCCGAAAAGTATTTGACCCAGTACAACATCTGCACATCCTGTGAAAACCAATTCTAGAATATTGCTCATGTGTGGAACCTGTAAGAAACAGGAGAGCTTTAAGAGTCCGAGGAGTGTAGTTCACATAGTAACACTGTCAGCAGGGGAGTAAGGGTGGCAGCACCCGACGTTCAGGACAGAGGTGGTGCTGGTTCATCTGAAGGGCCGCAAGGTATACCTCCCATGAAGAATTTCGACCATCAGTCCCGCTAAACAACACTTCCTCAACGGTGGTAAAGTGTGCATAGTTTGTCCTGTAAGAGGGAATAACACAGATACAGTCGATTTTGAAACTGTTCTTCGGTATTTTTTTGTGAAAAAAATGACAGTTTCCCTTCACAAAGTATCATACAATGCAAGGGTAAGAGATGTTAATATCAAATCTCTAAAAACAAGATTTATGTGACCCCTTGCTATATTCGCAACAACTTCTCAGATACAAAATCATTGGTAGACTAAAAGCTCTTAGAGAAGTCAGTGAGCACGTAAGGCAATAACTTCAGGGACAGTGCTTTACCGATCCCGAACACTATACGGTAGTTACGAATGGCAGACCACTTTCTGTTCCAGCATAAATAACTGCTTGATAGCTACATTACTCGTGATGTGCACAGTTTGCCAGCCGGCCGCGGTGGCCGTGCGGTTCTAGGCGCTGCAGTCCGGAACCGCGGGACTGCTACGGTCGCAGGTTCAAATCCTGCCTCGGGCATGGATGTGTGTGACGTCCTTAGGTTAGTTAGGTTTAAGTAGTTCTAAGTTCTAGGGGACTGATGACCTAAGATGTTAAGTCCCATAGTGCTCAGAGCCATTTGAACCATTTGAACAGTTTGCCCGTAAAATGCTGTTCAGCTGTGTTTCAATTTTATTAAGGCAGATTCAGCAGTGAAATCATGGTTATCTAATGGGGTTGTTCTGAATATGATCTCAAATTGAAAAAAAAAACTACTCTTTGCAACAGACAGTGTTGAGAAAGATGTGGAAAACGATATAGACTGTCCATAAGATTGGTATGTCTCCACAGTAATTGCAGTAATTATCTGATCAAGTTTTATATTGTAAAATTGTTAATTTTCCAATTTATTGTTTATTCCTCACTAATGTATTATAAAATAATGAAGTAATTATGAAACAGATTGCGCCCATGTCTGTATGCGTATGTTCGTGTGTGTGTGTGTGTGTGTGAGAGAGAGAGAGAGAGGGAGAGAGAGAGAGAGGAAGAGAAGAAATGATTACTTTGGAAAAGAGGGCAATATAAGGTTGTACAGTATTTTGGAGCTTAGAGTTTTAGATATACAAATACGTCTTTACATAAATGATGCATAATTTTGATCCTAGAATCACTTTTCACATTATTACGGAGGTGTGGTAATGTATACAGTCAACACTGTGTTTCACAGAAATAACTAAAATACCATTTTCATCTTGTTGTGGCGTAACAAGCTGGTTACGCCACATTGAGAAGGGAGCCGAAAGGCACGCGTACACACACGCCGACTGGCGTCAAGTCTGGAACAGGATACGTTATGACTGCTATCAAGAAAATACGTAGCTTTGGAATATACTTAACTTTATTCTTTGTTGGTTTACAACGTTCTTCTTGAGATATTTATACGATAACTCTCAAACTAGGTAAGGCTGATGGCGCCTTGCTAGGTCGTAGCCATGGACTTAGCAGAAGGCTATTGTAACTGTCTCTCGGCAAATGAGCGGAAGGCTACGTCCGTATTGTCGCTAGCAATGTCGTCCGTACAACTGGTGCGAGTGCTATCCCGTATCTCGAGACCTCCCTTGTGGTGGCGCTCGGTCTGCGATCACACAGTGGCGACACGCGGGTCCGACATGTACTAAATGGACCGCGGCCGATTTAAGCTACCACCTAGCAAGTGTGGTGTCTGGCGGTGACACCACATTCCTCCCCCGCAAATCGGCGAACGGTCGTGTTATAAGGCTTCCGCCCGCCGTGGGGAGGACCCCATGTTGACGTTTGCGATGAGGTGGGGAGCCTAACAACAGGCGAGGCTGTGCCACCCGCACCCGGCCATTCGGTCCGAGGGGAGCTAGGAAACGCCTGAAAACCTAGTCCAGGGTGCACGTCAACATGCGGTGTATGCGCCCGTAAAGAGACAGGAGGGGCCGAAGGGTCGACCTCCATTGCGTCGGGGTACCCGACGCGCGAAGACGCCATGTGGTCCGGAGCGGGCAAGAGGTCCATGGCGGAGGACACCTGGTCACGGGCAGCGATCGGCGGCGCGTGACCCAGGGAGGCGTTCGGCGGCTGCAGCGAAGCGTCGAATGCGGGCGGCGCCGGCTGGAGTACCGGCAGCTGCGGCGGCGGCGGAGGCTGCAGCAGCGCGTCGCCATGGGGAAAAATGGAAGGCATCGTCGGGAACACCTGGGGATGAGGCGAGCCAGTAGGTGGGTCCCCAGGGCGCTGACCGGACGGCACCGTCGCTGAAAGCAGACGGGGAGCGGCAGAACCCGTGCGACGACAGAGGCGCAGCTGATTGAGATGCCGACGCACCTCACCAGAGGCCCCCAAAACCAATTACATCGCGCGGCCGAGGCAGCGAAGAATGCGGCCTGCGAGCCAACGCCGTGAACCTCGATAGTTGCGATAGAATACAACGTCTCCAGGAGCAAAAGCAGGAGTCTGCCGCTGCACAGGAACCTGATGCGGCGGATGCAGCAAAGACATCAAGGTTCGATGAGGACGACCGTGGAGCAACTCAGCCGGCGAGCGACCATCTCGGGGCTAAGAGCGATACAATGACAAAAAGAGCAACAACGCGTCCTCCCGAGAATGCGACTCTTTCAACTTCAACATCTGTGACTTGAAAGTCCAGACCAATCGTTCAGCGGCACCGTTTGACTGAGGGGAAAACGGCGCGGATGTCAGATGTTGAATACCATTGGCCTGGCAGAATGACTGAAATTCTACGGAGATGAATTGTGGGCCATTGTCGGATAGAATAGTCTGTGGAAGACCTTCAATGCAAAATATAGCAGACAACGCTTGGATGGTGGCAGAGGACGTCGTGGAAGACATCCGGACAACAAAAGGAAAATTACTGAAGGCATCGACCAGAACCAACCATCGAGTATTCCAGAATGGACCAGCAAAATCCATGTGCAAGCGTTGCCAAGGGGAAGTGGCTTTTGGCCACGCAAAGACTTTCCGCGGCGGCGCGGATTGTTGTTCGGCACACGTCATGCAAGAAGAACACATAATCGTAATCGCAGCATCGACTCCGAACCAAGTACAGTGCTGACGAGCAAGTTGTTTCGTTCGCACTATACCCCAATGTCCTTGGTGAAGAAGCCGTAAAACAGAGGACTGTAACGAACGTGGGATCACGACTCGGGACTGATCATTATCAGAACGCAACAACAAAACACCACATCGAACAAAAAGTCTCTCCTTGTGAGCAAAAAATCGGCGAACCAACGGATCCTCGATCCATGACTTTGACAATGGCCATTGCGTAGCAACAAAACGCAAATCGGTAGCAGGGACAGGGTCAGCAGCGGTGGCTGTAGCTACACGACGAAAATCAATCGGAAACGATTCGACCACTTCATCGGTTTCCGAATCAATGAACACGCAAGCAAGTTCAGAAGAATCGAATGTTGTATCCTCAGCAACAGGCAAACGGGACAACGCATCGGCGTTTCCGTGCTTAGCAGTGGACCGATACAAGATATCGTAGCGGTACTGCGAGAGGAAAATAGACCTGCGAATGAATTTCTGCGCTGTACGTGGAGGTACAGGCTTGTTCGGATGAAAAAGCGATGTCAAAGGTTTGTGGTCTGTGATGATGGTAAAGTGACGACCATACAAGAAATCATGGAACTTAGTAACACCAAACACGAGAGCCAAAGCTTCTTTTTCTATCTGGGAATAATTTCTTTGCGCAGACGAGGGCAAGTTTGACGCAAAGGCAATAGGGCGATCATGCGAGCCAACTTTGTGCGCAAGCACAGCACCGATCCCGAAATCCGATGCATATACTATCAACAAAAGGGGTTTCTGGGGATCGAAAGGCGTGAGGCAAGTATTTGAAAGCAACGCCGATTTCAACTGGCGAAAGGCGCGTTCGCATTCCGTCGTCCAGACGAACGGAACACCTGTACGGCGTAAGCGATGAAGCGGAGCTAAAGAGAAAAGGCATTGCGCACATGCACCCACACCTTGTGACTCTAAATCAGGTAATGTTCTTGCGACCTCATCACGCAATGCGTGAGGAACATTGCGCGCTCTGAAAAATTTCGGTTGCGCGTTGACTTGCAGTTCCAAATGTGCTGCATAGTTTTTAGCGCAACCAAGGCCCGATGCAAAAATGTCTGCAAATTCTTCACCTACACTAGAAACACTGTCTGTAGGCACAGTTTGATTCACTGATAGGACCTGATTTACAATAGACATGTTAAACAACTGAAATAAATCCAAACCAAACAAGTTCACTGCAGTAGAAGAACGAAGAACGTAAAATGACACAAGTTTTGTTTGTCCTTTATATGTTGCAAGAAGAGTGCACTGTCCTAACACAGGGATGAGCTGTCCTGAATAACTCTTTAGCGTAACATTTGCGGCACGCAACGGAGGTGTGCCCAGTTGTTTGTACGTGTCGTGATTGAGCAATGAAACTGCAGCTCCGGTATCGAGCTGGAATGGTATGACCTTGCCATCTACAAAAAGTTTATTGTCCTACTGACGACAAGAGCGACTGTTTTGTGCAATTTGAATGGATACTGGTACAGCATCACTTGCTAATTGACGTGATTTCCTTCGACGTCGACGCACAGTGTTTGTGGGACGAACACAGTCACTGTTAGAGAAAGTGGCATTGGACGAAGCGGAATTAACGACATGAATGTCCCTTAGCGAAGGTCCACGATCCTGAGTGTCCTTGGTTCGATTCCGGCGCGAAGCAAAGGGCCTGGAATGGTTGTGATTGTCTGATCTGAGCTTTTTCTGGCAAACACTTTGAACAGGTCCTTTCCTATTGCAGAAAAAGCAAATAGCTTGGCGTGATGGGCAATGTTCACGCGAATGTCTAGTAGCACACTGCGGGCATGATTTTACTGCATTTGCGTGCTGGCGCGGCACACCTGGCTTAGAGCACGGCGGCAGCTGCGTCGAAGTGCGCGAGGGCCGGTTACCATGCTGGCTGGTATGAAGCAGGTCATTTTGTCATTTTGTTCGAAATATCTCATTATATTTTGGCTCAGGATATGTTCTACATGCTACGAAAATTAAAGTGGGGTAATTCTTCTGGGTTTTTCCTTTGTTGAGGAATATATGAAGTGGAGTTAAGTTGTTGAAGGGAGGGATTAACTAGTTTCAAAATTTGCTCCCGTATGCGAACATCAGAAACGTTCTGTGCAATTGCATCACGCACCATAGTATCTGAATAAGAAAGGCCACAGTCACAGTCAAAGGCACAGGCCCTTGTAAGGCCTTGCAAAGTTGCAACCCACTCCCTATTACTTTGACCGGCCGTACGTTTTGTACGAAAAAACGTATACCGTTTTGCAACTACATTGACTGTTTCTTTGAAATAGGCGTCTAAAGCAGACAAAATTTCTTCGTAGGACAGAGTTGCTACGTCGCGTTGGGGAAACAATTTCATTATCACACGGTAGGTGGACACACCGACACAAGAAAACAAAAACGGCTGTTGCTCATTACCTTGAATTCTGTAGGCGGCTAGATGAAAGCCAAACTGTCGGGACCATTCTGGCCACGATTCTTGCGCTGGATCGTAGTGCCTAGAAGGCGGTGCAACTGCGAGTTGTGGCTGCGGTAGCGGTGAAGCGGCGGCTGCCGCATCGGTTGGATAGGCACGTTGACCCTGGGCGAGCTGTCCAAAGGCATCCAATAACGCCTGCGTCTGCTGATTCTGCAAGCGATAAAATTCGGACAGTACATCTGGCGAAGCCATGACACAAGTAAATGTAAGCAATCAGAAAGAACACGCCAATCTGTTGAGGCGTAACAAGCTAGTTACGCCACACTGAGAAGGGAGCCGAAAGGCACGCGTACACACACACCGACTGGCGTCAAGTCTGGAACAGGATACATTATGACTGCTATCAAGAAAATACATAGCTTTGGAATATACTTAACTTTATTCTTTGTTGGTTTACAACGTTCTTCTTGAGATATTTATACGATAACTCTCAAACTAGGTAAGGCTGATGGCGCCTTGCTAGGTCATAGCCATGGACTTAGCAGAAGGCTATTGTAACTGTCTCTCGGCAAATGAGAGGAAGGCTTCGTCCATATTGTCGCTAGCAATGTCGTCCGTACAACTGGTGTGAGTGCTATCCCGTATCTCGAGACCTGCCTTGTGGTGGCCCTCGGTCTGCGATCACACAGTGGCGACACGCGGGTCCAACATGTACTAAATGGACCGCGGCCGATTTAAGCTACCAACTAGCAAGTGTGGTGTCTGGCGGTGACACCACACATCTGTCGTAAATTTGTAGAGATCTGTAATTATAACTGCATATAGCAATAGCGCTTGGCGTTCATCATTTAGCTTTCACCATTTAGCGTTAACTATTTGGTGTTTACCGTTAGTTATTTAGCATTTACTGTCTACCATATAGCACTTACCATTTAGTGTCTACCATTTAGCTTTTAGAGTTACCTGTTCAGTGTTTAAAGTCAAGCATTTACTGTTTACGATTAGCTTTCAGCATTTACACTTTAGCGTTTATCACTTATGGTAGTATTTAATGTTTAGTGTTTATGGTACCACATTTACCATTTACCATTATATGTTTTATGTTTACCTTTTAGCATTCACTGGAGGTTATGGGGGCATAAAGAACAAAGCTCATCTATTTCCACCATATTGGAATTTTGTTACTTCTCTATGACTGGTCCGAAGAAATAGAGGTAAATTATAAAGGATACATTCGCTCTCTAAGTAAGTTATGTAACTTTAATGCCATTTTCTATTGGAAATAATGCATATATTTGACTTTCAAATACATAACGAATATTTTTGACTTTCAAGTGTAGGCTGCATGTTTTACTGCATTTCTGACACGTCATTTAAATATTACAAAAAATGGGAAGAGCGTATGGCACCGTTGGCGGAGAGGCCCCATCTGGGGAAGTTCGGCCGCCAAGTACAAGTCTTACTTCAGCAGAAGCCACACTGGGTGTCTTGCCCGCCGGTGATGAGGATGAAATGATGATGAGGACAACACAACAGCCAGTCCACGAGCGCTGAAAAATCTCCAATCCGGCCGGGAATCGGACCAGGGTCCGCTTGCACGTTGGAAGGGGGGGTGAGGCAAGCACGTTTCCACCCAGCGAAGCAGGCGGACATGTAAATATTACTCTCTCACTGGTTGGAAAGATGAGAGAATTGTTCTGTTTCCGTCATCTTGGAATTTTAGTATTGTGACTGAGGTAAGGAGTACTATGCTGTGAACAGTTGGCGATACAGTGGACTGGGAGGGGAGAGGGCAGGGGAGGATGTTTTTAACTCTCTGTTTACAGGATGTCTTGTTTTAATACTTTTCTCCGATTCCTTGGTAAATGGGAGGAAAGATGTTGGGGAATGAAGCACCGCCGAGCTAGCTACTTCACCCCGAGTCACACTTTGTCGCTGTGTTAGCGGTTCTATGTGCCTCACCCGTTACTGTTGTCGCAAACCTCATGTGTACGGATTGATTTGGCAAAATGTCAACAGTACTGCCCATTGGCTTATTTCATTACCACACTGGTTGTGCTGGTCCCCCATTGCGTATATGTGGCTTGCAAAAACTTGAAAAAAAATTACATTTCGCTCGCCCAAGTTTTTAGATGCGCAGAAACACATACGTTCATTTCTTCCGTTCCAAATCTCATGTCGCACAGACATCGTTTGTCTTTGTTCACCATATGGCCCAGCAAGCACTAATCTTTCTACCGAGAGTTCGTAGATCCTGTTGTAAGTTCTTACTATACGCTACTCGGCCGCTGATATCGCAGAAACTGCCACAGAGAGACTGCGGGCAGGTGGCTGTGTGAGTAGTTAAGGAAGCACGAACATAAGTGCATTATGAATGTGTGAAGAATTAAACTACAGTGATAGAAAAAGGTCATCTGAATAAAGGCTACTGACGTTTACTAGCCTTCCAGCGACTAAATAATCAACGCACTGCCGTTTATTGATTGGTACTACACTGTGCAATAGTATCATGTACAAGAATCTTCCAGGTGTTATTCCGTCATATACTTTTTCTACATTCATATAATGAGTTCCATACGCAAATTTTCTTACAAGGCTTTATGCCGGTGTAATATTTTACCCTTGTGTATACTCTTTCGCAAACTAATGCATGATGAAGAAATGTAGCTCTATGACTAGGCCTAGGTCGTTGTCACCATGTAAAAACAATTGCGTTAGAAATTGCAAACGGCGTCGTTTATGAGCTAAAGAAGACAACAGCTAGCCTTGTTGATTACAGACGGTATACTAACGGCAGTTTGCGAACTTGAACCGTGTGGCTGGCTGTGGTTGGGATGTAAACTGATGTGTTGGTAAATGTGCCAACACCTTGTAGATAGAGGCGGCCTTAATGCACGCTATCTAACGCAGACGGGAGTGAATTCTGGAACAGGATAAGTAGTGAAATCTAATAAGAAAAGTATGCAGCTCCTCGAATACTTATCTTTTATTCTTTGTTGTTTACAGCATTCTTGATGAGACATTTCATACGCTAACTATCAAACTATGTAAGGCTAATGGCGCCTTGCTAGATCGTAGCCATGGACTTAGCTGAAGGCTATTCTAACTGTCTCTCGGCAAATTAGAGAAAGGCTTCGTCAATGTAGTCGCTAGCAAAGTCGTCGTACAACTGGGGCGAAAGCTATCCCGTATCTCGAGAACTGCCTTGTGGTGGCGCTCGGTCTGCGATCACACAGTGGCGACACGCGGGTCCGACATGTACTAAATGGACCGCGGCCGATTTAAGCTACCACCTAGCAAGTGTGGTGTCTGGCGGTGACACCACATAAACAATAAGTTTATTTCAACTAGCAAGCTGCTGCACGCACACATTTTGAGGTGGTTCTATAATGAAGCCAATAAACCTTGCCTTATTGGCGTCTTGCTTGAAAACAAAATGTGGGGGTGCAGCAACGTTTAGTCAGTCGTCAGTTTTTCTGCAATCATAATATCCTCTGGCGAAAGGGCGGTCAAGTTCTAATCTTGCGGAAGTGTTACAGCATCAAGGAACCGTGCAGGATTTGAGGAAGAATATGGTTAGACATAAATGTCTCCACATACGAAAAATGAATTGACCAACATATACTACCTCCCCCTTCAGGATTTTGCGGAGATGTTTTTAATATATCAACAATGTGGCTGGCTCACCCAAGATTTTTGTAAGCGGTCAGCCGGTTACATTTCCCTGTGTTGTTATTTTAGCTCTTCTGTGTTTTGTTTTCACTCTGTTTTACTTTCTATGTCTTTCTTGATCTTCCCTCCTCACTGGTTTTAGTGCATGTGAGATTGCCTGTCCGATAGGGAGATTGTCTGGTCATTTCGTGGGCACGTTTGTACGACAGTTTTAGTTCTTATCCACATTCGTTTGTTTCAATAAATGTCAGGGCGCTAATAACCTCGCTGTTGGCCGCCCATTACATGCCAAAACACACACATACAACTTTCAGGAATATATAGAAGGGGTTCGTAACGCCGTTACGGCTTTGGAGCTTGAGTGATGAGGAAGCGATCGAAACCACTGTATTCTGCAAGGGGCTAAGCTCGAAGACCGATCGCGCTTGATATTTTGTAATAAGCCCGTGAATTTTGCCGAATTACACAGATTAGTGCATCAGGTTGATTCGATTCGTTTCACCGATACTAATCGGGAATGGGCGAGGTGCGTTTCACAACAACCGAGAGTTGGACAGGGCGCGGAGAGTAGTCGAGATGCCACGTTGGTTAAGGCCAAGTGGTGTTTCCGAAGCGGTGATCCTGGACTAATAGTGAGCCGGTGTCTTGCGTCACGTAACCAGCGTCTGACCAGCTGACACCGAAAGCGTGCGGGTGCGTTGGATTTTAAATCTCCTATTTAATGCTGCAGCCGCATTAGACGTTCTGTAAATTCACTTTTGCCCCTTGTTTGTGCTGCAGTAAACCATGAATTCGTGTGTGCGTGATTCAGGCAGTATCCTTTAACTGCTTGATTATTACTTGTATATATTCAGTCGCAGCAATTGTGAGTTTCCTAGCCTAAAACCGGTCTTGCAGGGAGGTCGTACTGCCAATGGGCAGGTGTTGCCTCTGACTGGTAGCTATGAGTTTTCTTGGCCCGTCCAATTCGAAATTGTCAAGCATTTTTGCGTTAATGGTCTTGTGTAGCGACTGGATTCAGTTTAGTAGTTTTATCATGAATTATGTGGGCAGGACGTTTTCTTTTAAATTTTACCCCAAAAAGAGCTACGAATTGAGCCAGTGTATTCCGGTCACAGGGAAAAACAGCGTTACTGTGCATGATGTAAGTGTAAGGTAGGTCATGTTTGTGATCCTGAGGTCAGTGATTCCGGTGTCAACCTGTGGTTGATTATAGGCTATTAAATAAGAAGTCGGTCTTTGAATCTGTGCCGCTGTTTTCTGGTAATCGTTCTTTTTTATATTCTCGATCATCATCAGGCTTACCACGAGATCGCACTGACTGAAAATTCTAGACAACTGACAGCGTTCCGTCCGGATTGTATTATGTTCGAATTTAGCCGTATACCATTTGGCTTATGGATTGGGGCTGCTGATATCTCCAGACTTCGGACATAATATTGGGGGATGTAAAATTTAAATGCCGGCCGAGTGGCAGAGCGGTTGTAGGCGCTACAGTCTGGAACCGCGCGACCGGTACGGTCGCAGGTTCGAATCCTGCCTCGGGCATTGATGTGTCTGATGTCCTTAGGTTAGTTAGGTTTAAGTAGTTCTAAGTTCTAGGGGACTGATGACATCAGAAGTTAAGTCCCGTAGTGCTCAGAGCCATTTGAACCATTTTTGTAACATTTAAATCAGGTTGTTATTACTTATATGACATGCAATTTATAGTACTACCATCCAACGACATTTACAATACCTGGAGGAGGTTTTGAGACGCCACTTGTCTTATTGTAGAGCCTTCGAGAACTAATTTAGCTGAGCAGGAGTTTTCTTCCCCTGATCATTTGGTTTCTGCTGGCCGGATCCGAGAAGATCATGAAAGGAGCAATTACTTACAGATATTTTCCCTACCTAAGACCAAAAAGGGCGTCACCCGGTCCATTTTGATAGCAAACTTCTATCGACGAAAGTTCATCCCTAATTTTGCCCAGATAGCGTCCCCCCTTGAACCCGGTGCATAAGAAGAATCAGACATTTGAGTGCAGGGTGTCACAGCTGTCTCCCTGATTAACCGTCCAGTGCTAGCTATTTCTGACTACGCATATCTGTTTTGTCGTGCAGACCGACGGTCCAAAATTGGGTATCGCTGCGGTACTCTTCCCGGAAATCAGGGAGAACGTAGACCAATTGCGTGCGCTTCAAGGTCCCTTTCGCCAGTAGGACTTCAATATTATGTTTACGAGTGTAAGGCCCTGGTGGTAGTGTTCCCCCTCGAAAAGTTTGTTCGACGTCGATCACCGGGAACTTTGTCTTGAAACGGACAACCAAGCCGTAAGTGGGGTACTCGCCGGCCCAGGAACACGGGACGAATTGTCCAGCGGGCCATGGCATTTCTGCGTTTCGCTTTGCCATTTGGCATATTAGGGGAACTGACAACGCAGTAGAAGAAGCACTGAGTCGACTGTTCGAGCAGAGGTGCAGTCACCACAATAAGGAACAGAGAATAAGGGAACCAGCTTGGGATGCTGAGGAACTAACCATGGTCCATAAGTTATTTCGTAATTTGGAGCACCATCAAGACCAAGACCCTGCTCTGTCTAAGGCTGAACAAGATTTATTAAGCGCCAAATCATTGCCGAATATAACATGCAAAAGGTAATATTCTGTTATTAGAGCAAGCAGGATAAGCAGACCAAGATTTGTGTTACGGAAGACTTGGTTGCCGCAATTTTCCATGGCTTTCATAAGTCTGTGATTGGAGGGCATTTAGCAATCTGTCGGATCCTTGGCCGGGTTAGGAAATTTCTTAGTTGACCTTGCTTGTATCAAGATATATAGCATTTGGTGGGACAGTGCCATGAATGTAAAATTGCTAAACCCAGTTCCAATATACAATGAAGGCTTTCACGACCAGATGGTACTGTTGTTGATAATTCTTCAGGGTTATATGGCCGTGGTCCATGGAATTCTTCTATTCCTAACGTTTAGTCCAATACTACATTGGACATCCTCAGAGGAATGGCTGGTCCTGCTGAGTGCGATCACTCCTACGCATGTACCAGTGGAAGAGATTATTGTGAATGTGGAAGCAGGGATTCGAACTCTCCCTAAGGCAACTGCTAATAAAATTCGTTCTGAAATCACAAGGGTCATATTCCATATTAAGCCATTGGAGAGCAATTTAACTAGGGAGGAGGGAAAGGCCCTCAGGGATTTAACTGCGGATGAAGGGATAGTTGTTCTTCCATCTGATAAAGGCAATGCCACTGTGGTGATGAACAAAGAGGACTACAGATGTAAGATTTTGGATCCATTAGTGGCGGGACATTACAATAAACTTAGAAGAGACCCGACGGCTGTTATTTTGAGGAAAACTAATACGTTGATAAAGTCTTCTGCTTCCATTGCACACAAGGATAAAAACGTTTTGCTAAAGAGTGAAGCTAAGAGTCCCAGACTTTATGGTTTACCTAAAGTTCACAACATAAATCTCCCTCTGAGACCCATTGTTAGTGCGATTGATTCCCCTACTTATCAAATATCTAGGTATCTAGGTATTCTTCTACAACCATACATTGGTAAGACTGATTCTTATGTGAGGGATTCACGTCATTTTATTAGGAAATTGAAGCTCTAACCTTAGCTCCTGAAGACATTCTGGTCAGCTTTGATATTGTATCTCTGTTTACTATGATTCCGGTCAATGAAATTATGGTTCACATAACGGAAGTTTTCCCTGAAGATTTGACCACTCTGTTTAGACACTGTCTCACATCTAGCCAGTTTAAGTGAGATGAGGAGTTTTATGAGCAAGTGGATGGTGTTGCCATGGGTAACCCATTGAGCCCTGCGATTGCCAATTTTTACATGAAGAATTAGCGTAGAATAAAGCAAATAAGAAACCATGTTGTTGGTATCGTTATGTAGAAGACACATTCGTGGTTTCGACACACGGTAAAAAAGCTTTAGAAGAATTTTTTCATTATCTTAATAGCATAAACCCTAAAATTCAGTTTACCATTGAAGTGGAAAAAGACCAGGCTATTTCGTTTCTCGATGTGTTAGCCACGAGACAGACCGATGGCAGTCTAAAACATAAAGTGTTTCGGAACAGCACACATACTGATAGATACTTATATAAGAACTTCAATCATCACCGACAACAAAAAAGATGTGTAATCAAACGTTTAGTGGACAGAGCAAAACGGATTTGTACGCCGGAACATCTGGATACGGAACTGAATCATCTGAAACAGGCCTTCGAAAAGAATGGGTATTCAAACAAAGAAATTAGTAGAGTTTTAAGATCAAATTACAGCAGGCCAAAGGACAAGCATGGTACACAGCAATGGAAGAATACGGTGTCTTTACCTTTCATTAGTAAGGTTACAGATCAATTCGGCAAAATTTTGCTGAAACATAAAGTGAAACCGGTATTCAAACCTACCAGCAAAAGAGGACAAGTACTTCGTTCTGTTAAAGATAGAAGGCCACCATTATCATCTAGCGGTGTGGATGAAATTCCGTGTACTTGTGCAAGGTCTACATTGGTACTACGAAAAGAAGTGTGAATACAAGGGTAAAGGAGCATAAAAGTCTATGCCGACTGGGAAAATAGATAAATCGGCCGTTGCGGAACATGCACTTCAGTCAGGTGACCATGTAGTTAAGTTTTCTGAAACTACAGTTTTAAGTGCTACCTCGAACTATTATCCACGACTGTATAGGGAGGCTATTGAAATTTATAAACATGAAGATAATTTTAATAGAAAAGAAGAGGCCTTGAAATTAAGCGAGATATCGACAGTAGCGTTACAGAATCGATAAGTGATTTTTATCTATGACGGACTATTATGGATAGTTATATTTTATCCTTGACTGGTTTTCTCTCTGCTACTATGTGCAAGATAGACCACGCCCACTTTCCTCGGTATTTAGGCCGCTTTCCGACGCCCGACACGTCAGTCGGCAGGACTCAGCAGGACCAGCCATACCTCTGAGTATGTCCAACGTAGTATTGGACGAAACGTTAGGAACAGAAGAATACCATGGACCACGGCCATATAACCCGCAAGAATTATCAACACCAGTTCCAATACTTGCAGGGGATTTTTGAAATCGTCAAGTGATCACTTTCTCATGAATACGCTCTTAGTTGATTACGTCCGCTCCTCCCATGTAATAGTGACAGCAACCGGTACATTCTGTTCATGTGTTGATGCCTGCTCAGATTTGCTTGGTTTGTACCAAGAAGTAGGGTGACTGTTGGGTGAACTGTTCTTCACTTGTCATCGATGTTTTTCATAAATGTCACTCCCTGTACCATTACCGTGCAATGTTCCTGTCTTCTTTTCTACAACTGGTTACAGATTCTGCTTCGACAACGCACGATCTCATTCGACGACTATACCATACTGACCGAAAGCATGATTTGTTGAAGGAGTGAACTACAATCTGCAGGCAGCCATTATTATTTACCATTCTCATTCACTCCACAAGTGGGTTCCTTATGTACCATGGTTTAATTTGGCGGTCTACCATGAAGTCCTTAAAAGCACCCACTTCCTTGATGTTTGCGCATGGTCTCAACTTTCCTTGGCCAATCTGTGGTCAGTTAATGCCCTGCTCCCTCAGAAATGGACACGTGGCCTAATTTAAGAGAACTGGAAACAAGTGTGACGAAATATTAGTATCACACACTAGAGGCAGGTGCGCCGTTACAGTCAGGGGCAAAGCGAGTTAAAGGTGCCTGTGGGTGATAAGGTTTCATCTAAAACCTTTCTGCCGGGCGTGAAGATATGGCCCCAATTTCTCATACATTGGCACTGTGCTTTGCAGCACCTTGTGAGGTAATCCAGGTTCTTAAGGCGGTCACCCAAATGGTTCGTAACATTGATACTGGGAAGTTTTCTAGAGTACATATCTCCAAGGTCAAAGGATGGACGTAAATTCTCCGTCCTCGTTTGACATAAATTAGCGGACGGGAGTTGTGGAGATTTTGATGGGGAATAATGAGCTGTGGCGCTTGATTCGATATATCACTAGTGGGCAGGCTCCCGATCCTTGCATGGCAAATTGTGTGGCTGATGGTATGAAGCAAGTCCCACAGATGAGGCGAGTGGTATGTCGGCATCGAGTGAGTCCACAGAATGAGGAAGCGGAGCTGCGCTATGGAGCGCAGCAGCAGTTGCGAACTTAGAGATGGTGCCGCGAGTGGCGTGTGTGGAGTCAAGCAGAGGGACTGTGTTGTGCCCTGGTCGGTGAGGTTGCCTGCCTGTGTGGTGTTTGGACGCCGATCTCACTACTGGGAGGAGCGAAGACCTTCAGCTGCTGATTTTCATCCAGAACCTCTCGGTGACCTATGTGACCAATTCCAGTTTCTGAATGTGGTAAGACACTTCGCCTGATAACGGCATGTTTACATGTAAAGGACAACGCCATGCTCTGCTTGAAAGTTTTAGTGAAACTTATGGACAAGAGTTCCAGCATTTGTTGAGGCGTAATTAGGCTCCACTTAAGACAGCTAATGTTCTGAAGGAGTGTAATATGTGATAGTCAAAATGTTACAGAGTTGTGGCTGTTAGACAGATCGCTTTGCTCTTATTAGCCCAATATTTTACCTTGAGTTTGGTGGCTATTATTAATGTTTCAGCAATAATATTCATTGCCTGGCTTTTGGTGGAGTCCCCAGTTTGTTGTAGCTTCAATTCAAAGCAATTGCTAATGTGAACAGGCAGTTTTTGTACAGAGTAATGTAGGAACTTTACTCTCACTTCCCTTAGGTGGAATTGGTTTGTTCCCTCTTTGTAATTTTTCATCCTTGTATGCAACAATATGTTCATTTAGAGTTTTAGTGTGCCGTAGTTGAGTCCATCTGGGGGCCTGGTGATCTGGGTAGTTGACAGGCGGCAGTTTAGGGCAGATCTCCGCTGCCATGGCCGGTCACGGATCTGATGCTGCTCCCTTAGTGACAGTGAGGTGCTGGTGTTAGAAAATGCCGAGCCATCTCATTTCGGCCTGATGGCAGTTGGAGGTAAGAAGTGTGAAACAGTAAAAAGTTTACTGTATGTACCTTACTCTCTTATACACATATGGCTTTACTCAGACGACCGCCAACGTTTAAATTCGGACCTTATTTCGCACTGATGTCTTGGTGTTTAATGAATCATTTGTTGAGCGTCTTGGCGCGTTTCGTCTTCAATATCTTACACTTCGTGAACACAAGGGCGCATGTTTCTTAATTACAATTGTTAATGGGAAGGTTATTAACATAGTCTAGTAAGAGCCAGGCGCGTATTTTTCAAAAATTGCAAATATTGTTCAAATTGTTTTTAAAAGATAAATTGTTATAGACAGGTGGTTTAGTGAGCGCTAGGCGGATATTTTCTTAAGCCTAAAATTCATTTATATTCTTACGAACATCAGCATTTTGGAGTACTGTGAAGAATATTAACTACAAACGGTTTACTGTGTACTAAATACTTCACTGGTGTATTTCATGCAGGAAGTAATTTGCTGCATTGGTCCACATATTCACTGGTTAAACTTTTACAAATGAATTATCGTCCAAACTGTGAATGATATTGCCGTTTCTGCTCTAACCATCCCACTCCATAGCCTTGTATTCTGAACTGTCCCTATGACCGCCCCCCCCCCCCCCTCGTCGTCACCACACACAGGGCACACCAGTCTTTGGTCAGTTCTTGTTTGGCTACCATGGGGCCTCAGCCTTCTGTGTTGCATGTCCATGCTCCTGCTATCCTTTTTCCGCATCTTTGGAGAACCTGTCTGCGATATTTTTTGGAACGTGTTCTGAATTTTCAGTAGCCTGACATCGGAACAGGCCCCACAATTTTTTTTCTTTGTTTCCACTTCGTACTCAATCTCCTATTATTCATCCGCTTCAACGCCTGAGGTTCCTCTTTATTTGTTTCTCCTCCCTCCCTGGGTGCTCCTGAAAGCTAGTCCATGCTTCTGCCACGTGACAGGTGACTGGGTAACGCGTAATTCCCAGCCCTGGGTAGACACTTAGGGTCCGCATGTACTCCCTGGTACAGGACCGTCCCAGAGAGAGGTGACTGACTGCCTGAGCTATTACGAGGGTCACTCTATTTTTTTATAAATCCATCTTTTATTCTACATGTGTGACAGTTTTACAGTGTGTAGATACATCCTTCCGGCACTGTGATGCGTCTGTCAGCAGTCACCATTCCGTAAACTCTCTGCACATTGTCTCGAGTGTGTGCAGTACGAGACGTGCCGCTGCAAGGACAATCCTTAATATCGCCGTGCCCTCTTTCATGACATAACCTGTTTGCCCAATGACTAACTGTACTGCGATCGACAGCAGCATCTCTATACACCTTTTTCAACCTCTTGTGGATGTTTCCCACTGTCTCGTTTTCGCAGCACAAGAATTCTGTGACAGCATGTTGCTTCTGACGAACATCAAGTGTAGCAGCCATCTTGAAGACATGCTGTGACGACACCACTCACGGGAACAGGATGAACTAAGTCTGAAAACAAGCAGGAAGGATGTATCTACACACTGTAAGACATTCACACATGCAAAATGAAAACTGTATTCTTAGAAAAATAGTGTGCATTTCTTTTGGAGTGACCCTCGTACCTTCACAAATTTCCAACTGGCCCCTCTGTCAGGAGCTTGGGAGGTGTGACATGAGATGTGAACGATCACCTGAAGTGGGCATGCCACCCCTCTGAGGGGGGGGGGGGGGGCAGTTGGAAGCAGGACGCCATTGCATTTGAGACGCTGGCAAGCACGGAGGATTTGTTCACAATGAGCCAGTCACGATCTCAGTCTATATCTACTAAATGCAGGTGGAATGAAGATAAGCATTCCCAGACTCTCTCAGCTTCACTTCAGGTCCTTATGGTGTCACATACCGAAGAAGGTCATTCCTTTTCTACAGTTAATCCATTTAATATTCAGAGAGGTGCTGATGCCGTTAGTTGCCCTGTGAGATCCTGCTCTCGTTTATGTAATGGCAATTCGCTTAGGAAGACTAATTGTGTTACTCAAGCCCAAAGACTAGTGGCAGCTTCGCTTCTCCATGACTCACCTGTTCATGTTGAGGCCCATCGAAAGCTGAATTTTTCGCGTGTTGTTATTTGCAATCAGTTGCTCGATGATCTGACCATCGTCAATGAGGTCCATTAGGTAATGTAAAATGTTGATGCAACCTTAGTGGCTAAATGCACTCTTTTTCTCACGTTTAACAGGATAGTGCTCCCATCAATGATCAGAGCAGGCTATGAAGTCATCAAAGACCAACTGCACATTCCAATTCCGATGCGGTACTACCAGTGTCAACCTTACAACCACACTCGAAGGTCCTGTCGAAACAGAACAAAATGTGTTACTTGTGTTAGGGATGCTCATGAGGGCGATCGCCCACCTCCTTCATCCCACTATATCAACTGCAATGGCAACCATGCAGCATTATCCCGAGAATGTCACATGTGTCTCGATGAAGGGACCGCCTGGGAGATCTGGATAAAGAAAAAGTCCTTATGCTGTCTCTCCCAAGCTGTTGGTTACTAGAAAACCCTGCGTTTTACAATCAGGCACTTACACTACTGTTCTTGCTACACCTCGCTCCACGAAAGACACAGCCACGCTGGCTTGAGACCTCAAATTCTGCACCAGAGTTGTAAAATCGCCCAGTGTAACGGTAGCATCCCCATCTCCTTCTCCTCCAGCTGTGCAACAAGCAACTATACCTTCACCTTTTGGGGCGAATTCACTGCTACACAATCGAGAGCCTCGAAAGGACAGAAGGAACTCTCCCATGAACACTTTTTACATCCCTCTGGCCAACAAACATGCGAGTAGTCCTCCGCCAACCGCAAAGGCCCCCAGAAATCTTACAAAGGCAAATGGTCTCTTTTGCCGAATCGTCTATCCTCTACAACGGTGTCGATGGTGCGCACCGCCAACCGCTTTACCGCCCTGAAACCCGCAGGCCAACCCAGTTAGGATGCTGATGTCTTTGTAGATCTCATGGAACAGGATCCTCCAGCCCCTGAACCATGTAGCATTGAGTCTTGGAAGGCTGGCACTCGGTGACTGCCGAGGTGACAAACCTTCATTTGTTTCCCTCCTCCGCTTTCCCTGTCGCGACTCTTCCCCAATGGAATGTTCACAGCATTAGATCCAACAGGAAGGAATTACGGCTGCTCTTGAAATCACGGGGTCCACTTCCTTTCTGCCTCCAGATAACTAAATTGCGTCCTTGCAACTCCTTTGACCTCTCGCATTCTTTTCCAGTCGTCTTACACCTTCCCCCCAAGGACGGCATTCTGTCTCATAGGGAAGTCATGCTGCTCATCCAGGATTACAATTATAGTCAAACCATCTCAATGAACACCCAGTTGCATGCTGTTGCAGCCCACATTTTCCTTCCTCATTTAAACTTTTCTCTTTGTAATGTCTACATCCCTCCATCGTCAGGTGTTGAGCCATGCCGGTCTTGCAGCTATCGATATCCGTTCAGAGATGCTGACTTTTCGGCGCTTGTGTCTCGGCCGCGAGGTGGCGCGGCGGTGACTGGATCGGCGGCCGACCGGGAGAGGTTCTTTTGAGGTGGGGAGAAGGCGGTGCGACTGCCCGTGGAAGGGAGGTAACCCGGTCGGTGAAGTGGTGTTTTGAAAAGTCATTGTACAGGCGACAGTTGTAACGGTTGTGTCTTGCGATGGTCTACACAGCCAAGCAGTTGGTGGCCGTTAAGCGATTACATTTTATTGGAAGACTGTACTGGCGACCTACTTCTCTGACGATTATTTCGCTGGCGTGATAAGGTGACATCATTCTGTTTATGTCTTTCACTGGCCACGCACTTTTCACCTTCCGTATTGCAAGTGCTCAGTTATGAAATTCTGTTGGTAATCCATGTTGTGGTCGGGCACTACGCAATTTGTTGGACAATTCTAATCGAACTGTTGTTGCTCGGTGTCTAGTGACGTCGGTATTCTCCCTTAATAGCCGGGCCGTGGGGCTTATTGTGTATAATGTTTTAAAACTGAGTGTTTAGTTTGTTCCAGACACTATTGTAGATCTTGAACTGTAGGATGTACCAAAGTACGCTAACTCCGTGAGATACTTGTGCGGAGGTTTGAATGTCAGTACCAACCAAGGGCTCGATTTACGTGAGGATATAATATCATTTGGTGTTTTTTTGGGGCATCACGTGTGCAAGTGATCTCAATCGGTTAATTGAAATATCTCATCCGGAGTCCTCTTTAATTATTACTTGTAAGCTATATTTAGCAGTCGCAATTTCTTTTAATTCTTGCGATACTGCTACCATGTCCTTTTATTTAAAGTTGTTTTAAGTGACTGATTTTGGTGTTATTCACATAGCACTGTAACCGACATTTGGTTGTAGCATGTAGTTGCTGCATCAGCACACGCGATTCCTTGGACTATAATTGTTGACAATGTGTTCTACACCTGTGCCTAGGTGGTTGGTCTGAGCCACCCCTCCCAGGTGCACACAATGAGATCCGTCTGAGTTAACCGTTTGGGGGGGGGGGGGGAGGGTCACGCGTAAAGTGAATTCGGACGCACCCACTGTGCTTCGCGCCCTCCGTCGGGCCGACAAATCGGGCCCGAGCGGCACAACCAGGTGTGGCCCGCGTTAGCCGCTCCGACGGACGTTCATATCCGCACTTGGTCGATGCCGAGAGCTGGGAAATATTTGTTAGAGAAGTGTCTGATGTATATTATTTCCTGTCTAGTTGGGAGCCCGTATGTAATGTTACTGTTTGTTTTAAACGATTATATTTCTGGATGGATTCAAAAATGTCTGTAAGTGAATTTACGATAGCCCTTTGGGAGTGCAGTATTTTCTATTTTCTATAAAAAGGGTATTACATTTCTCATTTGAAATGTTGTTATACATTCATTGGTAACTAAAGCCAAGTGATAAGCTTCATGTATAAATGATCTCTCACTGGGAGTTTAATATTATAAATGTTATTTCTTCACTATTTTTAATATAAAACATAGTTACCCTTTCTTTTATAAACGAATATGTCTGGTAAAGCTTTTAAATCTGTCTCTAAGTGAACTTACGGTAGCCCTTTGGGCGTTCAGTGTATCCTATTTTTTGTAAAAGGATATTATCTTTCTGATTTGAAAATTTGTTACACTTTCTTTGGTATTTAAAGCCAACTTAGGAGTTTCATGTACAAATGTTCTCCCACTTGAAGTTTATGACAACTGTTATTTGTGTAGATTGACTTCCATAAATACTGTGAACAATAAATGTTGAATCTCCCCTGCCCTAAGGTCCACTCCTTCCACTTAGTCGTTTGGGTGTTTTATGATACGCCGAGGTAATACCGGTATAAGGTGTCACCGGGGAAGACTTCCTCCAGCTTATTGGTCAGCTGCCTCACCCATTGTGCCTGTCGTCTCGAGTGGTCTGTTCTCTTTGACATGTACTCGAGCGATCATTTACCGTGTGTTATCCATTTACTCCTCCTACCCCAACAATGTGTAAACCCAACTGGCAGCTTTCTAAGGCTAAATAGGGGCTTTACTCCTCCCTGCCGATCTTCGCCGAGCAATATTTTCCCAATTCTCATGAACAGGTACAATACCTTACACACGTTATCCTGACCGCCACAGAATGCTCTATTCCTCGCACTTTATCTTTACCTCTCCGTGTCCCGGTCCCTTGGTGGACTGAGGAGTGTCACGACGCCATTTGCGCGCGAAGACGTGCTCTCTGCTTTTCTAACCCTCATCCTACAATGGAGAAATGCATCCATTATAAGCAGTTGCGTGCGCAGTGTCATTCTATACTTAGGGACAGCAAAGAAGATAGTCGTATTTCATTTACTAGATCTTTTGGCAGTTCCACTCCCTCTTCTGTCGTGTGGGCCAACCTCCGGCGGCTCTCTGGGACCAAGACCCATTCCCCAATTTCCGGCCTGACCGTAACGGAATTCACTGTGGACCGCATTGCTCTCTGTAACACCCTACACCTCTATTTTTCGGAGATTTCGAGCTCTACCCATTATCGCCCTGCCTTTCTCCATCTGAAACGAGTGGAGGAGGCCCGGGTGATACCCATTTCTTCTCAGAATCGTGAACACTACCATGCTGCCTTTACTACGAAGAAGCTAAACCACCGCAATATTCTGCCTCGGGGTTGGACGATGTTCTCATTCAGATGTTGCAGCACCTTTCTCTTGTGGGCAAGCACTTTCTCCTTCATACATAAAGTCGTATTTGAGCAGATTGCACGTTTCCCAGACACTGTCTTACCAATATCTAATTCCTGTAAGGACAAACACCTTCCTCATACTTACCCGCCCCATTTCTCTCACCAGGTGTGTTTGCAAGGTGACGGAACATGTGATTTATGCCCAGCTGTTATGGTTTCTCGTATCTCGCAGTTTATTAACCACTGCCCAGTGTGGATTCCGAGCGAGTCATTCTGCATTCGACAATCTCGTCACTCTGTCAGTCTATTTCATTTCCGGTTTTCTGCTGAAACACCAGACTGTGGCTGTGTTATTTGATGTGGAGAAAGCCTACGAGACCTGCTGGACGACTGGTATCCTGTGTACTCTATACACTTGGGGTTTCCGACGTTGCCTGTCCTATCTCCGTCAGGAATTTTTAAAAGACGGAGATTTCAAGGTCCGGGTGGATTCTGCCTTGTTGGACACCTTCATGCAGAAAAATTGGGTGCATCAAGGTTCTGTCCTAAGCGTCGTCCCCTTTGCTGTAGCCATTAAACCGTTTTGAATTGTCTCCCACCGGACATCTCTTTCTCCCTTTACGTCGTCGATTTTGCTATCTGTTGCATTTCTCCACGGACCTGTCGTCTTGAGCGTCGTCTTTAGCGATGTCTTTACTCGTGGAGTATCGACTACGGTTTTCGCTTTTCTACTGACAAAACAGTTTGTATGAATTTCTGGCGGCGAAATGGGTTTCTTCCAGGGTGTTTTCACCTTGGGCCCATTACCCATACGTTCGATGAAATTACGAAATTCCTGTGACTCATTCGTGATATAAAACGTCCTTGGTCCTCCCATGTATCTGATCCGACCGCCCACTGCACCCGCTCTGCAGTGTCCTACATGTCGTAAGCGGTACTTCCTAGGGAGCGTATGGGACCACTAAACTCCATTTGTACCGATCCATAGTCCGTTCGAAACTAGACTATAGGTGTTTCGTCTATGCATCTGCACGTCTTTCCATCTTACACCTTCTGATTACACTCCACAATCGTGGAATCCGTTTGGCCTTTTACACTACCTTGGTTGAGAGTCTCTATGCTGAAGCTGCTAAACTACCTCTCTCCTACCGCCGTGACTTCTCCTCTGCAGATACGCATGCCGTTTGTGTGCCGTGCGTGGCCACCCATCCTGTGTCTCCTCCTTCGATGACACCTTTGACTGCCAGTATGCAGCACGTCCCTCCTCTCTGCTACCTCCTGGAGTTCGCTCTCGGCTATTGCTCCAGCAGCTCAGGAAGACGCTACTTGCCACTTTCCCGATTGGTGTGAACCCTTCACCACATTGCCTACGTACGGCAGCCCGTGTTCACCTTGGACTTAATTCACTTCGTAAGGAAACTACTCAAGGTTCGATCTATCGCTGTAAGTTTCTCAGAACTCACAGATAGCACATTTGTATACACTGATGACTCTCGTACCGGCCATGGTGTCGGGCGTGCCTCTATCAGTGGCACCGACGATTTTCGGTATCGGCTTCCGGAACACTACTCACTATTTACAGCAGGACTCTTCGCCCTGTATCACGCCACACAGTACAACAGGCGACACAGACTTTTCAGTTGTGTCATCTGCTCTGACTCTCTGTACCCTTCAGAGCTTCTAACTGCCGTCCACCGTCCACCCTTCAGTGCAACCGGTCCTAGAAAGCTTCCACTTGCTCCCTCTTGAGGGAACCATCGTGACGTTTATGTGGGTTCTTGGTACGTCGGTCTGACGGGAAATGAGGCCGCTGACGCTGCTGCCAAGCCTGCAGTCCCCCTACCCCGCGCCGCTAGCTCTTCCATTCCTTCCCATGAACTCCGCGTTGCCATCTGTCAGCAGTTGGTGTCACTTTGGCACCACTACAAGTCTTTCCTTCATGGCAACAAGCTCTGGGGAATAAAAATATCCTAACGGGCTTGGCCGACGTCCTCTCGGCCCTCTCGCCGTGATGAGATCGTTTTAGCCAGATTCCGTATTGAAGACTGTCGTTTTAGCCATCGCCATTGGTTAAGTGGTGATCCCCCACTGCTTTGTGCTCGTTGTCATCAGCCATTGACAGTTCGCCATTTCCTGACAGAATGCCCCCTTTTTAAACCACTTTCGTTCTAATGTATGTATGCCGCCTGAATTATCGGCCGTTCAACCGAGCGACGCGCGAGCTGCCACATGCGTATTACTTTCTATCCGTCGCAGCAGTATGGCGAAGCACATTTAATCTTTAGTTCGGAACCTCCACTGTCTCTACTGAGCATTTTATGGACCTTTCTCCTTCTTCTTAACGTTCTTTCCTCCAATCGATTGAGCTTAACGTGTAGTAATTTTCAAGTCATTTTTCGTATATGTGTACTAAGGTTCTGACATGGTCGCGTATGACCTTGGTTGTTTTTTCGCCCTAAAATAAAGCAAAAGAAACCTATGACCGTTCTTTCATTTAGCAATTGTGAAGCATTGCCGGGTTCACTAGGGCATTATATATGTAATCATTTCTGTACGTCATTCTCGTATTCACAGTGCTAGATCAGCACACGGAGACCAAGATTGGAACAAATTCTTTTCAACCAACATTGAATAACTGTTAAATTCGTGGTTTTTTGATTTAATCCTTACACAACTTCTAATGTTACTGACTCTATTGCTCATTAAGTACTGACACATTAATTGATAAACATGCGTATGCACTTCTGTTCTCCGCTGTTAGTCGAGTCTGTTGAGTAAACTGTAAGTGGAATGTTACATTCACATTTGGCGAAGTGCAATTACGCCGCTTATTGCTAAACTATTGTATTTCTGTTCTTTTGTGGTAACATACGTATATCAGCAGATAAATTACTATCTATCAGGGCTGACATATTAACATGTTGGGCTGACTTCATGAAACCAGGTTTTTAGATAGTACTGAAGTGATAAGTATGTACTGGGATATTTTTATCGTTTCTATTTGTGGTTAATTGGGAGAGGCAAATGTTCGTGTGCTTCCCTGCAAAAGGAACTTGTAGCTCCGTTGAGTGGTCAACTGTGAGTTGCTAGGCCACTAGTCCCCGTAGAGAAATCCTTCGTCAGGTTCGTGGCATTTACGATGGTTTTGAATGTTATTAGGAGTGTGATATTTCGATCTTGTGGAATCGGTACTAACTTAGTTATACATTAAACAAGCATTTGTGATCAATAATTTTTGAAACTGAACACTGTATTTAACGTTGGGGTTCGCTGTGTGGATATCTGTATTGAAGTTCTGCAGGCAAAATCCTTCTCTTCTGCTAATTTTATGAACTATTACTGTGGATCGAACGTATATAATTGTACGGAACCTTAGTCTAAAACTTTCGACGATTATTGACTGTAGATATGTTTTTCCCCGTTGGTGGCTATAGTATCTGTAATGAAACTTATTACTGGGTTGCTGTGGGCTGTTGTAATAGGCAGTTTAATTAGAATGGAATACTATGAGTAGCTTTGATTGCCAATTTCATCGTTGTAATTTGCAGTGATGACAAGTCGTAGCTAGAATAATGGAGCAGTCCCCATCCTTCAATCCTCCCGCCTTCCCAGCACCCTCCCATCTCGATTATGCTAACTTTAATTTTGACAAAGTGGAGTTTATAATCATCTTCATATTTCTTAAGAATATTAAATACTTTGCAATCCATTGATCTGATGACTTGATTCATTTGCTTGGAGAAAGTGTATACTGGACTTTGTAAACGTTGTCGCATGAGCAACTTAAAGCTACAAAGCTGAACTGTTTCAGATTTCTAATACCGATTGTCTACTACTTGTGTTCAATATTAACGCCTTGGTGAATTATCACGCTGCGCTTTAGTGCGCACTTGCACTGAAACTAATGCTATGTTGTGGGACGTTCGGTTGGATTCAGCTCAATGTACTTTATGTTACTTCAGTCCCCAAGTTATCCCTCATTAGAACTTTGTTTGCAAAATTTCTGCATTCTACAGGGGATGACATTCCCATGTTACAACAGACTGCACAGGACTACAAGGAAGTGTTACAACCAAACAGGTTAATAGCACTTGAGGACGACAATCTTAAGCAATATAACAGTCATAGACCAGTAGATAAGAAATGAAAGGCCAAGAAGATAGAATCTATGCAAGAAGAGAACAATCTGAGTTACATCATAGGCTAGAAACTGCTCTAGAAATAATGTTTGAGGGAACAG
The DNA here is from genome assembly GCF_021461395.2 of Schistocerca americana. Lineage (NCBI taxonomy): Eukaryota > Metazoa > Arthropoda > Insecta > Orthoptera > Acrididae > Schistocerca > Schistocerca americana. The sequence goes on from NC_060122.1 coordinate 50,409,287, forward strand.
AAACGGCTGATGAAGTTGTTACTGTTGTAGCCCAACTGGCTACTTGCTGTAAGCAGAGCTTGGATAGCCCAGTAATCTGGACTCCAGTGTTTGTGACTGAGCTCACAGTGTGTTGGGAGCACCTGGCGACCACAAGGCACATGTCAAACCAGTGTTGAGAGATGAATCTACGGTAAGATTATTTTCAGTATATAGACAACATGTTTATGTCACGTCTTTGTATGAAGCATTTGCATAACGATTGGAATTCACGATACCCAATATTTTATGGCGCTATACGGTAAGTCCGTTTATTTGGATAAAAGCGTGTGGGTCCTGAATGTGGCAAAATGATTCGCCAAGACCAGTTGCTTTCAGAATAAAATAAAATATCTTACAGTATACGGGTGTTGGTGAAGTTTATTGACACTGAAATGTCACTGGTGTTGTTGAAAGTGGATTATTAATAAATTAGGAGCCAGCAGTCCAAAGTTCAGTGAGGAGATGCGACTCCCCACCTACAGCGGTTTCGTGCATGCTGTCCCAACAAGGAGTAAAGTTTCAAAACCGAAATTTTATTCCTGCAAACTAACATGAATCTGTTTCTGTTACGAGATGACCATCTCCGATGACGTCAATGTCAATGGCAAGTTAAACACTAAGTGTTAGAACCTTTAGAACTTACGCATGACCAAGTGAAGACCTCAGTGTGTGGTAGTGTGGAGGTACCATATTTCCTGATATTCAGGTATGCAGTGTAAAATATGTAGTGTTCCTGCTTATGTGTTAGTTAAGTTTCTTTGATTAATATTACCACAAATTTAATATTTTTTCTGGTATTCCTGGCGCCAGTGGATTTGGAAGACTTGGACTCGGCTGTTGCACAATATAATTATTGTTATTATAGTGGCAACTTGTAATGAGGGATTTAGTATTCTTGAGGAGTACTACGGATGAGAGTGTACAATGATGTTAATTATGAGGACGAGTGAGACAGTGTGCAGCGCTGGAAAGATCACGATGACATTAGAGATGTAGTTACCATATGTAATACTCATATACATATTTTTTCTTACATTTCGTTTATACTGTTGTGACTTGGCAAGACAGCGAAGCCACTAGGTGATGAAGCCGAAAGGCACGCGTTTAAGCTCACGCAGGCTGGCGTGAGGTCTGGAACAGTTAAAGGATTTGAGTCTAGCAAATAAAGTACGTAGCTGTTGGAATACTTAACTATCGTCTCGGCAAATGAGAGCGTAATTTGTCAATGAACCATCGCTAGCAAAGTCGGCTGTACAACTGGGGCGAGTGCTAGGAAGTCTCTCTAGACCTGCCTCGTGGCGGCGCTCGGTCTGCAATCACCAACAGTGGCGACACGCGGGTCCGACGTATACTAATGGACCGCGGCCGATTTAAAGGCTACCACCTAGCAAGTGTGGTGTCTGGCGGTGACACCACATATACACTAATGAGGTAATTTTCTACATACATTGCGCAGTTTCTTCTTGGAGTGTCAGGTCTGATTTGATGAATGATAAGTCACATCATATGATTTTTGTGAATATTTTGATGTACTGGTATAAGAATTATGTGAATAATGTATGTTCTAATGAGATGATGCAGAGAAACAACTTTTGTTTTTTGTGAAGCTGACACAGTGACACTTGTTTATGAGCGCATTTTTTCTATTAGTGAGCAGCTCCAGTACATGCTGAGAATCATATGTAAGAGGATTTAGGCAAGTTATGTTTAGCCTTTATCGGATGTTTTATTTAATGATGTTTTCTTTGAATGAGTGACATTCTTCTTTGATAGAATCCAATCCATTTGCAAGTCGAGTATGCACGATCTGACATGTTGTGGATCGTATATTTTCAAAAGTTTCAATTAGAGCTGTGTGATTACACAGTTTTCTGCTTGAAGAGATGCTGCAGTCCTAGTAGGCTGGAAAGTGAGTTTTGATTTGCAGTGGTTGTCTTGGTCTGTGAGATTAGTGTATGATGTAAAAAATGCCTCGTTTGGTCGATACGCTCTGAGGATGAAAGTGAATGTAATGTGTAGTGAGTTTATCATCTTAGCGCCCAGCGGCTCATTCTGACTGTGTGCATGATGAGTGTAGCAAGGTCAAGGTCACTCCTGCCAAGGCAGTGCACATTTTGACATTCATTTTCTGTGCTGTTTCCTGCTCGAGTTCTGTCCTATGTTTAAATGTCTGTAGCTCTATTACAATCACTGTCTTGGTGTGAGAGTTGTTTAATAAGGTTGGACATCTACGAGAAAATTTGTACGTCACATGATACAAAAGTAGAATGGTTCATTCGGTTGCGTGAGACACATTGGGTTGTATCAAGGGAAGTAATAACTCTGATTACGGTCTCGATATGGACGTCGTTTCCCTGATGCTTGACTATGTTTTACGATGGTTTCTGCAGGCTGTCGTGGCGTATCAGACTCTGATGGTCCCATTTCTCTATGCAACAAAGCGAGTAGTAGTCATCTTTATGTCCGAGATTAACACTAGTATAATTTTAGTAGCGGTAGCTTTTTCGAGCTGCAGTAACTCATAATTACCGTGCGATAGAAGACAGCGACGAAACACCGTTTACATTCACCTAGGACAGATAGTGTTTGTGGCACTCTTGTGTTGCCACGTCCTCTTGTTGGTTCCTGTAGCTCCGTGTCGTATTGCCACCGCTTTGTCGAACTTCCGCCTTCTTTTGAGAAACATAGCCTCTCTTGCAACATTCTGTGCCCATTAAGAACATTCCAGTTGTTGCTCCAGACCTTTTTTCTCTTTCACTTAAATGCAGTGACTTTTTACGCCTCAATAATTACAAATTCGTGCAATTTACATCTTGATCTAAGTAAATCATTTTTCTTGCTATTAATAATTACCCCTTGCGTGAAAGTTAAACGTAGTGAAGAAAATATTGCAGTTTTGTCTCCTTCAGCTTCCACCGTTGGGAGGATATATAGACTTGAATACGTCCATCCTCGTACCCCTTGGTTGTATTGTGCAATAGTAAGCAAGGAAAAATTTTCAAGCAGAGAGGTCTCATCATTCACAATACTACAGAGTTTTAATAGCTATCTATGGTTAAGGTAAAAGTTAATTTAATAGGCATGAATTTTACAAGCTCGTATTCATAGCAACACAGTTACCGATCTTAGTGTAGAACAGTCCATATTCATCAACACTGCTGTAATAATTATAGCACACTGTTTTCTTTTTGAGAACGCTTCCCAGAAAGTTAACAAAACCACGGTATAAGTTGTAATGAAAGACAATGAGGCCACCAACATCCTCATATCCAAAGGAACGACACCGTAAAGTCGGTGAGTGGGACTCTGGCTGCGGGCCTGGCGGCAGAAGTGGCGCAGCTCTACAGTTTCTGAGCAGCGGAGAGTCGAACCCAGGAGTAATCGGCACGCGACGGGAGCTGTCTGCGCCGCCTCCCTGGACAGCGCGTGCGAGGCAGCTATCACCATTAACAAATGCGACAACTGCCACGACAGAACCAAAATATATACCACCTCTGGCCGTCTATGCGGCAGTGATAAGGTTATCGCCACAACGTTCCAAGAATCAGTGCACAGTGCTGTCACGATGAATGAAACCAAGAATGTCTCATGTGCCGAAAGAACCTCCTGGGTCAGGTGGCACAGTGCTGAGTGGACTCTCCTCAGTTTCCGGTAGCGGTCTGCAAGTGGTCGGCTCTGGCACATCATTTGATCCGAACCTCCCAGACACTGGTTGAGTTGACTTAAGTCGTCCTTCACCAGAAGGACAAGTCCCACGTACCTGAAAACAGCTGTTGGTACAATACTATTTGTGAACAATAATGGGAAAAATGACCAGAGGGTGCCGTTGCTCGGACAATCCAGCGTAACAACAGCTATAATCAGAGCAAAAGACATGACGTAAACTGCAACGCAGGAGATCTTTACTGGCCCACTGGAGGAAAGATGAGACTCCAAGACGCCGCTGTCCCGATAAGACAGCAGAGTGAGGATCCTCTGGTACTTGCGGGTGTTCAGAAAAAGATCTGCGACGACAGTCATCACGGTGGTAGCGAAGCGTGTCGTGATATAAGCAACCAACCACACAAAGGTGATGGAATCCTTTTTTCTCGCGTTCACAGCTTGCAGCCGGTTTTCCACACGCGCTGTTATTACTAGGCTCATGACAAGAACAACAGCCGCGTATAGCGTACCAGCACGTGTCCTCCGTAGCTCACACTTCTCAGTGTCCACTGTGAACGGCGTCAGCCCGAAAACCCTGCAGATGGCGTGGTATGATGCTGCAGATGTTAAGAGGTCTCTTCTATTCGTCATGTCAACATCGGCTAGCACTCCAGGATACCTCTGTTGCCTGAGAAGAAAGAAAAAGTTATGCAGCTGTAGTAGGCAAGATGCTCGCATTACATAAAGAATTAATCTATAATTCTCTACATAGAACTAATTAACAGAGTAAACTCAGCCATGAACACTTCTACGACAAATGATTTTTCCTGAACTCTTGTTTTCACGAACGATTAGGAGAATGATAGAGTAACCATAGGCATGATTAGAAACACCGTCATAGTCATTATTTTCCTACATCTGAAATCTGTACAAAGCTACAACAGTTATGACAAAACAAAAACTTGACCAACCAACACAGTTGCCGCATCTCTACACATCGCAAATTGTGGGAATTGAGAACTCGAATCACCCATAACTTGTTGAGTATGACAAGTATGTAAGTATTGGTTGTTTCATCGCAAAGTACTTATGTTCATTTAATAAAATTAATGAGAATGGCCTCGCCGTAACAAGTTTATTAATTACTACAACCATTATTATTGCTACATAAGAACCACCTATGAAGCACATTGCAAAGTCTACTGTTATGAATGTCTTTAAGGAGTCTTGCTTGCATCTCAGACAGAACCTTAAGTATTTAATAATTTTGGGTTAAGTAACTAAATAAATGAAAATAAGTAAGACAGTAAAGAAGGAAAAATAAGTGGAAATAATGAATAGTTATGGGGAAAAGTACAGACCTCGCATTATACACGTTAGAGATTGCCACTTGAAGGAGTACTGTCGACAGTCATCAAGATAAGCCTAGCAAACCTAAATCATCTGGAAGAATGAAAATTCATATTCCGTTCCTCCCATATACAAGTTTAGCAACTCAAATTTTTCTTGAACTTTTTTATTATCATGTTTCCTTGTTACCGTAATGCTGTCTTTTATTTTACTTCTACTTACGTGTAGCTTTTTAATATCTGTTTAGTCGTCTAAAGTGCTATTTAAGTTAGATCTAAATGGTTTATTTTATTATGATGTTCACTCTCAGTTGTAAATCTATTTTTGCATGAAATCAAATAATGGAATAACAGCAGTACCATATAGAAGAGGCATTGAGTTGCAGACATGCACAATGAAAAAATAGCCTAAATACCGAGCTTAAAGACGAAGTTCTTCTTCAAAAATAGGAAACACACACATACTCACAGAGCCACAGTTCACACAGTAATGGCCATTGTGTCTGGACACTGAAGCCTGACTCACGTTAAGTCGTGCTCCAGCGCTTGTAGACAGTGGCCATGTCTGTGTGGATTGTACCTGTGTGAACGTGGGCGTGTTTCCTATTACAGAAGAAGAATTTTGTTCTGAAGCTCAGTATGTTAGCAGTCTTTCGGATGAAACCTCTCTGTGACTCATCGCCTCATAATGTGGTGAGTAGCGATGTATCCTTTCCATACTGTTCATATTTTTGGATTATTTATTCAATTCAATGGAGTATATTTATTTTTCTCATCGCTCTTGTAATATTAGTGTGTTATCTACAAAGAATTTTTTATCCATTTGGGATTGTTATAAGGAAATTAGTTCTCAATATGGTGCAGTAAAATATGAGCTAGTAGACCAGCAAGATAGTGTCACTTTACTAAACCATATTCTAGTACATGTATTTGGTTGTTTAACTTGGAATAGTTATGGGAGAGTTGTAATCCTAGTAAAGCAATAAAATTCGTCTACTACTATTGCGTTCCTCTTATGATACGTCGGTGTATTATGTTCGACAACTTGAATGGTCTCTTCAATTTTTCTGTTGGTGTACATGGTGATAACATCCAAGAAAATGTTTTAGGTGCGATAAGATGTCGACGTCTGTAGCTTTTTGTATCACTTCACTCAAACTTTTCACTGTATGCTGAGTTTTGTATGTACAGCCTGAGTAGGTGTGTAAAATACCCTACATTTGCGGGTCGGTTCATCATGGCGCAATATTTTTTTTTCTTTTCTCAAGTAAATATTTAGTACCGTTTAGGGATTTTTAATTGTGACAGGTGTCAAATGGGTGAGTGGTTTAGTTTTCTTTGCAAATGATGTTACTTTCGTTGCAGACTCGATGATTCTTTTTATACAGACTATTTTGAATACTACTCTTCCATTCTCGTGTCAATTACTATTGCACTGTTAGTGCCTATTTTTTCACAAATCTACACATATTTTTCATATTGGGAAATTATCAGATAATATCAACCGTTCTTCTCAAAATTCCAAGTTGAGAATAAGTATCAGAACTCACAACAAAACGCAATTTTGTCAATCTAGGGGAAAACGCTGTAAATTCACCAATTCAGGAGTGCATAAATTAAAATGCGGTTGCCATGGTATAACATACACAGGACTAATAGAAATATTTCGAAACAGTGTTCATAGAAGGCGTGAAATTCACTAGTATGAAACTGTCTTCATCTGGTTCACACCTTCAGCTACAGAAACTCAGGCAGTGACATAACACAATGGCTGGCAGTCCCAGCCACTGGTGAAAAACATAGGCAACTAAATATTTTAGATGTAATATGAAGTTTCACATATTGGACAAAACATCCTGTCATTGCTTGGAACAAAGAGACGGAGTGAAAAAATTCATCGAACTTTTTCGAATGCTTTTATAAATGTCTGTTGTTGAAATACATTCCCATGTAAGATATTATCTTAACAAAGATAACATACAAATGATTTTGTAGAATCTGAGATCATTCAATGTAATCTTTACCTTTGTATATAAAGTACTCACGTTTGACAATTAAATATTAACCAAATCTATAGGGTGAGTCAAAATCATGTGAAGAATCTTAAAAATGGTTCAAATGGCTCTAAGCGCTATGGGACTTAACATCTGAGGTCATTAGTCCACTAGACTTACAACTACTTAAACCTAAGTAACCTAAGGACATCACACACATCCATGCCCGAGGCAGGATTCGAACCTACGACCGTAGCAGCAGCACAGTTCCGGACTGAAGTGCCTAGAACCACTCGGCCACAGCAGGCGGTGAAGAATCTTAACTTTGTCCCGTTTTTTAATCCAGATTGTTAGAGCCTATTGCTGATAGACTCTCACTTTTGCAGAGATGAATGTTTGCAAGCTTACTGGAAATTGTGCTGCCGGCGAAATAAGTGTGGCGAAGGTTTGCAGAACGATTTCGAAGTAGACGGTCACCAACTCGTTTACCAGAACTGAAATACCGCGTATCTCCTAATTCTTCCTCTTCACTTTTTCCATTTACTAGTTCCCTAGGGGATCGACATTGTTACGTGGGTTGAAGCAATGTTGGTAACTGTTGGAGACTGGATACCCTTCTTGACGCCACCACTCCCTGTGGACAAAGTCTGCTTACCAGATCTGTCTGCATCTAGTGTACAGCTCATGTTCAAGTGTGAGAAGTTTCTCCTGAATGCTTACTTAGCAGGTATATGGCGCGGGACAGAGGCTGCTGGCCAGTATTTATCTCGGTGGATGTGGGAAACCGCATAAAAGCCACCTCTGGGCTGGCTGGCTGAAGAGCGAGGAGCATTCGATCTGAGACTCAGTCACCTTCCCGGCAAACTGAAGCGGTGCATTAACGCGCTCGGATATCCGGGTGGGTACGTTTCTCCTTGTTACTACACGCTAGATATCTATTATTACCGGCATAAGTATCGCACCTCCTTTTACAGCCAAAATTTAACCCAACACTTTTCTACATCATCATTCCATACCCATAGCTGTCCACACTGTTTGTAGCACACACAATAATTTTGCAGTTAGCTCTGTTCCTACATTCATTCAAAGTAGCTCACTTGTATTATGTGGTACCTTACCACATAAACTGACCTTAACGACTACGCATGGAATTTAATTCGTTTTTCCTTTATGACAGATAAACTGTGAAACTATACATCATTGACTACAGTTTCCTCTAATAGTGACAATGGTTCTCCGTTTCCACCATGCATCTCCAAATATCAACTTTAGCATGATGTGCAGGACCCTTCACCTCTGTGGGGCTACACTCCCTGATCCCCAACATTTCCATCGTTCCACTCCTACCTAAAAACATAACATTGCTGATTCTTGTGATTGCACATTATAATCCTCAAACCACAGAACGTATAACGTGTAAGGTCGACTCGCCACTGACATATGAACCTTCTGTCTGTTGTGCTAGTCAAGAAACGCCCCATTTCTTACAGCATCAAATATTACTGGGAACGCCACTCAGTGGATTTGAAGTTGCCATTCTCATTTAACAGTTGATTATTTGCACTTCATCTTCTACCATTGTACGTCTTACTCCTTCAGTCCAACTTCCAGTGTTCCACTTGCCCACATTTTATACGTTGTGGCTGGCGACATTCCTTTCACATATGACCCAAACGTTCTCAGCGATAGAAATTCACATCAGTAGAGTATGCATTTCTCCTATCGAGGACCTTTGTCGCTATACCTATTTCTTCCAGTGTACTGGGTACGTGAACAGGATTAGTCAGGTCCTTCGGAAATACTTCATTCACCTTCCTTAACGCACTACGTGGTAGTCTGCATATGAACGCTACTATTTGTTTATGTTCTGCTTGCTTTTGAATGATTCCATTTGCTTCAACATTATCTCTACACTAATAGGTGTGTGTGTGTGTGTGTGTGTGTGTGTGTGTGTGTGTGTGTGTGTGTGTGTGAAATCTTATGGGACTTGACTGCTAAGGTCATCAGTCCCTAAGTTTACACACTACTTAACCTAAATTTTCCTAAGGACAAACACACCCATGCCCGAGGGAGGATTCCAACCTCCGCCGCCACTAGCCGCACAGTCCTAGACCGCTCGGCTAATCCCGCACGGCCACTGGGAGGTATCAACATGGATCCTCCATATTTTATCTACAAGTTTCGACAGAATCCTTCTGCTTTTGTGATACAACGTTGAATGTCTCTGGTAGAACCTCGTGTTATCCAGTTTCTAATACCATTGTACCCACTTTTCTTGAGTTCCTCAAACCTAGCTTCTTAAGCCATCGTGGTAACGCAACTTGATGATCTTTAACAACTGCGCATCAGTCCAGAATCCCGTATTTGCAACCGCTAGTAGATTACCTACAAATGCCAGTACATCCTCTCCTGCCAGGAGCAGTCCAAAAGACGAGATTATTTCCTCCTTTGCTGTACTCAACTTTTTATGCACTTCTTTATTCTCTTCTCTTAAATAAGCTAGGTACTGCTACAAGAACCGATCTGCTTCCTCAGTGGTAACTGTCTGTGTTCCTCATTCAACCATTGCGTGGTTTTTATACAATAGAGATAACAAAAATCGATCGGAGAAAACAGTAAATACCAACATGAAGACTTAATATATAGGTGATAGTAAGATTCAAGCACTACTTCCAATGCTTGTGGCGGGCCATAAGCCATTCAGACTGATGTCGCAGCCATTGTGACCATGCCTATAGCATGTACAACGCATCACCGGGGCTGATAGTGTACAGGAAGCACTGTAGCCTAACAGTTTACATGGTGCACACCACACAGGACACATGCCTTGATGTTCCTCCCCAGTATTCTCCCAAAACTAAGGAACCCTAATGTGTGACTCTGGCATACTATACGCTACCCTTAAATTCCAATGCCAACTAAAGTTTAACCATCACACTTGCCATCAACCCGAGAAGGCGAAAGAAGAGTCTCTGGACTGGCGCTACAGTCGTGATGACGACGTGTGATGCGACTGTAGACATGTTCCAAATAATTCTGTAATCATTTGTGGCGGTGGCTCCAGCACTTCTCACAAGAGTTGTAGTGGAACATGGGGATGGGGCTTGGATCAAGTACCTCACAACCAGTTATAGTGATCATTAGCGTTGTTTACCCAGATGGAGGATTTGAAGCCAATTGGATGTGAACTGGTAACTGTTTCCATACGTTCAAGCCTGCTAAGAGTCTTAGTAATGACTGTTTGTCAATGAAAGTATCAGAGAAACATACAAGCCACAGTAATACAGTGAGGCGGTGAAGAAAGTATGGTCGTTTCTTATTTGATATTAGGAACTCATTGTATCATACCTATACTGGTTGAGTTGCTTTAGGGGAAGAGAGAAAACAGCGAGGTCATCGATCTCATCGTATTAGGGGAGGATGATGAAGGAAGTCGGCAGTGCCCTGTCAAAGGAACCATCCAGGCACTTGCCTGAAGCGATTTCAGGAAATTACAGAAAACGTAAATCAGGAATGAACCGCCGTCCTCTCGAATGCAAGTCCATTGTGCTAACCACTGTACTAACTCGGTCGGTTGGCTATATTCTAAGTACTACTAATATGCTGCTCGGCATTAAAAACAGTAGAACAGGAAGTATAGCAAATAATTTAAATCTGTTTGTAGTGAGACAGAACGAATACAGTATGGCAGAAGAATATTTGATCAAATTTGTTCATTATTTGAGGACGCACAAGGTACAGAGTGGCGGCAGGATGGGGCTAGTATTCTTGTACCCTGCTACCGATTATGGTGGTGGTGAGTATTTTTTGTTTGGACAGCAGAATTAGAGGCAAGGGATGCCATTTGGTAAGTCAGGGACGCGTGGCAGAAACATTCATTTATTTATTCCATTAGTTATAGCGGATGTGTTGTCGCTCTCAGCAACGAGTGTCAGACGTTGGCCCCAGAGTGTTAGTAAAGTGCTGAACTCAGCAAGCAGCCTTCACTAACAGGCCAGTTTACAGTGTCGTTAGACCCAGGTGAGGAGTCGTGGCGTCAGTACTTCGGCAGGTGGAGAAGTGCAAAGTGAGGCTCCTCGCCCAGGGGTCACTCTCCTAAGGAAGCAAGGAGACGCAGCCGCGGTACAGTGAGTGCGCTGAGATACCCCAGCGTGGGCAGCAACACAGTGGCCTGCAGAACAAGTGACCCAGCAAAAGAGAGCAGCCGAGTGTGCAGGCAGTAGGGAAGGAGTGACTCATCAGTCGGTCAGTCTGCGGTGAGAACCCCGATCTCTCGGCTGGACGTCGTAAAGTCGGCAGCAGTCAGCCAGTGGGTGGTCCCCTGGCTGAAGATGCCAGGTCGACGCTCTGCAGCATCGGACCTAGACCCGGCCTGTAGCAGCCAGTGGAGGCCACGTCCAGTAGTGGCAGCCAGATGAACCATATCTGGCTGGTGAGGGGCATTGACGATTTCTGGAAATCTGCCGGCAGTGGCTAATGCTGCCTGGCTAAAATGGGCAGCATTGATGGGGGTTTTACCCACGAATGGTCTTCTGAGCCAGCATATCTCGTCATTTAGGACAGGGAATAGCCAGGCGTCGCGCCGTGACATTTGGTAACGCGGGTCGGCATTGCTACAGACTGTCTCCTTTACTGCAGCAGTGTTCGGCTCTGATGGAGGCAGTGAGTCCTAGATGTGAGGTGAATTTGTATATGGCAAGGCCTGAATGGTGACTTTTGCTGTGATACCAGGCCATCCAGAATTTGTTGACAAAGAACGCATCGGCGGCCTTCTTTCTCCTGCTAATCTAACAAAAACTCTGCCACAAGACATGCAATGAAACCGTGACACAACAAAAGAGTGACATTTAGAGCACTGAGCTTCCACCGCTAATGGCAACAATGGCTTTAAACTCTCAGGGTACCGGGTCTAAATGGAGTTGGATGACAGATGTACGTCATTCCATCGTGCTTCCACTTTGTCCTGGAGTTCATTACCACTGTGGTTGGTTAATGACGACGGCATGCCAGTCTCTCGGTAACTCATCACTGAGTGATGCATCCCAGACCATGCTGAGCTGGACAATTGTTACATTCGAACAGTATCATCGTAGGTCATGATGGAACTGGCAGACTGCAGTTTTGTAGTATCTTGTTTAGATACAACGTCATGGAGCCACTACACGTAGAATAGAGACTCGTATCAAAAGATGCCGTAATGTCACTCTTGTGTTTATTGCTGCCATACCTCTACTGGCGTATCCCTCTCTACTGCTCCAACAATGGTCACCGTGCTGCAGTCCCATGATGCTCCAGATGTCGTCGCAGTATGCTATACATTCTTGCCTTGCTGGAAGCAGGCCCATTTCTTGACTCAGGGCACGTGATGTTGCAGTGCGATGCTGTAGGGTCGCGCAAATTCTCTCGCGCTCTAGTCCCATGCTACCATTGAGATCTTGCGTGGTGTTGAGTAAAGACGTACTAATTTCGTATTTACGTGGCAATCGTTGAATACCAACCAATGCGTGCAGTAACACTGCGTAGCTGCAGACCCGATAGGTCATGATACTGCTGCAGATGTGTTGGTAGGCAGTCCTCCTTGTTATACGACGTACAGCAACCAACATTCGATATTTGGATAAGAAACCGTTTGCATTACCTTTCCTTGTACACAGAATGCAGCTGGCGTTTGTGCTATTTACATTGTATTTTTGCACTGTAATGGTAATCAACTTCATTTAAAAGCAGCAATTCAAAGTGCCAGAGGCGAACATTTCATCTAAAGTATTCAATTAAACGGAACATGGGTGGTAATTATCGCTGAATATTACTTCTTACGAAAGGCACTGACCTGTTTCCAGAGAGCCCCTTTGATCCACAGTTAAAGGTTTTGTGTCCTTACTCCATGCTCCTCTGCAGCTGTGATCGCAGAAATAAGGCATAAAAGCTGGCGGCAGATAGATATCTATGTTTCGATTGGCCAACGACGCTGGTCGTTTGGGCTATCACTCAGCTGTACATTCGTAATGGATGAGAATGATTTATACAGAAAGTGGAAATAGTCAGAAACTGACATGGCGGAGGACGGAGGTGATTTTCTTCAGGCGACTGTCACTTTAACAGCCTTCGCACGGACTATGGAATCAATACGAAGAGATAAACGCCTTTCCATACGTTTTCTCTGCTATTCAATTCATTTGATCGCGTACTTTACTCCATACATCATCTTTTCTCAAAGACGTTACCTTCAGTCAGGTATTTAACCCCGCAGCATACTACCGGAAATATAACCGCCCAGCGAAGTACCCAGTAGGGAGTTTGCACTTTTAATGCATAGAGCGACAACCTTCTACTAGAACACATAACGAATGTGTGACTGGCATGACACTTCTAAATTTTCATTTATTTCTTTAAACTAAAATTCCCATATTACACTAATATACTAATAAAAAGTTTAAGATGTATCCATTTATTTAATAGTAAAGATTACTTTCTGGTAAAGACAATTAATTAGTTTACTTATTATTAGTTGCCCTTCGACATGCAGACACATGCGCGTCAAGAATCTGGAAAGCAGAGCACATGCCAGGATGCTGCAGTGCCCTCCCACTCTGCTGCGCTAACGATTTTTAAATTTACGATTCTACGTCACACTATAGGTGACTGCTGTAGCGAGCTGAGTAGTATCAGGCTGAAGCAGACGTATTTTTAAGTCTAAATTTGTTGCGTTTCCATTTTAGATAGATGTTTGACAGTTTCATTGCAATATTTATTTTCCTACGTATTTGTCCCAAGTTTTTATATTACAGTATAAAATTACTGCAGCCACGCAGTTGCTTGAGAATATTTACTTGCATTTCGTCTGTCTTTCCCTTTTAATGGGCCACGCCAGTTTGCGTTATACGCGATATCTACCTTCTATCTGGCAAATGTGAATGCGTACAGAGAGAATGGTTGTGTTCTTAAGTCCGTTTTGCGTCATTTCTCCGACAGTATGGGTTATGTTAGTATCCTTCACTTTTAGTTGTAATCTAACTGGATTAACTAATGTAAATACGGAAGCATACTGGTGGTAGGTATTTCATTACGTGATTACAAGTTTTGCAGCCTATAGAGAAGGTTTCTGGAAAACTGACATCAATGAACATTTTTGGTGATCAGCCACCTTAAGCTGAAGGTACCCTCTTATAGCTCATAGCCCTCGCCTATTGACGAGACGGTTCTGAAGTCATATTTCACTAAATTCTTTATTGATACTCTCCCAAAACCAACTAACTCTACACAACATATCTGATTTCTCAAATTCGAACGTACGCCCCTCGTCGAGGCTGTGTTTAGCCGCTGCTGATTTGTCTTTATGCCCCAGGCGACGGCGCATAATGTGTTCCATCCACCATTGCGAGATGCTGTGCTGCATTATAGCGACCTATTGGTGGCGACACTCTGAAGGAATGTCACACACTGAAGCGCCAAAGAAACTCGTATAGACATGTGTACTCAATTACATAGATATGTTAACAGGCAGGATACTGCGCTGTGGTCTGCAACGCTATATATGACAACAAGTGCCCGGCGCAGTTGTTAGATCTGTTACTGCTGCTACAATAGCAGGTTATCAATATTTAAGGGTGTGGGGGGGGGGGGGGGGGGTGGCAAGACGTCAGACGGGCCGACTTGGAGCAGGAGAGGCACCACAGGACATTTTAATTTCCACTGTCTGTGGGGCGTCTGCAGTTTCAGTGATATGGGACACCTGATAAGTCAAGATACCTCTCTGATTGGTGGAACGTACGTAAACATTCTGTCTGATCACCTGCATCAATTCGGGTCCATCGTGCATCCCGACGGACTTTGGCAATTCCAACAGGACAACGCGACATTCCGCATCTCCAGAATTGCTACAGAGTAGCTCCAGGAACAGTCTCATGAGTTTAAACACTTCTACTGGCCACCAGACTCGGCAGACAAGAACATTATTGAGCATATCTGGAATCCTTGCAACGTGCCGTTCAGAGGAGATCTCCATCCTCTCTTACTCTTACGGATTTATGGACGGCCCTCCAAGATGGTCAGATTTTAGAAAACGTAGTCAGCGATCTTGAAAGTAGTTAAAATTAAAATTTACAACAGTCTTGATCGCAGTCTTATTGAAATACTTATTAATTGGAGTGAATGACCGGTTTCGACTCTATGAAAGAGTCATCTTCAGACTCTGTAAAAATATGTTGCCAAAGTTGTATAGACCTTATAATAATCATATAAAAATATATAAAAATAAGATAAAAAGTAATAAATTATACCCAGAGCGGTGGATGGACACTGCTCGATGAGTTCCGTCGACCCTCGACGCTCGTGCAACTGCTGACTGTGTATGGAGGGAACGGGTATTAATAGGGGTGGTCACAGACACCGTTCTGAGTAGGACATCATCAGAAAACACGTTCATGATTACATAACTTAAAACATAACCATAAAGGAACATTTACAGTTGGAGTAAATCGTAATGTAAATTATTGATCATTAATCGTCAGTGTATATAAATTATGCTATTGAAATGGTTTATTGGTATGAAATAAGTCTTAGAGCATGCTGCCAGCTTTCTAAACTCAGAACTACAAAATCTACACCAAATACTGTCGTTGCCCCAGCGTTTACGTGGATTTTGTAGTGTTGGCAGAAGAGCCAACACTGTGTTGCTAGAGAAGGCCGAAATGCACGCGCTTAAACTCACGCAGGCTGGCGTGAGGTCCGAAACGGAATACGAAATGAATGCTATAAAGAAAAGTACGTAGCTGCTGGAATACTTAACTTTAATCCATAATTGGTGTACATCGCTCTTGTACAGATATAATCTCCATTTTAATATAACTTAGTGATGGCGCCTTGCTAGGTCGTAGCAAATAACTTAGCTGAAGGCTATGCTAACTATTGTCTCGGCAACTGAGTGCTTATTTGTCAGTGAACTGTTGCTAGCTACGTCGGCTGTACAACTGGGGCGAGTGCTAGTAAGTCTCTCTAGACCTGCCGTGTGGTGGCGCTCGGTCTGCAATTACTGACAGTGGCGACACGCGGGTCCGACGTATACTAACGGACCGCGGCCGATTTAAAGGCTACCACCTAGCAAGTGTGGTGTCTGGCGGTGACACCACAGATTTTAGCTCTCTTCTGATGTCAGCGCCATAGAAAATAACTGTACTATCGCGGAACCACACCAACTTTTCTGTAATAACAGCGGAACGATGTTACTAAAGTGCATCGATAGTTGCCGTGGAAACGGCGCCCTAGCCCGGTGAGGTAGGCATCAGATGATCAGAGATTATTGGGTACTGCGAAAGATATCTCAAGGGTTGACAATTCGACAACGAAAACAGTGTCTGCGTAGATATATCCGCGGTTGCCATGGAAATAGCGTCTTATTCTCACTGCGACAATGTATGGTGCCGTAACAAGGTTATAATTGCCAGCATTTGACGCCTTTTATCAATATTAGCGTAGTATACGTCATAATGACAAAATTATACGTCATAAAAGCTTAAAATTACGTTATTTTCTAAAATCTGTTCACAAGAAATTTCCTATGTCAGGTTGGACATAGTATAGGTTCCAATATTGGTAACAGGATGCTAATGAATGTGTATGGTGATCGGTGGGAACCAGGTGCCTGATACCGCTATGACGAAGTACAAACCGGACATCAAAAATAAGCGACGACTAGCATCCTTTGATGGTAAAATATGGATAACAAAATAAAAAATAAGAAAAGTGTGAAGTGACATTTTACATGTTGTTGTGTTGTGCTTTTTAGTATAAAAGCCATTAGAAAAATGAGATCCACGTAGTTAAAAACGTAGTTGTAAAATACTAATGATAAAACAAGCGTCAGAAGTGAAACATGGACGGTAAATAGTTTGGACAAGAAGAGAATAGAAGCTTTCGAAATGTGGTGATACAGAAGAATGCCGAAGATTAGATGGGTAGATCACATAACTAATGAGGAGGTATTGAAAAGAAATGGGGAGAAGAGGAGTTTGTGGCACAACTTGACAAGAAGAAGGGACAGGTTGGTAGGACATGTTCTGAGGCATCAAGGGATCACAAATTTAGCATTGGAGGACAGCGTGGAGGGTTAAAATCGTAGAGGGAGACCAAGAGATGAATACATTAAGCACATTCAGAACGAGGTAGGTTGCAGTAAGTACTGGGAGATGAAGAAACTTGCACAGGGTAGAGTAACATGGAGAGCTGCATCAAATCAGTCTCAGGACTGAAGACCACAACTACATCAATACGAAAACAAAAGAGCAGTTCTTTATAATAGGTCTTCAAAAAGATCATAAAAATGTTTTACCCTAAAGTCTAGCTTTTCACTGAGTAGAGCTAGGAGTTCACTTTTACGATGTGCATAGATTTCAATTTTCTCTAATGCATTAAGTAACGGTCCTTTTGGTGCACAGTGAAGGATTTTTAAATTCGCATGAATTAATCCTTCGGAATGGTTGCAGTCATGCAAATGTTGGCCAAACAAGGATTTACTACGACTGGTACCAGCCACATGTTCTTTAAAACGAATAGCAAAGTTACGGCCAGTTTGTCCGCTGTATTGTTTCTCGCACTCATCACATTGTATTTTATACATTCTTGAATTTTGATATTTAGTGTTGTTCTTTTGATTAATATTATGTCTGAGTCTATTTTGAAGCTGATTATTGGTGACGAATGCTATTGTGAGCTCGGTAATTTTAAATAATTCATTTATTTTATCAGAGATATACCCCATGTATGTAGTTTTGGACTATTTTCGATGACCGGATTCAGGTGCACTATGTGTATCCTGTATCTTATTAAACATGAAGTCAATGTCATTGGGACTGAAATCATTTACACTAGCAGTCTGCTTCAATATTAGTCTGTCTTTCTGTAGTTCCTCTGGGGTGAGTGGTAATTCATGCACAGTCAGCTGTTACACGAGCGTCCAGGGTCGACGGAACTCATCGAGCAGTGTCCATCCACCGCTCTGGCTATAACTTATTACTATTTACCTTATTTTTAGATATATATTTTATATGCTTATTATAACGTCTATACTACTTTGGCAATATATCTTTACAGAGTCTGAAGATGACTCTCTCATAGAGTCGAAACCGATCACTCACCCCAATGAAAGATATTTTAACAAGATTGCAATCTAGACTGTTCTAAACTTTAATTTTAAGATTCATAGTGTCAGTTCCCCCCAGCACTGGTTCACACATTAGTCGAGTCCATGCCACGTCGTGTTACGGCACTTCTGCGTGATAGAGGAGGCCCTACACGATATTAGGCAGATGTGCCAGGTTCTTTGGCTCGTCAGTGTAAAAGTGGTTTGTAGTGCCACTATGGATTTAGAGATTGATGTGAGTGAGGAGGAGGAGGCGATTAGAGCTACTGCATTCTCGATGGGGTTAAGCCAGAAGATCGATTGCACTTGAAAGCTCTGAAATAAGCCGATGGCTTTTGCGCAATTAGACGGATTAGTGGTTAACATAATTCTTTTTTTTTTCTTTTCGTTATGTCGATACGAAGTGGGAAGGAGGGCCGGGATCGGTTGTCAGAAAAACCGACCGGTGGGCAGGGAGCAGAGTGTAGTCGGTATGCTGGGTTGGTTAAGACCAAGCAGGAATTCCGTTGTGGTGATCCCAGACAGTCGGTGAATCGGTGTCCCACATCATGTAACGCGTGTGTGGCCAGCTGACGCCAGAAGCGTGCGGGCGCTTTGAAATTCAAATTTCCTATTGGATGCTACAGCGGGATTAGAGCTTCCGTCAGTTCATTTTTGCCCCATGTTTACACTGTAGTAAATCAGGAACCTGTGTGTGATATAATTGATTCAGGGAGTAGCCTCTCATTGCTTGAGTATGATATTTGTAATCGCAGCATTTGTAAGTTTCCTAGCCTACAACCGGTCTTGCAGGGATGTCGTACTGCCAGTGGGTAAGTGTTGCTTATGAATGGTGGCTGTAAGGCGAGTATTTCTGTGCAAGGATTTTCTCGGCCCGTTTAGTTCGTTATTGTCAAGCATTACTAAAGTGATGCTTGACTTCTCCTTGTTTATTTTACTCCTCTAAATAAAGCGTGTAGAATTTCACTATTTATCACACAAAATCACATACTTCTTTGCGATTTTTAAAATAATACACATAAATGGACTGTTAGAGAACTGATTTACTCTTTCTGAAACGTTATACGAGTCTGTAGCAAGTAAATTTCCATACAAAACTAAATTCCAATGCTTAAATTTGGACGTAAAAATTCTTCTCAATAGGTACAAAATCAAAGCATACAAAATGGTTGGGGTGATGGTACTCACGACTCCAGACAGTAGCGCATCACAATCGATAATTCGCTCTCGGAACACTCTCAGTGCACCAGCTGTATGGGTTGGCACTACACCGAGGACTATCGCTGGCCGCAGCTGCCAAACATGGGCATCACGTGTGTGGATGGAGATTGGTCGATGCCCCGTTAAACACCGGAGCACTGAGCTGTGGCAGCCGGGAATCCATTGCCTCACAGGTCGAAAGTTACACCCTTACCTTTCACCGCGCCACTGACATCACCCATGCCTCTTCCTTCCTCCAGAAGGCCATCACTGACGCTGTGGAGGCCCCGGTTCCGGTCAGACTCACTCAAGCTCACCACCCTATGTGTCCTCCACGGGCCGCCCTTCTTCTTTGTGGATCCTGCAGGCTTTACCGCTCCTTCCTCCACACCTGTGACAAGGATACACTCCTCCGCCAGTGGCAATTACAGCGACACATCTGGAACCTTCTTACAGCAAAGAAACGCCGGGACTGGCGCCACACACGTACATGCCTCAACTCCACTCTCCGTGTCAAGTCCTCCAAGTACTGCTCAGTCTTCCACTGCCTTACTGGTAGCCATTGCAACCCACATTACTCTGTCCTCCACGACAATCATACCACCTCAGTAAGGCTAACCATTTTGCTTCCCACTTATTTGAGGTATTCTTCATTCCTGTTGATCGCCATTTTGATTACCCCCTCTTCCCCACCGTCCTTGAATGAACTGATATCTCTGTCCCACAGCTCGCTCCTAGTTTCCAGCTCTTGGATCAGTTACCCTCTCAGATATAAACACTCCCATCACCGCACATGGCGTCACACTCGGCCTCTGCTCCAAATGCAACACCACCCCTGGTTACGATGATGTCACCTACGGCCACCTCAAGAAATCCCCCCCGTCCTTCCTGGTCCCCTTGCTACCCTGTAAAACGTCCTCCTCTCCACTGGCTTTTACCCTGACCTGTGGAAGACTTACTGTGTCCTACTGTTCCCTAAACCCAACAAACCCCCCTCTGACGCCTCTTCCTATCGTCCCATATGCCTCACCTCCTTGTTTAGTAAGGTCTTAGAATCCATCCTCTCCTGCCAGATTCATCGCCACCTAAACTAGTAGCACCACCTCCTTCGCTCTACCCAGTGTTGCTTCTGGCCCTCCTTCTCAGCCAATGACCAACTCCTTAACCTTACCAATCCTCTTTCCCTCCAACGTAACTCCCGCTGCTCCATTGTCTTTGTTTCCCTCGACTTCAAGAATGCCTATGACCATGCCTGGGATCCCAAGCTCATCTTCAGACTCCATACTTATGCTCTCCCTATCAATTTCGTCTGTCTCGTTGCTTCCTTGCTCTCCCTTCCTCCCATCTATGTCAATATCCACAATTCCCACTCCTGTACTTTCTAGCCCACTGGAGTGACCCAAGGCTCCATCCTTCCCCCTCCCCTCTATTTCCTGAATTCTGACAACATGCCCAAACATTCCCTACCTGTCCATCTCCTCCAATTTGGTGATTACACCACCTTCCTGGCCCTTTATCTTAACCTTCAAAGGTAAATGTCTCAATGTACACTCGAAACCCACCTTGACCAGTTCACTACTTAGTGCAACCAGTAGTTCCTTCGTATCAACCCCTCCAAGACACGGTCAATCGTCATTGGCTGCACCACCCCCTCCTTCCATCTCCATGATTTCTACCGAACCATTTATGATCGTACTATTCACCTCACTCCTGCCCTAAAATACCTTGGCCTCAGTCTTGATCGTCATCTAACCTGGACTTCCTATTTCCTTATGATCCAACACAAAGCCACAATAGATACATGTCTGGCCGGATGTGGGGGCTGCACCCTTCCATCATCCTTCATACCTACAAGTCCTCGATCCGCCCCATCCTTTGTTATGCTAGTGTCGCTTGGATCTCTGCACCCCCCCCATCCCCCCAGATTCTATAAAGCCTTCAAAATCCTGGAACACCATGCACATCGCAACGCCTTCCGTCCCTCATGCGAATCCTCTATGACCTCATCCACTTACCCACCTTCTTCTCTCCCTTGAACACATCCGCACACTGTACATTGTCCACCGATTCGATATCCCTACCCTCTTGTGTCCCCCTGTACAAGTTAAAAGTGTAAAAATCACACAGAGCGAGACAGTTAAAAAAAAAAAAGGAAAACGCTGGAAACGATGGAGCACTCATGTAGAATAAAAACCACCGAGGGACTGGATGCCAGACAGGAGGGGAAAAAAAGCTATAGCAGGCAGTTCTCTTCAGTGCGCCGAGTCTTGTACAGCTTCCAGTTACCGCCGAGTCTACAAGCTGCACTGTTCGTCCGTCGTCTCCGGAATTTAGGCTCCAAAAGCATCATAGGCCACTTCTGCACTCTACATGGGCATCACTCAGAGGCACAGTGACAGAACTTCAATATTTTACAGGACTTGCAATAATTTCAAATGTCTAATGGTGCTGGACATTTCACATGAAGAAGCATCATTTAAGTCGAGTATTTCTTCGTATTTAATAAATACCATTTTATTACTATATGTTGAAAATCTTTCTGATCGAAGATAACGTACGCCTCCTTCTTGCACTCCCAACGATGGATATTAAATGCTGGGTTCTACAGAACTGCATTTGATTTTAACTGACACACTAAGTATTTAATTGGAGAAACAGACAAATCCCCGCCACAGTTGTCCTGAGGTTCTTCCTCTGAATAATGCTCTTGTTCCACAGCAGAATTGTGATCATCTTTTTCGTCTATTTCTTGACCTGTATCAGTGACACATTTCTCTATCCACCGACTAACAATTTCATCAAACTCGAGGAAATTAAAAGTGTCACGTTCCTGCGACCAAATTTTGTAACACACCGTACTGAAGAAAACAGGCACTTCGTTCGCGAGGCTAGATCTAGGAGACCATAACACCTGTCAGTAACACGTGTAACAACAAACAAAGAACGCAATAACGCAACCGACTGTAAAACATTGTAAAGTTGGCAATTTATGGGGGATTGGGAACAGTATAGAAGCATTCCATCACAGCTGAACTTACAGAGAGAGTTCGAAAATTTTCACGCCATTGAGAGACCACACCTTGTGAGCTGAGGGTTAAGGATCTTTTGGGCGGCGACTGAATTCAGCGTATTGGTTCTGTCTTCTATTATGTAGAAAGGAAGTTTCTTTTAAATTTTACCCCAACTAAAACTTCAAGTTGTACCAGTGTTTTCCTGTCAAAGGAACCAACGCCGTTACTGTGCAGGATTGTAAATTTCAGGCAGGTCATTTTGTTGATTGTGAGGCTGAGGCGATGCTGCTCCTTCTGGACGAGTTTTCGGAGTCGTTAATTGACAAACCAGGTGTTATCAACACGATACAATACAGAATCTGCCTTGCTGACGATTTTCAGTGCGTCAACCCCAATATAGATTGACACCACCCGAAATGAAAATATTGCGTCAGCTGGTGGAGCGGATGATCTGTGATGGGGTTATTATGTCTCCTACCTCACCTTACACCTCTCTTATCTTTCTAGTTCCAATGGGTGACTGGTGGTTGATCATACTATTAAATAAGAAGTGTGTTCGTGAATCTATGCCACTATCCAACTTGCACCACAGTTTCACCTGCTTTCCCGGTGCTCGGTATTCTTCTATTCTCGAGCTTAATTAGGCTTACCACCAGACCCCATTAGCCAAAACTGTAGACAGGTGACAGCGTTTTGTATGGATTGGAATTTATTCGACTTTATCGGTACACTAATTGGCATATCAACTTGGGCTGCTGTTCTCTCTAGACTTTTGGATAACGTTTCCGGAGATGTAAAATTTAAACCTTAGATGACGTTGTAATTTACAATATTACCTTCCAACAAGATCTGAAACACCTGGAGGAGGTTTTGTGCCGAATTCTTGCCACTGGTCTTGCTGTTAAGCCTTCCAAAATTAATTTAGTTTAGCAGAAGATTTCTTTTCTTGGTATTTGGTTTCTACTGGCGGGACCCGAATGGATAGAGAGAGGACCAAGGTCTTACACAAAAAACAAGCAAAGACAGGTGTTGCCGAATTCATTATCCATTATTTTGTTTAGAAATACTTCTATAGTAGAGGGAGATGACCATTCAGATTTGGCTCAACTTTTGAAAGTAGAGAAGTCCTGATCGCACAATCCTTTATTAAGCGTCATGCGTTTAAATATTTTATCGTCAGACTGAAGCTGTGGAATGAACTGTACAAGAAAGTAATGACAGAAAATATACATAAGCGTGTATCTAAGTACGTATTGCAGTACACAGATGTTCCAAATAGTATCGTACTTACATAAAAAACAAATTTTAGTACAAGTTCACGAAAGCGAGCAGATGAACTGAATACAGTAGAAATCTCATGTCATGTAGGCATATTTTTCAGTCCCATCGTCTATCGAATCGAACCAGTGCCAAACAGTGTGTGGCGACTGAACTTACGAGAGGTAAACGATGGCCTGTAGGTGGTGCTAGCATTGACTGAAGAATGCGAATCAAACATTAAGTTTACTTACTAATGCGATTAAATACATGTCAACACCGCGTGAACAAATTTGACAAAAAAATTGTAACTCTTATAGAAAAGATACTCATACTAACGCCATGAAAAGTGCGTCGTTAGGTAACATCGTAAAAAACGTTGCAGAGGTAGTCTTTAGTCAGTAATCGAAATAGAAGACAATTTTAGCCAGTAACTGGTGAGGTACAATATAAATGTAAAATCAATATGAGCAATAAGTAAAGAAGGAATAATAACGAATAAGTTCACAAGCATCACAAAATAAATGTACATAATTGTCACAAAATGTAATGAAATGACATAACAGACTCATTTAGATGAGCTAAGATTAGTGGTTACAACTTGAAATGTAAGATGTATTACGCAATAAATGGGTATTTTTTGTTTTTTAATACTATTTAACTTAGTGTTAGATCGTGCATGTATAACAACTCTCCTTAAGCTGACGGTTGAGGACATCCAAAACGTCCTAGCATATTGTGACCAAAGATGTAAATTTAGGATCATTTGGTGACAAAAACTGATGCCTAGGCAATCGTAATATTGGTCATACTGTTTCGGACTTACACGGAATGCATTGCGATCGTGTATAACAGTATGGGATTGTAGAGCTATACATAACAAAATAAGCTCTTTGAGTTACTAGCGAAACCCAAAACTTCACCTTTCGTAATTTTTTTTCTATACTGTAATTTCATTCCTACGGCCCCATATGGGTAAGGGAGGGCTGGCACAATCCGCTGCTCATCAACCGAATGATACAGTTAAAATGGATAAAACATAGAAAAGGCGATGAGATGGGAGACATAAAAACATAATAAGGAGAGACAATGGGGGTTAAAATACACACTTACACAGAGACGTTAATTATAGGACAGCTAAAAAAGTCCACATAAAGATAAAAAAGCACAGTTGGCGATTTTTGTAACACATAAAAATACACGGAAGTCACACAAACAAGTCAAAAGTTGGCCACAGTATTACAAAGCGCCAGAACGACGACACTTTAACAACAGCACGAGATGAAGGACACACGACAAAGATTAAACAGTGCCAGGAGGATTCGGCCGAGGGAGGGGACATCCTGAGAGGAGAGAAAGATGGGACAAAAGAGAGCAGTGGTAGAGGGCTTCTAGAGAAGGTAGTGGAAAAGGAAATTGGTCGCGGGGCATAGCAAGGGCCAGGAGACGAGCGCGATAGCAAGGGAGAGAGAAGGCGAATCAGGAGGGAGTGCAGAGATGCGGAAGAGATGCACTAGAAAGGGAGAGCGCGTGGCAGGGAGAAAAAAACTACTCATGGGAAGACAAAAGAATGGGAGTAGGAGCCATGAGGAGGGGGTGGATGGTGAAGTTAGAGTTCGTAGGAGGAGTAGACATAAGGGCGAAGCTTATCATCTGGGAGGGGTATGCACTGGAAGGCACGTCAGTAAAGGAGGCTGAGAACGTGGAGATGGAGAGAGGGTGGCACACAACAGTAAAGGCACAGCAACAGGCTCTGGGTAGGGAGGATAAGAGACAACAGGGGGTCCGAGCAATCCAGTCTGTGGACAATGTACAGGGTGTGGATGTGTTTGAGGAAAAGGAGAAGATATGGGAAGGGGTTGATGTGATAGAGGATTTGTATCGGGGATGGGAGACTGATGTGGAAAGCAGGGCAGAGTGCATGGCGTTCGAGGATTTAGAAGGCTTTATTGAATATGGGTGGGGTAGAGATCATGGTGACTATGGTATAAGGAAGGATGGGGCTGATCAAGGATTTGTAGGTGTGAAGGATAAAGGAAGAATGCAGGCCCCATGTCCAGCAAGACAACAGTTTCAGAATGTGGAGTCTGTTGTGGGCTTTGTATTGGATCATAAGAGGATGGGGAGTCCAGGTGAGGTGACGGTCGAGGTCTAGGTATGAGGGAGGTGGATAGGACAACCATAAACGTGTGGTAAAAATTGTGGAGCCAGAAAGTGCGGGTGGTATGACCTGGGTTTGGAAGAGTTGATGTGAAGGGCCACTCGTTGCACCAGGCAGTGAACTGATTGAGGTGGGTTTGAAGGAATACTTTGGCCCTGTTCAAGGGGAGGATACAGGTCCAGAAAGACGGTGTCATCAGCAAATTGGCAGCAAATTAGTAGAAGATGTGAGGCGGAAAAGATTTGGGTGTATCTGCAACATAAAGGTGATAGAGGAGAGGGAAAAGGATGGAGCCTTCGGGCACGCTCATGGAGGGATAGAATGCATAGGTGTTGGTATTGTGGATAGTGACATAAGAGGGACGACAGGAGAGGAAGGAAGCAACGAGACAGAGAAAGCCCTGGAGTTTAAGGAGTAGCCTGGGATGCCAGACATGGTGAAAGGCAGTCTGGAGGTCGAAGGAGACATAGAAAGAGGAACAATAGGACTTATATTGGAGGGAAAGAAGATTGATAAGCTTAAACTGCTGGTTATTGGCTAAGGAAGAGGTTTGGAAACCACACTGGGTACGGGGAAAGAGGTGGTGCTGATTAAGGTGGTGATAAACACGTCAGGAGAGGATAGACTCAAAGACCTTAATGAACATGGAGGTGAGGGAGGCGAGATGATAGAGGGTGGTCTGTCGGGATTAAGAAACAGCAGGATGTGGGAAGTTTTCCAAATGTCAGGGTACAAGCCAGTGGAGAGAATGATGATGTCAAGGTAGCAAGGACAGCCAGGACGAAGAGGGGGGATTTCTTGAGGTGGCAGTAGGTGACACTGTTGTGACAAGTGATGGCATTGCACTTGGACTGGAGTATGAGTTTGATGTCATTTGCTGCAATGGGAATGTTTATGTATGATGAGGGTCCAAATACTAGAAACTGTAGGCGAGTGGCAGAATGGTGGCATCAGAGTGTTCTGGCTGGTGGGGAAGAGGGAGTAATCAAAGTGAGGATCGTTGGGAAAGGAGAAAAACTTGGAGAGATGGGAAGCAAAATGGTTAGCCTTACTGAGGTTGTCATAGAAAAGGTGGTCATGGTGGAGAAGGGTGTACTGTGGGGCAGGATGACTACCAGTTAGATGGTGGAAGACAGAGGAGGAGTTGACAGGGATGGTGGAGCTGATTCATGTACATGTGTGTCGCCAGTCCTGCTGTTTCTTTGCTGTTCAGACGTTGCAGATGTGTACTTGCCAGTGTCTGGGAGGGTATCTTAGTCACAGGTGCAGAGGAAGGAGCAGTAGAGCCTGTGGAATCCATGGAGGAGAAGGACAGCGTGTGGAGCAAGTGTAGGGTGGTGACGGTGGATAAGTTTGTTAGGAACATGGACCTCTATGGCATTAGTGACGGTCTACTGAAGTAACGAAGAGGCATGTGTGATGTCAGCGGGATGGTGGTAGGAAAGATGGTGGTTTTTGACCTGTGAGGCAATGGATTCCCAGTATGCATCCTAGTCAGCTCGTTGGTAGTCATGGACTTGGCAGGGCAGCTAGCAAGGGGCTGGATTGAGGCAATGTGCTGAGGAGATTGTGTGAACCACTGGGAGGTGATTGGTACCAAAAGGGTCCAGAATATCCGTGGCAATACGACCAAGGAGGTAAGGGCAAGTGATGATGACACCAGGGATGGAGTTACTTTTAGAATGGGTGATCTGTAAGAGGGGAACTAGATTACCATGGAGGGTAGTGAGGAACTGATGCCACCACTGAAGGTATCAGGGTCACAGTTGACGATGTTTAGGCATGTGGTAATAACATAGTTGTAGAAGGTGGGCCATATTGGGAGATGAATTCATAGGGAAGAGGAGCTGCGGGTTAGATGTAGATAGTGGATAATTGCACAGGTGATGACGGGGGGGGGGGGGGGAGGAGGAAGATGTTGAGGATGAGGTGTTCGGTTGTCATTGAGCAGGGGTTGTGGTAGGACACGGACATAGATATATGCTTCAGGTGTCCAGTAGTGACCCCACCTCCCTCTAGCAAAAGGGGATTGTCAGTGGAGTGAATGAGGTACAGAGAGGAGCGGACAACATGATGATGTTGGAGGAAGGTTTCACTAAGGATGAAGGAGTTGACCTGGTGATGGGACAGGGTACGCATGAAGAGGTATTTGTTGGTAGGGAGGGAGCAAATGTTGATGTATAGGAGATGATACTGTTGGCGCGTCATTGGGGCAAGGTGGAGAGTGAGTGGAGGGAAGAGAGGGGCTCAAATGAGGGTGTCTGGGTGGGTGAAGATGAAGTGGGCCTGGTTGCGGGAGTATGTAGTGTAGGTATTGAAATGAAAGATGGATCAGGTGGCAAGGGAGATCTGCTGGAGGGTGTGGGAGCGTTGGAAGGGATGAATATTCTGGAGTATGATGGTCAGGAAACAGATGATGTTGTCAGCTGTCTGGATTGGGCAGAGGGAATTGATGCATTGGATGGGCTGATCGATGGTGTGAATGGGAACAGTTAGTTTGGAGTTGGTGGGAAGGAGTTTGGCTTTGCATTTGGAGGTGTAGATGGGGTGGGATTCGTTGCAGGTGTTGTAGGAAGGAGGGGAGGCGAGGTTAGAACATTGTTTGAGGAAGTGGGAGGCTTTACAGTAGGGGCAGATGGGGGCAAGGTGGTTGAAGCTTTGGGTGATGCGTCCATCATAGAGGAGACAGCATTGGCAGTGATAGCATTGAATAGGAGAAAGGAAGGGATTAATGGGGTGGCAAAAGGTGATGTATGGAGGAGGTGGACTCTGTGAACACATGTGCCAAAAGGGTAGGGCTGGAGTTGTTACAGATACATCAGGCTGAGCAGATTTCCAGGGCAGGGTGGGCATTCAATTCTGCCAATAACTTCACCTTAAATACCACAAGGATGAGCTTTGCAATCACAGTGGTGAGGGTTTTGGGATGATGAGGGCTTTAGGATTGACAGGAAAAGGAGGAGGTAAGTAAAGATGTGAGAGACATGTGGGCTAAAGGTGATATGGAGAAGTCTCCGGAAGAGGTCAGTGTGGAATGAGAAGGGAAGTGGATAAGGACAGAGCCTCTGTGGGGCATAAGCTGAGCAATAGCGGCACTGGGGTATACTTGCAGATTTCTAGTGTTTAGGCAGTGAGGAATTTAGTATTGGGTTGGGAAATAACGAATGTATGTATGGTGGGGGCTGGGCATGCAAGAGGGGTGGGCAGTGGTTTCTTGGAAGAGGGGGTGGAGGTAGGGTCAGCACTTGGGCGTTTGGAGGTTTTTTGGCAGGTGTGGCCTGGAAGGAGGGTGAGGGACTGGGAGAGGTGGCGGAAGGCAGGGCCCTCATGAGAGGTGGAAGCACTTTGAAGGGAGGGTGGGTGTCTGTGGTGGTGACTGTGGAGCGGTGGTCCATGTCATGGGCAGGCGAAGTAGAGGAAGTCATAGCAGGACGAGTGGGGAGTGCATGAGAGTCATCCCTACACATGGTAGTGGTGGGAATGGCGGCAGGAGCACTAGCAGGAGCAGGGGGAGGAGCAGAAGTAGAGGCAGTAAATAGGTGGGGGTACAGGGGATAGGTGGATATGGCAGGGATGAAGCTGTGAAGAGAAGAGGTGGGGCAGATGGGGGAAGCTGGAGGAGGGACTTACGGAGGTAATGGTGGGGGCAGAGGAAGGAGGGGTGTATATAATCGTGGTGGTTGGGGTGTCCATGGTGGACTTGCAGCCTAGGAGCAACAGGTGGCACGAAGATAGGGAAAGAGAACTTAGCAGGAGCATCTTCCGTAATTGTTTTGTCTTTATTGTAATTTCATTTCCCGGCCACTTATGGGCAGGTGACGGCTGTCAGTGGCACAGTCCGCCACTCTTCAGCCAAGTGACACAACAAATAAAAAGATGAAATGACACAAATAAAATGTGATAAAAAGCGGGACATAAGAACCGAAATAAGTGGAGACAATAGAGATTAAAATATAAACTTACTTGAAGACGTTCACTGAAGGACAGGTAAAAAATTTCGAAGAAAGTCAAAAAACACAGTTGGTGTTTCATGGAGCACATAAAATACGCATGCACAAGTTAAAAGTTGGCCACTCCAGCATGAACACCCTTAAAAAAACCACCGTAAGTGATTAGACACATGTGACGAGGGATAGAATCTGTCAGGAAGGGCCTGCCAATGGTAGGAGGCCTGAGAGGAGGGAAAAAGAGGGTCGGTGGAATGGGGAGGGGGGCGGGATGAAAAGAAAAAGGGTGGTTGGGGAGCGCCCCAAGGGGCAGGAGTCAGGAAGGATGGGAGTTGGAGGGGGGAAGGCAAGTCAACAGGTGACACAGAGACACAGAATGGCAGCATGGTAAAGGGGTGGCGCTCAGGGGAAGGGAAAAGGAGGGGAGAGGAAGCCCTGAGGAGTAGGAAGGGGGAATGTAGGGTTAGAGTTGGTAGGAAGGGTGGAGATCAGGGTGAAGCTTATCATCTGGAAGGGATAAGTGCTGGACGTTGTGTTGGGAAAGGAGGTGGAGGGTGTGGACATGAGAGACGGTGGTTAAAGGCGCGACAACAGGCTGAGGGTAGAGAGGACAAGAGACAACAGCGGATATGGGGGATCGAGTTGGTGGATGATGTACAGGATGCAGATGTGTTTGAGGAAAAGGAGAGGGTGTGGGAAGGGAATGAGGTCACAGAGGATCTCTGTGGGGGACATGAGGTGGAAACAAAAGGCAAGGCGGATTGCATGGTGTTCAAGGATTTGGAGAGCGTTATAGAATCTGGCAGGGGCGGAAATCCAGGCAACGCTGGCATAACAAAGGATGGGGCTGATCAAGGATTTGCAGGTGTGAAGGATTGTGGCAGAATCTTAAAGTTTACTGAAATTCTATTTTACAGTGTGTCATGACGTATTGTTCTTAGCTAAAAAATGTGTACTGTGTTGTTCGAAGTTCATACAGGAAGAAATTTGCTTTTTTTGTGTCCATGCACTCACTGGTTAAACTGGTACAAATAAATTTTCATCATGCAAACTGTCAATGATAATGCTGTTGCTGGGTTAACCCTCACACTACACAGCATTCTGTGTTGACCTGTCCCAATGACAGTCATTCCATTTAGCAATTGTGAGGCATTGCCAGGTTCACTACTCCATGGTATATGGAAGCGTTTCTACAAGTCTTTCTCGCATTCACAGTCCCACATTTGCACCTGGAGACCAAAAGTGGAACAAATTTTTTTTACGACGTCAGTTCCAAGTAAGCGCATTAGAGTATCTACCAAGTTTCACCGCCGTACGATAATTACAGTCCACACTGCACCTCAACGGGCAGCTGCACTTTAGTTATGACCATCTGGTATTTTCCACTCAATATTTCCACTGCTTCAGACAAGGAAACATGAACTTCATAAATGTAAGGTATCTAATAACACAACGAAAATTTGTAGAACTTACTATAGTAATATTGTGCTATAATTAAATTATTTTAATACTTTAGAATTTACTATTAGTGGTAGAGTTACTTTGCTTTTACGTATAGGCTTTTAAATTTTATCTAATTTTTGTTTCTGAAATTGGGGATGTATTTACGTGAATAACAATGCGCGATACAAGTTCGCCGAGTTGACGAATGCCGTTGTTATTCATTTTCTTTTTCTCGTAACTTGAGTGCGAAATAAGATTGCAGCTTCTAGTGTAGACGTCGATCTACTCGAAAACAACTATTGTAACCCACTAAACATACGTAATAATATTTTAAAATACAATGATTCTGCACCTACAAGAAGAACAATTTTTGTGAAAAAAATATCACAGAACATGTCCCGTTTATTCGATGCAATACATAGTTTACAATATAGCGTTTCTCTAACAGTGCATTCTTTTTTCATCTGATGTTTGAAGTTCATTTTAGTTGATCTGTGTTAGTGAAAGGTAATTTATACACCTTGAAATATACTCTAGTCAATAACTGTTACATTCAAGCATCTTAATTCGATCCTTACACAACTTCTCATGTTAGTTATGTCATTATTGCTATGTTGCTCATTAAATACTGACACAATAGCTGATACACATGTGCATGGACCCCTGTTCTCAAGTTGTTAAAGGAGTCTTTCGAGTGCACGCTAAGGGGAATGTTACATTCTCATCTGACGAAGTGCAATTACGTTGCTTATTGATAAAGTACTGTCTTTCTCTTCATTTGTGGTACCATTTTATTATGTGTAGAGAAATTACTATCCAATACGGTTGACATATTAATATGTTAGGTTGATTTCATGAAACGAGGGTTGTGCATAACATTACTGAAGTGGTAAGTGTGTACTGGTATATTTTTATGTTTTCCACTTGTGTTCAGTTGGGATGGGCAAATGCTCCTGTGCCTTGCTGCAAAAGGAACTTGTAGTTGTACTGAATGGTCAGATGTGAGTTGCTAGCTCACAACGTCCTGCAGAGATTCTTTGTCAAGTTGGTGGACTTTAGGATTTTTTTAATGTTTAGTACGAAAGTGATATTTAGGAACTGTGAATGGCTCAAGGAATTTATCGAGATTAGCAAAGTTAGTGGTACTGGTTCTCATGTTAGTTATGTCATTATTGCTATGTTGCTCATTAAATACTGACACAATAGCTGATACACATGTGCATGGACCCCTGTTCTCAAGTTGTTAAAGGAGTCTTTCGAGTGCACGCTAAGGGGAATGTTACATTCTCATCTGACGAAGTGCAATTACGTTGCTTATTGATAAAGTACTGTCTTTCTCTTCATTTGTGGTACCATTTTATTATGTGTAGAGAAATTACTATCCAATACGGTTGACATATTAATATGTTAGGTTGATTTCATGAAACGAGGGTTGTGCATAACATTACTGAAGTGGTAAGTGTGTACTGGTATATTTTTATGTTTTCCACTTGTGTTCAGTTGGGATGGGCAAATGCTCCTGTGCCTTGCTGCAAAAGGAACTTGTAGTTGTACTGAATGGTCAGATGTGAGTTGCTAGCTCACAACGTCCTGCAGAGATTCTTTGTCAAGTTGGTGGACTTTAGGATTTTTTTAATGTTTAGTACGAAAGTGATATTTTGGAACTGTGAATGGCTCAAGGAATTTATCGAGATTAGCAAAGTTAGTGGTACTGGTAGGTGAAGTTTGTCAGATAGTGATGTTTCCGTAGGTGGAACTTGATGAGTGATACTACTGACATTGGATTATACTTTCTGAACTTGTAAAATCACAACTGTCCTAGTTTCGCACTACGAAAAAGTTTCTGGTATACATTTCTGAAGCTGCACGCTTCATTGGAGATCTATATTGATATTATGAGTGCAAAAACTTGTTTCTGGGAATTGTATGAAATATTGCTGTCTTTGAAATGTACCCAACTGTATGGGATCCTATCCTAAAAAGTTTCCAAACTGATTTGCTGCAGCTGTGTCTATGCCACTGAGCATTCTTATGGACCTGCAGTTCATCTGATGCCTGTTGGAGATTTTAGTACATGTAACGAAATTTATTACTAGCTTTCTGTTGGCCGTTGAAATACACCAGTTTAATCAGAATTGAGCAGTAGGAGTAAGTTTGACTGCCAATTTCATCGTTTTACTTTGCAGAGGTAAGAGTTTCTGCGTAGTAGAGTGGAGAGTTGGACCAGTCCCCACCCTTCTATCCTTTTGCCCTTCCGCCTCCCCACCCTCACTATGATATTAACTGTGAAATTGAAGAGTTGAGTTCATAATTTTCAAATTTCTTAAGAATGCTAAATGCACACATTGCGATACATGGATTTAATGACTTCATTAAATTTACTTCTCCAGAGGAGTTGTATACTGAACTTTGTAAGTGTTGTCAAATGAGCAAGTTAATGTCAGAAATCTAAAACGTCTCAGGCTACTTTAGTTGCTCATTTATTACTCTGCCTTTTACTGCGCACCTGCGGAGAAACTAATAATGTCTTGTTTTGGGTAGGTGGACTGGATTCAACTTAGTGTGATTTATGTTACTTCACTCCCTCAGTTATCCCTCTTCAGAAGTTTTTTTGGATATTTTTATGGGATGAAAGTTCCATGTTACAACAACAGACTGCACTGGACTACAAAGAAATGATAAAATTAAACAGATTCATTGCACTTGAGGAGAGAAATCTTAGACAATTATAACTGTCAATAACTAGTCGAAAATAAGTGCTAGAACAGGAGAATAATGTTTGTGGAAAAAGGAAAAAACGTGAGTTACAGGATAGACTAGGAGCTGCTCCAAGTCAGACTATAGCGAGTGAGGTTAACAAACAAGTAGTCATGCAACAGCTTTTTAATAGCTTGAACATGAAGTAGGTGTACTGAAGGCCAACACAGAAAGTAGCATTTCAAGAAACAGAGAATTGTGATGAACTTTCTACTGCTGTAGCCAAAGTGGCTGCTAGTTGTAAGCAGAGCTGAGGTATACAGCGTGGTCCATTGATAGTGACCGGCCCAAATATCTGACGAAATAAGCATCAAACGAAAAAACTACAAATAACGAAACTCGTCTAGCTTGAAAGGGGAAACGAGATGGCGCTATGATTGGCCAGCTAGATGGCGCTGCCATAGGTAAAACGGATATCAACTGCGTTTTATTTTTTAAAAAAAGAGGAACCCTCATGTTTTATTACGTATTCGTAAAGATATATGAATGTTTCAGTTGGACCACTTTTTCCGCTTTGTGATGATGGCGCTGTAATAGTCACAAACGTATAAGTACGTGGTATCACGTAACATTCCGTCAGTGCGGACGGTATTTGCTTCGTGATACATTACCCGTGTTAAAATGGACCGCTTACCAATTGCGGAAAAGGCCGATATCGTATTGATGTATGGCTATTGTGATCAAAATGCCCAACGGGCGTGTGCTACGTATGCTGCTCGGTATCTTGGTTCAAAATGGTTCAAATGGCTCTGAGCACTATCGGACTTAACATCTGAGGTCATCAGTCCCCTAGAACTTAGAAATACTTAAACCTAACTAACCTAAGGGCATCACACACATTCATGAACGAGGCAGGATTCGAACCTGCGACCGTAGCGGTCGCGCGGTTCCAGACTGTAGCCTCTAGAACCGCTCGGCCACATCGGCCGACTCGGTATCCAGGACGACATCATTCAAGTGTCCGGACCGTTCGCAGGATAGTTACGTTATTTAAGGAAACAGGAAGTGTTCAGCCACATGTGAAACGTCAACCACGACATGCAACAAATGATGATGCCCAAGTAGGTGTTTTAGCTGCCGTCGCAGCTAATCCGCACATCAGTAGCAGACAAATTGCGCCAGAATCGGAAATCTCAAAAACCGTCGGTGTTAAGAATGCTACATCTACATCGATTGCACCCGTACCATATTTCTATGCACCACAAATATCATGGCGACGACTTTGAACGTCGTGTACAGTTCTGCCACTAGGCACAAGACAAGTTACGGGACGATGACAGATTTTTGCACGCGTTCTACTTGGCGACGAAGCGCCATTCACCAACAGTGGTAACGTAAACCGGCATAATATGCACTATCAGGCAACGGAAAATCCACGATGGCTGCGACAAGTGGAACATCAACGACCTTGGCGGGTTAATGTATGGTGCGGAATTATGGGAGGAAGGATAATTTGGCCCCCATTTTATTGACGGCAATCTAAATGGTGCAGTGTATGCTGATTTCCTACGTAATGTTCTACCGATGTTACTATAAGATGTTCCACTGCATGACAGAATGGCGATGTACTTCCCACATGATGGAGGTCCGGCACACAGCTCGCGTGCAGTAGAAGCGGTATTGTATAGCATATTTCATGACAGGTGGATTGGTCATCGAGGCACCATACCATGGCCCACACGTTCACCAGATCTGACGTCCCCAGATTTCTTTCTGTGGGGAAAGTTGAAGGATATTTGCTATCGATATCCACTGACAACGCTTGACAACATGCGTTAGCGCATTGTCAATGCACGTGCGAACATTACGGCAGGGGAAGTACTCGCTGTTGAGAGCAATGTCGTTACACGTATTGCCATATGCATTTAGGTTGACGGACATCATTTTGAGCATTTATTGGATTAATGTGGTATTTACAGGTTATCACGCTGTAACACCATGCGTTCTCATAAATGATGAGGTCACAAAGGTACATGTATCACATTGGAACAACTGAAATAAAATGTTCAAACGTACCTACGTTCCGTATTTAATTTAAAAACCTACCTGTTACCAACTGTTCGTCTAAAATTGTGAGACATATGTTTGTGACTATTACAGCGCCATCTATCGCAAAGCGAAAAAAGTGGTCCAACTAAAACATTCATATTTCCTTACGTACTACACTAATATGTAATAAAATGGGGGTTCCTATTTTAAAAAACGCAGTTGATATCCATTTGCCCTGTGGCAGCGCCATCTAGCGGGCCAACCATAGCGCCATCTGGTTTCCCTCTTCAAGCTAGACGAGTTTCGTACTTTTTAGTTTTCTCATTTGACACTTATTTCGTGAGATATTTGGCCCGGTCACGATCAGTGGACCACCCTCTACATGATAACCACATCTGCAATCAAATCATGTGTAAGAACACAACACACTGTCTCACTCATCCCCATAATTAAGAAAATCACTGTACACTCTTTCATCAATAGTATTACTGAAGAGTACCAAATTCTTCATCACATGTTGCAACTACAGTAATAATAGTCACATTGTGCAACAACCAAGTACCAGTCTTTCAAATCCAATAGCACCTGGAATATCCAGATGATAACCCACCCAAGTACTAACCAGACCTGACATTGCTGAACTTTGTTGGCTGTGTGAAATCCAATGTGGCAAGACTGTTGGATATTGTGGTGTCACCGCCAGACACCACACTTGCTAGGTGGTAGTCTTTAAATCGGCCGCGGTCCGTTAGTATAAGTCGGACCCGCGTGTCGCCACTGTCAGTAATTGCAGACCGAGCGCCACCACACGGCAGGTCTAGACAGACTTACTAGCACTCGCCCCAGTTGTACAGCCGACGTAGCTAGCAACAGTTCACTGACAAATAAGCTCTCATTTGCCGAGACGATAGTGGCTTAGCCTTC
Organism: Schistocerca americana; assembly: GCF_021461395.2. Classification (NCBI taxonomy): domain Eukaryota; kingdom Metazoa; phylum Arthropoda; class Insecta; order Orthoptera; family Acrididae; genus Schistocerca; species Schistocerca americana. The sequence goes on from NC_060122.1 coordinate 50,446,119, forward strand.
AGCTACTTCATTTGCTACGACCTAGCAAGGCGCCATACCATTTGATATTGAGATTATAACATGTACCGTCAAGAGCGATGTACACCAATTGTGGATTAAAGTTAAGTATTATATCAACTACGTACTTTATTTGCTACTATTAATTCCCTTAACTGTTCCAGACCTCACGCCAGCCTGCGTGAGCTTAAGCGCGTGCCTTTCGGCTTCCTCTCATTGTGACTTGGCTGCCTTGCCAAGCCACAACATTTTTGGCGACGAGTCTCAAAAGAGGATTTTGTGTTTGTTGATAGACTGATTTCATTGTGTCATGGCTTCGCCACCATTTCCAGATGTAGTGTCCGAATTTGATCGCTTGCAGAATCAGCAGACACAGGCCTTATTGGATGCTCTCTTCTCGCCCATTAGATTGGTTATCTGACATATCCCTCATTCTTTTGCAACACTATATTTCAAAAGCTTCATTCACTTCACGCCTACTGTTTGTCGTTCATGTTTACTCGCAAACATGGCTACAGTCCCGACAGATACTTTCAGAAGATACTTCCCAACGTTTAAGTTTAATTTTAAGAAAAACTTCTCTTTCTATTGCAAGTCCGCATTTTATATCTCCTCTTCCGCTCTCCTTAGTTGCAATGGTACCTAGATAGCAAAACTCGCCTTCTGCTCTCAGTGTCTCATTTGCTAAGCTAATTCGCTCAATATCACCAGCTTCATTTAAACTACAATCCGTTAACTTTGTTTTACTTTTCTTGATATTCGTCTTATAACTTTTTTTCATGATACTGTCATCCTTCCCGATCAACACTTCTTCCAAGCCGTGTAATGAGGAAATGTCACCAACTTGATGTCATATTTTAATGACAAAAAGACACACTTGCATGATATCGACCGCAGCAATCGACACCACGTGAATATTTAGGGCGTAATTGTTAGAGTGCGCAGTTACGACCTTCCGAAAGGACGGGTTTCAAACTTTAGCGCGCACAGGTAGTTTGTCACTCGTTCCGCCCCACAGCAGCCGCCTAATGCCCGGACGCGATGTGCGGTACGTCGTGGTGACAACTAGAGCATTCGTATTCGCATGATGCTGAAGACGAGGGAAGTGGAGGAGGGAGCTGGACTCATCTGCCCAGCGAGTTTTAAAATCTTGTTCCACAACACATATCACTCTGCCCGAAACATAACAAGTAATACGAGTTTATAATGTCACCTTCATGCACATTAAATGTTACCGAGCGAGGTGGCGCAGTGGTTAGCACACTGGACTCGCATTTGGGAGGACAACGGTTCAATCCCGTCTCCGGCCATCCTGATTTAGGTTTTCCGCGATTTCCCTAAATCTTTTCAGGCAAATGCCGGGATGGTTCCTTTGAAAGGGCACGGCCGACTTCCTTCCCCAACCCGAGCTTGCGCTCCGTCTCTAATGACCTCGTTGTCGACGGGACGTTAAACACTAACCACCACCACCACCACCACATTCAAAAATGGCTCTGAGCACTATGGGACTTAACAGCCTTGGTCATCAGTCCCCTAGAACTTAGAACTACTTAAACCTAACAAACCTAAGGACATCACAAACATCCACGCCCGAGGCAGGATTCGAACCTGCGACCGTAGCAGTCGCGCGGTTCCGGACGGAGCGCCTAGAACCGCTAGACCACCGCGGCCGGCAACACCACATTCAATGTTAACAATATTCTAGTACTGAAATGCTGCAGTTACATACACGCCCCAAAATCAAAATGAATAAACCGGAGCCGGCCGCGGTGGCCGTGCGGTTCTGGCGCTGCAGTCCGGAACCGCGGGACCGCTACGGTCGCAAGTTCGAATCCTGCCCTCGGGCATGAGTCTGTGTGATGTCCTTAGGTTAGTTAGGTTTAAGTAGTTCTAGGTTCTAGGGGACTTACGACCTAAGATATTGAGTCCCATAGTGCTCAGAGCCATTTGAACCATTTGAATAAACTGGAGCGAGTGAAGATTTATTATAAAATGAAGTTAGTGGTTTTCGATTTACAATTTAATCACGGTTGAAGAATAGCGCGTCTGCTACAAATATACATCACTTTTACAGTGCTAACTTCAAAATCCAAAGACAATAAAGTACTATAGCGATGTCAATAATTAAACAGCGCTACACTTCTTCCTTAATGATACAGTCAATTGCCTCATTAAATTATACTGCATTTGTGTGAATCACAACGTAAAAATGTTCGAAGCAAAGACATCTGTGGCATCATCTAGAGCTTGCAAATCGAGCTCTCTGACACAGCCAAAGCAACAGCAGTGGGGTGGCAACGAATGACAAAAAAATTGTAAGCGCGCAGGTTTAAAAGAGGTACTTCCAGACGTTTATAACTGCTTACAGTCTACATCTACATCTACGTAGACACTCCGCAAGCCACCGTACGGTGCGTGGCGCAGGGTATGCTATACCACGACCTGTAATTTCCTTTCCTGGTCCACACGCAAATAGTGCGAGGAAGAGCCAAAGAAACTGGTACACCTGCCTAATATCGTGCAGGTTCCCCGCGAGCACACAGAAGTGCCGGAACACGACGTAGCATGGACTCGACTAATGTCTGAAGTAGCGCTGGAGGGAACGGACACCATGAATCATACAGGGCTGTACATATATCCGTAAGAGTTGGATGGGGTGGAGATCTCTTCTGAACAGCACGTTGCAAGGCGACCCAGGTATGCTCCATAATGTTTATGTCTCGGGAGTCTGGTGGCCAACTGAAGTGTTTAAAGTGAAAATAATGCTCCTGGAGCCACTCTGAAGCAATTCTCGATGTGTGGGGTGTCGCATTGTCTTCCTGGAAGTTTCCAAGTTTGTCGGAATGCACAAAGAACATGAATGAATGCAGGTGATTAGACAGGATGCTTGCATACGTGTCTCCTGTCAGAGTTATATCTAGACGTCTCAGGGGACCCATACAACTCTAACTGCACAGGGCCCACACCATTACAGAGCCTCCACCAGCTTGAACTGACCATTGCTGATATGCAGGGTCCTTGGATTCATGAGCTTGTCTCGATACCCGTACCCATTCATCCGCTCGATACAATTTGAAACGAGACTCGTCCGACCAGGCAACATGTTTCCAGTCATCAACAGTCCAATATCGGTGATGACTGTCCCAGGCGAGCCGTAAGGCTTTGTGTTGTGCAGTAATCAAGGGTACACGAGTAAGCCTTCGGCTCCGAAAGCCCATACCGATGATGTTTCGTTGAATGGTTGGCACGCTGACACTTGTTGATGGTCCAGCACTGAAATCTGCAGCAGTCTGCGGAAGGGTTGCACTTCTGTCACGTTGAATGATTCTCTTCAGTAGTCGTTGTTTCCGTTCTTGCAGCATCTTTCTCCGGCCGCAGCGATGTCTGTGATTAGATGTTTTACCAAATTCCTGATATTCACGGTACACTCGTGAAATGGTCGTACGGGGAAATCCCAACTTCACCTCTAGCTCAGAGATGATGTGTCCCATCACTAGCGCGCCGACTATAACACCATGTTCAAACTCACTTAAATCTTGATAACCTGCCATCGCAAAAGCAGTAATCGATCTAACAACTATGTCAGACACATTGCCGACCGCAGCGCCGTATTTTGCCTGTTTTCACATCTTTGTGTTTGAATACGCATGCCTATACCAGTTTCTTTGGCGCTTCAGTGTATATGTCTCCGTGTGAGGCCCAGTTTCTCGTGTCTTATCTTCGTGGTCGTTACGCGCAATGTATGTTGGCGGCAGTAGTATCGTTCGGTAGTCAGCTTCAAATGCCGATTCTCTAAAGTTTCCCAATAGTGTTTCTCGAAAATAACGTCGCCTTCCCTCCGGAGATTCCCATTTGAGTTCCCGAAGCATCTCCGTAAAACTTACATGTTGTTCAAACCTACCGGTATCAAATCTAGCAGCCTGTCTCTGAACTGCTTCGATGCCTTCCTTCACTCCGATTTGGTACGGATCCGATGCACACGAGCAGTACTCAAGAATAGGTCGGACCAGCGTCCTATATGCCGTTTCCTTTACAGGTCAACCACTCTTTCCTAAAATTCTCCCAGTAAGCAGAAATCGACAATCTGCGTTCCCTGCCAAAGTTCTCATATGCTCGTTCCATGTCATATGGCTTTGCAACGTTACACCCAGATTTTTAAAGGACGTGACCGTATCAAGCAGGAAACCAGTACTACTGTATCCGAATATTGCAGATTTGATCTCCCTACTCATCCGCATTGACTTGCATTTTTCTACATTTAGGACTAGCTGCCATTTATCTTCCTATAGTCACCCAACATCGACACCTTACGGCACACCACGGCATCATCAGCAAACAACCGCACATTGCTACCCGCTCTGTCTGCCGAATCAGCCTATCACATTTCCCTGGGGCACTCCTGACGATACCGTTGTCTCTGATCGACACTCACCACTGAGGACAGCGTACTGGGTTCCATTATTTAAGAAGTCTTCGAACCGCTCACGTATCTGTGACCTTATTCCTTATGTTCGTACATCCGTTAACAGCCTGCTGTGGGGCATCATGCTAAATACTTTCCGGAAATATAGAAATATGGAGTCTGCCTGTTGCCCTTACCGTGTGAGAAAAGGGCAAATTGAATTTTGCACGAGCGACGCTTTCTAAAACTATGCTCATTCGTGGACATAAGCTTCTCAGTCCCAAGAAAGCTTTCTATTTGGGAACTGGGAATATTCAAGGATTCTGCCGCAAATACATCTACATCTATACTCCGCGAGCCACCTTACGGTGTGTGGCGGAGGGTACTTATTGTACCACTATCTGATCCCCCCTTCCCTGTTCCATTCACGAATTGTGCGTGGGAAGAACGACTGCTTGTAAGTCTCCGTATTTGCTCTAATTTCTCGGATCTTTTCGTTGTGATCATTACGCGAGATATATGTGGGCGGTAGTAATATGTTGCCCATCTCTTCCCGGAATGTGCTCTCTCGTAATTTCGATAATAAACCTCTCCGTATTGCGTAACGCCTTTCTTGAAGTGTCCGCCACTGGAGCTTGTTCAGCATCTCCGTAACGCTCTCGCGCTGACTAAATGTCCCCATGACGAATCGCGCTGCTTTTCGCTGGATCATGTCTATCTCTTCTATTAATCCAACCTGGTAAGGGTCCCATACTGATGAGCAATACTCAACAATCGGACGAACAAGCGTTTTGTAAGCTACTTCTTTCGTCGATGAGTCACATTTTCTTAGAATTCTTCCTATGAATCTCAACCTGGCGCCTGCTTTTCCCACTATTTGTTTTATGTGATCATTCCACTTCAGATCGCTCCGGTTAGTAACTCCTAAGTATTTTACGGTCGTTACCGCTTCCAATGATTTACCACCTATGGCATAATCGTACTGGAATGGATTTCTGCCCCTATGTATGCGCATTATATTACATTTATCTACGTTTAGGGAAAGCTGCCAGCTGTCGCACCATGCATTAATCCTCTGCAGGTCCTCCTGGATTACGTACGAGTCTTCTGATGTTGCTACTTTCTTGTAGACAACCGTGTCATCTGCAAATAGCCTCACGGAGCTACCGATGTTGTCAACTAAGTCATTTATGTATATTGTAAACAATAAAGGTCCTATCACGCTTCCCTGCGGTACTCCCGAAATTACCTCTACATCTGCAGATTTTGAACCGTTAAGAATGACATGTTGTGTTCTTTCTTCTAGGAAATCCTGAATCCAATCACAAACCTGGTCCGATATTCCGTAAGCTCGTATTTTTTTCACTAAACGTAAGTGCGGAACCGTATCAAATGCCTTCCTGAAGTCCAGGAATACAGCATCAATCTGCTCGCCAGTGTCTACGGCACTGTGAATTTCTTGGGCAAATAGGGCGAGCTGAGTTTCACATGATCTCTGTTTGCGGAATCCATGTTGCTTATGATGAAGGAGATTTGTATTATCTAAGAACGTCATAATACGAGAACACAAAACATGTTCCATTATTCTACAACAGATTGACGTAAGCGAAATAGGCCTATAATTATTCGCATCTGATTTATGACCCTTCTTGAAAATGGGAACGACCTGCGCTTTCTTCCAGTCGCTAGGTACTTTACGTTCTTCCAGCGATCTACGATAAATTGCTGATAGAATGGGGGCAAGTTCTTTAGCATAATCACTGTAGAATCTTAAGGGTATCTCGTCTGGTCCGGATGCTTTTCCGCTACTAAGTGATAGCAGTTGCTTTTCAATTCCGATATCGTTTATTTCAATATTTTCCATTTTGGTGCCCGTGCGACGGGTGAAGTCAGGGACCGTGTTACGATTTTCCGCAGTGAAACAGTTTCGGAACACTGAATTCAGTATTTCTGCCTTTCTTCGGTCGTCCTCTGTTTCGGTGCCATCGTGGTCAACGAGTGACTGAATAGGGGATTTAGATCCGCTTACCGATTTTACATATGACCAAAACTTTTTAGGGTTCTTGTTTAGATTGTTTGCCAATGTTTTATGTTCGAATTCGTTGAATGCTTCTCTCATTGCTCTCTTTACGCTCTTTTTCGCTTCGTTCAGCTTTTCCTTATCAGCTATGATTCGGCTACTCTTAAACCAATGATGAAGCTTTCTTTGTTTCCGTAGTACCTTTCGTACATGATTGTTATACCACGGTGGATCTTTCCCCTCGCTTTGGACCTTAGTTGGTACGAACTTATCTAAGGCGTACTGGACGATGTTTCTGAATTTTTTCCATTTGTGTTCCACATCCTCTTCCTCAGAAATGAACGTTTGATGGTGGTCACTCAGATATTCTGCGATTTGTGCCCTATCACTCTTGTTAAGCAAATATATTTTCCTTCCTTTCTTGGCATTTCTTATTACACTTGTAGTCATTGATGCAACCACTGACTTATGATCACTGATACCCTCTTCTACATTCACGGAGTCGAAAAGTTCCGGTCTATTTGTTGCTATGAGGTCTAAAACGTTAGCTTCACGAGTTGGTTCTCTAACTATCTGCTCGAAGTAATTCTCGGACAAGGCAGTCAGGATAATGTCACAAGAGTCTCTGTTCCTGGCTCCAGTTCTGATTGTGTGACTATCCCATTCTATACCTGGTAGATTGAAGTCTCCCCCTATTACAATAGTATGATCACGAAACTTCTTCACGACGTTCTGCAGGTTCTCTCTGAGGCGCTCAACTACTACGGTTGCTGATGCAGGTGGTCTATAGAAGCATCCGACTATCATATCTGACCCACCTTTGATACTTAACTTAACCCAGATTATTTCTCATTCGCATTCGCTAATAACTTCACTGGATATTATTGAATTCTTTACTGCTATAAATACTCCTCCACCATTGGCGTTTATCCTATCCTTGCGGTATATATTCCATTCTGTGTCTAGGATTTCGTTACTGTTCACTTCCGGTTTTAACCAACTTTCCGTTCCTAATACTATATGCGCACTATTTCCTTCAATAAGAGATACTAATTCAGGAACCTTGCCCTGGATACTCCTGCAGTTTACCAATATTACGTTAACTTTTCCTGTTTTTGGTCTCTGAGGACGGACGTTCTTTATCAACGATGATAATGTCCTCTCTGGTAAGCCGTCAGGTATTTTATAGTTTCGCCCAAGGGGGGGGTCCCTCTAACCTAAAAAACCCCCGTGTGCACGCCACACGTACTCTGCTACCCTAGTAGCTGCTTCCGGTGTGTAGTGCACGCCTGACCTGTCTAGGGGGGCCCTACAGTTCTCCACCCAATAACGGAGGTCGATGAATTTGCAACCATTATAGTCGCAGAGTCGTCTGAGCCTCTGGTTTAGACCCTCCACACGGCTCCAAACCAGAGGACCGCGATCGACTCTGGGCACTATGCTGCAGATATTAAGCTCAGCTTGCACTCCGCGTGCGATGCTGGTTGTCTTCACCAAATCAGCCAGCCGCCGGAAGGAACCAAGGATGGCCTCAGAACCCAAGCGGCAGGCGTCATTCGTTCCGACATGTACTACTATCTGCAGCCGGTCACACCCAGTGCGTTCAATAGCTGCCGGAAGGGCCTCCTCCACATTACGGACGAGACCCCCCGGCAAGCACACCGAGTGCACACTGGCATTCTTCCCCGACCTACCCGCTATTTTCCTGAGGGGCTCCATAACCCGCCTAACGTTGGAGCTCCCTATAACTAATAGGCCCGCCCTTTGTGACTGTCGGGACCTTGCCGGAGAATCGGCCACTGGCCCAACAGGCGAGGCATCCTGTGGTGGCTCGGACACGATGTCATCACCACTAGGAAGCACCCCGTACCTGTTGGAAAGGGGTAAGGCAGCTGCCACGCGGCCAGATCCCACCTTTGCCTTTCGGCCAGGCACGCGCGAGCCCACCACTGTCCGCCATTCACCCTGGAGTGATGGCTGACCGGTAAGATGCTCACTGCCGGAAGACGCAGCGACATCAGGGGTTCCATGTGATTCCAAGGCCACCGAAGTAGGCATAGGTCTCACCACAGTTGCCCCAACGCCACTACGAGCCGACGCCTGCGCCTCGAGCTCGATGAGCCTAACAGACAAAGCCTCCACCTGCCCCCGAAGAGTGGCCAATTCTCCTTGCGTCCGCTCACAACAACCACAGTCCCTACACATGACTATGTTTACCCTACTCTATACGGTGAGAAATTCCCAAGATAATCTTCTGATGAGCTACTCTGATAATCAAGAAACACTCACTGAAATACGAGACGCGAAAACTACGCTAGGTTTTCCCAGAAAAACTATTTAAAAGCTAAGCGCAGCAAATAAGTACAAAAACGCTTTATACAAACAGTACTCGCTGCTGCTGGTGCTCTCGCTCTGGCTGTCACAAGACAACTGCTGATTCAAGTGACTAGTGGCTAACGGCCGCGAAACAAACAAAAGACGGTTTTAGGGCGCTTTCTGTTCTAAACGATCAAGAAAACACTAAGAAATCTAACACGAAAACTACGTAAAGTTTTATCAAGAACTGTTAGTTACTATGCAGAGCAGATAAACACAAATAGAATCCCTTCCTTAGTGGATGGTCGTAAACAAAATGCAAAATAAACGCTTTATACAAACAGTACTCGCTGCTGCTGGTGCTCTCGCTCTGGCTGTCACAAGACAACTGCTGATTCAAGTGACTAGTGGCTAACGGCCGCGAAACAAACAAAAGACGGTTTTAGGGCGCTTTCTGTTCTAAACGATCAAGAAAACACTAAGAAATCTAACACGAAAACTACGTAAAGTTTTATCAAGAACTGTTAGTTACTATGCAGAGCAGATAAACACAAATAGAATCCCTTCCTTAGTTGAAGGTCGTAAACAAAATGCAAAATAAACGCTTTATACAAACAGTACTCGCTGCTGCTGGTGCTCTCGCTCTGGCTGTCACAAGACAATAGAAGTTAGGGATATTGGGGTGTAATTTTGCGGATACGTCGCTTACCCTTCTTATGCACTGGAGGCACCTGCGCTGTTTTGCACTCGTTTGGGACTTTGTCCTGGGCGAGAGATTCACGGTAAATGCAAGTTACGTAAGGGGCCAATGCCATAGAGCACTCTTCGTAAAGAAGAATTGGAATTCCATTTGAATCTGACGATTTACCTGCTTTCAAAATTTTTAGTTGTTTCTTTACGCCAGGTATGCTTATCACTATCTCGTCTGTATTGTAGTTTGTCCAATGGTCAAGTGACGGTATGTTCGTACGATTCCCCTGTGTGAATGGTTCCTTGAAAGTGAAATTTAAAACTACGGCTTTCGTTTTGCTATATTCAATCAAAATTATGGCCCAAATTTTCCCTCGGGTTCGATTGACGTGGCTGATATCTTGCAAGGGTGCTTTTTTCTCCTTAAAATATGACGTCAAGTTGGTGAAGTTCCCTTGTAAGAAAAGTTGTAGAGTCAATTTTGCCTCAAAAGTTCGCACATTTCCTCGAAATCCATACTGGTCCTCCCCGAGGTTTGGTTCTCCTGGCCTCCGTTCTTCTGTAACTAACTGGTCCCTGTATTTTGCAACCGTGACTTATAAAACTGATGTTCCGGTAGTAGTCTCACCTTCCAGCATCTCCTTAGTACTCGTATAGGAATTGTAATGTTCCACTTCAAATTTGACGGTCTTTCTCATGTGCCTTGCATATCATGAGAAATACTTTTCTCGTTGTCCGTTCTCCTAAAGATCTTAATAACTGTGAGGGAATCATGTCCACTAGAGGTTCTTTCTTTCGACTTAAGTCTTTAAGTCCTGTGACAAATCATTCACTTACCCTTCCCTTTCCATAATACTGTCTTCAGTTTTATCACTCTTATATAACTCTTCCACACTGTTCATTCCACTTCCAGACTGCCATTAGTGCAGGGTTTATAAATGAACTTCCGATGTACTAACAACTTCGCTCTTTTCTAAGAAAATATTCTAAATTTTCCCATACGCGACATTTACCTACCCTACAGTCTTAAGTACTACCGCATAACTCCCGGTGTGACGGTAAAGGTGTCCTTAAAATAACGCGACGAAGGTCGACTGTTGGTTCTTTCTTAATAAGAACATTCTAGTATATTGGTCGAAATTTTCCACAAACTGTTACAATACAATAGGCTCCGAAGTTCTTGATTGCCTTCAACAGCTGTAACACTGTCCCGTTTGAATTTGCTTTCTCTTTGGAACTGTTGAACCGATGAGAGGACCAGAGGAAGTGATCGTAATGGCATGGCTCGACGAATGTGCCAGAAAACGTTTGGGATCATTTTCGAGTGTGAAGAGATGCATCGAGTGCAGTGGAAATCAATTTAATAAAGTACAATGTACACACTTGACCTGCAAAACTGCTAAGTAGTTGACGTATTTGAAGTATGGGCAAATCGGTGATGACATTAGTGCCAGTGGGCCAGTTGTGGTGTTTGGATCCAGTCAATGTATAGCCGCTTCCCCTTCCCTTCCTTCTCTCTCTGTCTGTCTCTCTCTCTCTCTCCGTCTCTCTCTGTTTTCCAGTCTTTTTTTCATTTCGTTAATGTAGAAATCAGTGAATTAGCACGTAATACCAAGCCACGTAAACTTAAACAAACTTCAAATATACAAGGACTAAATATACTCCGCATAACAAATTGAGAAAGAAATACCAAGAACGTAAGAATGTTTGCGATATCTTCTAAATAGTTGAGAAGACATTCAATGCATTTTTGACAAGCGTGTAAATGTGACGATAACTGATGTTAATGTATATTTGCTTGGATGCCAATCCCAAAGCAATGCACTTTCCTTAAGTCCACTGAGTATTTTTACCAATTATCAATAAGATAACTAAACTCTGCTGCTGTATACCTGTAGGAGTCACGCAAATAAAATGTCCCAGTACGACGTACAACGAAAAATAAACGTAAACAACAGAACGCATCCTGTGCTAGCTTCTTACGTAACACCATCCGTTATCGATACGATAATCGTAGCGAGGTTATCAGTTTTTGCGTATCTCAATGTAGAAATCTGCAGCCAGTGATGACGACTGTTTCGTGCATCAACTCCCTCTAGTAACATGGACGTCATTCCTTCGTGTCTTAACAAATGTCCAATCATCCTGTCTCTCTTCCTTGTCAGTGTTTTCCACAATTCCTTTCCTCTCCTATTCTGCGCAGAACCTCCTCATTCCTTACCTTATCAGACCACCTCATTTTCAACATTCGTCTGTAGAGCCACATCTCTAATACTTCAATTCCGTTCTGTTCCGGTATTCCCACAGTGCATGTTTCACTGTCATACACTGCTGTGCCCCAGGACAGCTGATGAAATCTGACGTGGCATTGGAACGTCTGTTGTCTCCAATCAACACACCAACTCACTCCATCAGTCTTGAGTCACTTCCCACAGTCGCCCGATTCACAAGCCCTGAGATTAACGTTCTCACTCACCTACAAGCAGCAACTGATTCTTTTTTAGAATCCATAGGTAGTCGTAAATACACATTGCGGAAAAATTAGTTCTTTAGGAATCAATGAACGTGCAGCCACAGTCTTCACGAGTCTTGGAAAATTGAAGAAATTTCACTTCTGCACTTCTAGGTAAGGCATTTCCGCAGCTGTGGATGAGTGGGCGGGTGGGGGGGGCGAGGATCAGGAGTGAGATATAGCCATCGTCACGTGCTTCGAGAACTACGCTTTTAGAATTGCGCTAAAAGATAAACTTAATGGATGGAGTGATAATTAGTTTGTATTTCATAGTTTCTGTAATTATATCAGTAAGCAGTTAGTTAACAGTAATTTAGTTCTGCGGATCTTCTGTATATCTGATACCTGATTCGCTGTGAAAAATGAGTTTTGTAGAATGTGGCGAGACATTTCGTATCCATTTAGTCAGCGTCTTTCTCATACAGGAGAGGCAGGAGGTAAGCGGCGAGGAGTCGGAAGGAGACGGAGAACAAGAGGAACTGGAGGTCAAGGGCGGCGTGCAGAAGCGGGAGGAGGGTGAGGAAGAGGTCGAGTAGGAGGAGGAAGACGAGGAGGAGGAGGAAGAGGCGTCCACGACGACCACGCGCAGCCGCTCCAGCGCGCAGCCCGACTCTGGGTTCGAGCCGTCGCCGCGGCGGGAGCACGAGCAGCCGGGCGAGGCCGGGGGCAGCGATGGGGGCGGCGGGGGCGGCGGGGGCGGCGGGGGGGGGGCAGGGTGCCGTGGCCCTGCAGGCAGGACGGCCGGCCGCCGCTCAGCACCGTCACCGTCACTCAGGCCGTGCAGAACAGCATGCGCAAGTGAGTGCACGCCACGCTTTATAGAACCCAGTTCGCTAACGATACTAATAGTGTCACATTACTACTAGCCTTCTTCCTGCGGCTTCGCCCACATATGCTGTCAACACATATACTGAACACACCTCTCCCTCCTACTGTTTGTCTGTTCAACTCTACCTCTCTATCCCCTCCTCCCTGCCTCTTTTTCCATTTCCTCTACCCCTCTCTCTGACCATATCTTCATCCTCCTCACGCTGAGCATACGCTCCTGCGCCTTCCTTTTCCATCTCCACCTCTCCCTCCTCCTTCGCTATTTGCCCACTATTCCTCTACACATTTCACTTGTCTCATGCATCTCCCCCTCCTCCCCTGACCATTTGCTACTCCCCCTCAGTCTATTCATCTGCTCTTCTGCCCATCTCAAACTATCCCCTGCCAAGCTCGTTGTCACATGTAGCCACTGCAATACAGTTAAGTAAAGGAGGCAGGTACTACTTCCACAATTAGCCTACCATGCAGGGCAGGCAACATATCAGGAGCTACAAAATCATTTATTTGCCCCTGATATACAGGTGTAAAGCCGGTCGATAAATCAGGCTTACACTGCTCCAACAAAACACGCCTGTTATACAGGGCAGCCTATAAATCAGGGCCCAGAAAGTCATTTGTTGCCCCTGACTCGTAGGCTGCCTTGCAAAGCAATTTGTTTGGACACGCTGACACTGTTCCCACACTAAGTACCTGTTGCATAGGGCAGCCTATACACCAGAGGTGAGGAAAACACTTTTTTCCCATATCTCCACTCCTATTGGAGCTAGGAGGTTATAAACCCCACAGTGCTAAGCCTGCTGAGCCAAATTTGGTTGTAAGCGTCTCTTTGGAAATTTAGTATCGACATACTGGAAAACTATCCATGTATTGGGAGGTGGAGCACCTTTGTGCGAAAACCACATTCGTTGGCTGACTTCTAGAGATACATAATCAACTAAATGAAACAAATCATCTCTGAGAAACAGCAGATTCGTTTATCCAGTAAGAAGTTGAGGAAAGTTATAGAGGCCAGTTACATGATCATTAACGATTCCACAGCACACATTGAGGCTGAACCTCTGTTGACATATGTCTTGTCGCAATTTGCGTTGGTTTGCATAAGCCCAGTCGCGATTGCTATGATAATTGAAGATCCCTACCCATGAACTTAAAAGCCAGCCTCATCAGTGAATCAGGTACATGCTAAGAAACGCAGCGTACTGGCTTAACATGCGTCGCCTCATTTAATCCTTGCACCTGTTGAAGTCGATACGAGTACATAAGTTTCCACACTAACTGCTTCACGTCGACATGTCACTGAGGCCTTCCCTTCCGGTATTCTCTTTGTACTAGCTGCTCGAGCTCCATCCACAGGAAGAAGAACATATTCTTCAATCTCACGAATTCTTTCATCACGTGGTCTTCATCTGAAATTTTCTTCTCAAATGAGGCTGTCTCTCACAAGCATTGACGGTGTCGTACAAACGTTCCTGCACAGGTAACTGCCTATCGGAGTTACGTTCAGCCATAAAATTGACGTGCTGAATCCGCATTCCTATCTGCCAGGCTGTAGATGTAGTGCATGTACGTCATTTCAGACACAGAACACACAGTTACGATATGTTGCGATGGAAGTTACACTGAAACAGAACAAATGCAAATCAGAGAAAAAATTCCATGACTGTAAGCAGTAATGTAAGCAAAAACGCAAGTTTGAGGTAAATTACACAACCAAGAGACACAACAGGGAATTCATTTCATATCTCTTTAACGAAACATTTTCTTACCCCTGTTCATCTTCTGTTTCTCCACTATGAGGTATATCAATCTGTGTCATTTTTATGGGTATTTTTGTTGATATCCAACAGCATTTTCTCGATCAGTCTGATTTTTTCTGGTTTATCAATAACAACTTCTGTAGTGAATACTGTCTGGCTTCATTTGGCAACTCGCTGGATTTAATCATATGAAGATGTCATTTTAGATCGTAAAATGAAAATGGTAGCATCTATTTTCGCATTAAAAATATAAAAACGTTTAGTTTGCATGTTCTAATGTAATGTGCTTATCATTTAGGTGTCAAATCAATCTACCTTCGACAAATGTGACGTGTTGATAACAATCAATTCTCGACTATACAATGAAATTTACGTACATTCTGTTACATACTATTCTGGAGGGATGACACATTCTGAAGCTTACCGAACGGATTATAGCAAAATAGGAAATTTTAAAATCTTGCTCCCTTTCGGATAGATTTGTGCGGAGCCTGTGCTCACGACCGACCATGTGGTTCAACACCTTGCACAAGGAAAACTTGAGAGTACAGCTATTTTGAGACAGAGTCTGCGGTGCTACTGAGACGCTGCCTGTGTAGCCGGGTCGCCGACTAACGCTGCCGGAGGTACCACATGGAGCGGCGCATCTTCCAGCAGCTGCTGGAGCTCAAGAGGCTCCAGACCCGCGCGGGCCGCGCCAACGAGCAGGTGCTCGTCAAGAGGCTCGTCGACGACTACCGCCGCGCCGGCCTCTTCGTCGGCCTCGAGGGCTTCCACGGACCCTTCACCTTCCGCGCCTTCGAGAAGTACCTCTACGGTAGGGAGGAGCAGCCGCCGAGTCTCGTTTGTGCGAAAAACAGCGGTCTCACGCCACAGCCGAGAGACGCAAAAGAGTTGCCGCACGGTTCATATAAACCACACTACTGCGAGCTACCCTTTTCACCGGATCTTTGTATGCATTTAGTTACAAGGGCTGTTCGGAAAGAAATGTTCGATCGGTCGCGAAATGAAAACCACAGTGAAACTGAAAATTTTTTTATTCGCAACTGTTAGCCACACCTTCCACCTACCTCTCTAACTAGTCTCCGCTCAGACTTAGAAATTTGTCGCACTATTGTTCAAACTTTCCACTGTCCTCGTCACAGAAAGCAGCCGCCTGTGCTTTTCACCAATTCTCTACGCTGGTCTGCCTATCGTTGTTTGTGCCAAAATGTTGTCTTCGTAGCCAGCGGTTCATGTGAGCAGAGATGAACATCAGAGAGAATTAAGCGCTCTATTGTGGGTGATCAAGCACTTCCAATCGAAAACGCCACAGGAGCGTCTTCATTGCCCCTGCAGAACGCGGCTGAGAATTGTCTTGAAGAAAGATTTTTGTTACGTGGGCTGCATAGCTTCAGGCGAACCTCTCACCAGGGATTTCTACGGCATCACTTTGCGCTCTGATCTGAAAAGAGCGACGTGAAGCGATCGACAGGCACACTAAAGACACTGCCCAACACATCTGATCGAAGCTACATCTGATTTTCACAGTAGTTCCCACTTCGCGCCAAATCGGACATTACTTTTTGAATGCGCCTCGTATTTAGTCGTTTCGCCCCTTTAGAATCACCGGTGACTTATTCAGTACGCCAAGACATTTTCGTTCTCTCGCTCCTCCCATTTCTCTCTGCTTCCGTGATCTTAATTGTGATTCTGATAGCTGCCCACCTGTATTCCTACAGCTGGACCAATCCTGCACTGTTAGGTACGAAGTTTTTCATTTATTCCAATTCCTTTGCAGTCCTCCCTGATTTCTTTCGCCCAGTTCTCTGTTAAGCGTGCTGTGTTCCATATCTTCTTTGTCAACGTGTTGTTCCCCATTCTCATGATGCCTCTGACAAATGTCAGCCTTCTCTTTCGTGTCATGCTTTAAACTGGTTCAACGCTCTCACACAGCTCCTGCGTTTGTCTGTGCATCCAGGTTTCAGCGTGTTTTTTCGTGTCTCATATGTGTTTCAAGATCTTTCGCTTCTCTTTCTCCAGCCGGATGCAAGCTCACTTATCCAAGGTGGTGCCCTCCGTTGCATACACGCGGTGTTTCTAATTGAAGACATACACTCATGTTTAGGAAAGACAGATCACCTTGAACGACTAGAGATAGGACGTTCATATAATTAGAATTTCAGTCACCTCGATTGAGCATGTGTCCTGTGATAGACGACTAGTCTGGTGACCTGGCATGCCAGGGCTAAAGGCTGATAACCTGTGAGAGTACGATGGCACAAGTTCGTGCAGTAACGTGTGGTCTTGCACTGTCTTGCTGAGAAATGGCGCCGGCCGGAGCGGCCTAGCGGTTCTAGGCGATACAGTCTGGAACTGCGCGACCGCTACGGTCGCAGGTTCGAATCCTGCCTCGGGCATGGATGTCATTTGTGAAAAATGGCCTCTGAAGTGCTGTGGAGCAAGGGTGTGGCTACAGTTCACAGGATGTCATCCACGTAGCTCACACTGGTCACAGTGGTCTGGACACGCGCCAACTGTGACCTGTGGCCGTGCCCAGTAGCACCCAACACCATAAGGCCTCGAGATGGCGCTGTGTGTGTTGTGTGAATACAGCCACTGTGATGACGCTCCCCCTGTTTGTGGCGAACCACAATGCGGCCATCATCTTCAAACAAACAGACCTCGGATTGGTCTTAAAACACTATCTGATGCCATTCCTGTCCCCTGTTACGTCGTTCCACACACATTTGCCTAACATGTTCCTGCACATTCCTCAAAGATAGGCGGAGAAGCCGACTACGCACGTAACCTATGCCGTAATGAACGGCGACGAGCAGTCACCCCTGACAGAGTAGGACGTGTTGCACTGTTCCGCTGTTGGGCCACAGCCGAGGAGGACGAAGGTCTGTCCTCTCTGTCCTGGAGTGCCATTCAGGTGGGGTGTCGATCTTCTTGGGAGGGGGGGGGGGGGGGGGGCTGACCCATCTCGTCATGTTCTGTGGCCTTAAGTCAGCCATTCTGCACACACATGTTCCTGCACTGCTGAAACACATCGTCTCACACAAGCTGCAATTTCCCGGGTGGATGCGAATCATTCTCCCATGCCAGTAATGCGCCCACTTTCAAACATTTATTTGAGGGCACCGTTCGAGCATACGTTTACGAGGCATCCTGCATGTCTGCTCACGTCACACTGGTCCATTGCCTTCGGTTTACAGCAACGAGAGCCGCAGGCAGATTTTACAGGTAGGTGGTGTTGTGCCGCAATATCCATCTTGGCCTTGAACCCGCTAGCAGACATGGTTTAAATGCAGAACGTAGTAATCTAAAATTTAATGTCCTGTGAATATGAGGTCCTGTATCTATCGTTCAAGGTATTTTTTTCCCTGTACGTTAGTGTATAATATCTCACTTTGGCGTTCGTGGACCGGTTTTTCCTTCCATAGGTTGTCTTTGCAGCATACCGTAGTTTCTGCGACGTTTGGGACCTGTCTGTCACGCCCTTGTTGATCTGTAGCCCGTCTGTTTGATTTCCCTCCAACTAGCGGAAGCTTTTCACATTCTGCACCACGTAAACTTCAACCTTCAACTTGGTCTTTGCATTCAGGACCTAGATCTTATTGTACGCTATCTTGTACACTGATCTCAAGATCAACCATTTTTCATCAGCAGCTGGTGAAAGACCACTTCAAGCCTTCGCGTTATTGTGTTCATTTCATTAAAAATTGTTTACCCCTTCCCTATCAATGTTTTTTACCTGTTATAACTTCTTCGTTTACTGTAGGCAGACACAGCAAATCTGTGTTGCTGCACTATGAATGTGAATCTAGTCGAACTGGAGTGGGAACGTTAAATACTGTAATACAAAGAAACTCCAAAAGGTGTCCTTAACTCACCTCTCTATTCGTGTCTTCGTAGTTAACCCATTAGTGTTAAACAGTTTATTTTGACTGCTCACAATGGCATCGGACGCTTTGCCAGTAGAAGTGCAATCTTCTCATCGTTGTGACGCGTATTTACATTCCTTTTCTTGTGACACATGAAACTGAGGCGGGAGGACAGATGTAAATGCTCAAGCGAGAATCTAATCGACGACAACATACACCAAGATGAAGAACTATTAACGTCACTGTAAACCACTAAACTAATTTACATCGCAGGTAGGGGAGGTGTAACACTACCACGTATTACCGTTTTTAACTTTTTGCGTCCATCATAACGATGTCCGTCTTTGCTGCTCCTACCCACCTTCCGTTAAGTCCTCGTTTGGAATTTACACATTTTCTGATCACGATAAATCCACGGTTTTCGGCCAAATTTTTCAGCGGAGCAAACACATGACACCGCAGAAATTAAATAACGTATTTTTCCCAACATTTTCATAGCCAAACGAAGAGTGGGAAACGGACAGACAAGTGGGGTATCAAACAGACCAGCGTCAGGTCTAGTTTCGTAAAAACTGATTCAATTTTTCGAAAGTAATCAAAGTAACTAAGAAAATCTAAATAAGTAATTTGAGGGAAAATTGAAACTATGACGAACAGCTCCTGCAGTATCAAAAAATATCAAATAACAGCATAAATTAAAACTTCTCTAATTTCTCTTGATGCATATACTCTAATAATAATAGGCTATTCATCGATATTCAAATATGTTTCACGCTTTCTGAAAAACCTTGAAATAGAAAAATATTGAAGAAAATAACGCTCAATTATTTTAGGAAATCACTTGTCTAAAAGTAAGAAATAAAATAGATAATTGAAACATTTGGCACGCCTCTGAACGATGCTCGAAACCATGAACACCAAGTCAGTATTTAAGGCTCAATGTTTAACTTTGAATCTAATAAGTTTAAAGAGCTGTGTGTAGGGGATAGGATGGAGCCTCAAGCACACCTGTAGTCGATCGGGAAATGCGAGAGTGTGTGTGTCGTTTGCCGCTGTAATCTGCCTTCTTAGTGTGGCCGTGCTGGTCGACTGCCGGCAGACCAGCTGCGCACGCTGCAGTCGGCGGAGCGGCGGCTGGTGCGGCGGCTCCGGAGCAGCGACGACCTGGAGAAGCTGAGCGCCGAGCTCCACAACCTGCTGCCGGCGGGAGACCCGGCGCTCTGCACGCGCGGCACCCACCGCTGCCGCCACGCCGCCCACGCCTACACCGGCGTGCCCTGCGCCGCCTACAGTGAGTCCGTCCTCTCTCTGTCACAGCCGGCGACCTATACGGGGTGGCCTTATCCGCCGTGTGCGAACTCTGCGGATTGGTCGATGAGAGGATACGGAACAAAGAAGGTCAAATGCGTCGTGCCCATGCTAGAGACCATTTACTCAATCCTACATTGCTGCATGCCACAGTAGCACATACCGCAGTAGTATAAGTTTATTTGCCAACTGGCTCTGCAGATGAAGAAGAGATTGAAGAAATGTATGATGCGATAAGAGAAATTATTCAGATAGTGAAAGGAGATGAAAATTTAATAGTCATATGGAACTGGAATTCGATAGTAGGAAAAGGAAGAGAAGGAAAAGTAGTAGGTGAATATGGACTGGGAGTAAGGAATGGAAGAGAAAGCCGCCTGATAAAATTTTGCACAGAACATAACTTAATCATAGCTAACACTTGGTTTAGGAATCATGGAAAGAATGTTGTATACGCGGAAGAGGCCTGGAGACACCTGAAGGTTTAAATAGATTATATAACGTTATGACAGAGATTGGGAACCAGATTTTAAATTGTAGGATATTTCCAGGGGCTGATGTGGATTCTGACCACAATTTATTGGTTATGAACTGTAGATTAAAACTGAAAAAAACCTGCAAAGAGGTGGGCATTTAAGGAGATGGGACTCGAAAGAAGAAGAGGTTGTAGAAAGCTTCAGGGGAGAGCATTAGGGAACGATTGATAAGGGCGGGGGGAAGAAATACAGTATAAGAAGAATTTGTAGTTTTGAGACATGAAACAGTGAAGGCAGCAGAGGATGAAGTAGCTGAAAAAACGAGGGCTAGCAGAAATCGTTGGGCAACACAAGAGATACCGAATTCAGTTGATGAAAGGAGAAAATATAAAAATGCAGTAAATGAAGCAGGCGAAAAGGAATACAAACGTCTCAGAAATGTGATCGACAGGAAGTGCAAAATGGCTAAACAGATATGGTTAGACAACAAATATAAGCATGTAGAAGCATATATCAGTTGGTGTAAGATAGATACTGCCTACAGGAAAATCGAAGAGACCTTCAGAGAAAAGGGGGACCACCTGTAGGAATATGAAGACATAAGATGGAAAACCAGACCCAAGCAAAGAAGGGAAAGCACAAAGGTGGAAGGGATATATAGAGTGTCAGCAAAAGGGCGATGTACTTGAGGGCAATATTATGAAAATGGAAGAGAATGAAGATGAAGATGACATAGGAGATATGACACTGCGTGAAGAATTTGACAGAGTACTGAAAGACCTAAGTCGAAACAAGGCTCCAGGAGCAGACAACATTCCATTAGAACTACAGATAGCCTTGGGAGTGCCAGCACTGACAAAACTCTACCATCTGGTGAGCAAGATGCATGAGACCGGAGAAACACCCTCAGACTTCGAGAAGAATATAATTCCAATTCCAAAGAAATCAGGTGTTGACAAGTGTCAAAATTACCGAACTATCAGTTTAATAAGTTACGGCTGCAAAATACTAACACGAATTCTTTACAGACGAATGGAAAACTGGTAGCAGCCGACCTCGGGAAAGATCAGTTTGGATTGGGTAGAAATGTTGGAACACGCGAAGCAATATCTATCTTAGAAGATAGGTTAAGGGAAGGCAAACTTACGTTTCTATCATTTGTAGACTTAGAGAAAGCTTTTGATAATGTTGACTGGAATACCATCTTGCAAATACTGAAGATGGCAAGGGTAAAATACAGGGACGGAAAGGCTATTTACAATTTGTACAGAAAGCAGATGGCAGTTATAATAATCGAGGAGCATGAAAGGGAAACAGTGGTTGAGAAGGGAGTGAGGCAGGATTGTAGCCTATCGCCGACGTTACTCAGTCTGTATATTGAGCAAGCAGTAAAGGGAACAAAAGAAAAATCTGGAGTCGGAATTAAAATCCAGGAAGAAGAAATACAGACTTTGAGGTTTTCCGTTGACATTGTAATTCTGTCAGAGACAGCAAAGGACCTGGAAGGGCAGTTCAACGAAATGGACAGTGTATTGAAAGGAGGATATAAGATGGACATCAACAAAAGCAAAACGAGGATAATGGAATGTAGTCGAATTAAATCAGGTGATGCCGAGGGAATTAGGTTAGGAAATGACACGCTTAAAGTAGTAGATAGGTTTTGCTATTTGGGGGGAAAAATAACTGATAATGGTCGAAGTAGAGAGGATATAAAATGTAGACTGTCAATGGCAAGGAAAGCGTTTCTGAAAAAGAGAAATTTGTTCACATCGAATATAGATGTAAGTGTTTGGAAGTCCTTTCTGAAAGTATTTATATGGAGTGTAGCCATCAATGGATGTGAAACATGGACGACAAATAGTGTAGACAAGAAGAGAATAGAAGCTTTCTAGATTTGATGCTACAGAAGAATGTTAAAGACTGGATGGGTAGATCACGTAACTGAAGATTAGGTATTGAATGGAATTGGAGAGAAGAGAAATTTGTGGCACAGCTTAACTAGAAGAAGGGATCGGTTGGTAGGACACGCTCTGAAGCACCAAGGGATCACCAATTTAGTATTGGAGGGCAGCGTAAAGGGTAAAAATCGTAGAGGGAGACCAAGAGATGAATGCACTAAGCAAATTCAGAAGGATGTAAGTTGCAGTAGTTACT
Source organism: Schistocerca americana (assembly GCF_021461395.2). NCBI lineage: Eukaryota > Metazoa > Arthropoda > Insecta > Orthoptera > Acrididae > Schistocerca > Schistocerca americana. The sequence continues at coordinate 50,468,445 of NC_060122.1, forward strand.
CGGAGACGAAGAAGCTTGCACGGGATAGAGTATCATGGAGAGGTGCATCAAACCAGTCTCTGGACCGAAGACCACAACAACAACTTTGCGACAGAGACTGGCGTCTAATACGTTCACATCAGCCAGGGTGCATCCGGACAGTGTCAAAGGCAGTGTGAATACGTTGGTGCAGTGTCGCCACATCTGGAATGTGCTCTGCATACACGATACTTTTGAGATGGCCCCATAACGAAGAACCACACGGGTTGAGATCCATCGAACGAACGGGCCTTGCAATTAGGCCCCCTTGTCCGATTCATCAAGCAGGAAAGACACAACTGAGATGCATCCACACGTTAAGGTGAAGTTGGCTGGAGCACCGTCGTCTAGCAGCCACATAACCTTTAGAATCATGAATGCTTCTTCCAGCAGGTGAGGTGAAGTTATCCGCAAAAACGCTTATATTTCCGTCCTGTTAGGTGACGTGGAAGAAAGACTAGTCGCAAAATACAGTCACCAATTATCCTGGCCCACACATTCCGTTTTCACCGATGCTGGTGATTCGCTCGTACCGTGGGGATTCTGCATACTATCCCTCAGATGACTGTTGTGAAAGTTCAAAATACCACTACGTGTAAAGGTGGCCTCCGGATATATAAACGATCTAGTAGAAAGCGTCGGATGCCCTTTAAGGCTATTCACAAGTGCTGCAGTTGTCTATTCCAAACTAGCAACGCTAGAAGATAGTAAGAATTTGCAGAACGACCTGCAATGAATTGATGACTGGTGCAGGCTCTGACAGTTGACCCTGAACGTAAATAAATCTAACATATTGCGCATACATAGGAAAGAAAATCCATTACTGTATATCTACACTATAGACGACAAACAGCTGGAGACAGCGTCTGCCGTAAAATATCTAAGCGTAGCTATCCAGAGCGACCTTGAGTGGAATGAGCATATGAAACCGATAGTGGGAGACGCAGATTTCAGGCTCAGACTCATCGGTAAAATCTTAAGGAAATGTAACTCATCGGTGAAAGAAGTGTCTTATAAGGCGCTTGTTCGCCCGATTGTTGAGTATTTTACATCTAACTGCGATCGCTATCAGGTAGAACTGATAGAGGAAATAGAGAAGATACAATGAAAAGCAGTGCGTTTCGCCACGGGATTGTTTAGCTGGCAAGAGAGCGTTACGGAGATACTAAACAAACTCCACTGGCAGACGTTATTAGAAAGCCTTTGTGAATCACAGATGGAGCTACTATTGAAATTTCGGGTCAGCATTTTTCAGCATGAGTCGGACAACATATTACTTCCTCCCACATACATCTCTCCTATTGACTACGAGGAGAAAATTCGAGAAATTAGAGCCAACACAGAGGCTTAGCGACAATCATTCTTCCCCCGCACTATGCGCGGTTGGAAGGATCAGATAGTGCTATCGAAAGTACCCTCGACCACACACCATTAAATGGCTTGTTGCTTGGTGTAGAAACCAGTGACGAAACTGCTCCCGACGAGGAAAGTCTGTCGCTAGTAAGCCCTGCACAGGCTATAAGTGGTAAGAGCAGTAACAATTGTCGTGGAAAATATTCCACACGGATGTCTGGCTTACCCCGTACTGGCGGGCCAACTGCCTGGTACTGACACAGCGGTCGCCTTCCACATTTTCCTCCAAGTCTGGTGTCCGAACGTTTCGGGTACGTCCTTCATGATTTCCTGCTTCCTGAAACGACCCTGTCTCAGACAAACGGTGAAAAACTGTTGCAAACGTTAAATGCTGTGGTGGTTGTCGGCGGGGTTAGGTCTCGTGATCCAACCGTGTTGCCCGCCGCCCGTTGCCATTTGCTTTTCCGTGTCGGCAAACTCTCCATTCGAATACGGAGCCACTGTGTACTGTGTACACGGGGACTCAGCAAGAGAGGTGAAGCGGACACAACATTACCAATTACTATGGCAAGAGAGGGCGCTAGGGCATGACGTATGAGGAACAGTGCCCCCCTCTAGGAGGGAATCATGCATACCGCTGCATGGTACAGCGCGTGTTAGCCCGCTGACTGTGTAACAAAGTATGATTGAATAAATGATCCCTAGCCTGGAAACCACTCATTTCCGGACGTAGGTTCATTACGCCTTTCTCGTTCCGTATCCTCACATCGATCACCACTTAGTACACGGTGAAAAAAATCACCATTTATATACAACACAAGCGCCGCCATATTAGAAGCCAATTGCATACTTAGCCGCCACGTTTTGCAAGGTCATGTCGAGTGGTACTAATCGTCTACTAGTACAGAATGGTATAGCTTTGTTTGTTATACAAAGGGTCCCAAATAAAGGTGGTACGCCACACGTACTTGTTAATCGTCTCTCATCGAATTGCTTGTGAAGCGGGTACAGTGTCTCGGGAGTCGGCTACACTGCATTTTTTCGGAAAGTTGAGTGCAGTTGTATGTTCGTGTGTCAATTATTCTGAGAAGCTAGTACTGTTGAAATGTTACAGGAATGGGGCAGTTTGCATTAGAACAGTGAACTGATATAGTAGAATGTTACATAAAGACAGGATCCATAGAATAATGTTAAGAAATGTTCGAAGCAAAGTATTCCGGTTGAAAACTCCTCACGACCAGCACAATTCAAGATCTGTACAGGAAATGGATGGCTGCAGGATCTGTTTGGAATGTGCAGAGGAAAAGGCGACCGACAGTGAGGTCCCTTGAAACTACAGGCAGAAGTCCCACGGGCATTACGAGAAGTCCCTGCAAGTCAGTAAGGAGCTTATTGCAGTAGGTTGGTGTACTGAAACACCTATAGTTTGAGTGTGGTGCAAAATTGAAATTTGAGGACCAGGAAAAAAAGAGTTCATTATTGTAACTGGCTATTAATATCAAGTACTAACAGCTACTTGAACCCCTCGCTTTACTTCATATCATATGAGGCGTGGTTTCATTTGTCAGGTTAATTATACTCCCTGAACTGTAGTTCCAATCGCAGGACAACGTACGTATCTTGCATGAAGAACCTCTCCACTCAGAGAAGACTGGCGTTTAGTGCGGGGTTGGTCGGCATGCACATTAGTTGTTCCATATTTTTCTATTACACCTTAAACAGTACCAGATATCTAGAGGTCTTTGACTCTTTCTATCCATAGTTAACAGATGCAGAAGAGCTGTATGTAGTATTGAAACAAGATGGAGCGACCGTTCATACATCGACCAAAGTACGGCCCACATCATCAACGTGTTCCCTCAAGACAGACCTGAAGACAGACCTGAAGACAGACAGTCATCAAATGCTCAAGTTCTTTGGTTAAGCTGTCTGCGTCGGAAATGGCATATGCTCTCCGTAAAAAAGTCCTAAGAACGCCACTACGTTGGTGTGGTGGATGACAACAATTAGGATGCAGATACCAGTCTGTGTGTGTCGGCTTTCGGTGAACACTGTGTCCCAAAGTTCCATCCGGTTTTTTATAAACCATTACGTCTAAAAATGGAAGCATCCCATCATTTTCTACCTATATAGTAAATTTGAGACGGGTATGAATACAGTTGAAGTGGTCCAAAAATCTGTTAAGAGCATCACGTCCATGCGGCCAGACTAAGAAAGTATCGTCCACGTATCTCCAGAAGCACGTTGGTTGCAAAGCTGAAGTCCTCAGTGCCATGTCCTCGAAGTCCTCCATAAATAATACGATTGAAAATGATGGGATGTTTCCATTTTTAGACGTAATGGTTTATAAAAAACCAGATAGAACTTTGGGACACAGTGTTCACCGAAAGACGACACACACAGATTGGTATCTGCATCCTAAGAGTTGTCATCCACCACACCAACGTAGTGGCGTCCTTAGGACTTTTTTACGGAGAGCATATGCCATTTCCGACGCAGACAGCTTAACCCAAGAATTTGAGCATTTGATGACTGTTTTTAAGGAAAATGGGTACACCGAGAAGCAGATTCGTCGGGCTATGGAGTTTGGACCATCTCCGGAGGTGTACGAAGAGGAACATAGATCTGTGGCCTTTCTTCCTTATGCTGGATGCTTGTCGTTTAAGATTGGACGAATTTTAAAGAATTTTAACATAAAGAGTGTGTTCCGTCCACCTTCTAGGATTAGGCCTCTGCTCGGCTCTGTGAAGGATGATTTGGGGCTTAGGAAACCCAGGGTGTATAAAATTCCGTGTCAATGTGAGAAAGCTTACGTTGGCCGTTCTATTCACACAGTGCATGAGAGGTGTGTGGAGGCTACAACAGCCGGAAAAATCGGCGGTAGCAGAACACTTCCTAAATGAGGGACACAAAATTAAATTTGAGGAAACTGTTGTGGTTGTCAGCATTTCCGGTTCTTGGGACAGTGTCTATAAAGAGGCGATTGAAATTAGGTTGACTGATAATTTAATCAACAGGGTCAATGGGTTTCCTCTTAGCAAAACGTGGAATCCTGTATTATCCCACATCAAAACTGAACGTTCTTCGGTACGGCCTTGATTGCGATATATCGTTGCCAGGAGTGTTTCACTAAGGGCGGCGCCACATCCCTGTTTTGGAAGGCAGAGACCGCGATGGGCGGCGCATGTGCCGTATACTGAACGGTGGCCTATATAGGACGTCGATATGCAACCTGGCGTCAGTTCTCAGCGGGACTCATCAGCAGAAGCAGCATTTTCCTGAAGATGGCGACCAGTTGGATCGCCGAAATATCGAGTCAAGTTGATTTTAGGATCCGGCAGCAAACCCGAAGAGACTTTCACGTCCTCTTAGTTTACTTTTGCAAAGCACTTTGTGATGACAAAGCATTATATGACCTCAGAAATTAAATTCAGGAAGAACTAACAACACAGATTATACTAGTGTTATTTTTTTTTGTGACAAACTGCATCACAGGAGTATTATTACATTTAAATTGGGGGAGTGTGAAATATGGAATACCACAAGACCTGGTATTGGATCCATTTCTGATCTTCAGTTAAATGAATAACTGCCAAAATACTTCAAATCATCAAATGTAAATGAGGATGTTCACTAGTGACAAGCAATTTGATAAAGGCTAAAATGCAACGATGTGAGAGAAAATTCTGTTGATAGTTGAGCAGGTGTGCAATTGATCATATCAAATCACTGGAGATCAGTTTCAAATGAGAAATTGTATCTTACTGAAAATATATTGCTTGACAAAAAACGAAGTGTAGCAGCCAGAAGACATGGTCGGATGTCAATGCCACTTTGCAGATGTATACACTATTGACAGATAAGTGAATGATTACAGTTGCAGTTCTCTTTGACAGGTATAATGGCCACCAGAGTCCTTTGGTTTGTTCAAGACCGAGACCCTGCTCTGTGTAAGATTATGGAAGCGTTGTTAAACGGCAAATCAGTGCTGCAATGCAACCAACAACAGGATGTATTGTGTTATCGGGGCAAACAGGATGATCTGTCCAAGATTTGCTTTCTGGTAATCTTGGTTCCCGCCATTTTCCATTACTTTCTTGAGTTTGTGGTTAGAGGCCATTTAAGAATCGGTAGAGTCCTTAGAAAGGTTAGGGATTTTCTTACTTGGTCTACCTTGTACAGGATAAATGGCGTTCGGCGGGGGAAGTGCTGTAACTATAAAAATCCTAAACCCAATTTCAACACTCGTAGAGGATTTGTACTGTCTTCTGTGAATTATAACGAGCCCCTGCCATGCACTGGTAACGGCACTCATTATATCCTGGCCTGGTTCGTATCCAGGAGCAAGGTGGCCACTGGGTTCATTATTCTTCATTTGTCTGGGATATTTTTCATATTTGTCCCTCCCTATACCGCTGTCATGGACTACGCTCTTCCCTTCCTCTCACAACAGTTTAAAAGATTTTGCTACGACAATGTGATAACTCACTCCACGACTATACTGAATTGTCTGCAGCTTCATTTACAGAGAGACAGAAATGCAATCTGAAGGCAGCCTCAATTATTTTCCATTCTCATTCACGCCACAAGTGCGATTATTCAGTACGTGGCATATTTGGCATTTAATTCCGCCAAACATGTAGCCCCTGGTACCACCTCCACTTCCTTGATGTTTGATCATCGTCTCATGTTCCCCTTGCCCAACCTGTTGTAGGGAAGCAGTCTACATTAGTCTTTCCATTGTGTGCCAGACAGTCCGCTGTAACTAGTTCTGACGTCATAAATATTGCGCAAAACCTTAAAATGAAGTAAATAACCTGAAACGTTTCTAGCATGTCAGGAGTAATACAAAATCAATATGTGTTGGATATCAGTGAAATAACGTTAACCATTTTCGAAATTTGAACATTTTTCTGTAAAAATCATTGGTGCAACAGAAAAGGGCTAGAAACTTAAAAATTTATATTTAGCTTCCTTTTGAATAATAATTTAGTAGAAACAGTATTCTGGATCACACAAATTAAAATTTTAGTTGAAATTCACGATTTTCTGGTTTCTGTCATAGAAATTATGGAAGGAAGATAGATTAAGTAGGCGAATAAATAAAGCTAGGATGTTTAAATTTAAGTAGAAGTGAGATCCGCTATAATCATAAAAACGTGAGAAGTTTCAACAGAATAACTATAAAACTATATCTATAGCGTATCTCCAAACAGTAACTTCAGAGCTCGTCTACTACGTGTAGTGTAATTAAATTAATTCCCTCGCCCAAAATATTTACCTTAGCCACTTCAGACTTTTATTTTAATTATTTACTTGTGTGCTGATTGCACATTAAATTGAAAGTTTCATCGCCCATCAGAAATGGAAGCAATGATTTATTCGATAACTTACGGTGGTGCATTACTAGCCCAGCGGCTAGTCGGGAGAGCAGATTTGATCAGGCGTTCCCTTAGCCGTCCACACCGTGGCTTTATATGTAAGAACGCTGCGCGAGAAAGAGAAGGCCCCAGTTCTCTCCAGACGCTGATTAGCGCACCACCTGTGCCGGGAGTCGCGTCGCATCGGTATCGTTGATATAAACAGCCTCGGATGCAGTGATAAGTTACTCGGGATATGTGTAACCATGATATCGTTTTCGAGTGAAGTGTTAATTTTGGGATGATGTTAATGATCTATCTTTAGTTTGTGTATGTCGTATTTTCACGTGCCGCCGCAGGACAGACATTCTACCATTATTAGCGTGGCGTTTGATGAACATTATCATCAAATTATTGCGAGCATTCACTTAAACATTTAATTTGAACAGTTATAGTTGCATCAGCGCATTAGACTCTGAACTGCTCTGGTAGCTGTGCTGTGTGGATTCTTTTTGGTCTGTGACTTTCAGAATATAGTGAACATTTTAGAGAGAATAGTTTTTGATTATGAATCCCAGACAATCTCCTAGTTCCTCAGAGCTATAAGCTGTAGCTATAAATGTATTTCTCAGATGAAGTGGGCACTAGGAATTCTAATTACAGGCTTCACGTTTTGCTAATCACTTTCTGGTTGCCAATATTGTAGTTAGAGAGCCAGTGTTGAGAACAGAAAACAGCATCAATAATAGGAACATTAACAATTATTCCACCCGCCGCTGCACATATGGTGCATCGGCCGGGAAAGAAACTGAGTAAAAGTGAAAGTAATTTTTAAATATTCGGATTCGGGAGTGAAATGCGACACGCAACTGAGTGTGCATGTGGACGACGTAATTGGATTAACAACGCATCTGGATTGATGGAGCTGGCACTGAGTCTAGCAGCGTTGCTGGCGTCGCGAGAAGCAAGTTTCACCTCACCACAGTGCCTGCAGTTGCGGGCCACGCAAACTCACGGTAGCCGTCGAAGTGCCGTCTGCAGTTCAAAGCGCCGCGGCACTCTCAGTAATCCTGGTATGCTGCGCCGGCAAGGCCATACGTCGTGCAGAAGGAACTAAGTTAAGTGAAAAGCTGTTAAAGTTTTTACTAACCTGCACTAAAAGACTGTCGGCGATGGAACCGCCAGAAGAAACTGAGGTTAACGTTAAATCAGAACCTATGTCTGTTGAGGGAACTGTAATCCAGTGAATGGTTCAAGTGTAAATATGCATGACAATAGTAATGTTAAATTGAAATATGAAGTATTGTCTCCTGACAGTAGTATGAAAAGGGGCAATGATTCAGTAGTAGAGACCCCTGTAATAAATCAGAAATCAGAAATTGTTAATTTATTGGATGATAGTTTATCTGATGACGTAAAAACGAATCAGTCATCAGAGGAGGTAGAGTTTAAAGAGGATAAGTTAGATATGACTGATAAATCAGATGTTTCATTTCGTTTTGATGATTCTGGTATTGGAGCTAGTTTTTTGTCACCTGAGTGTGATAAAAAACCAGCTAGTCAGCAACCCAAAGATACTGGCGCTATTGTTTTAAATGTTATATTACAAGCACTAGCTACCAGTAATGCTAAAATGACAGCTGAATTAAAGTCAGAAACAAGTGAGGTCAAAAGCAGTAATGCTGAATTAAAGTATGAGATTGTGGCCAGCTAAACTAATTTTAATAAACGATTGGAGGTAAGCCAGCCGCTGGTGACCAAGCGGTTCTAGGCGCTTCAGTCTGGAACCGCGCGACCGCTACGGTCGCAGGATCGAATCCTGCCTCGAGCATGGATGTGTGTGATTTCCTTAGGTTAGTTAGGTTTAAGTAGTTCTAAGTTCTAGGCGACTCATGACCTGAGATGTTAAGTCCAATAGTGCTCAGAGCCATTTGATTGGAGGTAATGGACAATACCTTCAAGGCTGGTTGCAATAAGTTGAAAGAGGATCTGGACAGTTTGAATTATAAAATTGATTACAATCATGAGGGTATTAAGAAAAAGGTTGCTCAACAATTTTCTGAAATGTATAAAACAGTAAAATCCGAAGTTGCTGAGGTTCGCAAAGACTTCCAAATGGAAGATGCGTAGCTGGAGCACAAGTTAACAGAAAAGATGGAGCTGGAATCTGAACTGTGCTCAGATAGGTTTAAAGATGTTAATATAAAAGTAAACATATGTCAAGCAAAACTGATACTACTCATATTGTGCAAAGAGTAGATAATGTTGAAATGAGAGTAGAAAATATAAGTACTAACATTGAGAGTAAAGTAGCTGCAGTAACTTCTGGTAATGGTAGTATACAACAAGTTGTAGCTGCAAACGCCGCATTTATCGGATTTCGGCAGTTCTTGCGGTTCGATCCAGATAAAAATATCCATCCGCTACGTTTCTGGAACGATTTTAAAGATTTGATTCCACCAACTTGGTCTGAACGAGAGAAAATCTCATTTATTAGAAGCCATTTAGCAGACAACGCCGTGCATTGGTCAGCTGATGTTATGTGGAAGTGTAAAACGTTAGCGGAATTTAAAACAGCTTTCATTAACGAGTATTGGTCTAGCAATAAGCATAATGAAGTGTTGAGAGACTTTTGGAGTGGAAAATGCTTCAATGCAGGCAAGGAATTTATTAAAGAGTTTGCTAGGTCATGGATTTCACGTTTGTCACATTTGGCGGAAAAGCTGAAACCTGAAATGATAATACTAGGTCTTGAAGCCAAATTGCCATGGTATTGGCAAACTAGAATTGTATCTGCCCCTCGAGACAATCTTGATCGTTTCATTGAGTATTTGGAACGTGTAGAGCGTGTTGCTGCCAATGAGGAGCAAGCACGTAATAACAGAAATGGTAATAACACTAGTAGTAATTTTAAGAACTAGCAGAATGGCAATGTAAACATCAGAACAGTAGGTGTTCGCCATCCAAAGAGAGGTAGGAATTGCCGGCCGCGGTGGCCGTGCAATTCTAGGCACTTCAGTCCGGAACCGCGTGGCTGCTACGGTCGCAGGTTCGAATCCTGCCTCGGGCATGGATGTGTGTGATGTCCTTAGGTTAGTTAGGTTTAATTAGTTCTAAGTTCTAGGCGATTAATGACCTCAGAAGTTAAGTCGCATAGCGCTCAGAGCCATTTTTGAGGTAGGAATTGGAGAAATAATTATCAGAACCAACAATGGCATCCAAATGATAGTAATTTTGATCCGAACAAAATTATGCAGCTAAACAACAGTGCGGAAAGCATGCTGTGCCAGTTAACTGTAACGGAAATAAAGGAAACAGTAGTACGCCGAGGCAGGAAAACTAGTTCCCGTCTATGAGGACACTGGCGCTCACCAGGTGGTTACTTTTCCTAAGCCAGTAATTACAGTAATTGGTAAGACACATCAGAATACTCAGACTGAACATGTGGATGAGGGGTCGGTAGCATCTAAGGATACAGCAGAAATATTAAATCACTCACAGTATTAAATAGATACCATGTTACAGATGCTTTCTAAGTGGGAAGAGAAAGAGAAGGCGCAGCAGTGTAACGGTAGGAAAGAGCTACAAAATACTGAATTGTCAGATGAAGAAGCTGAAGAAATTCATGCTTATATTTACGATAAGGATGATGTGCTCTTATCTAAAGTGCCTATCGCGGGACGTAAGTGAGAATGTAGAGGATAGCCTGTTGCGGGTCGATGAACCCAGTAGCTGTGACCAGTTGTCACTTGAGAAGGAAGCCGACGATAATAGTGAAACTGCTTTAGCTGTAACTAGTGTTATGCCCGTTCTGGAGGCGCAGAATCGCTCAGACTATAGTAATTTGGGTCATGTTCAGCAAACTAAATGTAATGAAGTCGTGCGGTGTTTCGATTTAAAATTAATAGACCGACTGGAAAAGGCAGCTGAAAATGTAATTCAGGAAACACCTACACACTTTGACCTAAATGTAATGAAGACAGATTTCGATCACTTTAGTTGGAGACAAATCCAAAAGGAACTATTGGATGAGCTTGAGGAACCACCTGAACAACCTTGAATAAGCCACCCTATAATAATACTGAATATGTTGGGTATCAATGTACGTTGTCTCTTAGACAGTAGAAGTGCGGTGAGTGCGATATCTCAGTCCTCCTTTGATGCAGTGCCTAGTAAAGACAAGCGTACCGTAATGATGGTATCAGGACTAAGAATAATTGGTGCTACTGGCAAGGTGTCAAAAACGGTAAAGCAAGAAGCTTTGCTGCCCTTTAACATTAATGGCAATTTAATTGAACATCCATGGTTAATTGTAAATAATCTCAGTATTGAGGTTTTAATTGGCATAGATTTCTTGTCAAAATATCAGTGTGTTGTTGACTTTGAAAGAAGCCAGTACAAAAATTGTCTTCCGATAACCAGAGTAATTACGGTACCTTTTATTGATAAATATGTAGTAACTAATGATGAAACTTGGGAGCTGCCTATACGAGTTCTGAAAAATAGGAGATATTGTGACGAAGACGTTAATCTTAGTAAAAATAAGCTAAACACAGAAGAAGAAGAAGAAGAAGAAGAAGCAATTATTTTGGGCAAGATAGAAGCTAAATTGCAGGAAATCGATAAAATTTCAGCTAATCAGAAGGAAGAACTGAGACAGGTTTTAAAAAGGCATCATAAGGTATTTTCAAATCGACCTAGCGTGGTCAAAGGTTATGAATTTCAATTAAAGATGAAACCTGGCGAAGTGTTTTTCAGGAAGCCATACCAAATACGTGTAGCTAGGAAGGAGTCGGTTCAAAAGGAGATGCATAGAATGCTAGAGTGGGGTGTGATTGAAAAAGCGATCAGTGAGTACAATAATCCTCTTGTTGTTGTACCAAAAAGAGACGGGAGTGTCAGATTGGTCTTGGACGCTCTTTGGTTGAATGAAATAGTAGTTAGGGAAAGTGATAGACCGCAGAACATGGACGAGTTATTGCAAAAGTTCCGGGGAGTAAAATTCTTAACTTCTATGGACATCACGTGTGGATATTGGAATTTGCCACTGGCGGGAAGTTCAAGGAAGTACACAGCTTTCTTGTACGAAGGAGTTTGTTACCAATACCGTGTGGTAACTTTCGGACTTAATATCTCTGTTTGTGACTTCGTACGTGTGATGTGCCATGTTTTAGGACCAGCCTTAGATAATAAAATCACAGTCTACGTAGATGATCTGTTAATAGCAAATCCTACCTGGGAAGAACACATAGTTTTATTAGAGGAAGTGTTAGAGGCTATTGAGAGAGGTGGAATGAAACTGAAGATTGAAAAGACAGAGTACATTAAAGAGGAAATAGGTTTCTTGGGATATATGATAAGTGGAAAAGGTATTCTGCCTGACCCAGGCAAGCTATCAGTCATCGAAAAATTTGAGGCTCCCAGAAACAAGAAGCAGTTGAGATCGATGTTCGGTCTTTTCGGCTTCTATGGGCGTATTGTTAGTGATCAGGGTTTTAATGCACCCTGTCTTCACCTCCTGCTGAAAAAGAATGCCCCTTGGGTTTGGGCAGCACAATGCCAACAGGCGTTCGAGGTGCTTAAACAATCCTTAATTAATAGTCCTATTTTACATCATCCTGATTTTGAAAAACCATTCTGTATGTCTGTTGATGCTAGTGGCTATGGTATAGCTGTGGAGCTATTCGAAGTAGAAATAGAGAAGGAACAAGAAGTGCAAGTCGATCTTTACAGGCAGCAGAGAGAAATTATGGCATCTCAGAACTGGAAGCATTGGCAATTGTATTTGGGGCACAGAAATTTGAGCAGTATCTATTAGGTCACAAGATAATTGTTTACAGTGACGATAAGGCGTTGACCTTTTTAAAGACCTGTAAGTTGAGGAATGCTCGTTTGGCATTGTATCACTAGCAGTTTGACCTTGAAGTTAGATATATTCAAGGGAAAGATAATTTGGTAGCTGATGGGTTATCTAGAAGTGCGGAGCTCTGTGATGACGCGGGAATTACAGCAACAGACCTAAGTGAAGTACGAATGCTTGCGTTGCACGAAGTAAAGGAAGAAAGTGCATTAAAGAGGATGATTAAGAACTTGAGACGTGAGCAGAATGCAGATGACCAGCTGAAATTAGTAAAGAGCTATTTGGGAGATGCAAACTATCATAAGGTTTCGCAATACTACTGTCTGCATAAAGGTATTCTGTTTAGGAGGAAAAAGGTAGGTGTTTCTGAGTGGAAGCTGTGCTTTCTCTCACAACATGTAGACTTACTAATCGACTATGCACACCTGAGGTATGGGCACTATGGTGCAAAGAGGTGCATTGCAATATTAAAATAGAAAGTTGTGTTTGACAACATGTACCGCCGTGTTGCCAAGCGTCTAGCATCTTGTGTAGTGTGCCAGAAAGTCCGTGCTGCTAACACCAGAATACAAGGGGATATGCATTCAGTAGAGCCAACTGAAACCCTAGAATTACTGGCTTGTGATTTGTTTGGCTCTCTTCCTGCTTCGAGAGGTGGGTGCACCCATGTTTTTGTTGTTGCGGATGGATTTAGTAACTATGTTAAGCTATACCCAATTAAAAGAGCAAATGCAAAAACGTTGGTAGAGAAGTTGGAAAAAGATTTCTTCATGAACGTTGGCGTTCCGAAGAGTTTGCTGTCAGACAATGGGCCTCAATTTACTTCTGATAGATTTAAAGAATGTCTGGATAAGGCCGGAGTGAAACATCTGAAAATATCTGCGTATTTCCCCCAAGGAAATATGAGTTAACGTATTAAGAGAGAATTGAATAGGCTTTGCAGGACTTATTGTGCTCAGAAACACTCAAGTTGGGCAGAGCACATGAAGTATTTTGAGAATATAATTAACAACGTAAGGCATGATGCAACTGGTTTTGCGCCTTGCGAATTGATGTTTGGCCAAGAACCGCACAATTTGATTGCATATATGGTAGAATTCCCTATTCTAACGCAAATATTCTTAGACGAGAAGAAGCTAAAGGCTAGGGCAAATATAAGAAAAAGTGCATTGGAAAGGAAGAAGCGTCATGACGCAAAAGCTGTACCCACCAGTTTTGAAATAGGTCAGTTAGTCCTTGTCAAAACCAAGGAAAAATCAAAGAAAATATATGCAGAAACAAGGAAATTCGTGTTCGTAAACCAAGGACCTTTCAGGATCATAGGAAAACCACATGCCAATGCATATAGGCTAGAGTACCCAAAAAGTGAAAAGCTATTCCGTCTCAGGAACGTGATCGACCTAAAGAAGTTCATAGGTAGTGAATGAATTCTGTAGGGAGGAGGTTGTTCTGTAACCTCTACACAGTGTGCAGCTCTGCAGCCCCAGCTGTGTGAGATCTTCTTTCCCATTTCAGATTTCACTCTCTCTTCATCTTTTCTATCCACCTAAAATGTCGACCTCTTCTTTCCAACACATTAAATTTTCCGTTATGGTTATCAAGCGAATAATAAACTAAGGAATTCTGTAGGGAGGAGGTTGTTCTGTAACCTCTACACAGTGTGGCAGCTGTGCAGTCCCAGCTGTGTGAGCTCTTCTTTCACATTTCAGATCTCACTCTCTCTTCAGGTTTCCTATCCACCTACAATTTTGACCCCTTCTTTCCAATACGAAAATTTTCTGAAACCAATGAATTCTGTAGGGAGGAGGTTGTTCTGTAACCTCTACACAGTGTGGCAGTTGTGCAGTCCCAGCTGTGTGAGATCTTCTTTCCTTTTCAGGTCTCACTCATTCTTCATCTTTCCTATCCACCAAAGTTTCGACTCCTCCTTTGCAATACAAAAATTTTCGGTCATGGCTATCAAGCCATGAGTTCTGTAACCATTCTGTCCACCGAATAGTGAAGAAAATACCTAATGTGACAAACCTAACGGTGACATAAACAATAGAGAAGTATGATGTAATTAAGATACAAAGGTATTTGAGTAACAAGTATGTATAGAACCCTGGTAATATTATAGGTACAAAGTTGTTGTTTTATTGGAAATGGTCCACCAACAGTAATTTAAAAAGATATACAAATTCGTGTAGAAGCAGGATCTTAAGTGGCAGTGAAACCTAGTGTATGCATTAGAGCTAACTACTAAATGGTAAGAGAGAGCGCTTAGTGTTATGAAAAATAGACACATAAGTTGTAAAAATGAACTCACCTTGTTTAGCAAGGAATGGCAGTGTAATAGAATTGAGCAGTGTTGGTGGTTGAGACGTGAAGGACACATCCCTGAAGTATTAATAAGGTCGGAGCTGGCCATTACTTTGGTGTTGGGTGTGCGGTGACGCACCTACATGTATTGAGGTTATGAGTTGGAGGCGTGAATGCGACAATAGGTACTCTTATGTTAGATGAGACAGAGCAGCTCGTGGTGTCCTATAGGTTTAAGGAATTTAGCATTACGCTCGGCCATAATTACTTAATGCACTTTAGTGGTAGGTCGAGAGAGACTACCTGTGGTTTCAGCATCCAATCAAGTGGAATTGGATTGCAACGTGAGCAAACTGATCAGCTGCAATACACTATAGATATGAAATAAATGTGCTATCCTATGCATTAAATGTTAATAGAGTGAGTGTTAAATAAATACATACACTAGCAACATAATTGAGTAACATAATGGCAGACGTGAAACATTATTTATAGCTCAGCATAAATACACTTCGATGAAGTAAGTACATAATTGCAGATGTGGAACGGACACAGCAGCAGAGGACCAATAAGTGGATTTAGTAGTCAACTAAACGTAGTGTGTTTTGAACACTCAGAACTGTACTATTACCACAAGCTACTCACATGTACAAAGAGGCTGAGAAGACAACTGCTAATCAAATATACTCATACTATCTCTAAGAATAAGATAATCGAAGATGAGTCAGTTAAGTAAATAAAATAGAGATTTGTCAGGAATGTACCGAGCATTGGTTCAGTGTTCCGGCCCATAAATAATAAATTGAGATTAAATAGGATTTATGATTGTATGCCTTGAGCATAAATTTTCTGTAGTACGTGAGTAACGGCGTTTTGAGCCGTTTGTTTACCGATTTTATGACAGTTAAGTAACCGCGAGAGTTAAATTGAGAAAGTTCTGTTAACTTTGTTCCAGTAACATATTGAAGGATAAAATGTGTATATCCCCATTTCATTGTGACCCACCCCTTAGATATTAAGTGAACAGAGTCTGAGGCACTCTTTTTGTTTGGCAGCCTGGTAGCTGTGTGAAGGCGTGGAGTGACTTGGACACAACTCACAGTGACCCCTCCCCTTTCCCCATGTAATTTAGAGTGAACGTGAAGGTCGCACACCATAGCAACTTCCCCTCCTCTACCCTTGTGAATGGAAGTGTAGAACGCCAGCCAAAGCGGCTACAACCACGTGTGTGAAAATGAAATTGCTATGATTTGTGAAATTTTCTTTCAGGTTTAGAAAAGATTGCTCAGATATAATTATCTGTTTATGTATCATGAATAACTGTGCTATTTTCTTTGAATTTATGTATGTAAAAATATTTACAGAAAAATTAATGGATTTAAGATTTTCATAATTTTACATATTTTTATGTGTTTTTCTGTTTAAGGCAATATATATGCCAAAGTGTTTCGTTGATTTTGCTTAAATTTTGATTGATAATGTTGCTTAAGAGGCAGTGAACATGCCAGCAATTTAAATAATAGAAGCAGGTAATAAGTTTTATTTTAATATTTCTATATGTTTACATTTCAATTTTAATTTTCATAGGGAGTTAAGCTGTACTCTTGCTTCCCTTTTTGTAATTAATTTTTTCATTTACAATCAAAAAATTTAAGTAGAGGGTGATGTAAGGAAGCAGCCTACTCACGCATTATAAAATTCACATCAGTCTTTCCATTGTGTGCCAGACAGTCCGCTGTGACTAGCTCTGACGTCATAAATATTGCGCAATACTTTAAAATGAAGTAAATAACCTGAAACGTTTCTAGCATGTCAGGAGTAATACAAAATCAATATGTGTTGGATATCAGTGAAATAACTTTAAAAAATTTCGAAATTTGGACGTTCTTCTGTAAAAATCATTGGCGCAACAGAAAAGAGCTAGAAACTTAAAAAATTATATTTAGCTTCCTTTTGAATAATAATTCAGTTGAAACAGTATTCTGGATCACACAAATTAAAATTGTAGTTGAAATTCACGATTTTCTGGTTTTTGTCTTAGAAATTATGGAAGCAAGATAGATTCAGTAGGCGAATAAATAACGCTAGGATTTTTAAATTTAAGTTCAAGTGAGATCCGCTATAATCATAAAAATGTGAGAATTTTCATCAGAATAACTGTAAAACTATAGCTATAGCGTATCTCCAAAGAGCAAGTTCAGAGCTCGTCTACTGCGTGTAGTGTAATTGAATTAATTCTGCGCGAGATAGAGAAGGCCCCAGTTCTCTCCGGACGCTGATTAGCGCACCACCTGTGCCGAGAGTCACGTCGCATCAGTATCGTTGGTATAAACAGTCTCAGAATGCAGTAATAAGTTACTCGGGATACGCGTAACCATGAAATCGTTTTCGAGTGAAGTGTTAATTTGGGATGAAGTTGATGATCTATCTTTAGTTTGTGTATGACGTATTTTCACGTGCCGCCGCAGGACAGACATTCTACCATTATTAGCGTGGCGTTTGATGAACATTATCATAAATTATGGCGAGCATTCACTTAAACATTTAATTTGAACAGTTATAGTTGCATCAGCGCATAAGACTCTGAACTGCTCTGGTAGTTGGATTGTGTGGATTCTTTTTGGTCTGGGACTTTCAGAATATAGTGAACATTTTAGAGAGAATAGTTTTTGATTATGAATCCCAGACAATCTCCTAATTCCTCAGAGCTATAAGCTGTAGCTGTAAATGTATTTCTCAGATGAAGTGTGCACTAGGAATTCTAATTACAGGCTTCACGTTTTGCTAATCACTTTCTGGTTGCCAATATTGTAGTTAGAGAGCCAGTGTTGAGAACGGCAAACAGCATAAATAATAGGAACTTTAACAATTATTCCACCCGCCGCCCCACACTGTGATCTGTTAATGACCTGCCCCTTGAGGAAGTGACACCTAGCCTGCTTAAGGAGACGAAATATTAGCATCACACACAAGAGGCAGGCTTGCCATTGCAACCTTGGGGAAAGCGAGATTAAAGGGTGTGTTGGTGACATGGTTTCACCCAAAACCTTGCTCCCAGGGCTCAAGGTACGACCCAAATTTCTGATAAATTGACAGCTTGCTTTGTAGGACCTTGTGACGTTATCCAGGTTCCTAACCCAGTCACCCTACTGGTACGTAACATGGCTACTGGGAAGTTTCCTTTAGTACATGTCTCCATGATCAAGGGAGGAAGCTAAATTTTCTGTTCCCTGTTCGAGATAAATTGGCGGATGGGCTGTGATGAGGTTTTTGTGGGGAGGATGAGCCGTGGCTCTCGATTCGATATATCGTTACAGGGCCGGATCGCGATCCTTGCATGCAAAACTGGCTGAATGATGGTATGAGGTAAGTCCGAGAGAGGGCGTGAGTGGTGTGTCGGCAACGAGTGAGGCCACGGGATACAGAGGGGGAGCCACACCGTGAAGAGGAACATGTTGTGCATTCGAGGAGTGGCATGAGTGGATACAAAGAGAGGAACCATGAACTGTACACGGGGTTACTGCCTTCATGTTGTTGCGTGTGGTGTTTGGAAACTGGTATCATTGCTGGGTGGAGCGACAACCTTCAGTCGCTAATATCCATCACAGACTTCTCGGCATCCTATGTGGCTAATTCCATTTCCTGTATATGGAGAGACGCTTCGTCCGATAAGCACTTGTTTACACGTAAAGGACAACATACTGCGCTGCTTTGATGTTCTAGTGGAGCTTACAGACGAGATTTCTACAAATTTTTTAGGCGTAATAAGCCAGCACTTAAGGCAGCCGATGTTACAAAGCAGTGTAGTATATGATAGTCAAAATGTTATATATTTCGCAATGTTAGACAGATCGTTGCACCGTCTAAGCCTCATATTCTACCTTGCGTTTAGGGGCGATATTGAAGTTCCGGAAACAATGTTAACTGCCTGACTTGTGACAGAGTTCCCTGTTTCTTGTAAGCTAAATTCAAACCATTGCTATTGTGTACAGACAGTATTTATGCGGACCAAAACAGGAACGTCACTCTCACTTCGCTCAAGTGGAACTGATTTGTTGCCCATTTGTAACTGTTCCTCCTTGTGTTTAAGAGTTTGTAAGTTTAGAAATTTATCCTATGTCATTTCCACAGTTCAGAGGCGAAACTTAAGGCCAGGTTTCCGCTGCCCTGGTCGGCCGCAGGTCTGGCGCTGCTGTCTTAGCGACCGACCGGCCGCCGTGCCGGTGTTAGATAAGGCCGAACCACCTGATGTCGGTCTGCTGACAGAGGTCGGAGCTGTAAAACAGTAACAACTTTATTGTATGTGTCTTACTTTCTTAAACATATCTGGCTTTATTCTGATAGCTGTTAAAGTTTAAGTTGAGAGATTACTTCGCACTGACCTGTTGGTATTTAATTAATCATTTAATGAGCGCCATGGCGCGTTTTGATCTTAAATACTTTGTAACCTGAGTTGATATCAATTAAAGACTTAGTGAGTGCTGTGGAGCATGCTCCTTAATTACAATTTTAATTCGAAGGTTGTTAATAGTTTGCTAAGTGCCAGGCGCAATTTTTCTGAGATTGCAAATATTATTCAAATAGTTTTGAAAAGATAAGTTGTTTTTGACAGATAGTTCAGTAAGCGCTAGCTACATGCTTTCTTAAATCTAAAGTTTACTGAAATTCTTACTGACATCTGTTTTACAGTGTGTCGTGACATATTTTTCTGAGATAAAAATGTTTACTGTGCAATCAGAATTTCATTCATTTATTTCATCCAGGAAGAAATTTGCTTTTTTTGTGTCCATGTACTCACTGGTTAAACTGGTACAAATAAATTGTCATCATGCAAACTGTGAATGATGATGCTGTTGCTGGGTTAACCCTCCCACTCCACAGCATTGTTTGCTGAGCTGTCACAATGACAGTCATTCCATTTAGGAATTGTGAAGCATAGCTAGGTTGACTACTCCATGATATATGGAATCGTTTCTATAAGTCTTTCTCGCATTCACAGTCCCAGATTTGCACCTGGAGACCAAAAGTGGAACTAATTTTTTTTTTACCGACATAAGTCAGTTCCAAGTAAACGCATTAGAATAACTAGCAAGTTTCACTGCTCCACCATAATTACAGTCCACACTGCACCTCAACGAGCAACTGCACTTTAGTTATAACCATCTGGTATTTTCCACTCAATATTTCCACAGCGTCAGCCAAGGAAACATGAACTTCACAAATGTAAGGTATATAATAACACAAAGGAAATTTGTAGAACTTACTATAGTAATAATGTGCTATAATTAAATTATTTGAATACTTTGGAATTTACTATTAGTGACCGAGTAACTTCGCTCGCACGTATAGGCTTTTAAATTTTATCTACACTACTGGCAATTAAAATTGCTACACAAAAGAAGAAATGCAAATGACAAACAGGTATCCATTGGACAAATATATTGTACTAGAACTGACATGTGATTACATTTTCATGCAATTTGGGAGCATAGATCCTGAGAAACCAGTACTCAGAAAAACCACCTCTGGCCATAGTAACGGCCCTTATACGCCTGGGCATTGAGTCAAACAGAGCTTGGATGGCGTGTACAGGGACAGCTGCCCATGGAGCTTCAACACGATACCACAGTTCATCGAGAGCTGTGACTGGTGTATTTTGACGAGCCAGTTGCTCGGCCACCACTGACCAGCCGTTTTCAATTGGCGAGAGATCTGGAGAATGTGCTGGCCAGGGCAGCACTCGAACATTTTCTGTATCCAGAAAGGCCCATACAGGAACTGCAACATGCGGTCGTGTATTATCCTGCTGAAATGTAGGATTTCGCAGGAATCGAATGGAGGGTAGAGCCACGAGTCGTAACACATCTTAAATGTAGCGTCCACTGTTCAATGTGCCGTCAATGCGAACAAGAGGTGACAGAGACGTGCAACCAATTGCACCCCATACTATCACGCCGGGTGATCCGCCAGTATGACGATGACGAATACACGCTTCCAATGTGCGTTCACCGCGATGTCGTCAAACACGGATGCGACCATCACGAAGCTGTAAACAGAACCTGGATTCATCCGAAAAATTGACGTTTTGCCATTCGTGTACCCAGGTTCGTCGGTGAGTACACCATCGCAGGCGATCCTGTCTGTGATGCAACGTCAAGGGTAACCGCAGTCATGGTCACCGAGCTGATAGTCCATGCTGCTACAAACGTCCCCCAACTGTTCGTGCAGATGGTTGTTGTCTTGCGAATGCCGCCATCTGTTGATTCAGGGATCGAGACGTTGCTGCACGATCCGTTACAGCCTTGGAGATAAGATGCCTCTCATTTTGACTGCTAGTGATACGAAGCCGTTGGGATCCAGCACGGCGTTCCGTATCACCCTCTTGAACCCACCGAATCCATATTCTGGTAACAGACATTAGATCTCGACCACCGTGAACAGCAATGTCGCAAAACGATAAACCGCAATCAAGATGGACTACAATCCGACCTTTATCAATGTCGAAAACGTGATGGTACGCATTTCTCCTCATTACAAGAGGCATCACAAGAACGTTTCACCAGGCAACGCCACTCAACTGCTGTTTGTGTACGGGAAATCGGTTGGAAACTTTCCTCATGTCAGCACGTTGTACGTGTCGCCAACGGCGCCAACCTTGTGTGAATGCTCTGAAAAGCTAATCATTAGCATATCACAGCATCTCCTTCCTGTCGGTTAAATTTCGCGTCTGTAGCACGCCATCTTCGTGGTGGAGCAATTTTAATGGACAGTAGTGTAATTTTTGTCTCTGAAATTTAGGATCTATTTACGTGAATAACAATGCGTGATACAAATTCACCGAGTTGACGATTACAGTTGTTATTAATTTTGTTTTTTCTCGTAACTTGAGTTCGAAATAAAATTCGGAAGATTGCAGCCTCTAGTGTAGACGTCGATCTACTCTCGAAACAGTTATTGTAACCCACTAAACATTCGTAATAATATTTTAAGATACAATGATTCTGTACGTACAAGAAGAACAATTTTTGTGAATAAAATACCCCAGAATATGTCCTATTTATTCGATGCAATACATAATTTACAATATAGCGTTTCTATAATAGTGCACTCTTTCTTCATCTGATGTTTGAACTTCATATAAGTTGGTCTGTGTTAATGAAAGGTAATTTATACATTTTGAAATAAACTCTACTCAACAACTGTTACATTCAAGCACCTTAATTCGATCCTTACACTACTTTTCATGTTCGTTATGTCATTATTGCTATGTCTCTCATTAAATACTGAACAATAACTGATAGACATGTGCATGGACCCTTTTCTCAAATTGTTAGAGGAGTATTTTGAGTGCACGCTAAGGGGAATGTTACATTCACATTTCACGAAGTGCAATTACGTTGCTTATTGCTAAAGTATTGTCTTTCTATTTCTTTGTGGGACCATATTTTTAATGTGTAAAGAAATTACTATCCAGTAGGGCTGACATATTAATATGTTAGGTTGATTTCATGAAACGAGGGTTGTGCATAACAGTACTGAATTGGTAAGTGTGTACTGGTATAATTTATCTAATACTGTTATGCTATTTGCCTCGTTTGTTCTATATTTGAGCCAGAGTCAGTACCTTGGTAGGATGAAAGTGAAGCTTATGTGCAGCGATCTTAACGCTCAGCGGCTTACACTGACTGAGAATATGACGAGTGTAACAAGGTCAAGGTCACTCCTGACGAGGCAGTGCATCTTTTGTCTTCCATTCCAATGATTCATTCGAGTTGCGTGAGACATGGTGGGTTGGGTCAAAGGAATTAATAATTGTGATTAAGGCCTCGATATGGACTCAGTTTCACTGATGCTTGATTATGTTTCATTACGGATTCTCCAAAGAACGTGGTGTTTTGTTGGTCCCATTTCTCTATGGAACAAAGCAAGTAGTAGTCCGAAATTAACACTACTATGATTTTTGTAGCGGTAGGTTTTTAGAGCTGCAGAAAACCGTATTTGACGTCCATCTGCAGACAGTGACAAAATATGGTATGCACTCGCCTACGTCAGCTACTAATCGTGACCCATCTTGTACCTCATTTAGCATTTGAAACTGTTTGTTAATCTTCTGTATTCTTCTTAGGAACCCAGCTCCTCTGTCGTCTCTTGCAACACTGTGTCCCCTCTAAAAACATTCCAGTTATCGTTCCTGAGCTTTTCACTTACACTTAAATGTAATAACTTATTACGAGCTTCAAGAATTACAAATTGGTGCAATTTATATCTTTATCTAAGTAGATCATTTCAGCCTTGCTATTAATAAGTACCGATTGCGTGGAAGTTTAATGTAGTGAAAAAAGTGCAGCAGTTTTGATTTATCTCCTATGGTTTCCACCGATGGGATTGTACATGCTGGTTTTGAGTGAAGGTAGCGACTCTATACCTGGATATACTGCACAACAGACTTGATAACATCCATTTTTGTACCCCTTGGCTGTGTTGTGCAATACTAAGCAAGGGAAGATTTTGAAGAAATAAGGTCTTATTATTTACAACACTACACGCTTTTAATAACTATGTGAGATTCTGATAAAAATTCATATAATAGGCATGTACTCTACAAGATCGTAATCATAGCAACACTGTTATAGAATTTTACTGCAGAACAACCCATGTTCACAATACTGTTGTAATTATATTCAACTCACTGTTGTTTTTATTTTCTTTTTTCGAACACTGTCCAGAAAGTTAACAAAATCACGGTGCAAGTTGTAACGAATGACAAGGAGGCCACCAACATCCGCGTATCCAAAGGAACGACGCAGTAAAATTGATGAGTGGCAGTCTGATAGCGGGCGAGTCGGCAGAAGTGGAACAGCTCTACCGTTTCTGAGCTGCGGAGAGTCGAACCCAGGACTAGCCGGCACAGGTCAGGAGCTGTCTGCGCCGCCTCCCTGGACAGCGCGTGCGAAGCCGCTGACACCATTAACACCTGTGACGACTGCCACGATATAAGCAATATATGCCACACCACTAGGTGTTTCTGGTGCTGTAATAAAACAGCGGCAACTGCATTCCAAGATATAATGCACAGCGCCGTCACCATGAATAAAACTAAGAGTATCTGGTGGGCCGAAAAGACCTCCTGGAACAGGTTGCACAGTGCAACTTCCGGTAGCGGTCCGCAAGAGGTCGCCGCTGGCATCTCCCTTGCGCTGTTGCTCTCAGACACTGGTTGAGTTGGCGTAAGTCACTCCGCACAGGAAGAACAAGGCCCACATACCTGGCAACAGCGGTAACTGCAATACAACATGAGAGCAGTGTTATCATGTAAGTCCATTTCATTTCGATAGTCAGAAATTTCAACGTCACAGCAGCTACACGTAGCGCGAGAGAGCCTGCACACACCACTTTGCGGGAGATCCTCACTGCCGCACTGGAGAAATGGCGTGACTCCAGGATACCACTGTCCCGATAAGACAAAAGACTGAGGATTCTCTGGTACTTCTGGACGTTTCGAAACAAGTCTGAAGCGACCGCTGTCACCGTGGTGGCATAAAATGTCATCATGTAGGCAACCAACCACACAAAGATGATGGAATCCTTTTATCTCGCGTTCATAGCTTGCAACCAGCTTACCATGTGTTCTGTTATTGCCACGTTAATGACGAGAACAACAGCTACGTACAGCGTACCAGCACGTGTCCTCCGTAGCTCACACTTCTCAGTGTCCACTGTGAACGGCGTCAACCCGAAAATCGTGCAGGTGGCGTGGTACGGTGCTACTGACCTTAAGAGGTCTCTTCTATTCGCCATTTCTACATCGGCTAGAACTCCAGCATACCTTCGTTACCTGTGCTGAACGAAAAAATTTCCCCACTTATAGTAAGCAAGACGCTTGCATTAGAAAGAGAATTAATCTGAAAACATCAACATGTGACTGACTAAGAGAGTACACTCAGCCTTAATATAGCACTTCAGCGACAATGAGTTTTCCTTGACTCATGGAGTAAGCATAGGCATGATCAAACAGCGCCTTCATAGTCTCTATTTTTCGACATCTGAAATCGATACAAAGATGCAACAATTATAACAAAACCGAACTTAACCATCCAGTACAGTTGCCGCACCTCTGCAAACCGAAAATAGTGAAAAATGAGAACTAGAATAAGTCATAATTCCTTGAGTATGATGTGTGGGTAAATTTTGGGAGTTTGATCGTATAAGTTCTTATGTTCATTTAAGAAAGTGAGCTATCTGACCTTGCCGTAATACATTTATTAATTACTACGAGTATTATTATTGTTGCGAAAAGCCATCTATAAACTTCATTGCAAAATTTACTGTTACGAATATCTGCAAGAAGTCGTGCTTACATCTCAGACAGAGCCCAAAATATTGAAACATCTGAGTAAAGTAACAAAATAAATGAAAATAAATAAGGCAGTAAACAAGAAAAGTTAAGAGGAAATGTTGGATCGTAATCCGGACCGTTACAGACGGCGCACTAAATCACCTGCAGAGGGAAGTGATGGTTGCCACTTGAAGGAATAATGTCGACAGTCATGTAGTTAAGCCAAGCAAATCTAAATCATCTGGCAGAATGGAAATTCATATTTCGTTTCACCCATACACGAGTTTAGTAACTCAGATTTTATCGGAAATTTTTTTGCCAATATGGGATGACAGTAAACTGAGTTTTTCCGTTATCATGTTTGCTTGTTAAAGTAATGCTGTCTTTTATTTTATTTTACTTCCATTTAGGTATAACTTTTTAATATAAATTTTGTCGTGTAATGTGGGATAGTAACAATCGTTTTCTGCTATTTTTGCTATGTAAGATAGACGTAAAAATTTATTTTACTATGGTGTTCATGCTCGATTGTAAATGCATTTTTGTGTGAATTCAAACAGTGGAATAACAATATGGGAAGAACAGATTGCTACTCACCATATAGAGGAGGCACTAAGCTTCATACAAGCACAATGAAAAACCAGTCTAAATACTGAGCTTTCAGACAAAGTCCTCCTTCCAAAATAGAAATCACACACGTATTCAGCCAAACACAACTCCCGCTGACATGGCCATTGTCTCAGGGCACTGGGGAAATAAGACAGGGGAACGACTAATTAATTCCTTTACATAAAATTCACTAGTAATGGGTAACACATTATTTGAACACCACAAAAGGAGACGGTATACATGGATAACTATTTTGAGTAGGGAAAGATATCATTTGGGCAGAGGTTTAGGAACTGTTTGAAGAATGCCAAAGCTTATCCAGGAGCGGATATAAATCCAGACCACAACCTAGTAGTGGGAGAAATACAAATGAAGTTGAAAAAAGTCTGGAGAGGTAAAGGAAAAGAAAGACTAAGAAAGACTAAACATGAAAAGACACAAAGAGGTAGGGAAGGGATCAGATTTGGAAAACAGACCCATGGAGAAAGGTGAAAGAGGTAGTGTTGATGAAAGTGTTAATGACAAATGGAAAAAAATGAGGGAAGGACTCATAGACTCTGCCAAAGAAGTACCAGGAATTAGACTATCCCAAAGTACCAGGAAAGAATGGATAACAGAAAACATGTTAAAAAAGATGGAAGAGCGGAGAAAGTGCAAAAATGTAGAAACTGAAGAAGGCAAAAAGAGGTACAGGAAACTGAATAATGAATTAAGAAGAGAAACTGAAGTAGCAAGGGGAAAACGTATGAAACAGAAATAGAGAAAATGGAGAAAGAGGGAAAGTATGAAATGATGTATAGACTGGTTAGTGAGATAGTTTTTGAACGTAAAAGAAAGAGGAATAACATGGAAACTAAAAGAGCAGAATTTACTCTAGCAGAAAAACCACAGGAGCTTTTGAACAGACGGCAAGAATATACCGAATGTTTATATAAGTGGGATGAAAAACGAAGCGAAATTAATGTTGAAGAGGAGCCATATGTGCCGGAAGATGGAAAGGGATTCACCATCTTGGAAGCAGCAGTAGTAAAGGCGCTGAAGGAGATGAATAGGAAGGCATGTGGAATTGACGATATGCCAGAAGGTCGGGTGAAGAGTCTGGGAAACAATGCAACAAAAGAAATAGTCTACCTCTGTAATGAGATATTTGACAGAGGGGAATGGCCTGAACACTTCCTGGAAACAGCTTTGATACCAACAGAGAAAAAGAGAAACACTAAAAAATGTGAAGAGCATAGTTCCATCAGTCTAATTTCTCATGCAGCTGAAGTGTTGCTGAGAGCGTCGAATAGAAGGCTATACGGCAAGCTGGATAGAGGGATTGCAGAGGAGCAGTTCAGATTAAGAAGAGGAAAAGGAACAAGAGATGCTATTGAGCTGTTAAGAACTATAGGGGAAAGATATATGGAAAAAGGTAGAGAAATCTTTGCTGTTTGTACACAAATGGTAGTTGAAATCATTTCTAGGTTTGGCCTCGTTTCTTAGAAAATTTGTACCCAACCATCTATTGGGTAACGATCATTTATTAAATTTGTTTCGGAAAAATTCTCCTTGGTACAGGTCAATAAATGGTGCGGAAGTATATAAACAGATCAAAAATGTTTTGGCTAACCCTTGTATTTTGTACCACCCTAATATAACTGAAGGCCTTTGTTTATTCACTGATGCAACTTTAGCTGCATTAGGCGCATCTTTATTCCAGGTAATAGGGGATGAAAAAGAAATTAGAGTAATTGAATTTCTGAGTCAAGTTGTATCATCCAGCGAACATAGTTATACCGTAACAGAGCTGGAGGTGTTGACTGTAAAATGGGCATTAGGAAAGTGCAGTTATTTCATTTATAGAAAACACATTAAAGTACATACACACCACCAGTCAGTATGCTCTCCATTGACCTGTAAATTACTTCATGTTAGACTTGTAAGATGGGCGTCAGTGCTTCAGAGTTATGATACAGAAATAATACACATTAGCGGAAAAGATAATGTAATGGCTGAACCTCTATCTTGACTGCCACAAGGCCTAAATGGTTTAAATGATATTGTTGAATAATCATCTGCTTACAGAACACTGATAGTTAAGAATTCTCCATTCAGAAGTCAATATTTGTCTATGTGTAAAATTCTAGGGCTGTTACAAACGGGAGACACGTACCAGAAACAAATAAGAGATCGAATTTCAAATGAAGGGAGAACTGTTCTGTTAAATATAAGTTGTGTAATGATATCTTATTTTATAAGAGGAACAACAACTTTAGGATATGGAAGGCACGTATTCCTGAAAATTACTTATTGCACATAATATTATCTGATAATGCTTCATATTTCATTAGAAATAAATGGAAACATTGTATGACAGGGAATAAGATGAAACACATGTTAATAAGTTGCCTCCATCCAGAATCCAGCCGAGTTGAGAGAGTGTTTGGAGTTCAATCGATTTATTAGATCATATGCTCCCTGGCAACAATATAAGAGGATACACCATGTACCTGTATGCGAAAATGTACTGGATAACCTACCGCATTTATCTACCAATCATACACCTGTGGAACTGATGCTTAACGAACTTGAAAAGTATGAGTGGATTAATTCCATACCTGTAGTTTCTGAAGTGGCAAGACGCAAAGCAGACACTATCCAACTTGTCCTAGAGAAGTTAAAATTTGCTGCTCTAAAAAGGAAGGCAAAATATAATACTGAAATGGGTAACATTTAGTATATAGTATTGGGATAAGACATTGTTAAAAAACGACCTGAAGTCATCTCTAATGAAGATACAGAATACGAAGTGGCAAGAAGTTTATTCTGGACCTTACATAATAAGTAATACACCACATGAAGCTATTTATTACAACACATTTAGTATATAGTATTGGGATAAGACATTGTTAAAAAACGACCTGAAGTCATCTCTAATGAAGATACAGAATAAGAAGTGGCAAGAAGTTTATTCTGGACCTTACATAATAAGTAATACACCACATGAAGCTATTTATTACAACACCCTGAAACTAGAAAGGTGAAGGGTTTATATCATTATAGGGACCTGAAAAAGTCCTATGAGTGATGCCTTTATTCAATAATAATATAGTAGATTTTTGTGTGAATATCTTTATGTGGGGGGGGGGGCTTAATTTTTAGTGTATAATAAATATCTAAGTCTGTCTTCTTTTAATGTGTTTTCTTAGAAGTAAGTTTTGTTCTGTTAGATGTTAGGTAATGTTTCAATGTTGTCATGTTCCACTGTGAGTTAAAGTTATAGTCTGGCAAGTTGCTATTCTCGCAGTTGAATAACTGGATTCGTAATATTTAAGTAAAGGGCTGCAATACACTGTTTAAAGTTAATTTTTTAAATTTTCTGATGGTATATCTAAAATTCTTCTTTAAATGAGTTATTTTGTTGAAACTTGAGGATTTCAACTATTGGGTCCATATTCTCGCAACTAAAGATCTTTCTTACCAATTCATAACGGAAATGCTGCAATATGTAGGTTTTAAATCGTAATACATTTCCAGGGGCGGATGTAGACTCTGACCACAATCTATTGGTTATGAACTGTAGATTAAACCTGAAGAAACTGCAAAAAGGTGGGAATGTAAGGAGATGAGATCTAGATAAACTGACTAAACCAGGAGTTGTACAGAGTTTCAGGGAGAGCATAAGGGAACAAGTGACTAGAATGGTGGAAAGAAATACAGTAGAAAGCAGAGGATAAAGTAGGTAAAAAGACGAGGGCTACTAGAAATCTTTGGGTAACAGAAGAAATATTGAACTTAATTGATGAAAGGAGAAAATACAGAAATGCATTAAATGAAGCAGGCAAAAAGGAATACAAACGTCTCAAAAACAAGATCGACAGGAAGTGCAAAATGGCTAAGCAGGGATGGCTAGAGGACAAATGTAAGGATGTAGAGGCTTATCTCACTAGGGGTAAGATAGTTACTGCTTACAGGAAAGTTAAAGAGACCTTTGGAGAAAAGTAAACCACTTGTAAGAATATCAAGAGCTCAGATGGAAACCCAGATCTAAGCAAAGAAGGGGAAGCAGAAAGGTGTATGGAGTATATAGAGGGTCTATACAGGGGCGAGGTACTTGAGGACAATATTATGGAACTGGGAGAGGATGTAGGTGAAGATGAAATGGGAGATATGATACTGCGTGAAGAGTTTGACAGAGCACTGAAAGACCTTAGTCGAAACAAGGCCCCCGGAGTAGACAACATTCCACTAGAACTACTGACAGCCTTGGGAGAGCCAGTCCTGACAAAAATCTTTCATCTGGTGAGCAAGATATATGATACAGGCGAAATACCCTCAGACTTCAAGAATAGAATAATTCCAATCCCAAAGAAAGCAGGTGTTGACAGATGCGAAAATTACCGAACTGTCAGTTTAATTCTTTAAAGACGAATGGAAAAACTGATAGAAACCGACCTCAGGGAAGATCAGTTTGGATTCCGTAGAAATGTTGGAACACGTGAGGCAATAGTGACCCTACGACTTATCTTAGAAGTTAGATTAAGGAAAGGCAAACTTACGTTTCTAGCATTTGTAGACGTAGAGAAAGCTTTTGACAATGTTGATTGGAATACTCTCTTTCAAATTCCTCAGGTGGTAGGGGTAAAATACAGGGAGCGAAAGGCTATTTACAATTTGTGCAGAAACCAGATGGCAGTTATAAGAGTCGAGGGGCATGAAACGGAAGCAGTGGTTGGGAAGGGAGTGCGACAGGGTTGTAGCCTCATCCCGGTGTTA
Source organism: Schistocerca americana (assembly GCF_021461395.2). Lineage (NCBI taxonomy): Eukaryota > Metazoa > Arthropoda > Insecta > Orthoptera > Acrididae > Schistocerca > Schistocerca americana. Next base: position 50,499,040 of record NC_060122.1, read on the forward strand.
TTCAATCTGTGTAGTGAGCAAGCAGTGAAGGAAACAAAAGAAAAATTTGGAATAGGTGTTAAAATCCATGGAGAAGAAATAAAAACTTTGAGGTTCGCCGATGACATTGTAATTCTGTCAGAGACATCAAAGGACTTGGAAGAGCAGTTGAACGGAATGGATAGTGTCTTGAAAGGAGGAAATAAGATGAACATGAACAAAATCAAAACGAGAATAATGAAATGTAGTCGAATTAAGTCGGGTGATGCTCAGGAAATTAGTTTAGGAAATGAGACACTTAAAGTTGTAAAGGAGTTTTGCTATTTTGGGACCAAAATAACTGATGATGGTCGAAGTAGAGAGGATATAAAATGTAGACTGGCAATGGCAAGGAAAGCGTTTCTGAATAAGAGAAATTTGTTAACATCAAGTATAGGTTTAAGTGTCAGGAAATTGTTTCTGAAAGTATTTCTATGGAGTGTAGCCATGTATGGAAGTGAAACGTGGACGATAAATAGTTTGGACAAGAAGAGAATAGAACCTTTCGAAATGTGGTGCTACAGAATAATGCTGAAGATTAGTTGGGTAGATCACATAACTAATGACGAGCTATTGAATAGGATTGGGGAGAAGAATAGTTTGTGGCACAACTTGGCTAGAAGAAGTGATCGGTTGGTAGGACATGTTCTGAGGCATCAAGGGATCACCAGTTTAGTATTGGAGGGCAGCGTGGAGGGTAAAAATCGTAGAGGGAGACCAAGAGATGAATACACTAAGCAGATTCAGAAGGATGTAGGTTGCAGTAGTTACTGGGAGATGAAGAAGCTTGCACGGGATAGAGTAGCATGGAGAGCTGCATAAGACCAGTCTCATGACTAAAGACCACAACAACAACAACGTGCAGAATTAAACGAGATTTATTAAACAGTTGCAGTTAGTCATCATTTATTCCAGGGTACTCTAACTAACTGAAAACCTCAGCTGCCGACAGGTGTTGTTGATATACCTCGATGTGGACAGATGAAAATGTGTGCCCCGACCGGGACTCGAACCCGGGATCTCCTGCATACATGGCAGATGCTCTATCCATCTGGGCCTCCGAGGACACAGATGAATAGCGCGACTGCAGGGACTTATCCCTTGCACGCTTCCCGTGAAACTCACATTCCCAACTGTCCACAATTCTACATATGTAATGTACCTTATGGACATTTGCCCACCCACTCATTACTCGCGCACGCTTTGGCGATTCCCGTAAGAGTTTGGGCAACCTGTGCGCATTCGCACAGACGAAGGTCAATGGCTGGTTAGCCTTTAACTATATCAAGATAACGAGTCACAGCTGGGTGTTCAGATCGTGGATATCCACCCACCGATCATAGGTCGCATAAAGGAGGAGGAAGGCACCCTAAATTGACTATCAATTGTCATCACATGAGGTACCGCAAGGCATTTGTAGAATAGGGTGCATTGTATGTAGAAATTATAAATAAAGTAGAATAGAATGTAAACACATAAAATTTACTCTAGAAACTAGAATGAGGTAAAGTTAGTAGCAACAATTTTAAAGTCGGGGCTAAATGAATGTTGATTTGAACCAGAAGGCATGACGCAAAGTTCATGAGTAATCCCGAAATAAAACTTTACAACTAAGACACAACCCAAACATCTGACCTTTTCTTGTGCTGCCAACATGATTTTGGCTGATGGCATTGTTATATAGTTTAAACAAGATATAGTACGTAGGGAGTTGAGGTGAAAACAATAAGTCAAAGGCAGAATGAACTGAAAGTACCTGCTACATGATGAAATCTTTGTTGTAAGTCAGTACATACAGGTATCCTCAGTGTTTCGTTTAGCAACTCGAGAATATGATTTAATGATCTACTGATTAGCGTGACGTTAAGTCATCAGTTGTTTGTTGGGCGAGTCAGTGTAACTGAGTTACCATTATTGTATTGCTCAATGTCAATTTATATCGAGGTTTTAACTGGGCTTGTCGTAGGGCCACTAGATGTGTGCGTAGCATGGCTGGAATTTTCGGCGTCCCAATTCCAGAGTGTCAGATGAGGGTCAGCATTACGCCAGAGATGGATGGTCTGCTGCAAATTATTTTTGAGCACTTGAACAAATACATCACCTTACACTCAGAACATTCCGTAGATAACTTGCCCCCCATCAATTTCTTCGAACCAGTCTTTAGAGGCTCCTGTGTCACAGCATAAAGGATGTCTTGTGAATGAATTGAGCATTCTGATTGGCTCTTACTGAATTTATCTGCCAAATTATTGATGCTGCTGGAGTACAGATCGCCATATTGCACTGACAGTTAAATCGAACTTCCTTCAGGCAAGCACACCAAGCTCAGGGAGTTGCGCACCTGCTTGCATTTCTTCGTGTTGAAGGTCATGACTGACTCTTCGAAGTTGTCCACAGTCAAGAGGATCCCCCTCTTCTGCTCGAGGTTGTGGGACCTCAAGATTTACTTCTCTTCTACTATGTAATCATACTCCAATGTTATTCGGTCATCGTGTTTCACCACAAAGAAGGGGATTCCATTGTCCTTGAGAAATCTAACGTTGTGCTCCTTCATTTGTTTGAATTTTTCACAGGAATAATCGTATTTCCATGCATTTTCCGTTCAGTTCCTCGCTGGTAGAGAGTTGGTCGCAGGTCTATCACCTGCCGTATTTTTTGCTGAATTTACAGAGGTCGAATAATTGCATTTTTGGCTAAGTTGGTCGCTGTCAGCCGTTTGATCGCGCCACCGGTCGCTTTCAAGTTTTGTTCTGACTTTGCAGCAGTCAAATAATTGACATTTGCGCCATCAGGGAAGGTGCTGTCTTCTAGCGAGTTCAATTCAGACTTCAATTCTCTGATGTTTGAGTTGCTTTCACCCAAACTGAAGAAGAAGACTCTTGGCTTGGAATGTTGTACAAAAACTCAAGGATGTCGTTCGTGATGAGGACATTCTTCTCCTCATACAGAGGCACACACGTGTCAGCAAACCATTTGCCCACGTTCAAGCCGTAGCTCTTCTCTCGGATGAAGTCAAAGATGGAGAGCATCAGCCAATGACTTTCGTCGCTAGCGGTGCTCGAATGTTCTTCAGTTGCAGTGAAAGTGTTGATTGAGTCTTGCTTACATCTTACTCAGTTGCAGCGACAGTGGCTTTAGAGTCTTTAGTCGCAGCGATGCTTACATCTTGTTGAGTCACAGAATCAGTGTTGTAGACATTTTATACAAATATTTTTCACTTGACGCACGAAAAGGCACAGAATTGTGATGTTGGTTCATTCACGCAATGACGCATGTGCGCCCCAGGGGATGGTCTGTCTTGCAGGTGCATTCAGTTCTTGCGAAATTCCAGAGGACAAATTCTTGAACCCTGTAATACAGTTCAAAAACGTTCATCATTCTTGTGCCACGAGGTGGAATCTCTTGAGTTGGTTCATTCACGCAAGAATGCATCCACTCCCTCTCAAGGTTGCATTCTCTTGAAGACAGCGCTTGCAGCCGCGTTCAGTTCTTGCAAAATTCCAGACGTGGGAATTTTACACGCCTGTAATTCAGTACAAAACGTTAGAGCATCACATTCAAGGTCACTGAAGATGCGACGAGAGTCTCTTGCGTTGGTTCGTTCACGCGTGCATTCATATGCGACCTGTGGAGGATGGTCTAGCAACGACATTATAAATTCCTGAAGGTAAATTTTTACTGCCTGCGATTCAGTCCAAAAACGAGAACATCGGCCATGCTCTAGACGCCCATTCGAAGGGCGATGTGATGAGAGGCTCTTGCGTTGGTTCTTTCATGCAGGCATTCACATCCTAAGAGTGGATCGTCTTGCAAGGATGCATTCTCTTGAAGAAAATTGGTGCGATCCCGTCCAATTCTTGCAAAATTCCAGGCGGGAAATATTTCGCGACTGAATTCCTGTACAAAAATGTCAGAGCATCTTTCATGGTCAAGACAGTCACTCAAGGGATGATGAGTCGAGTCACCATCGATGCCCGAGACGCTCACCTGAAGGATGATGAGATAAGAATCTCTTGCGTCGGCTCGTTCACACAAGAATGCATGCGCGCTCTAAGAAGATGATCATGTCTCGCAAGGACGCTTTCTCTTGAAGTCAATGCGCGATCATAGCCAATTCCCGGGGAATTCTAGGCGGTATATATTTACTGTCGAGAATTATGCACAAATACACTCAAGAATCGTCTGCGTATGAGACCAGTCACTGAAGGGAAGATAAGATGAGAATCTGTTGCATTGGTTCGTTCACGCAAAAGTTCATTCATTGCCTACACAGCATCATCGCATGCGAGAAACGACATGAATCTTCTTCTTTTACCGAGGAATAATATTATTCCTGCGCAAGTGTGCTCACTTGAATTCACTTCAGCCGGCCACTGGTGGCCGAGCGGTTCTGGCGCTACAGTCTGGCAGGTTCGAATCCTGCCTCGGGCATGGATGTGTGTGTTGTCCTTAGGTTAGTTAGGTTTAAGTAGTTCTAAGTTCTACGGGACTTATGACCTCAGCAGTTGAGTCCCATAGTGCTCAGAGCCATTTGAACCATTTGAATTCACTTCATAGGTGAAGACAGAAGTGGGTCACTCACTAAAGTTTACTCATTGAGGCATGTGCACTAAGGTGCGTTAAGGAATGATCGCTTGCATTCGCCTCATCTTTGAAGAGGTTCTTCCACTAATCCTTGCTCTCTGAGGGGAATTACTTTCTCCGTGAATGTTGCACATTCACTAACTTCATCGCTGAAGCCAGAGTCTGAGGTACAGTCACCGGCGTAATGTGGCACATTCACGCCACCGGCTCCACCTGCTTGAGTTCACTTCATCTTCGAAGACAGAGACCTACCGTGCATTCGCTATCACCACGCTTCATCTTCAAAGAAAGAGAGAAGAAGTTTGCCAACTGAAGCTAGCTACAAGAGCTCGCACTAAGGTGCCCTCACTGGCGTACGTTCACTGGTGTGTGTTCACCTATGTTGTCCATTGTATGTCGTTCATTCAAATTATATTTCCTTCGATTTTTCATTTACCTATGTTGTCTATTGTTTTTTGTCCATTCAACTTCTATTAACTTCGATTTTTCATTCACTTACATTCATTGACCTGTGTTGTGCATCGTTCGATGTGCATTGTATGCTATGCATTGTTTGTTGTCCATTCAGTTTCTATTTACTTCGACTTTTCATTCACTTACATTCATTCACCTATGTTGTCCATTGTTTGTTATCTATTCCATGTTGTCCATTGTTTGTTGTCCATTCAATTTATATTTACTTCGATTTTTCGTTGACTTACATTCATTCATCTATGTTGTTCATTGTTTGTTGTTCATTCTGTGTTGTCCATTGCTTGTTGTCTTCAGTTTTTCATCAGTATACAGATAACTACATTGAAGCTGTGTGCAACTTTTAATTATAAAGTTTTCGAATGATACACTTATGCATGTGGTAATGTATGGTAAAAAGGATTTGACATATGATTAGCAACACAGAATTTTGATGGAAAATTTTTAATTTTTACTTCTTCGTGAGGCATCGGCCGCCGCTGGCCGCAGTATGTGCGAGAAATTGCGTAAGTTTTGCCCGTATGAGATCGCTAGAGGAAACAGCAGGCTGTTATAGAGCAGCTGGCGCGACCTTCAGAAAACTAGCCATTCCTCCTTATCTCTGTCTCCCTCGGTATCAGCTACACTTGTCATGCAGCAGTTAAGCAAGGTCTCAGTAGATGCCTCTGGATGCAGGACAAAGCCTGCTTCAGCTGGAGCTTCACTGCAGAAAATTAATATTACGATTATTTTGCTATTTCTGAATGAAGCTAACGCAATCTGAGACTGCTTCAGCAGTTGCTGAATTAAACAGTTTCCTATAGATTCTAAGTGATTAAAATAGATTTTAATGGGAGTTATATAGCTCAAAACGTTTTGCTCTCGTGCCAAATTTGTCACTCAAATACCAACTATATATACAAACTTCGAGCCTCTTTTTCTCTGTTAAACGTTGTAACCGAGTACGCAGTCTGCTTTCCGCAGCGCTGCGGCGAGGACGTCTTGTTTACGTCCCGTCCGCGCGGTCGCGAGTGCCCGTAGTTGTTTACTACTGCGTTGTCGCTAGTTTAAAGTCCATCATTACCGACGCAACATGGCACATTCATACAGACAAACCACCATCAAGATCAGTTTTCAACCCGATCATGCACGACCGCGAGCTTTTGAAGTGGAACGTTTTCTACGTGACGACGTTAAAATTGACCCGCGAGACATAATTGGTATCCCTCTCTCTATCACGGGCAGTGTTGTCTACGTCAAGCTAGTAAGTGACGAGGTGTGCAACAGAATCGTGAGAGCACATGCGAACGATCTTAAATTCAAACATTCTGATGGCCATATTGGGGTGGTCTCTATCGATCACGCGGGGCTTGGCCTCCGTACGATACGCGTCTTCGAACTCCCTTTCGAAGTACCACCGGACGTAGTCACCGCGGCTTTCCGGCCATACGGCAGAGTGATCAGCCATACGGCCGAAAAATGGACAACCTTTACAACGTACCCCGTTCTTAACGGGGTACAACCGATTAAAATTGAACTGACCAAACATGTTCCGTCATATCTTGTCATCGGCGGATGTAGGGCCATCATCATGTATGACGGTCAGCCACGCACTTGCTCTGGTTGTGGCCAAGTAGGCCACGTCCGGTCGGATTGTCTCCGACGACGGCTTACTCAAATCCCGACAGGTGAATCTATGACTCCTTCTACGGTGACGACCCTTCCTCTCAATTACGCCGAAGTTACACGGGCAGCAACCTTTTCCGATGGTGACGACATTAGTCCGACAGCCGCCCCCGATGGCGAGAGCATAATGGCTTCTGCAATACAGGATCCGGCCTCTACAACGGCGCCCCCACCTGAAGATAATCACCGACCGACCTTGCAAGAAGGCGTGGATGCCAGGATGGACATTGACCCACGGGTTGTGCCGACAGCGGATTTTCTTCCAGACACCGGAGCAGCTGTAGAAATCCACCCACATTCAGATACTGAAACACACGTCCGTAAACAGCGTTCCCCGCGAAATCACAAGAGACGGCGGCGTGGTCCATCGGACGAGTGTTTGCAGCGATCGTCTGACATGGACTGTGGAAATTCCGACGACGGTACCGGCGGTACATGTTGTGGCGTAACAAGCTAGTTACGCCACACTGAGAAGGGAGCCGAAAGGCACGCGTACACACACGCCGACTGGCGTCAAGTCTGGAACAGGATACGTTATGACTGCTATAAAGAAAATACGTAGCTTGGGAATATACTTAACTTTATTCTTTGTTGGTTTACAACGTTCTTCTGGAGACATTTATACGATAACTGTCAACTAGGTAAGGCTAATGGCGCCTTGCTAGGTCGTAGCCATGGACTTAGCAGAAGGCTATTCTAACTGACTCTCGGCAAATGAGAGGAAGGCTTTGTCCGTATTGTCGCTAGCAATGTCGTCGTACAACTGGGGCGAGTGCTCGTCCGTATCTCGAGACCTGCCTTGTGGTGGCGCTCGGTCTGCAATCACACAGTGGCGACACGCGGGTCCGACATGTACTAAATGGACCGCGGCCGATTTAAGCTACCACCTAGCAAGTGTGGTGTCTGGCGGTGACACCACATTCCTCTCCCGCAAATCGGCGGACGGTCGTGTTCTAAGGCTTCCGCCCGCCGTAGGGAGGACTCCATGTTGACTTATGCGATGAGGTGGGGAGCCTAACAACAGGCGAGGCTGTGCCACCCGCACCCGGCCATTCGGTCCGAGATGAGCTAGGAAACGCCTGAAAACCTAGTCCAGGGTGCACGTCAACATGCGGTGTATGCGCCCGTAAAGAGACAGGAGGGGCCGAAGAGTCGACCTCCATCGCGTCGGGGTAGCCGACGCGCGAAGACGCCATGTGGTCCGGAGCGGGCAAGAGTTCCTTGGCGGAGGACAGCTGGTCACGGGAAGCGAGCGGCGGCGCGTGACCCTGGGAGGCGCTTGGCGGCTGCAGCGAAGCGTCGAATGCGGGCGGCGCCGGCGGGAGAACAGGCGGCGGCGGCGGCGGCTGCGGCGGCGCGTCGCCATGGGGCAAAATGGAAGGCATCGTCGGTAACATCTGGGGATGAGGCGAGCCAGTAGATGGGTCCCCAGGGCGCTGACCGGACGGCACCGTCGCTGAAAGCAGACGGGGAGCGTCAGAACCCGTGCGACGACAGCGGCGTACCTGATTGAGTTGCCGACGCACCTCACCAGAGGCCCCCAAAACCAAAAACATCGCGCGGCCGAGGCAGCGAAGAATGCGCCCTGCGAGCCAACGCCGTGAACCTCGATAGTTGCGATAAAATACAACGTCGCCTGGAGCAAAAGCAGGAGTCTGCCGCTGCATAGGAACCTGATGCGGCGGATGCAGAAAAGACATCAAGGTTCGATGAGGACGACCGTGGAGCAACTCAGCCGGCGAGCGACCATCTCGGGGCTGAGAGCGATACGATGACAAAAAGAGCAACAACGCGTCCTCCCGAGAATGCGACTCTTTCAACTTCAACATATGTGACTTGAAAGTCCGGACCAATCGTTTAGCGGCACCGTTTGACTGAGGCGAAAACGGCGAGGATGTCAGATGTTGAATACCATTGGCCTTGCAGAATGACTGAAATTCTGCGGACATGAATTGTGGGCCATTGTCGGAAACAATAGTCTGCGGAACACCTTCAATGCAAAAGATAGGAGACAACGCTTGGATGGTGGCGGACGACGTCATGGACGACATCCGGACAACAAAAGGAAAATTACTGAAGGCATCGACCAGAACCAATCATCGAGCATTCCAGAATGGACCAGCAAAATCGATGTGCAAGCGTTGCCAAGGGGAAATGGCATTTGGCCATGCAAAGACTTTCCGCAGCGGTGCGGATTGTTGTTCGGCACACGCCATGCAAGAAGAACACATATTCGTAATCGCAGCATCGATTCCGAACCAAGTACAGTGCTGACGAGCAAGTTGTTTCGTTCGAACTACACCCCAATGTCCTTGGTGAAGAAGCTGTAAGACAGAGGACTGTAACGAACGTGGGACCACGACTCTGGACTGATCATTATCAGAACGCAACAACAAAACACCACGTCGTACAAAAAGTCTCTCCCTATGAGCAAAAAATCTGCGAACCAACGGATCCTCGATCCGAGACTTTGACAAAGGCCATTGCGTAGCAACAAAACGCAAAACGGTAGCAAGGACAGGGTCACCAGCTGTGGCTGTAGCTACACGACGAAAATCAATCGGAAACGATTCGACCACTTCATCGGTTTCTAAGTCAATGAACAGGCAAGCAAGTTCGGAAGAGTCGAATGCTTTATCCTCAGCAACAGGCAAACGGGACAACGCATCGGCGTTTCCGTGCTTAGTAGTGGACCGATACAAGATATCGTAGCGGTACTGCGAGAGGAAAATAGACCAGCGAATGAATTTCTGCGCTGTACGCGGAGGTACAGGCTTGTTCGGATGAAAAAGCGATGTCAAAGGTTTGTGGTCTGTGATGATGGTAAAGTGACGACCATACAAGAAATCATGGAACTTAGTAACACCAAACACGAGAGCCAAAGCTTCTTTCTCTATCTGGGAAAAATTTCTTTGCGCAGACGAGAGCAATTTGGACGCAAAGGCAATAGGGCGATCATGCGAGCCAACTTTGCGCGCAAGCACAGCACCGATCCCGAAATCCGATGCATCTACCATCAACAAATGCGGTTTTTGGGGATCGAATGGCGCAAGGCAAGTAGTTGAAAGCAACGCCGATTTCAACCGGCGAAAGACGCGTTCGCATTCCGTCATCCAGACGAACGGAACACCGGTACGGCGTAAGCGATGAAGCGGAGCTGAAATGAAAGAGGCATTGCGCACATTCACTCACACCTTGTGATTCTAGATCGTTTAATGTTCTGGCGACCTCATCACGCAATGCGTGGGGAACATTTCGCGCTCGGAAAAATTTCGGTTGCGCGTTGACTTTCAGTTCCAAATGTGCTTCATAATTTTTAGGGCAACCTAAGCCCGGTGCAAAAATGTCTGCAAATTCTTCACACAGATGAGAAACACTGTCTGAAGGCACAGTTTGATTCACTGATAGGACCTGATTTACAACAGACATGTTAAAGAACTGAAATAAATCTAAACCAAACAAGTTCACTGCAGTAGAAGAACGAAGAACGTAAAATGACACAAGTTTTGTTTGTCCCTTGTATGTTGCAAGAAGAGTGCACTGTCCTAACACAGGTATATTGTGTCCTGAATAACTATGTAACTTAACATTTGCGGCACGCAATGGAGGTGGGCCCAGTTGTTTGTACGTGTCGTGATTGAGCAATGAAACTGCAGCTCCGGTATCGAGCTGGAATGGTATGACCTTGCCATTAAAGTCCAAATCTACAAAAAGTGTATTGTCCTGCTGACGACAAGAGCGACTGTTTTGTGCAATTTGAACAGACACTGGTACAGAATCACTTGCTAATTGACGTGATTTCCGGCGACGTCGGAGCACACTTTTTGTGGGACGAACACAGTCACAGTTAGAGAAAGGGCCACTGGACGAAGAGGAATCAACTACATGAATGTCCATGGGCGAAGGTTCACTAGTCTGAGTGTCCTTGGTTCGATTCCAGCGCGAAGCAAAGGGCCGGGAATGATTAAGAGTGTCTGATCTGGCTTTTTCTGGCAAACACTTTGAACATGTCCTTTTCTATTGCAGAAAAAGCAATTAGCTTGGCGTGATGGGCAATGTTCACGCAAATGTCTAGTAGCACACCGCGGGCATGATTTCACTGCATGTGTGTGCTGGCGCGGCACACCTGGTTTAGAGCGCAGCGGCAGCTGCGTCGAAGTGCGCGAGGGCAGGTTACCGGGCCGCGCAGCGCGTCCAGCGGGCCGGTCAATGTTACACACGGCTGGCGAAGGTACAAAGGATTCCTGAGCACAGTCAAGTGTGTCTTGTCTATCCAATATGTCTATCACTTGTTGAAGGGAGGGATTAACTAGTTACAAAATTGCTCCCGAATGCGAACATCAGAAACGTTCTGTGCTATTGCATCACACACCATTGTATCTGAATAAGAAAGGCCACGGTCACAGTCAAAGGCACAGTCCCTAGTAAGTCCTTGCAATGTTGCTACCCACTCCCTATTAGTTTGACTGGCCGTACGTTTTGTACGAAAGAAAGTATACCTTTCTGCAACTACATTAACTGTTTCTTTGAAATAGGCATCTAAAGCAGACAAAATTTCTTCGTAGGACAGAGTTGCTACGTCGCGTCGGGGAAACAATTTCACTATCACACGGTAGGTGGACACACCGACACAAGAAAGCAAAAACGGCTGCCGCTCATTACCTTGAATTCTGTAGGCGGCTAGATGAAATGCAAACTGGCGGGACCATTGCGTCCAAGTCTCGTGGGTTTGGTCAAACTGGCGAAACTGCGGTGCAACTGCATGTTGTGGCTGCGGTAGCGGTGAAGCGGCGGCTGCCGCATCGGTTTGAATGGCACGTTGACCCTGGACGAGCTGTCCAAGGGCATCCAATAACGCCTGCGTCTGCTGATTCTGCAAGCAATAAAATCCGGACAGTACATCTGGAGATTGTGGCGAAGCCATGACACAAATAAATCAGAGCAAAGCAAGTAGAAAGATCACTTCTCTCGTCGCCAATCTGTTGTGGCGTAACAAGCTAGTTACGCCACACTGAGAAGGGAGCCGAAAGGCACGCGTACACACACGCCGACTGGCGTCAAGTCTGGAACAGGATACGTTATGACTGCTATAAAGAAAATACGTAGCTTTGGAATATACTTAACTTTAATCTTTGTTGGTTTACAACGTTCTTCTGGAGACATTTATACGATAACTGTCAACTAGGTAAGGCTAATGGCGCCTTGCTAGGTCGTAGCCATATACTTAGCAGAAGGCTATTCTAACTGACTCTCGGCAAATGAGAGGAAGGCTTTGTCCGTATTGCCGCTAGCAATGTCGTCGTACTACTGGGGCGAGTGCTCGTCCGTATCTCGAGACCTGCCTTGTGGTGGCGCTCGGTCTGCGATCACACAGTGGCGACACGCGGGTCCGACATGCACTAAATGGACCGCGGCCGATTTAAGCTACCACCTAGCAAGTGTGGTGTCTGGCGGTGACACCACAGTACAGAGGCCGCTGTAACTTCAAACTCAACAGATCGCCGTGGTGACGGCTTCAGCCCCTCCGACCCCACAGAACAGCAGGATCACAAGCAGACAGCCGTTGCCGATTCCCAGCCAGCAGAGCCGATGGAGTCAGCGCCGAGTGCCGCAGCAGCCATAAACAGCCACCAACAGCCGATGGTAGTTCATGGCGACTGGGCGGACGACTGTGAGGAACACTCCTTGCCCATCGTGTCGGACGACACGGGAGGAAATTTACCCCACCAGTGTTGATCCTTTCCCGCCGTCAGTTACAGTGACGAGACAGCCTTACAAGGGTATTGATGGCCAACACGGATGCTGTGGATATACCTAAAACTTATCGCGTTGCAACTATAAACATCAACACTATACGGACGCGTGCTAAGTTATCCTTGCTTCTGGATATGTTGAACTCTGCTTCCATCGACATAGCCCTTCTCCAGGAAGTGTACGTCGACGACTTCCCAGGCATGTACGGTTACGATGCTTGCGCCTCTCCAGCTTCCCTAACAGGCAGCGGTGTCGCTGTACTTCTTCGGGAAGGGATAGTGGCGGACGATATCCTGTTTCTGCCTGGGGCAAGAGGAATGGCACTCACAGTACTGGGTGTCCGCCTTATCAATATCTACGCACCTTCCGGGGCGGACAAACGTCGCGAACGTTCACGATTCTTTGCGGAAGACGTCGCCCCGCTCTTCCAAGGCCGCCACGACCATCTGGTGTTTGGAGGTGACTACAATTGCGTACTGGCGCCCAGAGACCAACTCCCACGACATAATCCGTGCCCGGAACTTGAGACGCTAATTCGAGCCCTGCAGATGGTGGACACTTGGAAACATCTTCACGGCCACCGACCGGGATTCACGCACTTCACAAGTCACTCTTCCAGTCGTATCGATTGGATTTATGTCTCACACTCTCTCGCCGCTGGAACACATTATGCGGAACTGTGGCCTGCAGCATTCTTGGACCACTCAGCTTACATTTGTGCCGTCACCCTGCGGCGGCAACAAGTGTGGAGTAGCCGCAGCCCGTGGAAATTAAACACCGCTCACCTGTCGTACCCGGATTGCCGCCAAGCCGTTGAGGATACGTGGCATTCGTGTGAAAATCGCCTCCGTGCATATCCCACAACGATCCGCTGGTGGTTGGACTGCGCCAAACCGGCACTGAGGCGAACGTTGATAATCTACGGTCGTGACCACGCTACTTGGCGAAGACATACACTCGACTTTTACTCCCGGGTCCTGCGGGAATGCGATGCTATGGCGCCGTCTCCGGAACGACAAACGGTTGTCCACCGTGCTAAGGCTCAGATCCTCGCTCATATGCGACGCCACCTAGAGGGGGTAGTCATCCGCTCGAGGACGCAGGATCGGATACCTAGCGAACGCCTGTCAATGTTCCACGTCCTTCGTGAACGTAAACGACGCCAGCGAGCGCTGATACGCTTCATCGACACGGAGGACGGTCATCGCCTCACCACGCAACAAGACATAAACACAGCGTTCTATAATCATTATTCTCAACTCTATTCCGCTCAGACCCCTGATCTGACAGCACTGGAGGACGTCTCTCAGACGATTTACGGCACCGTCACCCCGGTAATGGAAGCGGCCTTGATGGAAGAAATTACAGAAGAAGTGATCGACGCCATTAGAAAATGAGCTGTCAACAAGTCTCCGGGTCCTGATGACCTCCCGTTGGATTTTTCCGGACTTTTCAATATTTATTAGCCTCCCGATGGGCGGACATCTGTCGCGAACTACTATCCCCGGACGTGCCGCTCCCTGCGGCCCTTGTGGAAGGGATGATTATTCCTATTCACAAACCGTCAGGTGGCTCACGACTGCAGGGCTACCGCCCGTTGACGCTATTGAACTGCGAATTTAAGATCTTTTCGCAACTGCTGGCGGCGCGGATACGCCAGACCCTACGAAATGTTATCTCACCCGATCAAACGTCATTAGGAGGCGACAATAATATTCAAACAGCACTCAGTGAATATCGTGACTTGATCTCACTGGCGAGGGCACGTCGTCTGAAGGGTGCACTGGCGGCAATCGATTTTAGTCAAGCTTTCGACCGAGTGGACCACAACTATTTGGAAGCAGTCCTCCAACATATGCAGTACCCACAGCCATTCGTCACTGTCGTCATGCGACTACTCCGTGGCGCGACGTCCAAGGTGATCGTCAACGGCCGCCCTTCGCAGCCCCTCACCATTTCTCGATCAATACGCCAAGGCTGCCCTCTGTCCACTGTACTTTATGCTGTGGCCATGGAACCTCTCCTCTACGGCCTGCGCCAACGACTGACGGGTATGACGTTACGAGGCCACACTTTCCGGTGTAAAGCGTACGCTGACGACCTGGTGATTGTCATCCGCAACGGTGACGACACCGCTGGCGCACTAAATTGGATAGCGAAATATGGCATGGCGACTGGTAGTCGTATCAACGTCGCAAAATCGGTGGCGATGAACATCGGGGTCGGATTGTCTGAGAACAGTGTCACCCCCTTACAGCTCAGAGATAGTTTGAAATGTCTCGGCATTGATTTTACAGACGATATACGACGGACCGCTGCTCACAACTTTCGACGGCTTTTACGAAATGTTCGGACTGGAATTGCCAACAACCGCCTACGAGCCCTGGACATCGTCCAACGGACCCAGTATGTCAACACACATTTAGCGTCACGCATTCCACACATCGCCGAGATATTACCTATACCGGTGATGTTAGCTCGCCGTATACTTGCGGCTTTTGGGTCCTTCGTGAGTTCAGGAATGCTTTTCAAGATCAAATATGAGACTCTCACCCTTCCCTCGGATCGGGGAGGGCTTGGCCTTTATCACGTTTATGACAGAGCGTTCGCCCTATTTGTGAGCACATTAGTCAAACTATGGCACCGCCGTCCGGACAGTCTGACCAGTTTGTTGATATAAGAACTAGCACCGCCCTCCCTGTTGCCGCCTGTGCCGATACACCACGTCCCCTCCTCGCTCTTCTACATCGGTGTCTTTTACCTCGAACTCAGTTACGTTCGACTTGCCTTACCAGCGACTCAACTGGCGACGGCAAAGACGGTTTATAGGGTCCTGCAACGTGGACGACCCGACAACGTCGTGGAGAGAAAGCACCCGAACGTCAACTGGCGAGTAGTGTGGAGGACAGTTCACCACGTAACACTGGACACTGACGTCACGGCGATGTGGTATATAACTGTCAACGGTAAGCAGGTGACCAGATCAAGGCTACATGCGATCCACATGCTAGACTCACCCACGTGCACGAGCTGTGGCGTTCAAGACACCGATGAACACCGTCTTGGCTGTGGCGAGTCTACGGCAGTGTGGCACTTAGTGAGGCAAATGTCAGCATACTTCCTTCGGGTAACGCCGAATCATATCGACCGCAAGACTATCTTATTCTCGGATGAAACATATTACCCACGCACTAAAACTAATGCACTGACGTGGCTTCGTGGACATGCAGTGCATTATTTGTTTCAAGACGGCGCCAAGGACACATTAGACTTTTGGAACTATTTGCAGGAACGACATTGCAAGATCCTCCGTAACCCAAAGTATCGACAATATTTTTCCAATTTTTTGTGGAGTGCGTTCCACGACCCTCCACGTAGCTGGAACATCACGGGTAAGAGAAGCTAAAACTACAATACGATGATAGAACACTGCACGGTACAACGTGGGATCTACTTTTATCATTACGAGAAGTCATACCTGGATGATACAGCAGATGGAGAGTTTCCTTGTGAACCCTCACACTCTGTAGCAGTATTTGCCCCATTTCCTCTTTTTGTCCCCGGTGCGAGAAGGTCTTCGCAGTTTTAGTTTTCCCATCCGGTGCAAGATGTAGCACTGGTTAATGGTGGTATGGATTCCACCCTTCAGTTTTGTTTCATGGTTTTCTTCGCCCCGCACTTCGCTCTCTTTCTTTATGTCTTTTTCTACAACTATTAGCACGGTTTTAGTTATGTGTGTCCCCAACTCAACGCAACAAGTGCACTTACTAGTTTTCAGTTCCTTACTGTTAAAAAAAAAAGAAAGTACGTAGACTCAATGATTTTGGCCATTATCTCATGGAGTCATCATACGTCAGTGGTCTGAGGAGAGCTAGCCATTTGACAAAATATATTCTATCCTCGGTTCTGTACGACTTATCGCCATCTATGGGCGCATTTGAGACCTGTGTAACGTTTTTCTGCCCGAAATAATGGAGCACTCTGTTAAATTATGGGAGGGTGCCGTGATGCGCTGACATACAGAAGGCAGAGGCCTGAAGCTCAGTGATCACTGAGTGGAAGGTGTTCGATAGGGAATGTTTTGCACTTTTTCTTGATCTGGGTAGTTTTTTCGGCGGGCCTTTCATCGAATTTTCATTTGCAGGTGAGTAGTAAGTGGGTGTGTTGAGCTTGCTAGCTGATAATCTTCCTGCACTGAGCTTGCTTGCAGATAATCCTCCTTAACTGAGCCAGTTATGGAGGACTATCTACAAGTGTGCTCAACCTACGGAAGATTATCTACGAGTGCGCTGAACCTACCCTTGTGCTACTAACGCGCAAGTCATCCAATGTTGCTTCGAATGCAGTAAGTACTTGCCCTCAGCGGCCGAACTTCCCCAGATGGGAGTCACCCGGCTCACAATGCCTTATGCTCATTTCCATTTTTTCTGATGACCATTATTACAAAGAACAAAACTGTAGCAAATACCATACAGACAGAACCAAGAAAATATAAATGTATTAACTGTAGCTTTCAATTCAATTGGATCAATTATACCGAATTTCTTTTATCCTCTCTACTACGCAATCCCGCTCTTGCTGGCAGTGAAGCGGTCCTGGGTAGAAAAGGCCTGGACGTGGAAGTGTCAAGAGTTGGTTACCCACAAAATAAATATTTTTGTTAGAGTGTAATGCACCGATTTCTCAGAGTCGTTTGTCCTTTTCTCTCTTTTTTTAGAACCAAATTTAGTACAGGGATAACCCTCATCAGCTATTCGTTAACAATAATTAAGTTAGCAGACCAATGTACTGAGCTCTATTGTTACTGCTTTTATCTTAATTTGAAACAAAGATTTCGGCTAAAAGAAAAATAGAATTAAGAAAATGTAGCGTGTTTTAGGGCAAATGAGATTTAGTGAATCTTTCAATATCCAGTGTAAATTTATGTAAGTAGAACTTAATTAACCAAATAAAACTTCAAACCCCAAAAGGCTTACTTGCATCTACTCTTGAGAAATTTTTATACCAGATTTGATATACTTAATAGGACCTATATTCAGCGAGAAAATTTGATAAGAAACATATGGATCAAAACAGTGAATGAATTGGTTTCCATGCGAAGAAGCGAAACAGCCACGTGATGCCTGCAGTTTAGACGCTCATCGAACCGTTAATGGGACCCAGCTCAATGCAGAGAGTCACCTGGAGACCGCGGAATTGCCGAACGAAAATTGACAGCAAAATTCTGCCAGTGTTTTGTACAATTGGCATTAAAAGATGCCTGAAACAGAACTCGAATCCTGAAACTGAGTGCTGGAGGTATTGCTGCAATGCAGCCGAATAAAGGTAACAACTAATTGCTTCCAGCCTTCAAATGCATACTCTACTTCACTTGTTACGCTTACTAGCACGGAGGAAGTAAAAGTCAAAGCAAGGCCAGGGCCATTACAAGAGCAGGGCGCTCTGAACACAGTCACAAGATACTCCCAGAGACAGATGCCCACCTGTTTCAGCTACGGCGGTACTAATCCAACAGGTAACACTCCAAAGCTCCACCTTGGCTGCGACCATGGACGAGCGGTCACATTCCGTACAGCGCACTCAGGAACGACTTGGCCTGGGAATTTCCGTTTAGTCATCCAAGCAACAGTTCGTCCCACACCCAGGAAGTGGCGCTGCTATTTCCGCTTTGCTGTCCAGCCATGTAGCCAGTTTCCGTCTGCCGCTCTGGTTGCCGCTAAGTGAACACACGCACTGCCACGCGCATGGTGTCCACGTGGCGACCGGGGGAATCTTGCGTGTAGCAAAGATATCGACTAACTCTGATCGGCGCCAGAATCACATCGAGCAGCAATACTGTTCAAATACTGTATTTGTCTTTAATTCTATTAAGAAGTTTACTGATGCCCATTACTGTGGACTTTTTGTCTGATTGTTTTCAGTTGTTGTAGTTTATCTACAGCCTCGCCCTCTAATACGCTATTTTATGTTGCTCGGAGTGACGTGATGAGCTGCTGACTATGACGTCGGCTGCAGTCGGTATTGTGTATATTTTAAACTTCTTTTATGCGTGTTATTTACTAATTTTTAGAACTAAGAAATCTATGCCATTATTAGTTTCATACTCAACATTAATTTTGTTTCGTTTTGGTGCAGTTTATTTAGTTCTATTGCAGACTGATCAATTTCCTCCACTGTTACATCGAACAATGTAAGTGTACCACCCACATAGTGTTTGTAATACATAATTTCCCTTATTGTCAAATTGGATTAGAAAAAAAGATGGTTCCAAATGATTTACGTAAAATTTGCCTAGCAGGCTAGCCAGCCAAAATATCAAAATTAGTTTTCCACAAAAATAATATGAAACACAAAATTGTTTATAAGTTAGAAATAAAGAATGAAGTACACCACAAGTGTGGCACGTATAAATGGAAATAGCTGTTACCCATGGCTGCATTCGCATATCAGTAGCATGAAATGAAATGTGCGAAGGGCTTTACTGGCTGGTCTGGAAGTTTGGGCGATTTGTGCAAGTCTTTTTATTTCAGACAGCTTCGGCGGCTTGGGTGTAGATTATGGTAAAATTACGATGGCTGTTGTCATAGGAACGAGGGGGAAAAATCTACCTGACCGGAATTCTAACCCAGCGCCTCAGAGACGTAGGTCGAAAACACAAACCACAAGAAAAAATGGTTCAAATGGCTCTGAGCACTATGGGACTTAACTTTCGAGGTCATTAGTCCCCTAGAACCTAGAACTACTTAAACCGAACAAACTTATGGACATCACACACATGCATGCCCACGGCAGGATTCGAACCTGCGACCGTAGTGGTCGCGCGGTTCCAGACTGTAGCGCCTAGAACCGCTCGGCCACCACAGCCGGCTCCAAACCACAAGAGCACCAACTGTCCAGTAAAGTCTCCACGCGTCATAGAAGCCATATGAGACCTATGATGATCGGCGACTAAACTACAATGGGTTTGTGGCTGATATTAGTATGGAAGTACGGATTAAACACGTAGAGGATGTGTAAAGCATTGTATCTATCACGTTAAACCGCACTACGTAGACCATATGGAACAATGAAACCTTTTTCACAAAAGTAATAAAGCTGAAAAGTCAAAGAGTGTGTAGTGTTTTTGAAGTGTTATTATCGTTCCAGATTTCGCGTTATATTCTTTAAGTCAATAAATGTGTTGTACTACATGCTGAAAGACGCGCACTTCATTCACCATTCAGTGCTCGCATTTTATGTTTCTAATCCCAGCACTCTGGTATTCGGTAATATAATAATTCAGGACGTGTTAATAATTCCTATGGGTTGCCTCATTTATTTGACGATGTTTGCAGTTTGTCTCACACTGAACTGTGAGAGGAGCTTGGCGCTAGAGGAATTTTCTTTATTTATGGGAGAGGGCAGCAGTCTTCCTAGCAGCCATGATGGCTTCCCGTTTCCGATCGCCAGGGTAGCACGTGGTGTCGTTTGAACGTTCAGTAGTGACCAAAGTTTCTCCTGTTCTCAGTTCCCCAACCTGCCTTACCAACCTTGTAACTGCTATTTCTGCTCGATTTTAACGTCGCGAGGTCACGTCCCTGTGAGATTCCGGCCCTCTGACTGGCCAGTTCAGGTGCGCCCGTTTTTCGCCGGTAGGCGCCAACCGCCCTCCGCGGGTGGACAGAGGACAAAGGGGCGGCAGTTCAGTTCTAGTGTGAGCGAGCCTGAGGCCGGAGGTGCTGCTTACAGGAGATCAAGTTCGGTAAGCATGAGCGCCGACGTGCTCTGTAGCTTCGCGCCCTGCGGCCCAGAGGGAAACTTATAGGTCATTTTACTTACGTGCATTAAGTACAGGTTTATGCAATTTTTCCGGGTTATAAGACTGTAGGTTTTCCTTGTACAGTTGGGCATAATGGACGAGATGTGTTGGTTAGTCACAGTAGCTTGCAGTACGGCACTAAAGTGTATACTTTCATGCTCGCTTTTCCGCTTCGTCTGGCAGTGGCTCTTTCATTTCTCGCGTGTAAAATTCGACTCGGAATTTAGGTCTTTCTAGCTTGAAAACTTGTGCCCTTTGTCCTACGCCACGTGGTGAGTGTCTGGCACCCCTTCATATTTCGTTAACGTAGTCGGACCGCGAGCCAAAGTTATCTAGTATCGCCAATATGAATAATTTCGCGTCTTGTTGCTTTTATTCCTTTTGTACAGGGGGCTACCTAGCGATTCACCCACAGTAGCATCTTTTTTAGTCTTTGGCTGATTCATGGTGGTGGACGTTGCATGCCTGCAACACCTTCCTTTAGTGAATTGGACTTCAATTGATAATAAGGCGATCGTTCCTAAAATTCCTTTTCTCCTGCTATCGTGGCTTATTATTAACGAGAGTTGGGGTAGGCTGCTGAACTCAATTCTTTCTTCCCAACACCCCCTTTTGATTGTATAATTGTTCAGTATTCAACTGTTAAATGAAAGAGTCCTTTAATCTTTACATTATCCCTTTCATTAAGTAAAATCACCCCTTGTGTCACAGTAGGACAATGCAGAACTATATCGGTTGCTATAAGGTCGTCAAGTCTCGCGCAGTTAATGATACGATAAAGATTCAATATCGCGCGCCTGGCACGACCATTGCACGCATGGTACCGATAACAGTAATAATAATTTTCAAATATCCTCCATTGATAAACTGATAAGTGTTCACGGCGCAGTGTGAGAACGTGAGCACTAAATCCACTAGATGTGGTGGAAGTAGCGGCCTCTGTGTAACCTTGCTGGTTTAGAAAAAATGTCAAAATTACAGCCCCTTCAGGAGGGTATAGTAACCTTAAAAATAAAACGAGACACCCCTTTTAATGCATTCTAAAGTAGCCCGTGTTCTTCCTTATTGTTCAAAGTATCTCCATACAAAATTTCCTAAAAATAGGATGAGCGTTTTAGTCATGAAAGCGTAGACTCCTCGTAGGGTACGGTGGTCGATACACAGTGACCAATTTTTATCCAAACCGTTGGGCAAGTTCATTGGTATTTTTTGTTTTGTTTTTTTTTCAGAAGGGTAGGTAGACACGTGTTTGCCATCTTTCAACTGACTGGCGATTACAGAATCGAAGCGTACGCCTTGCAGTCTTCCTAAAACAATTTTACAGAAACTATTCGGTAAAAAGTTCATTTTCGCTTTACTTACAGTTTTTTATGTCAGGTTGATGATGATATTTCCATTATTTCGTGAATGGTCATAGTTATTGAAATATTTACGTGGAAATCAGATGCTGCGCGAAATTCGGAAAAGTTTGCAGTGAAAAACAGAGATCGCTATGAATTCGTGTTTGGGGCACATTACATACTATGCTGCTGCATATGAAATTTAGCTAACATTTGAATTTTCCTTCAGACTCGAGAAAACTGATCTGACGTAGCACATTCATCTGCGGTCACGCTTCGCCAGCGATAAGGCCAAAGTGAAATATGCACACAACTTTCCCTATATTTCATAAACGGTTTCGGACATCAAAATGAGATTTTGGCAAATGAGAGCACATCAAGAGGAGAGTATTTTGCCATATGGTTATAATGCGAAACTTCGTTATCTATCATGTTATTCTACTAACTACGGACTTTTTCGATGAAAGAATGTAATTTTTAAGGGCTATTGATAGCTGGTGGAACGTGAAATGTGAAGACATTATATTTCCTTTTTGGACCGAGGATATGCCTTTTCATAAGCTACTGACCTCACATTTCCTCAGTTGCTCACTTAATAAACCACTGCTTCACGATTATCTCGCAGTAGTGTCTGTACAACACGGTAGTAAGGTGAGACTATGTAAACTCCGCTGTTTTGGGCAAAAGAATCGAACTTCAACATGGCAACCAGAGAAATGTGTAGGTTTTACTTAAAATTTGCCATGCACGACGCTTCTCTGAAAGTTACGAGTGGTATACCAAAGTTTTGCCAGACTGTATCTATCCCTAACACACTGCGTGAGAAAGTCAAATAGGAATTGGACATGTTAGAATAAAAATAACATAATTGAGCCTGTCGCGATCACTAATTAGGACACACCCTTGAAACAAAGACACCTACAGAAGCAAATTACATAGGTAATAAAGTAGTCTCAGTTAGTACAACGAAAAAAACCTTTTGTCAACTTGTCTAAAACGCTACTGAAAGTGGGACTCTGTGATAATAAGGACAAATATTCCTTCATTTACAAAAAAATACAGTATCTCAGACACATACCGTTAGGAGATGGTATGCGCCTTGCCACCAAAAACTTGCAAGCCATTTCAGTGCTTCCAAAACCCACTAATGTAAAACAATTCCAATCAGTCTTAGGTCAAACTGATTGTTATAGAGGGTCCATACTGGCTGAGATGATACACATGTTGCCCACAAAAGGCGAAACGTGTAATTGGAAGAAGGAGGATTGTCAAATGCCTTCTGCTACGCTGGAATGCACTTCACTGGATTCTGAAGGCTTAGACATGTACGATCCTAATACAACATAAATAGCTGCAGCAGATGGTTCATAGAAAGTAGATGACGGTACCCGCTTTTATGGTACGGACCAACTCTGGCCGCCACATGAGACCTCTGCAAACCTTCTTCCTTTTCACATGGGTCCACAGGCGAGCACTGGAGTAGTTGGGGGGGCTGATGGGGGGGGGGGGGTGGAAGTCACAGAATTGCAGCCGTCAACTAGCGACGGAGCCCTGCCACAAACTATAAACCTGTGGAGCAGAACCCACCAGTAATGGCGCTGAGGTCAGCGTGGCGGTGGATCTCGGCTGCGCACAAGAGGACCAGGAGGAGAAGGTGCTCTGCCTCTCCACTTCGAGGGCATGGAATGAGGTGGCCGTGAGTCGCGACCCCTGTAAGCTAGACTTCCATCAAACGACGCGAGCTGCGCAGTACGACTGAGTCGCCAGGCGAAACGGGTCTGCCAGAAAACTCTCGCGGAACTACCTTCCGATTTGAATCACGTTGAAGAAGTATTTCCGAGCTCAGTATGCCTGCAGGCCACGATATAAGTCGTGAACTGCCGCTTACCCAGCTGCGTACTCCAGAATACGTTTGAGATCGCGCTCCTGCCAGAGTTCCAGTGAGAGCTCACCTGAGCTGCTGTTCCAGCTGGCGCCGCCGCCACTACCGCTACATTTCATCGAAGCTCGCGTGTCTGAAGGAGGATCTGCTGCTCTTCGACGAAGTACGACACCGGCACAGCGCTGTATGCACCGCATGGAAGAATGTACTGCGCAGCACTTGGAGGTAATTTCAGAGCAGCACTATCATAGGCTGGAAATATTTTACGACGATCTCTTGAAGTGGATATTGTTGTGACACTGACTAAATGAGCATTTTGGAAATAGGATTACAGTCGTTTCAGTAGTTGTGTTTCTACGTTTCCATGCTTGATGCTCGGATGGGCGTGGCGCCCCTGCTTTCAGTGACTTACGTGGCACATCGGTGTTTAGTTGCCAATATTCACGTTGTTTGGTTGATTTGGAGGTCATCGATCCCACCGGATAAGGGGAGGATGGGAAGAAAATCGGCCGTGCCCTTTCAAAGGAACCATCCCGGCATTTGCCTGTAGCGGTTTAGAGAAATCACGGAAGACCTAAATCAGGATGGCCAGACGCTGGTTTGAACCGTGATACTCCCGAATGCGAGTCCAATGTTCTAACCACTGCGCCACCTCGCTGGATCATTCACGTTTGTCACAACATGTAGGTATAACAGTATCTGTATCACAAACCAAAAAGATGTCCCAAAAACGTCGGCCCTGCTGCATTTGATGTTAGGCACGGCATGACTCGGATATTGTTCATGTGTTTACTATTGTGACTTTCAAATCAAGTGTTCAAAGTGTGACTTTAAACAGCAATATATGCTTTAAAGAGACTCGGACAGACAATGCTGCTTGTTTAATTGCATCTGGACCTTTCGCAGCATAAGTCCATATTACATAACTTTTCATGTCGTTGAAGTCAGTTTTTCTTTGTATACGTATTATTTTATTCTTTTCCTTGGATAAAGTCTGCAAGTGTTAAATCTGATGATCATGTAGGTCATTTGTGCTTGTCAAACGACCAATCCAACAATCTCTAAATATTTGCCCACAGCTTGGAAACTGTGGTCCATCGACAAAACAAAGTCTCCTGTAAAAACGGTGCATCACTTTGTAGTTGTCGTGCATACTGTTCGTGGAATTGTAACAGATTTTCAAAGTTATAGCCATGAAAGTGTTAACGAAGCGAATTGGGAAAAGGAAGATAGGTATTTATAAGCAGTATTAGCAGAACACTCCTTCGGCAGATGGCACTTGCACATTCAGGTTGCCTCACAGTGCCATGTGGACGCTGGGCCGTTGCTGCGAAAATTTTGGTTGTTTTCCACTCACCAACTGTTGTTCTTTCTGGTTTGGCGTGTTCCATTCTCCACATTTCGTAGTTCACAGCCACAGCTCAGATCAAGTGAGCGTGGCTCTATCAGGATGGCTTTGAGAGTACAACAGCGCCACTTCTGCAACAGTTTGGAGACATTCTTCAGAAACGAGATTTATATCCGCTTTTCCGACTATTGTATACCCTGTGAAGGTATGGGTAGCTTCACGACAAGATGTCCGATTCGCACAGACTGCTGAGGTTCAAGCGCACAGGCGAAAATACGAACTGAATGTAAGTTACCTGTTTCCTTACTTTTGGTACAGGTTGGAAGACATTTCTACCACCCCTTCTCGTAACAGAGGAGCAGTAGTTTGAACCGATGTTGCCTTGTTACTATTTGATGAAAGACAAGTTCCACTGACACAGGAAACAACAATGAGGACAGAAAAAAAAGTTCACCCTTCGGCAGTTACAAACGTTAAAAATAACTTGTGCAAGCCAAAAATTTGCCACATTGTCACCATAACTTAGAGAAAGACGAGAAAACCTCAATATGTTGTGACATCGCTTTGGCGCCATTCGTTGCAGCTTCTGTGACTTCAGTACGCTGTAAGGTGTCGGGATTTTGAACATCTTACATGTCGGGTGCCTCAGTTTTACGTGTGGTTTATAGTGTTGCAAGACACTGGTTTTGCAACTTGGGCCGGCTCCTTGTGTGTATATTTCACTTGTTTGAGATACAGTATACGTGGCATCGAGAGTGACGAGAATAACTCTCTTATGTAAATTTGCATGTTCAAGATATGTTCAAATGTGTCTGAAATCTCTTGGAACTTAACTGCTAACGTCATCAGTCCCTAAGCTTACACACTACTTAACCTAAACTATCCTAAGGACAAACACACACACACCCATGCCCGAGGGAGATCTCGAACCTCCGCGGGACCAGCCGCACAGTCTATGACTGTAGCGCCTCAGACCGCTCGGCTAATCCGGCGCGGCTTGCATGTTTAAGTTAGGTAGACAGAGCGTGGAATCATCACAGGAGGAGAAGCCAGTTTTAGTCACTCACGCTGTGACACAATGGCCTGCAGAGCCGCAGCCTAGTCAAGGTCAATGGCAGGTAATGGGCTCGGCAGAGAACTGGGGGAAGAACAGTATATCAAGTGAGCGGCGCGTGAGGACGTAACTTACCACTCTTGTGGATGATGGATTGTTAATAGAGGGTAACAGACGTGGCTGTTTACTTGAAAGCCAGCCAGCTATTCTACACTGTACTTATTAAGCCATCTGGTGATTGGGCAGCCGTGGCTACTAGAAGCGAAAGAGCGACTGCCATTGGCTGTTGCACCCAGTATCCAACACGACTGTAGAGGGAGATGAAGCGAGGCTGAGGAGACGCGCAACTGCCCAGTGCAACAGGCACTTTCCCTTGAGACGTCGCCGAGTGTGGTCGCAGGACATCCCTCTCTAACATGACGACAGGGAAAGGACTGCTGTCAACACTTTGTTCCCCCGGCTCCTAAATTAAGTCAACAGCCGGCTCAATTATTTTCGTAAATCGCCTGAGAGGGGAACGGATACAGCCAATTTAGCTAAATTCTTGCGAGAACAGCGAGGGCAGAGTAACAAACGGCGCACCAACCTTGCGCGTGTGCTTAGCCATTAAAATCAGACTAGGGGAAAGTTAGCGTTTTTCGGTTTAGCGTTTTTCGGTTCGCGGAAACGTAGGGCAAGTATTCTAATACAGAACCAGCCAGGCTCAGTGTATGATTTTGATAGATTTACAGATCCTATGACACGCGACAGCAGCCAATCCAACGACGCTGTGCAACACAAGGTTAGAACGCAGCACGCTATTTAATGTAAATGTCGTGTCACAAGCCAATTTTTACTCCAGTGATACTAAGCTCAAAGTAGGAAGACCTGTCCTCCTTGTGGTATTTCGAGAGGTTAACGCATTTTCTTCGTGACCTCGACGACCACGTTTGGTTAACATTTGTGGGGAAAGAATAAAATTTCTTAAAACTGATTACATTGTTCGGCTGGACATTAGGATAGTCTTCCACCAGAGCGTCTTCCTCTCAGTTTAAATAATTAACTACCCTGAATTTTGTGATAGTATTGATCTTTTATATTTTATGTTATTTTAGAAATTTGATACCAGGATCGCCTTGTCTGAGCAGGCGACTCCTGAGATTGCTCTTGTGCGTTGTAATGACCCAACATGTGCACATGTGATTCCAGTAAAATACAATTACAGGGAATAGTTGTTGTCTGTTCCCAGATAGAGATCTTCTTTCTACTCCACTGGAATATTTTAGGAACATTTGGGGCAGCTATACTTTTGAACTCTAAACCTTTGGTGAATAATAGCACATTTCCTTACAGGTCGGGTTCAAACTGCGTTATGCGTGCTAAGAGGAATCTTGCACGCAATGCATACAAAGCATTCACTTATTACCGAACAGAGGCACGGTTAGAACGTTGACACCATTCTAAGAGTTGCTTATGACACATCTGTACGAACAGGGATGCTTCTCGCAACAAACAGTGTCAGGTACGCATGCACAGACGTATTAGAACTACTGAACTAAGTACAAATGTCTGTGTCCAAAAGATTGATTTATTCAGTAGCACAGATATTTAGCTTCCATGTAATTCTTGTAGAAATAGTCCTAGCCTGTGGCCACGTCCTGTTTAGAGATTAACCTCCAATTGGTGAATACAACTGTCTTCTTCCCGACACACACACTGCTCCGCGGCGCCTTTTTGCGTTGTCGTGGCATACATACTGATTTGGTTGGCAAGCAAGTAGAGGCTCTTCAGCAGGTGAGCCGCTATAGAACTGCTTGTTGAGACGTGGAATGCGCAGTCGTGTGAAACCGTGCACTGGTGGTTCCGGATGTGCAGCACGGTTCTTTTCATACTGGCGATCTCTGCTGCAGGCTGCCGAACAGCTGGCAGTCTCACTGCGATTAGCGTGTAGGCTCCCCGCTCAACTTGCGTTGGTAGAGGGAAGGCTAAACCTGCATGGGGTTGCCATCAGGCAACTCGGAATCACAACACTGGATATATTTGGAGTGGCCTAATTCAGCTGGCCCATTTTGCAAGGAAAATTGTGATTCGGTACAGATATCCTCGTCGATGCACCGTCATCGTGCGTGATCAGAGTTTTCTTGGCTATTATGTATGCCGGGAGTAAAATCAAGAAAGGTGTAAGGCAGGGCTGCTCATTATCAGCGGTGATATTTAATTTATATTCAGAAGAGACAATAAGGAATGTAAAGGAGTATCGTAGTGTGGGAACTCCTTGGGATGGATGGCAAATTGGCGTGATGTGTGTCGCTAATCAAATAACCTTAGTCGCCTAAAGAGGACATCAATGAAGCCAGGTGCTCAATGAAATGAAACGTGTGCTACTTGATTACTGCAATATGCACAAAAATAATGAAGGCAGTAGTGAGTGCAACGTGTGGTCCAGCTGAATAACTTGGTTCAGAGTCTTGAAGATGATGAATTTCGCTACACAGGGTATAGAAAATTGTGTCACGAAATTTTAAACCTGGATATCTGATGCCAGTAGGAAACAAAATTACTAATGTTGTGTAGGTCAACAATGCACAATTCTTAAACTACGGAAACTTGACGCCACGCGTTCTGATTGGCCACGGAATTGTCCTGTTCCCGGATGCTCTGGACAACGTATGGCAGTGAATGCTTTGCCTGCCGGAGATCGCGACGTATCCGTGGTAGCGCACCAGCCCTCCACTCCGGGGGCCTTGGGTCGAATCCGCCAGGCTCTCGACACATCCATTGTATTTTTATGGTGAGACGTGCAGGGAACAAACCGGTCAACAGTTATTAGTTCACGTACAGAAAGTCTTTTACAAATTGTGTTGGTCCTGATAAGAGCCTTCTTTGTAGCTGGAACATTGTTTACTTAAATCAGGTGCTCGAACTGGCGACCCTCTGACGCGACACAAGCTTGGAAACGCCGAACGGTGTTTTGCCGAACTCTTTCAAAGATTCCTGGCATTGCCCTGATGTGATTGGGGGCATGTTGAAAGCGATCCGTTAATTCCTCCTCGTTCAAGGTGTTTCGCATTCTGGTGGGTGAACTACAAACTTGAAGTATCCTCACAGGAAAAAGTCCGGTGACGTTAGGTCTGGTGATCGCGGAGTCCAAGTCCTATGAGCATCTCCGCCAATTACACGGCCGTTAAACAGTTCATTTAAATATCTGAGCACAGCACGACTGTTATGTGCGGGTGCTCCATCATGCTGCAACCACATGCGTAGCCGTATAAACAGGGGAACATCTTCCAGGAGGCCGGGTAGAGTTTCTTGGAAAAACTGAAGGTAATTTGTCCCGGTATGTCTAGGAGGTAGACGGACCAGCCAAATCAGATGGTTACACGCAATGCCTGCCCAAATGTTGAGCGAAAATCGTTTCTGGTGTCCGTGGACGTACGTGACGTGAGGATTTCCCCTTGCCCAGCATTGAACGTTGCGAGCGATGTAATGGCCATCCCAATGGAAGGTTCCCCCGTCGGTAAACAACACCATGGCAGCGAAGTTGGAAACTCGTGGAACATGTCGCAGAAACCACCGGTAAAACCCTAGCCTGTGTTCATAGTCAGCCACAGGACTTAGGTCTTGGAGAGGGTGGAAACTAGATGGATGCTCGCCGTCATCCCTCCAAACATCCCAGATTAATCGATGAGTGAACCTCACGTCATGTCCAAGCGCTCGAGTACTTGTCATAGGTGATTCCTCAAAGCACTTGAAAGCAGTCTCTTCAAATTCAGCATCACCATTATATGCCGCCAACGAGCTGTTTCGCGAAGTCGCCGGTGAATTGCTGTAAACGTTTGCTTGTGTGGGTGGCGTCTTGCTGGGTACCATTCCTCGTACAACCGTCGAGCTTCATGCGCATTAACGTCGGCAAGTCAGTAAGCAAAAACCATATCTCGTTGCTCTTCAAACGAATACTGTGCCGCCATGCTTACTGTATGATTAAATCGCACGTGACGTGTGTGCTCTGAAGCGAAGCTTACATGTGAATGATTCTGATGTGAGGTGGAGACAAACAGCAAGACCTATTCGACACGTGTGCTTATTACGTTGGGGCAGTGACGGGGCGAGGGACGTTTGTATGTGTGAACCGACAACAATAGCGGTGCCCATCAACTGACGAACGGCAACAGGGCAATCCCATGGCCAAACAGAGCACGTGGCGCCAAGGCTCCGTAGTTTAAAAATGGTTCGTTGTCGACCTACACAACACTAGTAATTGTGGATCCTACTGGCATCGGCTATCCAGAGTTAAAATTTCGTGACACAATTTTTCGCACCCCTTTATAAGGAAAAGACTAGACAAATAGAGAAGATGCAAAAGGACATAGCCGAAAGTATTGCAGGAGGAGTATTAATTTTCTATTGGAAGTACAAATGCAAACATAGAATAATGTAAATCTTGAGAACAGAAAACATTAATGAAAAGCAGTGTGTTTGAGCTCACCTCGCTGGCTGCGAAACGTGGTCAGTGGTGTGAAGGCAAGGCCATGGTTTCACGAAGCAGTTCTAATGTAAATGTGAACACGCAGGTGTCACTAGTCATGAATATGCACAACGGGAAATCCATAAAGCAATGAATTTACGTATGACAACACCATTATAATGATCGAAACAGTTATAGAGAATGGTTAATCCCTCACGGTGGAATAGAATAAACAGACATAGTGATATACACCGATATACGAAGTTGCCAATTTACATAATCATAATATTACAGAAATGTTTACAATTCTTTTACGAGACAGAGGTGGAATATCGCAAGTCATTTGTGTCCACGGAAGTATGAGTTATCACTGAGTATTGGCCTCATTGTGATCAGGCGAAATAGAACGAACCAAAAATAAATACTCATTTCCCTCAGATAACACAATGAACACGCAAAACGAGAAGTTAGTTTGATTGAGCATAGCTTTAAAGAATACGTTAAATTCCTGTAGCGCATGTGAAACTTGAATGGACGAAGCAGTTAATGATCTCATCAAGTTCATCGAAAAAGTATGCTGAAAGCAGCTATCTCAGTCCTCACAAAGCAAGCATCTAGTATACATTCAGTCAAATATGAAGCAGGAGCAAGCGTGAGGCGTTGTTCCACAACACGCCGCTCTGCAATTTGGTTTTGCTGGCCAGTGTTCTGATTCTACTTAGACCATCCGCCCTTACTACTCGGTTATGCTGAAGTATTGTCCGTGATCGCGTGAGCCTGATCGCATCGGAGAACGTTAGGGCAATTGCCTACAAATTGAATAACTGATGACTGAGGAGAAGTATGTCATAAGCTATTTTGAAAATAGCTTTCTCCATTCTCGGCTTACGTCAATTTAGAATAATGTATACAAGCCGGTGCAATCACACACTGTAAAGAACGGAACGAAGACAGGGCAGCACGAAATTCTGAATAACTGGCGGCAAAATTAAATGAAGTAATTTCTAAATTTAAACGCCCGTCAGTCCAAAAGGAAAATGCCTGCTTGTTACCTGATCGATAATAACCGGAAGAGCAAGAAGGAAAGGTATTTTCAGACTAACATGCGCTATCAGAAGGTTGTCACACACGTAACCAACACCACAACACCGCACAAAATAAAACTGAAAAAATATTAGTAACTGCTTTAAGCAAAAAAAAGGCAGTCAAAAGTTATAATTCGGAATGTTAAGTACGTCATCGTTACTGAAACGACTGACTGATTAAGATATTTCACTATATGAAAAACTGCATTTCCTCACCCTAACCTATAAGTACATGTACGAAACTCATCAAATTCACAAAGAAGGTCATTGAAATATCTTAAACAACTGAGAAATTACTTGAGTGAATGAATTACAGCAATAATGCAACGCCAGAATACGAACCAATAAAATCAAAACAATTTAACACTCTGATGAAATAGCATTAAATTAAATTGGGCCAGTGCTTACATTTAATTTTAGTCTGCCAATAGTTCTTTAATTAAATGTACTATACTTCTCATTTAAACCATTAAACTTCGTCTCTGTTATGCTGGAATTGAAAAGCTAACACACTGTGGTGTCATTACTCATACATAGTTTAACAGAAAAAATTGGCGGTATTAGTCTGCTTAATATTATTCATTTCGTTTTCTATGAGTGAACGACACTCTGTGTTTGAATGTAGTAGGAAAGGTAATAATGACATAGATGAAAGATGAAATCGATGCGCTAGCATTGTAATATATCGCTATTATTACTTGAAATAAAATTAACTCAAAGTCAATATGAACGAAAATTGAAATGTTTCACAATCAATTGGAGATACTGAAAGGATGATTTCTAATTCAGTGACAATGTTCATTTCAATCCATTTATTTCGGGCACACACTGATTAGAAAATCTACATCTACATCTACATACATACTCCGCAATCCACCATACGGCGCGTGGCAGAGTGTACCTAGTACCACCACTAGCATCTTCTCTCCCTGTTCCACTCCCAAACAGAACGAGGGAAAAATGATTGCCTATATGCCTCTGTACGAGCCCTAATCTCTCTTATCTTATCATTGTGCTCTTTCCGCGAAATATAAGTTGGTGGCAGTAAAATTGTACTGCAGTCAGCCACAAATGCTGGTCATCTAAATTTCCTCAGTAGCGATTCGCGAAAAGAACGCCTCCTTTCCTCCAGGGAAAACGCTGGAACAGTACAGTAGGTCGTATTAGTGTTTTATAGGCGGTCTCCTTTACAGATGACCCACATCCTCTCAAATTTCTACTAATGAACCGAAGACGAGAATCCGCCTTTCCCACAACTGCCATTACATGCTTGTCCCACTTCATATCGCTCTGCAATGTTACGCACAAATATCCAATCGACGTGACTGTGTCAAGCGCTACACTACTAATGGAGTATTCAAACGTTACTGGATTCTTTTTCCTATTCATCTGCATTAATATACTTTTATCTATATTTAGCTGCCATTCTTTAGACCAAACTCAAATCCTGTCCAAGTCATCTTGTATCCTCCTACAGTGACTCAATGACGACACCTTCCCGTACACCACAGCATCATCAGCAAACAGCCGCACATTGCTATCCACCCTATCCAAAATATCATTTATGTAGATAGAAAACAACAGAGGACCTACCACGCTTCCCTATGGCACTCCAGATGATACCCTCACCTCATATGAACACTCACCATCGAGGAGAACGTACTGGGATCTATTACATAAGAAGTCTTCGAGCCACTCACATATTTGGGAACCAATCCCATATTGTCGTACCTTATTTAGGAGTCTGCAGTATGGCACCGAGTCAAACGCCGTCTGATACCCTTCATCCATGGTTCGCAAGGTGATATGTGAAAAAAGGGCGAGTTGTGTTTCACAGGAGCGATGCTTTCTATAGTCGTGCTGATGCATGGTCAGAAAGTTCTCTGTTTCAAGGAAATTCATTATATTCGAACTGAGAATATGTTCGAGAATCCTACAACAAACCGATGTTAAGGATATTGGTCTGTAATTTTTAGGATCCGTCCTACCATTCTTATATACAGGCGTCACCTGCGCTTCTCTCCAGTAGCTCGGGACTTTATGTTGGGCAAGAGATTCGCGATAAATGCAAGCTAAGTAAGGAGCCAATGCAGTAGACTACTCTCTGTAAAACCGAATTGGAATCCCATCAGGACCTGGCGATTTATTTATTTTCAACCCATTCAGCTGCTTCACAACCCCAGGGATGTCTATTACTATGTCCTCCATACGGGAATCTGTACGAGACTCAAACGGCGTTATGTTTGTACGATCCTCCTGCGTGAAAGGTTTCTCAAATGCTAAATTTAAAATGTCAGCTTTCGTTTTGTTGTCTTCCGTTGCCAGGCCACACGAATCAATCAGTGACTGGATGGAAGCCTTCGACCCGCTTACCGATTTTACGTAAGACCAGAATTTCCTTGGGTTTTCAGCATGATCTTTTGCTAAGGTATGACGGTGGTAGTGGTTGTATGCTTCGCGCATCGCTCTTTTTACAGCAGCACGAATCTCTACTAACTTTTGCCTGTCCACATTCTCCCGATCTTTCTCGTACACACTTTTTCGGCACATACTTCTCCAATGCGTGTTTTACAATGTGTTTAAAATTTGCCCATAATTCTTCCACGTCCATCGTACCGGAAGTAAATGAAGTCGAATCATTTACTAAGTGGGATGCTAACAACTGCTTATCTGCTCTTTCTATTAAGAAAAAACCAATCATGTGGGAGCATCTTGATATTCTTAAGGCCTCCCACATCTGACGGCACTTCTCACGCCCTGTGATGCTGTTATTACGTGGTGGGAGACTGTGGGTACTGTATTTAGGTATATCAGTTTCTTGTGTAAGAATAAAACTGTGTGACATATAACTATGATATGTGTATGTTTTAAGACTCGATGGGATAAAAACATTTCTCGAGAGTGATTACTATTTAACGCTTTCACACATTTTCTTACACTACATTACAAACGTTAATGTGTTTTGGGCCTGACAGGTTCACCACAAGCCAAAGGTCGAGTAATCTCGTCTTGCGGAATTCTTTTGAAATAACGAAATCAGTAAACTCTGCGTGGCCTGTAGAAAGACTATCGCACTTCTTTCTTGTAATTTGGAAAAGATACAGATCCCATTTTGCAGATACGTTTGACTCACTTATTGTTGCGGATCCGACCAAAAATTTCTGCTATAATAGCTTCAGTTAATACAATGCTGAAGGAAATATATTGTGACTCACGATACGTAAATAATAGACTCAACTCCAAGTAATACTGTTCTTGGAAATTATACTTCATCTTGAATGCACTTGCATGAATCAACAACGAACAATAAGAATAGCAGTCTCAGTAGC
Organism: Schistocerca americana; assembly: GCF_021461395.2. NCBI lineage: Eukaryota > Metazoa > Arthropoda > Insecta > Orthoptera > Acrididae > Schistocerca > Schistocerca americana. The sequence continues at coordinate 50,533,812 of NC_060122.1, forward strand.
AGTTGGTGGAGGAGAAGTGGAAGTGAATGATTTTACATTGTTTTGTCAGGTTTATAGTTCTACAAGAGAAACAGTTTAGGTACGTAATGCTGTATTTTACATCATGTCTCTGGTTAACTTATAGTTGTTAGCTCTGGTAATTTATTATCTTAAGCACGTTGCCTCTTAATTAATTACAGTTTACTACTTGTAGGAAAAGAAACGTGAATAAAAATATGAAAAATAACTAAAATCAGGGAAAAGAGGCGCCATACAGCCCCGTGAATGATGAAAACGCTTTCACATTTCTAACCAAAGTGAATTCTGCACTGTGTCTTTGAATAGTACTGATAAATAAGTCTTTAAAATTGTATGACTGAAGTTTCTTTTTAAGTTCCATCATTTTGTCCTTGGCATAAATATTATTTTTGTTTTGTAGTATTTTGCTACATAATGCTTTTGTTTCTTTAATCAGATAATATTTCCTATTGTATGAACGATCTTTCTCGACACCCATCAAGAATATTATTTACACTGTTGTGAATCAGCTTCATCCGTAGTAACCTCTGCGAAATTTCTGTCTACGGCTTCACTTCATTAGTCGTTCATTTTATAACACAGTTCGATGGTTTCTCCGAGTCTTCACTCTTTATGGCATATATGAAGGGCATATTTCAATAGTGGTAAAAGTCAAATTTTGTTCATTTTGAGATACAGAATCCTAAAGTTAAATGAGCGCTGAAACATCTGCAGTTGAGGTATCAGAATTATTCAAACATATGGCTTCTTGCTAGAGATGAATCTTTCTTTGTTTGTTTGGATCATTAATTTCAGAAGCTTTATAGACAGAAAAGTGGAGGTAATGGACTTGTACCACACAAGAAAAAAATGTTGAAATATGTGTGAAACATTATGGAACTTAAGCTCGAAGTTCATCAGTCCATAAGCTTACATACTACCTAACCTAAATTATACACACACACACACACATCCATGCCCGAGGGAGGACTCGAACCTTCGCCGGGAGCAGCTGCACAGTCCATGACTGCAGCGCCTTTAGTGCCCTTTTTTTATCGAACGCGGGACCCTGTTATCCAGAGGCAGCAACACTACTCACTTTTTTTAACAGGATCGAACCCTCGCCCTCCTGCTGACTAACTCAAAACTCCATTTTTTTATAAATATATATACCACGAAACAGAGAGAATTTTTAATAAAGTGAAAAAAGAGAAGTAATATTGGCACCAGAGAGGGTTTTTTTATTTTTATTTTTTTTATGAACCAGCCAACCATGAAATGCAATAATTTATCAACCTATCACGCTACCGATTCCGCTTTTTTCTTTTCTTTTTCTTTCACACACAGGAAACGTACCGTAATATACACTCAAATGGCAGTATATTCCTTCAAAAAACGAAAATATTATCTTTTCCTCCAAAACAGTTATTGAAGGCAATCAATTAAAATAAAACAAAAGGAGCCATTTCGACAAATACGAAAGGGTGAAATCAGAAAAACGTATAGGAAGGAATAGGCGTCAATTTTAACGTTCCCACACATTCTTTCTTCCGCCACTTCTACATTGTGGAACATCTGAATCCATAGAAGTGTCCACAAAAATAAAAAAAAATAAAAAAGGGGGCCATGGCAACTCATCCAACGCCTTGGCGATGAAAAACAAGATACAAAATATTAGAAAAAAATTCACGATTATGGGGCATCCAGAGCCACGTCCAATGTGCGGTTGCCATATAGTGGGAAAAGGCACACGGATCTGCGTCATATTCACCATCACGTAGTGGACATGATGGCCTACAAGCCACATGACGGTATTGTTCTTCGATCGAGGAAAGAGAGTGGAATCGGGTCGCACGAGAATCTCCCTCGAGATAGCCGCCTCCGACGTCCTGAGGTGAAAAGACAGTTGTCGGCGAAGCCATCTCCAATGGTCATGACCGCAGGAAATCAACCGATGAGATAATGTATCAGTTTCATGGCAACGATTGCAGCGATCCGTTACACTGGGGCCAATACGAAAAAGTCGCACGTTGGTAGGTACAATATCATGAACAACTTGGTACCACGAGGACGCCACTTCCATCGGCAAAGTCGGGAGGCTGATGTTAGACCAAACAAGCTTCCAGTTCGCGCCTGGCCACAGGGCTTCCACAGAGGGAAGACTATAAGGAGCTGGCCAGCCGGTTAACAGCATTTTTAGGGAGAGATTCGCTTGGGAAAGGATATTTACTCCTAAACAACTGACCTCAAGAAAAAATTCCCTGACGTGCCGTAATTTATAACTAATCGTACCAATATCTACTGGAGGTGTTAAACTCTCCGGTCGGATGCAGTCATATAGGCGAGCTTTAAGTGACTGGGGGGGGGGGGGGGGGGCGTTGACACGTTAACACGGTGCGACGGATGAATGAGGCAGACGCCTTAACCTGAATGTCAGGTGTTGTGAATTGGAGGAGCCAATTTACGGGGTTTGGAGGAAGCCGAAAGGCTCGCGTTTAACTCACGCAGGCTGGCGTGAGGTCTGGAACAAAAGTAATTATACTATCAAGAAAAGTATGTAGCTGCTGGAAAACTTAACTTTAATCCATAATTGGTGAACATCGGTCTGACGGTACATGCATCACAAGATTAATTGCTAATGATAATGGCGCCTTACTAGGTCGTAGCAAATGACGTAGCTGAAGGCTATGCTAACTATTGCCTCGGCAAATGAGAGCGTAATTTGTCAGTGAACCATCGCTAGCAAAGTCGACTGTACAACTGGGGCGAGTGCTAGGAAGTCTCTCTAGACCTGCCGTGTGGCGGCGCTCGGTCTGCAATCACTGATAGTGGCGACAGGCGCGTCCGACATATACTAGCGGACCGCAGCCAATTTAAAGGCTACCACCTAGCAAGTGTGGTGTCTGGCGGTGACACCACATCAGGGATGACCAAACCTCCCAGCAAACGGGGCCGCGACAAGGCCCCATAACGCACGCGAAATACAGAGAGGCGCCAGATAAACCTGCCAGTTAAACTTTGTAACTTGCGGGACACCATCGCAGGACGTGGAAATATTTGTGCAATAAACATACGTTTCCATGACCCGAACCTTATGAAGAAGTGAGAGGGAGCGGCGCTCGCGTTCAATGATTGCACCCTGAATCTTATCCGTGACAGACTTGCAGTTTATCGTAGCCATCTTTAGCGGACAGCTGTCAATTATAACACCCAACGATCGATATGGGGTGACCTTCGAAGCCCATGGAATTTCAGCAGCGTTAAATCCTCGCTAACTGAGTAAACGACATTTCTGGTCATTAACCCGCGCTCCCGTAAGACGACAAAAGGCATCCAAAACTTCCTTCAGCGGTGGTATATCATCATGGGTACGGAGAAGAACCATAACGTCATTAGCATATGCACAAACGGTAAACCTTCCTCCCAGCAGCGACCATCCACTCAAACGAGCAGCTATAGTTCGCAATAACGGTTCCAGATACAGCACGTAGAGCGACATTGATAATGGACTCCCTTGAAGGACGCCCTGACACACTGCTATGGTGGAAATAAGACGGTCATTTACGTCAATGGATGCCCGAATATCAGTGATTAGAGAGCTAAACAGCCGTCGTGCAGCATTGTTAAAACCAACAGTCGTCAATACTCGCATAAGGAATCCATGATTCACGCGGTCTAACGCGTGAAAATCTATGAAAATCAATGAAAAGCAAAGCGCTTGGCACAGGAATGGCGGAAGCAATCGAAATTAAGTCTCGACATTCAGCAACGGGAGTCAAGAGAGTACGACCCGGAAGACAACTTTGATGACTCGCGATGATGGTAGTCAACAATACAGATATTCGGCTATTGACCGCCTGCTCCACTATTTTATAATCATAGTTGAAGAGGATTATTGGGCGGACCTGATCCACACGCGAACGTCCCGGGTTTTTGGGAATCAGGACGATTTTAGCAACCTTAAAGCTGGGCGGGAGAAGGCCTCCCTGAAACACTTCATTCACCATGGAAGTTATCGTATTTCCTATTAAGGGCCAAAATCGAATATGATATTCTTTGGGAAGGCCATCGGGGCCTGGTGATTTGTGGGATGGAGAACGAGCCACAATATCAAGTATCTCATCGAGATGGAAAACAGAGAAAAAATCTTCAAGGAGAGCTGGTGTAACAACACGATCAAGGAGGGAGGTGAAATCAACAGACGCTGGACCATCTGAATCCACTTCAGCATAAAGCTCGGACTAGTACTGGTAAAGTTCACGCATGATATCAGATTGGGAGGACCTCTCACGCCCATCTGGAGAACGAATGGTAGAAAGACACGTTCTTTGAGATCGCTTGTGAAGCCGGAGAAGATGATAGAGAGAGGTCAACTCATCCTGTACGATTGAGCGAGGCTGGGAACGCAGTCGCACCCCGTCCACTTGCCTGCGTTTGAGTTGGAGAAGTTTTGCCTTCACACGGTGGACGTCGACGACTCTCAAGGGGGCATCACGAGCATTATCGTAAAGATCACGAAGGACTGCATAATAAAATTCCCTAGTGCACCTTATTTCAGCCGCCTTTTCAGCGCTAAAATACTTGAGTGTATTTCGAATCCGGGGTTTAGCAAAGGTAACCCACCATTCGAGAAGTGAGGAATAACGCGTCTTGGACTGGGTTGTCCACTGCCATGCGTCTGCGATGATGCCTTCCAGTAGTAGTAGAGGTAGAGGGGTTTTTTGGGCGCACGACAGCAAGGTCTTCAGCGCCCGTTCAGTAACATAGAGAGATGGGTGTCAAGAAAAATCCCACAACAGGAATATAATACGGAACATAAAACACGGATAACAATCGTTGAAAAATATGTGCTCATCCACACCGAAGCGTGGGATGAAGCAAGGTGTCAACAGTATAACATGGACAACACAGGAAGAAAATGGTAGAGGGACCTAAAACAATGTAGCAGATGGAAGTGGTGGGCTGACCGCAAGGAAAAAAGGGAGGAGTCAGCCACTCTGCAACACACTAAAACCTCCAGCCTAAAAGTTTAGGCCAGAGTCCAGACACATCAGAAAACTTAAAAACCCTAGACACACACGTCTCATCGTTAGCTAAAACACAAGGCAGATCCCATTCAACTTGTGCTTCCGGCCTTGCGTCACGGTATAAAATGCAGTCTGTTAAAATGTGCCGGACAGAGATGTGCACACCACAAGCATCACAAAACGGAGGATCCTCCCGCCGTAATAAATAGCTATGCGTCAGAGGACAGTGCCCAATCCGAAGCCGTGTGAGGGCCACCTCTTCCCGCCTGAGCAACCGGCAGGAGGAACGCCACGGCCGAGTGGTTGACTTGACCGACCGCAGTTTATTGGTCGTCACCGCCAGCCATTCGTCCTCCCACAACTCCATGCACTTCCTGTGGAGTGCAGCGATGACTGACTGCAAGGGGATAGGACACTGGACCACATTCTGCTCCCTGCAGGCCTCCTTGGCAGCCCGATCAGCCTGTTCATTGCCCCATATGCCGACATGACCAGGCACCCAGCAGAAGGATACCTCTTTACCCCACTGTTGGAGCAAGTACAGTTGCTCATGTGTCAGCTGGACCATCTCCTCAGTCGGGTATAGGTTCTGCAGTGATTGTAAGGCACTAAGAGTATCGGAGCAGAGAAGAAATCGATCGCCCCGAACACGATGCATCTGCTCCAGTGCCTTCAGGATCGCGTGGAGCTCCGCTGCGAAAACGGTATATTCAGCAGGGAGGCGAATCCGGGTAACATGATCAGGGAACACCACAGAACAGCCAAGGAAAGTCTCCTCTTTGGAGCCATCAGTATAAACGACAGTGAAACCGTGATGCACATCTAAAATGTTAAAAAACAGAGATTGGAACGTAAAATATGGTGTGCCATCTTTCTTAAAATTAGTCAAATCTAAAATAAGTTTGAGTCTCAGGAGGAGCCAAGGTGGAGATCTGCTCCAACCGCGACGTAAAACACGAAGACCAGCCATAGACACCGCACCGAGGCAACCCTGTGCGCGAATCCCATAGGGCTGCGTCGCACGTTGCCGGTTATGAAACAATCGTGCCTGAGGAGGCTGAGCAACGGTATGGTATGTAGGGGTGTATGGTGTGGACAAAGTTTTATACGCCTGGCGCACTGTAAGTAGCCGTCGCCGCATATGAAGTGGCGGTTCACCAGCCTCTGCACAGAGGCTTGGTATGGGGCTAGTTCGGAATGCCCCAGTGGCCAACCGAAGCCCTTCATGGTGGACAACGTCCAAAATGCTTAAGTAAGAAGGCCTCGCAGACCCATACACCGTGCACCCATAATCGAGCCGAGATCGCACAAACGCCCTGTAAAACTGGAGCAGACAAGTCCTGTCAGCTCCCCATGTACTGTGGCTAAGACATTTTAAAATACTTAAAGCCTGAAGCGACCGCCGTTTCAGGTCTTTAAGATGAGGTAACCACGTGAGCCTCGAGTCAAAAATGAGCCCCAGAAATCTCACCGTGTCTTTAAAAGTAAGAATAGTGTCCCTCAACTGCAACTCAGGAAAGGTTAAAATCGAACGAGAACGGTTAAAAAGAACACATACAGACTTCTCGGTGGAAAACTTAAAACTACTCTTCCGCGCCCATTCATCCAAACGCCTAATCGTAAGTTGCAACTGACGAGTTGTCGTTGCAAGGCTTGAAGAAGAGCAGAACAAAGAGAAATCATCCACAAACAAAGAACACTGGACGGGACTTTTCACTATGGACGTAATGCTATTAATAGCGATGGCAAAGAGAGTCACACTTAAAACGCTACCCTGAGGGACACCATTCTCCTGCTCAAAGCGATCAGACAGGACGTCACCAATTCGGTATCGAAAATATCGTGGCGAGAGGAAAGACTGAATAAAAAGAGGAAGACAACCACGAAAACCCCATTCGTGAAGCTGCTCCTGGATGAGACGCCTCCAAGTGGTATCGTAGGCCTTCTCGATGTCGAAAAATACACCTAGAAGGTGATGACGGCGGAGGAAAGTTTGTTGTATAGCCGCATCCAGGAGGGCAAGGTTATCGAAAGTGGAACGAAACCTCCTGAACCCACACTGAAAGCGACTAAGGAGTTGCCGGGATTCTAACGTCCAGACAAGGCGGCGGTTGACCATCCGCTCCAAGGTCTTCCCAATGCAACTAGTGAGGGCAATACTACGGTAGCTACTTGGGCTCGTGCGGTCTTTCCCAGGTTTCAAAAAAGGGATTAAAACTGCCTCACGCCACGCGTCAGGAAAGTGACCCGACGCCCAAATGGCATTAAAAAGTGCGAGGAGGAGTTCTCTGTTGCGCATTGTGAGGCGCCATAGCATACTGTAATGGATCCTGCCGGGACCAGGGGATGTGTCACGAGCTCCAGACAATGCAGAATCCAGCTCCCACATAGAGGATGGGCAGTTGTAAACTTCATGAGAGGTGGACTGGAAGTTCAGGCTACATGTCTCAGCAACCGCTCTATGGCGCTGGAAACCTGGATCCTGACTGGTTGTTGCAGTAACTGTGGCAAAATACGCTGCCATAGTCTGGGCAATGTCTCGCGGATCCGTGTGGAGAGTGCCGTTAGTCATTACAGCAGCTATGGGGCACCTCCCTCCTCTACCAGAAATTCTCCTGATGGTCTCCCACACAATGGAACTTTTGGTGGAACGATTAATGGTGTTCAGGAACGTTTGCCACGACCTCTTCTTGCTCTCACGAATAATGCGGCGACATCTTGCCCTCGCCACCCGAAAGGCTGCAAGATTCTCAGCAGCCGGCCGACACTAGAACCGACGCAGAGCTGCACGCCTAGCCCTGATTGCAGAGCGGCATTCGGCACTCCACCAAGGCACAGGTGGCCTCTTCCGGTGGCCTGTGGACTGTGGAATGGATGCTGCAGCGGCGTGATGGACCGTTTTGGTAATATGATCCACCCACACCTCAACATTCGCACAGTGTTCGAATTGGACCAACTGGCTATAAAGTGTCCAGTCAGCTCCACTGAGCACCCATCGTGGTGGTCTCCTTTCGGGCCCCACGCCATCTGGCAGGTAAATCCAGATTGGGAAATGATCACTGCCGTGCAAGTCAGCAACCACTTCCCAGTGAGCACTGGCGGCAAGAGCTGGAAAGCAAAGCGAGAGATCAGTGGCAGAGAACGACCCAGTCGCCGTGCAGAAATGAGTACTCTGTCCTCCATTGAGCAAGTAGGCACAGGATGACGGGGGAAGCCTCTCAATCGCTCTACCCCTGGGGCAGGTAATTGCAGAGCACCAAAGCACATTGTGGGCATTAAAACCACCACAAATAATGAATGGCTGGGGGAGCTGTGTAAGAAGGTCAGTGAGGGCCGCTTCATCATGTGGGGGCAAGTAAAGTGAACAGTCAGTCAATGGATGACGCACGTGCACGGACACAGCGACGGCCTGTAAAGTCGTCGTAAGTGAGAGAGGCGAGGAGTGGTAGTCCGTCCTGACGAAAATACCTACGCCGCCTCTAGCTCTCTCTCCACGCAGGTCGTCCTTTTTGTGGAGTGTATAGCCTCGTATATCAGGGGAATATGATGGATGGAAATACGTCTCCTGGAGACAGAGACACAGTGGTCTACCCTGAGAGAGTAGACGAAGTTCCTCCACATGCGTCCTGAACCCTTGCAAGTTCCACTGGAGTATGGGAGCCATCTATGTTGGGGGTAGCACCTTCATCCTGTCTCTCCGTCGGGGCGGGGAGACTGCAGCAGGTGGAGGAGCAGGCGTGGGGCGAGATGATTGCCCCACACATACATCGGATTCCATCAACTCTGGAGAAGAGTCAGATGAAGCCTCACGGAAAACCACATCTGCATGGTCAGACGGTTTACTACGGGATTTGACCCGCTGTTGCTGCTGTATGGGAGCTTTCTGCGGTTTGGTGGGTTTTGGGGGAGCTGATGTGGGAGTGGTAATGGCTGTACTGGGCTTCGGAACATCCTCAGCTGTTGGAGGCGTCAGTGGCTGGCCCAAGTTCGCCACTGTACCTTTGTCTGCCATTCAAATAGGGGCTACTGGCTCTGAAACACTGGCTGCGTTGCAAGTGCACTGACAGCTGCATGTATTAGTGCCAACACTCACCACCTCTGTCTGCGTGGAGGCATCGACTTCTGGAGTAGGCTTCTGAACCAGGGAGGCAAAAGATGTAGCAAATGTGGGAGGTTGCATCGACTGAAAGATCTTCTTGGCCTCACCATAGGGGATACGCTTAGTTGTTTTGATTTCCTGGACTTTGCGTTCCTCTAAAAATATTCGGCAGTCCCTACTCCAAACAGGGTGGTTCCCAGAGCAATTGATACATTTGGCTGGAGAGGAGCAACCAACTCCGTCATGAGCAGCTATACCACACTTGCCACAAGTCGCGTCGCCTTTGCATCCTAAGTTGATATGCCCAAAACGCTGGCATTTGAAACAGCGCATTGGGGTCGGGAAATAAGGCCTCACACTAAGGCGAAGAAAGCCAGCTTTCACATGTTCAGGAAGTTTCGTGCTACTGAAGGTTAGAATAAAGGAGTCGAATTTGACAAGATTGCCATCAACCCTCCTCATGATATGTTGAACATCAACAATACCTGCCGGAGCCCAGCCCACTCACGTTGCAGTTCTTCCTTGGGAATGTCAACTAGATCATGGCACGTCACAACACCTTTGCTGTAGTTCAAGGTGCTGTGCAGTTCCGTGTCTATGGCATACTCTCCAAGGCATTTAGCAGACTGAAGTTTAGTCGCTTGCTGGGAAGTGGAAGTTTCCACTAGCAAGGTCCCATTACGTAAGCGCTTCACCGATTTTAAGGAGCCACAGATTCCCTCCAATCCCTTTTGTATATAGAAGGGCGAAACCTTCTCGAAACTACCCTCCTTCCGTTTCACAACGAGAAACACATTTGGATCACCAGAATGCATTCTGTTACCTAAGACTGGACTTGTCAAAGAAGTGCCGGAGTCAGGGGGACTGACTGCACGAGCCCTCTTAAGAGATTGGGTGTTAGAACCTTCCAGCGGCCCACCCTTTCCGCTGGGAGGAAGAAAAGAGGATTTCGAAGGATCCATCTCGGTCCCACGAGCAGCTAGGGAACTACAAGTCCACCTAGACAGAGCCCCGCGTGCCTAGGTAAGCCTTATACAACTGAGGTGCGGAAGGTTCCCCAGAGGTTACCCGCTAACGACTGTTCCACCTCAACAGCCATGCATCTCATCAGCGCGCAGCACACCTTGAGATTGAGGCGTTGTTTATATAGGTTTATTCCATCCTCGCGATCCGGGCGGTTAAGCTAAGATCCCCACTCCCTGAGACAGACAACATTCCACCGCCGCGCCGCATGGTGGTCGTTGAAGTATGCCCAGAGCTTACGGTGACAGAGGACAGGCGGCGCTTACCAGTCCCCAGCTAAGGAACCCCGGGGTCGCCAAGCCCGTACCCAGCAAATGAATGCTGAGCCCCTGGGGGCGATGCCTTCCAGAGAGAGGTCCGTGAGATGTAGAGTGTTTAGCTTCCATAAAGGGCGAGATAGATGGACCCGCTGCGGGACTTGGTTAAAAGTCATTTAAACAGCACAGTGATCAGTGAAACTGGAAGGAATTACATCAATCCATAGAAGCTGACCACATATGGGGGCAGATAAATAAAAACGGTCCAATCGGCTACGTGAAGTAGCTGTAAGAAATGTAAACCGCACCAGTGTAGAATATCTGCAAACCCAAGCATCCTGGGGATGCAAGGACGTCACCATATCATTACTTTCACGACAAAATGTATAATTGGGGGTCTGATCACCACGGCGTAAGACGCAGTTAAAATCGCCCCCTAACAAAACCTTGCGCAGGTTCCGTTGGAGTAAATAAACAACTTCTTCCTTATAGAACCGCGTGCGATCGGATGAAAGACCAGATCCAGACAGAGCGTAAAGAAAAATTAAGGCGAGGTCATAAAAACTACAGCCTATACCTTGACCATCGTCTAGCGTTTCGAAGTCCGTCAGCGGGATTCCATCTCGATAAAGTAAAGCCATAAAAACATAGAATATCCAGGAAGACAAAACACATCAAATAATACCTCTTGTAAACACACGATATCAGCCTGGGAATCGTAAATAAACTGGCGTAACGCAGCAAGCCGTAATTGGGAACGTAACCTATTAACATTGAGAATTAAAAATTTATACGCCTGCATCCGTTAACACATGCAAGGTCAATAAAACAACATTAAGGAAAAAGCACTATCACGTCCATCTCTCCCCAACGTCCGGAGGCGGGGAAAAGAAGGTCTAATGCTAGTCCTCCCCACCTGACGCCGAGGAATCCTCGCTTTCCTTTTTACGACGCGCCGCGGCACGGGCAGGTTTAAAACGCTGTTTCACACCACTCCGTGAAAATATACACTCTTTATGTGGAGAGGTTGGGGGCACGTCAAGCTCCGATTTGACAGAGGAGCCATCGGCACCGCACTTATCGGAAGTCGGGAAACACAACTCAGAACGACCAACAGCAACATCAGGTACAGAAGAGACAGGTAATGCAGTGCCGGTGTCGGGTGGCATCTCCTGAACATCAGAAAGTAAACCCGTAGAATCTTGTTGCTCGACCGTCTCAGCGTGGAGGAGGGGTGGTACTGCACTAGAACACTGTAAAGGCTGGCCAGCAGGAGACGTCTCTGCGGGAACAACGGAACCCACGAGAACCGTCACGTCGACGGGTGAAGTGGGGGACGCAGATTGAACGCTCATTTCAACATCAACAGAAGCAGCTACATCCTCTCTGGTAATAATGGAACCACAATTAACATCAGTAGACAACGCATTACCGTCAGAAGGTGCACCCTCTGTCAACGCCGTGTCAGAAGAACGAGACTGGAGTGGGGCGTCCTCGAAATCTGTACAGTCCTCAGTCCGCCGGCGGTTGACGTGCTCTGCAGGAGCCGTCGTCCCCTCGTGGACAGAAGCCGCACTGGTACGCGTCGGTAACGGTGGAAATTCGCGAGGAGTAGGGGATAATGTTGCCCCTACATCGCTTAAAGCTGGAAACTGACTGACAGCTGACTGCGAACTTACTATGTCTGCTAACGCTAAAGGAAAACGTTTTTGATAAGACGACGTCAGAACAGTAGTACGGCGTTGGCAGTTAGATCTGAGATGACCACTTTCGTTACAGAGAAAACAAGTTCCTTCTTGCCCTGTATACGGAACATGGACGCGGTAATCACAAACAGTTAAGTGGGAAGGAATATTATTTTAACGCACATTTCCACAGTGCGGATACCATTACAACACTGGAAGCGATGTTGTGCTGACCAGCGTTCCATCGAATATGCCGTATGATTCCAAACGGAGGCAACGCTGTTTTAAGAAATGAATCGTCCACTGCAGGAGGAAGGTTATAAATTCTAACCGGAGTATACTCGAGTGCCGCATTTTCAAGGATGACGTGACTAACAGAATCATCGCGATGTGTAAACAACACTTTAGATCCAACTTTTTCTCTACTTGAACGGCATCATAAAACTTGACAAAGAATGCATACAAATCAGAACCCAGGTAATCATTATCTACCTGATCAGGTGTAACACGGATAACATCAGCCAACCAATCGTGACTTTTTAAGGAGCCAGGTTGAACACGACGCGTACTCTTGCCAAAACTGAAACGAACAGTAGCTCGACGAGGAACAGATTTAGGAGACTCGACTGACACCATGGCGCTGGCAGAAAACACCGCCGCCAAGAGGAAAACGACAACAAACTGCGCTACGCTACTACGATGTGACTCCGGCCGATACACCAACAAGACTGAGTAGCTTCGACACAAGCGGTGCTGCGACACAGGCGGAAGTTAAGGAAAACCTGCTCGCTCGACGTGCAAGGCGACACTGCGGCTAGACCGCTCGGCTAATCCCGCGCGGTCCACTGTTGAAATAAGCCCTTCATATACTACGTGGCTTGAAGTACAGAGCCAAAAAAAATATTTTTACCGCTCAGGAAAATCGATCGAAAACAAACTCCCCCATATGGGCAACGTCCGTCCCAAAACCTGATCTGAAGACCTGAGCGGAGCTTCAGGACCTTACGCTTTGCATTTTCTTCACAATCCTTCGTGCCACATATGATCAGTTATTGATTGATATAAATTATTTTCAGAATATTTCTGTCTTTCGCGCTGCCAACTTTGTTTACTTTGGCGAAGAATTTGTGGTGAACGCTACGAAGGAGTTTCGTCTATAATCTCTACCTCTCATACGGATTATGCACTTGTGTCTGAACATAGCAGCTCTGTGGAAAGATAAGCGACACCTTTAGTCCTGCATACCTTTCTACAGAGCTACATGTCGCCCATTTCGATGAAAATTGTCTGCACTCATAAGAGCGTATGTCGATCATCACAATAGACATAAAGCACTGACACCCTTTTTTATAAGCTTCGTGTCAATATCTACACACACTCTGTTTCAATGAATACTGTTGTGTTGGCAGAAGATCCAACACCGTGTTGCTAGTGGAGGCCGAAATGCACGCATTTTAGCTCACGCAGGCTGGCGTGAGGAGGGAAGAACTATACTCATGTGAGGTCTGGAACACGACAAGGAATTAGAATTCAGAAAGCGGACGTAATTAGTTTGATACTTAACTTTAATCCGTTAATGATGAACGTCGCTCTTGACGGTACATGATTCACAATATTATCTGTTCAGAATACATTCATAGTAACTGAATATGGCGCCTTGCTAGGTCGTAGCAAATGACGTAGCTGAAGGCTTTGCCAAACTGTCGTCTCTGCAAATGAGAGCGTATGTAGACCGTGAACCATCGCTAGCAAAGTGGGCTGTACAACTGGAGCGAGTGCTAGGGAGTCTCTAGACTAGACCTGCCGCGTGGAGGCGCTCGGTCTGTAATCACTGATAGTGGCGACACGCGGGTCCGACGTATACTCACGGACCGCAGCCGATTTAAATGCTACCACCTAGCAAGTGTGGTGTCTGGCAGTGACACCACAAATACTCAATATTTCATAAGTAATAAATTTATGTTTACCCATATAGATAGCGATTGCAACAGGTATTTGTCTTGATTACAACCTCAGTACAAAATTAAGTACTCACGTAAGGCTGCTTTGAAACCACAGCATGTGTCCATATGTACAAGTGAACTTTGGCGTGAATTAAATACCTTCTCACAAACAGTACTTGTTTTGTAATGTGAGTTTCGTTTTGTGAAATACGGAGGACATCAATGCTGAGGTCTCTGACTGTGAGAAAAAATCTCCTAGAAACAGATGGAATTGCACGCAGGGAAAACTTTGCAGTAAAGCAGGATGTACGACGTAAAACCAACATTACCCAATTAAATGGCATTTCCGAAAAAAATAAGCTGAAATCCAGATGAACCATGGTTCAAGATAATGTTTGCTGACTGCCTATGGAACTGTCTACAACCGGGGATTTGTAAAGTCTTAGACATAAAACCTGTCCAGCTGCCACAAAGGCAGTCAGAATCGTTCACTCAAGATGGCCACTATAATCAGCTGGCCATGAGCATTCTATGTCTGCCCATGTGCACTACCTGGCAACACTGTAGGATGCAAACGTGCATGGAGTAAGTGCTGTCACCCTCCACGAGCTGTCGCAGTGCTGTATCTACTCAGGGGCTAGTGTTAAGCACCGTCCAATGTAAGTATAAATTTTCGAGTTCTAGTCCACTCCATTCCTTTATTTTTAAATGACATTTAGATTGACTGAAATATAGTACGCTTCACATTCTAAGCCAGTTGTAATAACCAAACCTTCCACAAACTATTCTTCAAAACAGCTCGCGGCTGCATCAAGATAAGAACAGTTTATGCTTGAGAGGTTCCTCGCCTTCAGTGGCCACTGGCTACCAGCCATATTCCAAATGCCATCTAACGCAGGGTGCCGGTAGCTGGATGAATGTGGCACAGGGCTTTGAGTGAATTAACGAGATGTGTCAGGAAAGCAACAAGACTGATTTTCCTATCTACCAATGTTTTTATTGCTTTCAAACAACGATATTTTCCTCTTCAGAGTACTTCCCTTCGTCAGCTACTCACCAGTGGAGTCGTTGTTCTAGTCTTGGTAGTGGCGCTGAAAGGCCTTTAACGTGCCGGGCACATTCTTGACAGTGTTCTCCATAGTCCCAAAATACCAAAATAACGTCCTTTTTTAGGCATTTTCCAGTTTAGGGTGAATAAAAAAGTCACAAGGACTCACATCAGGTAAAAACAGGAGCTGCTGAACGGCAGGGGTCCCTTTTGAGGTCAAAAATTCCGTGATGGAAGTGGCCCTGTGGTATGGGGCATTGCCATGACGCAGCATCCAGTTGTCTGCAGTGTCTGGTCTCCCTCGTGTCACCCTTTCCCTGAGTCTTTCAAAGACAGCTTTATACAACTCTTGGTTGCCAGTTCGTCCAGGAGGAGCAGTCTCACAGGATCACTCACATTTCCCTTGTTTTCGTTGGTTTATGAAACTGTTCTCCCTCAGCGAGATTCATCTTCAACGCGTTCTCGACTTCCAAAAATGAATTGTGCCAGCAGAAATCTAGGGCTTTATATTAGAAATGTTCCCCAAAGGCCTGTTTCAACTTGTCAAAGGTCACACACGTGGATTTCCCAAGTTCGACACAAAACGTAATGACATAACATTGCTCTAAATTCCACTGTTCCATTTTCATAACACACAACAAGGATATCACTACACTGATGGCGCTCTCTGACATCCCCTGATAGCTGTAAGGAGCTGAAACTCGAATGAGCATTTGGAAGGTATGAACACATAGGTATGCACAAGTAGAACGACACAGCGTTGCCAGCTCGGTTTGCAGTGTTGTCAGTCTCATTGCTTTTCTGAATGAGATTTTCACTCTGCAGCAAAGTGTGCGCAACCATGCGAGTGATCTGGTAATGCTGTGTTGTTGTTCTTGTGTAGGGCAATGCTTTCATCCCTCCCTGATACTCAGAGTTTCACCTCTGTATATACATTATGTGATTCCTGAGTGTGCCATGAGTGGTGTTGCGTTTTTATTGTCTGTTACGAAAATGGAACAGGGGAATTTAGAGCAGCGTTACGCCATCAAGGTTGATGTTTAATTGGGGAATCCGGGAGTTTGACCTTAGATAACTACACTCCTGGAAATGGAAAAAAGAACACATTGACACCGGTGTGTCAGACCCACCATACTTGCTCCGGACACTGCGAGAGGGCTGTACAAGCAATGATCACACGCACGGCTCAGCGGACACACCAGGAACCGCGGTGTTGGCCGTCGAATGGCGCTAGCTGTGCAGCATTTGTGCACCGCCGCCGTCAGTGTCAGCCAGTTTGCCGTGGCATACGGAGCTCCATCGCAGTCTTTAACACTGGTAGCATGCCGCGACAGCGTGGACGTGAACCGTATGTGCAGTTGACGGACTTTGAGCGAGGGCGTATAGTGGGCATGCGGGAGGCCGGGTGGACGTACCGCCGAATTGCTCAACACGTGGGGCGTGAGGTCTCCACAGTACATCGATGTTGTCGCCAGTGGTCGGCGGAAGGTGCACGTGCCCGTCGACCTGGGACCGGACCGCAGCGACGCACGGATGCACGCCAAGACCGTAGGATCCTACGCAGTGCCATAGGGGACCGCACCGCCACTTCCCAGCAAATTAGGGACGCTGTTGCTCCTGGGGTATCGGCGAGGACCATTCGCAACCGTCTCCATGAAGCTGGGCTACGGTCCCGCACACCGTTAGGCCGTCTTCCGCTCACGCCCCAACATCGTGCAGCCCGCCTCCAGTGGTGTCGCGACAGGCGTGAATGGAGGGACGAATGGAGACGTGTCGTCTTCAGCGATGAGAGTCGCTTCTGCCTTGGTGCCAATGATGGTCGTATGCGTGTTTGGCGCCGTGCAGGTGAGCGCCACAATCAGGACTGCATACGACCGAGGCACACAGGGCCAACACCCGGCATCATGGTGTGGGGAGCGATCTCCTACGCTGGCCGTACACCACTGGTGATCGTCGAGGGGACACTGAATAGTGCACGGTACATCCAAACCGTCAGAGAACCCATCGTTCTACCATTCCTAGACCGGCAAGGAAACTTGCTGTTCCAACAGGACAATGCACGTCCGCATGTATCCCGTGCCACCTAACGTGCTCTAGAAGGTGTAAGTCAACTACCCTGGCCAGCAAGATCTCCGGATCTGTCCCCCATTGAGCATGTTTGGGACTGGATGAAGCGTCGTCTCACCCGGTCTGCACGTCCAGCACGAACGCTGGTCCAACTGAGGCGCCAGGTGGAAATGGCATGGCAAGCCGTTCCACAGGACTACATCCAGCATCTCTACGATCGTCTCCATGGGAGAATAGCAGCCTGCATTGCTGCGAAAGGTGGATATACACTGTACTAGTGCCGACATTGTGCATGCTCTGTTGCCTGTGTCTATATGCCTGTGGTTCTGTCAGTGTGATCATGTGATGTATCTGACCCCAGGAATGTGTCAATAAAGTTTCCCCTTCCTGGGACAATGAATTCACGGTGTTCTTATTTCAATTTCCAGGAGTGTAGAAACCGGTCCTTAGGAAACAATTCTATAAAGAGCGCAAGTTTCTCACTGTCGCTAATAGATTTAGGAAGACCTAGAACACGTTGAAGAAGAACTGTGCCCAGAGAGAGCCTTCAAAATCCGACCAAAAGATCGAATGTATGTGGGCTCTTGTGAGATTCTTCATCCACGACAAACCGTCAAGCAAGAGTTTCACAAAGGCGTCCTTTAAAAGCCAGGAAAAGTGTGAATCGAGTGAGGCTGGACAATACAGCAGGTGGATGCTGCTGGATTATGACAACACTCCACTTCGAGTGGTCACATCCATCACAGATTTTTTGACCTCAAACGGCATTTCTGTTGTTCCATAACCCTCAGTATTCACATGATTTGAGTCTCTGCCACTTTTTCTTTTCCCAAAACTGAATGTTGTTCAGAGTTCTCAAATTACGTCCATTTAAATTATTTTTCAGAGGATTGTGACAACCATGTTAAATGACCTAACAATTGAAGCCCTTCAGTTCTTATACCAAGACTGGAGTGACTCTACCGGAGTGCACATCCTGAAGGGAACTACTTAGGAGTGGACAATATTCTCGATGAAAAAATTAAAACTATGGTAGAAAAGTAATGACACTGATGTTTTTTCTTACACATCTTGTATATGACATACACATACTGGGGCCAAACTGCTGGTTGGGTTGGGTTGGTTTGGGGAAGGAGACCAGACAGCGTGGTCATCGGTCTCATCGGATTAGGGAAGGATTGGGAAGGAAGTCGGCCGTGCCCTTTCAGAGGAACCATCCCGGCATTTGCCTGGAGTGATTTAGGGAAATCACGGAAAACCTAAATCAGGATGGCCGGACGCGGGATTGAACCGTCGTCCTCCCGAATGCGAGTCCAGTGTCTAACCACTGCGCCACCCCGCTCGGTCAAACTGCTGGTACGAGGGTTGTATTCTCCTAAACTGTACTTGTACAATACGTCTTCTTTGTATGCGATTTCTACTTTTTGCGAGAATGCATTGAATGAAGTGTACAAGGATTTAATGCTTTACATTTTTCCTTTTCTTGGTTTAATACCATAACGTTGCATCGGTGTCAAAGCTAAAATTTATTCTGAACTTCTTTAGTCACAGTACTTTCCATCAAATACAAGAGTGATATTTTTTCCTGGTGCAGTAGGTTAGCTTGTGTCATGACGAAGCAAGACAACTCAGTCGCAAAAACAGCGCTCCACATCAACCCAGGAGGAACAAGACTAAGAGGAAGACCGGCAAAGAGATGGACTGACAACGTCAGGGGAGACAAGCACGTTGTTGGCTTAACACCAGAAGATGTCAACGACAGGGAGAAATGAAGGACATGTAGCAAAACAGCAGACACCGTAAGTCGGGATTAATGCTTGGTAAGAAAGAGAGAGTAGGTCAGCTTGTATTATTCTTCCTGTCTGACGTTATGGATCTCAAGTGTGATGGTATACTTTGAAGCTATTACTGTGATAACCTTTTTACTATTTACTTTTGTCCGTCTGTTTACTTTCCTTCATTTCCGTTTTAAACTACATAATCTCCTTACATTCGAGCGCTTACACACTTCCAACAATGAAATGTATGCCTCACCCCTCCTTTCTGTTGGTGTTATAGGATCCACCTGTCTAACGGAGGGTTAAACAACAGAATTTTTGAAACGTATTTCTTGTTTTCCCAATTCCATAACTTGCATTGTTGTACATTACAAAATATCTTTGAGACTATGATTTACTTTTTCTGTACCATCACAGTCCTCACGCTTATGTGTACTTTGTCAATAGGCATAATAATAATCATTTTATATCTTACTTCCCATTCACTCCATCATTCCGCGACTACATCTACATGGATACTCTGCAAATCACATGTAAGTGCCTGGCAGAGGTTTCACCGAACCACCTTCACAATTCTCTATTATTCCAATCTCGTATAGCGCGCGGAAAGAATGAACACCTATATCTTTCCGTACGAGCTCTGATTTCCCTTGTTTTATCGTGATAATCGTTTCTCCCTATGTAGATCGGCGTCAACAAAATATTTTCGCATTCGAAGCAGAAAGTTGGTGATTGGGCTGGACATCATTAAAAGAAAGGCGTTTTTAGTTGCGACGCAAACTTCTTACGAAATTCCAAATCCTGCATCATTTCTGTGGCACTCTCTCCCACATTTCACGATAATAGAAAACGTGCTGCACTTCTTTGAACTTTTTCGATGTACTCCGTCAGTCCCATCTGGTACGTCTTCCATACTGCGCAGCAGTATTCTAAATGAAGTACATGTGTTACGTTTTCCAAGTGTCCTGCCAATAAAACGCAGTGTTCGGTTAGCCTTCCCCACATTTTCTATGTGTTCCTTCCAGTTTCAGTTGGCAATTTTCGCACCATACCGATATATTTTCTAAATCGGTTTGCAATTTGTTTTGATCTTCTGATGACTTTATTAGTCGATAAACTACAGCGTCATCTGCAAACAACCTAAGATTACTGCTCAGATTGTCTCCCAAATCATTTTTTTATAGATAAGGAAAAGCAAAGGGGCTATAACACTACCTTGCGGAACCCAGAAATCACTTCTTATTTACTCGATGACTCTCCGTCAGTTACTACGAACTGTGACCACGCTGACAGGAAATCGCAAATCCAGTCACATAACTGAGACGATGTTCCATAAGCACGCAATTTCACTACGAGCCGCTTTTGTAGTTCCGTGTCAAAAGCCTTCCAAAAATTCCAGAAATACGGAATCGGTCTGAAATCCCTTGGCGCGACCTTTACGGTCGCAGGTTCGAATCCTGCCTCTGGCATCGATGTGTGTGATGTCCTTAGGTTAGTTAGGTTTAAGTAGTTCTAAGTTCTAGGGGACTGTTGACCTCAGATGTTAAGTCCCTAAGTGCTCAGAGCCATTTGAACCGTTTTTTCTTTTTTTTTTTTTGAAATCCCTTGTCAACAGCACTCAACACTTCACGTGAATAAAGAGCTTGTTGTATTTCACAGAAACGATGTTTTCTAAACCCATGTTGACTGTGTCTCAATAGACCGTTTCCTTCGTGGTAACTCATAATGTTAGAACACAATATATGTTCCAAAATCCTGCTGCATATCGACGTTAACGATATGGGCCTGTAATTTAGTGGATTACTCCTACTTCTTGAATATTAGTGTGACCTGTGCAACTTTCCAGTGTATGGGTACGGATCTTTGTCGAGCGAACGGTTGTATATGATTGTTAAGTATGGAGCTAGTGCATCAGCAAACTCCGAAAGGAACCTAATTGGTATACAGTCTGGACCAGAGGACTTGCTTTTTTAAGTAACCTAAGTTGCTTCACTACTCCGAGGATATTTACTTCTACGTTACTCATGTTGGCAGCCATTCTCGATTCGAATTCTGAAGTATTTACTTCGTCTTCTTTTGTGCGGGCATTTCGGAAAGCTGTGTTTACTAACTCTGCTTTGGCAGCACTGGCTTCGCTAGTACCTCCATTGCAATCCCGCAGAGAATGCACTGATTGTTTCTTGCGCTAACATACTACACTTACGAACAGATTCTATTTGGATTTTCTGCCAGGTTTCGAGACAAAGTTTCGTTATGGAAACTGACCGTCTTTTACAGAAGCTCGAAATTTAGCGTGGACTTCAATGCGAGATGCTTATAACAATCTTGGGGATTTTGAGTCTTTTTAAATTTGGCATGTTTGTTTCGTTATTTCTGCAACAATGTTCTAACCCGTTTCTTTACCAAGGAGGATCAGCTTCGTCGTTTGCTAATTTATTTGGTCTAAATCTCTCAATTGCCGCCGATACTGTTTCATTGAATTCAAGCCACATCTGGTTTACACTTATATTATTAACTTGGAATGAGTGGAGATTGTCTCTCAGGAAGGCGTCAAGTGAATTTTTATCTGCTTTTTTGAATAGATATATTATTGGTTTATTTTTGGACTATTAGGGGGTTACAATATTCAATCTCGCTACGGGAACCCTATCTTCACTAATCCCTGTATCCGTTTTGATGCTCGTTATTAACACAGGATTATTTGTTGCTAAGATGTCAAGTGTGTTTTCACAAACGGATACGATTCACGTGGGCCTATGAACTAACTACTCGAAATAATTTTCAGAGAATGCATTTAGCACAATTTCGGCTGATATTTTATGCGTACCTCCGGAATTAAACATGTATTTTCGCCAACATATCGAGGGTACCACCAACTGTTACCGTATGAGGCTGGTACGAGTTTGAAATCAAACTCAAGTTTTCTTTGGACCTTTCAGGAACTGCATCATCTAAATTGGGAGGTCGGTAAAAGGATCCTATTGTTATTTTATTCCGGTTGCCAACAATGACCTCTGCCCATACTAATTCACAGGAAGTATTTACTTCAGTTTCGCGACAAGTTAAACTACTTCTAACAGAAACAAACACACCACCGCCAACAGTGTGTAGCTTATCGTTTCAGAACACCGTTAGGTTCTTCGCAAAAATTTCGGCTGAGCGTATATCCGGCTTTTGCCAGCTTTCAGTGCCTATAACGGTTTGAGCATCAGTGCTTTCTATTAGCGCTTGGAGCTCTGGTACTTTCTCAACACAGCTACGACAGTTTACAACTGTTATACCAATGGTTCCCCCATCTACGTTGTTCCTGTGTTCGGCCTGCCCCTTTGTGCCTTAAGCCCTTCTTGTTATTTCCCGAGATCCTCTAACCTTAAAAACAGCCCAGCCCACGCCACACAGTCGCTGCTACCCGTGTAGCAGCCTCCTGACCCAGTCAGCGGAACACGAAACCAAACCACACTTTGGCACATGTCGAGGGATCTGCAGCCTCCACGGTCGCAGAACCGTCTGAGCTTCTGATTCAGACCCTCCACTCGGCTCTGTACCTCAGGTTCGCAAGCGGTCCTGTCGATTATGCTGCAAATGGTCAGCTCCGCATTGCTCTTGCCAGCAAGACTGGCCGCGTTTAACACTTCTGTTAGCCGCTCGAAATCAGAGAGAATCTCTTGTGATCCATAGTGACACACATCATTGGTACCGACACCCACCTGCAATTGGCTGCATCCTTTGCTCTTCATGGCATCCGGGAGGACCCTTTCCACATCTGGAATGACTCCACTCGGTATGCACTCGGATTGCACATTGGTTTTCTTTCCCTTCTTGGCAGCCAAGTCCCTAAGGGGCCCCATAACGCGCATAAAGCTGGAGCTCCGAACAACCGATAATCCCACCCTCTGTGATTGCCCGGATTTGCAGGCTGAGTGGTTTCAATTATAAACAAATTAGCAATAATTAATTACAGTCGTAATAAGCATAATGACCACAGTTTTGTTTCGAAATTATGTTTTAACCACCAGATAATTTCATAATCCATGAGAAGCTGATGCCTCTCGTCCACAGACGTAACGATAACCATGGTTCACTGCTGAAAGCTGCTGCCCGCTGCGGGTTTCTTACATAATATGGGCGCGTAATGAAGCGCTGTGCCACAAGGTCATTCTTATTTTTTTACTTTATTTTTATGTTTTTCATAGAATTGCTCTTACAAAAATGGCTCTGAGCACTATTGGACTTAACATCTGAGATCATAAATCCCGTAGAACTTAGAACTTCTTAAACCTAACTAACCTAAGAACATCACATACATCCATGCCTGAGGCAAGATTCGAACGTGTAACCCTAACGGTCGCGCGGTTCCAAACTGAAGCGCCAGGAACCGCTCGGTCACTGCGGCCTGCAATTGCTCTTACAGTGCATGGTGATTCAGTTAATTGTGCAACTGGCGAAGATGATAACAGAAAACACGTAGCGACACATTCAATGTAAATGATGAAGTTCCTAGAGATTTCATATATATAGTTATCCTTCACTGCTTCAGCGTTTACTAAGGAATTGGCATCGGAATGAAAAACAGTTTGAGTCACTCCAGTTTATCTTCCTTTCCCAGTGTTGTATAATCATGATAGATCTAACGATAAATATGTGATACACGAGAATTGGTAGAATGTAAGACATATCTTGGTAGTGTATGATATTTGCTAATGATTTGGACAAATGCACAGGCTGCGCATTTAGTAACAGAAAGTGACTGTCGGACAGTATTATCACAGCTACAGTCCACCTGTAATGTAAATGAGTCGTGTGAACAAGGACCGACGCTGTAAATTTACCAATACTTTTCTGGATTCTAATATGGTACGAAACTTGTGGGAAGGTTACTGCTTAAACAAGACAATTTTCCATAACTCGGCACACGCAGTACTCTAAAAACTTTTACGCGTGTGGTGCGACACTATACTCCAATCACAAAAGATTACCGTTTCATTCGTATTTCCACTTCTTCTGCTGCATGGCGACAGTACAATTTGTTATGAAAATTTTGCACTTACGTCTTTTTACTATACAGCGGAAAAACACTGCAGTTGGCAGTCAAAACACCGTCTTTAACAACACAACCACCTTTAACCAACTCTGTTGTGCGTTACAACCATTCAGCTTAATATTTCCCAATTGGAAATTCTAACGTGAATAGCTGTAATTAAAACTACACTCCTGGAAATTGAAATAAGAACACCGTGAATTCATTGTCCCAGGAAGGGGAAACTTTATTGACACATTCCTGGGGTCAGATACATCACATGATCACACTGACAGAACCACAGGCATATAGACACAGGCAACAGAGCATGCACAATGTCGGCACTAGTACAGTGTATATCCACCTTTCGCAGCAATGCAGGCTGCTATTCTCCCATGGAGACGATCGTAGAGATGCTGGATGTAGTCCTGTGGAACGGCTTGCCATGCCATTTCCACCTGGAGCCTCAGTTGGACCAGCGTTCGTGCTGGACGTGCAGACCGGGTGAGACGACGCTTCATCCAGTCCCAAACATGCTCAATGGGGGACAGATCCGGAGATCTTGCTGGCCAGGGTAGTTGACTTACACCTTCTAGAGCACGTTAGGTGGCACGGGATACATGCGGACGTGCATTGTCCTGTTGGAACAGCAAGTTCCCTTGCCGGTCTAGGAATGGTAGAACGATGGGTTCGCTGACGGTTTGGATGTACCGTGCACTATTCAGTGTCCCCTCGACGATCACCAGTGGTGTACGGCCAGTGTAGGAGATCGCTCCCCACACCATGATGCCGGGTGTTGGCCCTGTGTGCCTCAGTCGCATGCAGTCCGGATTGTGGCGCTCACCTGCACGGCGCCAAACACGCATACGACCATCATTGGCACCAAGGCAGAAGCGACTCTCATCGCTGAAGACGACACGTCTCCATTCGTCCCTCCATTCACGCCTGTCGCGACACCACAGGAGGCGGGCTGCACGATGTTGGGGCGTGAGCGGAAGACGGCCTAACGGTGTGCGGGACCGTAGCTCAGCTTCATGGAGACGGTTGCGAATGGTCCTCGCCGATACCCCAGGAGCAACAGTGTCCCTAATTTGCTGGGAAGTGGCGGTGCGGTCCCCTACGGCACTGCGTAGAATCCTACGGTCTTGGCGTGCATCTGTGCGTCGCTGCGGTCCGGTCCCAGGTCGACGGGCACGTGCACCTTCCGCAGACCACTGGCGACAACATCGATGTACTGTGGAGACCTCACGCCCCACGTGTTGAGCAATTCGGCGGTACGTCCACCCGGCCTCCCGCATGCCCACTATACGCCCTCGCTCAAAGTCCGTCAACAGCACATACGGTTCACGTCCACGCTGTCGCGGCATGCTACCAGTGTTAAAGACTGCGATGAAGCTCCGTATGCCACGGCAAACTGGCTGACACTGACGGCGGCGGTGCACAAATGCTGCGCAGCTAGCGCCATTCGACGGCCAACACCGCGGTTCCTGGTGTGTCCGCTGTGCCGTGCGTGTGATCATTGCTTGTACAGCCCTCTCGCAGTGTCCGGAGCAAGTATGGTGGGTCTTACACACCGGTGTCAATGTGTTCTTTTTTCCATTTCCAGGAGTGTATCTTCACTTCTAGGTCGTCGTTTGTAGAATGATTAGTATAAATTTTAGAGTACGGTACGTTTCCTGTGTGAAAGAAAAAATGGAATTATTGTTACTTTTTACTCAGAACTTGCATTGTATATACATTTTATTTACCACCTACTTAGATTCATGGCTTTACCTCAGACTATTCCTAAGCCGTGACGTCTATTTGTAGGTGATGATGTAGATATACAGCATTCTCAAAGGGAAAACATCAAATAAATGAGATGAAACACGTGGTCTCCACACACACACACACACACACACACACACACACACATACACACAATGAACAGCTTCAATTATCCTGAAACTATATTCATTCAATGTAAAGATCGAATAGAAAGCCATTTACATATATGATTCTATTAAATATTACATGCTTTTTAACTCGTCGGCAAAAAGTCAAATAATAATTTCTCGGAGAGTGGTAACAATTTTAGATCGATCCTATTAACGGCAAAGTTAAATTCAGTTTTCGACACACATATTATAGTTGGATGTCAATTAAGCTCGAAGCTCACATTTTGCTAACGGGTGTGGTCAGTTATTCACATAAACAACTGAGACGAACAGTGTAAAAGAAGCCTCAAATACTTCCTGCGCGGCTACATGCGGGTTTCGCATGTCACTTGCGAGAATCTCCACTCGGGTTTAACGCTCTGAAATGATTACCATTGCTCTTCTTGGTCACGGAGTCTATGTGACGGCTTGACTTTCATCCTCCAAAGCGATAACATTGAAGGCACGGCACACGCAACAATAAATGACAGTTGCCGATCGCTGAAGTCATATCCGCGGAAACGCATCCCTTCAGTCGAAGCGTGTCGGGAAGTGTTCCCGTCGCTGTGCCCGAGGCGAAGAGGAAGCCGTACTACGTGCCGTGGCACGAGCACGGAAAGATAAGTGATGTGTTGCGCACGGTATCAGGTAAGAGACGTAGCAGTGGAAAGCGCATTGATTACAAGTTGCAGAATTTGGATGCTGTGTTTACCGCCCCACTTTCATGACAGGCCTTTAATATGGACTCAGCAGCTTTGCAAGTTTCATTCAACGATATTACTTATTATGAGAGACAAAGATACTGAAGCACAGTGTAGTCGTTATTTCTTTGCTTGAAATGCGGTGCGGTTTGCGTGGTTTTGTTTGCTATGCTGTTCGTAAATACACGAAATGTAAAAGACATTATATATGACTATCAAAATTCCCTTAGTGTTGATACACATTTCGAAGTGCTAGAGTTTAATCACTGTAGCTTCCATTTTGTATCTATTTTGCGTTTCATTAATACTTTGCTGAACTGACGTGAACTTATAGCGCGTGCTACTCAACCGTTGTACGTTCCTGTTGGTAATTCGTTGTCGTACGTCGTAGCCAGTCTGATTTTCAATTGCTACTGTGTACTATCACCAGTCGCTTTGGTTTTTTTTCCGACTACATCTCCATTTACGAAATTGGGGCTAAAAATTGCTCCGAGTGAAAGATAGTACAAATCAACTTCGTGTATGAAACACAGAAAGTTACGAAGAAGCAGTGTTGCTCTTTATCCACATCCGATTAATTATTCACCTTGTTCACTTCCTACCATTTTTCACGGGAACTCTAGCAATAAAAAGGTCATACGCAGGGTAAGTGCACCTTTACCTTTTCTTATGCAACGGTAGTTTGACGTGTGAGATGCACATGTGGTTGACTTGTAATCTTTGTTAATGTCTGTATCAGCAGACACTGGTTGTAATATCATTTGCCTAACATCAGTAATATTACAACGTTCGCAGCAAATATGAGTAAGAAATACTTTTTGTGTTTCATTTATTCCTAAATTTCAATTTTATAGATAAAGTGAAGAAGGTTCTACATCCAAAAATGGGCCATACGATCAAGTCTGAACGTAATGGGTTGGGTATCCATGACCAAAAACTTAACATTAACTTTATAACCATAGTCAGCTTAACATTAACTTTATAACCATAGTCAGGAATGCGATCTCTCCATCCCCTCTACCCAATAGCGATTAAACAAAAATGCGTTACGCAAATTGATACACCTCACATCATCATTTTCCTTTCAAGAATTAGGCTATCGCCCCTTCCAAACCTAACAAACAGAATCATTTCAATCTTTTCTGAAGTCCTCCAACAACTCTTTTCCCATTATAATTGTAGTTCACGATTTTCTGTAGAACCTGGCATTCTCATGAGGTTTTGTATCTATTTTTCAAGATCCATTTGATTTTCATGTTGAAAATATTTCATTCTGTTCCATGATTTCCAATCACGTCACTGTTCTTTCTTTTCATGGTCTCCAAAGTTTCATTTACATAGTGTAACAAAGTAATCACCATCATCCAGCATCATTAATATCCTTAGATCTTTGTCACACTTTAACAAAGTAATCACTATCATCCATCATCATTAATATCCTTTGGGCCTTTGTCACCCTTTTAGCGTGGGGTCGGCTTTGATACCATTGATTTGGCGATGTTAGGGTTAGTGGGTGGCTGGATGCACTTCCTCTTGTACCCCATACTCCCCGTGATGGAATTGGTGTACCTCAGATGTATGTGTCTAGTGTTAGCCATGAAATAGTGCGAACGTTTTGAAATGTCTGCGAGTAGTGTATCTGAAACGTATGGCGTGGGGAGGGGGGGTGGGAAGAGCCCAGTATCCACCTGGTGGGATGTGGAAAACCGCCTAGAAACCACATACAGGCTGACTGGCCGTCGTCGGTAATCTGCCGGGGGGTTACGATCCAGAGCCGGGGCGCCTATGCGAGTCCAGGAAGCAGCGCATTAACGCCCTTGACTAATCTGGCAGGTCTAACGAAGTAATTACCATCACATTATAAAATTTCGTACTGGTTTCTTTTTGCACTTTAGGGGTCAATTTTCTGTTACTGGTTCCAAACACAGTTCGAAGGTGCATTAATTTGAAAACAAAATTTTCAGTATCGTCGCCTAAGTAAGATGTTTGAAACACTGGTTCTAAAAGCGAACTATCTAAGACACTTTCTGTCACACTGGATATTTTCTTCGGAATGTCATTATTTTTGTTTCATAGCTAGAAACATTTATATTGCAAACTCATAGGCAGCTGTGATACGGGATATGCATGTAAATCATACTTAAGCTGAACTGCAAATCTAAAGTCTAGTGGCGGAACATATTCACCTTTTAAAAATATCATAACATGGAAATAAACTGCAGTGGTGCATCGGAATCTACTACTAGACCCCGTTAAAGGTTCAAAGCACACACCGTTTGAAGCGTTACTCCCCCTGGACAGATGTCGGCATTGTGCACTTTGTGTGAAGGTACAAGGCTCACAGCAAACTTGCAGTAGTGCATCAAAATCTAATACTGGTCTCCCAGGAAAGGTTCAAAGCACAGACTGTTTGAAGAGTTACTGCCCCTGGACAGAAGTCGGCATTGTGCATTTTATATTCAACCCCGATGAAATTTCTGTGTCTCATCGTCAATGTGATGGTTCAAGGGTTACAGTAATCCTGCAGTGCTGCATCGGAATTTAATTCTGGTCTCAAGGGAAAGGTTCAAAGCACATATTGTTTGAGGCGTTACGACCCCTGAACAGAACTCGGAATTGTGCCTTTTGTATTCAATCCCGATGCAATTTCTGTGTTTCATCATCAATGTGAAGGTCCAAGGGTTACACTTAACTTGAAGTGGTGCATCGTAATCTACTGCTGCTCTCACAGGAAAGGTTCCAGCACGGACTGCTTGAAGAGTCTCTCGCCCTGGACAGAGGTCGTCATTGTGCCCTTTCTGCGATTTTTGTGTTTCATCGTTAATGCAAATGTCCAAGAGTTACAGTAAACCTCCAGTTGTGCTCCGTAGTCTACTGCTGGTGTCACGGGAAGGGTTCCAAAACAGACTGTTTGAGGCGCTTCTTCCCCTGGACACAAGTCGGCACTGTGCCTTTTATTTCATTCCGATGCAATTTCTGTGTTTCATTGTCAACGTGAAGGACAGACCAATGGTTACAGTAACCTGCCGTGGTGCATCGGAATCTATTACTGGTCTCCCAGGAAAGATACCTACTCAGGTTGTTTGAAGCGTTACTCCCCTTGGACATAAGTCGGCATTCAGCCTTTTGTATTCAATCCAATGCAATCTTTGTAATTCATTATCAGTGTGATGCACCAATGTTTACAGTAACCTGCCGTGGTTCATCAGATTCCAATACTAGTCTCACAAGAAATGTGTAGTGGCTTGGCAAGACAGCCTAGCCACTAGGAGGTAGCCGAAAGGCACGCGTTTAAGCTCACGCAGGCTGACATGAGGTCTGGAACAGGTAAAGTAATTATACTATTAAGAAAGGTACATAGCTGCTGGAATACTTAACTTTAATCCATAATTAGTGAACATGGATCTGACGGTACAGGCATCACAAGATTAGCAGCAAATGATAATGGCGCCTTGCTAGAGCGTAGCAAATGACGTAGCTGAAGGCTATGCTAACTATTGCCTCGGCAAATGAGAGCGTAATTTGTCAGTGAACCTTCGCTAGCAAAGTCGGCTGTACAACTGGGGCGAGTGCTAGGAAGTCTCTCTAGACCTGCCGTGTGGCGGCGCTCGGTCTGCAATCACTGACAGTGGCGACACGCGGGTCCGACGCATACTAACGGACCGCGTCCGATTTAAAGGCTACCACCTAGCAAGTGTGGTGTCTGGCGGTGACACCACAAAATATTCCATCTCAGATTGTTTGAGGCGTTACCCCCCTGGACAGAAGTCGAAATTGTGCCATTTTTATTCAATCCTGATACAGTTTCTGTTTTTCATCGGCAATGTAAAGGTCCAAGGGATACAGTTAATCTTTCATGGTGTATCGGAATGTAATACTGGTCTCACAGGAATGATTCAAACACAGAATTTTAGAGGCGTGACTCCCCCTGGCAGAAGTCGCCATTGTGCTTTTTTTATTCAATTCCGATGCAAATTCTGTGTTTCATCGTCAATGTGAACGACCAAGGGTTACAGTAATCCTGCAGTGGTGCATCGGAATTTAATACTGGTTTCAAAGTAAAGGTTCAAAGCACAGATTTTTTGGGGTGTTTCTTCCACCTGAACAGAACTCGGCATTTTGCTTTTTGTATTCAATCCCGATGCAATTTCAATGTCTTATCGTCAATGTAGATGCCGAAGGATTACTGTAAACTTGCAGTGGTGCAGCGTAATGTGCTGCTAGACTCCGAGGAAAAGTTCCAGCACAGACCGTTTGAAGCGTTTCTCCCCCTGGACCGAAGTCAGCATTGGGCATTTGTATTCAATCCCGATGCAATAGCTGTGTTTCATCATCATGTACTATACCTGCCGAGATGCATCGGAATCGTATAATATACTCCCAGGGAAGGTTCAGATCACAGTTTGTTTGAAGCGTTACTCCCCCTGTACAGTAGTCGGCATTGTGCCTTCTTTATTTAATCCAGATGCAATTTCTGTGTTTCAACGTCAATGTGAATGTCCAAGATTTTCAGTAAACCTGCAGTGGTGCATCGGAATCTACTATTGGATTATCAAGAAAGGTACATAGCACAGACTGATTGAAACATTACTCCCCACTGGACAGAAATTGGCATTGTGACTTTAGTATTCAATCCCGATGCAATTCCTATGTTTCATCGTCAATGTTATGGTCGAAGGGTTACAGAAATGCTGTAGTGGTGCATCGGAATCTAATACTGGTCTCCCAGGAAAGATTCGAACACAGACTGTTTGAGGCGATACCCCCCATGGACAAAAGTTGGCGTTGTGCCCTTTTTATTCAATCCCGAAGCAAATTCTGTGTTTCACCATCAATGTGAAGGTCAAAGGGTTACAGTAAACCTGCAGTGGTAAATTGGAATCTACTACTGGACTCCCAGGAAGTGTTCAAAGCACAGACTGTTTGGAGCGTTACTCCCACTGGGCAGAAGTCGTCACTGTGCCTTTTGTATTCAGTCCGATGCAATATCTGTGATTCAATGTCAGTGTGAAGCACCAGGGCGCACAACTACAGTGGTCATTAGCGCCCTGACTAAGTAATGAATGCACTGCGAGGCGCAAGGTTAAAACAGCAACTAAAAAGGACAAAACTATAAGAGACAAAAGATTGATAGAAAACAGTTTAATCAAATGTCCTTAGACAGGTCTATCAGGTGGATAAAACTAAGAATGCGAGGAGATGCTCCTGGGTCATCCGCTAAAATGGCATCCAGAGTACATGGCAATGTGGCGTACAGTCAGCAAGTGCTCATACGGGCAGAACCGCGCCGGCGCAGCCGTCAGCAGACGGCGATGGCTGAACCGGCAGTGTTGCATCGGAATCTATTGCTGGACTCCCAGGAATGGTTCCAAAGCACAGAACTTTAGAGACGTTATTATCTTTGGAAAGAAGCCGACATTGTGCCTTTTGTTTCAATCCTGATGCAATTTCTATGTTTCATAGTCAATGTGAAAGTCCAAGGGTTACATTAAACCCGCAGTGGTGATTCCCAATTTAATACTGGTCTCCCAGAAAAGTTGACAATACAGACTGTTTGAAGCGTTACTCGCCATAGACAGAAATCGGCGTTGTGTCTTTTTTATTTAATCCCTACGCAATTTTAGCGTTCCACCGTCAATATAATGGTCCAAGGGTTACAGTAAATCTATAGCGGTGCATTGCAACCTACCATTGCACTCCCAGGAATGGTTCAAACACAGACTGTTTGAGGCGTTTCTCCACCTGGACAGAGGTCGGCATTATGCAATTTGTTTTTAATCCTGATGCAACTTCTGTGTTTCATCGTCAATGTGAAGGTCCAAGGGTTAAAGAATACCGGCCGTGGTGTATTGGAATCTGAAATTGGTCTCCCAGGAAAGTTTCCAACACAGTCTGTTTGATGCTCTATTCCCCCTGGACATAAGTCGGCATTTTGACATTTGTATTCAATCTCGTTACAATTTCTTGTTACTTCGTCAATGTGATGGTCCAAGGATTACAGTAAACCAGCCGTGGTCTATCGGTATGTTATACTGGTCTCCCAGGAAAGGTTCAAGGAACAGACTGTTTGAAGCGTTACTAGCCAATCACAGAATTTGACATTGTGCATTTTGTATTCAATCCCGATGCCATTTCTGTGTGTCACCGTATGTGTGTGGTCCAAGGATTGCAGTAAACGAGCCGCACTGCATCGGAATTAAATACCGGATCTCCAGGAAAGTTCAAAGCATAGACTGCGTGAGACGTTACTCTCCCTGAATAGAATTCGGCATTGTGCCTTTTTTATTATATACCGATGCAATTTTGCGTTTCATTGTCAATGTGAAGGTCCAAAGGTTACAGTAAACCTGCCGTGGAGGATCTAAATCTAATACTGATCTTCCTGGAAAGTTTCCAACACAACCTGTTTTAAACGATACCCCACCTTGGCCGAAGTAGGCATTACGACTTTTGTATTCAATCCCGATGCAATTTCTGTGTTTCATCGACAATGTAAAGGTCCAAGGCATACAGAAAACCTACACTGGTGCATCGTATTCTAATACTGGACTCCCAGGAAAGTTTCAATAACAGACTGTTTGAGATTTTAACCCCCTGGACAGACGTCGGCATTGTGCCTTTTGTATTCAGTCACGATGCAATATCTGTGATTCATTATCAATGTGTAGATTCGAGTGTAACAGTGAGCCAGCAACCGTCTATCGGAATCTATTACTAGATTCCCATGAGAGGTTCTAACCACAAACTGTTTGACACCTTACTCCTCTTGACAGGAGTTGGCATTGTTACTCTTGTATTCAATCCCGTTGCCATTTCTGTATTTCATCGTCAATGTAAAGGTCCAAGGGTTAAAAAATACCAGCAGTGGTGCATCGGAATCTAACACTGGACTCACAGGAATATTTCAATCACAGACTGTTTGAGGCCTTACTCCCCTGGACAGAAGTCGAAAATGTGCATTTTGTATTGAATACCGATGCAATTTCTGTGTTTCATCGTGTATGTAAAGGGCCACGTTTTACAGGAAACCTGCAGTGGTGCATCGGAAACTAATACTGTACTCCCATGAGAGTTTCAATCACAGACTGTTTGGGGCGCTACACCCCCTGGACAGAAGTCGGCATTGTGCCTTTTGTATTTAATCTCGTAGCAAGTTTCATCGTCAATATAAGGGTCGAAGGGTTACAGTGAGCCTCCAGTCTTGTATCAGAATCCATAACTGGATTCCCATGAAACGTTCAAACCACAGACTGAAGCCGTACTCCACGTGGACACAAGTTGTCATTGTTCCTTTTGTATTCAATCACGATGTAATTTCTGTCTTTCATCGTCAATGTAACGGTCCAAGGGTAACAGAAACCCTGCAGTGATGCATCAGAATCCAATACTGGAGTCTCAGATAAGTTTCAATCCCATGCTGTTTGAGGTGTTGCTCCCCCTGGACAGAGGTCGGCATTGAGATTTTTGTATTCAATCACGATGCAACCTCGATGTTTCATCGTCAATGTAAAGTTCCAAGGATTACAATAATCACGCAGTGGTGCATAGGAAACTAACACAGGACTCCCACCGAAGTTTCAATCACAGACAGTTTGAGGCGTTGCTCCCCCTGGTCAGAAGCCGGCATTGTTCCGAGTGCATTTAATCACGATGTAATTTCTGTATTACATCGTCAACGTAAAGGTCCAAGGTTTACAGTGAGCTTCCAGCCGCGTATCAGAATCAATTCCTATATTGCCATGAAAGGTTCGAACCGCAGATTGTTTCAAGCCATACTCCCTCTGGAAACAAGGCGTCATTGTTCCTATGGTATTCAATCACGATGTACTTTCTGTGTTTCATCGTCTATGGAAACGTCCAAGGGTTATAGAAAACCTGCAGTGTTTCATCGGAATCTAATACTGGACTCCCAGGAATGATTCAATCACAAACTGTATGAGGCGGTCCTCTCCCTGGACAGAAGTCGCCATTGTGCATTTTGTACTTAACCTCGATGCAATCTCTGTGTTTCATCATCAATGTAAAGGTAAAAGGGTTACAGTAAACCTGCACTAGTGAATCGGAAACTAATACTGGACTCCCAGGAAAGTTTGAATCACACACTTTTGGGGCGATACTCCCCCCGGATAGAAGTCGTACTTTTTCCACTTGTATTCAATTCTGATGCAATTTCTGTGTTTCATACACAATGTAAAGGTCCATGGCATACAGAAAATCTGCACTGGTACATCGGAATCTAGTACTGGACTCCCAGGAAAGCTTCAATCACAGACTGTTTGAGGCCTTACTCCCCCTAGACATGAGTTCTCATTGTTCTTCCCGTATTCAGTCCCGATACAATTTCTATGTTTTATCGTCAACGTGAGAGTCCAAGGGTTGCAGAAAACCTACAGTCGTGCATCGGAATCTAATACTGGACTCCCAGGAAAGTTTCAATTACTAACTGTTTGAGGCGTTACTCCCCCTGGAAAGAAGACGGCATTGTGCCATTTGTATTTAATCCCAATGGAATCTCTGTGTTTCATCGTCAATGTAAAGGTCCAAGGTTTACAGTGCTCTTCCGTTCATGTATCGGAATCTATTACTGGATTCCCATGAAAGGTTCAAACCGAAGACTGTTTGAAGCCATACTCCACCTGGACAAAAGTGGTCATTGTTCCTCTTGTATTCAGTCACGAGGCAATTTCTGTGTTTCATCGTCAATGTATTGGGCCAAGGGTTACGGAAAACCTGCAGTGGTGCATTGGAATCTAATACTGCACATCCACGAAAGTTTCAATCACAGACTGTTTGAGGCGTTACTCCCCCTGGACCAAAGTCGGCATTGTGCCTTTTCTATTTAATCCCGATGTAATTTCTATGCTTCATCGACAGTGTAAACGTACAAGCGTTACAGAATACCTGCAGTGGTTGATCGGAATCTAATACTGGACTCCCAGGAAAGTTTCAATCACAGAATAATTGAGTCGTTACTCCCCCTGGACAGATGTCGGAAATGTGCCTTTTGTATTCAATCCCGTTGCAATTTCTGTGTTTCATCGTGTATGTAAAGGGCCACGTTTTCCAGGAAACATGCAGTGGTGCATTGGAAACTAAAACTGGACTCCCATGAATGTTTCAATTACTGACTGTTTGAGGCGCTACTCCCCCTTGACAGAAGTCGGCATTGCGCCTTTTGTATTCAATCCCGATGAAATCTCTGAGTTTCATCGACAATGTAAAGGTCCAAGGGTTACAAAAAACCTGTAGTGGTGCACCGGTAAAGTACTACTGGATTCCCAGGAAAGTTTTAATCATAGACTGTTTCAGGCGTTACTCCCCCTGGATAGAAGTCGGCAGTGTGCATTTTGTAGTCATCCCGACGCAATTTCTGCGTTTCATCGTGAATGTAAAGGTAAACCTTCATTGGTGCATCGGAAACTTATGATGGACTCCCGGAAAGTTTCAATCACAGACTGTTTGAGGCGTTACACCCCCTGGATAGAAGTCAGCATTGTTCCGCTTGTATTCAATCCTGATGCAATTTCTGTGCTTCATCGTCAATGTGAAGGTCCAACGGATAACAGAAAACCTGCAGTGGTGCACCGGAATCTATTACAGGATTCCCAGGAAAGTTTCAATCACAGACTGTTTGAGGCGTTACTCCCCCTGGACAGAAGTCGGCATTGCTCCTCTTGTATTCAATTCCGATAGAAATTTTGTGTTTCATCGTCAATGTTAAGGTCCAAGGCTTACAGAAAAACTGCAGTGGTGCATCGGAAACGAATACTGGACTCAAAGGAATGTTTCAATCACAGACTGTCCCAGGCGTTACTCCCCCCGGACAGAAGGGGGCATTGTGATTTTTATATTCAATCACGATGCAATCTCTGTGTTTCATCGTCAATGTAAAGGTCCAAGGATTACAATAAACGAGCAGTGGTGCAAGGGAAACTAACACAGGACTCCCACGAAAGTTTCAATCAGAGACTGTTTGAGGCGTTACTCCACTTGACAGGAAACGGCAATATTCCTCTTGCAATCAATCACGATGCAATATAGGGTTACAGTAAACCTGCACTAGTGAATCGGAAACTAATACTGGACTCCCGGTAAAGTTTCAGTCATGGAATTTTGGGGCGATACTCCCACCGGACAGAAGTCGTCATTGTTTCTGTTGTATTCAATTTCGATGCGATTTCTGTGATTCATAGACAATATAAAGGTCCAAGGCATACAGAAAATCTGCACTGGTGCATCAGAATCTAATACTGGACTCCCAGGAAAGATTCCATCACAGACTGTTTGTGGCCTTAGTCCCCATTGTTCTTCCTGTATTCAGTCCCGATACAATTTCTATGTTTCATCCTCAACGTGAAAGTCAAAGGGTTGCAGAATACCTGCAGTGGTGCCTCGGAATCTAATATTGAACTTCCAGGAAAGTTTCAATCACAGACTGTTTGAGGCGTTATTCCCCTGAACGGAAGGCGGCATTGTTCCAATTGTTTTCAATCCCGATGCAAAATCTGTGTTTCATCGTTAATGTAGATGTCCAAGGCTTATAGAAAACCTTCAGTGGTTCAACGGGATCTAATACTGGACTCCCTGGAATGTTTCAATCACAGTCATTTGAGGTTTTACTCCCCCTGCACAGAAGTCTTCATTGTGCCTTTTCAATTCAATCCCGATTCAATCTCTGTGTTTCATTGTCAATGTAAAGTTTCAAGGGTTACAGAAAACTGGCAGTGTTGCATCGGAAACAAAAACTGGACTCCCAGGAAAGTTTCAATCGCAGAATGTTTGAGGCGATACTCCCTTGGCCAGAAATCGGCAATGAGCCTTTTTTATTCAATCCCGATCCAACTAATGAGTTGCATCATAAATGTATAAGTCCAGGGGTTACAGAAAACCTGCAGTGCTGCAACGGAATCTAGTACTGGACTCCCAGGAAAGTTTCAGTCACAGACGGTTTGAGGCGTTACTCCCCCTGCAAAGCAGTCGACATTGTTCCACTTGTATTCAATCCCGATTATATTTCTGTGTTTCATCGTCTATGTAAAGGTCCAAGGGTTACAGAAGACTTGCAGTGGCGCATCGGAATCAAACGCAGGACTCCCAGGAAAGTTCCAGCCACAGACTATTTGATGCGTTACTCCCCCTTGATGGAAGAGGGCATTGTGCCTTTTGTATTCAATCCCGATGCAATCTCTGTGTTTCATTGTCAATGTAAAAGTCCAAGGCTTACAGAAAACCTGCAGTGGTGCATCAGAATCTGATACTAGACCCAAAGGAATGTTTCAATCACAGACTGTAGAGGCGTTAATCCCCCTGGACAGAAGTTGGCATGGTGCCATTTGTATTCAGCCCAAATGCAATTTCTGTGTTTCATCGTCAATGTAAGGGTCCAAGAGCTACAGAAAGCATGAAGTGGTGCATCGAAATCAAACACTGGACTCCCAGGAATGTTTCAATTAGAGACTGTTTGAGGCGATACTGCCCCTAGACAGATGTCGACAATGTGCATTTTGTATTGAATCCCGATGCAATTTCTGTGTTTCATCGTGAATGTAATGGGCCGCGTTTTACAGGAAACCAGCAGTGGTGCATCGCAAACCGGAAACTGATGCTGGACTCCAAAGAATGTTTCAATCACAACCTGTTTTAGGCGTTAAGCCCGCCCCCCCCCCGGACAGAAGTAGGCTTTGTTCCCTCTGTACGCAATCTCGATGACATTTCTGTGTTTCATCGCCAATGTAAACGTGAAACGGTTACAGCAAACCTGCAGTGGTGCATCGAAATCTAATACAGGACTCCCAGGGAAGTTTCGCTCACAGACTCTTTGAGGCGTTGCTCCCCCTGGATAGAAGTCGATAATGTGCATTTTGTATTGAATCCCGATGCAATTTCTGTAATTCATCGCGTATGTAAACGGCCAAATTTTACAGGTACCTGCAGTGGTGCATCGGAAACTAATACTGGACTCCCACGAAAGTTTCAATCACAGACTGTTTGGGGCGCCAATCCCCCTGGACAGAAGTCGGCATTGTGCCTTTTGTATTCAATCCCGATGAAATATCTGAGTTTCACCGACAATATAAATGTCCAAGGGTTACAAAAAAACCTGTAGTGGTGCACCGGAAACTACTACTAGACTCCCAGGAAAGTTTTAATCATAGAATATTTCAGACGTTACTCCCCCTGGACAGAAGTCGGCAATGTAAATTTTGTATTCATCCCGATGCAATTTCTGTGTTTCATCGGGAATGTAAAGGTCCACGGGTTACAGTAAACCTGCATTGGTGCATCGGTAATTAATGATGGACTCCCGGAAAGTTTCAAACACAGACTGTTTGAGACGTTGCACCCCCTGGATAGAAATCAGCATTGTTCCTCTTGTATTCAGTCCCAATGCAATTTCTGTGTTTCATCGTCAATACGAAGGTCCAACGGTTACACAAAACCGGCAGTGGTGCTTTGGTATCTAATACTGCATTCCCAGTAAATTTTCAAACACGCACTGCTTGAAACGTTACACCACTTGGACACAAGTCGTCATTTTCCTCCTGTATTCAATCCCGATACATATACTGTGTTTCATCGTAGACGAGAAGGCCCAAGGGTTATAGAAAACCGGCAGTGTTGAATCGGAATCACATCTAGTCTGCCAGGAACGTTTCTATCACAGACTGTTTGAGGCGTTACTCCCTCTGGACAGAAGTCGGCATTGTGCCTTTTGTGTTCAATCCCGATCAAATATCTGTGTTCCATCGTCAATGTAAAAGTCCAAGGGTTACAGAAGCCCTGCAGTGGTGCATCGGAATCTAAGACTGGACTCCGAGGAACGTTTCTATCACAGCCTGTTTGAGGCGTTACTCCCCCTGGACGGAAGTCGGCATTGTGGCTTTTGTTATCAATCCCGATGCAATTTCAGTGTTTCATCGTCTACGTAAATGTCTAAGGTTTACAGAAAATCCTGCAGTGGAGCATCGGAATCTAATAATAGACTCCCAGAAAAGCTTCAATCACAGATTGTTTGAGACGTTACTCCCCCTCGACAGGGGTCGGCATTGTGCCTTTTGTATTCAATCCCAATGAAATATCCGGGTTTCATCGTCAATGTAAACGTCCAAGGATTTCAGTGAGCCTCCAGTCGTGTATCAGAATCAATTACTGGATTCCCATGAAAGGTGCAAATCACAGACTGTTTGAAGCCATACTCCACTTGGACACAAGTTGTCAATGTTCCTCTTGTATTGAGTCACGATGCAGTTTTCGTTTTTCATCGTCAATGTAATGGTGCAAGGGTTACAGAAAACCTGCAGTGGTGCTTTGTAAACTAATACTGGACTCACAGGAATTTTCCAGATTGTTTGAACCCTTACTCCTTCTGGACAGAAGTCGTCATTGCTTCTTTTCTAATCAATCCCAATGCAGTTTCTGTGTTTCATCGTCATTGTGAAGGTCCAAGCGTTTCAGAAAACCTGCAGTGGTGCATCGGAAAGTAATACTGGACTGCCAGGAACGTTTCAGTCACAAACTGTTTGGGGCGTTAATCCCCCTGGACAGAAGACGGCATTGAGCCTCTTCTATTCAGTCCCGATGCAATCTCTGTGTTTCATCGTCAATGTAAATGTACGACGGTTACAAAAAACCTGAAGTATCGCATCGGAACCTAATACTGGACTACTAGGAAAGTTTCAATCACAGACTGTTTGAGATGTTACTCCAACAGGGCAGATGTCGGCATTGTTCCTCTGGTATTCTTTCCCGTATCAATTTGTGTGTTTCATCGTCAATTTGAATGCCCAAGGTTACAGGAAACCTGAACTGGTGCATCGGAATCTCATATTGGACTCCCAGGAATGCTACAAAAACAGAATGTTTGAGGCATTACTCCCGCTGGACAGAATTCGGTAGTATGCCTTTTGTATTCAATCCCGATGCAATCTCTGTGTTTCATCGTTAATGTAAATGTCCGAGGGTTACAGTGAACCTCTAGTTGTGCGTCGAAATCTATTACTGGATTCCCATGAAAGGTTCAAACCACAGACTGTTTGAAGCCTTACTCCCCCTCGAAAGAAGTCGTCACTGTACCCCTTGTATTCAATCCCAATGCAATTTCTATGTTTCATCGCAAAGTAAAGGTCCAAAGGTTACAGTGAGCGTCCAGTCGTGTATCGAAATCTATTACTGGGTTCCCATGAAAGGTTCAAACCACAGACTGTTTGAAGCCTTACTCCCCCTCGACAGAAGTCGTCATTGTTCCTCTTGTATTCAATCCCGATGCAATTTCTGTGTTTCATCGTCGATGTGAAGGTCCAAGAGTTACAGAAAACATGCAGTGGTGCAGCGGAAACTAACACTGGACTCCCAGGAAAGTTTCAGTCACAGACTGTTTGAGGCGTTACTCCCCCTGGACAAAACTCGTCATTCTTCCTCTTGTATACCATCCCGATGCCAGATCTGTGTTTCATAATCATTGTTAAGGTCCAAGGGTTACAGAAAACTTGCAGTGGTGCATCGGAAACTAATATTGGACTCCCAAGACAGTTTCAATCACAGGCTGTTTGAGGCGTTACTCCCCCTGGGCAGAAGTTGCCATTGTTCCTCTTGTATTCAATCCAGATCCAATTTCTATGTTTCATCGGCAGTGTAAACGTCCAAGTGTTACAATGAGCATCCAGTCGTATATCGGAATCTAGTAATGGATTCACATCAAAGGTATTTCTATGTTTCATCGCCAATGTAAAGGTCCAAGAATTACAGTGAGCCTCCACTCGTGTATTGGCAACTGTTACTGGGTTCCCAAGAAATGTCCAAACCACAGACTGAAGCCTTACTACCCTGGACAGAAGTCGTCATTGTTCCTCTTGTATTCGATCCCGATGGAATTTCTGTGTTTCATCCTCAATGTGAAAGTCCATGAGTTACAGAAATCCTGCAGGTTTGCATCGGAAACAAATATTGTACTCCCACGAAAGGTTCAATCACAAACTCTTTGAGGCGTTACGCCCCCTCGACAGAAGTCGTCATTTTTCCTCTTGTTTTCAATCCCGAAACAATTTCTGTAATTCATCGTCAATGTGAGGGTCCAAGGTTTACAGAAAACCTGTAGTGATGCATCGGAAGCCACTACTGGACTCCCAGGAAAGTTACAATTACAGATTGTTTGAGTCGTTACAGTGAGTCGTTACAGTGAGTCTCGAGACGTGTATCGGAATATGTTACTGGATTTCCCTGAAAGTATATATACGAAGATATTAACTTGTTCTCGAAAGAAGAGTTACTGTTGAGGACCGTGATGACTAACAGAAAACCTCAGCTGCCGACAGGTGTTGTTGATATACCTCGATGTGGACAGCTGAAAATGTATGCCCCGATCGGGACTCGAATTCGGGATCTCCTGCCTACAGGGTAGACGCTCTATCCACCTGAGCCACCGATGTCACAGATGAAAAGCGCGACTGCAGGGCCTTGTCCCTTGCAAGCTCGCCGTGAGACTCACATTCATAATTGTCCACAATACTACATATGTATTGTTCCTAATAGACATTTGCCCACCCACTCATTACTCGCGCACGCTGTAACGATTCCCGTAAGAGTTTGGGCAATCTGTGAGCATTGTTCCTCTTGTATTCAATCCCGATGCCATTTCTGTGTTTCATCGTCAATATAAAGATCCAAGGGTTCCAGTGTGGTTCCAGTCGTGTATCGGAATTTATTACTGGATTCCCATGAAAGGTTCAAACCACAGACTGTCTGAAGCTTTACTCCCCCTGGATAGAAGTCATAATTGTTCCTGCTGTATTCAACCCGACGGAATGTCTGTGTTTCATTGTCAATGTGGAGGTCCGAGGGGTACAGAGAACCTGCAGT
Organism: Schistocerca americana; assembly: GCF_021461395.2. NCBI lineage: Eukaryota > Metazoa > Arthropoda > Insecta > Orthoptera > Acrididae > Schistocerca > Schistocerca americana. The sequence continues at coordinate 50,576,225 of NC_060122.1, forward strand.
GGTGCATCGGAAACTAAAACTGGACTCCCAGGTAAGTTTCAATCACAAACTGTTTGAGGCGTTGCGCCCCCTGGACAGAAGTCGTCATTGTTCCTCTTGTATTCAATCCCGAAGAAAATTCTGTGTTTCGTCGTCAATGTGAAGGTCCAAGAAAGGTTCAGAAGCACAGTCTGTTCGAAGCATTCCCCCTTAAGAACAGAAGTGGGCCTTGTGCATTTTGTGTTCAATCCTGATGCAATTTCTGTGCTTCATCGTCATTGTGAAGGTCCAAGAGTTACAGTGAGCTAGTATTGGTACATCGGAATGTACTACTGGACTCCCAGGAATGGTTCCAAGCACAGACTATTTGAAGCGTTACTCCTTCTGGACACAAGTCGGCATTGTGTCTTTAGTATTCAATTCCGATGCAATTTCTGTGTTTCATCGTCAGTGTGAAGGACCAAGGGTTACAGTAAACTTGCAGTGGTGCATCGAAATCTAGTACTGAACTGTCAGGAAATGTTCAAAAGCAGAGAATGTTTGAAGCGTTACGTCCCCTGGACAGAAGTCGGCATTGTGCCTTTTGTATTCAATAACAATGCCGTTTGTGTGTTTCATCGCCAATGTGATGGTCCAAGGGTTACAGTAAAAATGTTGTGGTACATCGAAATCTATTATCGGTCTCCCAGGAAAGGTTTGAATCACAGACGTTTTGAAGCGTTACTCCTCTTGTCGGAAGTCAGCCTTGTGCATTTTGTATTCAATCCTGATGCAATTTCTGGGCTTCTTCGTCATTGTGAAGGTCCAAGGTTTACAGTGAGCCAGTAGTGGTACTTCGAAATCTACAACTGGACTCCCAGGAAAGGTTCCAAGCACAGACCGTTTGAAGTGTTACTCCACCTGGAAAAAATTCGGTTTTGTTGTGTTTTGTATTCAATCCCGGTATAATTGCTGTGTTTCATCGTCAATGTGAAGGTCCAAGGGTTGCAGAAAATCTGCAGTGGTGTATCGGAAGCTGATGCTGGATTTCCAGGAAAGTTTCACTCAAAGACTGTTTGAGGCGATACACCCTCTGAACAGAAGTCGTCATTGTTCCTCTTGTACTCAATCCCGATGCAATATCTGTGTTTCGTCATCAATGTTAAGGTCGCAGGGGTACAGAAAAACAGCAGTGGTGCATTGTAAACTAATAGTGGACTTCCAGGAATATTTTAACCCAGATAACCCTGACGTCCTTCTGGAAGGACGACGTTACTCACTGTTGAAATTATTTATTTTTGCGAATAACGCATTGTTGCAACGGACTGTGACGCATTGTTATATGAAGTAGGCAGAGCCAGTTGCACGGTGCGACAGTCAGTTTGACGGTGTCGTTAATAGTGAGTGAGAAACTGTGTCTTTAAGATAGGGCCGATTTTACCATGGACGAACTGACTGACCTCGTCATCGATGGGTATGTATATTTTCTTTCATATTGCGTCAATAATTCTGAAACTTGTCATATAATATCTTAAAGAATTAACCTATATTGTTTATGGGCTTATATTACGACTGAAAGTTTTCGTCAGTTGTAATTCAGTTATGTTTCCAACTGTCCTTCCAGAAGGACGTCAGGATAATATGTTTTCAGTTTGTATTCACAGAAAACGAAGTACACTGATGGAACTTTTGGACATGTTAGAATCAAAAGATGAAGAAATACCTAACACTGGTGTGAATGTAACATTACACCCTCCTCTAAATTTAACTGATGACGTAACAGATGAAGATTCTGGTGCTGAAGAAAATCCAAGTGTAGATAAATTACCAGCAAGTCAGCTCAATGATACTGCGCTTTGTGATTTGGCCATATTTATCAATGGTTATGCTGTCAATGCAACAAGGAAACAATCCTTCACCTCTGATGTTGTTCCAGGACCCTCCAGCAGTACAAAAACAGCAACAATAACAACAACAACCACAAACAAACCAGCAAGGCTATCGAAGAGTAAAGTTCTAAACCTCAACAAATATAACTGGAAAAGGGGTGAAATTGTTAATCCAACACCTGTATGGCCTCTAATGTTCACAGTTGGAATGAAGAAAAGGCGAACACCACTTGAATATTTCCAACAGTTTTTTGATAACGAAGTGCTTCTAATGATGGTCACATGCACAAATCAGTACGCAGCCAAGAGAAATAGACTAGGTGATTGTTCAGAAGATGAGATGTTGGTGTTTATTGGAATACTTCTGCTAAGTGGATATGTAACAGTGTCACGCAGAAAGATGTACTGACAATCAGATAAAGACAGTCACAACGACCTCGTAACAAATGCCATGTCCAGAGATCGATTTACTTCATCTTTTCCAATTTGCATGTGTGCAACAATGACAATTTAGATAAATCAGACCGTTTTGGGAAAATCCGCCCATAACTCTGTATGCTGAATGATAGATTCGAACAATTTGGGCCTCACGTGCGGCATCATTCTGTCGATGAATCGATGGTCCCACACTTCGGAAATCACGGGTGCAAACAATTCATAAAAGGGAAATCAATCCGATACGGATTCAAATTTAGGTGTGGAGGCACAAGTGGTGGATATATTATTTGGCTCGAACCCTACCAAGGAGCTGGCACGTGTAGTAAGGATTATGAAACGAAAGGTATGGGGTACGGTGTGGTAATGACTTATGTTGACCAGTTACTTCCACGTGTTCCATATCGAATATACTTTGATAACCTCTTCACCAGCGTTGAACTTCTACATGACCTAAAAGAGAGGGCCGTGGAAGTAACAGGAACAATAAGAGGAAACAGAGTTAAGAATTGTACTCTATCACCTGTCGAAAAAATGATTAAAGAAAATAGAGGACCATATGAAGTTTGTTCTGACTCAGCATCCGGGATTTCCATTGCATGCTGGAATGATAACAATGTTGTTACTGTAGCCACCAACTTTGACAGAGTGCAACCACTACGCTCTGTAGCAAGATTTTCCAGGGAACAAAAGAAAAAGATTAGCGTGCCTCAACCTAACTTATTACACTCCTACAATACTCATATGGGAGGCATAGATCGAGCTGACCACAATGTATCCCTATATAGATGCTCTATAAGAGAGAAAAAGTGGTATTTCCCGATCATTGCACATTTCATAGACATTGAAGAGCAAAATGCCTTGGATCTTTACAAGCACAACGAAGAACCCATAGATCATCTGACATTTCGTCGTTGAATTGTCACTGCAATTCTTGAAACTCACAAAAGAGTCACTACAAGCAGAGGACGTCCTAGTAAGAGGGCAAAACTAGGTTCTAGACATGATGGAAGAGAACATTATGTTGCTGCGTTACCAACGGATGAGGTAACAAAAAAGAAAAAACAACTGAAATGTCGAAGTTGATACTAAAAAACTACTACTATGTGCATAAAATGTGATGAACCACTTCATGTTTGTTGCTTTTGACTTATCATACTAGTGCATAAAATATGTGTATAGGTTATTTTCGTTGTTTTTTGTATTTGTTAGCTGTTTTAGCCTCTAATTCAAATTTATTTATGTTTATTTGAAAGTATAAAAACCGAAACAAGTAAATTGCGCAATGTCATATACTTTAAAAACATGTTCCCTTATTGTCCTAATGTCCTTCTGGACGGACGCCCATTTTTGGAAATAATAAATAAAAATAAATACTCAAATTTGTTTTTACTTTCTTCCTTACAACCTTGTGAATGAATGTAGATAAGATATAACTCAATTTTGAAAAAAAAAAAAAAAAATCAGTACCATCTGGGTTAAGTCTGCATTGAAGCTTTTGTATTTAATTCCGATGCAATTTCTGTGATTCATCGTCAATGGGAAGGACCAAGGGATACAGTAAACCTGCTGATGTGCATCGGAATCTAAAACTGGTCTCACAGGAAAGGCTCAAAACATAGACCCTAAGAAAAGTCAGTCTTGTTGTAATTATATCGACATTGCGCCTTTTGTATTTAATTCAGATGCAATTTTTCTGTTTCATCGTTAAAGTGTTGGTCCATGTGATACAGTAATCCTGCAGTTGTGAATCGGAATCTAAAACTGGTGACTCAGGAAAGGCTGAAACCTAAGACACTAAGATAAATCAGTCTTCTTGTACCTAAGTCGGCATTGTGCCATTTGTATTTAATTCCGATGCAATTTTTGTGTTTCATTGTCAAAGTGTAGCCCCAAGGGATACAGGAAACCTCAAGTGAAGCATCGGATCTATAACTGGTGACACAGGAAAGGCTCAAAACGTAGACACCAAGAATAGTCAGTCTTCTTGTACGTAAGTCGGCATTGTGGCTTTTGTATTTCATTCCGATGCAATTTTTGTATTTCATCGTCAAAGTGTAGGTCCAAGGGATACAGTAAACCTGCAGTTCTGCATAGGAACCCAAAACTGGTGACTCAGGAAAGGCTTAAATCTTAGACACGAAGAAAAGTCAGTCTTCTTGTACTTAAGTCGGCATTGTGCCTTTGTATTTAATTCCGATGCAATTTTTGTGTTTCATCGTCAAAGTGTAGGTCCAAGGGATACAGGAAACCTGAAGTGGAGCATCGGAACTATAACTGGTGACACAGGAAAGGCTCCACGCATAGACACTAAGAAAAGTCAGACTTCTTGTACTTAAGTCGGTATTTTGCATTTTGTATTTAATTCCGATGCAATTTTTGTGTTTTATCGTCAATGTGAAGGTCCAAGAGATACAGTAAACATGCAGTTGAGCATCGGAATCGAAAACTGGTGACACAGGAAAGGCTCAAATGATAGACAGTAAGAAGACTCACTAGTCTTGTACTTAAGACGGCATTGTGCCTTTTGTATTTAATTCCGATGCAATTTTTGTGTTTCATCGTCAAAGGGAAGGTCCAAGGGATACAGTAAACCTGAAGTGTAGCATCGGAATCTAAAACTGGTCTCACAGGAAAGGCTCATAACATCAACGGTAAGAAGACTCAGTCTTCTTGTAATTAAGTAGGCATTGTGACTATTGTATTCTATTCGGATGCAGTTGCACTGTTTGATAGTCAATGTGAAGGTCCAAGGGATACAGTAAACCTGCAATTGTGCGTCGGAATCTAAAACTGGTGACACAGGAAAGCCTCAAATCATAAACACTAAGAAAAGTCGGTCTTCTTGTACTCAAGTTGGCATTGTGGATTTTGTAATTATTTCCGATGCAATTTCTGTGTTTCATCGTCAACGTGAAGATCCAAGGGATACAGTAAACCTGAAGTGAAGCATCGGAATCTAAAACAGGTGACACAGGAAAGGCTCAAAACATAGACAGCAAGAAGACTCTTTCTTCTTGTATTTAAGTCGCCATTGTGCCAATAGTGTTTAATTCCGATGCAAACTTTGTGTTTCATCGTCTAAGTGAATGTCCAAGGGAGACAGTAAACCAGAAGTGAAGCATCGGAATCTATAACTGGTCTCACAGGAATGGCTCAAACATAGACAGTAAGTAGACTCAGTCTCCTTGTACTTAAGTGAACATTGTGACTTATGTATTTAATTTCGATTTAATTTCTGTGTTTCATCCTCAATGTGAAGGTCCAAGGGATACAGTAAACCTGCTGTTGTGCATCGGAATCTAAAACTGGTCTCACAGGAAAGGCTCAAACCATAGACGGTAAGAAGACTCAGTCTTCTTGTAATTTAGTTGGCATTGTCCATTTTGTGTTTAATGCCGATACAATTTCTGTGTTTCATCGTCAAAGTGAATGTCCAAGGGACACAGTAAATCTTCAGTTGTGCATCGGAATCTAAAAATGGTGGCACAAGAAAGTCTCAAAACATAGAAACTAAGAAAAGTCAGTTTTTTTGTACTTAAGTTGGCATTGTGAGCTTTGTATTTAATTGCAATGCAATATTTGTGTTTCACTGTCAGAGTGAAAGTCCAAGGGATACAGTAAACCTGAAGTGAAATATCAGAATGTGAAACTGGTCTCACAGGAAAATGTCAAAGCATAGAGAGTAAGAAGACTACGTCTCCTTGTACATAAGTCAGCACTGTGCCTTTTGTATTAAATTCCGATGCTATTTCTATGTTTCATCGTCAATGCGAAGGTCCAAGGGATACAGTAAACCTGCAGTGATGCATCGGAATGTAAAACTGGTGACACACGAAAGGCTCAAACATAGACACTAGGAAAAGTTAGTCCTCTTGTACTTATGTCGGCATTTTGCCTTTTGTATTTAATTCCGATGCAATTTTTGTGTTTCATCGTCAAAGCGAAGGTCCAAGGGATACAGTTATCCTGAAGTGAAGCATCTGAACATAAATCTGGTTTAACAGGAAAGGCTCAAAGCATAGACGGTAAGAAGACTCAGTCTTCATGTAGTTAAGTCGGCATTGTGCCTTTTGTTTTAAATTCCGATGCCATTTTTGTGCTCTATCGTCAAAGTGAATGTCCAAGGGACACATTAATCCTGAAGTGAAGCATCGGAATCTAAATCTGGTCTCACAGGAAAGGCTCAAATTATAGACGGTAAGAAGACTCAGTCTTCTTGTACTTAAGTCGGCATTGTGCCTTTTGCATTTAATTCCGATGCAATTTTTGAGTTTCATCCTCAAATTGATGGTCCACGGGGGACAGTAAGCCTGAAGTGTAGCATCGGAATATTAATCTGGCCCCACAGGAAAGGGTCAAAACATAGACAGTAAGAAGACTCAGTCTTCTTGTACTTAAGTGGGCATTGTACCTTTTGTATTAAACTTCGATGCAATTACTGTGCTTCATCGTCAGTGTGAAGGTCCAAGGGATACAGTGAACCTGCAGTTGTGCATTGGAATCTAAAACTGGTGACACAGGAAAGGCTCAAAACATAGGCACTAAGAAAAGTCGGTCTTCTTGTACTTAAGTCGGTTTTTTGCACTTAGTATTCAATTCCGATGCAATTTATGTGTTTCATCGTCAAAGTGAAGGTCAAAGGAATACAGTAAACCTGAAGTGAATCATCAGAATCTAAAAGTGGTCTTACAGGAAAGGCTCAAAACATAGACGGTAAGAAAACTTAGCATTTTTGTACTTAAGTCGGCATTGTGCGTTTTGTACTTAGTACCGATGCAATTTCTCTGTTTCATCGTCAATGTGAAGTTTCAAGAGATACAATAAACCTGCAGACGTGCGTCGGAATCTAAAACTGGTGACACAGGAATGTCTCAAAACAAAGACACTAAGGAAAGTCAGTCTTCTTGTAAGTTAGTCGGCATTGTGCCTTTTGATTTAATTCCGATGCAATATTTGTGTTACATCGTCAAAGTGAAGGTTTAAGGGATACAGTAAATCTGAAGTGAAGTGTCGGATACTAAAACTGGTCTCACAGGAAAATGTCAAATCATAGACAGTAAGAAGACTCAGTCTTCTTGTACCTATGTTGGCATTGTGCCTTTTGTATTTATTTCCAATGCAATTTCTGTGTTTCTTCGTCAATGTGAAGGTCCAAGGGATATAGTAAACCAGCAGTTGTGCATCGGATTGTAAAACTGGTGACACCGGAAAGGCTCAAAAACATAGACACTGAGGAAAGGCAGTCACCTTGTACTTAAGTTGGCATTGTGCCTTTTGTATTTAATTGCGATGCAATTGCTGTGTTTCATCGTCAAAGTGAATGTCCAAGGTATACAGTAAACCTGAATTGAAGCATCAGAATCTAAAACTGGTCGCACAAGAAAGGCTCAAAGCATAGACAGTAAGAAGACTCAGTCTTCTTGTAATTAAGACAGCATTGTGCGTTTTGTATTTAATGCCGATACAATTTCTGTGTTTTATCGTCAAAGCGAAGGTCCAAGGGATACAGTAAACCTGCAGTTGTTCATCGTAATCTAAAACAGGTGACACAAGAATGGATCAAATCATAGACACTAAGGAAAGTCAGTCTTTTTGTACATAAGTCGGCATTATGACTTTTGTATTTAATTCCGATACAGTTTTTGCGTTACATCGTCAAAATGAAGCTCCAAGAGATACAATAAACCTGCATTTGTGCATCGGAATCTAAAACTGGTCTCCCAAAAGGCTCAAATCTTTGATGGCAAGAAAACTCAGTCTTCTTGTACTTAAGTCGGCATTGTCCGTTTTGTATTTAATCCCTGATGCAATTTCTGTGTTTCATCGTCAATGTTAACTTTGAAGGGATACAGTAAACCTGCAGTTGTGCATCGGAATGTAAAACTGGTGACACAGGAAAATCTCAAAACATAGACACTTAGAAATGTCAGTCTACTTGTACTTATGTCGGCATTGTGCCTTTTGTATTTAATTCCGATACAATTTTTGTGTTTCATCGTCATAGTGAAGGTCCAACGGATACAGTGAACCTGCAGTTGAGCATTGGAATCTAAATCTGGTGACACAGGAATGGCTCAAAGCATAGGCACTAAGAAAAGTCGGTCTTCTTGTACTTCAGTCGGTTTTGTGCATTTAGTATTCAATTCCGATGCAATTTATGTGTTTCATCGTCAAAGTGAAGGTCCAAGGAATACAATAAACCTGACGTGAAGAATCGGAATCTAAAACTGGTCTCACAGGAAAGGCTCAAAGCATAGACAGTAAGAAGATTCAGTCTTCTTGTACTTAAGTCGGCAATGTGCCTTATGAATTTAATGCCGATGCAGTTTCTGTGTTTCATTGTCATAGTGAACGTCCGAGTGTAAAGTAAACCTGCAGTTGTTCATCGGAATCTAGAACTGGTGACACAGGAAACGCTCAAATCATAGACAGTAAGAAAAGTCAGTCTTCTTGTACTTCAGTTGGCATTTTACTTTTGTATTTAATTCGGATGCAATTTTTGCGTTTCATCGTCAAAGTGATGGTCCAAGGAATACAGAAACCTGCAGTTGTTTATTTGAATGTAAAACCGGTGACTCAGGAAGTCCTCAAAACATAGACACTAAGAAAAGTCAGTCTTCTTGTTTTTAAGACGACATTGTGCTTTTGTATTTATTTCCGATTCTATTCTTGTGTTTCATCGTCAAACGGAAGGTCCAAGGGATACAGTAAACCTGAAGTGAAGCATCGGAATCTAGAACTGGTCTCACAGGAAAGGCTCATAACATAGACGGTAAGAAAACTCAGTCTTATTGTACTTCAGTCGGCTTTGCGCCTTTTGTATTTAATTCCGATGCAATGTCTGTGTTTCATCGTTTAAATGAATGTACAAGTGATACAGAAAACCTGCAGTTTTTCATCGGAGTCTAATATTGGTGACACAGGAATGGCTCAAAGCAGAGACAGTAAGAAGACTCAGTCTTTTTGTATTTAAGTTGCATTGTGACTTTCGTATTTAATTCGAAGCAATTTTTGTGTTTCATCGTCAATGTGAACGCCCAAGGGGTACAGGAAACCTGCATTTGTGCATCGGAATCTAGAAGTGGTGACCCAGAAAGCCTCAAAACATAGACACTAAGAAAAGTCAGTCCTCTTGTACTTAAGTCGACATTGTGCCTTGTGTACTTAATTCCGGTGCAATTTTGGGGTTTCATCGTCAAAGAGAAGGTCCAAGGGATATAGTATACCCGAAGTGAAGCATCGGAATCTAAAACAGGTGACACAGGAAAGGCTCAAACATAGACACTAAGAAAAGTCAGTCTTCCTGTACTTAAGTTGGCATGTTGCACTTTGTATTTAATTCCGATTCTATTCTTGCGTTTCATCATCAAACTGAAGGTCCAAGGGATACAGTAAACCTGATGTGAAGCATCGGAATCTAAACTGGTCTCACAGGAAAGGCTCAAAACATGGACAGTAAGAAGACTCAGTCTTTTTGTATTTAAGTCGGCATTGTGCAATTTCTATTTCATTCCGATGCAATTCTTGTTTTTCATCTTCAAAGTGAAGGTCCTAGGGATACAGTAAACCTGCATTTGTTCATCGCAATCTAAAACTGGTGACACAGGAAAGGCTCAAATCATAGACACTAAGAATAGTCAGTCTACTTGTGCTTAAGCCGGCATTGTGCATTTTGTATTTAATTCCAATGCAATCGTTGCGTTTCATTGTCAAACAGAAGGTCCATGGGATGCAGTATACCTGCAGTTGTGCATCGCAATCTAATACTGGTGACGCAGAAATGGCTCAAAACATAGACACTAAGGATAGGCAGTCTTCTTGTACTTAAGTCTGCATTGTGCCTTTTGCATTTAATTCAGATGCAATTTTTGTTTTTCAACGTCAAAGTGAAGGTCCAAGGGATACAGTAAACCTGAAGTGAAGCATCGGAATCTAAAACTGGTCTCTCCGGAAAGGCTCAGAACATAGACGGTAAGAAACTCAGTCTTCTTGTACTTAAGTCGGCATTGTACCTTTTGTATTGAATTACGATGCAATATCTGGGTGTAATCGTCAATGTGAAGGTCCAAGGGATACAATAAACCTGCAGTTCTTCATCGGAATCTAATACCTTTGACACCGGAAAGGCTCAAAACATAAACAGCAAGAAGATTCAGTCTTTTTGTACTTAAGTCGGCATTGTGCCTTTTGTATTAAATACCGATGCAATTTCTGTGTTTCATCGTCAATGTGAAGTTTCAAGGGATACATTATTCCTGCAGTTGTGCATTGGAATGTAAAACTGGTGACACAGGAAAGGGTCAAAAATAAAAAAACAGTAAGAAGACTCAGTTTTCTTGTACTTAAGTTGGCATTGTGCCTTTTGTAATGAATTCCGATGCAATTTCTGTCTTTCATCGTCAATGTGAAGGTACAAGGGATAAAGTACACCTGCAGTTGTGTATCGGAATCTAAAACAGGTGACACTGGAAAGGTTCAAAACATAGACAGTAAGAAGACTCAGTCTTCTTGTACTTATTTCGGCATTGTGCATTTTGCAATTATTTCCAATGCAATTTCAGTGTTTCATCGTGAATGTGAAGGTACAAGGGATACAGTAAACCCGAAGTTAAGCATCGGAATCTAAAACTGGTCTCACAGGAAAGGCTCAAATCATAGACGGTAAGAAGACTCAGCCTTCTTGCACTGAAGTGGGCATTGTGAATTTTATATTTAATTCCGTTGCAATTTCTGTGTTTCATCGTCAAAGTGAAGGTCCAAGGGATACAGTAAACCTGAAGTGAAGCATTGGAATCTAAAACTGGTATCACAGGATTGGCTCAAAACACAGACGGTGGAAAACTCAGTCTTCTTGTAGTTAGGTCGGCAATGTGCCTTTTGTATTTAAATCCGGTGCAATTTCTGTATTTCATCGTCAATGTGGAGTTTCAAGAGATACAGTAAACCTGCAGTTATGCATCGGAAAATAAAGCTGGTGACACAGGAAAAGGTCAAAACATAGACACTAAAAATGAAAGTCTTCTAGTACTTAAGTCGGGCTCGTGCCTTTTGTATTTAATTCCGAAACAATTTTTGTTTTTCATCGTCAATGTAAAGGTCCAAGGGATACAGTAAACCTAAAGTGAAGTATCTAACTATAAAACTGGTCTCACAGGAAAGGCTCAAAACATAGGTTATAAAAAGACTCAGTCTTCTTACCCTTAAGTCGGCGTTGTACCTTTTGTATTTAATTCCGAAACAATTCTTGTGTTTCATCGTCAAAGTGAATGTCCAAGGGATACAGTAAACCTGCAGTTGTGCATCGGAAACTAAAACTGGTGTCACAGGAAAGGCTCAAATCGTAGATACTAAGAAAAGTCAGTCTTCATGCACTTAAGTCGGCATAGTGCCTTTTGTAATTCATTCCGATGCACACTTTGCGTTTCATCGTCGCTGTGAAGGTCCAAGGGATACAGGAAACCTGCAGTTGTTCATCGGAAACTAAAACAGGTGACACAGGAAAGGCTCAAATCATAGACACTAGGAAATGTCAGTCTTCTTGTACATAATTCGGCATTGTGACTTTTGTATTTAATTCCGATGCAAATGTTGCGTTACATCGTCAAAGTGAAGGTGCAAGGGAAACCTGCAGTTGTGCATCGGAATCTAAAACTGGTCTCACTGTACAGGCACAAATCCTAGACCGTAAGAAAACTCAGTATTCTTGTACATAAGTCGGCATAGTGCCTTTTGTATTTAATTCCGATGCAATTTCTGTCTTTCATCGTCAATGTGAAGTTTCAAGGGATACAGTTAACTGGCAGATGTGCATCGGAATCTAAAACTGGTGACGCAGGAAAGGCTCAAAACATACACATTAAGAAAAGTCAGTTTTCTTGTACATAAGTCGGCATTGTGACGTTTGTATTTAATTCCGATGCAATATTGTGTTTCATCGTCAAACTGAAGGTCCAAGGGATGCAGTAAACCTGCAGTTGTGCAACGTAATCTAAAGCTACTGACACAGGAAAAGCTCAAATCATAGACACTAAGAAGAGTCAGACTTCTTGTACTTAAGTAGGCATTGTGCCTTTTGTATTTAATTCCAATGGAATTTTTGCGCTTCATCGTCAAAGTGAAGCTCCCAAGGATACAATAAACCTGAAGTGAAGCATCGGAATATATTAAACTGGTATCACAGGATAGGCTAAAACATAGACGGTAAGAAAATTCAATCTTCTTGTACTTAAGTCGTCATTGTGCTTTTTGTATTTAAATCCGATGCAATTTCTGTGTTTCATCGTGAATGTGAAGCTTTAAGAGATACAGTAAATCTGCAGTTGCCCATCGTAATTTGAAACTGGTGACACAGGCATTTCTCAAATCATAGACACTAAGAGAAGTCATTCTTCTTGTACTGAAGTCGGCATTGAGCATTTTGATTTTTTCCCGAAGGAATTTTTGTGTTTCAGCGTCAAAGTGTAGGTCCAAGGGATACAGTAATTATGAAGTGAAGCATTGGAATCTAAAACTGGTATCACAGGATTGGCTCAAAACATAGGTGGTAAGAAACCTCAGTCCTCTTGTACTTAAGACGGCATTGTGCCTCTTGTATTAAATTCCGATGCAATTTCTATCTGTCATCGTCAAAATGAAGTTTCAAGGGATACAGAAAACTGGCAGTTGTGCATCGGAATCTGAAGCTAGTGACACAGGAAAGGCTCAAAACATACGCAAGAAGAAAAGTCAGTTTTCTTGTACTTAGTTCGGCATTGTGCCTTTTGTTTTTAATTCCGATGCAATTTTTGTGTTTCATCGTCAAAGTGAAGCTCCCAGGGATACAATAAACCTGAAGTGAAGCATCGGAATATAAAACTGGTAACACAGGATCGGCTAAACCATATACGGTAAGAAAACTCAGTCTTGTTGTACTTAAGTCGGCATTGTGCTTTTTGTATTTAAATCCGATGCAATCTCTGTGTTTCATCGTGAATGTGAGGCTTTAAGAGATACAGTAAACCTGCAGGTACGCATCGGAATCTGAAACTGGTGACACAGGAATGGCTCAAATCATAGACACTAAGAGATGTCAGTCTTCTTGTACCGAAGTCGGCATTGTGCATTTTGTATTTAATTCCGAAATAATTTTTATGTTTCATCGTGAAAGTGAATGTCCAAGGGATACAGTAAACCTGCAGTTGTGCAACGTAATCTAAAACTGGTGCACAGGAAAGGCTCAAATCATAGACACTAAGAAAAGTCGGTCTTCTTGTACCTAAGCCTGCATAGTGCCTTTTGTAATGAATTCCGATACAAACTTTGCGTTTCATCGTCAAAGTGAAGGTCCAAGGGATACAGTAAACCAGCAGTCGTGCATCGGAACCTAAAAGTGGTGACACAGGAAAGTCTCAATACATAGACACTAAGAAAAGTCAGTCTTCTTGTACTTATGTCTGCATTGTGCCTTTTGCATTTATTTCCTATGCTATTTTTCTGTTTCATCGTCAAAGTGAAGGTCCATGGGATACAGTAGTTCTAAAGTCAAGCATCGGAATCAAAAACTGGTCTCACATGTAAGCCTCAGAACACAGACAGTAAGAAGACTGAGTCTTCTTTGCACTCATGTCGGCATTGTGCCTTTTGTATTTAATTCTGATGCAATTTCTATGTTTCATCGTCAAAGTGAAGGTGCAAGGGATGCAGTAAACCTGCAGTTGTTCATCGGAAACTAAAGCTGGTGACACAGGAAAGGCTCAAATCATAGACACTAAGAAAAGTCAGTCTTCCTGTACATAAATTGGCATTGTGAATTTTGTATTTAATTCCGTTGCAATTGTTGTGTTACATCGTCAACGTGAAGGTGCAAGGGATACTGTAACCTGCAGTTGTGCATCGGAATCTAAAACAGGTGTCACAAGAAAGGCTCAAATCATAGGCGGTAAGAAAACTCAGTCTTCTTGTACTTAAGTCGGCATTGTGCCTCTTGTATTTAATTCTGATGCAATTTCTATGTTTCATCGTGAAAGTGTAGGTCCAAGGGATACAGTAAACCTGCAGTTGTTCATCGGAAACTAAAGCTGGTGACACAGGAAAGGCTCAAATCATAGACACTAAGATAAGTCAGTCTTCTTGTACATAATTCGGCGTTGTGACTTTTGTATTTAATTCCGATGCAAATGTTGCGTGACATCGTCAAAGTGAAGGTGCAAGGGAAACCTGCAGTTGTGCATCGGAATCTAAAATTGGTCTCACGGGAAAGGCTCATATCCAAGACCGTAAGAAAACTCAGTCTTCTTGTACTTAAGTCGGCATAGTGCCTTTTGTATTTAATTCAGATGAAATTTCTGTCTTTCATCGTCCATGTGAAATTTCAAGGGATACAGTAAACTGGTAGTTGTGCATCGGAATCTAAAACTGGTGACACAGGAAGGGCTCAAAATATACATATTAAGGAAAGTCAGTTTTCTTGTACATAACTCGGCATTGTGACGTTTGTATTTAATTCCGATGCAATTTTGTGTTTCATTGTCAAAGTGAAGGTCCAAGGGATGCAGTAAACCTGCAGTTGTGCTACGGAATCTAAAGCTACTGACACAGGAAAAGCTCAAATCATACACTAAGAGAAGTCAGACTTCTTGTACATAAGTAGGCATTGTGCCCTTTGTATTTAATTCCGATGGAATTTTTGTGTTTCGTCGTCAAAGTGAAGCTCCCAAGGATACAATAAACCTGAAGTGAAGCATCGGAATATATTAAACTGGTATCACAGGATAGGCTAAAACATAGACGGTAAGAAAATTCAATCTTCTTGTACTTAAGTCGGCATTGTGCTTTTTGTATTTAAATCCGATGCAATTTCTGAGTTTCATCGTCAATGGGAAGTTTCAAGAGATACAGTAAACCAGTAGTTGCGCATCGGAACCTAAAGCTGGTAACACAGTAAAGGCTCAAAACATAGACACTAAAAAAGTCAGTCTTCTTTAACTTAAGTCGGCTTGTGCCTTTTGTATTTAATTTCCGAAACAATTTTGGCGTTTCATCGTCGAAGTGAAGGCCCAAGGAGTACAGTAAACCTGAAGTCAAGTATCGAAATATAAAACTGGTCTCACAGGAAAGGCTTAAAGCATAGACGATAAGAAGACTCAGTCTTCTTACCCTTAAGTCGGCATTGTGTCTTTTGTATTTAATTACGACACAATTTTTGTGTTTCATCGTCAAAGTGAATGTCCAAGGGATACAGTAAACCTGCAGTTGTGCATCGGAAACTAAAACTGGTGACACAGGAAAGGCTCAAATCATAGACACTAAGATAAGTCAGTCTTCTTGCACTTAAGTCGGCATAGTGCCTTTTGTAATTAATTCCGATGCAAACTTTGCGTTTCATCGTCAAAGTGAACGTCCAAGAGATACAGTAAACCAGCAGTCGTGCATCGGAATCTAAAAGTGTTGACACAGGAAAATCTCAATACATAGACACTAAGAAAAGTCAGTGTTCTTGTACATATGTCTGCATTGTGCCCTTTGCATTTATTTCCAATGCTATTTTTGTGTTTCACTGTCAAAGTGAAGGTCCAAGGGATACAGTAAACCTGCAGTTGTTCATCGGAAACTAAAACTGGTGACACAGGAAAGGCTCAAATCATAGACACTAAGAAAAGTCAGTCTTCTTGTACATAAGTCGGCATTGTGACTTTTGTATTTAATTCCGATACAATTTTTGCGTTACATCGTCAAAATGAAGTTCCAAGAGATACAGTAAACCTGCATTTGTGCATCGGAATCTAAAACTGGTCTCACAAAAGGCTCAAATCTTTGATGGCAAGAAAACTCAGTCTTCTTGTACTTAAGTCGGCATTGTCCGTTTTGTATTTAATCCCTGATGCAATTTCTGTGTTTCATCGTCAATGTTAAGTTTCAAGGGATACAGTAAACCTGCAGTTGTGCAGCGGAAACTAAATATGGTGACACAGGAAAGGCTCATAGCATAGACGGTAAGAAGTCTCATTATTCATGTACTTTAGTCGGCATTGTGCGTCTTGTATTTAATTCCGATGCAAATTTTGTGTTTCATCGTCAAGGTGATGGTCCAAGGAATACAGTAAACCTGAAGTGAAGCATCGGAATCTAAAACTGGTATCACAGGATACGCTAAAACGTAGACGGTAAGAAAGGTCAGTCATCTTGTACTAATGTCGGCATTGTGCCCTTTGTATTCAAATCTGATGTACCTTCTGTATTTCATCGTCAATGCGAAGTCTTAAGAGATACAGTAAACTTGCAGTTGCGCATCGGAGTCTAAAGCTGGTGAAACAAGTAAAAAAAGACTGACTTTTCTTAGTGTCTATGTTTTGAGCCTTACCTAAGTCGGCATTGTGCCTTTTGTATTTAATTCCGAAGCAATTTTTGTATTTCTTCGTCAAAGTGAAGGTCCAAGGGATAAAGTAAAACCTGACGTGAAGCATCGGAATCTAAAACTGGTATCACAGGAAACGCTAAATACGTAGACGATAAGAAGACTCAGTGTTCTTGTACTTAAGTCGGCATTGAGCGTCTTGTATTTAATTCCGATGCAATTTTTTTGTTTCATCGTAAAAGTGAAGGTCCAAGGGATACAGTAAACCTGAAGTGAAGCATCGGAATCTATAACTGGTATCACAGGATAGGATCAATGCATAGACGGTAAGAAGACTCGGTCTTCCTGTACTTAAGTCGGATTTTGCCTTTTGTATTTAATTCCGATGCTATGTTTGTGTTTCATCGTCAAAGTGGAGGTCCAAGGGATACGGTAAACCTAAAGTGAAGCATCGGAATCTAAAACTGGTCTCACAGGATATACTCAAACCATAGACAGTAAGATGACACCGTCTTCTTGAACTTATGTCGGCATTGTGCATTTTGTATTTAATTCCGATGCAATTTCTGTGATTCATCGTCAAAGTAAGGGTCCAAGGGATACAGTAAACCGGCAGTTGTTCATTGGAATCTAATATTGGTGACACAGGAAAGGCCAAAATCGTAGACATTACGAAAAGTCTGTCTAATTGTACTTAAGTCGGCATTGTGCCTTTTGTATTTAATTCCGATGCAATTTTTCTGTTTTATCGTCAAAGTGAACGTCCAAGGGATACAGTGAACCTATAGTGAACGATCGGAATTTAAAACTGGTCTCACAGGAAAGGCCCAAACCATAGACAGTAAGATGACTCCGTCTTCTTGTACTTATTTCGAAAGTGTGCATGTTGTATTTAATTCCGATGCAATTTTTGAGTTTCATCGTCAAAGTGGAAGTCCAAGGGATACAGTAAACCTGTAGTTGAGCATCGGAATCTAAAACTGGTGACACAGGAAAGGCTCATAACATAGACATAAGAAAAGTCAGTCTTCTTGTACTTAAGTTTGCATTCTGCATTTGGTATTTAATTTCGATGGTAATTTTGTGTTTCATCATAAAAGTGAAAGTACAAGGGAAACAGTAAACCTGAAGTGAAGCATCGGAATGTAAAACTGGTATCACAGGATGTGCTCAAAAAATAGACGGTAAGAAGACTCAGTCTTCTTCTACTTAAGTCGGCATTGTGCCTTTTGTATTTAATTCCGATGTAATTTTTGTGATTCATCGATAAAGTGAAGGTCCAAGGGATACAGTAAACCTGAGGAGAAGCATCGGAATCAAAAACTGGTCTCACAGGAATGGCTCAAAGCATACACCGTTGGAAGACTCAATCTTCTTGTACTTAAGTTGGCATTGTGCCTTTTGTATCTAATTCCGACGTAAATTCTATGTTTCGTCTTCAAAGTGATGGTCCAACGGATACAGTAAACCTGCAGTTATTCATCGGAATCCAATATTGGTGACAAAGGATAGGCTCAAATCATAGACACTAAGAGAAGTCAGTCTACTTGTACTTACGACGGCATTGTGCCTTTTGTATTTAATTCCGATGCAATTTCTGTGTTTCATCGTCAACGTGAAGGTCCAAGGGATACAGTAAACCTGAAGTGAAGCATCGGAATCTAAAACTGGTCCCACAGGAAAGGCTCAAAACATAGACAGTAAGAAAACTCAGATTACTTGAACTTAAGTCGGCATTGTGCCTTTGGTATTAAATTCCGATGCAGTTTCTGTGTTTCATCGTCCAAGTGAAGGTCCAATGGATACAGTAAACCTGAGGTGAGGCATTGGAATCTAAAAGTGGGCTCACAGGAATGGTTCAAAGCATAGCCGGTAGAAGACTCTGTCTTCTTGTACTTAAGTAGGCATTGTGCCTTTTGTATTTAATTCCGATGAAATTTCTGTGTTTCATCGTCAATGTGAAGATCCAAGGGATACTGTAAACCAGCAGTTGTGCATCGGAAACTAAAACTGCTGACACAGGAACGGCTCAAACCATAGACACAAAGAAAATTCAGTCTTCTTGTACTTAAGTCAGCATTGTGCCTTTTGTATTTAGTTCCGAAGCAATTTTTGTGCTTTATCGTCAAAGTTAAGGTGTAAGGGATACAGTAAATCTGAAGTGTAGCATCGGAATCTAAAACTGGTATCACAAGAAAGGCTCAAAACATAGACGGTAAGAAGACTCAGTATTCTTGTACTTAAGTCGGCATTGTTCGTTTTGTATTTATTTCCGATGAAATTTTTGTGTTTCATTGTCAAAGTGAAGGTCGAAGGGATACAGTAAACCTGAAGTGAAGCACCGGAATCTAAATTTGGTATCACTGGAAAGGCTCAAAATATAGACGGTAAGTAGATTCAGTAATCTTGTACTTAAGTCTTCATTGTGCCTTTTGTATTTAATTCAGATGCAATTTTTGTGTTTCATTGTCCTAGTGAAGGTCCAAGGGATACAGTAAATCTGAAATGAAGCATCGGAATCTAAAACGGGTCACACAGGAAAGGCTCAAAACATAGACATTAAGAAGACTTGGTCTCCTTTGCTCTTATGTTGGCATCGTGCCTTTTGCATTTAATTCCGATGCAATATCTGTTTTCATCCTCAAAGTGAAGGTGCAAGGGATACAGTAAACCTGCAGTTGTTCACCAGAATCTAACATTGGTGACACAGGATAGGCTCAAATCATAGACATTAAGAAAAGTCATTCTTCTTGAACTTAAGTCGGCATTGTGCCTTTCGTATATAATTCCGATGCAATTTTTGTGTTTCATAGTCAGAGAGAGGGTCCAAGGGATACAGTAATCCTGCAGTTGCGTATCGGAATCTAAAGCTGGTGACACAGGAATGGCTCATAACATACACACTAAGAAAAGTCAGTTTTCTTGTACTTAAATCGGCATTCAGCATTTTGTAGTTAATTCCGTTGCAATTTTGGTGTTTCGTCGTCAAAGTGAAGGTCCAAGGGATACAGTACACCTGAAGTGAAGCATCGGAATCTAAAACTGGCATCACAGGATAAGCTCAAAACATAGACCGTGAGAAGACTCAGTCTTCTTGTACTTAATTCGGCATTGTGACTTTTGTATTTAATTCCGATGCAATTTTGGTGTTTCATCGTCTATGTGAAGGTCCAAGGGATACAGAAAACCAGCAGTTGTGCATCGGAATCTAAAACTATTGACACAGGAGAGGCTCAAAACATAGACACTGAGAAAAGTCAATCTTCTTGTCCTTAAGTCGGCATTGTGCATTTTGTATTTAATTCCGATGCAATTTTTGTGTTTCATCGTCAATGTGAAGGTCCAAAGGATACAGTAAACCTGATGTGAAGCATCGGAATCTAAAACTGGTCTCACAGGAAAGGCTCAAAACATAGACCGTAGGAAGACTCAGTGTTCTTGTACTTAAGACGGCATTGTGACTCTTCTGTTTAATTCTGATGTAATTTCTGTGTTTTATCTTCAAAGTGAACGTCCAAGGGATACAGTAAACCTGCAGTTATTCATCGGAATCTAAAACTGGTGACACAGGAAAGGCTCAACCCATAGACACTAAGAAAAAGCAGTCTACTTGAACTTAAGTCGGCATTCTGCATTTGGTATTTAATTCCGATGCAAATTTTGTGTTTCATCGTCAAAGTGAAGGTCCAAGGGTTACAGTAAACCTGAAGTGAAGCATCGGAATGTAAAACTGGTATCACAGGATATGCTCAAAGCATAGATGGTAGGAAGGCTCAGTCTTCTTCTACTTAAGTCGGCATTGTGCCTTTTGTATTTAATTCCGATGGAATTTTTTTGTTTCATCGTCAAAGTGAAGGCCCAAGGGATACTGTAATTCTGAAGTGAAGCATCAGAATCTAAAACTGGTCTCACAGGAATAGCTCAAAACATAGACCGTAAGAAGACTCAGTCCTCTAGTACTTAAGTTGGCATTGTGCCTTTGTATCTAATTCCGATGTAATTTCTGTGCTTCCTCTTCAAAGTGAAGGTCCAACGGATACTGTAAACCTCTAGTTATTCATGGGAATTAAATATTGGTGACACAGGTTCAAATCAAAGAGACTAAGAAAAGTCAGTCTTCTTGTACTTAAGTCGGCATTGTGCCTTTTGTATTTAATTCCGATGCAATTTTTGTGTTCCGTTGTCAAAGAGAAGGTCCAAGGGATACAGTAAACCTGCAGTTGCGCATCGGAATTTAAAACTGGTGCCACAGAAAAGGCTCATAACATAGACACTAAGAAAAGTCAGTCTTTTTGTGTTTAAGTTGGCATTCTGCATTTTGTATTTAATTCCGATGCAATTTTTGTGTTTCACCGTCAATATGAATGTCCAAGGGATATAGTAAACCTGAAGTGAAGCATCGGAATCTTAAAGTGGTCTCACAGGAAAGTCTCAAATCATAGACGGTAAGAAGACTCAGTCTTCTGGAAACTTAAGTGGGCATTGTGACTTTCGTATTCAATTCCGATGCAATTTCGGTGTTCCAGCGTCATTGTGAAGGTATAAGGGATACAGTAAACCTGCAGTTGTGCATCGGAATCTAAAACTACTGACACAGGAAAGGCTCAAAGCAAAGACACTGAGAAAAGTCAGTCTTCCTGTACCTAAGTCGGCTTTGGGCATTTTGAATTTAATACCAATGCAATTTTTGTGTTTCATCGTCAAGGTGAATATCCAAGAGATACAGTAAACCTGAAGTGAAGCATCGGAATCTAAAACTGGCATCACAGGATAAGCTCAAAACATAGACCGTGAGAAGACTCAGTCTTCTTGTACTTAATTCGGCATTGTGACTTTTGTATTTAATTCCGATGCAATTTTGGTGTTTCATCGTCTATGTGAAGGTCCAAGGGATACAGGAAACCAGCAGTTGTGCATCGGAATCTAAAACTATTGACACAGGAGAGGCTCAAAACATAGACACTGAGAAAAGTCAATCTTCTTGTCCTTAAGTCGGCATTGTGCATTTTGTATTTAATTCCGATGCAATTTTTGTGTTTCATCGTCAATGTGAAGGTCCAAAGGATACAGTAAACCTGATGTGAAGCATCGGAATCTAAAACTGGTCTCACAGGAAAGGCTCAAAACATAGACCGTAGGAAGACTCAGTGTTCTTGTACTTAAGACGGCATTGTGACTCTTCTGTTTAATTCTGATGTAATTTCTGTGTTTTATCTTCAAAGTGAACGTCCAAGGGATACAGTAAACCTGCAGTTATTCATCGGAATCTAAAACTGGTGATACAGGAAAGGCTCAACCCATAGACACTAAGAAAAAGCAGTCTACTTGTACTTAAGTCGGCATTCTGCATTTGGTATTTAATTCCGATGCAAATTTTGTGTTTCATCGTCAAAGTGAAGGTCCAAGGGTTACAGTAAACCTGAAGTGAAGCATCGGAATGTAAAACTGGTATCACAGGATATGCTCAAAGCATAGATGGTAGGAAGGCTCAGTCTTCTTCTACTTAAGTCGGCATTGTGCCTTTTGTATTTAATTCCGATGGAATTTTTTTGTATTATCGTCAAAGTGAAGGCCCAAGGGATACTGTAATTCTGAAGTGAAGCATCAGAATCTAAAACTGGTCTCACAGGAATAGCTCAAAACATAGACCGTAAGAAGACTCAGTCCTCTAGTACTTAAGTTGGCATTGTGCCTTTGTATCTAATTCCGATGTAATTTCTGTGCTTCCTCTTCAAAGTGATGGTCCAACGGATACTGTAAACCTCTAGTTATGCATGGGAATTAAATATTGGTGACACAGGTTCAAATCAAAGAGACTAAGAAAAGTCAGTCTTCTTGTACTTAAGTCGGCATTGTGCCTTTTGTATTTAATTCCGATGCAATTTTTGTGTTCCGTTGTCAAAGAGAAGGTCCAAGGGATACAGTAAACCTGCAGTTGCGCATCGGAATTTAAAACTGGTGCCACAGAAAAGGCTCATAACATAGACACTAAGAAAAGTCAGTCTTTTTGTGTTTAAGTTGGCATTCAGCATTTTGTATTTAATTCCGATGCAATTTTTGTGTTTCACCGTCAATATGAATGTCCAAGTGATATAGTAAACCTGAAGTGAAGCATCGGAATCTTAAAGTGGTCTCACAGGAAAGTCTCAAATCATAGACGGTAAGAAGACTCAGTCTTCTGGAAACTTAAGTGGGCATTGTGACTTTCGTATTCAATTCCGATGCAATTTCGGTGTTTCAGCGTCATTGTGAAGGTATAAGGGATACAGTAAACCTGCAGTTGTGCATCGGAATCTAAAACTACTGACACAGGAAAGGCTCAAAGCAAAGACACTGAGAAAAGTCAGTCTTCCTGTACCTAAGTCGGCTTTGGGCATTTTGAATTTAATACCAATGCAATTTTTGTGTTTCATCGTCAAGGTGAATATCCGAAAGATACAGTAAACCTGAAGTGAAGCATCGGAATCTTAAACTGGTCTCGCAGGAAACGCTCAAATCATAGACGGTAAGAAGACTCAGTCTTCTTGTACTTAAGTGGGCATTGTGATTTTGTATTTAATTCCGATGCAATTTCTGTGTTTCATCGTAAATGAGAAGGTCCAAGGGATACAGTAAACCTGAAGTGAAGCATCGGAATCGAAAACTGGTCCCACAGGAAAGGCTCAAAACATAGACAGTAAGAAGACTCAGACTTCTTTTACTTAAGTCGGCATTGTGCCGTTGGTATTTAATACCGATGCAATTTCTGTGTTTCATCGTCAATGTGAAGGTCCAACGGATACAGTAAACCTGCAGTTGTGTTTCGGAATCTAAAACTGCTGACACTGGAAAGGCTCAAACATAGACACTGAGAAAAGTCAGTCATCTTGTACTTAAGTCGGCATTGTGCATTTTATATTTAATTCCAATGCGATTTTTGTGTTTCATCGTCAAAGTGAAGGTCCAAGGGATACAGTAAACCTGAAGTGAAGCATCGGAATCTAAATGTGGGCTCACAGGAAAGGCTCAAAGCATAGACGGTAACAAATCTCAGTCTTCTTGTACTTAAGTCGGCATTGTGCCTTTTGTGTTTAATTCCGATACAATTGTTGTGGTTCATCGTAAAAGTGAAGGTCGATGGGCTACAGTAAACCTGAAGTGAAGCATCGGAATTCATAACTGGTAACACAGGAAAGGCTCAAAACATAACGGTAAGAAGACTCAGTATTCCTGTACATAAGTCGGCATTGTGCCGTTTGTATTTAATGCCGATGCAATTTGTGCGTTTCATCGTCAAAGTGAAGGTCCAAGGGATAAAGTAAACCTGCAGTTGTGCAGCGGAATCTAAAACTGGTGGCACAGGAAAGGCTCAAATCATAGACACTAAGAAAAATCAGTCTACTTATACTTAAGTCGGTATTGTGCCTATTGTATTCAATTCCAATGCTATTTTTGAATATCATCGTCAAAGTGAAGGTGCAAGGGATACAGAAGACCTGCATTTGTTCATCGGAATTTAATCTGGTGACACAGGAAAGGCTCAAAACGTAGACACTAAGTAAAGTCAGTATTCTTGTACATAAGTCGGCATTGTGCCAATTGTATTTAATTCCGATGCAATCTTTGCGTTTCATCGTCAAAGTGAAGGTAAAAGGGATACAGTAAACCTGCAGTTGTGCATCGGAATCAAAAACTGGTGACACAGGAAAGGCTCAAAACATAGACACTAATAAAAGTCAGTCTTCTTGTACATAAGTCGCCATTGTACCTCTTGTGTTTAATTCCGATGCAATTTTTGTGTTTCATCGTCAAAGCTAAGGTCCAAGGGATACAGTAAACATGAAGTGAAGCATTTGAATCTAAAACAGGTCTCACAGGAGAGGCTCAAAGCATAGATTGGAAGAAGACTCAGTCTTCTTGTACTTAAGACGGCGTTGTGCCTTTTGTATTTAATTTCGATGTAATTTCTGTGTTTCATCTTCAAAGTGAAGGTCCAAGGGATACAGTAAACCTGCAGTTATTCATCGGAATCTAAAACTGGTGACACAGGAAAGGCTCAAATCATAGACACAACGAAAAGACAGTCTACTTGTACTTATGTCGGCATTATGCCTTGTGAATTTATTTCCGATGCAATTTCTGTGTTCCGTCGTCAAAGTGAAGGTCCAATTGATACAGTAAACCTGCAGTTGTGCATCGGAATCTGAAACTGGTGACACATTAAAGCCTCAAAACATAGTCACTAAGACAATTCAGTCTTCTTGCACTCAAGTCGGCATTGTACCTCTTGTATTTAATTCCGATGCAATTTTTGTGTTTCATCGTCAAAGTGAAGGTCCAAGGCGTACAATAAACCTGAAGTGAAGCATCGAAATCCGGCACTGGTCTCACAGGAAAGGCCCAAAACGTAGACGGTAAGAACACTCAGTCTTCTTGTACTTAACTCAGCATTGTGCCTTTTGTAATTGAATCCGACGCAATTACTGCGTTTCATCGTCAATGTGTAGTTCAAGAGATATAGTAAACCAGCATTTGTGCATCGGAATCTACAGCTGGTGACACAGGAAATGCTCAAAATATAGACACTAAGAAATATCAGTCATCTTGTACTTAATTCGGCATTGTGAATTTTGTATTTAATTCCGATGCAATATTTGTGTTCCATCGTCAAAGTGAATGTCCAAGGAATACAGTAAACCTGCAGTTGTGCATCGGAATCTAAAACTGGTGACACAGGAATGGCTCAAAACATAGACACTAAGGAAAGTCAGTCTTTTTGTACTTAAGTCGGCATTGTGCCTTTTTTATTTAATTCCGAAGCTATTTTTGTGTTTCATCGTCAAAGTGAAGGTCCAAGGGAAACAGTAAACATAAAGTGAAGCATCCGAATCTAAAACTGATGTCACAGGAAAGCCTCAAAACAAAGACAGTAAAAAAACTCAGACCTCTTGTACTTATATCGGCATTGTGAATATTGTATTTAATTCCGATGCAACTTCTGTGATTCATCGTGAAAGTGGAGGTCCAAGGGGTACAGTAAATCTGCAGTTGCTCATTGGAATCTGATATTGGCGACACAGAAAAAGCTCAAATCATAGACATTAACAAAATAGTCAGTCTTCTTGTACTTAAGTCGGCATTGTGCCTTTTGTATTTAATTCCGATGCAATTTTTGGGTATCGTCGTCAAAATGAATATCCAAGGGACACAGTAAACCTGCAGTTGTGCTTCGGAATCTGAAGCTGGTGACACTGCAAAGGCTCAAAGCATAGACACAAAGAAAAATCAGTCTACTTGTACGTAAGTCGGCATTGTGCCTCTTGTATTTAATGCCGATGCAATGTTTGTGATTCATCGTCAAAGTAAAGTTTCAAGGGATACGGTAAACTTGATGTGAAGCATCGGAATCTAAAACTGGTCTCACAGGAAAGGCTCAAACATAGACAGTAAGAACACTCAGTCTTCTTGTACCTGTGTCGGAATTGTGCATTTTTTACTGAATTCCGATGCAATTTATGTGTTTCCTCGTGAAAGTGAAGGTCCAAGGGATACAGTAAAAATGCTGTTGTGGATCGGAGACTAAAACTGGTGATACGGGAAAGGCTCAAAACATAGACACTAAGAAAAGTCAATCTTCATGTACTACAGTTGGCATTGTGCGTTTTGTATCTAATTCCGACGCAGTTTTTGTGTTTCATCATCAAAGTGAATGTCCAAGGGAAAGAGTAAACCTGAAGTGAAGCATCGAAATCTAAAACTAATCTCACAGGAAAGGCTCAAAACATTGACAGTAAGAAGACTCAGTCTTCTTGTACTTAAGTCGCCATTGTGGCTTTTGTATTTAATTCCAATGCTATTTCTGTGTTTCATCGTCAGAGTGAAGATCCAAGTGATACAGTAAACTGACGTGAAGCATCGGAATCGAAAACTGGAGACACAGGAAAGCTGAAATCATAGACACTAAGAAAAGTCAGTCTTCTTGTGCTTAAGTCAGGATTGCGCCTTTTGTATTAAATTCCCATGCAATATCTGTGTTTCATCGTCAAAGTGAAGGTCCAAGGGATACAGTAAGCCAGAAGTGAAGCATCGGATTCTAAAACTGGTTTCACAGGAAAGGCTCAAATCGTAGATACTAAGAAAAGTCAGTCTAATTGTACATAAGTCGGCATTGTGCCTTTTGTATTTCATTCCGATGCAATTTTTGTGCTTCAACGTCAAAGTGAAGGTCCAAGGGAAACAGTAAACATAAAGTGAAGCATCCGAATCTAAAACTGATGTCACAGGAAAGCCTCAAAACAAAGACAGTAAAAAAACTCAGACCTCTTGTACTTATATCGGCATTGTGAATATTGTATTTAATTCCGATGCAACTTCTGTGATTCATCGTGAAAGTGGAGGTCCAAGGGGTACAGTAAATCTGCAGTTGCTCATTGGAATCTGATATTGGCGACACAGAAAAAGCTCAAATCATAGACATTAACAAAATAGTCAGTCTTCTTGTACTTAAGTCGGCATTGTGCCTTTTGTATTTAATTCCGATGGAATTTTTTTGTTTCATCGTCAAAGTGAAGGCCCAAGGGATACTGTAATTCTGAAGTGAAGCATCAGAATCTAAAACTGGTCTCACAGGAATAGCTCAAAACATAGACCGTAAGAAGACTCAGTCCTCTAGTACTTAAGTTGGCATTGTGCCTTTGTATCTAATTCCGATGTAATTTCTGTGCTTCCTCTTCAAAGTGATGGTCCAACGGATACTGTAAACCTCTAGTTATGCATGGGAATTAAATATTGGTGACACAGGTTCAAATCAAAGAGACTAAGAAAAGTCAGTCTTCTTGTACTTAAGTCGGCATTGTGCCTTTTGTATTTAATTCCGATGCAATTTTTGTGTTCCGTTGTCAAAGAGAAGGTCCAAGGGATACAGTAAACCTGCAGTTGCGCATCGGAATTTAAAACTGGTGCCACAGAAAAGGCTCATAACATAGACACTAAGAAAAGTCAGTCTTTTTGTGTTTAAGTTGGCATTCTGCATTTTGTATTTAATTCCGATGCAATTTTTGTGTTTCACCGTCAATATGAATGTCCAAGGGATATAGTAAACCTGAAGTGAAGCATCGGAATCTTAAAGTGGTCTCACAGGAAAGTCTCAAATCATAGACGGTAAGAAGACTCAGTCTTCTGGAAACTTAAGTGGGCATTGTGACTTTCGTATTCAATTCCGATGCAATTTCGGTGTTTCAGCGTCATTGTGAAGGTATAAGGGATACAGTAAACCTGCAGTTGTGCATCGGAATCTAAAACTACTGACACAGGAAAGGCTCAAAGCAAAGACACTGAGAAAAGTCAGTCTTCCTGTACCTAAGTCGGCTTTGGGCATTTTGAATTTAATACCAATGCAATTTTTGTGTTTCATCGTCAAGGTGAATATCCAAGAGATACAGTAAACCTGAAGTGAAGCATCGGAATCTTAAACTGGTCTCGCAGGAAACGCTCAAATCATAGACGGTAAGAAGACTCAGTCTTCTTGTACTTAAGTGGGCATTGTGATTTTGTATTTAATTCCGATGCAATTTCTGTGTTTCATCGTAAATGAGAAGGTCCAAGGGATACAGTAAACCTGAAGTGAAGCATCGGAATCGAAAACTGGTCCCACAGGAAAGGCTCAAAACATAGACAGTAAGAAGACTCAGACTTCTTTTACTTAAGTCGGCATTGTGCCGTTGGTATTTAATACCGATGCAATTTCTGTGTTTCATCGTCAATGTGAAGGTCCAACGGATACAGTAAACCTGCAGTTGTGTTTCGGAATCTAAAACTGCTGACACAGGAAAGGCTCAAACATAGACACTGAGAAAAGTCAGTCATCTTGTACCTAAGTTGGCATTGTGCATTTTATATTTAATTCCAATGCGATTTTTGTGTTTCATCGTCAAAGTGAAGGTCCAAGGGATACAGTAAACCTGAAGTGAAGCATCGGAATCTAAATGTGGGCTCACAGGAAAGGCTCAAAGCATAGACGGTAACAAATCTCAGTCTTCTTGTACTTAAGTCGGCATTGTGCCTTTTGTGTTTAATTCCGATACAATTGTCGTGGTTCATCGTAAAAGTGAAGGTCGATGGGCTACAGTAAACCTGAAGTGAAGCATCGGAATTCATAACTGGTAACACAGGAAAGGCTCAAAACATAACGGTAAGAAGACTCAGTATTCCTGTACATAAGTCGGCATTGTGCCGTTTGTATTTAATGCCGATGCAATTTGTGCGTTTCATCGTCAAAGTGAAGGTCCAAGGGATAAAGTAAACCTGCAGTTGTGCAGCGGAATCTAAAACTGGTGGCACAGGAAAGGCTCAAATCATAGACGCTAAGAAAAATCAGTCTACTTATACTTAAGTCGGTATTGTGCCTATTGTATTCAATTCCAATGCTATTTTTGAATATCATCGTCAAAGTGAAGGTGCAAGGGATACAGAAGA
Organism: Schistocerca americana; assembly: GCF_021461395.2. NCBI lineage: Eukaryota > Metazoa > Arthropoda > Insecta > Orthoptera > Acrididae > Schistocerca > Schistocerca americana. The sequence continues at coordinate 50,605,295 of NC_060122.1, forward strand.
CCTGCATTTGTTCATCGGAATTTAATCTGGTGACACAGGAAAGGCTCAAAACGTAGACACTAAGTAAAGTCAGTAGTCTTGTACATAAGTCGGCATTGTGCCAATTGTATTTAATTCCGATGCAATCTTTGCGTTTCATCGTCAAAGTGAAGGTAAAAGGGATACAGTAAACCTGCAGTTGTGCATCGGAATCAAAAACTGGTGACACAGGAAAGGCTCAAAACATAGACACTAATAAAAGTCAGTCTTCTTGTACATAAGTCGCCATTGTACCTCTTCTGTTTAATTCCGATGCAATTTTTGTGTTTCATCGTCAAAGCTAAGGTCCAAGGGATACAGTAAACATGAAGTGAAGCATTTGAATCTAAAACAGGTCTCACAGGAGAGGCTCAAAGCATAGATTGGAAGAAGACTCAGTCTTCTTGTACTTAAGACGGCGTTGTGCCCTTTGTATTTAATTTCGATGTAATTTCTGTGTTTCATCTTCAAAGTGAAGGTCCAAGGGATACAGTAAACCTGCAGTTATTCATCGGAATCTAAAACTGGTGACACAGGAAAGGCTCAAATCATAGACACAACGAAAAGACAGTCTACTTGTACTTATGTCGGCATTATGCCTTGTGAATTTATTTCCGATGCAATTTCTGTGTTCCGTCGTCAAAGTGAAGGTCCAATTGATACAGTAAACCTGCAGTTGTGCATCGGAATCTGAAACTGGTGACACATTAAAGCCTCAAAACATAGTCACTAAGACAATTCAGTCTTCTTGCACTCAAGTCGGCATTGTACCTCTTGTATTTAATTCCGATGCAATTTTTGTGTTTCATCGTCAAAGTGAAGGTCCAAGGGGTACAATAAACCTGAAGTGAAGCATCGAAATCCGGAACTGGTCTCACAGGAAAGGCCCAAAACGTAGACGGTAAGAACACTCAGTCTTCTTGTACTTAACTCAGCATTGTGCCTTTTGTAATTGAATCCGACGCAATTACTGCGTTTCATCGTCAATGTGTAGTTCAAGAGATATAGTAAACCAGCTTTTGTGCATCGGAATCTACAGCTGGTGACACAGGAAATGCTCAAAATATAGACACTAAGAAATATCAGTCATCTTGTACTTAATTCGGCATTGTGAATTTTGTATTTAATTCCGATGCAATATTTGTGTTCCATCGTCAAAGTGAATGTCCAAGGAATACAGTAAACCTGCAGTTGTGCATCGGAATCTAAAACTGGTGACACAGGAATGGCTCAAAACATAGACACTAAGGAAAGTCAGTCTTTTTGTACTTAAGTCGGCATTGTGCCTTTTGTATTTAATTCCGAAGCTATTTTTGTGTTTCATCGTCAAAGTGAAGGTCCAAGGGAAACAGTAAACATAAAGTGAAGCATCCGAATCTAAAACTGATGTCACAGGAAAGCCTCAAAACAAAGACAGTAAAAAAACTCAGACCTCTTGTACTTATATCGGCATTGTGAATATTGTATTTAATTCCGATGCAACTTCTGTGATTCATCGTGAAAGTGGAGGTCCAAGGGGTACAGTAAATCTGCAGTTGCTCATTGGAATCTGATATTGGCGACACAGAAAAAGCTCAAATCATAGACATTAACAAAATAGTCAGTCTTCTTGTACTTAAGTCGGCATTGTGCCTTTTGTATTTAATTCCGATGCAATTTTTGGGTATCGTCGTCAAAATGAATATCCAAGGGACACAGTAAACCTGCAGTTGTGCTTCGGAATCTGAAGCTGGTGACACTGCAAAGGCTCAAAGCATAGACACAAAGAAAAATCAGTCTACTTGTACGTAAGTCGGCATTGTGCCTCTTGTATTTAATGCCAATGCAATGTTTGTGATTCATCGTCAAAGTAAAGTTTCAAGGGATACGGTAAACTTGATGTGAAGCATCGGAATCTAAAACTGGTCTCACAGGAAAGGCTCAAACATAGACAGTAAGAACACTCAGTCTTCTTGTACCTGTGTCGGAATTGTGCATTTTTTACTGAATTCCGATGCAATTTATGTGTTTCCTCGTGAAAGTGAAGGTCCAAGGGATACAGTAAAAATGCTGTTGTGGATCGGAGACTAAAACTGGTGATACGGGAAAGGCTCAAAACATAGACACTAAGAAAAGTCAATCTTCATGTACTACAGTTGGCATTGTGCGTTTTGTATCTAATTCCGACGCAGTTTTTGTGTTTCATCATCAAAGTGAATGTCCAAGGGAAAGAGTAAACCTGAAGTGAAGCATCGAAATCTAAAACTAATCTCACAGGAAAGGCTCAAAACATTGACAGTAAGAAGACTCAGTCTTCTTGTACTTAAGTCGCCATTGTGGCTTTTGTATTTAATTCCAATGCTATTTCTGTGTTTCATCGTCAGAGTGAAGATCCAAGTGATACAGTAAACTGACGTGAAGCATCGGAATCGAAAACTGGAGACACAGGAAAGCTGAAAACATAGACACTAAGAAAAGTCAGTCTTCTTGTGCTTAAGTCAGGATTGCGCCTTTTGTATTAAATTCCCATGCAATATCTGTGTTTCATCGTCAAAGTGAAGGTCCAAGGGATACAGTAAGCCAGAAGTGAAGCATCGGATTCTAAAACTGGTTTCACAGGAAAGGCTCAAATCGTAGATACTAAGAAAAGTCAGTCTAATTGTACATAAGTCGGCATTGTGCCTTTTGTATTTCATTCCGATGCAATTTTTGTGCTTCAACGTCAAAGTGAAGTTCGAAGGGATACAGAAACCTGAAGTGTAGCTTCGAAATCGAAAACTGGTATCACAGGAAGGCTCATAACATAGACGGTAAGAAGACTCAGTATTCTTGTACTTAAGTCGACATTGTGCCTTTAGTATTTGTTTCCGATTCGATTTCTGTGTTCCATCATCAAAGTGAAGGTCCAAGTGATACAAAAAACCGGTAGTTATTCATCGGAATCTAATACTGGTGACACAGGAAAGGCTCAAATCATAGACACTTATAAATGTCAGTCTTCTTGTTCTTAAGACGGCATTGTGCCTTTTGTTTTAAATCCGATGCAAATTCTGTGATCTTCGTCAATGTGAAGCTCCAAGGCATACAGTAAACCTGCAGTTGTTCATCGGAATCTAACATTGGTGACTCAGGATAGGCTCAAATCATAGACATTAAGAAAAGTCTGTCTTCTTGTACCATTACCCCTTTTGTATTTAATTCCGATGCTATTGTTGTGTTTCATCGTCAAAGTGAAAGTCCAAGGGATACAGTAAACCTTCAGTGGCGCATCGGAATCTAAAACTGGTCTCACAGGAATGGCTTAAACCGTAGGCAGTAAGAAGAGTCAGTCTTATTGTACTTAAGTCGGCATTGTGCTTCTTGCATTTAATTCCAATGTAATTTCTCTCTTTCTTCGTCATAGGGGAGGTCCTAGGGATACATTAAACTGAAGTGAAGCAGCGGAATCTAAAACTGGTGACACAGGAAAGATCAAAACATAGACACTAAGGAAAGGCAGACTTCTTGTACTTAAGTCGGCATTGTGCCTTTTTTATTTAATTCCGATGCAAGTTTTGTGTTTCATTGTCAGATTGAAGGTCCAAGGGATACAGTAAACCTTAAGTGGGGCATCGGAATCTACAACTGGTCTCACAGGAGAGGCTTAAAACATAGCCAGCAAGAGCAGTCAGTCTTCTTGTACTTAAGTCAGCATTGTGTATTTTGTATTTATTTCCGATGCAATTTCTGTGTTTCATTGTCAATGAGAAGGTCCAAGGGATACAGTAAACCTGCAGTTGTGCATCGGAATCTAGAATTGATGACACAGGAAAGGCTTAAAACATAGACACAAAGAAAAGTCTGTCTTCTTGAACTTAAGTTAGCATTCTGCCTTTTGTATTTAATTCCGATTCAATTTTTGGGTTTCATCGGCAACGTGAAGGTTCACGGGATACAGTAAATCTGCAGTTGTGCATCGGAATCTAAAACTAGTGACACAGGAAATGCTCCAACGAAGACACCAAGAAATGTCACTCATCTAGTACTAAAGTCGGCATTGTTCGATTTGTATTTGATTCCGATGCTATTTTTGTGTTTCATCGTCAAAGTGATGGTCCAAGGGGTCTGTAAACCTAATGTGAACATCCGAATCTACAAATGATCTCACAGGAAAAGCTCAAAACATAGACAGTAAAAAGACTCAGTCTTCTTGTACTTATACCGGCATTGTGCTTTTTGGATTTAATTCCGATGCAATATCTGTGTTTCATCGCAAAGTGGAGGTCCAAGGGATGCAGTGAATCTGCAGTTGCTCTACGGAACCTAATATTGGTGACAAAGGAAAGGCTCAAATCATAGACATTAAGAAAATAGACAGTCTTCTTGCAATTTTTGGGTTTCGTCGTCAAAGTGAAGGTCCAAGGGATACAGAAAACCTGCAGTTGTGCATCGGAATCTAAAACTGGTGACACAGGAAAGGCTCAATCACAGTCACCAAGAAATATCAGTTTGCTTGTACTTATGTCGGCATTGTGCCTTTTGTATTTATTTCCGATGCAATTTTTGTGATTCATCGTCAAAGTGTATGTCCAAGGGAAAGAGTAAACCTGAAGTGAAGCATCGGAATCTAAAACTGGTCTCAAAGGAAAGGCTCAAAGCATAGACAGTAAGAAGACTCAGTCTTCATGTACTTAAGTCGGCATTGTGCCTTTTGTATTTAATTCCGATTCAATTTCTGTGTTTCGTTGCCAATGTAAAGGTCCAAGGGATACTGTAAACCTGCAGTTGTGCATCAGAAACTAAATGTGGTGATACAGGAAAGGCTCAAATCATAGACACTTAGAAAAGTCAGTCTTCTTGTACTTAAGTCTGCATTGTGCCTTATGTATTTAATTCCGATGCAATCTTTGCGTTTCATCGTCAAAGTGAAGGTCTAAGAGATACACTAAACCTAAATTGAAGCATCGGAACTAATACTGGTCTCACAATAAAGCCTCAAAACATAGACAGTAAGAAGACTCAGACTTCTTTGCACTTATGTCGGCACTGTTCTATTGTATTTAATTCCGATGCAATTTCTGTGTTTCATTGTCAAAGTGAAGGTCCAGGGCATACAGCAAACCTCAAGTGAAGATTCGGAATCTAGAAATTTTCTCACAGGAAAGGCTCCAAACATAGACAGTAAGAAGACTCAATATGCCTGTACTTATGTCGGCATTGTGCCTTTTGTGCTTAATTCCGATGCTATTTTTGTGTTTCATCGTCAAAGTGAATGTCCAAGGGAAAGAGTAAACTTGAAGTGAAGCATCGGAATCCAAAACGGGTCTCACAGGAAAGGCCCAAAACGTAGACAGTAAGAAGACTCCGTCTTCTTGTACTTATGTCGGCACTGTGGATTTTGTATTTAATTCCGATGCAATTTCTGTGTTCCATCGTCAAAGTGAAGGTCCAAGGGATACAATAAACCCACAGTTCTTCATTGGAATCTAATTTTGGTGACACTGGAATGGGTCAATACATAAACATTAAGAAAAGTCAGTCTTATTGTACTTAAGATGGCATTGTGACTTTTGTACTTAATTCCGATGCAATTTTCGTGTTTCATCGTCAAAGTGAAGGTCCAAGGGATACAGTAAAACCGGAAGTGAAGCATCGGAATCCAAAAGTAGTCTCACAGGAAAGGTTCAAAGCATAGACACCAAATAATTAAGTCTTCTGGTACTTAAGTCGGCTTTGTGACTTTTGTATTTAATTCCGATGCAATTTCTGTGTTTCATCGTCATCGTGAAGGTCCAAGGGCTACAGTTAATCTGCAGTTGATCATTGGAATCAAATATTGGTGACACAGGAATGGCTCAAATCATAGACATTAAGAAAAGTCAGTCTTCTCGTACATAAGTCGGCATTGTGCATTTTGTATTTAATTCCGATGCTATATTTGTGTTTCATCGTCAAAGTGAAGGCCAAGGGATACAGAAAACCTGAAGTGAAATATCTGAATCTAAGACTGGTCGCACAGGAAAGGCTCATATCATAGACAGTAAGAAGAGTCAGTCTCCCTTACTTAAGTCCGCACTGTGCATTTTGTATTTATGTCCGATGTAATTTCGGTGTTTCATCCTCAAAGTAAATGTCCAATGGATACAGTAAACTGCAGTTGTTCATCGGAATCAAAAACTGGTGACACAGCAAAGGCTCAAATCATAGACACTAAGAAAAGTCAGACTTATTGCATTTAAGTCGCCCATGTGCATTTTGTATTTAATTCCGATGCAATTATTGCATTTCATCGTGAAAATGAATGTCCAATGGATACAGTAAACCTGCAGTTGTGCATCGGAATCTAAAACTACTGACAACGGGATGGCCCAAAACATAGTCAGTAAGACAATTTAGTATTCTTGTACTTAAGTCGGCATTGTGCCATTTGTATAGAATTCCGATGCTATTTTTGAGTTTCATTGTCAAAGTGAAGGTCCAACGGATACAGTAAACCTCAAGTGAAGCATCGCAATCTAAAACTGGTCTCACATTAATGGCTCAAATCTCCGTCTTCTTGAACTTATGACGTCATTGTGCCTTTTGTATTTAATTCCGATTCAAATTCTGTGTTTCATCGTCAACGTGAAGGTGCAAGGGCTACAGTAAACCTGCAGATGTTCATTGGAATCTAATATTGGTGACACAGGAATCGCTCAATTCGTAGACATTAACAAATGTGAGTCTTATTTTACATAATTCGGCATTGTGCCTTTTGCATTTAATTCCGTTGCAATTTTTGTATTTTACCTTCAAAGTAAAGGTCCAAGGGATACAGTAAGCCTGCAGTTGTGCATCGGAATCTAAAACTGGTGACACAGGAAAGGCTCAAAACGTAGACACTAAAGAAAGTCAGTCTTCTTGTACTCAAGTCGGCATTGTGCATTTTGTATTTAGTTCCGAAGCAACTTTTCTGTTTCATCGTCAAAGTGAAGGTCCAAGGGATACAGTACACCTAGAGTGAAGCATTGGAATCTAAAACTGGTCTCACAGGAAAGGCTCAAATCACAGACACTAAGAAGACTCGGTCATCTTGTACTTAAGTCAGCATTGTGCCTTTTGTATTTAATTCCGATGCAATTTCTGTGTTTCTTCGTCAATGTGAAGGTCTAAGGGATACAGAAAAACTGCAGTGGTGCATCGGAATCTAAAACTGGCGACACAGGAAGGGCTCAGAACATAGACACTAAGAAAAGTCAGTCTTCTTGTACTTAAGTCGCCATTGTGACCTTTGTATTTAATTCCGATTCAATTTTTGTGTTTCATCATCAAAGTGAAGGTCCAAGGGATACAGCAAACCTGAAGTGAATGATCGTAATCCAAAACTGGTCGCACAGGAAAGGCTAAAAACATAGACGGTAAGAAGACCCAGTCATCTTGTACTAAAGTCTGCATTAAGACTTTTGTATTTAATTCCGATGCAATTTCTGTGTTCCAACGTCATCGTGAATGTCCAAGGCATACAATAACCCTGAACTGAAGCATCGGAATCTAAAACTGGTCCCACAGGAAAGGTTCGATACATAGACACTAAGAAAATCAGTCCTCTTGAACTTAAGTCGGCATTGTGCATTTTGTATTTAGTTCCGATGCAATTCTTGTGTTACATCGTCAAAGTGAAAGTCCAAAGGATACAGTAAGCCCGAAGTGAAGCATCGGAATCTAAAACTGGCCTCACAGGGAACGCTGAAAGCATAGACGGTAAGAAGACTCAGTCTTGTTGTACTTAAGCCGGAATCGTGCCTATTGTATTTAATTCCGGTGCAATTTATGTTTTTCATTGTCTATGTGACGGTCCAAGGGATACAAAAAAACTGCAGTTGTGCATCGGAATCTAAAACTGGTGACACAAGAAATGCTCAAATCGTAGACACTAGGAAAAGTCAGTCTTCTTGTACTTAAGTTGGCATTGAGACTTTCGTATTTAATTCCGATGCAATAATTGTGTTTCATCGTCAACATGAAGCTCCAAGGGATCCAGCAACTCTGCAGTTGAGCATCGGAATCTAAAACTGGTGACACAGGAAAGGCTCAAAACATAGACACTAAGAAAAGTCACTCTTCTTGTACTTAAGTCGGCATTGTGCCATTTATATTTAATTCCGATACAATTTTTGTGTTTCATCGCCAAAGTGAAGGTGCAAGGATGCAGTAAACCTGATGTGATGCATCGTACTCTAAAACTGGTCTCACAGGAATGGCTCAAACAATAGACGGTAAGAAGACTCAGTCATGATGTACTTTCGTCGGCATTGTGCCTTTTGCATATAATTCCCATGCAATTACTGTGTTTAAAAGTCACTCTTGTTGTACTTAAGACGGCATTGTGCCTTTTGTATTTGATTCCGATGTTATTTCTGTGTTTTATCGTCAAATTGAAGGTCCAAGTGATACAGTAAACCTGAAGTGAAGCATCGGAATCTAAAACTGGTCTCACAGGAAAGGCTCAAAGCATAGGCACTAACAAGCGGCAGTCTTCTTGTACTTAAGACGGAATTTTGCCTTTTCTATTTAATTCCGATGCAAATTTTGTGTTTCATCGACAATGTGATGGTCCAAGGTATACAGTAATCCTGTAGTGAAGCAATGGAATCTAAAACTGGTCTCACAGGATAGGCTCAAAACATAGACACTAAGAAAGGTCGGTCTTCTTGTAGTTAAGTCGGCATTATGCATTATGTATGTAATTCCGATGCAATTTTTGTGTTTCATCGTCGAAGTGAAGGTCCAAGCGGTACAGTAAACCTGAAGTGAAGCAACGAAATCTAAAACTGGTCTCACAGGAAAGGCTCAAATCATAGATGGTAACAACAGTCAGTCCTCTTGTACTTAAGTCGGCATTGGGCTTTTCGTATTTAATTCCGATGCAATTACTGTGTTTCATCGTCAATGTGAAGGTCCAAGGGATACAGTAAACGTGAAGAGAAGCATCGGAATCCAAAACTGGTCTCAACGGAAAGGCTCAAAACATAGTTGGTAAGAAGGCTCAGTCTTCCTGTACTTAAGTCGGCATTGTGCCAATTGTATTTAATTGCGATGCAATTTTTGTGTTTCATCGTGAAAGTGAAGGTCCAAGGGGTACTGTAACCGTGAAGTGAAGCATCGTAATCTAAAACTGGTCTCACAGGAGAAGCTCAAAGCATTGACGTTAAGAAGACTCAGTCAACTTCTACCTAAGTCGTCATTGTGCGTTTTGTATATATCTCCGATGCAAATTCTGTGCTTCAGCGACAAAGAGAAGGTCCAAGTGAAACAGAATCACTGAAGTGAAGCATCGGAATCTAAAACTGGTCTCACAGGAAAGGTTGAAAACACAGACACTAAGAAAAATCAGTCTTCTAGTACTTAAGTCGGCATTGTGCATTTTGTATTTAATTCCGATGCAATTTTTGTGTTTCATCGTCAAAGGGAAGGTCCAAGGGATACAGTAAACCTGAAGTGAAGCATCGGAATCTGAAACTGGTCTCACAGGGTAAGCTCAAATCATAGACAGTAAAAAGACTGAGTCTTATTGTACTTAAGGCGGCATTGTGCATTTTGTAATTAATTCCGATGCGATATCTGTGTTTCATCGTCAATGTGAAGGTCCAAGTGATACAGTAATTCTGAAGTGAGGCATCGGAATCTAAAACTGGTCTCGCAGGATAGGCTCAAATCATAGACACTAAGAAAAGTCAGTCTTGTTGTACTTAAGTTGGCATTGTTTCATTTGTGTTTAATTCCGATGCAATTTTTGTGTTTCATCGTCAAAGTGAAGGTGCAAGGATGCAGTAAACCTGATGTGACGCATCGTAATCTAAAACTGGTCTCACAGGAATGGCTCAAACAATAGACGGTAAGAAGACTCAGTCATGTTGTACTTTCGCCGGCATTGTGCGTTTTGCATATAACTCCCATGCAATTACTGTGTTTATAAGTCACTCTTGTTGTACCTCAGTCGGCATTGTGCCTTTTGTATTTAATTCCGATCCAATCCTTGCGTTTCATCGTCAAAGTGAAGGTCCAAGCAATACAGTAAACCTGAAGTGAAGCATCGGAATTTAAAACTGGTGCCACAGGAAATGTTCAAAACATAGACACTAAGAAAAGTCAGTCTTCTTGTACTTAAGCCGGAATTGTGCCTATTGTATTTAATTCCGATGCAATTTTTGTGTTTCATCGTCAAAGTGAAGGTCCAAGGAATACAGTAAACCTGAAGTGAAGCATCGGAATCTAAAACTGCTCTCACAGGATAGGCTCAAATCATAGACACTAAGAAAAGTCAGTCCTCTTGTATTTAAATTGGCATTGTGAATTTCGTATTTAATTCCGATGCAATTTCTGTGTTCTATCGTCAATGTGAAGGTCCAAGGGATACAGTAAATCTGAAGTGAAGCATCGGAATACAAAACTGGTCTCACAGGAAAGGCTACAAACATTGACGGTAAGAAGACTCAGTCTTCTCGTACTTAAGTCGGCATTGTGCATTTTGAATTTAATTCCGACGCCATTTATGTATTTCAACGTCAAAATGAAGGTCCTAGGGATACAGTTAACCTGAAATGAAGCATCGGAATCTAAAACTGGTCTCACAGGAAAGGCTCAAAGCATAGATGGTAACAACACTCAGTCCTCTTGTACTTAAGTCGGCATTGGGATTTTTGTATTTAATTCCGATGCAATTACTGTGTTTCATCGTCAATGTGAAGGTCCAAGGGATACAGTAAACATGAAGAGAAGCATCGGAATCCAAAACTGGTCTCAACGGAAAGGCTCAAAACATAGTTGGTAAGAAGGCTCAGTCTTCCTGTACTTAAGTCGGCATTGTATCTTTTGTATTTAATTGCGATGCAATTTTTGTGTTTCATCGTGAAAGTGAAGTTCCAAGGGGTACAGTAACCGTGAAGTGAAGCATGGTAATCTAAAACCGGTCTCATAGGAAACGCTCAAAGCATAGACGTTAAGAAGACTCAGTCATCTTCTACATAAGCCGGCATTGTGCGTTTTGTATATATCTCCGATGCAATTTCTGTGCTTCAGCGACAAAGAGAAGGTCCAAGTGATACAGGATCAATGAAGTGAAGCATCGGAATCTAAAACTGGTCTCACAAGAAAGGTTGAAAACATAGACACTAAGAAAAATCAGTCTTCTAGTTCTTAAGTCGGCATTGTGCATTTTGTATTTAATTCCGATGCAATTTTTGCGTTTCATCGTCAAAGGGAAGGTCCAAAGGATACAGTAAACCTGAAGTGAAGCATCGGAATCTGAAACTGGTCTCACAGAGTAAGCTCAAATCATAGACAGTAAAAAGACTCAGTCTTCTTGTACTTAAGGCGGCATTGTGCCTTTTGTATTTAATTCCGATGCAACTTCTGTGTTTTCGTTGTCAATGTGAAGGTCCAAGTGTCACAAAAAAACTGCAGTTGTGCATCGGAATCTGAAACGTGTGACACAGGAAATGCTCAAAACATACATACTAAGAAAAGTCAGTCTTCTTGCACGTAAGTCCGCATTGTGCATTTGTATTTAATTCCGATGCAATTTCTGTGTTCTATCGTCAATGTGAAGATCCAAGGGATACAGTAAACCTGAAGTGGTGAATCGGAATCTAAAACTGGGCTCACAGGAAAGGCGCAAATCATAGACACTAAGAAATGTCAATCTTCTTGTACTTAGGTAGGCATTGTGCCTTTTGTATTTAATTCCGATGCGATTTTTGTGTTTCACCGTCAAGGTGAATTTCCAAGGAATACAGTAAACCTGATGTGAAGCGTCGTAATCTAAAACTGTTCTCACAGGGAAGGCTCAAAACATAGACAGTAAGAAGACTCAGTCTTGGTGTACTTACGCCGGCATTGAGCCTTTTGTATTAAATTCCGATGCCATTTCTGTGTTTCAACGTCAAAGAGAATGTCCAAAGGATACAGTAGCCCAGAAGTGAAGCATCGGAAACTAAAACTGGTCTCACAGGAAAGGTTCTAAACATAGGCACTAAGAATAATCAGTCATCTTGTACTTAAGTCGGCATTGTGCCTTTTGTATTTAATTCCGATGCAATTTTTGTGTTTCATCTTCAGTGTGAAGGTCCAAGGGATACAGTAAACCTGCAGTTGTGCATCGGAATCTAAAACTCGTGACAAAGGAAATACCGGAACCATAGACACTAAGACAAATCAGACAATGTGAAGGTCCAAGGGTTACAAAAAAACTGCAGTTGTGCATCGGAATCTGAAACTTGTGACTCAGGAAATGCTCAACACATACAGACTAAGAAAAGTCAGTCTACTTGCACGTAAGTCGGTATTGTGCATTTGTATGTAATTCCGATGCAATTTCTGTGTTCTATCGACAATGTGAAGATCCAAGGGATACAGTAAACCTGAAGTGGTGAATCGGAATCTAAAACTGGGCTCACAGGAAAGGCTCAAACCATAGACGGTAAGGAGACTCAGCCATCTTGAACTGAAGTCGGCATTGTGCATTTTGTATTTAATTCCGATGCAATCTTTGTGTTACATCGTCAAAGTGAATGTCCAAGGGATACACTAAACCTGAAGTGAAGCATCGGAATGTAAAACTGTTCTCACAGGGAAGGCTCAAAACATAGACAGTAAGAAGACTCAGTTTTCTAGTACTTAAGTGGGCATTGTGCCTTTTGTATTTAATTCCGATGGAATATCTGTGTTTCATCATCAATGTGAGGGTCCAAGGAATACAAGAAACAGCAGTTGTGCATCGGAATCTACACTGGTGACACAGGATATGCTCAAAACATTGACCCTAAGAAAAGTGAGTATTCTTGCACTTAAGACGGAATTGTTCCTTTGAATTTAATTCCGATGCAATTTCTGTGTTTCATCGTCAATGTGGAGGTCCAAGGGATACAGAAAAACTGCAGTGGTGCACGGAATCTAAAACTGGGGACACAGGAAGGGCTCAGATCATAGACACTAAGAAAAGTCAGTCTTCTTGTACTTAAGTCGGCATTGTGCATTTTGTACTTAAATCCGATGCAATCTTTGTATTTCATCGTCAAGGTGATGGTCGAAGGGATACAGTAAACCTGAAGTGAAGCATCGGAGTCTAAAACTATTCTCACAGTGAAAGCTCAAAGACATAGACAGTAAGAAGACTCAGTAGTCCTGTACGTAAGTGGGCAATGTGCCTTTGGTATTTAATTCCGATGCAATATCAGTGTTTCATCATCAATGGAAGTTCCAAGGGACACATGAAACTGCAGTTGTGCGTCGGAATGTAAAACTGGTCTTTTTGTACTTAAACCGGCTTTGTGCCTTTTGTATTTAATTCCGATGCAATTTCTGTGATTCGTCGTCAATGTGAAGGTCCAAGGGAGACGGTACACCTGAAGTGTAGAATCGGAATCTAAAACTGGTCTCACAGGAAAGGATCAAAGGATAGGCACTAAGAAACGTCAGTCTTCTTGGTCTTAAGTCGACATTGTGCCTTTTGTATTTAATTCCGATGCAATTTTTGTGTTTCATCGTCAGAGAGAATGACTGAAGAATACAGTAAACCTGAAGTGAAGCATCGGAATCTAAATGTGGTCTCACAGGAAAGGCTCAAATCATAGACGTTAAGAAAACTCAGTCTTCTTGTACTTAAGTCGGCATTGTGCCTTTTGTATTTAATTCCGATGAATTATCTGTGTTTTCGTCGTCAGTGTGAAGGTCCAAGGGTTACAAAAAAACTGCAGTAGTGCATCGGAATCATAAAACTGGTGACATAGGAAATGCTGAAAATATTGACACTAAGTAAAGTCAGTCTTCTTGCACTTAAGTCGGCATAGTGCCTTTTGTATTTAATTCCGATGCAGTTTCTGTGTTCTATCGTCAATGTGAAGGACCGAGGGATACCGTAAACCTGAAGTGGAGCAGCGGAATCTAAAACTGGTCTCACAGGAAAGGCTCAAATCATAGACAGTAAGAAAACTCAGTCTTCTTGTACATAAGTCAGCTATGTGCCTTTTGTATTTCATTCCGATGCAATTCCTGTGTTTCTTCGTCAATGTGAATGTCCACGGGATACAAAAAATCTGCAGTTGTGCATCGGAATCTAAAACTGAGGACACAGAAAATTCTCAAAACAAAGACACTAAGAAAAGTTAGTCATCTTGTACTGAAGTCGGCATTGTGCCTTTTGTATTTAATTCCGATGCAATTGTGATTTTTCTATATCAAAGTGAAGGTCCAAGGGATATAGTAAACGTGGAGGTGAAGCATCGGAATCTAAAACTGGTGACACAGGAAAGGCCCAAAACATAGACACTAAGAAAACTCAGTGTTCTTCTACTGAAGTCGGCATTGTGCCTTTTGTATATAATTCCGATGCAGTCTCTGGATTTCATCGTCAAAGTGAAGGGCCAAGGGATACACTTAATCTGAAATGAAGCATCTGTATCTAAAACTGGTCTCACAGGGAAAGCTCAAAACATAGACAGTATGAAGACTCAGTAGTCTTGTACGTAAGTGGGCAATGTGCCTTTGGTATTTAATTCCGATGCAATATCAGTGTTTCATCATCAATGGAAGTTCCAAGGGACACATGAAACTGCAGTTGTGCGTCGGAATGTAAAACTGGTGACACAGGAAATGCTCAAAACATAGACCCTAATAAATGTCTGTATTCTCGCACTTAAGTGGGAAATGTGCCCTTGAATTTAATTCCGATGCAATTTCTGTGTTTCATCGTCAATGTGCAGGTTTAATGGATACAGGAAAACTGCAGTGGTGCACGTTATCTAAAACTGGTGACACAGGAAGGGCTCAAATCATAGACTTTAAAAGAAGTCAGCCTCTTTGCACTTAATTCGGCGTTGTGCCTTTTTTATTTAACTCCGACGCAATTTCTGTCTTTCAACTTCAAAGTGAATGACCAAGGGATACAGTTACCCTGAAGTGAAGCATCGGAGGCTAAAACTGGTCTCACAGGAAAGGTTCAAAACATAAGTACAAGAAGACTGATCTTTTTTAGTGCCTAAGTCGGCATTGTGCATTTTGTATTTAATTCCGATGGAATATTTGTGTTTCATCGTCAAAGTGATGGTCCAAGGGATACAGTACCTGAAGTGAAGCTTTGGAATCTAAAACTGTTTTTACAGGGAAGGCTAAAAACTTAGACAGTAAGAAGACTCAGTCTTCTTGTACTTAAGCCGGCATTGTGCCCTTTGTATTTAATTCCGATGCAATTTCTGTGTTTCATCTTCAAACTGAATGTCCAAGGGATAGAGTAAACCTGAAGTGATGCATCGGAATCTAAAACTGGTCTCACAGGAAAGGCTCATAACACAGTCAATAAGAAACGTCAGTCTTCTTGTACTTAAGTCGGCAATGAGCCTTTTGTGTTTAATTCCGCTGCAATTTTTGTGTTTCATCGTCATAATGAAGGTCCAAGGAATACAGTAAACTTGAAGCGAAGCATCGGAATCTAAATGTGGTCTCACAGGTAAAGCTCAAATCATACACGTTAAGAAGACTCAATCTTCTTGTACTTAAGTCGTTATTGTGCCTTTTGTATTTAATTCCGATGCAATTTCTGTGTTTCATCTTCAAACTGAATGTCCAAGGGATAGAGTAAACCTGAAGTGATGCATCGGAATCTAAAAGTGGTCTCACTGGAAAGGCTCATAACACAGACACTAAGAAACGTCAGTCTCTCTTGTACTTAAGTCGGCATTGTGCCTTTTGTATTTAATTCCGATGCAATTTCTGAGTTTCATCGTCAATATGTAGGTCCACGGGATACAGTAAATCTGCAGTTGTGCATCGGAATCTTAAACTATTGACACAGGAAATTCTCAAAGCAACGACAGCAAGAAAAGTTAGTCTTCTTGTACTGAAGTCGGCATTGTGCCTTTAGAATTTAATTCCGATGCAATAATGGTTTTTCATCGTCAAAGTCAAGGTCCAAGGGATATAGTAAACGAGGAAGTGAACTATCGGAATCTAAAACTGGTGACACAGGAAAGGCTCAAAACATAGACACTAAGAAAAGTCAGTGTTCTTGTACTTAAGTCAGCATTGTGCCGTTTGTATTTAATTCCGATGCAGTTTCTGTGTTTCATCTTCAAAGTGAATGTCCAAGGGATACAGTAACTCTGTAGTGAAGCATCGGTATCTAAAACTGGTCTCACAGGAAGGGTTCAAAGCATACACACTAAGTAAATACAGTGTTTTTGTACTTAAGTCGGCATTGTGCAATTTGTATTTAAATCCGATGCGATTTATGTGTTTCATCGTCAAAGTGAATGTCAAAGGGATAAAGTATATCTGATATAAAGCATCGAAATCTAAAACTGATCTCACAGGAAAGTCTCAAAACATAGACGGTAAGAAGACTCAGTATTCTTTTACTTAAGTCGATATTGTGCCTTTTGTATTTAATTCCGATGCAATTTCTATGTGCATCGCCAATGTGAAGGTCCAAGGGATCCAAAAAAACTGAAATTGTGCATCGGAACCTAAAACTGGTGACACAGGAAACGTTCAAATCATAGACACTAAGAAAAGTCAGTCTTCTTGTACCTTAAGTCGTCATTGTGCCTTTTGCTTTTAATTCCGATGCAATATCTGAGATTCATCATCAATGGAAGTTCCAAGGGACACAAGAAACTACAGTTGTGCGTCGGAATATAAAATTGGTGACACAGGAAATGCTCAAAACATAGACCCTAAGAAAAGTCTGTATTCTTGCACTTAAGTCGGCATTGTGCCTTTTGTATTTAATTCCGATGCAACTTCTGTGTTCTTTCGTCAATGTGAAGGTCCAAGGGATACCGTAAACCTGAAGTGAAGCACCGGAATACAAAACTGGTCTCACAGGAAAGGCTCATAACACAGACACTAAGAAACGTCAGTCGTCTTGTACTGAAGTCGGCATTGTGCCTTTTGAATTTAATTCCGATGCAATTTTGGTTTTTCGTCGTCAAAGTGAAGGTCCAAGGGATATAGTAAACGAGGAAGTGAACTATCGGAATCTAAAACTGGTGACACAGGAAAGGCTCAAAACATAGACACTAAGAAAAGTCAGTGTTCTTGTACTTATGTCGGCATTGTGCCGTTTGTATTTAATTCCGATGCAGTTTCTGTGTTTCATCGTCAAAGTGAAGGTCCAAGGGATACAGTAAATCTGAAGTGCAGCATTGTAATCTAAGACTAGTCTCACAGGAAAGGCTCAAAACATAGATGGTAAGAATACACAGTCAACTGGTGCTTAAGTCGGCATTGTGCTTTTGTATTTAATTCCGATGCAATCTCTGTGTTTCAACGTCAAAGTCAATGACCAAGGGATACAGTAACTCTGTAGTGAAGCATCGGTATCTAAAACTGGTCTCACAGGAAGGGTTCAAAGCATACACACTAAGTAAATACAGTCTTTTTGTACTTAAGTCGGCATTGTGCAATTTGTATTTAATTCCGATGCGATTTTTGTCTATCATCGTCAAAGTGAATGTCAATGGGATACAGTAAACCTGATATAAAGCATCGAAATCTAAAACTGGTCTCACAGGGAAGGCTCAGATCATAGACAGTAAGGGGACTCAGTTTTCTTGTACTTAAGCCGGCATTGTGACTTTTGTATTTAAATCCGAAGCAATTTCTGTGTTTCGTCGTCAATGTAAAGATCCAAGGGATACATTAAATCTGCAGTTACGCATCGAAATCTAAAACTGGTGACACAGGAAACTCTCAAAACATTGACACTAGGAACAGTCGGTCTTCTTGCACTTAAGTCGGCATTGCGCCTTTTGTATTTACTACCAATGCAATATTTGTGTTTCATATTCAAAGTGAAGGTCCAAGGGATACAGTACACTTGAAGTGAAGCATCGGAATCTAAAACTGGTCTCACAGGATAGGCTTAAATCATAGATACTAAGAAAAGTCAGTCTTCTTGTACTTAAGTCGGCATTGTGCACTTTGTATTTAATTCCGATGCAATTTTTGTGTGTCATCGTCAAAGTGAAGGTCCAAGGGATACAGTAAACCTGAAGTGAAGCATCGGAACCTAAAACTGGTCTCACAGGAAAGGCTCAAAACATGGACGGTAAGATTACTCAATCTTCTTATACTTAAGTCGGCATTGGGCCTTTTGTATTTAATTCCGATGCAATATCTGTGTTTCATCATCAATGGAAGTTCCAAGGGACACAAGAAACTGCAGTTGTGCGTCGGAATGTAAAACTGGTGACACAGGAAATGCTCAAAACATAGACCCTAATATAAATCTGTATTCTTGCACTTAAGTGGGCATTGTGCCTTTGAATTTAATTCCGATGAAATTTCTGTGTTTCATCGTCAATGTGAAGGTCCAATGGATACAGAAAAACTGCAGTGGTGCACGGAATCTAAAACTGGTGACACAGGAAAGGCTCATAACACAGACACTAAGAAACGTCAGTCTTCTTGTACTTAGGTCGGCATTGTGCCTTTTGTATTTAATTCCGATGCAATTTCTGAGTTTCATCGTCTATATGAAGGTCCACGGGATACAGTAAATCTGCAGTTGTGCATCGGAATCTTAAACTATTGACACAGGAAATTCTCAAAGCAACGACACCAAGAAAAGTTAGTCTTCTTGTACTGAAGTTGGAATTGTGCCTTTAAAATTTAATTCCGATGCAATTATTGTTTTTCATCGTCAAAGTCAAGGTCCAAGGGATATAGTAAACGAGGAAGTGAACTATCGGAATCTAAAACTGGTGACACAGGAAAGGCTCAAAACATAGACACAAAGAAAAGTCAGTGTTCTTGTACTTAAGTCAGCATTGTGACGTTTGTATTTAATTCCGATGCAGTTTCTGTGTTTCATCTTCAAACTGAATGTCCAAGGGATAGAGTAAACCTGAAGTGAAGCATCGGAATCTAAAACTGGTGACACAGGAAAGGCTCAAAACATAGACACAAAGAAAAGTCAGTGTTCTTGTACTTAAGTCAGCATTGTGACGTTTGTATTTAATTCCGATGCAGTTTCTGTGTTTCATCGTCAGAGTGAATGTCCAAGGGATACAGTAACTCTATAGTGAAGCATCGGTATCTAAAACTGGTCTCACAGGAAGGGTTCAAAGCATACACACTAAGTAAATACAGTGTTTTTGTACTTAAGTCGGCATTGTGCAATTTGTATTTATTTCCGATGCGAGTTATGTGTTTCATCGTCAAAGTTAATCTCAAAGGGATACAATAAACCTGAAATAAAGCATCGGATTCTAAAACTGGTCTTACAGGAAAGGCGCAAAACATAGACGGTAAGAGGACTCAGTCTTCTTGTACTTAAGTCGGCATTGTGCCTTTTGTATTTAATTCCGATGCAAATTTTGTGTTTCATCGTCAAAGTGTAAGTCCAAGGGATACAGTAAACCTTAAGTGAAGCATTGGATTCAATAACTGGTCTCAGAGGAAATATTCAAAGCATAGAACCTAAGAAAAGTCAGTCGCCTTGAACTTAAATCGGCATTGTGCCTTTTGTATTTAATTCCGATGTAATATCGGTGTTTCATCGTCAATGTGAAGGTCAAAGGGATACAGTATACCTGAAGTGTAGGATCGGAATATAAAACTGGTCTCACAGGAAAGGCTCAAAACATAGACGGTAAGAAGATTCAGTCTTCTTGTACTGAAGCCAGCATTGTGCCTTTTGTATTTAGTATCGATGCAATTTCTGCGTTTCATCATCAATGTGGAGGTCGAAGGGATACAGAAAAACCTACAGCTGTGCATCGGAATCTGAAACTGATAACACAGGAAGGGCTCAAAACATAAACGCTAAGAAACCACAGTCATTCTGTACTTAAGTCGGCATTGTGTCTTTTGTATTTAATTCCGATGCAATTCCTGTGTTTCATCAGCAATGTGAATTTCCAAGGGATACAGTAAACCTCAAGAGAAGCATCGGAATCTAAAACTGGTGACACAGGAAAGGCACAAAACCATAGGCACTAAGTAACGTCAGTCTTCTTGTACTTCAGTCGACATTGTGCTTTTTGTATTAAATCCGATGCAATTTCAGTGTTTCATCGACAACTTGAAGGTCCAAGGGATACAGTAAACCGCAATAGAAGCATCGGAATCTAAAACTGGTCTCACAGGAAAGGCTCAAACATAGACGGTAAGAGAATCGGTCTTCTTGTACTTAAGCTGGCATTGTGCGTTTTGTATTTAGTACCGATGCAATTTCTGCGTTTCATCATCAATGTGAAGGTCGAAGGGATACAGAAAAACTGCAGTTGTTCATCGGAATCTAAAACGGGTGACACTGGAAGGGCTCAAAACATAGACACTCAGAAAAGTTAGACTTCTTATACTTAGGTCGGCATTGTGACTTTTGTATTTAATTCCGATGCAATTATTGGGATTAATGGTAAAGTGAAGGTCCAATGGTTACAGGAAACCTAAAGTGAAGCAACAGAATCTGAAACTGGTATCACAGGAAAGGCTCAAATCATAGACACTAAGGAAAGTCAGTCTTCTTGAACTTATGTCGGCATTGTGCATATTGTATTTAATTCCGATGCAATTTCTGTGTTTCATCGTCAGTGTGTAGGTCCAAGGGATACAGTAAACCTGATATGAAGCATCGGAATCTAAAACTGGTTTCACACGAATGGCTCAGACATAGACGGTAACAAGACTCAGTCTTCTTGTACTTAAGTCGGAATTGTGATTTTTGTATTTAATTCCGATGTAATATCTGTGTTTCATCGTCAATGTGAAGGTCTAAGGGATACAGTAAACCCGAAGTGAAGTATCGGTATCTAAAATAGATCTCACAGGAATGGCTCAAAACATAGACACTAGAAAAAGTCAGACTTCTAGTACTTAAGTCGGCATTGTGCGTTTTGTATTTGACTCCGATGCTATTTTTGTGTTTCGTCGTCAAAGTGAAGGTTCAAGGGAAACAGTAAACCTAAAGGTAATCATCGGAATCTAAAACTGGTCTCACAATAAAGGCTCAAAACATAGATGGTAAGAAGACTCAGTCTTCTTGTACTTAAGTGAGCTTTGTGCCTTTTGTATTTAATTACGATGTAATTTTTGTGTTTCATCGTCAAAGTGAAAGTTTAAGGGATACAGTATACTTTAAGAGAAGCATCGGAATCTAACTCTGGTCTCTCAGGAAAGGCTCAAAACATAGATTTTAAGAAGACTCAGTCTTCTTGTACTTCAGTCGGCATTGTGCCTTTTGTATTTAGTTCCGATGCAATTTCTGTGCTTCATCGTAAATGTGAAGGTCCAAGGGATACAGTAAATATGCAGTTGTGCATCGAAATCTAAAACTGGTGACACAGGAAAGGCTCAAAACAACGACACAAAGATAATTCTGTCTTCTTTTACATAAGTCGGCATTGTGCCCTTTGTATTTAATTCCGATGTAATTTTTGTGTATCATCGTGAAAGTGAAGGTCCAAGGGATACAGTAAACCTGATCTGATGCATCGGAATCTGAAACTGGTTTCACACGAAAGGCTCAGACATAGACGGTAACAAGGCTCAGTCTTCTAGTACTTAAGTCGGCATTGTGCCTTTTGTATTTAATTACGATGCAATTTCTGTGCTTCATCGTAGATGTAAAAGTCCAAGAGATACAGTAAATATGCAGTTGTGCATCGAAATCTAAAACTGGTGTCAAAGGAAAGGCTCAAAACAACGACACAAAGATAAGTCTGTCTTCTTTTACATAAGTGGACATTGTGACCTTTGTATTTAATTTCGATGTAATTTTTGTGTTTCATCGTCAAAGTGAATGTCCAAGAGATACAGTAAACGAGTAAGTGAAGCGTTGGAATCTAAACTTGCAACACAGGAAATCTCAATACCATAGGCACTAAGTAACGTCAGTCTTCTTGTACTTCAGTCGACATTGTGCCTTTTGTAATAAATCCTATGCAATTTCAGTGTTTCATCGACAATTTGAAGGTCCAAGAGATACAGTAAACCTGAAGTGAAGCTGCGGAATCAAAAACTGGTCTTACAGGAAACGCACAAATCATAGACAGTAAGAAGACTCAGCCTTCTTGTACTTCAGTCGGCATTATACTTTTTGTATTCAATTCCGATGCAATCTTTGTGATTCATCGTCAAAGTGAAGGTCCAACGGATACAGTAAACATGATGTGGTGCATCGCAATCTAAAACTGGTCTCACACAAAAGGCTCAGATGTAGACGGTAACAAGACTCAGACTTCTTGTACTTAAATTGGCATTGTGCCTTTTGTATTTAATTCCGATGCGATTTCTGTGTTTCATCGTCAATGTGAAGGTCCGAGGGATACAGTAAACCTAAAGTGAAGCATCGGTATCTAAAACTGGTCTCACAGGAATGGCTCAAAATATAGACACTAAAAAAAGTCAGACTTCTTGTACTTAAGTCAGCATTGTGCCTTTTGTATTTAATTCTGAAGCAATTTTTGTGTTTCATCGTCAAAGTGAAGGTCCAAGGGATACAGTAAACCTGAAGTGAAGCATCGGAATCCAAAATTGGTCTCACAGGGAAGGCTCAAATCATAGACAGTAAGAAGACTCAGTCTTCTGGTACTTAAGTTGGCATTGTGCGTTTTGTATTTAATTCCGATGCAATTATTGTGTTTCATCGTAAATGTGAAATTCCAAGGGATACAGTAAATATGCAGTTGTGCATCGAAATCTAAAACTGGTGACACAGGAAAGGCTCAAAACAACGACACAAAGATAAGTCTGTCTTCTTTTACATAAGTCGGCAATGTGCCCTTTGTATTTAATTCCGATGTAATTTTTGTGTTTCATCGTCAAAGTGAATGTCCAAGGGATACAGTAAACGAGTAAGTAAAGCATCGGAATCTAAAACTTGTGACACAGGAAAGGCTCAAAACCATAGGCACTAAGTAACGTCAGTCTTCTTGTACTTCAGTCGACATTGTGCCTTTTGAATTGAATCCAATGCAATTTCAGTGTTTCATCGACAATGTAAAGGTCCAAGGGATACAATAAACCTGAAGTGAAGCTTCGGAAACGTAAACTGGTCTTACAGGAAAGGTTCATAACATAGACAGTAAGAAGACTCAGCCTTCTTGTACTTAAGTCGGCATTGTGCATTTTGTACCTATTTCCGATGCAATTTCTGTGTTACATCGTTAAAGTGAAGGTCCAAGATATACGGTAAACATGAAGTGGAGCATCGGAATCGAAAACTGGTCTCACAGGAAATGCTCAAACCATAGACACTAAGAAAAATCAGTCTCCTTGTACTAAGGTCGGCATTGTGCCTTTTGCATTTAATTCCGATGCAATTTTAGTGTTTCATCGTCAAGGTGAAGGTCCAGTGGATGTAGTAAATCTGCAGTTGTGCGTCGGATCCTAAAACTGGAGACACAGGAAAGGCTCAAAACACAGGCACTAAGAAAAGCCAGTCTACTGGTATTAAAGTCGGCATTGAGCCATTTGTATTTATTTCCAATGCAATTTTTGTGTTCCATCGTCAAAGTTAAGGACCAAGGGATACAGTAAACCGGAAGTGAAGCATCGGATTCTAAAACTGGTGACACAGGAAAGGCTCAGAACATAGTCAGTAAAAAGACTCTGTCTACTTGTACTTAAAACACCATTGTGCCTTTTGTATTGAATTCCGATGCAATTTTTGTTTTTCATCGTCAAACGTAAGGTCCAAGGGATACAGTAAACCTGAAGTTAAGCAACAGAATCTAAAACTTGTCTTATAGGAAAGGCTCAAATCATAGATACTAAGAAAATTCAGTCTTATTGTAAATAAGTCGGCATTGGGCCATTTGTATTTAAATCCGATGCAATTACAGTGTTTCATCATCAATGTGAAGGTCCAAGGGATACAGAGAAACTGCAGTTGTGCATCGGAATCTAAAATTGGTGACACAGGAAGGGCTCAGAACATAGACACTAAGAAAAGTCAGTCTGCTAGTACTTAAGTCGGCATTGTGGCTTTTATATTTAATTCCGATGCCATTACTGTATTCCATCGTCAATGTGAAGGTCCAAGGGATACAGAAAAACTGCAGTGGTGCATCGGAATCGAAAACTGGTGACACAGGAAAGGCCTAAAACATAGACACTAAGAAATTTGAGTAGTCTTGCTCTTAAGTCAGCATTGTGCCTCTTCTATTTATATCTGATGCAATTTCGGAGTTTCATCTCAATGTGCAGGTCCAAAGGATACAGTAAACCTTAAGTGAAGCTTCAGAATCAAAAACTGGTCTTACAGGGAAGCCTCAATTCATAGACAGAAAGAAGACTCAGTCTTCTTGTACTTAAATCATCATTGTGTCTTTTGTATTCAGTTCCGATGTAATTTCTGTGTTTCATCGCCAATGTGAAGATTCAAGGGATACAGTAAACCTGAAGTGAAACATCGGTATCTAAAACTGGACTCACAGGATTGGCTCAAAACATAGATACTAGAAAAAGGCAATGTTATTGTACTTAAGTCGGCATTGTGCCATTTGTATTTAATTCCGATGCAATTTTTGTGTTTCATATCCAAAGTGGAGATCCAAAGGATACAGTAAACCTGAAGTGTAGAATCGGAATAAAAAACTGGTCTCACAGGAACGGTATGAAACATAGACACTAAGAAAAGTCAGTCTTCTTGTACTAAAGTTCGTATTATGGCATTTATATTTAATTCCGCTGCAATTTTTGTGATTCATCGTCAAATTGAAGGTCCAAAGAATACAGTAAACCTGAAGTGAAACATCGGAATCTAAAACTGGTCTTACAGGGAAGGCTCAAAACTTAGACAGTAAGAAGACTCAGTCTACTTGTACTTAAGTCATTATTGTGCCTTTTGTATTGAATTCCGGTGCAATTTCAGTGTTTCATCGTCAATGTGAAGGTCCTAGGGATACAGTAAATCTGCAGTTGTGCATCGGAATCTAAAGCTGGACACACTGGGAAGCCTCAACACAGAGGCACTAAGAAAAGTCAGTCCTCTTGTTCTTAAGTCGGCATTATGCCTTTTGTATTTAATTCCGATGCAATTACTGGGTTTCATCGTCAATGTGAAGGTCCAAGGGATACAGTACAGCAGCTGTTGTGCAACGGAATCTAAAACTGGTGGCACAGGAAAGGCTCAAAACATAGACACTGAGAAATGTCAGTCTTCTTGTACTTAAGTCATCATTGTGCCTTTTGTATTTAATTCTGATGCAATTTCAGTGTTTCATCGTCAATGTGAAGGTCCAAAGGATGCAGTAAACCTAACGTGTAGCTTCGGAATCAAAAACTGGCCTCACTGGAAGGGCTCAAAACAAAGACCGTAAGAAGACTCAGTCTTCTCGTACTTAAGTCGGCATTGTGCCTTTGTATATAATTCCGATGCAATTTCTGTGTTTCTTCGTCAATGTGAAGGGCCAAGGATACAGTAAACCTCAAGTGAAGCATTGGAAACTACAGCTGCTGACACAGGAAAGGCTAAAGCATAGACAGTGAGAAGATTCAGTCTTCTTGTAATTAGCTCGGCATTGTGCCCGTTTGTGTTTAATTCCGATGCAATTTCGGTGTTCCATCGATAATGTGAAGGTCCAAGAGATTCAGTAAACCTGCAGTTGTGCTTCGGAATCTAACACTGGTGACACAGGAAGGGCTCAAAACATAGACACTAAGAAAAGTCAGTCTTTTTTTACTTAAGTCGGCAATGTGCCTTTTATAGTTAATTCCGATGCAATATTTGTGTTTCATCGTCAACGTGAAGGTCCAAGGGATTCAGTAAACCTGAAGTGAAGCGTCGGAATATAAAACAGGTCTGACAGGAAAGGATCAAAACATGGATGGTAAGTTGACTCAGTGTTCTTGTCCTTAGGTCGGCATTGTGCCTTTTGTATTTATTTGCGATGCAATTTCTGTGTTTCATCATCAATGTGAAGGTCCAAGGGATACAGTAAACCTACAGTTGTGCATCGGAATCTAAAACTGGTGACACAGGAAAGGCTCAAATCATAGGCACTATGAAAAGTCAGTCTTCTTGTACTTATGTCGAAATTGTGCCATTTGAATTTAATTCCAATGCAATTGTTGTGTATCATCGTCAATGTGAAGGTCCAAGCGATGCAGTAAACCTACAATTGTGCATCATAATCTAAACCTGGGGACCCAGAAAAGGCTCAAAACATAGACACTGAGAAAAGTCAGTCTCCTTGTACTTAAGGCGGCATTGTGCCTTTTGTACTTAATTCCGATGTAATTTTTGTGTTTCATCGTGATAGTGAAGGTCCAAGGGATACAGTAAACCTGCCGTTGTGCTTCGGAATCTAACAACGGTGACACAGGAAAGGCGCAAAACATAGACACTAAGAAATGTCATTTTTTTATGCTTAAGTCGGCATGTGCCTTTTGTGGTTAATTACGATGCAATTTTTGTGTTTTATCGTTAATGTGAAGGTCTAAGGTATACCGTAAACCTGATGTGAAGCTTCGGAATCTAAAACAGGTCTGACAGGAATGGCTCAAAACATAGACGGTTAGATGACTCAGTCTTTTTGTACTTATGTCGGCGTTGAGCTTCTGGTATTTCATTCCGTTGCAATTTTTGTATTTCATCGCCAAAGTGAAGGTCCAGGGGATACAGTAAACCTGAAGCGAAGCATCGGAATCGAAAACTCGTCTCACAGGAAAGGCTCAGAAATAGACGGTGAGAAGACACAGCCTTCTTGTACTTAACTTGGCATTGTGCCTTTTGTATCTAATTCCGATGCAATTTCTGTTTTTCATAGTCAATGTGAAGGTTCAAGGGATACAGTGAACCTGTAGTTGTGCATCGGAATCTATAACTGGTGACAGGGAAAGGCTCAAAACATGGACACTAAGAAAAGTCTGTCTTCTTGTACTTAAGTCGGCATTGTGCCTTTTGTATTTAATTCCGACGCAAATTTTGTGTTTCATCGTCAAAGTGAATGTGCAGGGGATACAGTAAACCTGAAGTGAAGCATCGGAAACTAAAACTAGTGACACAGGGTAGGCTCAAAGCATTGCCAGTGAGAAGACTCAGTCTTCTTGTTCTTAAGTCGGAATTGTGCATTCTGTATTTAATTCCGATGACATTTTTGTGTTTCAGCGTCAATGTGAAGGTCCAAGTGATACAGTAAACCTGCAGGGACCTTCTTAATAAAACTGGTGACACAGGAAAGGTACAAAATATAGACACTAAGAGAAGTCAGTCATTTGGTACTTAGTCGGCAATGTGCCTCTTGTAGCTAATTCCGATGCCATTTTTGTGTTTCATCGTCAAAGTGATGGTTCAAGGGATACAGTAAACCTGAAGTGAAGCAACGGAATCTAAAACATGTCTGACAGGAATGGCTCAAAACATAGACGGTAAGAAGACACAGTCTTCTTGTACTTAACTTGGCATTGTGCCTTTAGTATTTAATTCCGATGCAATTTCTGTTTTTCATCGTCAATGTGAAGGTTCAAGGGATACAGTAAACCTATAGTTGTGCATCGGAATCTAACACTGGTGACCCAGGTAAGGCTCAAAACATAGACACTAGGAAAAGTCAGTCTTCTTGTACTTTTTTCTGCATTGTGCCTTTTGTATTTAATTCCGACGCAAATTTTGTGTTTCATCGTCAAAGTGAATATCCAGGGGATACAGTAAACCTGAAGTGAAGCATCGGAAACTAAAACCAGTGACACAGGGAAGGCTCAAAGCATTGCCAGTGAGAAGACTCAGTCTTCTTGTACTTAAGTCGGAATTGTGCCTTCTGTACTTAATTCCGATGAAATTTTTGTGTTTCATCGTCAATGTGAAGGTCCAAGTGACACAGTAAATCAGCAGTTGTGCATTGGAATCTAAAACTGGTTTCACAGGAAAGGCTAAAAACGTAGACACTAAGGAAAGTCAGACTTCCTGTGCTTAAGTCGGCATTGTGCCTTTTGTACTTAATTCCGATGCAATATCTGTGTTTCATCGTCAAAGTGAAGGTCCAAAGATTACAGTAAACCTGTAGTGAAGCAACGGAATCTAAATCTGGTCTCACTGGAAGGGCTTAAATCATAGACGGTAAGAAGACTCAGTTTTCTTGTACTTAAGTCGACATTGTGCCTTTTGTATTTAATTCCGATGCAATATCTGTGTTCCGTCGTCAATGTGAAGGTCCAAGTGATACAGTAAACCTGCAGTTGTGCATTGGAAACTAAACCTGGTGACACAGTAAAGGCTCAAACATAGATGGTAAGAAGACTCAGTCTTCTTGTACTTAAGTCGGCATTGCGCCTTTTGAACTTAATTTAGATGCAATTCCTGTGTTTCATCGTCAATCTGACGGTCCAAGGGATACAGTAAACCTGCAGTTGTGCATCGTAATCTAAAACTAGGGACACAGGAACGGCTCATAACATACACACTAAGAAAATCAGTCTTCTTGTCCTTAAGTCGGCATTGTGCCTTTTGTATTTAATTCCGATGCAATTTATGTGTTTCATCGTCAAAGTGAAGGTCCAAGGGATACAGTAAACCTGTTGGGAAGCATCGGAATCTAAAACTGGTCTCACAGGAAAGGCTCAAAACATAGACACTAAGTAAAGTCAGTTTTCGCGTACTTAAGTCGACATTGTTCTTTTTGTATTTAATTACGATGCAATTTTTATGTTTCTTTGTCAAAGTGAAGGTCCAAGGGACTAAGTAAACCTGAAGTGAAGCAATTGAAACCAAAACTGGTCTCACAGGAAAGGCTCAAAGCATTGATAGGAGAAGACTCAGTCTCCTTCTACTTATGACGGCATTATGCATTTTGTATTTAATTCCGTTGCAATTGCTGTGTTTCATCGTCAATCTGAAGGTCCAAGGGATACAGTAAAGCTGAAGTGAAGCATCGGAATCTATTATTGGGCTCACAGGAGAGGCTCGACAAATAGACACTAAGAAGACTCAGTCTTCTTGTACTTGAGTGGGCATTGTTCCTTTTGTATTTAATTAGTTGCAATTTCTCTGTTTCATCGTCAATGTGAAGGTCCAAGGGCTACAGTAAACCTGCAGTTGTGCATCGTAATCTAAAACTGGTGACACAGGAAAGGCTCAAAACATAGGCACTAAGAAAAGTCAGTCCTCTAGTACTTAAGTCGGCATTGTGCCATTTGTATCTATTTCCGATGCAATTTCTGTGTTTCATCGTCAAAGCTATGGTTCAAGGGACACACTAAACCTTACATAAAGTATCGGAATCTAAACCTGGTCTCACTGGAAATGCTCAAAACATAGACGGTAAGAAGACTCAGTCTTCCTGTCGTTAAGCGGGCAATGTGCGTTTTGTATCGAATACCGATGCAATTTTTGTGATTCATCGTCAAAGTGA
Source organism: Schistocerca americana (assembly GCF_021461395.2). Taxonomy (NCBI): domain Eukaryota; kingdom Metazoa; phylum Arthropoda; class Insecta; order Orthoptera; family Acrididae; genus Schistocerca; species Schistocerca americana. The sequence continues at coordinate 50,634,601 of NC_060122.1, forward strand.
GGGTCCAAGGTATATAGTAAACCTGCAGTTTTGCATCGGAATCTAATACTGGTGACATAGGAAACTCTCATATATCGGACACGAAGATAGGTCAGTCTTTTTGTACTTAAGTCGGCACTGTGCGTTTTGTATTTAATTCCAACGCAATTTCTGTGCTTCATCGTCAAAGAGAAGGTCCAAGGCATACCGTAAACCTGAAGCGAAGTATCGGAATCTTATACTGGCCTCATTGGAAAGCCTCAAAACATTGACGGTAAGAAGACTCAGTCTTAATGTACTTATGTGGGCATTGTGCTTTTTGTATCGATTTCCGATGCAATTTTTGTGATTGATCGTCAAAGTGTAGGTGCAAGGTATACAGTAAACCTGAAGTGAAGCATCGGAATCTAAAACTGGACTCGCAGGGAGGGTTCACAACATAGACGGTAAGAAGACTCAGGTTTCTTGTACTTAAGTCGGCATCGTGCATTTGTATTTAATTCCGATGCAACTTCTGTGTTTCATCGTCAATGGGATACACTTAACCTGCAGTTTTGCATCGGAATCTAAAACTCGTAACACAGGAAAGGCTCAAAACATGGACACTAAGAAAAGTAAGTAGATAATTCCGGTACAATTTTTGTGTTTCATCGTCAATGTGAAGGCCTTAGGGATACAGTAAACCTGAAGTGAAGCATCGGAAACTAAAACAGGTCTGACAGGATTGGCTCAAATCATAGACGGTAAGAAGACACAGTCTTCTTGTACTTAACTTGGCATTGTGCCTTTTGTATTTAATTCCGTTTCAATTTCTGTTTTTCATCGTCAATGTGAAGGTTCAAGGGATACAGTAAACCTATAGTTGTGCATCGGAATCTAACACTGGTGACACAGGAAAGGCTCAAAACACAGACACTAAGAAAAGTCAGTGTTTTTGCACTTAAGTCGGCACTGTGAGATTTGTATTTAATTCCGATGCAAGTTTTGCGTTTCATCGTCAAAGTGAAGGGACAAGTGATCCAGTAAACCTGAAGTGAAGCAACGGAAACTAAATCTGGTCTCACTGCAAAGGCCCAAAACATAGACAGTAAGAAGACTCAGTCTTCTTGTACTTAAGTCGACCATGTGCCTTTTCTATTTCATTCCGATGCAATTTCTGGGTTTCATGGTGAAAGTGAAGGTCCAAGAAATGCAGTAAACCTGAAGTGAAGGATCGGAATCTAAAACTGGTCTCACAGAAAAAGTTCAAAGCATAGACGGATGGAATACTCAGTCTTCCTGTACTTAAGTGGGCATTGTGCCTTTTGTATTGAATTCCGATGCAATTTTTGTGATTCATCGTCAAAGTGAAGGTCCAAGGGATTTAGTAAACCTGAAGTGACGCATCGCAATCTAAAACTGGACTCACTGGAAAGGTTAACAACATAGATGGTAAGAAGACTCAGGCTTCTTGTACTTCAGTCGGCATTGTGTCTTTTGTATTTAATTCCGATGCGATTTCTGTGTTTCATCGTCAAAGTGAAGGTCCAAGGGATGTAGTAAACCTGAAGCGAAGCATCGGAATCTAAACCGGTCTCACTGGAAATGCTGAAATAATAGACGGTAAGAAGACTAAGTCTTCTTGAACTTAATTCGGCATTTTGTCTTTTGTATTGAATTCGGATGCAATTTTTGGGATTCATCGTCAGTATGTAGGTCCAAGTGATACAGTAAACCTGAAGTGAAGCATCGGAATCTAAAACTGGTCTAACAGGAAAGGCCCAAAACATAGACGGTAAGAAGACTCAGTCCACTTGTACTGAAGTCGGCATTGTGTCTTTTGTATTTAATTCATATGCAATATCTGTGTATCATCGTCAATGTGAAGGTCCAAGGGATACAGTTAACCTGCAGTTTTGCATCGGAATCTAAAATTGGTGACACAGGAAAGGCTCAAAACTTAGACACTAAGAAAAATCAGTCTTTTTGTACTTAAGTCGGCATTGTGCCTTTTGTATTTAATTCCGATGCAATCTCGTGTTTCGTCGTCAATGTAAAGTTCCAAGGGTTACAGTAAATATGCAGTTGAGCATTGGAATCTAAAACTGGTGACACAGGAAAGGTTCAATACATAGACACTAAGGAAAGTCAGTCATCTTGTACTTAAGTCGGCAGTAGGCCGTTTGCATTTATTTTCGATGCTATTTTTGTGTTTCATCGTCAAAGTGAAGGTCCAAGGGATTAAGTATACCTGAAGTGAAGCATTGAAAACTAAAACAGGTCCCACAGGAAAGAATCAAATCATAGAAGGTAAGAAGACTCGGTCTCTTTCAACTTAAGACGGCGTTGTGCATTTTGTATTTAATTCCGATGCAATTTCTGTGTTTCATCGTCAATGTGAAGGTCCTAGTGATACAGTAAACCTTCAGTTGTGCAGCAGAAACCAAACCTGGTGACACAGGAGAGGCACAAATCATAGACAGTAAGAAGACTCTGTCATCTTGTACTTAGGTCGGCATTGTGCCTTTTGTATTTAATTCATATGCAATTTTGTGTTTCATCGTCAATGTGAAGGTCCAAGGGATACAGTAAACATGAAGTGAAGCTTCGCAATCTAAAACGGTTCTCACAGGATAGGCTCAAAGCATAGACAGTAAGAAGACCCAGTCTTCTTGAACTAGAGTCGGCATTATTTCTCTTGTATATAATCCCAATGCAATTTCTGTGTATCTTCGTCAATGTGAAACTCCAAGGGATACAGTAAACCCGCACTTGTGCGTCGGAATCTAATACTGGTGACACAGTTAAGGCTCAAATCATAGACACTAAGAAAAGTCATTCTTTTTGTACTTAAGTCGGCATTGTGAATTTTGTATTTAATTCCGATGCTATATCTGTGTTTCATCGTTAAAGTGAAGGTCCAAGGGATACAGTAGGCCTGAAGTGAAGCATCTTAATCTGAAACTGGTCTAACACCAGAGGCTCAGAACATAGACACTAAGAAGAGTCAGTCTACTAGTACTTAAGTCCTCATTGTGGCATTTGTATCTAATTCATATGCAATTTCTGTGTTTCATCGTCAATGTGAAGGACCAAGGTATACAGTAAACCTGCAGTTGTGCATCGGAATCTATAACTGCTGACACAGGAAAGGCTCAAAACATAGACACTAAGAAATGACAGTGTTCTTGTACTTAAGTCGGCATTGTGCCTTCTGTATTTAATTCCGAAGCAATTTCTGAGTTTCATCGTCAACGTGAATGTCCAATCGAATCAGTAAACCTGAAGTGAAGCGTCGGAATCTAAAACTGGTCTCACAGGAAAGGCTCCAAATATGGACACTAAGAAGACTCAGTCTTCTTGTACTTAAGTCGGCAGTGTGCCGTTTGTATTTAATTCCGGTGCTATATTTGTGTTTCATCGTCAACGTGAAGGTGCAAGGGATTGAGTAAACCTGAAGTGAAGCATTGAAATCTAAAACAGGTCTCACAGGAAAGGATCAAATCATAGAATGTAAGGAGACTCAGTCTATTTGTCCTTAAGCCAGCAATGTGCCTTTTGTATTTATCTTCGATGCAATTTCTGTGTTTCATCGTCAATGTGAAGGTCCAAGGGATACTGAATAACTGCAGTTGTGCATCGGAATCTAAAACTGGTGACACAGGAAATGCTCCAAACAATGACACTAAGAAAAGTCAGTAGTCTTGTACTTAAGACTCAATACATAGACGGTAGGAAGACTCAGTCTTCTTGTACTTAAGTCGGCTTTGTGGCTTTTGTTTTTAATTCCGAAGCAATTTCTGTGATTCATCGTAAACGTGAAGGTCCAAGGGATACAGTGAACCTGAAGTGAAGCGTCGGAATCTAAAACTGGTCTTACAGGAAAGGCTAAAAAGATAGACACTAAGAAGACTCAGTGTTCTTGTACAAAAGTCGGCATTGTGCCGTTTGTATTTAATTCCGATGCAATTTTTGTGTTTCATCGACAATGTGAAAGTCCAAGGGATACAGAAAACCTAAAGTGAAGCATCGGAATCTATAACTGGTCTCACAGGAAGGACTCAAAGCATAGACACTAAGAAGAGTCTTTCTTCTTGTACTTAAGTCGGTTTGTGGCTTTTGTATTTAATTCCGATGTTATTTATGGGTTCCTTCGTCATAGTGAAGGTCCTAGGGATACAGTAAGCCTGAAGTGCAGCATCAGAATCTAAAACAGGTCTCACATGAAATGCTCAAACATAGACGGTAAGAAGACTCAGTCTTCTTGTAATTAAGTCGACATTGTGATTTATGTATTTATTTCCGATGCATTTTTTGTGTTTCATCGCCAAAGTGAAGATCCATAGGATACAGTAAACCTGAAGTGCAGCATCTGAATCTAAAACTGGTCTCACAGGAAAGGTTCAAAACATAGACACAAGGGAAAGTCAGTCTTCTTGTACTTAAGTCGACATTGTGAATTTTGTATTTACTTCCCGTGCAATTTTTGTGTTTCATCGTCAAAGTGTAGGTCCAAGGGATACAGTAAACCTGAAGTGAAGCATCGGAATCGAAAACAGGTCTCACAGGAAAGGCTCAAAACATAGACGGGAAGCAGACTCAGTCTGCTTGTACGTAAATTGGCATGGTGCCATTGGTATTTAAATCCGAAGCAAATTTTGTGTTTCATCGTCAAAGTGAAGGTCCAAGAGATACAGTAAACCTGAAGTGAAGCATCGGAATCAATAACTGGTCTCACAGGAAAGGCTCAACGCATAGACACTAAGAAGACTTAGTCTTCTTGTAATTAAGTTGGGATGGTGCATTTGATATAATTCCGATGTAACTTCTTTGTATCATTGTCAATGGCATAAAGTAAACCAGCAGTTTGCATCGCAATCCAAACCTGGTGACACAGGGAAGGCTCAAAACATAGACACTAAAAAAAGTCAGTTTTCTTCTACTTAAGTCGGCATTCCGTCTTTCGAAATTAATTCCGATGCAATTTATGTGTTTCATCGTCAATGTAAAGGTCCAAGGGATACAGCAAATCTGCAGTTGTGCATCGGAATCTAATACTGGTGACACAGGAAAGGCTCAAAACATAGGCACGACGGAATGTCAGTCTTCTTGTGCTTAAGTCGGCATTGTGCCTTTTGTATTTAAATGCGACGCAATTTCTGTGTTTCATCGTCAAAGTAAAGGTCCAAGGGATACAGTAAACCTGAAGTGAAACATCGGAATCTAGAACTGGTCTCTTAGGAAAGGCTCAAAACATAGACGGTAAAAAAACTCTGTCTTCTTGTACTTAAGTCGGCATTGTGCCTTTATTATTTAATTCCAATGCAATTTTTGTGTTTAATCGTCAAAGTGAAGGTCCACGGGATACCGTAAACCTGAAGTGAAGCATCGGAATCTAAAACTGGTCTCACATGAAAGGCTCAAATCAGAGACGGTAAGAAGACTCAGTCATCGTGTGCTTAAGTCGGCATTGTGCCTTTTGTATTTAATTCCGATGCAATTTTTGTGTTTCCCGTCAACGTGACGGACCGAGGGACACAGTAAAGCCGAAGTGAAGCATCGGAATATAAATCAAGTCTGACAGGAAAGGCTCAAAACATTGACACTAAGAAGAGTCAGTCATCGTGTACTTAAGTCGTCATTGTGCCTTTCGTATTTAATTCCGATGCAATTTATGTGTTTCATCGTCAAAGTGAAGGTCCAAGGGATACAGTATAGCTGAAGTGACGCATCGGAATCTAAAACTGGTCTCACAGGGAAGGCTCAAAACATAGACGGTATGAAAACTCAGTGCTCTTGTACTTAAGTCAGCATTGTGCCTTTTGTATTTAATTCCGTTGCAATTTTTGTGTTTCACCGTCAATGTGAAAGTCCAAGGGATACAGAAAAACTGCAATTGTGCATCATAATCTAAAACTGGTGACACAGGAAATGCTCAAATCATAGACACTAACAAAAGTCAGTCTTCTTGTACTTGAGTCGGCATTGTGCCTTTTGTATTCAATTCCGATGCAATTTCTGTCTTTCATCGTCAATGTGAAGGTCCAAGGGATACAGTAAACCTGAAGTGAAGCATCGGAATCCAAAACTGGTCCCACAGGAAAGGCTCAACACATAGACACTAATAAGAATCAGTTTTCTTGCACTTAAGTCGGCATTGTGCCTTTTGTATGTAATTCCGATGTGATCTCTGTGTTTCATCGCAAACTGAAGGTCCATGGGATACAGTAAAACTGAAGTGAAGCATCGGAATCTGAGACTATTCTCACAGGAAAAGATCAAATCATAGACACTAAGAAGAATCAGTCTTCATGTACTTAAGTCGGCATTGTGGCTTTTGTATTTAATTCCGATGCAATATCTGTCTTTCAACGTCAAAGTGAATGGCCAAGGGATACAGTTACCCTGAAGTGAAGCATCGGAGGCTAAAAATGGTCTCACAGGAAAAGTTCAAAACATAGGCACTGAAAAAGATCAGTCTTCTTGTACTTAAGTCGGCATTGTGCTTTTTGTATTTAATTCCGATGCAATTTCTGTGTTTCATCGTCAAAGTGAAGTTCCATGTGAAACAGTAAACCTAAACTGAAGCATCGGAATCTAAAACTGGTCTCACAGGAGAGGTTCAAGACATAGACACTAAAAAAAGTCTGTGTTCCTGTACTTAAGTCGGCATTGTGAATTTTGTATTTACTTCCCATGCAATTTTTGTGTTTCATTGTCAAAGTGAAGGTGCAAGAGATACAGTAAACCGGCAGTTGTGCATCGGAAACTAAAACTGGGAACACAGGAAAGGCTCAAAAGATAGACACTAAAAAAGTCAGTCTTTTTGTACTTACATCAGCAATGTGCCTTTTGTATTTAATTCCCATGCAATTTATGTGTTTCATCGTCAAAGTGAAGGTCCAAGGGATACAGTAAACCTGAAGTGAAGCGTCGGAATCTGAAACTGTTCTCACAGGAAAGTCTCAAAACACAGACACCAAGAAGACACAGTCTTCTTGTACTTAAGACTGCATTGTGCCGTTTGCAATTAATTCCGATGCAATTTCTGTGTTTCATCGTCAATGTGAAGGCCCAAGGGGTCAGTAAACCTGTAGTTATGCATCGGAATTTAAAACTGGTGACACCGGAAGGGCTCAAAACATAGACACTAAGAAAAGTCAGTCTTCTCGTACTTAAAATCGGCTTTGTGAATTTTGCATTTACTTCCCATGCAAATGTTGTGTTTCATCGTCAAAGTGAAGGTACAAGGAATACAGTAAACCTGAAGTGAAACATCGGAATCTATAACTGGTCTCACAGGATAGGCGCAAAGCGTAGACGGTAAGAAGACTCTGTCTCTTTGTACTTAAGTAGGCATTGTGCCTTTTGTATTTAATTCCATTGCAATTTTTGTGTTTGATCAATCAAAGTGAAGGTCAAAGGGATACAGTAAACCTCAAGTGAAGCATCGGAATCTATAACAGGTCTCACAGGAAAGGCTCAAAACATAGACAGTAAGAAGACTCAGTCTTCTTGTACTTAAGTCGGCATTATGCATTTTTTATTTAATTACGATGCAATCTCTGTGTTTCAACGTCAAAGGGAATTCAAGGTATACAGTAAACCAGAAGTGAAGCATCGGAATCTAATACTGGTCTCACTAGGAAGGCTCAATACATAGACGGTATGAAGACAAAGTCTTCTTGTGCTTATGCCGGCATTTTGCCTTTTGTATTTAATTCCCAGCAAATTTTTGTTTTTCAGCATCAAACTGAAGGACCAAGGGATACAGTAAACCTGAAGTGATGCAGCGGATTCTAAAACTGGTCTCACAGGAAAGGTTCAAATCATAGACACTAAGATAAGTCAGTCTTCTTGTACTAAAATCGTCATTGTGCCTTTTATTTTGAATTCCGATGCAATTTTTGTGTTTCATCGTCAAAGTGAAGGTCCAAGGGAGACAGTAAATCTGAAGTTAAGCATCGGATTATAAAACTGGTCTCACTGGAAAGGCTGAAAACATAGACGGTAAGAGGACTCAGTCTTCTTGTACTTAAGTCGGCATTGCGCATTTTGTATTTAATTCCGATGCAATTTTTTGATCCATCGTCAGTATGTTGGTGCAAGTGATACACAAAACCTGAAGTGAAGCATCGGAATCTAAAACTGCTCTCGCAGGAAAGGCTCACAACATAGACGGTAAGAAGACTAAGCCTTCTTAAACTAAAGTCGGCATTGTGCCTTTTGTATTTAATTCCGATGCAATTTTTGTATTTCATCGTCAATGTGAAGGTCCAAGGGATACAGTAAACCTGAAGTGAAGCATCGGAATCCAAAACTGGTCCCACAGGAAAGGCTCAACACATAGACACTAAGAAGAATCAGTTTTATTGCACTTAAGACGGCATAGTGCATTTGTATTTAATTCCGATGCAACTTCTTTGTTTCATTGTTAATGGGATAAAGTAAACGAGCAGTTTTCCATCGGAATCTTAAACTGGTGACACAGGAAAGGCTCAAAACATAGGCACTAAAAAAAGTCAGTTTTCTTGTACTTAAGTCGGCATTGTGCCTTTTGAATTTAATTCCGATGCAATTTCTGTGTTTCATCGTCAATGTAAAGGTCCAAGGGATACAGTTATTCTGCAGTTGTGCATCGGAGTCTAAAACTGGTGACACAGGAAAGGCTCATAACATAGACACGTAGGAATTTCAGTCTTCTTGTACATAAGTCGGCATTGTGCCTTTTGTATTTAATTCCGATGCAATTTCTGTGTTTCATCGTGAAATTGAAGGTCGAAGGGATACAGTAAACATGAAGTGATGCATCGGAATCTAAAAGTGGACTCACAAGAAAGGCTGAAAACATAGGCAGCAAGAAAAGTCAGTCTTCTTGTACTTAAGTCGGCATTGTGAATTTTGTATTTACTTCCCATGCAATCTTTGTGTTTCATCGTCAAAATGAAGGTGCAAGAGTTACAGTAAGCCGGCAGTTGTTCATCGGAAACTAAACCTGGTGACACAGGAAAGGCTCAAATCATAGACAGTAAGTAGACTCAGTCTTCTTGTACTTATGTCGGCATTGTGCCTTTTGTATTTAATTCCAATGCAATTTCTTTCTTCCATTGTCAATGCGAAGGTCCAAGGGATACGGTAAAATTGAAGTGAAGCATCGGAAGCTAAAACTGGTCTCACCGGGAAGGCTCAAATCATAGACACTAAGAAAAGTCGATCTTCTTGTACTTCATCGTCAGCGGGATACAGTAAACCTGCAGTTTTGCATCGGAATGTAAAACTGGTGACACCGGAAGGGCTCAAAACATAGACACTAAGAAAAGTCAGTCTTCTCGCACCTGAGTCGGCATTTTGCCTTTTGTATTTAATTCCGTTGCAATTTCTGTGTTTCATCGTCAATATGAAGGTCCATGGGATTCAGAAAAACAGCAATTGTGCATCGGAATCTAAAGGATGTTACACAGGAAGGGTTAAAAACATAGACACTAAGAAGACTCAGTCTTCTTATACTTAAGTCGGCATTGTGTTTTTGGATTTAATTCCGATGCTATATCTGTGTTGCATCGTCAAAGTGAAGGTCCAAGGGACCCAGTAAATCTGTAGTGAAGCATCGGAATATAAAACTGGACTCACAGGGAAGGCTCAAAGCATAGACACTAAGGAGAGTAGTCTTCTTGTACACAAGTCGGCATTGGGCCTTTTGCATTTAATTCCGATGCAATTTCTGTGTTTCTTCGTCAAAGTGAAGCTCCAAGAGATCCAGTAAACCTGAAGTGAAGCATAGGAATCTAAAACTGGTCTCACAGGAAAGGTTCAAATATAGACCCTCAGAAAAGTCAGAGTACTTGTACTTAAGTCGGCATTGTGAATTTTGTATTTACTTCCCATGCAATTTTTGTGTTTCATCGTCAAAGTGAAGGTCCAAGAGATACACTTAGCCCGAAGTGAAGCATCGGAATCTAAAACTGGGCTCACAGGAATGGTTCAAAACATAGACGGTAAGAAGACTCAGTCTTCTTGTACTTAAGCCGGCATAGTGCCTTTGGTATTTAATTCCGATGCACTTTCTGTGTTTCATCGTCATTGGGAGGGTCCAAGGGATGCAGAAAAACTGCAGTAGTGCATCGGAACCTAAAACTGGTGACACAGGACATGCATAAACATAGACACTATGACAAGTCGGTCTTCCGGAACTTAAGTCGGCATTGTGCCTTTTGTATTTAATGCCGATGCAATTTCTGTCTTTCAACGTCAATGTGAAGGTCCAAGGGATACAGTAAACCTTAAGTGAAGCATCGGAAGCTAAAACTATTCTCACAGGAAAGGCTCAAATCATAAACACTAAGAAATGTCAGTCCTCTTGTACTTTCGTTGGCATTATGCCTTTTGTATTTAATTCCGATGAAATTTTTGTGTCTCCTCGTCAAACCGAAGATCCAAGGGATACAGTAAACTCGAAGTGCAGCATCGGAGTCTAAAACTGGTCTCACAGAAAAGGCTGGAATCATAGACGGTAAGAAGACTCAGTCTTCTTGTACTTAAGTCGTCATTGTGACTTTTGTATTTAATTCCGATATAAACTCTGTGTGTCAACGTCAAAGTGAAGGTCCAAGGGATACAGTATACCTGAAGTAAAGCATCTGAATCGAAAACTGGTCCCACTGGGAAGGCTCAAAACATAGATAGTATGAAGACGCAGTGTTCTTGTACTTAATTTGGCATTGTGCCCATTGTATTTAATTACGATGCAATTTTAGTGTTTCATCATCAAAGTGAAGGTCCAAGGGGTACAGTAAACCGAAAGCGAAACATCGGAATCTAATACTGGTCCGTTAGGGAAGGCCCAAAGCATAGGGAATAAGAAGACTCAGTCTTCTTGTACTTACGCCGGCATACTGAAGTTTGTATTTAATTCCGATGCAATTTCTGTGTTTCATCGTCAATGTGAAGGTCCAAGGGATGCAGAAAAACGGCAGTTGTGCATCGGAACCTAAAACTGGTGACACAGGAATTGCTCAAACATAGACACTAAGAAAAGTCGGTCTTCTTGTACTTAAGTCGGCATTGTGCCTTTTGTATTTAATTAGCTAAAAATTACTGTGTTTCAACGTCAAAGTGAAGGTCCAAGGGATACAGTACACCCAAAGTGAAGCATCCCAATCGAAAACTGGTCTCACTGGAAAGGCTCAAAACATAGATGGTTAGAAAATTCGGTCTTCTTGCACTTAGGTCGGCATTGTGCCTTTTGTGTTCATTTCCTATTCAATTGTAGTGTTACATCGTCAAAGTGAAGGTTAAAGGGATACAGTAAACCATAAGTGGAGCATTTGAATCTAAAACTGGTCTCACAGGATAGGCTCAAAACATAGAGGGAAAGAATAGTCAGTCTTCTTGTACGTAAGTTGGCTTTGTGCCATCGGTATTTAAATCCGAAGCAATTATTGTGTTTTATCGTCAAAGTGATGGTCCAAGGGATACAGTACATTTGATGTGAAGCATCGGAATCTGGAACTGGTCTCACAGGAAAGGTTCAAATAATAGACACTAAGAAAAGTCAGTCATCTTGTAATTAAGTCGGCATTGTGCCATTTGTATATAATTCCGATGCAATTGCTGTGTTTCATCGTCAAATTGAAGGTCGAAGGGATACAGTAAACATGAAGTGATGCATCGGAATCTAAAAGTGGACTCACAGGAAAGGCTGAAAACATAGGCAGTAAGAAAAGTCAGTCTTCTTGTACTTAAGTCGGCATCGTTCCTTTTGTATTTAATTCCGATGCTATATCTGTGTTTCGTCGTCAATGAGAAGCTCCAAGGGATACAGTAAATCTGCACTTGTGCATCGGATTCTAAAACTGGTGACACAGGAAAGGCTCAAAACACAGACACTAAGAAAAGTCAGTCTTCTTGTACTTAAGACGGCATTGAGCCATTTGTATTTAATTCCGATGCAATTTTTGTTTTTCATCGTCAAAGTGAAGGTCCAAGGGATACAGTAAACAGGCAGTGATGCATCGGAACCTAAAACTGGTGACACAGGGAACGCTCAAAACATAGACAGTAAGAAGACGCAATCTTCCTGTACTTAAGTAAGCATTGTGCATTTTGAATTGAATTCCGATGCAATATTTGTGTTTCATCGTCAAAGTGAATGTCCAAGGGATATAGTAAACCTGAAGCGAAGCATCGGAATCTAGAACTGGTCTCACAGGAAAGGCTCAAAACATAGACGGTAAGAAATCTCAGTCTTCTTGTACTGAAGTCGGCATTGTGCCTTTTGTATTTAATTCCGATGCTATTTCTGTGTTTCATCGTCAATATGAAGGTCCAAGGGAAACAGTAGACTAGAATTGAGGCATCGTAATCTAAAACTGGTCTCACAGGAATGGTTCAAAACATAGACACTAAGAACATTCAGGCTACTTGTGCTTAACACGGCATTGTGCCATTTGTATTTAAGTCCGATGCAATTACTGTGTTTCATCGTCACTGTGAAGGTCCAAGGGATACGGGAAACCAGCAGTTGTGCAACGGAATCTAAAACTGGTGACACTGTAAAGGCTCACGACATAGACACTAACAAAATTTTGTCTTCTTGTACTTAGGTCGGCATTGACACTTTTGTATTTAAATCCGATGCAATTACTGTGTTTCATCGTTAAAGTGAAGGTCCAAGGGATACAGTAAACCTGAAGTGAATCATCTTAATCTAAAACTGGTCACACAGGAAAGGCACATAACATTGGCAGTATGATGACTCAGTCTTCTTGTACTTAAGTCGGCATTGTGCATTTTGTATTTAATTCCGATGCAATGATGCTGTATCACCGTCAAAGTGAAGGTAGAAGGGATTCACTAAACCTGAAGAGTAGCATCGGAATCTAAAACTGGACTCACAGGAAAGGCTCAAAGCATAGGCGGTAAGAAAACTCAGTTATCTCGTACTGAAGTCGGCATTGCTCCTTGTGTATTTAATTCCGATGCAATTTCTGTGTTTCATCGTCAATGTGAAGGTCCAATGCATACAGAAAACATGCAGTTGTGCATCGTAATCTAAGACTGGTTACACAGGAAAGGCTCAAAACATAGACACTAAGAAAAGTCAGTCCTCTTGTACCTAAGTCGGCATTTTGCCTTTTGTATTTAATTCCGATGCAATTTCTGTATTTCATCGTCAATGTGAAGGTCCAAGGGATATAGTAAACCTTCAATGAAGCATCGGAAGCTAAAATCATTTTCAAAGGGAAGGCTCAAAACATAGACACTAAGAAGACTCAGTCTTCTTTTACTTAAGTCGGCATTGTGCCTTTTGTATTTAATTCCGATGCAATATCTGTGTTTCTGCGTCAAAGTGAAGGTCCAAGGTATGCAGTAAACCTGAAGTGAAGCATCGGAATCTAAATCTGGTCTCACAGGAAAGGTTCAAATATAGACCCTCTGAAAAGTCCGTCTTCTTGTACTAATGTCGGCATTTTGCCTTTTCTATTTAATTCCGTTGCAATTTTAGTGATTCATCGTCAATGTGAGGGTCCAAGGGATGCAGAAAAACTACAGTTGTGCAACGGAACCTAAAACTGGTGACACAGGAAATGCATAAACATACACACTAAGAAAAGTCGGTCTTCCTGTACTTAAGTAGGCATTGTGCCTTTTGAATTTAATGCCGATGCAATTTCTGTCTTTCAACGTCAATGTGTAGGTCCAAGGGATATAGTAAACCTTAAATGAAGCATCGAAGGCTAAAACAATTCTCAAAGGGAAGGCTCAAAACATAGACAGCAAGAAGAGTCAGTCTTCTTGTACTTAAGTCGGCATTGTGCCTTTTGTATTTAATTCCGATGAATTTTTGTGTTTCATCGTCAAACCGAAGATCCAAGGGATACAGTAAACCTGAAGTGCAGCATCGGAGTCTAAAACTGCTCTCACAGAAAACCCTCGAAACATAGAAGGTAAGAAGACTCAGCCTTCTTGTACCTAAGTAGGCATTGTGCCTTTTGTATTTAATTCCGATGCAATTTTTGTGTTTCATAGTCAAAGTGAAGGTCCAAGGGAGACAGTAAACCTTAAGCGAAGCATTGGAATCTAATACTGGTCTCACAGGGAAGGCTCAAAACATAGACAGTAAGATGACTCAGTCTTCTTGTACTTAGGTCGGCATTGTGCCTTTTGTATTTATTTCCGATGCAATTTCAGTTTTTCATCATCAATGTGAGGGTCCGAGGGTAGCAGAAGAACTGCAGTTGTGCATCGGAACCTAAATCTGGTGACACAGGAAATGCATAAACATAGACACTAAGAAAAGTCGGTCTTCCTGTACTTAAGTCGGCGTTGTGCCTTTTGTATTTAATGCCGATGCAATTTCTGTCTTTCAACGTCAATGTGAAGGTCCAACGGATACAGTAAACCTTAAATGAAGCATCGGGAGCTAAAACTATTCTCACAGGGAAGTCTCAAAACAAAGACAGTAAGAAGAGTCAGTCTTCTTGTACTTAAGTCGGCATTGTGCGTTTTGTATTTAATTGCGATGCAAATTTTGTGTTTCATCGTCAAACCGAAGATCCAAGGGATACAGTATAACTGAAGGGAAGCATCGGAATCTAATACTGGTCTCACAGGGAAGGCTCAAAACATAGGCAGTATGAAGACTCAGTGTTCTTGTACTTAAGTCGGCATTCTGCCTTTTGTATCCAATTCCGATGCAAATTGTGTGTTTCTCGTCAACGTGTAGGTCCAAGGGATCCAGTAAACCCGAAGTGAACATCGGAATCTAAAACTAGTCTCACAGGAAAGGCTCAAAACAAAGACACTAAGAAGAGTCAGTCTTCTCGTACTTAAGTCGGCATTGTGCCTTTCGTATTTAATTCCGATGCAATTTATGTGTTTCGTCTTCAAAGTGATGGTCCAAGGGATACAGTAAACCTGAAGTGAAGCATCGGAATCTAAAACTGTTCTCGCAGGATAGGCTCAAAACTTAGACGGTAAGTAGACTCAGTCTTCTTGTACATAAGTCGGCATTGTGCCTTTTGTATTTAATTCCGTTAAAATTTCTGTATTTCAAGGTCAAAGTGAGGTCCAAGCGATACAGTATACCTGAAGTAAAGCATCGGAATCGAAAACTGGTCTCACTGGGAAGGCAGTATGGAGACACAGTGTTCGTGTACTTAATTTGGCATTGTGCCTTTTGTATTTCATGCCGATGCAATTTTTGTGTTTCATCGTCAAAGTGAAGGTCCAAGGGATACAGTAAACCTGAAGTGAAGCATCAGAATCTGTAACTGGTCTTACAGGAAACACTCAAAACATAGACACTAAGAAGAGTCAGTCCTCTTGTACTTAAGTCGGCATTGTGGCTTTTGGATTTAATTCCGATGCAATTATTGTGTTTCTCGTTAACGTAAAGGTCCAACTTCTAGAGTAAACCCGAAGTGAAGCATCGGAATCTAAAACTAGTCTCATTGGAAAGGCTCAAAGCATAGACACTAAGAAGAGTCAGTCTTCTCGTACTTAAGTCGGCATTGTGCCTTTCGTATTTTATTCCGATGCAATTTATGTGTTTCATCGTCAAAGTGAAGGTCCAAGGGATACAGTAAACCTGAAGTGAAGCATCGGAATCTGAAACTGGTCTCACAGGAAAGGCTCAAAACATAGACGGTACGAAGACTCAGTCGTCTTGTACTTAAGTCGGCATTGTCCCTTTTGTATCTAATTCCCAAAAAATTACTGTGTTTCAACGTCAAAGTGAAGGTCTAAGGGATACAGTATACCTGAAGTGAAGCATCGCAATCGCAAACTGGTCTAACAGGGAAGGCTCAAAACAAAGACACTATGAAGAGTCAGTCTTCTCGTACTTACGTCGGCATTGTGCCTTTCGTATTTAATTTCGACGCAATTTATGTGTTTCATCGTCAAAGTGAGTGTCCATGGGATACAGTATACCTGAAGTGAAGCATCGGAATCTAAAACTGGTCTCACAGGAATGGTTCAAAACATAGACGGTAAGAAGACTCAGTCTTCTTACACTTAAGTCTGCATTATGTCTTTTGTATTTAATTCCGATGCAATATCTGTGTTTCATCGTCAAAGTGAAGGTCCAAGAGGTACAGTATACCTGCAGTGAAGCATCAGAATCGAAAACTGGTCTCACAGGGAAGGCTCAAAGCATAGACAGTAAGAAGAGTCAGTCCTCTTGTACTCAAGCCGGCATAGTGCCTTTTGTATTTAATTCCGATGCACTTTCTGTGTATCATCGTCATTGGGAGGGTCCAAGGGATGCAGAAAACTGCAGTAGTGCATCGGAACCTAAAACTGGTGACACATAAAATGCATAAACATAGACACTAAGAAAAGTCGCTCTTCCTGTACTTAAGTCGCCATTGTGCCTTTTGTATTTCATGCTGATACAATTTTTGTGTTTCATCGTCAAAGTGAAGGTCCAAGGTATACAGTAAACCTGAAGTGAAGCATCGGAATCTGTAACTGGTCTTACAGGAAAGGCTCAAAACCTAGACACTAAGAAGAGTCAGTCCTCTTGTACTTAAGTCGGCATTGTGGCTTTTGGATTTAATTCCGATGCACTTATTGTGTTTCTCGTTAACGTAAAGGTCCAACGGATGGAGTAAACCCGACGTGAAGCATCGGAATCTAAAACTAGTCTCACAGGAAAGGCTCAAAGCATAGACACTAAGAAGAGTCAGTCTTCTCGTACTTAAGTCGGCATTGTGCCGTTCGTATTTTATTCCGATGCAATTTATGTGTTTCATCGTCAAAGTGAAGGTCCAAGGGATACAGTAAACCTGAAGTGAAGCATCGGAATCTAAAACTGGTCTCACAGGAAAGGCTCAAAACATAGACGCTACGAAGACTCAGTCGTCTTGTACTTAAGTCGGCATTGTCCCTTTTGTATCTAATTCCCAAAAAATTACTGTGTTTCAACGTCAAAGTGAAGGTCTAAGGGATACAGTATACCTGAACTGAAGCATCGCAATCGCAAACTGATCTAACAGGGAAGGCTCAAAACATAGACACTAAGAAGAGTCAGTCTTCTTGTACTTAAGTCGGCATTGTACCTTTTGTATTTAATTCCGATGCAATTATTGTGTTTCTCGTCAACGTGAAGGTCCAAGAGATACAGTAAACCCGAAGTGAACCATCGGAATCTAAAACTAGTCTCACAGGAAAGGCTCAATACATAGACATTAAGAAGACTCAGTCTTCTTGTACTTAAGCCGGCATTGTGCCTTTTGTATTTAGTTCAGATGCAATTTCAGTGTTTCATCGTCAATGTGAAGGTCCAAGGGATGCAGAAAAACTGCGGTTGTGCGTCGGAATCAAAAACTGGTGACACAGGAAATGCTCAAACATAGACTCTAAGAAAAGTTAGTCTTCTTGTACTTATGACGGCATTGTGCTTTTTGTATTTAATGCCGATGAAATATCTGTCTTTCATCGTCAAACCGAAGATCCAAGGGATACAGTAAACCTGAGGTGAAGCATCGGAGTCTAAAACTAGTCTCACAGAAACGGCTGAAAACATAGACGGTAAGAAGACTCAGTCTTCATGTACTTAAGTCGGCATTGTGCCTTTCGTATATTATTCCGATGCAATCACTGTGTTTCAACGTCAAAGTGAAGGTCCATGGGATACAGTATACCTGAAGGGAAGCATCGGAATCTAACATTGGTCCCACAGGGAAGGCTCAAAACATAGACAGTATGAAGACTCAGTGTTCTTGTACTTAAGTCGGAATTGTGCCTTTTTTATTTAATTCCGTTGCAATTTTTGTGTTTCATAGGCAAAGTGAAGGTCTAAGGGATACAGTAAACCTGAAGCGGAGCATCGGAAACTAATACTGATCACCCAGGGAAGGCTCAAAACATAGACATTAAGAAGAGTCAGTCTAATTGTACTTAAGCCGGCATTGTGCCTTTTGTATTTAGTTCAGATGCAATTTCAGTCTTTCATCGTCAATGTGAAGGTCCAAGGGATGCAGAAAAACTGCGGTTGTGCGTCGGAATCTAAAACTGGTGACACAGGAAATGCTCAAACATAGACTCTAAGAAAAGTTAGTCTTCTTGTACTTATGTCGGCATTGTGCTTTTTGTATTTCATGCCGATGAAATATCTGTCTTTCATCGTCAACGTGAAGGTCCAAGGGATACAGAAAACCTGAAGTGAAGCATTGGAAGCTAAAACTGGTCTCACAGGAAAGGCTCAAAACATAGACAGTAACAAGACCAGTCTTCTTGTACTTAAGCCGGCAATGTGCCTTTTCTTTTCAATTCCGATGCAATTTCTGTGTTTCATCGTCAATGTGAAGGTCCAAGGGATGCAGAAAAACTGCAGTTGTGCATCGGAATCCAAAACTGGTGACACAGGAGTGGTTCAAGACATAGACACTAAAAAAAGTCTGTCTTCTTGTACTTAAGTTGGCATTGAGCCATTTGTATTTAATTCCGACTCAATTTTTGTGTTCATCGACAAAGTGAAGGTCCAAGGGATACAGTAAACAGGAAGTGATGCATCTGAACCTATATCTGATGACACAGGCGACGCTCAAAACATAGACAGTAATAAGACTCAGTCTTCCTGTACTTAAGTCAGCATTGTGCCTTTTGAATTGAATTCCGATGCAATATTTGTGTATCATCGTCAAAGTGAAGGTCCAAGGGATACAGTAAACCTGAAGTGAAGCATTGGAATCTAAAACTGGTCTCACAGGAATGGCTCAAACATAGACAGTAAGAGAATTCTGTCTTCTTGTACTTATGTCGGCATGTGCCTTTTGTATTTAATTCTAATGCAGGTACTGTGTTTCATCGTCACTGCAAAGGTCCAAGGGATACAGAAAACCAGCAGTTGTGCAACGGAATCTAAAACTGGTGACACAAGAACAGCTCAATACATAGACACTAAGAAAATGCAGTCCGCTTGTACTTAAGTCGGCATTGTGACTTTTGTATTTCATTCCGATGCAATTTTTGTGTTTCATCGTCAAAGTGTGGGTCCAAGGGATACACTAAACCTGAAGTGAAGCATCGGAATCTAAAAGTGGACTCACAGGAAAGGCTGAATACATAGGCAGTAAGAAAAGTCGGTCTTCTTGTACTTAAGTCGGCATTGTGCCTTTTGTATTTAATTCCGATGCAATTTCTGTGTTTCATCGTCACAGTGAAGGTCGAGGGGATAGAGTAAACCTGCATTAGTGCATCGGAATCTAGAACTGGTCTCACAGGAAAGGTTCAAATCATAGACACTAAGAAAAGGCAGTCTTCTTGTAATTAAGTCGGCATTGAGCCATTTGTATTTAATTCCGATGCAATTTTTGTGTTTCATCGTCAAAGTGAAGGTCCAAGGGATACAGTAAACAGGAAGTGATGCATCGAAACCTAAAACTGGTGGCACAGGAAACTCTCAAAACATAGACCGTAAGCAGACGCTATCTTCCTGTACTTAAGTCAGCATTGTGCCTTTTGAATTGAATTCCGATGCAATATTTGTGTTTCATCGTCAAGGTGAACGTCCAAGGGATATGGTAAACCTGAAGTGAAGCATCGGAATCTAGAACTGGTCTCACAGGAAAGGCTCAAAACATAGACGGTAAGAAGTCTCAGTCTTCTTGTACTGAAGTCGGCTTTGTGCCTTTCGTATTTTATGCCGATGCTATTTCTGTGTTTCATCGTCAATTTGAAGGTCCAAGGGAAACAGTAAACTAGAAGTGAGGCATCGTAATCCAAAACTGGTCTCACAGGAATGGTTCAAAACATAGACACTAAGAAAATTCAGACTACTTGTGCTTAACACGGCATTGTGCCATTTGTATTTAATTCCGATGCAACTACTTTGTTTCATCGTCACTGTGAAGGTCCAAGGGATACGGGAAACCAGCAGTTGTGCAACGGAATCGAAAACTGGTGACAGTGGAAAGGCTCACAACATAGACACTAACAAAATTTAGTCTTCTTGTACTTAGCTCGGCTTTGAGACTTTTGTATTTAAATCCGCTGCAATTTTTGTGTTTCATCGTTAAAGTGAAGGTCCAAGGGATACAGTAAACCTGAAGTGAAGCATCTTCATCTAAAACTGGCCTCACAGGAAAGGCACATTACATAGACAGTAAGATGATTCAGTCTTCTAGTACTTAAGTCGGCATTGTGCCTATTGTATTTAATTCCGATGCAATTTCTGTGTTTCATCGTCAATGTGAAGGTACAAGGGACACAGTAAATCTGACATGAAGCATCGGAATTTAAAACTGGTCTCACACGGAAGGCACAAAACATAGACGTTACGAAGACTCAGTCTTCTTGCACCTAAGTCGGCATTGTGCCTTTTGTATTTAATTCCGATGCAATAATGGTGTTTCATCGTCAAAGTGAAGGTACAAGGGATACACTAAACCTGAAGAGAGGCATCGGAATCTAAAACTGGTCTCACAGGAAATGCTCAAAGCATAGGCGGTAAGAAAACTCAGTTATCTCGTACTGAAGTCGGCATTGCTCCTTGTGTATTTAATTCCGATGCAATTTCTGTGTTTCATCGTCAATGTTACGGTCCAAGGGATAAAGTAAACCTGAATTGAAGCATCGGAATGTAAAACTGGTGACACAGGAAAGCCACAAATTATAGACACTTAGAAAAGTCAGTCTTCTTGAACTTAAGTTGGCATTGTGCCCTTTGTATTTAATTCCGATGCAATTTAAGTGTTTCATCGTTAAAGTGCAGATCCAAGGGATACAGAAAAACTGCAATTCTGCATCGGAATCTAAGACTTGTGACACAGGAAGGGCTCAAAGCATAGACACTAAGAAAAGTCAGTCTTCTCGGACATAAGTCGGCATTGTGCCTTTAGTATTTAATTCCGATGCGATTTCTGTGTTTCATCGTCAATGTGAAGGTCCAAGGGATTCAGTAAACATGAAGTGATGCATCGGAATCTAAAACTGGTATCACAGGAAAGGCACAAAATATAGATGGTACGACGACTCAGTCTTCTTGTTCTTAAGTCGGCATTAAGCATTTAGTATTTAACTCCGATGCAATTTCTGTGTTTCATCGTCTATATGACGGTCCAAGGGATACAGTATATCTGCAGTTGTGCATCGGAATCTAAGACTGGTGACACAGGAAGGGCTCAAAACATAGACACTACGAAAAGTCAGTCTTCTCGTACATAAGTCGGCATTGAGCATTTGAATTTATTTGCGATGCAATTTCTGTGTTACATCGTCATAGTGAAGGTGCAAGGGATACAGTAATTATGAAGTGAAGCATCGGAATCTAAAATTGGTCTCACAGGAAAGGCTAAAAACATAAACACTAAGAATAGTCAGTCTTCTTGTACTTAAGTGGGCATTGTCTCCTTTGAATTTAATTCCGATGCAATTTCTATGTTTCATCGTCAATGTGAAGGTCCAAGATATACAGTCAATCTCCAGTTGTGCATCGGAATCTAAAAATGGTGACACAGGAATGGCTCAGAACACAGACACTAAGAAAAGTCAGTCCTCTTGTACTTAAATCGGCATTGTGAAATTTGTGTTTAATTCCGATGCAATTTTTGTGATTCATAGTCAAAGTGAATGTCCAAGGGATACAGTAAAACTGAAGCATCGGAATCTAAAACTGGCCTCACAGGAAAGGTTCAAATAATAGACACTAAGATAAGTCAGTCTTCTTGTACTGAAGTCGGAATTGTGGCTTTTATATTTAATAAACGATGCAATTTTTGTGTTTCATCGTCAAAGTGAATGTCCAAGGGATACAGTAAACCTGAAGTGAGGCATCGGAATCTAAAACAGGTCACACAGCGGAGGTTCAAAATATAGACTGTAAGAAGAATCAGTCTTCTTGTACTTAAGCCGGCATTGTGCCTTTTGTATTTAATTCCGATGCAATTTCTGTGATTCATCGTCAATGTGAAGGTCCAAAGGATACAGAAAAACTGCAATTGTGTATCGGAATCTAAAACTGGTGACACAGGAAGGGCTCAAATCATTGACACCAAGAAAAGTCAGTTTTCTTGTACTTAAGTCGGCATTGTGACTTTTGTATTTAATTCCGATGCAATTTTTGTGTTTCATTGTCAAACAGAAGGTCCAAGGGATATGGTAAACCTGAAGTGAAGCATCTGAATCTAGAACTGGTCTCACAGGAAAGGCTCAAAACTTAGGCGGTAAGAAGTCTCAGTCTCCTTGTACTGAAGTCGGCTTTGTGCCTTTTGTATTTAATGCCGATGCTATTTCTGTGTTTCATCGTCTATTTGAAGTCCAAGGGAAACAGTAAACTAGAAGTGAGGCATCGTAATCCAAAACTGGTCTCACAGGAATGGTTCAAAACATAGACACTAAGAAAATTCAGACTACTTGTGCTTAACACGGCATTGTGCCATTCGTATTTAATTCCGATGCATTTACTTTGTTTCATCGTCACTGTGAAGGTCCAAGGGATTCACAAAAACGAGGAGTTGTGTAACGGAATCTAAAACTGGTGACAGTGGAAAGGCTCACAACATAGACACAAACAAAACTTAGTCTTCTTGTACTTAGCTCGGCATTGAGACTTTTGTGTTTAAATCCGCTTTAATTTTTGTGTTTCATCGTTAAAGTGAAGGTCCAAGGGATACGGTAAACCTAAAGTGAAGCATCTTAATCTAAAACTGGCCTCACAGGAAAGGCACATTACATAGACAGTAAGATGACTCAGTCTTCTTGTACTTAAGTCGGCATTGTGCCTTTTGTATTTAATTCAGATGCAATTTCTGTGTTTCATCGTCAATGTGAAGGTACAAGGGACACAGTAAATCTGACGCGAAGCATCGGAATTTAAAACTGGTCTCACACGGAAGGCACAAAACATAGACGTTAAGAAGACTCAGTCTTCTTGCACCTAAGTCGGCATTGTGCCTTTTGTATTTAATTCCGATGCAATAATGGTGTTTCATCGTGAAAGTGAAGGTACAAGGGATACACTAAACCTGAAGAGAAGCATCGGAATCTAAAACTGGTCTCACAGGAAATGCTCAAAGCATAGGCGGTAAGAAAACTCAGTTTTCTCGTACTGAACGTCAAAGTGAAGGTCTAAGGGATACAGTATACCTGAACTGAAGCATCGCAATCGCAAACTGGTCTAACAGGGAAGGCTCAAAACATAGACAGTAAGATGACTCAGTCTTCTTGTACTTAAGTCGGCATTGCTCCTTGTGTATTTAATTCTGATGCAATTTCTGTGTTTCATCGTCAATGTTACGGTCCAAGGGATAAAGTAAACCTGAATTGAAGCATCGGAATGTAAAACTGGTGACACAGGAAAGCCACAAATCATAGACACTTAGAAAAGTCAGTCTTCTTGTACTTAAGTAGGCATTGTCTCTTTTGAATTTAATTCCGATGCAATTTCTATGTTTCATCGTCAATGTGAAGGTCCAAGATATACAGTAAATCTCCAGTTGTGCATCGGAATCTAAAAATGGTGACACAGGAATGGCTCAGATTACAGACACTAAGAAAAGTCAGTCCTCTTGTACTTAAATCGGCATTGTGAAATTTGTGTTTAATTCCGATGCAATTTTTGTGATTCATAGTCAAAGTGAATGTCCAAGGGATACAGTAAAACTGAAGCATCGGAATCTAAAACTGGCCACACAGGAAAGGTTCAAATAATAGACAGTAAGATAAGTCAGTCTTCTTGTACTTAAGTCGGAATTGTTGCTTTTATATTTAATAAACGATGCAATTTTAGTGTTTCATCGTCAGTGTGAAGGTTCATGGGATACAGTAAATCTGAAGCGAAGCATCGGAATCTAAAACTGGTCTTAAAGGAAAGGCTCAAATCATAGACACTAAGAGAAGTCAGTCTTCTTGTACTTAAGTCGGCACTGTGCCTTTTGTATTTAATTCCGTTGCGGTCTAGGTGTTACATCGTCAAAGTGATGGTCCAAGGGATACAATAAACCTCAAGCGAAGCACCGGTATCTAAAACTGGTCTCACAGGAATAGCTCAGAACATAGACACTAAGAAAAGTCAGTCTTCTTGTACTTAAGTCGAATTTGTGGCTTCTGTATTTAATTCCGATGCAATTTTTGATTTCATCGTCAAAGTGAAGATCCAAGGGATACAGTAAACTTAAGTGTAGCGTCCGAATATAAAACTGGTCTCACAGGAAATGCTCGAACATAGACGCGAAGAAACATCAGTCTTCTTGTACTTATGTCGGATTTGTGCCTTTTGTATTGAATTCCGATGCAATTTCTATGTTTCAACGTCAATGTGATGGTTCAAGGGATACAGGAAACCGGCAATTGTGCATCGGAATCTAAAACTGGTAACGCAGAAAGGGCTCAAAACATAGACACTAAGAAAAGTCAGTCTTCTTGTACTTAAGTCGGCATTGTGCCTTTTGTATACAATACCGATGCAATTTCTGTGTTTCATCATCTATATGAAAGTCCAAGGCATACAGTAAATCTGCAGTTGTGCATCGGAATCTAAAACTGGTGACACAGCAACGGCTCAATACAACGACACTAAGAAAAGTCATTCTTCTTGTACTTAAGTCGGCATTGTGCATTTTGTATTTGATTCCGATGCAATTATAGTGTTTCATCGTAAAAGTGAAGGTCCAAGTGATACAGTGATCCAGGAAGTCAAGCATCGGAATATAAAACTGGTGACACAGGAAAGGCCCAAACACAGACACTAAGAAAAGTAGGTCTTCTTGTACTTTAGTCGGCATTGTGCCTATAGTAATTAATTCAGATGGAAATTCACTGTTTCATCGTCAATGTGAAGGTCCAAGTGATACAGTAAACCTGAAGTGAAGCTTCGGAATCAATAGCTGGTGACACAGGAAAGGCTCAAAACAAAGACAGTAAGAAGACTCAGTCTTCTTGTACTTAAGTCAGCATTGTGGCTTTTGTATTGAATTCCGATGAAATTTTTGTGTTTCATAGTCAAAGTCAATGTCTAAGGGATACAGTAAACCTGAAGCGTCGGAATCTAAAACTGGTCTCACAGGAGAGATTCAAAAAATAGACACTAAGAAATGTCAGTCTTCTTGTACTTAAGTCGGCATTGTGGCTTTTTATATTTGATTACGACGCCAATTAATGTGTTTAATCGCCAAAGTGAAGATTCAAGGGATACAGAATACCTGCAGTGAAGCATCAGAATCAAAAACTGGTCTCGCAAGAAAGGCTCAAAACATAGAATGTAAGAAGACTCAGTCTTCTTGTACTTAAGTCAGCAAATGCGCCTGTTGTATTTAATTGCGTTGCAATTACTGTGTTTTATCGTCAATGTGATGATCCAAGTGATACAGTAAATATGCAGTTGTGCATCGGAATCTAAATCTGGTGACACAGGAAAGGATCAAAATGGCGACACTAAGAGAAGTCAGTCGTCTAGTACTTGAACCGGCATTGTGCCATATCTATTTAATTCCGATGCTGTTATGGTGTATCTTCGACAAAGTGAAGATATAAGTTATACAGCAAACCTGAAGTGAATCATCGTAATCTAAAACTGGAGACACAGGAAAGGCTCAAAACATAGACACTAAGAAAAGTCAGTCTTCTTGTACTTAAGTCGCCATTGTGCCTTTTGTATTTAATTCCGATGCAATATTTGTGTCTCATTGTCAAAGTTAAGGTCCAAGGGAAACAGTAAACCAGAAAGTGAAGCATCGGAATCTAAAACTGGTGACACAGGGAAGTCTCAAAGCATAGACACTAAGTAGAGTAAGTGATCGTGTACTTAAGTCGACATGGTGCCTTATGTATTTATTTCCGACGCAATTTCTGTGTTTCATCGCCAAAGTGATGGTCCAAGGGATACAGTAAACCTGTTGTGAAGCATCGGATTCAAAAACTGGTCTCACAGGAATGGCTCAAAACATAGTCGGTAAGAAGACTCACTCTTCTTGTACTTAAGTCGGCATTGTGCCTTTTGAATTTAATTGCGATGCAATTTCTGTGTTACATCGTCATAGTGAATATCCAAGGGATACAGTAAACATGAAGTGAAGTGTCCGAATCTAAAACTCGTCTCACAGCAAAGGCTCAAAACATAGACACTAAGAAAAGTCAGACTTCTTTTGCTTAAGTCGGCATTGAGCCTTTTGTATTTACTTCCGATGCAATTTCTGTGATTCATCGTCAATGTGAAGGTCCAAGATATACAGTAAATATGCAGTTGTGATCGGAATCTAAAAATGGTGACACCGGAAAGGCTTAAAACACAGACACTAAGAAAAGTCAGTCTTCTTGTACTTAAGTCGGCATTGTGCCATTTGTATTTCATAACAATGCAATTTTTGTGTTTCATCGTCAAAGTGAAGGTCCAAGGGATACGGAAAACCAGAAGTGAATCATCAGAATCTAAAACTGGTGACACAGGAGAGCCTCAAAACATAGACAGTAAGAAGACTCAGTCTTCTTGTACTTAAGTCAGCATTGCGCTTTTGGATTGAATTCCATTGCAATTTTTCTGTTTCATCGCCAAAGTGAATGTCCAAGGGATACAGTAAACCTGATGTGAAGCATCGGAATCTAATACTGGTCTCACAGGGAATGCTTAAATAATAGACAGTTAGAAGACTCAGTCTTCTTGTACTTAAGTGGGCATTGTGCCTTTTGTATTTAATTCTGGTGCGATTTCTGTGTTTCATCGTCAATGTGAAGCTCCAAGGGATACAGGAATACTGCAATTGTGCTTCGGGATCTAAAACTGGTGACACAGGAAGGGCTCAAAACATAGACACTAAGAAAAGTCAGTCTTCTTGTACTTAAGTCGGCATTGTGACGTTTGAATTTAATTCCGATGCAATTTTGTGTGTTTCATCGTCAAAGTAAAGGTCCAAGGGATACAGTAAACATGAAGTGAAACATCGGAATCTAAAACCGGTCTCACAGGAAAGGCTCAAAACATAGACGGTAAGAAGTCTATGTCTTCTTGTACCCAAGTCGGCACTGTGCCTTTTGTATTTAATTCCGATGCAATTACTGTTTTTCATCGTCAATGTGAAGGTCCAAGGAATACAGTAAACGTAAAGAGTAGCATCTGAATCTAAAACTGGGGACATAGGAAAAGCTCAAACATAGACACTAAGAAATGTCAGTCTTCTTGTACTTATGTCGGCATTGTGAATTATGTATTTAATTCCGATGCAATTTTTGTGTTTCATCGTCAAAGTGAATGTCCAAGGGATACAGTAAACCTGAAGTGAAGCATCGAAATCTAAAACTGGTCTCACAGGAACGGCTCAAAACATAGACGGTAAGAAGACTCAGTCGTCTTGTACCTAAGTCGGCATTGTGGCTTTTGTATTTAATTCCGATGTAGTTTCTGTGTTTCATCGTCAATGTGAAGGTCCAAGGCATACAGTAAATCTGAAGTGTGGCATCGGAATCTAAAACTGGTCTCACAGGAAAGGCTCAAAACATGAGCAAAACTATAGACCTATATGTCTGACGTCGATCTGTTGTAGAATTTTTGAACATGTTTTTTGCTCGAGTATGGTGTCGTTTTTGGAAACCCAGAATCTACTATGTAGGAATCAACATGGATTCCGGAAACAGCGATCGTGTGAGACCCAACTCGCTTTATTTGTTCATGAGTCCCAGAAAATATTAGATACAGGCTCCCAGGTAGATGCTATTTTTCTTGACTTCCGGGAGGCGCTCGATACAGTTCCGCACTGTCGCCTGATAAACAAAGTAAGAGCCTACGGAATATCAGACCAGCTGTGTGGCTGGATTGAAGAGTTTTTAGCAAACAGAACACAGCATGTTGTTATCAATGGAGAGACGTCTACAGATGTTAAAGTAACCTCTGGCGTGCCACAGGGCAGTGTTATGGGACCATTGGTTTTCACATTATATATAAATGACCTAGTAGATAGTGTCGGAAGTTCCATGTGGCTTTTCGCGTATGATGCTGTAGTATGCAGAGAAGTTCCAGCATTAGAAAATTGCAGCGAAATGCAGGAAGATCTGCAGCGGATAGGCACTTGGAGCAGGGAGTGGCAACTGACCCTTAATATAGTCAAATGTAATGTATTGCGAATACATAGAAATAAGGATCCTTTATTGTATGATTATATGATAGCGGAACAAACACTGGTAACAGTTACTTCTGTAAAATATCTGGGAGTATGCGTGCGGAACGATTTGAAGTGGAATGATCATATAAAATTAATTGTTGGTAAGGTGGGTACCAGGTTGAGATTCATTGGGAGAGTGCTTAGAAAATGTAGTCCATCAACAGAGGAGGTGGCTTACAAAACACTCGTTCGACCTATACTTGAGTATTGCTCATCAGTGTGGGATCCGTACCAGATCGGTCTGACGGAGGAGATAGAGAAGATCCAAAGAAGAGCGGCACGTTTCGTCACAGGGTTATCTGGTAACCGTGATAGCGTTACAGAGATGTTTAATAAACTCAAGTGGCAGACACTGCAAGAGAGGCGGTCTGCATCGCGGTGTAGCTTGCTGTCCAGGTTTCGAGAGGGTGCGTTTCTGGATGAGGTATCGAATATATTGCATCCCCCTACTTATACCTCCCGAGGAGATCACGAATGTAAAATTAGAGAGATTAGAGCGCGCACGGAGGCTTTCAGACAGTCGTTCTACCCCCGAACCATACGCGACTGGAACAGGAAAGGGAGGTAAAGATAGTGGAACGTAAAGTGCCCTCCGCCACACACCGTTGGGTGGCTTGCGGAGTATAAATGTAGATGTAGATGTAAGAAAAGTAAGTCTTATTGTACTTAAGTCGGGATTGTGCAATTTGTAGTTAATTCCGATGCAATTTTTGTGTTTCATTGCCAAAGTGAAGATTCAAGTGATACAGTAAACCTGAAGTGAAGCATCGGAAACTAAAACTGGTTTCACAGGAAAGGCCAAAACTTAGACGGTAAGAAGACTCAGTCTTCTTGTACTTAAGTCGACATTGTGCCGTTTGTACTTAATTCCGATGCAATTTTTGTATTTCGTCGTCGAAGTGAAGGTCCAAGGTATACAGTAAACCTGAAGTGTAGCATCAGTTTCTGAAACTGGTTTCACAGGAAGGGCTCAAAACATAGACACTAAGAAAAGTCAGTCTTCTTATACTTAAGTCGATATTGTGCTTTTGTCTTTAATTCCGATGCATTTTCGGTGTTTCATCGTCAATGTGTAGGTCCAACGGACACAGTGAAACTGCAGTTCTTCGTCTTAACCTAAAACTGGTCGCACAGGATCTGCTCGAAACATAGACACTGAGAAAAGTCAGTCTTCATGTACTTAGGTCGGCATTGTGCCTTTTGTATTAAATTCCGATGCAACTACAGTGTTTCAATTTCAATGTGAAGTACCAAGGGGTACAGTATACCTGCAGTTGTGCATCGGAATCTATAACTGGTTGCACAGGAAAGTCTCAACTCATAGACAGTATGAAGAATAACACTTCTTGTACTTAAGGCGGCATTGTGCCTTTTGTATTTAATTCCGATGCAATTTTAGTGTTTCATTGTCAAAGTGAAGGTCAAAGGGATCCAGTAAACCTGAAGTCAAGAATCGGAATATAAAACTGGTCTCACAGGAAAGGCTCGAAGCATAGACTCTAAGAAAAGTCAGTCTTCTTTTGCTTAAGTCGGCATTGTGTCAATTGTATTTAATTCCGATGCCATTACTGTGTTCATCGTCACTGTGAAGGTCCAAGGGGTACAGTAAACCTGCAGTTGTGCATCGGAATCAAAAACTGGTGACACAGGAAAGGCTCAAAATCATAGACAGTAAGAAGGCCCAATCTTCTGGTACCTAAGTCGGCATTGTGACTTTTGTCTTTAATTCCGACGCAAATTCTGTGTATCATCGGCAATTGTAAGGTCCCAGGGCTACAGTATACCTGCAGTTCTGCATCGAAATCTAAAACTGGTGACACAGGAAAGGCTCGAAACATAGACACTAAGAAAAATCAGTCATCTTGTACTTAAGTCGGCATTGTGCGTTTTGTATTTCATTCCGATGCAATTTCGGTGTTTTATCGTCAGAGTGAAGGTCCATGGGATACAGTCAACCTGAAGTGAAGCATCGGAATCTAAAACTGCTCTCCCAGGAAAGGCTCAAATCATAGAATGTAAGAAGAGTCAGCCTTCTTCTACTTAGTTCGGCATTCTGCCTTTTTATTTAATTCCGATGCAATTTCTGTGTTTCATCGTCAATAAGAAGGTCCAAGGGATACAGTAATCCTGAAGTGAAGCATCGGAAACTAAAACTGGTCTCACAGGAAAGGTTCAAAACATAGACAGTAAGAAGAGTCAGTCTTCTTGTACTTAGGTCGGCATTGTGCCTTGTGTATTTAATTACGATGCAATTTCTGTGTCTCATCGACAACAGGACGGTCCAAGGGATACAGTAAACTTGAAGTGAAGCATCGGAATCTAAACTGGTCTCACAGGAAAGGCTCAAATAATACAATGTACGAAGAGTCAGTCTTCTTGCACTTAAGTCGGCATTGGGCGTTTTGTATTTAATTCCGATGCAATTTCTGAGTTTCATCGTCAATAAGAAGGTCCCCGGGTTACAGTAAACGGGATGTGAGGCATTGGGATCTAAAACTAGTCTTACAGGAAAGGAATAAAACATAGACAGTAAGACGAGTCAGTCTTGTTCTACTTCAGTCGGCAATGTGCCTTTTGTAATTTATTCCGATGCAATTTCTGTGCTTCATGGTCAATAAGAAGGTCCAAGGGATACAGTAAACATGAAGTGAAGCATCGGAATCTAAAACTGGTCTATGTGGAAAGGCTCAAATCATAGAAGGTTAGATGAGTCAGTCTTCTTGTACTTTAGTCGGCATTGTGCCTTTTGTATTTAATTCCGATGCAATTTCTTTGCTTCATCGTCATTAAGAAGGTCCAAGGGATACGGTAAACCAGAAGTGAAGCATCGGAATCTAAAACTGGTCTCACAGGAAAGGCTCAAATTATCGACAGTAAGAAGAGCCCGTCTTCTTGTACATAAGTCGGCATTGTGCCTTCTATTTAATTCCGATGCATTTTCTGTGTTTCTTCGTCAATAAGAAGGTCCAAAGGTTACAGTAAACTTGACGTGAAGCATCGGAATCTAAAACTGGTCTCACAGGAATGGTTAAAAATATAGACTGTAAGAAGAGTCAGTCATCATGTACTTAATTCAGCATTGTGCCTTTTGCATTTAATTCCGATGCAATTTCTGAGTTTCATTTACAATAAGAAGGTCCAAGGGATACAGTAAAATTGAAGTGAAGCATCGGAATCTAAAACTGGTCTCACAGGAAAGGTTCAAAAGTATAGACAGTAAGAAGAGTCAGTCTTCTTGTACTTAAGTCGGCATTTTGCCTTTTGTATTTAATTCCGATGCAATAGATGTGTTTCAACGTCAATAAGAAAGTCCAAGGGATACAGTAAAACTGAAGTGAAGCACCGGAATCTAAAACTGGTGTCACAGGTAAGGTTCAAAACATAGACAGAAATAAGAGTCAGTCTTCTTGTACTTAAGTCGGCATTGTGCCTTGTGTATTTAATTACGATGCAATATCTGTGTTTCATCGTCAATAAGAAGGTCCAAGGGATACAGTAAACCTGAAGTGAAGCATCGGAATCTAAAACTAGTCTCACAGGAAAGGCTTAATTCATAGAATGTAAGAAGTGTCAGTCCTCTTGTACTTAAGTCGGCATTGTGGCTTTTGTATTGAATTCCGATTCAATATCTGTGCTTCATCGTCCATAAGAAAGTCCAAGGGATACAGTAAACCTGAAGTGAAGCATAGGAAGCTAAAACTGGTCTCTCAGGAAAGGTTCAAAACATAGACAGTAATAAGAGTCAGACTTCTTGTACTAATGTCAGCATTGTGCCTTTTGTATTTAATTCCGATGCAATTTCAGTGTTTCGTCGTCGATAACAAGGTCCACGGGTAACAGTAAACCGGAAGTGAACCATCGGGATCTAAAACTGGTCTCACAGGAAAGGAATAAAGCATAGACAGTAAGACGAGTCAGTCTTGTTGTACTTAAGTCGGCAATGTGCATTTTGTTTTTAAATTTGATGCAATTTCTGTGTTTCATCGTCAATAAAAAGGTCCAAGGGATAGAGTTAACCTGAAGTGAGGCATCGGAATCTAAAACTGGTCTCAGTGGAATGGCTCAAATCATAGAAAGTTAGATTAGTTAGTCTGCTTGTACTTAAGTCGGCATTGTGACTTTGGTATTTAATTCCGATGCAGTTTCTGTGTCTCATCGTCATTAAGAACGTCGACGGGATACAGTAAACCTGAAGTGAAGCATCGGAATCTGGAACAGGTCTCACAGGAAAGGTTCAGAACATGAGCAGAAAGAAGAGTCTGTCTTCTTGTACTTAAGTCGGCATTCTGCCTTTTGTATTTAATTCCGATGCAATTTCTGTGTTTCATCGTCAATAAGAAGGTCTAAGGGATACAGTAAACCTGAAGTGATGCATCGGAATGTAAAACTGGTCTCACAGGAAAGGTTCAAATCATAGTCAGTAAGATGAGTCAGTATTCTTGTACTTAAGTCGGCATTGTGCCTTATGTATTCAATTCCGATGCATTTTCAGTTTTTCTTAGTCAATAAGAAGGTCTAAGGGATACAGTAAACCTGAAATGAAGCATCGGAATCAAAAACTGGTCTCACTGGAAAGGTTCAAAACATAGACAGCAAGAAGAGTCAGTCTTCTTGTACTTTAGTCGGCATTGTGCGTTTTGTATGTAATTCCGATGCAATTACGGTGTTTCACTTCAATGTGTAGGTCTAAGGGATACAGAAAACCAGCAGTTGTGCAACGGAATATAAAACTAGTGACACAGGAAATGCTCAAAACATAGACACTAAGAAAAGTCGCTCTTCTTGTACTTAAGTCGGCATTGTGCCTTTTGTATTTAATTCCAATGCAATTTTTGTGTTTCATCGTCAAAGTGAAGGTCCAAGGGGAACAGTGAACCTGAAGTGAAGCATCGGCATCTAAAACTAGTGACACAGGAAAGGCTCAAAGCGTAGACAGTAAAAAGGCACAGTCTTCCTAAGCTTCTGTCGGCATTGTGCATTTTGTATTTAATTCCGATGCAGTTTCTGTGTTTGATCGTGAATGTAAAGTTCCAAGGGATAGAGTAAACCTGCAGTTGTGCATCGGAAACTAAAACTGGTGACTCAGGAAGGGCTCAAATCTTTGACAGTAAGAAGACTCAGACTTCTTGTAGTTAATTCGGCATTGTGCCTTTTGTATTTAATTCCAATGCAATTTCTGTGATTCATCGTCAACGGGAAGGACCAAGGGTTACAGTTAACCTATAGGAGTGCATCGGAATCAAAAACTGGTGACACAGGATAGGCTCTAAGCATAGTCACTTAGAAAAGTCAGTCTGTTAGTACTTAAGTCGGCATTGTGCGTTTAGTATTTCATTCCGATGCAATTTCTGTGTTACATCGTGAATGTGAAGGTCCAAGGGATACAGTAAACCTGAAGTGAAGCATCGAAATCTAAAACTGGTCTCATAGGAAAGGCACAAAACAAAGACGGTAGGGAGACTCAGTCGTCTTGTACTTAATTTGGCATTGTACCTTTTGTATTTAATTCACATGCAATCTCTCTGTTCATCGTCAATTTGAAGCTCCAAGGGATACAGTAAACCTGAAGTGAAGTATCGGAATCTAAAACTGGTGCTACAGGAAAGGCTCAAACGTAGACAGTAAGAAGACTCAGACTTCTCCTAGTTAAGTCGGCATTGTGCCTTTTGTATTTAATTCTAATGGAAATTCTATGTTTCATCGCCAAGTGAAGGTCCAAGGCATACAGTTCACCTGAAGTTAAGCATCGGAATCTCAACAGGTCTCACAGGAAAGGCTCAAAGTATAGACACTAAGAAAGTCAGTCGTCTGGTACATAAGTCTGCATTGTGACTTTTGAATATAATTCCTTTGCAATTACTGTGTTTGATCGTTAGAGTGAAGGTCCAAGGGATACAGTAAACCAGCAGTTGTGCATCAGAATCTAAAACTGGTGTCACAGGAGAGGCTAAAAACATAGACACTAAGAAAAGGCAGTCATCTTGTACTTAAAACGGCATTGTGCCTTTGTAATTAATTCCGAAGAATTTATGTGTACAATCGTCAATGTGAAGGTCCAAGGGATACAGCAAACCGGAAGTGAAGCATCGGAATCTAAAACTGGTCTCACAGGAAAGTCTCAAAACATAAACGGTAAGAAAACTCAGTCTTCTTGTACTTAATTTGGCATTGTGTCTTTTGTATTTAATTCCGATGCAATGTTTGTGTTTCATCGTCAAAGTGAAAGTCCAAGGCATACAGTAAACCTAAAGGTAAGCATCGGATTCTAAACTGGTCGCACAGGAAAGGCTCATAGTATTGACACTAATAAAAGTTAGTCGTCTGGTACTTGAATCTGCATTGTGACTTTTGTATTTAATTCCGATGCAATTACGGTGTTTCATCGTCAAAGTGAAGGTCCAAGGGATACAGTAAACCTGCAGTCGTTCATTATATTCTAAAACTGGTGACACAGGAAGGCTTAAACACAGACACAAAGAAAAGTCAGTCTACTTGTACTTAAGGCGGCATTTTGCCTTTTGTATTTCATTCCGTTGCAATTTTTGTGTTTCATCGTCAAAGTGAAGATCCATGGGATACAGTAAACCTGAAGTGAAGCATCGGAATCTAAAACTGGTATCCCAGGGAAGGATCAAATCATAGAAAGAAAGGAGACTCAGTCTTCTTGCACTTAAGTCGGCGTGGTGCCTTTTGTAATTAACTCCGATGCAATTTCTGTGTTTCATCGTCAATGTGAAGGTCCAAGGGATACAGTAAACCGGCAGTTGTGCATCCGAATCTAAAACTGGTGACACAGGACAAACTCGAATCATAGACACTAAGAAAAGTAGGTCCTTTTGGACATTAGTCGGCATTGTGACTACTGTATTTATTTCCGATGCAATTTCTGTGTTTCATAGTCAATGTGGAGGTCGAATGCATACAGTAAATATCCAGTTGAGCATCGGAATCTAAAACAGGGGACACTGCAAAAGCTCAAAACATAGACACTAAGAAAAGTCAGTCTCCCTGTACTTAAGTCAGCAATGTGCCTTTTGCTTGTAACTCCGATGCAATTTCTGTGTTTCATCGTCAATGAGAAGGTCCATGTCATACAGTAAACCTGAAGTGAGAATCGGAATCTAAAACTGGTCTCACAAGGAAGGCTCAAAGGTAGACAGTAAGAAAATGTAGTCTTCTTGTACTTAAGTCGCCATTCCGCCTTTTGTATTTAATTCCGATGCAATTTTTGTCTTTCATCGTCGAAGTGAAGGTCCAAGGGATACAGTAAACCTGAAGTGAAGCATCGGTATCTAAAACTTGTCTCACAGGAAAGGCTCAAAGCATAGACGGTAAGAAGTCTCAGTCTTCTTGTACTTACGTCGGAATTGTGCCTTCAGTATCTAATCTGAAGCAATTTCTGTGTTTCATCGTCAAAGTGAAGGTCCAAATGATACAGTAAAAATGAGGTGAAGCATTGGAATCTAAAAGTGGTCTCACAGGAAAGGCTCAAAACATAGACCTTAAGAAGACTCAGTCTCCTTGTACTTAATTCGGCATTGTGCCTTTTGTAATTAATTCTGATGCAATTCCTTTATTTCGTCGTCAATGTGAAGGTCCAAGGGATAGAGTAAACCTGCAGTTGTTCATCGGAAACTAAAAGTGGTGATACAGGAAAGGCTCAAATCATAGACAGTATAAGGACTCAGTCTTCTTGTAGTTAATTAGGCATTGAGTCTTTTGTAATTAATTCCGATGCAATTTCCGTGTTTCACCGTCACTGGGAAGGTCCAAGGAATACAGGTAACCTGCAGGTGTACATCCGAATCTAAAACTGCTTTTACAGGAAACGCTGGAAGCATAGACACTAAGAAAAGTCAGTCTTATTGTACTTAAGTCAGCATTGTCACTTTTGTATTTAATTCCGATGCAGTTTCTGTGTTTGATCGTGAATGTAAAGTTCCAAGGGATAGAGTAAACCTGCAGTTGTGCATCGGAAACTAAAACTGGTGACTCAGGAAGGGCTCAAATCTTTGACAGTAAGAAGACTCAGACTTCTTGTAGTTAATTCGGCATTGTGCCTTTTGTATTTAATTCCAATGCAATTTCTGTGATTCATCGTCAACGGGAAGGACCAAGGGTTACAGTTAACCTATAGGAGTGCATCGGAATCAAAAACTGGTGACACAGGATAGGCTCTAAGCATAGTCACTTAGAAAAGTCAGTCTGTTAGTACTTAAGTCGGCATTGTGCGTTTAGTATTTCATTCCGATGCAATTTCTGTGTTACATCGTGAATGTGAAGGTCCAAGGGATACAGTAAACCTGAAGTGAAGCATCGAAATCAAAAACTGGTCTCATAGGAAAGGCTCAAAACAAAGACGGTAGGGAGACTCAGTCGTCTTGTACTTAATTTGGCATTGTACCTTTTGTATTTAATTCACATGCAATCTCTCTGTTCATCGTCAATTTGAAGCTCCAAGGGATACAGTAAACCTGAAGTGAAGTATCGGAATCTAAAACTGGTGCTACAGGAAAGGCTCAAACATAGACAGTAAGAAGACTCAGACTTCTCCTAGTTAAGTCGGCATTGTGCCTTTTGTATTTAATTCCAATGGAAATTCTGTGTTTCATCGCCAAGTGAAGGTCCAAGGCATACAGTTCACCTGAAGTTAAGCATCGGAATCTCAACAGGTCTCACAGGAAAGGCTCAAAGTATAGACACTAAGAAAGTCAGTCGTCTGGTACATAAGTCTGCATTGTGACTTTTGAATATAATTCCTTTGCAATTACTGTGTTTGATCGTTAGAGTGAAGGTCCAAGGGATACAGTAAACCAGCAGTTGTGCATCAGAATCTAAAACTGGTGTCACAGGAGAGGCTAAAAACATAGACACTAAGAAAAGGCAGTCATCTTGTACTTAAAACGGCATTGTGCCTTTGTAATTAATTCCGAAGAATTTATGTGTACAATCGTCAATGTGAAGGTCCAAGGGATACAGCAAACCGGAAGTGAAGCATCGGAATCTAAAACTGGTCTCACAGGAAAGTCTCAAAACATAAACGGTAAGAAAACTCAGTCTTCTTGTACTTAATTTGGCATTGTGTCTTTTGTATTTAATTCCGATGCAATGTTTGTATTTCATCGTCAAAGTGAAAGTCCAAGGCATACAGTAAACCTAAAGGTAAGCATCGGATTCTAAACTGGTCGCACAGGAAAGGCTCAAAGTATTGACACTAATAAAAGTTAGTCGTCTGGTACTTGAATCTGCATTGTGACTTTTGTATTTAATTCCGATGCAATTACGGTGTTTCATCGTCAAAGTGAAGGTCCAAGGGATACAGTAAACCTGCAGTCGTTCATTATATTCTAAAACTGGTGACACAGGAAGGCTTAAACACAGACACAAAGAAAAGTCAGTCTACTTGTACTTAAGGCGGCATTTTGCCTTTTGTATTTCATTCCGTTGCAATTTTTGTGTTTCATCGTCAAAGTGAAGATCCATGGGATACAGTAAACCTGAAGTGAAGCATCGGAATCTAAAACTGGTATCCCAGGGAAGGATCAAATCATAGAAAGAAAGGAGACTCAGTCTTCTTGCACTTAAGTCGGCGTGGTGCCTTTTGTAATTAACTCCGATGCAATTTCTGTGTTTCATCGTCAATGTGAAGGTCCAAGGGATACATTAAACCGGCAGTTGTGCATCCGAATCTAAAACTGGTGACACAGGACAAACTCGAATCATAGACACTAAGAAAAGTAGGTCCTTTTGGACATTAGTCGGCATTGTGACTTCTGTATTTATTTCCGATGCAATTTCTGTGTTTCATAGTCAATGTGGAGGTCGAATGCATACAGTAAATATCCAGTTGAGCATCGGAATCTAAAACAGGGGACACTGCAAAAGCTCAAAACATAGACACTAAGAAAAGTCAGTCTCCCTGTACTTAAGTCAGCAATGTGCCTTTTGCTTGTAACTCCGATGCAATTTCTGTGTTTCATCGTCAATGAGAAGGTCCATGTCATACAGTAAACCTGAAGTGAGAATCGGAATCTAAAACTGGTCTCACAAGGAAGGCTCAAAGGTAGACAGTAAGAAAATGTAGTCTTCTTGTACTTAAGTCGCCATTCCGCCTTTTGTATTAAATTCCGATGCAATTTTTGTCTTTCATCGTCGAAGTGAAGGTCCAAGGGATACAGTAAACCTGAAGTGAAGCATCGGTATCTAAAACTTGTCTCACAGGAAAGGCTCAAAGCATAGACGGTAAGAAGTCTCAGTCTTCTTGTACTTACGTCGGAATTGTGCCTTCAGTATCTAATCTGAAGCAATTTCTGTGTTTCATCGTCAAAGTGAAGGTCCAAATGATACAGTAAAAATGAGGTGAAGCATTGGAATCTAAAAGTGGTCTCACAGGAAAGGCTCAAAACATAGACCTTAAGAAGACTCAGTCTCCTTGTACTTAATTCGGCATTGTGCCTTTTGTAATTAATTCTGATGCAATTCCTTTATTTCGTCGTCAATGTGAAGGTCCAAGGGATAGAGTAAACCTGCAGTTGTTCATCGGAAACTAAAAGTGGTGATACAGGAAAGGCTCAAATCATAGACAGTATAAGGACTCAGTCTTCTTGTAGTTAATTAGGCATTGAGTCTTTTGTAATTAATTCCGATGCAATTTCCGTGTTTCACCGTCACTGGGAAGGTCCAAGGAATACAGGTAACCTGCAGGTGTACATCCGAATCTAAAACTGCTTTTACAGGAAACGCTGGAAGCATAGACACTAAGAAAAGTCAGTCTTATTGTACTTAAGTCAGCATTGTCACTTTTGTATTTAATTCCGATGCAGTTTCTGTGTTTGATCGTGAATGTAAAGTTCCAAGGGATAGAGTAAACCTGCAGTTGTGCATCGGAAACTAAAACTGGTGACTCAGGAAGGGCTCAAATCTTTGACAGTAAGAAGACTCAGACTTCTTGTAGTTAATTCGGCATTGTGCCTTTTGTATTTAATTCCAATGCAATTTCTGTGATTCATCGTCAACGGGAAGGACCAAGGGTTACTGTTAACCTATAGGAGTGCATCGGAATCAAAAACTGGTGACACAGGATAGGCTCTAAGCATAGTCACTTAGAAAAGTCAGTCTGTTAGTACTTAAGTCGGCATTGTGCGTTTAGTATTTCATTCCGATGCAATTTCTGTGTTACATCGTGAATGTGAAGGTCCAAGGGATACAGTAAACCTGAAGTGAAGCATCGAAATCTAAAACTGGTCTCATAGGAAAGGCTCAAAACAAAGACGGTAGGGAGACTCAGTCGTCTTGTACTTAATTCGGCATTGTACCTTTTGTATTTAATTCACATGCAATCTCTCTGTTCATCGTCAATTTGAAGCTCCAAGGGATACAGTAAACCTGAAGTGAAGTATCGGAATCTAAAACTGGTGCTACAGGAAAGGCTCAAACATAGACAGTAAGAAGACTCAGACTTCTCCTAGTTAAGTCGGCATTGTGCCTTTTGTATTTAATTCCAATGGAAATTCTGTGTTTCATCGCCAAGTGAAGGTCCAAGGCATACAGTTCACCTGAAGTTAAGCATCGGAATCTCAACAGGTCTCACAGGAAAGGCTCAAAGTATAGACACTAAGAAAGTCAGTCGTCTGGTACATAAGTCTGCATTGTGACTTTTGAATATAATTCCTTTGCAATTACTGTGTTTGATCGTTAGAGTGAAGGTCCAAGGGATACAGTAAACCAGCAGTTGTGCATCAGAATCTAAAACTGGTGTCACAGGAGAGGCTAAAAACATAGACACTAAGAAAAGGCAGTCATCTTGTACTTAAAGCGGCATTGTGCCTTTGTAATTAATTCCGAAGAATTTATGTGTACAATCGTCAATGTGAAGGTCCAAGGGATACAGCAAACCGGAAGTGAAGCATCGGAATCTAAAACTGGTCTCACAGGAAAGTCTCAAAACATAAACGGTAAGAAAACTCAGTCTTCTTGTACTTAATTTGGCATTGTGTCTTTTGTATTTAATTCCGATGCAATGTTTGTGTTTCATCGTCAAAGTGAAAGTCCAAGGCATACAGTAAACCTAAAGGTAAGCATCGGATTCTAAACTGGTCGCACAGGAAAGGCTCAAAGTATTGACACTAATAAAAGTTAGTCGTCTGGTACTTGAATCTGCATTGTGACTTTTGTATTTAATTCCGATGCAATTACGGTGTTTCATCGTCAAAGTGAAGGTCCAAGGGATACAGTAAACCTGCAGTCGTTCATTATATTCTAAAACTGGTGACACAGGAAGGCTTAAACACAGACACAAAGAAAAGTCAGTCTACTTGTACTTAAGGCGGCATTTTGCCTTTTGTATTTCATTCCGTTGCAATTTTTGTGTTTCATCGTCAAAGTGAAGATCCATGGGATACAGTAAACCTGAAGTGAAGCATCGGAATCTAAAACTGGTATCCCAGGGAAGGATCAAATCATAGAAAGAAAGGAGACTCAGTCTTCTTGCACTTAAGTCGGCGTGGTGCCTTTTGTAATTAACTCCGATGCAATTTCTGTGTTTCATCGTCAATGTGAAGGTCCAAGGGATACATTAAACCGGCAGTTGTGCATCCGAATCTAAAACTGGTGACACAGGACAAACTCGAATCATAGACACTAAGAAAAGTAGGTCATTTTGGACATTAGTCGGCATTGTGACTTCTGTATTTATTTCCGATGCAATTTCTGTGTTTCATAGTCAATGTGGAGGTCGAATGCATACAGTAAATATCCAGTTGAGCATCGGAATCTAAAACAGGGGACACTGCAAAAGCTCAAAACATAGACACTAAGAAAAGTCAGTCTCCCTGTACTTAAGTCAGCAATGTGCCTTTTGCTTGTAACTCCGATGCAATTTCTGTGTTTCATCGTCAATGAGAAGGTCCACGTCATACAGTAAACCTGAAGTGAGAATCGGAATCTAAAACTGGTCTCACAAGGAAGGCTCAAAGGTAGACAGTAAGAAAATGTAGTCTTCTTGTACTTAAGTCGCCATTCCGCCTTTTGTATTTAATTCCGATGCAATTTTTGTCTTTCATCGTCGAAGTGAAGGTCCAAGGGATACAGTAAACCTGAAGTGAAGCATCGGTATCTAAAACTTGTCTCACAGGAAAGGCTCAAAGCATAGACGGTAAGAAGTCTCAGTCTTCTTGTACTTACGTCGGAATTGTGCCTTCAGTATCTAATCTGAAGCAATTTCTGTGTTTCATCGTCAAAGTGAAGGTCCAAATGATACAGTAAAAATGACGTGAAGCATTGGAATCTAAAAGTGGTCTCACAGGAAAGGCTCAAAACATAGACCTTAAGAAGACTCAGTCTCCTTGTACTTAATTCGGCATTGTGCCTTTTGTAATTAATTCTGATGCAATTCCTTTATTTCGTCGTCTATGTGAAGGTCCAAGGGATAGAGTAAACCTGCAGTTGTTCATCGGAAACTAAAAGTGGTGATACAGGAAAGGCTCAAATCATAGACAGTATAAGGACTCAGTCTTCTTGTAGTTAATTAGGCATTGAGTCTTTTGTAATTAATTCCGATGCAATTTCCGTGTTTCACCGTCACTGGGAAGGTCCAAGGAATACAGGTAACCTGCAGGTGTACATCCGAATCTAAAACTGCTTTTACAGGAAACGCTGGAAGCATAGACTCTAAGAAAAGTCAGTCTTATTGTACTTAAGTCAGCATTGTCACTTTTGTATTTAATTCCGATGCAATTTCTGTGTTTCATCGTCAATGTGAAGGTCCAAGGGATACAGGAAACCTGAAGTGAAGCATCGAAATCTGAAACTGGTCTCACCGGAGAGGGTCAAAACACAGACGATAAGGAGACTCAGTCGTCTTGTACTTAAGTCGGCATTGTGCCCTTTGTATTTAAATCCGATGCAATTACTGTGTTTCATCGTCAATGTGAAGGTCCAAGGTATACAGTAAACCAGCAGTTGTGCATCGGAATCTAAAACTGTTGACACAGGAAAGGCTGGAAACATAGACACTAAGAAATGTCAGTCTTCTTGTACTTAAGTCGGCATTTTGGCTTTTGTATTTAATTCCGATGCAATTTTTGTGTTTCATCGTCAAAGTGAATGTCCATGGCATACAGTAGACCTGAAGTTCAGCATCGGAATCTAAACTGGTCTCACAGGAAAGGCTCAAAGCATAGACACTAAGAAAAGTCTATCGTCTCGTACTTGAATCTGCATTGTGACTTTTGTATTTAATTCCGATGCAATTACTGTGTTTCATCGTCAAAGTGAAGATCCAAGTGATACAGTAAACCTGCAGTCGTTCATTACATTCTAAAACAGGTGACACAGGAAGGCTCAAACACAGACACAAAGAAAAGTCAGTCTACTTGTACTTAAGTCGGCATTGTGCCTTTTGTATTTAATTCCGATGCAATTTCCGTGTTTCATCGTCTATGTGAAGGTCCAAGGGATACAGTAAACCGGCAGTTGTGCATCCGAATCTAAAATTGGTGACACAGGACAAACTCGAAACATAGACACTGAGAAAAGTCAGTCCTTTTGTACTTAAGTCGGCATTGTGACCACTGTATTTAATTCCGATGCAATATCTGTGTTTCATCGACAATGTAAAGGTCGAAAGCATACAGTAAATACCCGGTTGAGCATCGGAATCTAAAACAGGGGACAGAGGAAAAGCTCAAAACATAGACACTAAGAAATGTCAGTCTTCCTGTACTTAAGTCAGCAATGTGAATTTTGTGTTTCATCGTCAATGAGAAGGTCCAAGGGATACAGTAATTCTCCTGTTGTGCATCGGAATCTTAAACTGGGGGGCACGGGAAAAGCTCAAATCATAGACGGTAAGAACACTCTGTCTTCTTGTACTTAATTCGGCATTGTACCTTTTGTATTTAATTCACTTGCCATACCTGTGATTCATCGTCAATGTGAAGCTCCAAGGGATACAGTAAACCTGAAGTGAAGTATCTGAATCTAAAACTGGTGACACAGGAGAGGCTCAAAACATAGATGGAAAAAAGACTCAGAATTCTTGTACCTAAGTCGGCATTGCGCCTTTTGTATTTAATTCCGATGGAATTTCTGTGTTTCATCGTCAATGCAATGTGAAGGTCCTAGGCATACAGTAAACCTGAAGGGAAGCATCGCAATCTAAAACTGGTCCCACAGGAACGGCTCAAAACATGGACAGTGAGAAGACTCAATCATCTTGTACTAAAGTCGGTATTGTGCCTTTTGTATTTAATTCCGATGGAATTTTTGCGTTTCATCGTCAAAGTGAGGGTCAAAGGTAAGCAGTAAACTTGAAGTGAAGCATCGAATCCTAGAACAGGTGTCACAGGGAAGGCTCAAAACATAGACAGTAAGAAGATTCAGACTTCTTGTACGTAAGTCGGCATTGTAGCTTTTGTATTTAATTCCGATGGAATTTTAGTGTTTCATCGTCAAGGTGAAGGTCCAAGAGGTACAGTAAACCTGAAGTGAAGCATCGGATTCTAAAACTGGAGACCTAGGAAAGGCTCAAAACATAGACACTAAGAAAAGTCAGCCCTCTTGTTCTTATGTCGGCATTGTGCCTTTTGTATTTAATTCCGATGCTATTTCGGTGTTTCTTCGCCAATGTGAAGGTCTAAAAGATACAGTAAACCTGAAGTGAAGCATCAGAATCTAAAATTGCTCTCACAGGAAAGGCTCAAACCTAGACGGTAAGACGACTCAGTAAGCTTGTACTTAGTCGGCATTGTGCCTTTTGTATTTAATTCCGATGCAATTTCTGTGTCTCATCGTCAATGTGAAGGTCCAAGGGATACAGGAAACCTAAAGTGAAGCATCGGAATCTAAAACTGGTCTCACAGCAAAGGCTCAAAATGTAGACACTATAAAAATCAGAGTTCTTGTTCTTAAGTCAGCCTTGTGACTTTTGTTTAAATTCCGTTGCAATTACTGTGTTTGATTTTTAATGTGAAGGTCCAAGGGATACAGTAGACCTGCAGTTGAGCATCGGAATCTAAAACTGGTCTCACAGGAAAGGTTCAAATCATAGACAGTAAGAAGACTCAGTCTTCTTGTATTTAGGTCGGCATTGTGACTTTTGTAATTAATTCCGATGCAATTTATGAGTTTCCTCGTCAATGTGAAACTCCAAGGGATACAGATAACCTGAAGTGAAGCCTCGGAATCTAAAACTGGTCTCACAGGAAAGGCTCATAACATAGACAGTAAGGAGACTCCGTCTTCTTGTACTTAAGTCGACATTGTGCCCTTTGTATTTAATTCCGATGAAATTTCTGTGTTTCATCGTCAA
This sequence comes from Schistocerca americana, assembly GCF_021461395.2. Taxonomy (NCBI): domain Eukaryota; kingdom Metazoa; phylum Arthropoda; class Insecta; order Orthoptera; family Acrididae; genus Schistocerca; species Schistocerca americana. The sequence goes on from NC_060122.1 coordinate 50,678,962, forward strand.
TCTGAAGGTCCAAGGGATACAGTAAACCTGAAGTGAAGCATCGGAATCCACAACTAGTCTCACACGTATGGCTCAAAACATTCTCACTAAGAAAAGTCAGTCCTCTAGTACGTATGTCGGCATTGTGGCTTTGTATTTAATTCCGTTGCAATTACTGTGTTTCATCGACAATGTGAATGTCCAAGGGATACAGTAAACCGACAGTTTTTTATCGGAATCTAAAACTGGTGTGACATGAAAGGCTCTAAACATAGACACTAAGAAAGGTCAGTCTTCTTGTACTTAGGTTGGCATTTTGCCTGTTGAATTTCATTCCTGTGTTTCATCGTCAATGTGAAGCCCAAGGGATACAGTAAACCAGCAGTTGTACTCCGGAATCTAAAACTGTTGACACAGGAAAGGCTCAAAACATAGACACTAAGAAAAGTCAGTCTTCTTGTACTTATGTCGGTATTAAGGTTTGTATTAAAAGCCGATGCAATTGTTGTGTTTCATTGTCAAAGTGAAGGTCCAAGGGATACAGTAAACCTGAAGTGAAGAATCGGAACTTAAAACTGGTCTCACAGGGACGGCTCAAAACATAGACAGTAAGATGACTAGGTCTTCTTGTACTTAAGTCGGCATTGTGCCTATAGTATTTAAATCCGATGCAATTCCTAGGTTTCGCGTCAATGTGAAGGTCCAAGGAACCCAGTAAACATGCAGTTGTGTATCGGAAACTAAAACTTGGCACACAGGAAAGGCTCGAAACATAGACACTAAGAAAAGTCAGTCTACTTGTACTTAAGTCGCCATTGTGGATTTTGTATTTAATTCCGATGCATTTACTGTGTTGCATCGTCAATGAGAAGGTCCATGGGATACAGTATCCCTGAAGAGAGGCATCGCAATCTAACACTAGTGACATAGGGAAGGCTCAAAACATAGGAACAAAGAAATGTCAGCCCTCTTGTCCTTAAGTCGGCATTGTGCCTTTTGTATTTAATTCCGATGCAATTTCGGTGTTTCATCGTCAATGTGAAGGTCCAAGGGGTACAGTAAACCAGCAGTTGTGCTCCGGAATCTAAAACTGTTGACACGGGAAAGGCTCAAAGATAGACACTTTGAAAAGTCTGTGTTCTTGTACTTAAGTCGGTGTTGAGCCTTTTGTATTACATTCCGATGCAATTTTTCTGTTTCATCGTTAATGTGAAAGTCCAAGGGATGCAGCAAACCTGCACTGAAGCACGGAATCTAAAAGTGGTCTCACAGGGAAGGCGCAAATCGTAGACAGTAAGAAGACACCGTCTTCTTGTACTTAAGTCGGCATTGTGCCTTTCGTATTTAATTCCGTTGCAATTTTTGTGTTTCATCGTCAAGGGGAGGGTCCAAGGTGTACAGTATAATGAAGTGAAGCATCGGAATCTAAAACTGGTGACCTAGGAAAGGCTCAAAACATACACATAAGAAAAGTCAGTCTTCTTGTACTTAAGTCGGAATTGTGCCTTTTGTATTTAATTCCGATGCAATTTCGGTGTTTCATCGTAAATGTGAAGGTCCACGTGATACATTAAACCTGAAGGGAAGCATCAGAATCTAAAACTGCTCTCACAGGAAAGGCTCAAACCCAGATGGTAAGAAGACTCAGTAAGCTTGTTTTTGGTCCGCATTGTGCTTTTTGTATTTAATTCCGATGCATTTTCTGTGTCTCATCGTCAATGTGAACGTCCAAGGGATACAGGAAACCTGAAGTGAAGCATCGGAATCTAAAACTGGTCTCACAGCAAAGGCTCAAAATATAGACACTAAGAAAAGTCAGTCTTCTTGTTCTTAAGTCAGCATTGTGCCTTTTGCATTAAATTCCAATGCAATTACTGTGTTTGATTTTCAATGTGAAAGTCCAAGGATACAGTATACCTGCAGTTGAGCATCGGAATCTAAACCTGGTCTCGCAGGAAAGGCTCAAAAAATAGACCGTAAGAAGACACAGTCTTCTTGTACTAACGTCGGCATTATGCCTTCTGTATCTAATCTGAAGCAATTTCTGTGTTTCATCGTCAAAGTGAGGGTCCAAGGGATACAGTAAACCTGAAGTTAAGCATTGGAATCTAAAAGAGGTCTCACAGGTTGCACTCAAGGCATTGACACTGAGAAAAGTGAGTCGCCTTGTACTTAAGTCGGCATTGTGAATTTGTATTTAATTCCGTTGCAGTTACTGTGTTTCATCGACAATGTGAATGTCCAAGGGATACAGTAAACCAGCAGTTCTACATCTGAATCAAAAACTGGTGTGACATGAGAGGCTCAACACATAGACACTAAGAAATCTCAGTCTTCTTGTACTTAAATGGGCATTGTGCCTTTTGTATTTAATTCCGATGCAATTTTTGTGTTTCATCGTCAATGTGAAGGTCCAAGGGATACAGTAAACATGCAGTTGTGCATCGAAATCGAAAACTGGTGACACAGGACTGGCTCGAAACATAGACACTATGAAAATTCAGTCCTCTTGTACTTAATTCGGCATTGTATCTTTTGTATTTAATTCACTTGCAATATCTGTGATTCATCGTCAATGTGAAGCTCCAAGGGATACAGTAAACCTGAAGTGAAGTATCTGAATCTAAAACTGGTGACACAGGAGAGGCTCAAAACATAGATGGAAAAAAGACTCAGAATTCTTGTACCTAAGTCGGCATTGCGCCTCTTGTATTTAATTCCCATGGAATTTCTGTGTTTCATCGTCAATGCAATGTGAAGGTCCTAGGGATACAGTAAACCTGCAGGGAAGCATCGCAATCTAAAACTGGTCCCACAGGAACGGCACAAAACATGGACAGTAAGAAGACTCAATCATCTTGTACTCATGTCGGCATTGTAGCTTTTGTATTTAATTCCGATGGAATTTTAGTGTTTCATCGTCAAGGTGAAGGTCCAAGAGGTACAGTAAACCTGAAGTGAAGCATCGGATTCTAAAACTGGTGACCTAGGAAAGGCTCAAAACATAGACACTAAGATATGTCAGCCCTCTTGTTCTTATGTAGGCATTGTGCCTTTTGTATTTAATTACGATGCAATTTCGGTGTTTCTTCGTCAATGTGAAGGTCTAAGGGATACAGTAAACCTGAAGTGAAGCATCAGAATCTAAAACTGCTTTCACAGGAAAGGCTCAAACCTAGACGGTAAGACGACTCAGTAAGCTTGTACTTAGTCGGCATTGTGCTTTTTGTTTTTAATTCCGATGCAATTTCTGTGTCTCATCGTCAATGTGAAGGTCCAAGGGATACAGGAAACCTAAAGTGAAGCATCGGACTCTAAAACTTGTCTCACAGCAATGGCTCAAAATGTATACACTATGAAAAATCAGAGTTCTTGTTCTTAAGTCAGCATTGTGCCTTTTGTATTAAATTCCGATGCAATTACTGTGTTTGATTTTTAATGTGAAGGTCCAAGGGATACAGTAGACCTGCAGTTGAGCATCGGAATCTAAAACTGGTCTCACAGGAAAGGTTCAAATCATAGACAGTAAGAAGACTCAGTCTTCTTGTATTTAGGTCGGCATTGTGACTTTTGTAATTAATTCCGCTGCAATTTATGAGTTTCATCGTCAATGTGAAACTCCAAGGGATACAGATAAACTGAAGTGAAGCCTCGGAATCTAAAACTGGTCTCACAGGAAAGGCTCATAACATAGACAGTAAGGAGACTCCGTCTTCTTGTACTTAAGTCGACATTGTGCCCTTTGTATTTAATTCCGATGAAATTTCTGTGTTTCATCGTCAATCTGAAGGTCCAAAGGATACAGTAAACCTGAAGTGAGCATCGGAATCCACAACTAGTCTTACACGTATGGCTCAAAACATTGACACTAAGAAAAGTCAGTCCTCTAGTACTTATGTCGGCATTGTGGCTTTGTATTTAAATCCCTTGCAATTACTGTGTTTCATCGACAATGTGAATGTCCAAGGGATACAGTAACCCGGCAGTTTTGTATCTGAATCTAAAACTGGTGTGACATGAAAGGCTCTCAACATAGACACTAAGAAAGGTCAGTCTTCTTGTACTTAAGTTGGCATTTAGCCTGTTGAATTTCATTCCTGCGTTTCATCGTCAATGTGAAGGTCCAAGGGATACAATAAACCAGAAGTTGTACTCCGGAATCTAAAACTGTCGACACAGGAAAGGCTCAAAACATAGACACTAAGAAAAGTCAGTCTTCTTGTACTTATGCCGGTATTAAGGTTTGTATTAAATTCACATGCAATTTTTGTGTTTCATTGTCAAAGTGAAGGTCCAAGGGATACAGTAAACTTGAGGTGTAGCATCGGAATTGAAAACTGGTCTCACAGGGACGGCTCAAAACATAGACAGTAAGATGACTAGGTCTTCTTGTACTTAAGACGGCATTGTGCCTATTGTATTTAAATCCGATGCAATTCCTGTGTTTCGCGTCAATGTGAAGGTCCAAGGTATGCAGTAAACCTGCAGTTGTGCATCGGAAACTAAAACTTGTCACACAGGAAAGGCTCGAAACATAGACACTAAGAAAAGTCAGTCTACTTGTACTTAAGTCGCCATTGTGGATTTTGTATTTAATTCCGATGCATTTACTGTGTTGCATCGTCAATGAGAAGGTCAAAGGGATACAGTATCCCTGAAGAGAAGCATTGGAATCTAGCACTAGTGTCATAGGGAAGGCTCAAAACGTAGGCACTAAGCAATGTCAGCCCTCTTGTCCTTAAGTCTGCATTGTGCCTTTTGTATTTAATTCCGATGCAATTTCGGTGTTTCATCGTCAATGTGAAGGTCCAAGGGGTACAGTAAACCTGAAGTGTAGCATCGGAATTTAAAACTGGTCTCACAGGGACGGCTCAAATCATAGACAGTAAGAAGACTAGGTCTTCTTGTACTTAAGTCGGCATTGTGCCTATTGTATTTAAATCCGATGCAATTCCTGTGTTTCATTGTCAATGTGAAGGTCCAAGGGATGCTGTAAACCTGCAGTTGTGCATCGGAATTTAAAACTTGTGAGACAGGAATGGCTCGAAACATATACTCTTAGAAATGTCAGACATCTTGTATCTAAGTCGGCATTGTGGCTTTTCTATTTAATTCCGATGCATTTACTGTGTTGCATCGTCAATGTGAAGGTCCAAGGGATACAGTAAACCTGAAGTGAAGCATCGTATTCTAAAACTGGTGACATACTAAAGGGTCAAATCATAGACACTAAGAAAAGACGGTCCCCTTGTTCTTAAGTCGGCATTATGCATTTTGTATTTAATTCCGATGCAATCTTTGTGTTTCATCGTTAATGTGAAGGTCCAAGGGATGCAGCAAACCTGAAGTGATGCACGGAATCTAAAAGTGGTCTCACAGGGAAGGCGCAAATCGTAGACAGTAAGAAGACACCGTCTTCTTGTACTTAAGTCGGCATTGTGCCTTTCGTATTTAATTCCGATGCGATTTTTGTGTTTCATCGTCAAGGGGAGGGTCCAAGGTGTACAGTAATCCTGAAGTGAAGCATCGGAATCTAAAACTGGTGACCTAGGAAAGGCTCAAAACATACACACTAAGAAAAGTCAGTCTTCTTGTACTTAAGTCGGAATTGTGCCTTTTGTATTTAATTCCGATGCAATTTCGGTGTTTCATCGTAGATGTGAAGGTCCACGTGATACAGTAAACCTGAAGGGAAGCATCAGAATCTAAAACTGATCTCACAGGAAATGCTCAAACCCAGATGGTAAGAAGACTCAGTAAGCTTGTACTTGGTCCGCATTGTGCCTTCTGTATTTAATTCCGATGCATTTTCTGTGTCTCATCTTCAATGTGAAGGTCCAAGGGATACAGGAAACCTGAAGTGAAGCATCGGATTCTAAAACTGGTCTCATAGCAAGGGCTCAAAATATAGACACTAAGATAAGTCAGTCTTCTTGTTCTTAAGTCAGCATTGTGTCTTTTGTATATAATTCCGATGCAATTACTGTGTTTGATTTTCAATGTGAAGGTCCAAGGATACAGTATACCAGCAGTTGACCATCGGAAACTAAAACCGGTCTCACAGGAATGGCTCAATACATAGACAGTAAGAAGACACAGTCTTCTAGTACTTATGCCAGCATTGTGCCTTTTGCATTTAATTCCGATGCAGTTTCTGTGTTTCATCGTGAAAGTAAAGGTCCAAGGGATACAGTAAACCTGAAGTGTAGCATCGGAATCTAAAACTGGTCCCACAGGAAAGGCTCAAAACATGGACAGTAAGAAGACTCAATCTTCTTGTACTGAAGTTGGTATTGTGCCTTTTGTATTTAATTCCGATGCAATTTCTGTGTCTCATCGTCAATGTGAAGGTCCAAAGGATACAGGTAACCTGAAGTGAAGCATCGGAATCTAAAACTGGTCTCACAGCAAAGGCTCAAAATATAGGCACTAAGAAAAGTCAGTCTTCTTGTTCTTATGTCATTATTGAGCCTTTTGTATTAAATACCGATGCAATTACTGTGTTTGGTTTTCAATGTGAAGGTCCAAGGGAGACAGTATACCTGCAGTTGAGCATCGGAATCTAAAACTGGTCTCACAGGAAAGGCTCAAAACATACACACTAAGAAAAGTCAATCTTCTTGTACTTAAGTCGGAATTGTGCCTTTTGTATTTAATTCCGATGCAATTTCTGTGTTTCATCGTTAATCTGAAGGTCCAAGGGATGCAGTAAACCTGAAGTGAGGCATCGGAATCCACAACTAGTCTCACACGTATGGCTCAAATCATTGACACTAAGAAAAGTCAGTCTTCTTGTACTTATGACGGGATTGTGGCTTTGTATTTAATTCTGATACAATTACTGTGTTTCATCGTCTATGTGAAAGTCCAAGGGATACAGTAAACCAGCAGTTGTGCTCCGGAATCTAAATTGTTGACGCAGGAAAGGCTCGAACCATAGACACTAAGAAAGTCAGTCTTCTTGTACTTATGTCCGTATTGAACCCTTTGTATGAAATTCCGATGCAATTTTTGTATTTCATCGTCAAAATGAAGGTCCAAGGTGTACAGTAATCCTGAAGAGAAGCATCGGAATCCAAAACTGGTGACATAGGGGAGGCTCAAAGCATGGACAGTTAGGAGACTCAAGCTTGTCGTACTTAAGTCGGCATTGTGCCTTTTGTATACAATTCCGATGCAATTTTTGCGTTTTATAGTCAAAGTGAGGGTCCAAGGAATACAGTAAGCCTGAAGTGACGCATCTGAATCCAAAACTGGTCTCACAAGAAAAGCTCAAAATCTAGACGGCAAGAAGACTCAGTAATCTTGTACTTAAGTCAGCTTTGTGCCTTTTTTATTTAATTCCGATGCAATTTCTGGGTTTCATCGTCAATGTGAAGGTCCAAGGGATACAGGAAACCTGAAGTGAAGCATCGGAATCTAAAACTGGTAACACAGCAAAGGCTCAAAATATAGACACTAAGAAAAGTCAGTCTTCTTGTTCTTAAGTCGGCATTGTGCATTTGTATTTAATTCCGATGCAATTTCGGTGTTTCAACGTCAATGTGAAGGTCCACGGGATACAGTAAACCTGGAGTGAAGCATCGGAATCTAAAACTGGTCTCACAGGGACGGCTCAAAACATAGACAGTAAGAAGACTGAGTCTTCTTGTACTTAAGTCTGCATTGTGCCTATTGTAATTAATTCCGATGCAATTCCTGTGTTTTAATGTCAATGTGAAGGTCCAAGGGATGCAGTAAACCTGCAGTTGTGAATCGGATTCTAAAACTTGTGACACAGGAAAGGCTCGAAACATAGACACAAAGAAATGTCAGTCTTCTTGTACTTAAGTCGGCATTGTGGCTTTAGTATTTAATTCCGATGCAATTTTTGTGTTTCATCGTTAATGTGAAGGTCCAAGGTGTACAGTAATCCTGAAGTGAAGCATCTGAACCTAAAACTGGCGGCCTAGGAAAGGTTCAACACATAGACACTAAGAAAAGTCAGTCTCTTTGTACTTAAGTCGGCATTGTGCCTTTTGTATTTAATTCCGATTCAATTTCGGTGTTTCATCGTCAATGTGAAGGTCCAAGGGATACAGTAAACCTGAACAGAAGCATCGGAATCCAAAACTGGTGACATACGGTAGGCTCAAAACATATACACTAAGAAAAGTGAGCCCTCTTGTCGTTAAGTCGGATTGTGCCTTTTGTATTTAATTCCGATGCAATTTCGGTGTTTCATCGTCAATGTGAAGGTCCAAGGGATACAGTAAACCAGCAGTTATGCTCCGGAATCTAAAACTGTTGACACAGGAAAGGATCTAAACGTAGACACTAAGAAAAGTCAGTCTTCTTGTACTTAAGTCGGTATTGAACCTTTTGTATTAAATTCGGATGCAGTTTTTGTGTTTCATCGTCAAAGTGAAGGTCCAAGGGATACAGTAAACCTGAAGTGTAGCATCGGAGTCTAAGACTGGTCTCACAGGGACGGCTCAAATCATAGGTGGTACGAACACTCTGTCTTCTTGCACCTAATTAGGCATTGTGCCTTTTGTATATATTTCCGATGCTATTTCTGTGTTTCATCATCATAGTGAAGGTCCAGGGGATACACTAAAACTGAGGTGAAGCATCGGAAACTAAAACTGGTCTCACAAGGAAGGCTCAAACATAGACAGTAAGGAGAATCAGTCTCCTTGAACCTAATTCGGAATTGTACCTTTTGTATTTAATTCAGATGCAATTACGGTGTTTCATCGTCAAAGTGAAGGTCCTATGGGTACAGTAAACCTGAAATTAAGCATCGGAATCAAAAACTGGTGACACAGGACCGGGTCGAATCATAGACACTATGAAAAGTCAGTTTTCTTGTACGTAATTCTGCATTGTGCGTTTTGTATTTAATTCTGATGCAATTTCTGTGTATCATCGTCATAGTGAAGGTCCAAGGAATACATTAAAACTGAAGTGAAGCGTCCGAATATAAAACTTGTCTCACAGGGAAGGCTCAAAACATAGACAGTACGACGATTCAGTCTTCTTGTCCTGAAGTCCGCATTCTACATTTTGTATTTAATTCAGATGCAATTCCTGTCTTTCATCGTCAATGTGAAGGTCCGAGAGATACAGTAAATCTGCAGTCGTGTCTAGGAATCTAAAACTGGTGACACAGGACAGGATCGAAAAATTGACACTATGGAAAATCAGTCTTCTTGTACTTAAGTCGGCATTGTGCCATTTGTATTTAATTCCGATGCAATTTCTGTGTTTCATCCGCAAAGTCAAGGTCCTAGGGGTACAGTAAACCTGAAGTGAAGCATAGAAATCTAAAACTGGCCTCACAGCAAAGCCTCAAATCATACATCGTAAGAAGACTCAGGCATTTTGTACTGAAGTCAGGCTTGTGCCTTTCGTATTTAATTCCGATGCAATTACTGTGTTTAATCGCCAATGTGAACGGCCAAGGGATACAGTAAAGTTGAAGTGAAGCATCGGAATCTAAAGCTGGTGACACAGGAAAGGCTCAAAATATAGACAGTAAGAGGACTCAGACTTCTTGTACTTAAATCTGCATTGTGGATTTTGTACTTAATTCCTATGCAATATCAGTGTTTCGTCGTCAATGTTAAGGGCCAAGGGATACAGTAAACATGACGTGTAGCTCCGGAATCTCAAACTGGTCTCACAGGGAAGGCTCAAAACATAGACTGCAAGAAAACTAATTTTTCTTCTACTTAGGTCGGCATTGTGCCCTTTGTATTTAACTCCGATGCAAATTCAGTGTTTCATCGTCAATGCGAAGGTCCAAGGGTTACAGTTAACCTGAAGTGAAGCATCGGAATCTAAAACTGGTCTCACAGGTAAGGCTCAAAACATTGACACTAAGAAAAGTCAGTCTTCTTGTACTTAATTCGGCATTGTGCCTTTTGTATTTAATTCCAATGCAATTTTTGTGTTTCATCTTCAAAGTGAAGGTCCAAGGGATACAGTAAACCTAAAGTAAAGCATCGAAATCTAAAACTGGTCACACAGGGAAGGTTCAAAACATAGACAGTAAGAAGACTCAGAGTTCTTGTACTTAAGTCGGCATTGTGCCTATTGTACTTAAATCTGATGCAATTTGTGTGTTTCATCGTCAATGTGAAGGTCGTAGGTATACAGTAATTCTCCAGTTGTGCATCGGAATCTAAAACTGGGGACACAGGAAAAGCCCAAAACATAGACAGTAAGAAGACTCCTAATTCTTGAACTTAAGTCGGCATTGTGCCTTTTGTATTTAATTCAAATGGAATTTCTGTGTTTCATCGTCAGTGCAATGTGAAGGTCTAAGGGATACAGTAAACCTGAAGTGAAGCATCGGAATCTAAAACTAGTCTCACAGGGAAGGCTCAAGTCATAGACAGTAAGAAGACTCAGTCTTCTGGTAGTTAAGTCGGCATCGTGTCTTTTCTATTTAATTCCGCGGCAATTTTTGTGTTTCATCGTCAAGGTGTAGGTCCAAGGGGTACAGTAAACCTACAGTAGTGCATCGGAATCTAAAACTGGTGACACAGGACAGGCTCGAATCATAGACACTATGAAAAGTCAGTCTTCTTGTACTTAATTCTGCATTGTGCCATTTGTATTTAATTCCGATGTAATTTCTATGTTACATCGTCAATGTGAAGGGCCAAGGGATACAGTAAACCTGAAGTGAAGCAACGGAATCTAAAGCTGGTGACACAGGATAGGCTCAAAATATGGACAGTAAGATGACTCAGTCCTCTTGTACTTAAATCGGCATTGTGGATTTTGTATTTAGTTCCGATGCAATTTCAGTGTTTCGTCGTCAATGGTAAGGTCCAAGGGTTACAGTAAACATGACGTGTAGCTTCGGGATCCCAAAATGGTCTTACAAGGAAGGCTCATACCATAGACTGCAAGAAAACTCCGTCTTCTTCTACTTAGGTCTGCATTGTGCACTTTGTATTTAATTCCGATGCAATTTCAGTGTTTCATCGTCAACGCGAAAGTCCAAGGGATACAGTGAATCTGAACTGGAGCGTCGGAATCTAACACTGGTCTCACAGGTAAGGCTCAACACATAGACACTAAGAAAAGTCAGTCTTCTTGTACTTAAGTCGGCATTGTGCCTTTTGTATTTAATTCCGTTGCAATTACTGTTTTTCATCGACATTGTGAATGTCCAAGGGATACAGTAAACCAGCAGTTGAGCATCGGAATCTAAAACGGGTGTCGTATGAAAGACTCAAAACATAGACACTAAGAAAAGTCAGTCGCCTAGTGTTCAAGTCGGCATTGTTCTCTTGTATTTAATTCCGACGCAATTTTTGTGTTTCGTTGTCAATGTGAAAGTCCATGGGATACAGTAAACCGGAACTGAAGCATCGGAATCTAATACCGGTCGCACAGGAAAGGCTCAAACCATAGACGTTAGGAAGACTGAGTCTCCTTGTACTTAATTTGGCATTGTGCCTTTTGTATTTAATTCCGATGCTATTTCTGTGATACATCGGCAAAGTGAAGGTCTAAGAGATACAGGAAACCTGAAGTGGAGCATCTGAACCTAAAACTGGTCTCACAGGAATGGCTCAAAGCATAGACACTAAGAAAAGACAGTCCAATTGTACTTAAGTCACCATTATGCATTTTGTATTTAATCCCGATCCAATTTCGGTGTTTCATGGTCAATGTGAAGGTCCTAGGGATACAGTAAACCTGAAGTGCAGAAACGGAATCTAAAACTGGTCTCACAGGAAAGGCTCAAAACCGAGACGGTAAGATGACTCAGTCCTCTTGTACTTAAGTCGGCTTTGTGCCTTTTGTATTTAATTCAGATCCAATTTTTGTGTTTCATCGTCAACGTGAAGGTCCAAGGGATACAGGAATTCTGAAGTGAAGCATCGGAATCTAAAACTGGTCTAACAGCAAAGGCTCATATCATAGACACTAAGATAAGTCAGACTTCTTGTTCCTAAGTGAGCGTTGGGCCTTTTGTATTAAATTACGATGCAACTACTGTGTTTGATTGTCAATGCGAAGGTCCAAGCTATACAGTAAACATGAAGTGAAGCATCGGAATCTACAGCTGGTCTCACAGGTAAGGCTCAAGGCATTGACACTAGGAAAAGTCAGTCCTCTTGTACGTAAGTTGGCATTGTGCATTTTGTATTCAATTCCGATGCAATAACTGTGTTTCATCGTCAATGTGAAGGTCCAGGGGATACAGTAAACCAGGATTTGTGCATCGGAATCTAAAGCTGGTGTGAAATGAAAGGCTCTAAACATAGAAAGTAAGAAAAGTCAGTCTTCTAGTACTTATGTCGGCATTGAGCCTTTTGTGTTAAATTCCGATGCAATTTTTGTGTTTAATCGATAATGTGAAGGTCCAAGGGATACAGTAAACCTGAAGTGAAGCATCGCAAACTAAAACTGGTCTCACAGGGAAGGCTCAAAACATAGACAGTAAGCAGACTAGGTCGTCTAGTACTTAAGTCGGCATTGTACCTTTTGTATTTAACTCCGATGCAATTCCTGTGTATCATCGATAATGTGAAGGTCCAAGGGATGCAGTAAACCGGCCGTTGTGCATCGGAATCCAAATCTGGTAACACAGGAAGGATTCGAAGCATAGCCACTAAGAAAAGTCAATCTTCTTGTACTTAAGTCGGCATTGTGGTTTTGTATTTATTTCCGATGCATTTACTGTGTTGCATCGTCAGTGTGAAGGTCCAAGGGATACATTAAACCTGAAGTGAAGCACCGGAATCTAAAACTGGTCTGACAAGGAAGTCTTAAATCATAGACACTGAGAAGACACAGTCTTCTAGAACTTATGACGGCATTGTGCCTTTTGTATTTAATTCCAATGCAATTTCTGTGTTTCATCGTCAAAGTGAAGGTCCAAGGGATACAATAAACCTGAAGTGAGGCATCGGAATCTAAACCTTGTCTCACAGGAACAGCTCAAAACATAGACACTAAGGGAAGTCAGTCATCTTGTACTTAAGTTGGCATTGTGTTTTTAATATTTAATTCCGATGCAACTACTGTGTTTGATTGTCAATGAGAAGGTCCAAGGGATACAGTAAACCAGCAGTTGGACATCGGAAACTGATACTGCTGACACAGGAATGGCTCAAAGCACAGATAATAGGAAAAGTCAGTCTTCTTGTACGTAGGTCGGCATTGTGCCTTTTATAATTAATTCCAATGCAACTTTTGTGTTTCATCGTCAATTTGAAGGTCCAAGGGATACTGTAAACCTGAAGTGAAGCATCGAAATCTAAAACTGGTCTCACAGGAAAAGCTCAAAGCATAGACGTAAGAAGTCTTTGTCTTCTTGAACTGAATTCGGCATTGTGCCTTTTGTATTTAATTCCGCTGCAATTTCTGTTTTCATCGTCAATTTGAAGGGCCAAGGGATACTGTAAACCTGAAATGAAGCATCGGAATATAAAACTGGTCTCATATGAAAGGCTCAAAACTTAGATGGTACGAAGACTCAGTCTTCTTGTAGTTAAGTCGGCATTGTGCCTTTTGTATTTAATTCCGATGCAATTACTGTGTTTCATCGTCAAGTGAAGGTCCAAGGGATACAGTAAACCTGAAGAGAAGCATCGGAATCTAAAACTGGTGACCTAGGAAAGGCTCAAAACGTAGACACTAAGCAAAGTCAGTCTTCTTGTTCTTAAGTCGGCATTATGCCCTTTGTATTTAATTCCGATGCAATGTCGGTGTTTCATCGTCAATGTGAAGGTCCAAGGGATACAGTAAACCTGAAGAGGAGCATCGGAATCTAGAACTGGTGACATAGGAAAGGATCAAAACATAGACACTAAGAAAGGTCAGTCTTCTTGTACTTAAGTCGGCATTGTGCCTTTTGTATTTAATCCCGATGCAATTTCGGTGTTTCATCGTCAATGTGAAGGTCCAAGGGATACAGTAAGCCTGAAGTGAAGCATCGGAATTGTAACATTATGTGATTGCCTTATCATTTTACATCATTCACTAATCGAGCAGTCGCTCGGCAACAGCTACAGTTAGCAAATAATGACGCGAGAATGTAAAAGGTGAACGACCTTGTGACCTAACTTGTTTATTGTCGAAGCGCCGTCAGAGATGCTCTGAGTTATTGACTTTGAAAACCGCGGCGCGAAAAACGGACAGAAGAAGAACACTTTTTTATGTATATATATTTTTTTTGATGTACGAGATATTCTCGATGAACAGCTACTCATTCTTCTCTTGTCTCCTGTAACGTGTGTCGGACGCGCATGTCTTGCCGCCGTATTATTATTGTTAAAAATAATATTGTTCTAGTGTTAAGTAAATGTGTAATACTAAAAGTGCCTAGCAGTAGATTTATTGTGCGACGTGTATGTGAAAACGTCAAAGGGATTGTTTTCATTACGAGAAGTGCCAGTCAAAACGGCATCCATGTTAAATCCTTCGTTGCAGTGTAAGTTCGTCTATTAATTGCCATAAATTGAGACTTAAATGGAACTGGTGTATGGACTATTTATTTAATATAGAATCTATGTCTCACTCCTTCATGAAGTTATTTAATTTTCTTTATGTTTCTTCCAAATAGAGAGTTCACAGTCACGAATTCTTTCGTCGAAATCGGACGGAAGTTGTATGTGGCGAAATATTTTCTCCGCGCCATGTTCTATTGGTAAATGCATGATAAACTACGGTCCCTTAGGAAATTCATGTTGAGCTATCCAAAAATAATTATACTTAGAATAGGCTTTTACTCTCTTCCGCAATGCAACTTCCGACTGATCAGACGATCCAACAAGAAACAGCCGCACATGGTCGGCGTTCGCAAACATGTTTCCACCGCTGATTATAGCTATATTTTACAGCACAAAAGTAAACATATTGTTATAATTAGCGGCCACGAACGGGGACATTTATAACTGTATGTTTATGTATACACTGTATGTTTATGTATACATATGTAAACGCCATCCAATAAAATTTCCATTCAGCGAAAGAAACGAGATATTCAGGGAAAATTACGGAAGAGAGATTTTTTTTTGGAACAGAATTTGTGCGAAAATGTAGTTGCAACGCCCAAGGCAGTCATCAACAACGTAAGTTAAAATTTCGTTAGCCATAGGCAAGCTTCCGTAATTTCGTCCGACATTAATCAATTTGTGACGATCTTTAGTAGTTGCAGTAAAAATTTGATTTGAATTCAGTAGATTGCATTTAGTAGAGTAGAAATTTCTTCAAGTATTGTTTAAATTACATTGTTTTGTATTGCATATTAATTGTTTTTAAATGTCCGCTGCCTGTTCACGGCGCTGACCAGCCTTAGTTTTCATTTATTTTGGCCAGTGTGCAGCCATACTTTCTTTACGGTCCAGAATAGTCTCTTGTTCTCGTGACGTGCAACTCCCGACATTCCGAACTTGGACGTAGCAGTGACAACCGACTCGCAACCGATAAATTACATATCTGTCGACAGCTGACGGCCGTAGCTCAAACGAACTTCATTGACTTACTGTTTATAAATAAGTGAGCTATGGCAGACGATAAAATGTCATCACTAGATTCAAATGAACAGAATGAAACGAGTGAAGTGTCGCGTCGCTTACGGTCCCGCACAATAATTAGTAGGGCTGAGACACCAATCGAAACAATTGTAGAAAGTGAAGTGGGAAATCTTACGGACTTTGGTGCCTCACACCATAATGTTACTGGTACTGAACTAGACAATGCCAGCATAGTTTCTGCCACTAGTAGTCGTAGCCATATACCGGTTACAAGGGAGGCAGGTGAAAGTAATTCACGGGTAGTGACAGACGATGTATTCAAACAGCTACTGAGTCAAATAAGTCAAATGATGCAGGACGGAAATCGCCAAATGTTAGCCTCGCTTGAAGATAAACTGTCTACAGTAAGCGAAGAAATAAAAACTGTTAGAGAAAACGTAGCCAAAGAAGTAGCAAAGCAAGTTAAGAATGCTGTTTCTCAAATGTGAAGTGGAATAATTATCGAAATGAATGACACTTTAGCTACCATGCAAAGCGAGACAGCTGACATCCGAAACGCAACCAAGAATCTTGATTCCACCGTAACCACGGTTGATCACAGATTAGACAGAGTAACTACGCAGGTAGAAAAATTAACCGAGGGAATGTCAAACTTAACTCTGGAAACGGAAACGAAAGTAAAGGAGAGGCTAGATAGTCATGAGAGAGAATTTAGAGAAAAGTATGAGAACTGGATTGCTGGAAAGGACAAATTTGTCGAAGATAAAATTAACAAAGACCGAGTAGAGACTGTGAAAGCAACTACTCTTGGTATCTTGTCAACTCCTGGAAGCTCCGGAGATACCGTAATGTCTGAACTCGGTAGCATTAAGCGTACCCTTCAGCAAGAATTACCAAAGTGGAAGCAAGAGGTAACGGAACAGCTAAATAACCTGAAGGCACAAGTGAGTAGTAGTTCCCGAATACAGAGACCGAATTTTCCTAACTCTTTAGCCTCAGAGGAAGAAGATGAATTATTTCGTCAATTCCGAATACCTGTTGTATCTAATGAACACACTTCACCACCACATATTCCAGTTAGTCACCGAAACCAAGAATCTGACTCAGTAGTAAAAATGATGAAGGAAGAAAGCATGATAAAGCATCGAGTTTTTCAAACCTTTAACCCGGAAAAACGAAATATTCACCCAAATGTTTTTCTTCGTGGATTCTCTGGCATTTTTCCAAATTCGTGGACTGATAGACAGCGTATCCAATTTGTTACCGGATATATAGGTAGCGAATCGGCAATATGGGGAACAGAAATGGTTGATAAGTGTCGAACATATAAGGAGTTTGAGCACTGTTTCCTCAGCAAATTTTGGAGCGAAGGTGTTCAGAAGCGCCTTCGTAAAGAAGTCTATAATGCAGAACAATTTGACCCCAGGAATAGTAGCCTGAGAAAGTACTTCGAAAAATATCTTGGCAAAATTAGGTATTGGGATAACCCTATCAATAGTAAAGATGTAATTATGATTCTTAAGTCTAAGTTACCCATATCTATTCGTGACAAGCTGATAGCCATACCAGACGATGATCCACATACCTTTCTGTCGATATTAGATTCCCTAGACCTGATCTATGAGGACACGAGAGCTAACAAACCGCGGAATACTCCGCACAATTCTTGGCCACAACATTACGACAGTAACGGCTATGAAAATCCAGGGAACGATTCAAAAAATAGTAACGATTGGCAAAACGGAAATAAAGGCAGTGGGTATCCGCACAAAAGGAATAGACATAATCAACACAACCGATTCAATCCCGTGTATAACACAACTGGTAACCAGTACGGCAATCAATCGTACAAGCAGAATTTTGGAATCGGTTTCAGTCAAAAAGGTTGGCAACAGCAGAGCGGATCGCAATGGAATGCACCGTACTCGCGCAGCCAACACTCAGATTGCGGGCAGCAACAAAGAGCTGATAACGCCCACTCATACCAATACAACTCCGCACCTAGTAAAAATCAAGCGCAGGGAATGTCCAGAAACACACAGTTTAATGGCAAACTACAGTGTGAAGGTGGATTTCACAGTAACAATTCCGGAAATCATAATAGTAATAAAAATCATCAGACCCCGCGAAGGCATTACAATCCCCCTGTATTTTTCGCAAACGCGGAAGAAAGTAACACGTATTGGACACCAGAACAAACGCAGCAACATTTTGACACGAGGTTTGTGCATAACAGTAATTTTGTTCCTCAGTGTTCTCACAATGTCAGATTGGTCGAACTTTCTAATGATGAAGGCCAATCAAAACCACACAAGCAGGAAAACTAAGTTCAGCATCTGAAAGCTCCCTAAGTGATGCTGTGAGACAGAATGGGGGCGACCACTTCGTCGGAGAGACTAACCATGACGTACATGTACTGAGATACGATGTTAACTTATAAAGTAGGCGAAAAGGTCTTGCTAAAAACACACTTTAAACCATCGTTGCTCTTACACAAAAATCGAAAATGGCAAAGTCTTTTTGAGGGACCTTACGAGATCCTTCGTATACCGCATACAGGTTGTTATCTGATTTCTGATCCCGCAAATGGAAAAATTAAAGGGTTATACCATCACTCTGATCTTAAAAAATGTCATGCTATAGAATAAGTCAAAAGGAAAGCTTTATAATGACAAGAGAAGGTTAGCCGCTAGTGACTAAGTGACAACTGATTTGACTTCGTTAAAAAAAAAGAATGCTTAGAATATATTACACGACAGTGAGTCTATCTTGCTATACAGCAGACAATTTAAAATATTTTATGTTGAGCCATAATTTAAGTACAGACAAGCTGATTAATAAAAAAAAAAATTCTTGTTTAACAAAGAAAGTGATCAACTCCAAGAATTTTAGTTTTAAGATTTAGTTTTAAGGAGATAATATTTAAGAGAGAAAAATGAAATATAAAGCGAAGGATGTGCCTAACAAGCCGGCTTCTACGATATGAAATGCTAAAGAAGTGAAAATAAAACATAGTATGTAAGATTTTTTTTTTTTTTTAATTTCAAGGAGCATTGATCCAGAAACGAAATTTATTTTCGTCAAGGACAAGGGTCGCTTGACAATTATTGGTTCCTGATCCCATTAAAAAGGAAAACAAGTAACTAGTTTCTAAGTCATCTATGTCTAGATTAAGTTACAATGTACATAGAAATCTCGAACAGGTTCATCTCTGCATTAAAATAACGTAATGTTTACCAAGCATGTGAGTTACTTGTAAGTACCACCATCACCACGAAAGCGCTATCCTTCAGCTAGATAAACAAAGTAGCAGTAATTGTAATTGCAATACGCAGGACAGATACATTCAAAGCCATAAGTGAAATAAATACCAAGTATAAGAGCGTAAGTGGCAAGGACAAAGCAATGATGACTTAAGGTCATATATAGAGGTCAATGCAGTGTAGCGCAAGCAGGCGTCAAGGCGAGAATAAAGTGACAATGAAACAGCCGGCAAAACAACCCAACTAGTTCTTAATTGGAGCGCGCACGCAGACGTACGGCGCAAAGGGAAATTAATTTCTAAGTCATAAGGAACAAGGAGTTGTTTGCTAGATTTCTTCTTCTATGTACTATTATATCGATGTCTTTCTTCTGAATTTGTGTAAATACCCTAACCGGCCTAAACCCGTCCCGTAGACTTGACGTCACAGATTGAGAAATGCGGTTGACGTGGAAGGCTGGTTTGGCATACGATTTTCAAAAGGAAACGCGTGAACGAAATCGGGAAAAGCTAGTTTTGAAATGTCTTTATTTTTCCTTTTAAAGTCAATCCGAGACGGAAACCGAGATCGGGATAAGGAATTTGAATATTTTCTTGAATGGTGTTCTGTTCTCATGTGAGAGGGCGATCAAATGTGGCTGATTGATCCTCACATCTAGTAAAAAGAGAATTTTTGTTGAAATGACAGTGATAACTTTAATGAATCTAATAAATAGAAAGAATGGTTGAAATGAATTAAAATAATAATAATTGCTAACAGATCGGAGAAACTAATGTGTTGTGACTGTGAACTAAAAGCATAATTAGTCTTAGAGAAAGATGATGAACAATGTAAAGCGAAGTGTTAAAGATAGTTACCAACAAAGTAACAGAAATTGAAATGAACATGATAATCGAAGCTCTCAATTAGCAAGCTTCAAAGTGAGGGAAACTATATGATTATAAACTGTAAAAAAATTGTGTACATAGTAGTGTATAAGTGAAGGCTTAAAATGGTGTGGAAGTCTGCCACAGACACGTTGAAGATAAAAAGTGTTAAACGTGCAGATGGGCCGACGGACAATGATAGTCCGGTTGTGTAACCGAAGGCGATGATGTTATTACGTGCAGTGCATCGGAAACCAAGTGTGTTGGCTGCTTTGCAAAGTGCGAGCGCTAGCCTACCTTAAAATCTCCAAAATCGGCTGGAAAATGTGGAGACAGGGATGGTTTCAATGGAGTCTCTGTTCCTGGTAATCCTCGTCCCTCCGCACCAGCTCAGCAAACCACAACACCATCGACGCAACGTGTTCACTGAACCGTGCGCGGAAAAGCTGAAGTACCGCGTGGAGGCTGGTGAGCGCCTCGAGTTGCGATTCAGCTCTAACAATCAGCCTGTGTCAACGTCCATCGACGCAACAAACGCGTTAAATTTAAAGTGATGTACTTGCACAGCACTCCCGCTGCAGTTCGACGAAACGGACTTTCCATGAAAGCCCCTCCCAAAATAAAAGACTCTTATATGAATTCACAATATATCACATACTATGCTAATGTTATATCCCGTGGATGAAATGCGAACAGCCAAACCACACGCGAATAGTGACAAAGTCAAATTCCTATGAATCCCAAGTCCTAAATTAGATTTAAGCTTAGTTCTTAGACTAATGGGTATTTATATTTTTTGTTACATGTAACGTGTGTACGTAACGTGCGAGTGAGACTCACCCGCCAGAGCTGATGAAAAGTTTTGTACTCGGAGACCGCAAAGTAGCGATCCAACTTCTCAAGGCATAAGCTTCACCTGGAGAAGAATCAAATTTTAACTTTCCTGTCAATACACAAACAATGAAAGCGTAAAAATTATAACAACTAGTGAGCAATGGAAAATGGACACGTGTGAGAAATTCCATGTGTGAGAAGTATATGTGTATAAAAATGGACACGTGTGAGAAATTCCATGAGTGAGAATTGTGTGAGAATTATGTGTGTATAAAAAGATGAATCCCATGTGTTTTCTTTCAGGAGCAAAGAGCCTATGAGCTCTGGACAATAACTTGAGGCCACAAAGATGGTCGGTATGAACTCTGTAAAAAAAGGACTGTAATGAGTATAATGTATAATGTCCATTGTAAACTTCGTAGATTTACTGTCTTAGTTTTTAAATTTTTTTGTGTATCTTTACCTTAAGAACTGACTTTGTCTATGAATGAGAGATCACCATATTTGTGTAATCCTAATAATCAAATGACAGGAATTCTGTGTTTGATCAATGTAAATCTGTAAAGTACTCAATCCCATAATGTTAACGACGACATGTGAATCTTGGTAATCTCCATGATATCCAAGATTCCCATCGAAGGCAATGTAACATTATGTGATTGCCTTATCATTTTACATCATTCACTAATCGAGCAGGCGCTCAGCAACAGCTACAGTTAGCAAATAAAGACGCGAGAATGTAAAAGGTGAACGACCTGTGACCTAACTTGTTTATTGTCGAAGCGCCGTCAGAGATGCTCTGAGTTATTGACTTTGAAAACCACGGCGCGAAAAACGGACAGAAGAAGAACACTTATTTACATATATATATATTTTTTTTATGTACGAGATATTCTCGATGAACAGCTACTCATTCTTCTCTTGTCTCCCGTAACGTGTGTCAGGCGCATTCCTTACCGCCGTATTATTATTGTTAAAAATAATATTGTTCTAGTGTAAAGTAAATGTGTAATACTAAAAGTGCCTAGCAGTAGATTTATTGTGCGACGTGTATGTGAAAACGTCAAAGGAATTGTTTTCATTACGAGAAGTGCCAGTCAAAACGGCATCCATGTTAAATCCTTCGTTGCAGTGTAAGTTCGTCTATTAATTGCCATAAATTCAGACTTAAATGGAACTGGTGTATGGACTATTGATTTAATATAGAATCTGTGTCTCACTCCTTCATGAAGTTATTTAATTTTCTTTATGTTTCTTCCAAATAGAGAGATCAAAGTCACGAATTCTTTCGACGAAATCGGACGGAAGTTGTATGCGGCGAAATATTTTCTCCGCGCCATGTTCTATTGGTAAGTGCATGATAAACTACGGTCCCTTAGGAAACTCATGTTGAGCTATCCAAAAATAATTATATTTTAAATAGGCATTTACTCTCATCCGCAATACAACTTCCGACTGATCAGACGATCCAACAAGAAACAGCCGCACACGGTCGGCGTTCGCAAATATGTTTCCACCGTTGATTATAGCTATATGTTACAGCACAAAAGTAAACATAATGTTATAATTAGCGGCCACGAACGGGGACATTTATAACTGGATGTTTATGTATACACATTACGTAAACATATCGTTATAGAATCTAAAACTGGTCTCACAGGAAAGGCTCAAAACTGAGACGGTAAGAAGACTCAGTCATCTTGTACTTAAGTCGCCATTGTGCGTTTTGTATTTAATTCCGATGCAATTTCTGTGTTTCATCGTCAAAGTGAAAGACCAAGGGATACAGTTAGCCTGAAGTGAAGCATCGGAATCTAAAACGGGTCTCACAGGAATGGCTCAAATCATAGACGGTAAGGAGACTTAGTCTTCTTGTACATAAGTCGACATTGTGCCTTTTGTATTTAATTCCGATGCAATTTCTGTGTACCATCGTCAATGTAAAGGTGCAAGGGATACAGCAAGCCTAAAGTGAAGCATCGGAATCTTCAACTGGTCTCACAGGTAAGGCTCAAAGCATTGACACTAGGAAAAGTCAGTCTTCTTGTAGTTAGGTCGGCATTGAGCTTTTGGTATTAAATTCCGATGCCATTTTTGTGTTTCATCGCCAAAGTGAAGGTCCAAGGGATACAGTAAACCTGAAGTGTAGCATCGCAATCAAAAACTGGTCCCACAGGGAAGGCTCAAAACATAGACAGTTAGAAGACTAAGTCTTCTAGTACTTATGTCGGCATTGTGCCTTTTGTATTTAATTCCGATCCAATTCCTGTGTTTCATCGTCAATGTGAAGGTCCAAGGGATGCAGTAAACCTGCAGTTGTTAATCGGAATCTAAAACTGGTGACACAGGAAAGGCTAGACCCATAGACACTAAGAGAAGTCAGTCTTCTAGTACTTATGACGACATTGTGCCTTTTGTATTTGATTCCGATGCAATTTCTGTGTTTCATCGTCAAAGTGAAGGTCCAAGGGATACAGTAAACCTGAAGTGAAGCATGTGAATCTAAACCTGCTCTCACAGGGAACGCACAACACATAGACACTAAGAAAAGTCAATCTTCATGTACTTAAGTAAGCATTGTGCCTTTAATATTTAATTCCGATGCAATTTCTGTGTTTCATCGTCAATGTGTAGGTTCAAGGGATACGGTATACCTGCAGTTGTGCATCGGAATCTAAAACTGTTGACACAGGAAACGCTCAAAACATAGACACTAAGAAAAGTCAGTCTTCTTGAACTTAATTCGGCATTGAGACTTTGGTATTAAAATCCGATGCAATTTTTGTGTTTCATCGTCAAAGAGAAGGTCCAAGGGATGCAGTAAACCTGCAGTTGTGCATCGGAATCTACAACTGGTGACACAGGAAGGGCTCGAAACATAGACACTAAGAAAAGTCAGTCATCTTGTACTTAATTCGGCATTGTGCCTTTTGTATTTATTTCCGATGCATTTACTATGTTGCATCGTCAATGTGAAGGTCCAAAGGACACAGTAAACCTGAAGTGAAGCATCGGAATCACAAACTGGTCTCGCAGGGAAGGCTCAAATCATAGACAATGACAAGACGCAGTGTTCTAGTACTTATGTCGGCATTGTGGCTTTTGTATTTAATTCCGATGCAATTTCTGTGTTTCATCGTCAAAGTGAAGGTCCGAGGTATACAGTGAAAATGATGTGAAGCTTCGGAAACTTAACCTGGTCTCGCAGGAAAGGCTCAAAACATAGACACTAAGAAAAGTCAGTCTTATTGTACTTAAGTTGGCATTGTGCCTTTAATATTTAATTCCGATGCAATTACTCTGTTTGATCGTCAATGTGAAGTTCCAAGTGATACAGTAAACCTGAAGTGTAGCATCGCAATCCAAAAACTGGTCCCACAGGGAAGGCTCAAAACATAGACAGTTAGAAGACTAAGTCTTCTAGTACTTATGTCGGCATTGTGCCTTTTGTATTTAATTCCGATGCAATTCCTGTGTTTCATCGTCAATGTGAATATCCATGGGATGCAGTAAACCTGCAGTTGTGCATCGGAATCTAAAACTGGTGACACCGGAATGGCTCGAAACATAGACACTAAGATAAGTCAGTCTTCTTGTACTTAAGTCGGCATTGTGGCTTTTGTATTCAATTTCGATGAATTTACTGTGTTACATCGTCAATGTGAAGGTCCAAGGGATACAGTAAACCTGAAGTGAAGCATCGGAATCTAAAACTGGTCCCACAGGGAAGGCTCAAATCATAGACAGTGAGAAGACACAGTCTTCTAGTACTTTTGACGGCATTGTGCGTTTTTTATTTAATTCCGATGCAATTTCTGTGTTTCATCGTCATAGTGAAGGTCAAAGGAATACAGTAAAACAGAAGTGAAGCATCGGAATCTAAAACTGGTCTCACAGGGAAGGCTCAAAACATAGACAGTAAGAAGACTCAGTCTTCTTGTACTTAAGTCGGCATTATACATTTTGTATTAAATTCAGATGCTATATCTGTTTTTCATCGTCAATGTGAAGGTTCCAGGGATACAGTACACCTGAAGTGAAGCATCGGAACCGAAAGCTGGTCTCACAGGTAAGGCTCGAAGCATTGACACTAGGAAAAGTCAGTCCTCTTGTAGTTAAGTAGGCATTGTGCATTTTGTATTTAATTCCGATGCAGTTACTGTTTTTCATCGTCAAAGTGAAGGTCCAAGGTAAACAATAAACCTGAAGTGAAGCATCGGATCCTAAAACTGGTCTCACAAGAATGGCTCATAACATAGACACTAAAAAAAAGACAATCTTCTTGTACTTAAGTCGGCATTATGATATTTCTATTTTATCCCGATGCATTTACTGTGTTGCATCGTCAATGTGAAGGTCCAAGGGATACAGTTAGCCTGAAGTGAAGCATCGGAATCTAAAATTGGGTCACAGGAAAGGCTCAAAACATAGACAGTAAGAGGACTCAGTCTTCCTGTACTTAAGGCGACATTGTGCCTTTTGTATTTAATTCCGATCCAATTTTGTGTTTCATCGTCAAAGTGAAAGTCGAAGGGATACAGTTAGCCTGAAGTGAAGCATCGGAATGTAAAACTGGTCTCACAGAAACGGCTCAAATCGTAGACGCTATGGAGACCCAGTCCTCTTGTACTTAAGTCGACATTGGGACTTTTGTAATTAATTCCGATGCAATATCTGTGTTTCATCGTCAATGTGAAGGTCCAAGGGATACAGTAAACCTGAAGTAAATCATCGGAATCTACAACTGGTCTCACAGGTAAGGCTCAAAGCACTGACACTAGGAAAAGTCAGTCCTCTTGTAATTAAGTTGGCATTGTGCAATTTGTATTTAATTCCGATGCAGTTACTGTGTTTCATCGTCTATGTGAAGGTCCAGGGGATACAGTAAACCATCATTTGTGCATCGGAATCTAAAACTGGTGTGACATGAAAGGCTCTAATCATAGACACTAAGAAAAGTCGGTCTTCTTGTACTTAAGTTGGCATTGTGCATTTTGTATTTAATTCCGAAGCAATAACTGTGTTTCATCGTCAATGTGAAGGTCCAACGGACACGGTATACCAGCAGTAGTGCATCGGAATCTAAAACTGTTGACACAGGAAAGGCTAAAAACAACGACACTAAGAAAAGTCTGTCTTGTTGTACTTAAGTCGGCATTGAGACTTTGGTATTAAATTCCGATGCAATTTCTGTGTTTCATCGTCATAGTGAAGGTCCAAGGGATACAATAAAAAACTGAAATGAAGCATCGTAATCTAAAACTGGTCTCACAGGTAAGGCTCAAAACATTGACAGTAAGAAGACTCAGTCTTCTTGTACTTGGGTCGGCATTGTACTTTTTTTTATTTAATTCAGAGGCTATTTCTGTCTTTCATCGTCAATGTGAGAGTTCAAGGGATACAGTAAATCTGAAGTGAAGCATCGAAACCTAAAACTGGTCTCACAGGAAAGGCTCAAATCATAGACACTAAGGAAAGTCAGTCGTCTAGTACTTATGTCAGCATTGTGCCCTTTGTATTTAATTCCGATGCAATATCTGTGTTTCATCGTCAAATTGACGGTCCAAGGGATACAGTAAACCTGAAGTGAAGCATCGCAACCTAAAACGGGTCTCACAGGGAAGGCTTAAAACATAGACAGTAAGAAGGCTAGGTCTTCTAGTACTTATGTCGGCATTGTGCCGTTTGTATTTAATTCCGATGCAATTCCTGTGTTTCATCGTCAATGTGAAGGTCCAACGGAATCAGTAAACCCGCAGTTGTGCATCGGAATCTAAAACTGGTGACACAGGACCGGCTCGAAAATAGACACTAAGCAAAGTCGGTCTTCTTGTACTTATTTTGGCATTGTGTCTTTTGTATTTAATTCCGATGCAATTTCTGTGTTTCATTGTCAATGTGAAGGTCCACGGGATACAGTAAACCTGAAGTGAAGCAGCGCAATCCAAAACTGGTCTCACTGGGAAGGCTCAAGTCAGAAATAGTGAGAAGGCACAGTCTTCTAGTACTTATGACGGCATTGTGCCTTATGTATTTAATTCCGATGCTATTTCTTTGCTTCATCGTCAAAGTGAAGGTCCAAGGGATACAGTAAACCAGAAGTAAAGCATCGTAATCTAAACCAGGTCTCGCAGGAAAGGCTCAAATCATAGACACTAAGAAAAGTCAGTCTTCTTGTACTTCAGTTAGCATTGTGCCTTTTCTAATTAATTCTGATGCAATTTTTGGGTTTCATCGTCAATGTGAAGGTCCAAGGTATACAGTAGACCTGAAGGGAAGCATCGGAATCTAAAACTGGTCTCACAGGAAAGGCTCAAATCATAGACGGTATGAACTCTTTGTCTTCTTGTACTTAATTCGGCAGTGTGCCTTTTGTATTTCATTCCGATGCAATTCCTGTGTTTCATCGTCAATGTGAAGGTTCAAGGGAAGCAGTAAACCCGCAGTTGTGCATCGGAATCTAAAACTGGTGACACAGGACCGGCTCGAAACATAGACACTAAGCAAAGTCAGTCTTCTTGTACTTATTTTGGCATTGTGTCTTTTGTATTTAATTCCGATGCGATTTCTGTGTTTCATTGTGAATGTGAAGGCCCACGGGATACAGTAAACCTGAAGTGAAGCAGCGCAATCTAAAACTGGTCTCACTGGGAAGGCTCAAATCAGAAATAGTGAGAAGACACAGTCTTCTAGTACTTATGACGGCATTGTGCCTTTTGTATTTAATTCCGATGCTATTTCTGTGTTTCATCGTCAAAGTGAAGGTCCAAGGGATACAGTAAACCAGAAGTAAAGCATCGTAATCTAAACCAGGTCTCGCAGGAAAGGCTCAAATCATAGACACTAAGAAAAGTCAGTCTTCTTGTACTTCAGTTAGCATTGTGCCTTTTGTAATTAATTCTGATGCAATTTTTGGGTTTCATCGTCAATGTGAAGGTCCAAGGTATACAGTAGACCTGAAGGGAAGCATCGGAATCTAAAACTGGTCTCACAGGAATGGCTCAAACTTAGACGGTACGAAGACTCAGTCTTCATGTAGTTAAGTCGGAATTGCGCCTTTTGTATTTAATTCCAATGCAATTACTGTGACTCATCGACAAGTGAAGGTCCAAGGGATACAGTAAACCTGAAGAGAAAAATCGGAATCCTAAACTGGTGTCCTAGGAATGGCTTAAAACATAGACACTAAGCAAAGTCAGTCTTCCTGTACTTAAGTCGGCATTGTGATTTTTGTATTTTATTCCGATCCAATTTTTGTGTTTCACCGTCAAAGTGAGAGTCCTAGGGATACAGTTAGCCTGAAGTGAAGCATCAGAATCTAAAACTGGTCTCACAGCAAAGGCTCATATCATAGACGGTAAGTAGGCTCAGTCTTCTTTAACTTAAGTTGACATTGTGCCTTTCGTATTTAATTCCGATGCAATATCTGTGTTTCATCGTCAATGCGAAGGTCCAGGGGATACAGTAAACCAGCATTTGTGCATCGGAATCTAAAACTGGTGTGACATGAAAGGCTCTAAACATAGACACTAAGAAAAGACAGTCTTCTGGTACTTAAGTTGGCATTGTGCATTTTGTATTTAATTCCGATTCAAAAACTGT
This sequence comes from Schistocerca americana, assembly GCF_021461395.2. Lineage (NCBI taxonomy): Eukaryota > Metazoa > Arthropoda > Insecta > Orthoptera > Acrididae > Schistocerca > Schistocerca americana. The sequence goes on from NC_060122.1 coordinate 50,706,994, forward strand.
GTTTCATCGTCAATGGGAAGGTCCAAGGCATACGGTAAACCAGCAGTTGTGCCTCGGAATCTAAAACTGTTGACACAGGAAAGGCTCAAAGCATAGACACTAAGAAAAGTCAGTCTTCTTGTACTTAAGTAGGCATTGAGACTTTGGTATTAAATTCCGATGCAATTTTTGTGTTCCATCGTCAAAGTGAATGTCCAAGGGATACAGTAAACCTGAAGTTAAGCATCGCAATCTAAAACTGGTCTCACAGGGAGGGCTCAAAACATAGACAGTAAGAAGACCAGGTCTTCTAGTACTTATGTCGGCATTGTGCCTTTTATATTAAACCCGATGCAATTCCTATGTTTCATCGTCAATGTGATAGTCCAAGGGATGCAGAAAACCTGCAGTTGTGCATCGGAACCTAAATCTGGTGACACAGGAATGGCTCGACACATAGGCACTAAGAAAAGTCAGTCTTCTTGTACTTAAGTCGGCATTGTGGCTTTTGTTTTTAATTCCGATGCAATTACTGTGTTGCATCGTCAGTGTGAAGGTCCAAGGAATACAGTAAACCAGCAGTTTGGCATCGGAATCTAATACTGCTGACTCAGGAAAGGCTCAAAGCACAGACACTAGTAAAAGTCAGTCCTCTTTTACTTAATTCGGCACTGTGCATTTTTTAATCAATTCCGATGCAATTTTTGTGTTTCATCGGCATTGTGAAGGTCCAAGGGATACAGTAAACCTGAAGAGAAGCATCGGAATCTAAAACTGGTCTCACAGGAAAGGCTCAAAACAAAGACGGTAATAACTCTGTGTTCTCTTGTAGTTAATTCGGCAGTGTGCCGACAGAAAGAAGACTCAGTCTTCTTGTACTTAAGTCGGCAATGTACCCTCTGTATTTAATTCAGATGCAATTTCTGTGTTTTATCGTCAATGTGAAGGTCCAAGTGATACAGTAAACCAGCAGTTGTGCATCGGAATCCAAAACTGCTGACACAGGATAAGATCAATGCACAGACACTAGGAAAAGTCAGTCTTCTTGTACTTAAGTCGGCATTGTGCCTTTTATAATTAATACCAATGCAATTATTGTGTTACATCGACAAAGTGAAGGTCCAAGGGATACAGTAAACCTGAAGTGAAGCATCGGAATCTAAAACTGGTCTCACAGGAAAGGCTTAAATCATACACACTAAGCAAAGTCAGCCGTCTAGTACTTATGTCGGCATTGTGCTTTTTGTACTTAATTCCGATGCAATTTCTGTGTCTCATCGTCAATGTGAAGGTCCCAGGGATGCAGTAAATCTCCAGTTGTGCATCAGAATCTAAAACTGGCGACACAGGATAGGCTCAATACATGTACACTAAGAAAAAACAGTCTTCTTGTACTTAAGTCGGCATTGTGGCTTTTGTTTTTAATTCCGATGGAATTGTTGTTTTTCATCGTCAAAGTAAAAGTCCAAGGGATACAGTTAAATTGAAGTGTAGCATCGGAATCTAAAACTGGTCTCTCAGGAAAGGCTCGAAATATAGACGGTACGAAGACTTAGTCTTCTTGTAGTTAAGTCGGCATTGTGCCTTTTGTATTTAATTCCGATTCAATTATTGTGTTTCATAGTCAAGTGAAAATCCAAGGGATACAGTAAACCTGAAGAGAAGCTTCGGAATCTAAAACTGGTGACCTAGGAAAGGTTGAAAACATGGATACTAAGCAAAGTCCGTCTTCTTGTTTTTAAGTCGGCATTGTGCTCTTTGTATTTAATTCCGATGCAGATTCGGTGTTTCATCGCCAATGTGAAGGTCCAAGGGATACAGTAAACCTGAAGTGAAGCATCGGGATCTAAATCTGGTCTCACAGGAAAGGTTCAGAACATAGACACTAAGAAAAGTCAGTCTTCTTGTACTTAAGTTGACATTGCGTCTTTTAAAATTTATTTCCGAAGCAATTACTGTGATTGAACGTCAATGTGAAGGTCCAAGGGATACAGTAAACCAGCAGCTGCACATCGGAATCTAAAACTGATGACACAGGAAAGGATCAATGCACAGACACTAGGAAAAGTCAGTCTTTTTGTACTTAAGTCGGCATTGTGCGTTTTATAAGTAATTACGATGCAATTATTGTGTTTCATCGCCAAAGTGAAGGTCCAAGGGATACAGTAAACCAGAAGTGAAGCATCGCAATCTAAAACTGGTCTCACGGCGAAGGTTCAAAACATAGACTAAGAGGACTGGGTCTTCTAGTACTTAATCCGGCATTGTACCTTTTGTACTTAATTTCGATGCAATTCCTGTGTTTCATCGTCAATGTGAAGGTCCAAGGGATAGAGTAAACCTGAAGAGAAACACTGTAATCTAAAGCTGGTGACCTAGGAAAGGCTCCAAGCATATACACTAAGCAAAGTGAGTCTTCTTGTTCTTAAGTCGGCTTTGTGCCCGTTGTATCTAATTCCGATGCAATTTCGGTGTTTCATCGTCAATGTGAAGGACCAAGGGATACAGTAAACCTGAAGAGAAGCATCGGAATCAAAAAATGGAGTCATAGGAAAGGCTCAAAACATAGACACTAAGAAATGTCAGTCTTCTTGTACTTAAGTCGGCATTGTGCCTTTTGTATTTAATACCGATGCAATGTCGGTGTTTCATCGACAATGTGAAAGTCCAAGGGATACAGTAAACCTCAAGTGAAGCATCGGAATCTAAAACTGGTCTCATAGGAAAGGATAAGAGACATAGACAGCAAGAACACTTGGTCTTCTAGTACTTAAGTCGGCATTGTGTCTTTTGTATTTAATTCCGATGCATTTACTGTGTTGCATCGTCAATGTGAAGGTCTAAGGGATAGAGTAAGGCTGCAGTTGTGCATCGGACTCTATAACTGGTGACACAGGAAAGGTTCGAAACATAGACACTAGGAAAAGTCTGTCTTCTTGTACTTAAGTCGGCATTGTGCCCTTTATAATTAATTCCCATGCAATTTTTGTGTTTCATCGTCAAAGTGAAGGTCCAAGGGATACAGTAAACCTGAAGTGAAGCATCGGAATCTATAACTGATCTCACAGGAAAGGGTAAAAAACATATACAGCAAGAAGACTCAGTCTTTTTGTACATAAGTCGGCATTGTGCCTTTTGTATGTATTTCCGATGCCATTTCTATTTTATTCCGATTCAATTACTGTGCTTCATTGTCAAGTGAATGTCCAAGGGATACAGCAAACCTGAAGAGAAACATCGGAATCTAAAACTGGTGACCTAGGAAAGGCTCAAAACATAGACACTAAGCAAAGTCAGTCTTCTTATTCTTAAGTCGGCTTTGTTCCATTTGTATTTAATTCCGATGCAATTTCGGTGTTTCATCGTCAATGTGAAGGTCCTAGGGATACAGTAAACCTGAAGAGAACCATCGGAATCAAAAACTGGTGTCATAGGAACGGCTCAAAACATAGACACTAAGAAAAGTCAGTCTTCTTGTACTTATGTCGGCATTGTGCATTTTATTATTAATTCAGATGTATTTTTTGTGTTTTAATTTCAAAGTGAACGTCTAAGGGATACAGTAATCCTATATTGAAGCATCGGAATCTAAAACTGGTCTCACAGGAAAGGCTCAAAGCATAGACGGTAAGAACTCTTTGTCTTCCTGTACTTAATTCGGCATTGTGCCTTTTGTATTTAATTCCGATGCAATTTCTGTGATTCATCGTCAATAAGAAGGGCCAAGGGATACAATAAACCTGAAGGGAAGCTTCGGAATCTAAAGCTGGTGACTCAGGGAAGGCCCAAATCATAGGCTGTAAGAAGACTCAGTCTTCTTGTACTTAAGTCGGCATTGTACACTTTGTATTTAATTCAGATGCAATTTCTGTCTTTCATCGACAATGTGAAGGTCCAAGGGATACAGTAAACCTGCAGTTGTGCATCGGAATAAAGAACTGGTGACACAGGACAGGCTCGAAACATAGACACTATGAAAAGTCAGTCTTCTTGTACTTAATTCGGCATTGTGCCTTTTGTATTTAATTCCGATGCAATTTCTGTGTTTCATCATCGTAGTCAAGGTCCAAGGGATACAGTAAAACTGAAGTGAGGCATCGAAATCTAAAGCTGGTCTCACAGGGAAGGCTCAAAACATAGAGAGTAAGAAGTCTCAGTCCTCTTGTACTTAAGGCGGCATTGTACCTTTTGTATTTAATTCAGATACAATTTCTGCCTTTCTTCGTCAATGTGAAGGTCGAAGGGATACAGTAAACTTGCAGTTGTGTGTCAGAATCTAAATCTGCTGACACAGGGAAGGCTCAAAACATAGACACTAAGAAAAGTCAGTCTTCTTGTACTTAAGTCGGTATTGTACTTTTTGTATTTAATTCAGTTGCTATTTCTGTCTATCATCGTCAATGTGAAGGTTCAAGGGATACAGTAAACCTGAAGTGATGCATCGGAACCTAAAACTGGTCTCACAGGAAAGGCTCAATTCATAGACACTAAGGAAAGTCTGTCGTCTAGTACTTATGTCGGCATTGTGCCTTTTGTATTTAGTGCCGATGCAATATCTGTGTTTCATCGTCAATGTGAAGGTCCGAGGGATATAGTAAACCTGAAGTGAAGCATCGGAATCTACAACTGGTCTCACAGGTAAGGCTCAAAGCAATGACACTAGGAAAAGTCAGTCCTCTTGTACTTAAGTTGGCATTGTGCATTTTGTATTTAATTCGGATGCAGTTTCTGTGTTTCATCGTCAATGTGATGGTCCAGGGAATACATTAAACCAGCATTTGTGCATCGGAATCTGAAACTGATGTGACATGAAAGGCTCTAAACATGGACACTAAGAAAAGTCAGTCGTCTAGTACTTATGTCGGCATTGTGCCTTTTGTATTTAATTCCGATGCAATATCTGTGTTTCATCGTCAAAGTAAAGGTCCAAGGGATACAGTAAACCTGAAGTGAAGCATCGCAATCGAAAACTGGTCTCACAAGGAAGGCTCAAACATAGACAGTAAGATGACTAGGTCTTCTAGTACTTATGTCATCATTGTGCCGATTGTTTTTAAATCCGATGCAATTCCTGAGTTTCAACGTCAATGTGAAGGTCCAAAGGAAGCAGTAAACCTGCAGTTGTACATCGGAATCAAAAACTGGTGACACAGGAAAGGCTAGAAACATAGACACTAAGAAAAGACAGACTTCTTGTACCTGAGTCGGCATTGTGCCTTTTGTATTTAATTCCAATGCAATTTCTGTGATTCATCGTCAAAGTGAAGGACCAAGGGATACAGTTAACCAGAATTGAAGCATCGGAATCTAAACCTGGTCTCGCAGGAAAGGCTCAAATCATAGACACTGAGAAAAGTCAGTCTTCAAGTACTTGAGTTAGCATTGTGCCTTTTATAATTAATTCCGATGCAATTTCTGTGTTTCATCGTCAATGCGAAGGTCCAAGGGATACAGTAGACCTTAGTTGAAGCATCGGAATCCAAAACTGGTCTCACAGGAAAGGCTCAAAACATAGACGGTAAGAAGACCCAACCTTCTTGTACATACGTCGGCATTGTGCCTTTTGTATTTAATTCCAATGCAATTTTCGTGTTTCATCGTGATTTTGGAGGTCCAAGCGATACACTAAACCTGAAGTGAAGCATCGGAATCAAAAGCTGGTGACACAGGGAACTCTCAAAACATAGACAGTAAGAAGACTTAGTCTTCTTGTACTTAAGTCGGCATTGTACCCTTTGTATTTAATTCAGATGCAATTTCAGTCTTTCGTCGTCAATGTGATGATTCAAGGGATACAGTAAACCTGAAGAGAAGCATCGGAATCTAAAACTGGTCTCACAGGAAAGGCTCAAATCATAGACACTAAGAAAAGTCAGTGGTCTAGTACTTATGTCGGCATTGTGCCTTTTGTATTTAATTCCGAAGCCATTTCTGTGTTTCATCGTCAAGGTGAACGTCCCAGGGATGCAGTAAATCTGCAGTTGTGCATCAGATTCTAAAACTGGTGACTCAGGATAGGCTCAGTACATGTACACTAAGAAAAGACAGTCTTCTTGTACTTAAGTCATCATTTGTATATAATTCCGATGGAAATGTTGTGTTTCTTCGTCAAAGTGACGGTCCAATGGATTCAGTTAAACTGAAGTGAAGCATCGAAATCTAAAACTGGACTCACAGGAAAGGATTAAATGCGTAGACATTAAGAGCACTCGGTCTTCTTGTACTTAAGTCGGCATTGTGCCTTTTGTATTTAATTCAGATGCAATTTCTGTCTTTCATCGTCAATGTGAAGGTCCTAGGGATACAGTAAACCAGAAGAGATACATCGGACTCTAAAACCGGTCTCACAGGAAAGGCTCAAATCATAGACACTGAGCAAAGTCAGTCGTCTAGTACTTAAATCAGCATTGTGCCTTTTGTTTTTAATTCCGATGGAATTGTTGCGTTTCATCGTCAAAGTGAAGGTCTAAGGGATACAGTAAACCTGAAGAGCAGCATCGGAATCTAAAACTGGTGACCTAGGAAAGGCTTAAGACATAGACACTAGGCAAAGTCAGTCTTCTTGTTTTTAAGTCGGCACTGGGCCCTTTGTATTTAATTCCGATGCAATTTCGGTGTTTCATCGTCAATGTGAAAGTCCAGTGGACACAGTAAACCAGCATTAGTGCTTCGGAATCTAAAACTGGTGTGACAAGAAAGGCTCTAAATTTAGACACTAAGATGAAACAGTCTTCTTGTACTTATGTTGGCATTGTGCATTTTGCATTTAATTCCTATGCAATTTCTGTGTTACATCGTCAATGTGAAGGTCCAAGGAATACGGTATACCAGCAGTTGTGCATCGGAATCGAAAACTGTTGACACAGGAAAGGCTCAAAACATAGACACTAAGAAAAGTCAGTCTTCTTGTACTTAAGTCGGCATTGCGACTTTGGTATTAAAATCCGATGCAATTTTCGTGTTTCATCTTCAATGTGAAGGCCCAAGGGATACAGTAAACTTGAAGTGTAGCATCGCAAACTATAACTGGTCTCACAGGAAAGGCTCAATTTATAGACACTAAGTAAAGTCAGTCGTCTAGTAGTTATGATGGCATTGTGCCTTTTGTGTTTAACTCCGATGCAATTTCTGTGTTTCATCGTCAAAGTGTAGGTCCAAGGTAAACAATAAACCTGAGGCGAAGCATCGGAACCTAAAACTGGTCTCGCAGGATAGGCACAAAACATAGCCATTAAGAAAAGACAGTCTTCTTGCACTTAATTGGCATTATTGTTTTTGTATGTAATCCCGATGCAATTTTTGTGTTTCATCGCCACTGTGAATATCCAAGGGATACTGTAAACCTGAAATGAAGCATCGGAATCTAAAATTGGTCTCTCAGGAAAGTCTCAAATCATAGACGGTAGGGAGGCTCAGTCTTCTTTAACTTAAGTAGACATTGTGCCATTCGTAATTAATTCCGATGCAATATTTGTGTTTAATCGTCAATGTGAAGGTCCAAGGGATACAGTAAACCTGAAGTGAAGCATCGGAATCTACAATTGTTCTCACAGGTAAGGTTCAAAGCATTGACACTAGGAAATGTCAGTCCTCTTGTACTTATGTTGGCACTGTGCATTTTGTATATAATTCCGATGCAAATACTGTGTTTCATCGTCAATGTGAAGGCCCAAGGGATACGGTAAACCAGCAGTTGTGCATCGGAATCTAAAACTGTTGACACAGGAAAGGCTCAAAACATAGACACTAAGAAAAGTCAGTCTTCTTGTACTTAATTCGGCAGTGTGCGTTTTGCAATTAATTCCGATGCAATTCCGGTGTTTCGTTGCCATAGTGAAGGTCCAAGGGATACAGTAAAACTGAAGTGAAGCATCGGAATCTAAAACTGGTCTCACAGATAAGGCTCAAAACATAGACAGTAAGAAGACTCAGTCTTCTTGTACTTACGTCGGCGTTGTTCCTTTTGTATTTAATTCCGATGCATTTTCGGTGTTTCATCGTCCATGTGAAAGTCCAAGGATACAGTAAACCTGAAGTGAAGCAGCGGAATCTAAATCTGGTCTCACAGGAAAGGCTCAGAACATAGCCACTTAGGAAAGTCGGTCTTCTTGTACTTAAGTCGGCATTGTGCCTTTTATAATTAATTCCGATGCAATTATTCTGTTTCGTCGTCAAAGTGAAGGTCCAAGCGATACAGTAAACCTGAAGTGAAGCATCGCAATGTAAAACTGGTCACACAGGGAGGGCTCAAAGCATAGACAGTAAGAAGACTGGGTCTTCTAGTACTTAAGTCGGCATTGTGCCTTTTGTATTTAATTTCGATGCAATTCCTGTGTTTCATCGTCAATGTGAAGGACCAAGGGATGCAGTAAACCTGCAGTTGTGCATCGGAATCTAAAACTGGTGACACAGGAAAGGTTCGAATTATAGACACAAAAAAACTCAGTCTTCTTGTACTTAAGTCGGCATTGTGTCTTTTGTATTTAATTCCGATGCATTTACTGTGTTGCATAGTCAATGTATAGGTCTAAGGGATAGATTAAACCTGCAGTTGTGTATCGGAATCTAAAACTGGTGACACAGGAAAGGCTCAAAACATAGACTCTAAGAAAAGTCAGTCTTCTTGTACTTAAGTCGGCATTGAGACTTTGGTATTAAATTCCGATGCAATATTAGTGTTCCATCGTCAAAGTGAAGGTCCAAGGGATACAGTAAACCTGAAGGGAAGCATCGGAATCTAAAGCTGGTGACACAGGGAAGGCTCAAAACATAGACAGTAAGAGGACACAGTCTTCCCGTACTTAAGTCGGCATTGTACCCTCTGTATTTAATTCAGATGCAATTACTGTCTTTCATCGTCAATAGTAAGGTCCAAGTGATACAGCAAATCTGCAGTTGTGCATCGGAATCTAAAACTGGTGACACAGGACAGGCTTGAATCATAGACACTATGAAAAGTCAATCTTCTTGTACTTAATTCGGCAGTGTGCGTTTTGCATTTAATTCCGATGCAATTCCTGTGATTCATCGTCATAGTGATGGTCCAAGGGATACAGTAAAACTGAAGTGAAGCATCTGAATATAAAACTGGTCTCACACATAAGGCTCAAAACATAGACCGTAAGAAGACTCAGTCTTCTTGTACTTAAGTCGGCATTGTACCTTTTGTATTTAATTCAGATGCAATTTCTGTCTTTCATCGTCATAGTGAAGGTCCAAGTGATACAGTAAAACTGAAGTGAAGCATCGAAATCTAAAACTGTTCTCACAGGGAAGGCTCAAAACATAGACAGTAAGAAGACTCAGTCTTCTTGTACTTATGTCGCCATGGTACCTTTTTTATTTAATTCAGATGCAATTTCTGTCTTTCATCGTCATTGTGAAGGTCCAAGAGATACAGTAACCCGAAGTGAAGCATCGGAATCTAAAACTGGTCTCACAGGAAAGGCTTAAATCGTAGACACTAAGTAAAGTCAGTCGTCTAGTACTTATGTCGGCAATGTGCCTTTTGTGAAGGTTCAATTCCGATGCAATTTCTGCGTTTCATCGTCAATGCGAAGGTCCGAGGGATGCAGTAAATCTGCAGTTGTGGAACAGAATCTGAAACCTGGTGACACAGGATAGGCTCATTACATGTACACTAAGAAAAGACAGTCTTCTTGTACTTAAGTCGGCATTGTGCTTTTGTATATAATTCTGATTGAATTGTTGTGTTTCATCGTCAAAGTGAAGGTCAAAGGGATTCAGTTAAACTGAAGTAAAGCATCGGAATCTAAAACTGGTCTCACAGGATAGGATAAAAGACATAGACAGCAAGAACACTCAGTCTTCATGTACTTAAGTCGGCATTGTGCATTTTGTATCTAATTCCGATGCTATTTCTGAGTTTCATCGGAAAGAGAAGGTCTAAGAGATACAGTGAACCTGAGGTGTAGCATCGGAATCTAAAACTGGTCTCACGGGAAAGGCTCAAAGCATAGACGGTAGGAAGACTCAATCTTCTTGTACTTAAGTCGGCATTGTGCCTTTGTATTTAATTCCGATGCAATTTCTGTGTTTCTTCGTCTAAGTGAAGGTCCAAGGTAAACAACAATCCTGAAGTGAAGCATCGCAATCTACAACTGGTCTCACAGGGAAGGCTAAAAACATAGACAGTAAGAAGATTAGGTCTGCTAGTAATTTTGTCGGCAATGTGCCATTTTTATTTAATTCCGATGCAATTCCTGTGTTTCATCGGCAAAGTGAAGGTCCAAGGGATGCAGTAAACCTGCAGTTGTACATGGAAATCTAAAAATGGTGACGCAGGAAAGGCTGGAAACATAGACACTAAGAAAATTCAGTCATCTTGTACTTAATTCGGCATTGTGCCTTTTGTATTTAATTCCGATGCAAATTCTGTGTTTCATCGACAATGTGAAGGGCCAAGGGATACAGTAAACCTGAAGGGAAGCATTTCAATCTAAAGCTGGTAACACAGGGAAGGCTCAAGACATAGACGGTAAGAAGGTTTAGTCTTTTTGTTCTTAAGTTGGTATTGTGGCTTTGTATTGGTTTCCGATGCATTTACTGTGTTGCATCGTCAGTGTGAAGGTCCAAGTATACCGTAAACCTGAAGTGAAGCATCGCAATCACAAACTGGTCTCACAGGGAATGCTCAAATCATAGACAGTAAGAAGATTTGGTCTTCTAGTATTTAAGTCGGCATTGTGCCTATTGTATTTAATTCTGATGCAATTCCTGCGTTTCATCGTCAATGTGGAAGTCCAAGGGATGCAGTAAACCTGCAGTTGTGCATCGGAATCTAAAACTGGTGACACAGGAAAGGTTCGAAACATAGACACTAAGAAACGTCAGTCTTCTTGTTCTTAAGTCGGCATTGTGACTTTTATTACTAATTCCGATGCAATTTTCGTGTTTCATCTTCAACGTGAAGGTCCAAGGGATACAGTAAACCTGAAGTGTAGCATCCCAATTTAAAACTGGTCTCACAGGGAAGGCTCAAATCATGGACAGTAAGAAGACTAGGTCTTCTAGTACTAATGTAGGCATTGTGCCATTTGTATTTAATTCCGATGCAATTTCTGTGTTGCATCGACAATGTGAAGGTCCACGGGTTAGAGTAAACCTGAAGTGAAGCATCGGAATCTAAAACTGGTCTCACTGGGAAGGCTCAAATCATAGACAGTGAGAAGACACAGTCTTCTAGTACTTATGACGGCATTGTGCCTTTGGTATTTAATTCCGATGCAATTTCTGTGTTTCATCATCAAAGTGAAGGTCCAAGGGATACAGTAAACATGCAGTTGTGCATCGGAATCCTAAACTGGTGACACAGAACCGGCTCGAAACAATGACACTAAGAACAGTCAGTCTTCTTGTACTTAATTAGGCGTTGTGTCTCTTTTATTTAATTCCGATGCAATTTCTGTGTTTCATCGTCAAAGTGAAGGTCCAAGGGATACAGTTAAACTGAAGTGAAGCATCGGAATCTAAAACTGGTCTCTCAGGAAAGGCTCGAAACTTAGACGGTACGAAGACTCTGTCTTCTTGTAGTTATGTCGGCATTGTGCCTTTTGTATTAAATTCCGATGCAATTACTGTGTTCCATCGTCAAGTGAAGGTCCAAGGGATACAGTAAACCTGAAGAGAAGCATCGGAATCTAAAACTGGTGACCTAGGAAAGGCTTAAGTCATAGACACTAAGCAAAGTCAGTCTTCTTGTTTTTAAGTCGGCATTGTGCTCTTTGTATTTAATTCCGATGCAATTATTGTGTTTCACCGTCAAAGTGAAGGTCCAAGGGATACAGTAAACCTGAAGTGAAGCATCGCAATCTAAAACTGGTCTCATAGGGAGGGCTCAAAGCATAGACAGTAAGAAAATTGGGTCTTCTAGTACTTACGTCGGCATTGTGCCTTTTGTATTTATTTTCGATGCAATTCCTGTGTTTCATCGTCAATGTGAAGGACCAAGGGATGCAGTAAACTTGAAGTGAAGCATCGGAATCTAAAACTGGTCTCACAGGAAAGGGCAAAATACATAGACAGCAAGAGGACTCAGTCTTTTTGTACTTAAGTCGGCATTGAGCCTTTTATATTTAATTCCGATGCTATTTCTGTGATTCATTGCCAAAGTGAAGGTCTAAGAGATACAGTAATCCTGAGGTGTAGCATCGGAATCAAAAACTGGTCTCACAGGAAAGGCTCAAAACATAGACCTTTGGAAGACTCAATCTTCTTGTACTTAAGTCGGCATTGTGCCTTTGTATTTAATTCCGATGCAATTACTGTGCTTCATCGTCATAGTGAAGGTCCAAGGGATAAAGTAAACCGGAAGAGAAGCGCTGGAATCTAAAACTGGTGACCTAGGAAAGGCTCAAATCATAGACACTAAGCAAAGTGAGTCTTCTTGTTCTTAAGTCAGCTTTATGCCCTTTGTATTTAATTCCGATGCAATTTCGGTGTTTCATCGTCAATGTGAAGGTCCAAGGGATACAGTAAACCTGAAGAGAAGCGTCGGAATCAAAAACTGGTGTCATAGGAAAGGCTCCAAACAGACACTAAGAAAGGTCAGTCTTCTTGTACTTAAGTCGGCATTGTGCATTTGGTATGTAATACCGATGCAATTTCGGTGTTTTATCGTCAATGTGAAAGTCGACGGGATACAGTAAACCTGAAGTGAAGAATCGGAATCGAAGACTGGTCTCACAGCAAAGGCTCATATCATAGACACTAAGATAAGTCAGTCTTCTTGTCCTTAAGTGAGCATTGTGCCTTTTGTATTAAATTCCGATGCAATTACTGTGTTTCATCGTGAATGTGATGGTCCAAGGGATACAGTAAACCTGAAGTGAAGCATCGGAATCTACAACTGGCCTCACAGGTAAGGCTCAAAGCATTGACACTAAGAAAAACCAGTCCTCTAGTACTTAAGTTGGCATAGTGCATTTTGTATTTAATTCCGATGCAATTACTGTGTTGCATCGTCAATGAGAAGGTCCAAGTGATACAGTAATCTTGAAGTGAAGCATCGGAATATAAAACTGGTCCCACAGGGAAGGCTCAACTCGTCGACAGTGAGAAGACACAGTCTTCTAGTACTTATGATGGCATTGTGCCTTTTGCATTTAATTCCGGTGCAATTTCTGTGTTTCATCGTCAAAGTGAAGGTCCAATGGATACAGTAAACCAGAAGTGAAGCATCAGAATCTAAATCTGGTCTCACAGGAAATACTCAAAACATAGACGGTAAGAAGACTGAGTCTTCTTGTACTTAATTCGGCATTGTGCCTCTAGTATTTAATTCCAATGCATATTCTGTGTTTCATCATCAATGTGGGGGTCCAAGGGATGCAGTAAACCTGCAGTTGGGGATCGGAATGTAAAACTGATTCCAGAGGGAAGGCTCAAAACATAGACAGTAAGAAGGCTTAGTCTCCTTGTGCGTAACTCGGCATTGCGCCTTTTGTATATAATTCCGATGCAATTTTTGTGTATCATCGGCAAAGTGAAGGTCCAAGGGATACAGTAAACCTGAAGTGAGGCATCGGAATCTAAAGCTGGTGACACTGGAAAGGATCAAATCCGAGACAGTAAGAAGACTCAGTCTTCTTGTACTTAAGTCATCATTATACCTTCTGTATTTAATTCCGATGCAATTTCAGTCTTTCATCGTCAATGTGAAGGTCCACGGGATACAGTAAACCTGACGTGAAGCATCAGAATCTAAAACTGGTCTCACAGGGAAGGCTCAAAACATAGGCAGCAAGAAAGCTCAGCATTCTTCTACTTTAGTCAGCATTGTGCCCTTTGTAATTAATTCCGCTGCAATTTCAGTGTTTCATCGACATTGTGAAGGTCCAAGTGATGGAGTAAATCTGCAGTTGTGCATCGTAATATAAAACTGGCGACCCAAAAAAGGTTCAAAACATAGACTCTAAGAATAGTCAGTCTTCTTAGACTTAAGTCGGCATTGTGCCTTCTGTACTTAATTCCGATGCAATTTCAGTCTTTCATCATCAATGTGAAGGTCCAAGGGATACAGGAAACCTGAAGTGAGGCATTTGAATCTATAACTGGCCTCCCAGGTAAGGCTCAGAACATTGACACTAAGACGAGTCAGTCTTCTTGTACTTAAGTCGGCATTGTGCCTTTGTATTTAATTCCGTTCCAATTACTGTGTTTCATCGACAATGTGACACTAAAAAATGTCAGTCCTCTTCTACTTAAGTCGGCTTTGTGCTTTTTGTATTTACTTCCGATGTAATTTATGTGTTTAATCGTCAAAGTGAAGGTCCAAGGATATAGTAAACCTGAAGTGAAGCATCGTAATCTAAAACTGGTCTCACAGGTAAGGTACAAAACATAGACACTAAGAAAAGTTAGTCTTCTTGTACTTAAGTCGGCATTGTCCCTTTTGTAATTAATTCCGATGCAATTTCTGTGTTTAATCGAGAATATGAAGTTCCAAGGGATACCGTAAACCTGCAGTTGTGCATCGGAATCTGAAACTGATGACACAGGAAAGGCTCGAAACATAGACACTAAGAAAAGTCTGTCTTCTTGTACTTAAGTCAGCACAGTGCCCTTTGTATTTAATTCCGATGCAATTTCGGTGTTTCATAGTCAATGTGAAGGTCCAAGGGATACAGTAAACCTGAAGTAAAGCTTCGGAATCTAAAACTGGTCTCTCAGGAAAGGCTCAAATCACAGATGGTAAAGGGACTCAGTCTTCCTGTACTTAAGTCGGCATTGTGCATTATGTATTTCATTCCGATGCAATATCTGTGTTTAATCGCGAATGTGAAGTTCCAAGGGATGCAGTAAACCAGCTGTTGTGCATCGCAATGTAAAACTGGGGACACAGGAAAGGCTCGAAACAAAGACACTAAGAAAAATCGGTCTTCTTTTACTTAAGTCGCTATTGTGATTTATGTATTTAGTTCCGATGCAATATCTGTGTTTGATCGTGAATGTGAAATTCCAAGGGATACAGTATACCAGCTGTTGTGCATTGTAATCTAAAACTGGGGACACAGTAAAGGCATTGTGCCTTTTGTATTTAATTCTGATGCGATTTCTGTGTTTCATCGTCATTGTGAATGTCCAAGGGATACAGTAAACGTGAAGTGAAGCATCGGAATCTAAAACTGGTCTCACCGGAAAGGCTCAAATCATAGACCGTAAGATGACTCAGTCTTCTTGTACTTAAGTCGGCATTGTGCCTTTTGTATTTAATTCCGAAGCAATTCTTGTGTTTCATCGTCAAAGTGAAGGGCCAAGGGATACAGTAAACCTCAAGTGAAGCATCGCAATCTAAAACTGGTCTGACAGGAAAGGCTCAAAACATAGACACTAAGAACAGTCAGTCGTCTTGTACTTATGTCTTCATTGTGCTTTTGTATTTAATTCCGATGCAACTCCTGTGTTTTATCTTCAATGTGTAGGTCCCAGGGATACAGTAAATCCGCAGTTGTGCATCAGAATCTAAAACTGGTGACACAGGTTAGGCTCAAATTATATACACTAAGAAAAGTCAGTCTTCTTGTACTTAAGTCGGCATTGTGCCTTTTGTGTTTAATTCCGATGCAATTGTTGTGTTTCATCGTCAAAGTGAAGGTCCAAGGGATACAGTAAACCTGAAGTGAAGCATCGTAATCTTAAAATGGTCTCCCAGGAAAGGCTCAAATCGTAGACGATAAGATCACTCAATCTTCTTGTACTTAAGTCGGCATTGTGCTTTTTGTATTTAATTCCGATGCTATTTTTGTGTTCCTTCGTCAAAGTGAGGGTCCAATGGAAACAGTAAATTGGACGTGAAGCATCGGAACCTAAACCTGGTGACGCTGGAGAGGCTCAAAGCATAGACAGTAAGAAGACTCAGTAATCTTGTACTTAAGTCGGTATTGTGCCTTTTGTATTTAATTCCCATGCAATTACTGTGTTTCATCGTTAACGTGAAGGTCCAAGTGATTCAGTAAACCTGAAGTAAAGCATCGGAATCTAAAATTGGTCTCACTGGAAAGGCTCAAAGCATAGACACTAAGAAAAGTCAGTCTTCTTGTACTTAATTCGGCATTGTGCGTTTTGGATTTAATTCCGATGTAATTACTGAGTTTCATCGTCAAAATGAAGGTCCAAGGGATACAGTGAACCTGAAGTGAAGCATCAGAATCTGAAACTGGTCTCACAGGAAAGGCTCAAAACATAGACACTAAGAAAAGTCAGTTGTCTTGTACTTAAATCGTCATTGTGCCCTTTGTATTTAATACCGATGCAATTTTTTTGTTTCTTCGTCAAAGTGAAGGTCTAAGGTATACATTAAGTTGGACGTGAAGCATCGGAACCTAAAACTGGTGACACAGGAAAGGCTCACAGCATACACAGTAAGAAGACTCAGTCTCCTTGTACTTAAGACGGCATTGTGTATTTCGTATTTAATTCCGATGCAATTACTGTGTTTCATCAATAAAGTGAAGGTCCAAGGGATACCGTAAATTGGACGTGAAGAATCGGAATCTTAAACTAGTTTCATTGGAGAGTCTCAAAACATAGACACTTAGAAAATTCAGTCCTCTTGTACTTAAGTTTGTATTGTGCCTTTTGTATTTAATTCCCATGCAATTTTTGTGTTTCATCGTCAATGTGAAGATCCAAGTGGTACTGTAAACCTGCAGCCCAGCATCGGAATCTAAAACTGATCTCACAGGAAAGACTCAAATCATTGACGGTAAGAGGACTCAGTCTTCTTGTACTTAAGTCGGCATTGTGCCATTTGTATTTAATTCCGATGCAATTTCTGTGTTTAATCGTGAATGAGAAGTTCCGAGGGATACAGTAAACCTGTAGTTGTGCATCTGAATCTAAAACTGACGACACAGGAAAGGCTCAAAACATAGACACTAACAGAAGTCAGTCGTCTTGTACTTAAGTCGGCATTGTGCGTTTTGTAACTTATTCCGATGCAACTTCTGTGATTCATCGTCAATGTGAAGGTCCAAGTGATACAGTAAACCTGTAGTCAAGCATCGGAATCTAAAACTGGTCTCACAGGAAAGGCTCGAATCATAGACGGTAAGAGGACACAGTCTTCATGTACTAAGGTCTGTGTTGTGCCTTATGTATTTAATTCCGATGCAATTTCTGTGTTTAATCGTGAATGTGAAGTTCCAAGGCATACAGTAAACCTGCTGTTGTGCATCGTAATCTAAACCTGGGGCACAGGAAAGGCTCGAAACATAGACAGTAAGAAAAGGCAGTCTTCTTGTACTTAAGTCGTCATTGCGTTTATTGTATTTAATTCTGATGCGATATCTGTGTTCAGCGGCAATGTGAAGGTCCAAGGGATACAGTAAACCTAAAGTGAAGGATCGGAATCTAAAACTGGTCTCACAGGAAAGGCTCAAATGATAGAAAGTAAGATGAGAAGGTCTTCTGGTACCAAAGTCGGCGTTGTGCCTTTTGTATTTAATTCCGATGAAATTTCTGTGTATAATCATGAATGTGAAGTTCCAAGGGATACAGTAAACCTGCAGTTGTGCAACGGAATATAAAACTTTTGACACAGGAAAGGCTCATATATAGACACTAAAAAAAGTCAGTCTCCTTATACTTATGTCGACATTGTGCCATTTGTATTCAATTCCGATGCTATTTCTGTGTTTCATCGTCAATGTGAGGGTCCAAGGGGTACAGTTAATTGGATGTGAAGCATCGGAACCCAAAACTCGTGACGCAGCAAAATATCAAAACATAGACAGTAGGAAGACTCAGTCTTCTTGTACTTAAGTCGGCATTGTGCCTTTTGTATTTAAGTCCGATGCAATTACTGTGTTTCATCGTCAAAATGAAGGTCCAAGGGATACAGTAAACCTGAAGTGAAGCATCAGACTCTAAAACTGGTCTTACAGGAAAGGGACAATTCATAGACACTAAAAAAACTCAGTCTTCTTGTACTTAAGTCCGCATTGTGCCTTTTGTATTTAATTCCGATGCAATTTTTGTGATTAATCGTCAAAGTGCGGGTCCAAGCGATACAGCAAATTTGACCTGAAGCATCGGAACCTAAAACTGGTGACACTGGAAAGGCTCGACACATAGACACTAAGAAAAGTCAGTCTTCTTGTACGTATGTAGGCATTGTGCCTTTTGTAATTAATTCCAATGCAATTTCTGTGTTCAATCGTGAACGACAAGTTCCAAGGGATACAGTGAACCTGCTATTGTTAATCATAATCCAAAACTGGAGCACAGGAAAGGCTCGAAACATAGACACTAAGAAAAGTCAGTCTTCTTGTACTTAAGTCGGCATTGTGCCTTTTGAATTTAATTCAGATGCAATTTTTGTGTTTCATCGTCAATGTGAATGTTCAAGGTATACAGTAAATTGGACGTGAAGCATCAGAACCCAAAACTGGTGACACAGGAAAGGCTCAAAGCATAGACAGTAAGAAGACTCAGTCTTCTTGTACTTAAGTAGGCATTGTGCCTTTTGTATTTAATTCCGATGCAATTTCTGTGTTTCATTGTCAATGTCAAGGTCCAAGGGATACAGTAAACCTGTCATGAAGAATCGGAATTTAAAACTGGTCTCACAGGGAAGGTTCATAACATAGACACTAAGAAAAGTCAGTCTTCTTGTACTTAGGTCGGCATTGTGCCTTTTGTATTCAATTCCGAAGCATATTCTGTGCTTCATCGTCAATGTGTAGGTCGAAGGAGTACAGTAAAGCAGCAGTAGTGCATCGGCATCTAAAACTGGGGACACAGTAAAGGCTCGAAACATAGACACTTAAAAAATTCAGTCTTCTTGTACATAAGACGGCATTGTGCACTTTGTAATTAAATTCGATGAAATTTCTGTGTTCCATCGTGAATGTGAATGTCCAAGTGATACAGTAAACCTGTAGCCCAGCATCGGAATCTAAAACTGGTCTCACAGGAAAGGCTCAAATCATAGTCGGTAAGAGGACTCATTCTTCTTGTACTTAATCGGCATTGTGGCAAGGGATATAGTAAACCTGCACTTGTGCATCGGAATCTAAAAGTGGTGACACAGGAAAGGCTCGATATATAAACACTAAGAAAAGTCAGTGTTCTTGTTCTTAAGTCGACATTCTGCCTTTTGTAATTAATTCCGATGCAATTTCTGGGTTCATCGTCAATGTGAAGGTCCAAGTGATACAGTAAACCTGAAGTGAAGCATCGGAATCTAAAACTGGTCTCACAGGAAAGGCTCAAAACGTAGAAGGTAAGAAGACTTAGACTTCTCGTACTTAAGTCGGTATTGTGCCTTTTGCACTTACCTCCGATGCAATTTCTGTGTTTCATCATCAAAGTGTAGGTCCAAGGGATACAGTAAAACTGAGGTGAAGCATTGGAATCTAAAACTGGCCTCACAGGAAAGGCTCAAATCATAGAAGCTAAGGGGTCTCATTCTTCTTGTACTTAAGTTGGCATTGTGCCAAGGGATATAGTAAACCTGCACTTGTGCATCGGAATCTAAAAGTGGTGACACAGGAAACTCTCGATACATAAACACTAAGAAAAGTCAGTCTTCTTGTTCTTAAGTCGACAGTCTGCCTTTTGTAATTAATTCCGATGCAATTTCTGGGTTCATCGTCAATGTGAAGGTCCTAGTGATACAGTAAACCAGAAGTGAACCATCGGAATCTAAAAGTGGTAACACAGGAAAGGCTCGATACATAGACACTAAGAAAAGTCAGTCTTCTTGTACCTAAGTCGGCAATGTGCGTTTTTTATTTAATTCTGATGCGATTTCTGTGTTTTATCGACAATATGAAGGTCCAAGGGATACAACAAACCAGCAATTGTGCATCGAAATCTAAAACTGAGTACATAGAAAAGGCTCAAAACATAGACAGTAAGAAAAGTCAGACATCTTGCACTTAAGTCGGCGTCGTGCCTTTTGTATTTAATTCCGATGCAATTTCTGTGTTACATCGTCAAGGTGAAGTTTTAAGGGGTACAGTAAACCCCCCAGTTTTGCATTGGAGTGTAAAACTGGTCTCACAGGAAATGCTCAAAACGTAGACGGTAAGAGGAATCAGTCTTCTTGCACTTAAGTCGGTATAGTGCCTTATGTATTTAATTACGATTCAATTTCTGTGTTTAATCGTGAATGTGAAGTTCCAAGGAATACAGTAAACCTTCTGTTGTGCATCGTAATCTAAATCTGATGCACAGGAAAGGTTCGAACCATAGACACTAAGGAATGACAGTCTTCTTGTACTAAAGTCGGCATTGTGCCATTTGCATTTATTTACGATGCAATTACTGAGTTTCGTCTTTAATGTGAAGGTCTAAGGGATACAGAAGACCAGCGGTTGTGCAATGGAATCTAAAAATGGTGACACAGGAAAGGCTCAAAACACAGACACTAAGAGAAGTCAGTCTTCTTGTACTTAAGTCGGCATTCTGGTTTTTTAAATTAATTCCGAAGCAATTACTGTGTTTCATCGTCAATGTTAAGGTGCAAGGGATACAGTAAACCAGCAGTTGTGCAACGGAATCTAAAACTGGTGACATAGAAAAGGCTCAAAGCATAAACACTAAGAAAAGTCAGTGTTCCTAAACTTAAGTCGGCATTGTGCCTTAGTATATAGCTCCGATGCAATTTCTGTGTTTCATCGTCAATGTGAAGGTCCAAGAGATACAGTAAAGCTGCAGTTGTGCATCGGAATCTAAAACTGGTGACACAGGAAACGCTCGAAATAAAGACACTAATAAATGTCAGTCCTCTTGTACCTAAATCAGCATTGTGCCTTACGTATTTAATTCCGATGCAATTTCTGTGTTTCATCGTGGAATTGAAGTTCCAAGGGATACAGTAAACCTGCAGTTGTGTATCGGAATCTAAAACTGGTGACACAGGAAATGGTCGGAACATAGACACTAAGAAAAGTCAGTCTTCTTGTACTTAAGCCGGCATTGTGCCTTTTGTATTTAATTCCGAAGCAATTTCTGTAATTCATCGTCAATGTTAAGGTCCAAGGGATACAGTAAATTAGAAGTTAAATCATCGGAATCTAAAACTGGTCTCACAGAAAAGGCTCAAAACATGGATGGTAAGAAGACTTAGACTTCTCGTACTTAAGTGTTAATTGTGCCTTTTGCATTTACCTCCGATGCAATTTCTGTGTTTCATCGTCAAAGTGAAGGTCCAAGAGATACTGTAAAACTGAAGTGAAGCATCGGAATCTAAAACTGGTGACTCAGGAATGGCACAAATCATAGACAGTAAGAAGACTCAGTCTTCTTGTACTTAAGTCGGCATTGTGCCTTTTGTATTTAATTCCGATGCAATTTCTGTGATTAATCGTTAATGTGAAGGTCCAAGGGATACAGTAAACCTGACGTGAAGCATCGGAATCTAAAACTGGTTTCACAGGTAAGGTTCAAATCATATATACTAAAAAAAGTCAGTCTTCTTGTACTAAGGTTGGCATTGTGCATTTTGTATTTATTTCCGAAGCATTTACTGTGTTTCATCGTCTATGTGTAGGTCCAAGAGGTACAGTAAACCTGCAGTTGGGCATCGGATTCCAATACTGGTGACACAGTAAAGGCTCGTTACATAGTCACTAAGGAAAGTCAGTCTTCTTGTACTTATGTCGGCATTGAGCCTTTTACATTGAATTCTGATGCAATTTCAGTGTTTCATTGTCAAAGTGAAGGTCCATGGGATACAGTAAACCTGAAGTGAAGCATCGGAATCTACAATTGTTCACACAGGTAAGGTTCAAAGCATTGACACTAGGAAATGTCAGTCCTCTTGTACTTATGTTGGCACTGTGCATTTTGTATATAATTCCGATGCAAATACTGTGTTTCATCGTCAATGTGAAGGCCCAAGGGATACGGTAAACCAGCAGTTGTGCATCGGAATCTAAAACTGTTGACACAGGAAAGGCTCAAAACATAGACACTAAGAAAAGTCAGTCTTCTTGTACTTAATTCGGCAGTGTGCGTTTTGCAATTAATTCCGATGCAATTCCGGTGTTTCGTTGCCATAGTGAAGGTCCAAGGGATACAGTAAAACTGAAGTGAAGCATCGGAATCTAAAACTGGTCTCACAGATAAGGCTCAAAACATAGACAGTAAGAAGACTCAGTCTTCTTGTACTTACGTCGGCGTTGTTCCTTTTGTATTTAATTCCGATGCATTTTCGGTGTTTCATCGTCCATGTGAAAGTCCAAGGATACAGTAAACCTGAAGTGAAGCAGCGGAATCTAAATCTGGTCTCACAGGAAAGGCTCAGAACATAGCCACTTAGGAAAGTCGGTCTTCTTGTACTTAAGTCGGCATTGTGCCTTTTATAATTAATTCCGATGCAATTATTGTGTTTCGTCGTCAAAGTGAAGGTCCAAGCGATACAGTAAACCTGAAGTGAAGCATCGCAATGTAAAACTGGTCACACAGGGAGGGCTCAAAGCATAGACAGTAAGAAGACTGGGTCTTCTAGTACTTAAGTCGGCATTGTGCCTTTTGTATTTAATTTCGATGCAATTCCTGTGTTTCATCGTCAATGTGAAGGACCAAGGGATGCAGTAAACCTGCAGTTGTGCATCGGAATCTAAAACTGGTGACACAGGAAAGGTTCGAATTATAGACACAAAAAAACTCAGTCTTCTTGTACTTAAGTCGGCATTGTGTCTTTTGTATTTAATTCCGATGCATTTACTGTGTTGCATTGTCAATGTATAGGTCTAAGGGATAGATTAAACCTGCAGTTGTGTATCGGAATCTAAAACTGGTGACACAGGAAAGGCTCAAAACATAGACTCTAAGAAAAGTCAGTCTTCTTGTACTTAAGTCGGCATTGAGACTTTGGTATTAAATTCCGATGCAATATTAGTGTTCCATCGTCAAAGTGAAGGTCCAAGGGATACAGTAAACCTGAAGGGAAGCATCGGAATCTAAAGCTGGTGACACAGGGAAGGCTCAAAACATAGACAGTAAGAGGACACAGTCTTCCCGTACTTAAGTCGGCATTGTACCCTCTGTATTTAATTCAGATGCAATTACTGTCTTTCATCGTCAATAGTAAGGTCCAAGTGATACAGCAAATCTGCAGTTGTGCATCGGAATCTAAAACTGGTGACACAGGACAGGCTTGAATCATAGACACTATGAAAAGTCAATCTTCTTGTACTTAATTCGGCAGTGTGCGTTTTGCATTTAATTCCGATGCAATTCCTGTGATTCATCGTCATAGTGATGGTCCAAGGGATACAGTAAAACTGAAGTGAAGCATCTGAATATAAAACTGGTCTCACACATAAGGCTCAAAACATAGACGGTAAGAAGACTCAGTCTTCTTGTACTTAAGTCGGCATTGTACCTTTTGTATTTAATTCAGATGCAATTTCTGTCTTTCATCGTCATAGTGAAGGTCCAAGTGATACAGTAAAACTGAAGTGAAGCATCGAAATCTAAAACTGTTCTCACAGGGAAGGCTCAAAACATAGACAGTAAGAAGACTCAGTCTTCTTGTACTTATGTCGCCATGGTACCTTTTTTATTTAATTCAGATGCAATTTCTGTCTTTCATCGTCATTGTGAAGGTCCAAGAGATACAGTAACCCGAAGTGAAGCATCGGAATCTAAAACTGGTCTCACAGGAAAGGCTTAAATCGTAGACACTAAGTAAAGTCAGTCGTCTAGTACTTATGTCGGCAATGTGCCTTTTGTGAAGGTTCAATTCCGATGCAATTTCTGCGTTTCATCGTCAATGCGAAGGTCCGAGGGATGCAGTAAATCTGCAGTTGTGGAACAGAATCTGAAACCTGGTGACACAGGATAGGCTCATTACATGTACACTAAGAAAAGACAGTCTTCTTGTACTTAAGTCGGCATTGTGCTTTTGTATATAATTCTGATTGAATTGTTGTGTTTCATCGTCAAAGTGAAGGTCAAAGGGATTCAGTTAAACTGAAGTAAAGCATCGGAATCTAAAACTGGTCTCACAGGATAGGATAAAAGACATAGACAGCAAGAACACTCAGTCTTCATGTACTTAAGTCGGCATTGTGCATTTTGTATCTAATTCCGATGCTATTTCTGAGTTTCATCGGAAAGAGAAGGTCTAAGAGATACAGTGAACCTGAGGTGTAGCATCGGAATCTAAAACTGGTCTCACGGGAAAGGCTCAAAGCATAGACGGTAGGAAGACTCAATCTTCTTGTACTTAAGTCGGCATTGTGCCTTTGTATTTAATTCCGATGCAATTTCTGTGTTTCTTCGTCTAAGTGAAGGTCCAAGGTAAACAACAATCCTGAAGTGAAGCATCGCAATCTACAACTGGTCTCACAGGGAAGGCTAAAAACATAGACAGTAAGAAGATTAGGTCTGCTAGTAATTTTGTCGGCAATGTGCCATTTTTATTTAATTCCGATGCAATTCCTGTGTTTCATCGGCAAAGTGAAGGTCCAAGGGATGCAGTAAACCTGCAGTTGTACATGGAAATCTAAAAATGGTGACGCAGGAAAGGCTGGAAACATAGACACTAAGAAAATTCAGTCATCTTGTACTTAATTCGGCATTGTGCCTTTTGTATTTAATTCCGATGCAAATTCTGTGTTTCATCGACAATGTGAAGGGCCAAGGGATACAGTAAACCTGAAGGGAAGCATTTCAATCTAAAGCTGGTAACACAGGGAAGGCTCAAGACATAGACGGTAAGAAGGTTTAGTCTTTTTGTTCTTAAGTTGGTATTGTGGCTTTGTATTGGTTTCCGATGCATTTACTGTGTTGCATCGTCAGTGTGAAGGTCCAAGTATACCGTAAACCTGAAGTGAAGCATCGCAATCACAAACTGGTCTCACAGGGAATGCTCAAATCATAGACAGTAAGAAGATTTGGTCTTCTAGTATTTAAGTCGGCATTGTGCCTATTGTATTTAATTCTGATGCAATTCCTGCGTTTCATCGTCAATGTGAAGGTCCAAGGGATGCAGTAAACCTGCAGTTGTGCATCGGAATCTAAAACTGGTGACACAGGAAAGGTTCGAAACATAGACACTAAGAAACGTCAGTCTTCTTGTTCTTAAGTCGGCATTGTGACTTTTATTACTAATTCCGATGCAATTTTCGTGTTTCATCTTCAACGTGAAGGTCCAAGGGATACAGTAAACCTGAAGTGTAGCATCCCAATTTAAAACTGGTCTCACAGGGAAGGCTCAAATCATAGACAGTAAGAAGACTAGGTCTTCTAGTACTAATGTAGGCATTGTGCCATTTGTATTTAATTCCGATGCAATTTCTGTGTTGCATCGACAATGTGAAGGTCCACGGGTTAGAGTAAACCTGAAGTGAGGCATCGGAATCTAAAACTGGTCTCACTGGGAAGGCTCAAATCATAGACAGTGAGAAGACACAGTCTTCTAGTACTTATGACGGCATTGTGCCTTTGGTATTTAATTCCGATGCAATTTCTGTGTTTCATCATCAAAGTGAAGGTCCAAGGGATACAGTAAACATGCAGTTGTGCATCGGAATCCTAAACTGGTGACACAGAACCGGCTCGAAACAATGACACTAAGAACAGTCAGTCTTCTTGTACTTAATTAGGCGTTGTGTCTCTTTTATTTAATTCCGATGCAATTTCTGTGTTTCATCGTCAAAGTGAAGGTCCAAGGGATACAGTTAAACTGAAGTGAAGCATCGGAATCTAAAACTGGTCTCTCAGGAAAGGCTCGAAACTTAGACGGTACGAAGACTCTGTCTTCTTGTAGTTATGTCGGCATTGTGCCTTTTGTATTAAATTCCGATGCAATTACTGTGTTTCATCGTCAAGTGAAGGTCCAAGGGATACAGTAAACCTGAAGAGAAGCATCGGAATCTAAAACTGGTGACCTAGGAAAGGCTTAAGTCATAGACACTAAGCAAAGTCAGTCTTCTTGTTTTTAAGTCGGCATTGTGCTCTTTGTATTTAATTCCGATGCAATTATTGTGTTTCACCGTCAAAGTGAAGGTCCAAGGGATACAGTAAACCTGAAGTGAAGCATCGCAATCTAAAACTGGTCTCATAGGGAGGGCTCAAAGCATAGACAGTAAGAAAATTGGGTCTTCTAGTACTTACGTCGGCATTGTGCCTTTTGTATTTATTTTCGATGCAATTCCTGTGTTTCATCGTCAATGTGAAGGACCAAGGGATGCAGTAAACTTGAAGTGAAGCATCGGAATCTAAAACTGGTCTCACAGGAAAGGGCAAAATACATAGACAGCAAGAGGACTCAGTCTTTTTGTACTTAAGTCGGCATTGAGCCTTTTATATTTAATTCCGATGCTATTTCTGTGATTCATTGCCAAAGTGAAGGTCTAAGAGATACAGTAATCCTGAGGTGTAGCATCGGAATCAAAAACTGGTCTCACAGGAAAGGCTCAAAACATAGACCTTTGGAAGACTCAATCTTCTTGTACTTAAGTCGGCATTGTGCCTTTGTATTTAATTCCGATGCAATTACTGTGCTTCATCGTCAAAGTGAAGGTCCAAGGGATAAAGTAAACCGGAAGAGAAGCGCTGGAATCTAAAACTGGTGACCTAGGAAAGGCTCAAATCATAGACACTAAGCAAAGTGAGTCTTCTTGTTCTTAAGTCGGCTTTATGCCCTTTGTATTTAATTCCGATGCAATTTCGGTGTTTCATCGTCAATGTGAAGGTCCAAGGGATACAGTAAACCTGAAGAGAAGCGTCGGAATCAAAAACTGGTGTCATAGGAAAGGCTCCAAGCAGACACTAAGAAAGGTCAGTCTTCTTGTACTTAAGTCGGCATTGTGCCTTTGGTATGTAATACCGATGCAATTTCGGTGTTTTATCGTCAATGTGAAAGTCGACGGGATACAGTAAACCTGAAGTGAAGAATCGGAATCGAAGACTGGTCTCACAGCAAAGGCTCATATCATAGACACTAAGATAAGTCAGTCTTCTTGTCCTTAAGTGAGCATTGTGCCTTTTGTATTAAATTCCGATGCAATTACTGTGTTTCATTTTCAATGTGAAGGTCGAGGGTATACAGTATACCTGCAGTTGTGCATCTGAATCTAAAATTGATCTCACAGGAAAGGCTCAAAACATAGACAGTGGGAAGACTCAGTCTTCCTGTACTTAAGGCGACATTGCGCCTTTTGTATTTAATTCCGATGCAATTACTGTGTTTCATCGTGAATGTGATGGTCCAAGGGATACAGTAAACCTGAAGTGAAGCATCGGAATCTACAACTGGCCTCACAGGTAAGGCTCAAAGCATTGACACTAAGAAAAACCAGTCCTCTAGTACTTAAGTTGGCATAGTGCATTTTGTATTTAATTCCGATGCAATTACTGTGTTGCATCGTCAATGAGAAGGTCCAAGTGATACAGTAATCTTGAAGTGAAGCATCGGAATATAAAACTGGTCCCACAGGGAAGGCTCAACTCGTCGACAGTGAGAAGACACAGTCTTCTAGTACTTATGATGGCATTGTGCCTTTTGCATTTAATTCCGGTGCAATTTCTGTGTTTCATCGTCAAAGTGAAGGTCCAATGGATACAGTAAACCAGAAGTGAAGCATCAGAATCTAAATCTGGTCTCACAGGAAATACTCAAAACATAGACGGTAAGAAGACTGAGTCTTCTTGTACTTAATTCGGCATTGTGCCTCTAGTATTTAATTCCAATGCATATTCTGTGTTTCATCATCAATGTGGGGGTCCAAGGGATGCAGTAAACCTGCAGTTGGGGATCGGAATGTAAAACTGATTCCAGAGGGAAGGCTCAAAACATAGACAGTAAGAAGGCTTAGTCTCCTTGTGCGTAACTCGGCATTGCGCCTTTTGTATGTAATTCCGATGCAATTTTTGTGTATCATCGGCAAAGTGAAGGTCCAAGGGATACAGTAAACCTGAAGTGAGGCATCGGAATCTAAAGCTGGTGACACTGGAAAGGATCAAATCCGAGACAGTAAGAAGACTCAGTCTTCTTGTACTTAAGTCATCATTATACCTTCTGTATTTAATTCCGATGCAATTTCAGTCTTTCATCGTCAATGTGAAGGTCCACGGGATACAGTAAACCGGACGTGAAGCATCAGAATCTAAAACTGGTCTCACAGGGAAGGCTCAAAACATAGGCAGCAAGAAAGCTCAGCATTCTTCTACTTTAGTCAGCATTGTGCCCTTTGTAATTAATTCCGCTGCAATTTCAGTGTTTCATCGACATTGTGAAGGTCCAAGTGATGCAGTAAATCTGCAGTTGTGCATCGTAATATAAAACTGGCGACCCAAAAAAGGTTCAAAACATAGACTCTAAGAATAGTCAGTCTTCTTAGACTTAAGTCGGCATTGTGCCTTCTGTACTTAATTCCGATGCAATTTCAGTCTTTCATCATCAATGTGAAGGTCCAAGGGATACAGGAAACCTGAAGTGAGGCATTTGAATCTATAACTGGCCTCCCAGGTAAGGCTCAGAACATTGACACTAAGACGAGTCAGTCTTCTTGTACTTAAGTCGGCATTGTGCCTTTGTATTTAATTCCGTTCCAATTACTGTGTTTCATCGACAATGTGACACTAAAAAATGTCAGTCCTCTTCTACTTAAGTCGGCTTTGTGCTTTTTGTATTTACTTCCGATGTAATTTATGTGTTTAATCGTCAAAGTGAAGGTCCAAGGATATAGTAAACCTGAAGTGAAGCATCGTAATCTAAAACTGGTCTCACAGGTAAGGTACAAAACATAGACACTAAGAAAAGTTAGTCTTCTTGTACTTAAGTCGGCATTGTCCCTTTTGTAATTAATTCCGATGCAATTTCTGTGTTTAATCGAGAATATGAAGTTCCAAGGGATACCGTAAACCTGCAGTTGTGCATCGGAATCTGAAACTGATGACACAGGAAAGGCTCGAAACATAGACACTAAGAAAAGTCTGTCTTCTTGTACTTAAGTCAGCACAGTGCCCTTTGTATTTAATTCCGATGCAATTTCGGTGTTTCATAGTCAATGTGAAGGTCCAAGGGATACAGTAAACCTGAAGTAAAGCTTCGGAATCTAAAACTGGTCTCTCAGGAAAGGCTCAAATCACAGATGGTAAAGGGACTCAGTCTTCCTGTACTTAAGTCGGCATTGTGCATTATGTATTTCATTCCGATGCAATATCTGTGTTTAATCGCGAATGTGGAGTTCCAAGGGATGCAGTAAACCAGCTGTTGTGCATCGCAATGTAAAACTGGGGACACAGGAAAGGCTCGAAACAAAGACACTAAGAAAAATCGGTCTTCTTTTACTTAAGTCGCTATTGTGATTTATGTATTTAGTTCCGATGCAATATCTGTGTTTGATCGTGAATGTGAAATTCCAAGGGATACAGTATACCAGCTGTTGTGCATCGTAATCTAAAACTGGGGACACAGTAAAGGCATTGTGCCTTTTGTATTTAATTCTGATGCGATTTCTGTGTTTCATCGTCATTGTGAATGTCCAAGGGATACAGTAAACGTGAAGTGAAGCATCGGAATCTAAAACTGGTCTCACCGGAAAGGCTCAAATCATAGACCGTAAGATGACTCAGTCTTCTTGTACTTAAGTCGGCATTGTGCCTTTTGTATTAAATTCCGAAGCAATTCTTGTGTTTCATCGTCAAAGTGAAGGGCCAAGGGATACAGTAAACCTCAAGTGAAGCATCGCAATCTAAAACTGGTCTGACAGGAAAGGCTCAAAACATAGACACTAAGAACAGTCAGTCGTCTTGTACTTATGTCTTCATTGTGCCTTTTGTATTTAATTCCGATGCAACTCCTGTGTTTTATCTTCAATGTGTAGGTCCCAGGGATACAGTAAATCCGCAGTTGTGCATCAGAATCTAAAACTGGTGACACAGGTTAGGCTCAAATTATATACACTAAGAAAAGTCAGTCTTCTTGTACTTAAGTCGGCATTGTGCCTTTTGTGTTTAATTCCGATGCAATTGTTGTGTTTCATCGTCAAAGTGAAGGTCCAAGGGATACAGTAAACCTGAAGTGAAGCATCGTAATCTTAAAATGGTCTCCCAGGAAAGGCTCAAATCGTAGACGATAAGATCACTCAATCTTCTTGTACTTAAGTCGGCATTGTGCTTTTTGTATTTAATTCCGATGCTATTTTTGTGTTCCTTCGTCAAAGTGAGGGTCCAATGGAAACAGTAAATTGGACGTGAAGCATCGGAACCTAAA
Source organism: Schistocerca americana (assembly GCF_021461395.2). Classification (NCBI taxonomy): domain Eukaryota; kingdom Metazoa; phylum Arthropoda; class Insecta; order Orthoptera; family Acrididae; genus Schistocerca; species Schistocerca americana. Next base: position 50,737,175 of record NC_060122.1, read on the forward strand.
CCTGGTGACGCTGGAGAGGCTCAAAGCATAGACAGTAAGAAGACTCAGTAATCTTGTACTTAAGTCGGTATTGTGCCTTTTGTATTTAATTCCCATGCAATTACTGTGTTTCATCGTTAACGTGAAGGTCCAAGTGATTCAGTAAACCTGAAGTAAAGCATCGGAATCTAAAATTGGTCTCACTGGAAAGGCTCAAAGCATAGACACTAAGAAAAGTCAGTCTTCTTGTACTTAATTCGGCATTGTGCGTTTTGTATTTAATTCCGATGTAATTACTGAGTTTCATCGTCAAAATGAAGGTCCAAGGGATACAGTGAACCTGAAGTGAAGCATCAGAATCTGAAACTGGTCTCACAGGAAAGGCTCAAAACATAGACACTAAGAAAAGTCAGTTGTCTTGTACTTAAATCGTCATTGTGCCCTTTGTATTTAATACCGATGCAATTTTTTTGTTTCTTCGTCAAAGTGAAGGTCTAAGGTATACATTAAGTTGGACGTGAAGCATCGGAACCTAAAACTGGTGACACAGGAAAGGCTCACAGCATACACAGTAAGAAGACTCAGTCTCCTTGTACTTAAGACGGCATTGTGTATTTCGTATTTAATTCCGATGCAATTACTGTGTTTCATCAATAAAGTGAAGGTCCAAGGGATACCGTAAATTAGACGTGAAGAATCGGAATCTTAAACTAGTTTCATTGGAGAGTCTCAAAACATAGACACTTAGAAAATTCAGTCCTCTTGTACTTAAGTTTGTATTGTGCCTTTTGTATTTAATTCCCATGCAATTTTTGTGTTTCATCGTCAATGTGAAGATCCAAGTGGTACTGTAAACCTGCAGCCCAGCATCGGAATCTAAAACTAATCTCACAGGAAAGACTCAAATCATTGACGGTAAGAGGACTCAGTCTTCTTGTACTTAAGTCGGCATTGTGCCATTTGTATTTAATTCCGATGCAATTTCTGTGTTTCATCGTCAAAGTGAAGGTCCAAGGGATACAGTTAAACTGAAGTGAAGCATCGGAATCTAAAACTGGTCTCTCAGGAAAGGCTCGAAACTTAGACGGTACGAAGACTCTGTCTTCTTGTAGTTATGTCGGCATTGTGCCTTTTGTATTAAATTCCGATGCAATTACTGTGTTTCATCGTCAAGTGAAGGTCCAAGGGATACAGTAAACCTGAAGAGAAGCATCGGAATCTAAAACTGGTGACCTAGGAAAGGCTTAAGTCATAGACACTAAGCAAAGTCAGTCTTCTTGTTTTTAAGTCGGCATTGTGCTCTTTGTATTTAATTCCGATGCAATTATTGTGTTTCACCGTCAAAGTGAAGGTCCAAGGGATACAGTAAACCTGAAGTGAAGCATCGCAATCTAAAACTGGTCTCATAGGGAGGGCTCAAAGCATAGACAGTAAGAAAATTGGGTCTTCTAGTACTTACGTCGGCATTGTGCCTTTTGTATTTATTTTCGATGCAATTCCTGTGTTTCATCGTCAATGTGAAGGACCAAGGGATGCAGTAAACTTGAAGTGAAGCATCGGAATCTAAAACTGGTCTCACAGGAAAGGGCAAAATACATAGACAGCAAGAGGACTCAGTCTTTTTGTACTTAAGTCGGCACTGAGCCTTTTATATTTAATTCCGATGCTATTTCTGTGATTCATTGCCAAAGTGAAGGTCTAAGAGATACAGTAATCCTGAGGTGTAGCATCGGAATCAAAAACTGGTCTCACAGGAAAGGCTCAAAACATAGACCTTTGGAAGACTCAATCTTCTTGTACTTAAGTCGGCATTGTGCCTTTGTATTTAATTCCGATGCAATTACTGTGCTTCATCGTCAAAGTGAAGGTCCAAGGGATAAAGTAAACCGGAAGAGAAGCGCTGGAATCTAAAACTGGTGACCTAGGAAAGGCTCAAATCATAGACACTAAGCAAAGTGAGTCTTCTTGTTCTTAAGTCGGCTTTATGCCCTTTGTATTTAATTCCGATGCAATTTCGGTGTTTCATCGTCAATGTGAAGGTCCAAGGGATACAGTAAACCTGAAGAGAAGCGTCGGAATCAAAAACTGGTGTCATAGGAAAGGCTCCAAACAGACACTAAGAAAGGTCAGTCTTCTTGTACTTAAGTCGGCATTGTGCCTTTGGTATGTAATACCGATGCAATTTCGGTGTTTTATCGTCAATGTGAAAGTCGACGGGATACAGTAAACCTGAAGTGAAGAATCGGAATCGAAGACTGGTCTCACAGCAAAGGCTCATATCATAGACACTAAGATAAGTCAGTCTTCTTGTCCTTAAGTGAGCATTGTGCCTTTTGTATTAAATTCCGATGCAATTACTGTGTTTCATTTTCAATGTGAAGGTCGAGGGTATACAGTATACCTGCAGTTGTGCATCTGAATCTAAAATTGATCTCACAGGAAAGGCTCAAAACATAGACAGTGGGAAGACTCAGTCTTCCTGTACTTAAGGCGACATTGCGCCTTTTGTATTTAATTCCGATGCAATTACTGTGTTTCATCGTGAATGTGATGGTCCAAGGGATACAGTAAACCTGAAGTGAAGCATCGGAATCTACAACTGGCCTCACAGGTAAGGCTCAAAGCATTGACACTAAGAAAAACCAGTCCTCTAGTACTTAAGTTGGCATAGTGCATTTTGTATTTAATTCCGATGCAATTACTGTGTTGCATCGTCAATGAGAAGGTCCAAGTGATACAGTAATCTTGAAGTGAAGCATCGGAATATAAAACTGGTCCCACAGGGAAGGCTCAACTCGTCGACAGTGAGAAGACACAGTCTTCTAGTACTTATGATGGCATTGTGCCTTTTGCATTTAATTCCGGTGCAATTTCTGTGTTTCATCGTCAAAGTGAAGGTCCAATGGATACAGTAAACCAGAAGTGAAGCATCAGAATCTAAATCTGGTCTCACAGGAAATACTCAAAACATAGACGGTAAGAAGACTGAGTCTTCTTGTACTTAATTCGGCATTGTGCCTCTAGTATTTAATTCCAATGCATATTCTGTGTTTCATCATCAATGTGGGGGTCCAAGGGATGCAGTAAACCTGCAGTTGGGGATCGGAATGTAAAACTGATTCCAGAGGGAAGGCTCAAAACATAGACAGTAAGAAGGCTTAGTCTCCTTGTGCGTAACTCGGCATTGCGCCTTTTGTATGTAATTCCGATGCAATTTTTGTGTATCATCGGCAAAGTGAAGGTCCAAGGGATACAGTAAACCTGAAGTGAGGCATCGGAATCTAAAGCTGGTGACACTGGAAAGGATCAAATCCGAGACAGTAAGAAGACTCAGTCTTCTTGTACTTAAGTCATCATTATACCTTCTGTATTTAATTCCGATGCAATTTCAGTCTTTCATCGTCAATGTGAAGGTCCACGGGATACAGTAAACCGGACGTGAAGCATCAGAATCTAAAACTGGTCTCACAGGGAAGGCTCAAAACATAGGCAGCAAGAAAGCTCAGCATTCTTCTACTTTAGTCAGCATTGTGCCCTTTGTAATTAATTCCGCTGCAATTTCAGTGTTTCATCGACATTGTGAAGGTCCAAGTGATGCAGTAAATCTGCAGTTGTGCATCGTAATATAAAACTGGCGACCCAAAAAAGGTTCAAAACATAGACTCTAAGAATAGTCAGTCTTCTTAGACTTAAGTCGGCATTGTGCCTTCTGTACTTAATTCCGATGCAATTTCAGTCTTTCATCATCAATGTGAAGGTCCAAGGGATACAGGAAACCTGAAGTGAGGCATTTGAATCTATAACTGGCCTCCCAGGTAAGGCTCAGAACATTGACACTAAGACGAGTCAGTCTTCTTGTACTTAAGTCGGCATTGTGCCTTTGTATTTAATTCCGTTCCAATTACTGTGTTTCATCGACAATGTGACACTAAAAAATGTCAGTCCTCTTCTACTTAAGTCGGCTTTGTGCTTTTTGTATTTACTTCCGATGTAATTTATGTGTTTAATCGTCAAAGTGAAGGTCCAAGGATATAGTAAACCTGAAGTGAAGCATCGTAATCTAAAACTGGTCTCACAGGTAAGGTACAAAACATAGACACTAAGAAAAGTTAGTCTTCTTGTACTTAAGTCGGCATTGTCCCTTTTGTAATTAATTCCGATGCAATTTCTGTGTTTAATCGAGAATATGAAGTTCCAAGGGATACCGTAAACCTGCAGTTGTGCATCGGAATCTGAAACTGATGACACAGGAAAGGCTCGAAACATAGACACTAAGAAAAGTCTGTCTTCTTGTACTTAAGTCAGCACAGTGCCCTTTGTATTTAATTCCGATGCAATTTCGGTGTTTCATAGTCAATGTGAAGGTCCAAGGGATACAGTAAACCTGAAGTAAAGCTTCGGAATCTAAAACTGGTCTCTCAGGAAAGGCTCAAATCACAGATGGTAAAGGGACTCAGTCTTCCTGTACTTAAGTCGGCATTGTGCATTATGTATTTCATTCCGATGCAATATCTGTGTTTAATCGCGAATGTGGAGTTCCAAGGGATGCAGTAAACCAGCTGTTGTGCATCGCAATGTAAAACTGGGGACACAGGAAAGGCTCGAAACAAAGACACTAAGAAAAATCGGTCTTCTTTTACTTAAGTCGCTATTGTGATTTATGTATTTAGTTCCGATGCAATATCTGTGTTTGATCGTGAATGTGAAATTCCAAGGGATACAGTATACCAGCTGTTGTGCATCGTAATCTAAAACTGGGGACACAGTAAAGGCATTGTGCCTTTTGTATTTAATTCTGATGCGATTTCTGTGTTTCATCGTCATTGTGAATGTCCAAGGGATACAGTAAACGTGAAGTGAAGCATCGGAATCTAAAACTGGTCTCACCGGAAAGGCTCAAATCATAGACCGTAAGATGACTCAGTCTTCTTGTACTTAAGTCGGCATTGTGCCTTTTGTATTAAATTCCGAAGCAATTCTTGTGTTTCATCGTCAAAGTGAAGGGCCAAGGGATACAGTAAACCTCAAGTGAAGCATCGCAATCTAAAACTGGTCTGACAGGAAAGGCTCAAAACATAGACACTAAGAACAGTCAGTCGTCTTGTACTTATGTCTTCATTGTGCCTTTTGTATTTAATTCCGATGCAACTCCTGTGTTTTATCTTCAATGTGTAGGTCCCAGGGATACAGTAAATCCGCAGTTGTGCATCAGAATCTAAAACTGGTGACACAGGTTAGGCTCAAATTATATACACTAAGAAAAGTCAGTCTTCTTGTACTTAAGTCGGCATTGTGCCTTTTGTGTTTAATTCCGATGCAATTGTTGTGTTTCATCGTCAAAGTGAAGGTCCAAGGGATACAGTAAACCTGAAGTGAAGCATCGTAATCTTAAAATGGTCTCCCAGGAAAGGCTCAAATCGTAGACGATAAGATCACTCAATCTTCTTGTACTCAAGTCGGCATTGTGCTTTTTGTATTTAATTCCGATGCTATTTTTGTGTTCCTTCGTCAAAGTGAGGGTCCAATGGAAACAGTAAATTGGACGTGAAGCATCGGAACCTAAACCTGGTGACGCTGGAGAGGCTCAAAGCATAGACAGTAAGAAGACTCAGTAATCTTGTACTTAAGTCGGTATTGTGCCTTTTGTATTTAATTCCCATGCAATTACTGTGTTTCATCGTTAACGTGAAGGTCCAAGTGATTCAGTAAACCTGAAGTAAAGCATCGGAATCTAAAATTGGTCTCACTGGAAAGGCTCAAAGCATAGACACTAAGAAAAGTCAGTCTTCTTGTACTTAATTCGGCATTGTGCGTTTTGTATTTAATTCCGATGTAATTACTGAGTTTCATCGTCAAAATGAAGGTCCAAGGGATACAGTGAACCTGAAGTGAAGCATCAGAATCTGAAACTGGTCTCACAGGAAAGGCTCAAAACATAGACACTAAGAAAAGTCAGTTGTCTTGTACTTAAATCGTCATTGTGCCCTTTGTATTTAATACCGATGCAATTTTTTTGTTTCTTCGTCAAAGTGAAGGTCTAAGGTATACATTAAGTTGGACGTGAAGCATCGGAACCTAAAACTGGTGACACAGGAAAGGCTCACAGCATACACAGTAAGAAGACTCAGTCTCCTTGTACTTAAGACGGCATTGTGTATTTCGTATTTAATTCCGATGCAATTACTGTGTTTCATCAATAAAGTGAAGGTCCAAGGGATACCGTAAATTAGACGTGAAGAATCGGAATCTTAAACTAGTTTCATTGGAGAGTCTCAAAACATAGACACTTAGAAAATTCAGTCCTCTTGTACTTAAGTTTGTATTGTGCCTTTTGTATTTAATTCCCATGCAATTTTTGTGTTTCATCGTCAATGTGAAGATCCAAGTGGTACTGTAAACCTGCAGCCCAGCATCGGAATCTAAAACTAATCTCACAGGAAAGACTCAAATCATTGACGGTAAGAGGACTCAGTCTTCTTGTACTTAAGTCGGCATTGTGCCATTTGTATTTAATTCCGATGCAATTTCTGTGTTTAATCGTGAATGAGAAGTTCCGAGGGATACAGTAAACCTGTAGTTGTGCATCTGAATCTAAAACTGACGACACAGGAAAGGCTCAAAACATAGACACTAAGAGAAGTCAGTCGTCTTGTACTTAAGTCGGCATTGTGCGTTTTGTAACTTATTCCGATGCAACTTCTGTGATTCATCGTCAATGTGAAGGTCCAAGTGTTACAGTAAACCTGTAGTCAAGCATCGGAATCTAAAACTGGTCTCACAGGAAAGGCTCGAATCATAGACGGTAAGAGGACACAGTCTTCATGTACTTAAGTCGGCATTGTGCCTTTTGTATTTAATTCCGATGCAATTTTTGTGATTAATCGTCAAAGTGCGGGTCCAAGCGATACAGCAAATTTGACCTGAAGCATCGGAACCTAAAACTGGTGACACTGGAAAGGCTCGACACATAGACACTAAGAAAAGTCAGTCTTCTTGTACGTATGTAGGCATTGTGCCTTTTGTAATTAATTCCAATGCAATTTCTGTGTTCAATCGTGAACGACAAGTTCCAAGGGATACAGTGAACCTGCTATTGTTAATCATAATCCAAAACTGGAGCACAGGAAAGGCTCGAAACATAGACACTAAGAAAAGTCAGTCTTCTTGTACTTAAGTCGGCATTGTGCCTTTTGAATTTAATTCAGATGCAATTTTTGTGTTTCATCGTCAATGTGAATGTTCAAGGTATACAGTAAATTGGACGTGAAGCATCAGAACCCAAAACTGGTGACACAGGAAAGGCTCAAAGCATAGACAGTAAGAAGACTCAGTCTTCTTGTACTTAAGTAGGCATTGTGCCTTTTGTATTTAATTCCGATGCAATTTCTGTGTTTCATTGTCAATGTCAAGGTCCAAGGGATACAGTAAACCTGTCATGAAGAATCGGAATTTAAAACTGGTCTCACAGGGAAGGTTCATAACATAGACACTAAGAAAAGTCAGTCTTCTTGTACTTAGGTCGGCATTGTGCCTTTTGTATTCAATTCCGAAGCATATTCTGTGCTTCATCGTCAATGTGTAGGTCGAAGGAGTACAGTAAAGCAGCAGTAGTGCATCGGCATCTAAAACTGGGGACACAGTAAAGGCTCGAAACATAGACACTTAAAAAATTCAGTCTTCTTGTACATAAGACGGCATTGTGCACTTTGTAATTAAATTCGATGAAATTTCTGTGTTCCATCGTGAATGTGAATGTCCAAGTGATACAGTAAACCTGTAGCCCAGCATCGGAATCTAAAACTGGTCTCACAGGAAAGGCTCAAATCATAGTCGGTAAGAGGACTCATTCTTCTTGTACTTAATCGGCATTGTGGCAAGGGATATAGTAAACCTGCACTTGTGCATCGGAATCTAAAAGTGGTGACACAGGAAAGGCTCGATATATAAACACTAAGAAAAGTCAGTGTTCTTGTTCTTAAGTCGACATTCTGCCTTTTGTAATTAATTCCGATGCAATTTCTGGGTTCATCGTCAATGTGAAGGTCCAAGTGATACAGTAAACCTGAAGTGAAGCATCGGAATCTAAAACTGGTCTCACAGGAAAGGCTCAAAACGTAGAAGGTAAGAAGACTTAGACTTCTCGTACTTAAGTCGGTATTGTGCCTTTTGCACTTACCTCCGATGCAATTTCTGTGTTTCATCATCAAAGTGTAGGTCCAAGGGATACAGTAAAACTGAGGTGAAGCATTGGAATCTAAAACTGGCCTCACAGGAAAGGCTCAAATCATAGAAGCTAAGGGGTCTCATTCTTCTTGTACTTAAGTTGGCATTGTGCCAAGGGATATAGTAAACCTGCACTTGTGCATCGGAATCTAAAAGTGGTGACACAGGAAACTCTCGATACATAAACACTAAGAAAAGTCAGTCTTCTTGTTCTTAAGTCGACAGTCTGCCTTTTGTAATTAATTCCGATGCAATTTCTGGGTTCATCGTCAATGTGAAGGTCCTAGTGATACAGTAAACCAGAAGTGAACCATCGGAATCTAAAAGTGGTAACACAGGAAAGGCTCGATACATAGACACTAAGAAAAGTCAGTCTTCTTGTACCTAAGTCGGCAATGTGCGTTTTTTATTTAATTCTGATGCGATTTCTGTGTTTTATCGACAATATGAAGGTCCAAGGGATACAACAAACCAGCAATTGTGCATCGAAATCTAAAACTGAGTACATAGAAAAGGCTCAAAACATAGACAGTAAGAAAAGTCAGACATCTTGCACTTAAGTCGGCGTCGTGCCTTTTGTATTTAATTCCGATGCAATTTCTGTGTTACATCGTCAAGGTGAAGTTTTAAGGGGTACAGTAAACCCCCCAGTTTTGCATTGGAGTGTAAAACTGGTCTCACAGGAAATGCTCAAAACGTAGACGGTAAGAGGAATCAGTCTTCTTGCACTTAAGTCGGTATAGTGCCTTATGTATTTAATTACGATTCAATTTCTGTGTTTAATCGTGAATGTGAAGTTCCAAGGAATACAGTAAACCTTCTGTTGTGCATCGTAATCTAAATCTGATGCACAGGAAAGGTTCGAACCATAGACACTAAGGAATGACAGTCTTCTTGTACTAAAGTCGGCATTGTGCCATTTGCATTTATTTACGATGCAATTACTGAGTTTCGTCTTTAATGTGAAGGTCTAAGGGATACAGAAGACCAGCGGTTGTGCAATGGAATCTAAAAATGGTGACACAGGAAAGGCTCAAAACACAGACACTAAGAGAAGTCAGTCTTCTTGTACTTAAGTCGGCATTCTGGTTTTTTAAATTAATTCCGAAGCAATTACTGTGTTTCATCGTCAATGTTAAGGTGCAAGGGATACAGTAAACCAGCAGTTGTGCAACGGAATCTAAAACTGGTGACATAGAAAAGGCTCAAAGCATAAACACTAAGAAAAGTCAGTGTTCCTAAACTTAAGTCGGCATTGTGCCTTAGTATATAGCTCCGATGCAATTTCTGTGTTTCATCGTCAATGTGAAGGTCCAAGAGATACAGTAAAGCTGCAGTTGTGCATCGGAATCTAAAACTGGTGACACAGGAAACGCTCGAAATAAAGACACTAATAAATGTCAGTCCTCTTGTACCTAAATCAGCATTGTGCCTTACGTATTTAATTCCGATGCAATTTCTGTGTTTCATCGTGGAATTGAAGTTCCAAGGGATACAGTAAACCTGCAGTTGTGTATCGGAATCTAAAACTGGTGACACAGGAAATGGTCGGAACATAGACACTAAGAAAAGTCAGTCTTCTTGTACTTAAGCCGGCATTGTGCCTTTTGTATTTAATTCCGAAGCAATTTCTGTAATTCATCGTCAATGTTAAGGTCCAAGGGATACAGTAAATTAGAAGTTAAATCATCGGAATCTAAAACTGGTCTCACAGAAAAGGCTCAAAACATGGATGGTAAGAAGACTTAGACTTCTCGTACTTAAGTGTGCATTGTGCCTTTTGCATTTACCTCCGATGCAATTTCTGTGTTTCATCGTCAAAGTGAAGGTCCAAGAGATACTGTAAAACTGAAGTGAAGCATCGGAATCTAAAACTGGTGACTCAGGAATGGCACAAATCATAGACAGTAAGAAGACTCAGTCTTCTTGTACTTAAGTCGGCATTGTGCCTTTTGTATTTAATTCCGATGCAATATCTGTGATTAATCGTTAATGTGAAGGTCCAAGGGATACAGTAAACCTGACGTGAAGCATCGGAATCTAAAACTGGTTTCACAGGTAAGGTTCAAATCATATATACTAAAAAAAGTCAGTCTTCTTGTACTAAGGTCGGCATTGTGCATTTTGTATTTATTTCCGAAGCATTTACTGTGTTTCATCGTCTATGTGTAGGTCCAAGAGGTACAGTAAACCTGCAGTTGGGCATCGGATTCCAATACTGGTGACACAGTAAAGGCTCGTTACATAGTCACTAAGGAAAGTCAGTCTTCTTGTACTTATGTCGGCATTGAGCCTTTTACATTGAATTCTGATGCAATTTCAGTGTTTCATTGTCAAAGTGAAGGTCCATGGGATACAGTAAACCTGAAGTGAAGCATCGGAATCTAAAACTGGTCTCACAGGTAAAGTTCAAATCATATATACTAAGAAAAGTCAGTCTTCTTGTACTAAGGTCGGCATTGTGCATTTTGTATTTATTTCCGAAGCATTTACTGTGTTTCATCGTCTAAGTGTAGGTCCAAGAGGTACAGTAAACCTGCAGTTGGGCATCGGATTCCAATACTGGTGACACAGTAAAGGCTCGTTACATAGTCACTAAAGAAAGTCAGTCTTCTTGTACTTATGTCGGCATTGAGCCTTTTACATTGAATTCTGATGCAATTTCAGTGTTTCATTGTCAAAGTGAGGGTCCATGGGATACAGTAAACCTGAAGTGAAGCATCGGAATCTAAAACTGGCCTCACAGGAAAGGCTTAAATCATAGACGCTAATGGGTATCATTCTTCTTGTACTTAAGTCGGCATTGTGCCTTTTGCATTTACCTCCGATGCAATTTCTGTGTCTCACCGTCAAAGTGAAGGTCCAAGGGATACAGTAAAACTGAAGTGAAGCATCGGAATCTAAAACGGGTGACTCAGGAAAGGCTCAAATCATAGACAGTAAGAAGACTCAGTCTTCTTGTACTTAAGTCAGCATTGTGCAATTTGTAATTAATTCCGATGCTATTTCTGTGTTCATCGTCAATGTGAAGGTCCAAGTGATACAGTAAATCTGAAGTGAACCATCGGAATATAAAATTGGCCTCACAGGACAGGTATAAGACATAGACGGTAAGAAGACTCAGTCTTCTTGTACTTAAGTCGGTATTGTGCCTTATGAATTTAATCCTGATGCGACTTCTGTGTTTAATAGTGTATGTGAAGTTCCAAGTGATACATTATACCTGCTGTTGTGCATCGTAATCTCAAACTGGGGCACAGGAAAGGCTCGAAACATAGACACTAAGAAAAGTCAGTCTTCTTGTACTTATGTCGGCATTGTGCCTTTTGCATTTATTTCCGATGCAATTACTGTGTTTCGACGTCAATATGAAGGTCTAAGGGATACAGAAAACAAGCAGTTGTGCAACGGAATCTATAAATGGTGACACAGGAAATTCTCAAAACACAGACGCTAATAAAAGTCAGTCTTCTTGTACTTAAGTCGGCATTGTGCCTTTTGCATTTATTTCCGATGCAATTACTGTGTTTCGACGTCAATATGAAGTTCCAAGGGATACAGTAAACCTGCAGTTGCGCATCGGAATCTAAAACTGGTGACACAGGAAATGGTCGGAACATAGACACTAAGAAAAGTCAGTCTTCTTGTACTTAAGTCGGCATTGTGCCTTTTGTATTTAATTCCGATGCTATTTCTGTAATTCATCGTCAATGTGAAGGTCCAAGGGATACAGTAAATTTGAAGTTAAATCATCGGAATCTAAATCTGGTCTCACAGAAAAGGCTCAAAACATGGATGGTAAGAAGACTTAGACTTCTCGTACATAAGTGTGCATTGTGCCTTTTGCATTTACCTCCGATGCAATTTCTGTGTTTCATCGTCAAAGTGAAGGTCCAAGGGATACAGTAAAACTGAAGTGAAGCATCGGAATCTAAAACTGGTCACACAGGAATGGCTCAAATCATAGACAGTAAGAAGACTCAGTCTTCTTGTAGTTAAGTCGGCATTGTGCCTTTTGTATTTAATTCCGATTCAATTTCTGTGTTTCATCGTCAAAGGGAAGGTCCAAGGGATACAGTAAACCTGACGTTAAGCATCGGAATCTAAAACTGGTAACACAGGAAAGGCTCAAAGAATAGACAGTAAGAAGACTCAGTCTTATTGTACTTAAGTCGGCATTGTGCCGTTTGTATTTAATTCCGATGCAATTGCTGTGTTCCATCGTCATTGTGAAGGTCCAAGGGATACAGTAAATTTGAAGCGAAGCAACGGAATTTCAATCTGGCCTCACAGGGAAGGCTCAAAACATAGACACTGAGAAGACACAGTCTTCTCGTACTTAAGACGGCATTGTGCATTTTGTATTTAATTCCGATGCAGTGTTTATGTTTCATCGTCAAAGTGAAGCTCCAACTGATACAGTAAAGATGAAGTGAAGCATCGGAATCTAAAACTGATCTCACAGGAAAGGTCAAAACATAGACGGTAAGAAGACTCAGTCTTCTTGTACTTAAGTCGGCATTGAGCCTTTCGTATTTAATTCCGATGCAATTTCTGTGTTTCATCGTCAGTGTGAAGGTCCAAGTAATACAGTAAACCTGAAGTGAGGCATCGGAATCTAAAACTGGTCTCACAGGAAAGGCTCAAAACATAGACAATAAGAAAAGTCAGTCTTCTTGTACTTAAGTGAGCATTGTGCCTTTTGTGTTTAATTCCGATTCAATTGTTTTGTTTCATCATCAAAGTGAAGGTCCAAGGGATACAGTAAACCTGAAGTAAAGAATCTGAATGTAAAACTGGTTTCAACGGAAAGGCTCAAATCATAAACAGTAAGAAGGCTCAGTCCACTTGTACTTAAGTCGGCATTGTGCCATTTGTATTTAATTCCGATGCAATATCTGTGCTTCATCGTCATTGTGAAGGTCCAAGGGATACAGTAAACCATCAGTTGTGCACCGGAAACTAAAACTGGTGACACGGGACAGGTTCGCAACATAGACACTAAGAAAAGTCAGTCTTCTTGTCCTTAAGCTGGCATTGTGCCTTTTGTATTTAGTTCCGATGCAATTACTGTGTTGCATTGTCAATGTGAATGTCCATGGGATACAGTAAACCTGAAGTGAAGCATCGGAATCTATGACTGGTCTCACAGGAAAGGCTCAAAATATACACACTAAGAAAAGTCAGTCATCTTGAACTTAAGTCGGCATTGTGCCTTTTGTATTTAATACCGATCCAATTTCTGTGCTTCATCGTCAATGTAAAGGTCCAAGACATACAGTAAACCTGCAGTTGTGTATCGGAATCGAGAACTGGGGACACAGGACAGGCTCGAAACATAGACACTAAGAAATGTCAGTCTTCTTGTACATAAGTCGGCATTGTGCCCTTTGTATTTAATTTTGATGCAACCAATGTGTTTCATCGTCCAAGTGAAGGTCAAAGGGATTCAGTATACCTGCCGTCGTACATTGGAATCTAAACGTGGGGACACAGGAAAGGCTTAGACAAAAACACTACGAAAAATCATTCTTCTTGTTCTTAAGGTGACATTGTGCCTTTTGTATTTAATGCCGATGAAATTTTTGTGCTTCATCGTCAAGGTGAATGTCCAAGGAATTCAGTAATCCTCAAGTGAAGCATCGGAATCTAAAACTGGTCTCACAGGAAAGGCTCTAAACATAGACACTAAGAAAAGTCAGTCTTCTTGTGCCTAAGTCGTTATTATGGCTTTTGTATTTAATTCCAATACAATTGCTGTGTTTCATCGCCAATGTGAAGGGCCAAGGGACACAGTAAACCTAAAGTGTAGCATCGTAATCTGAAACTTGTGTCACAGTAAATGTTCAAAACATAAACACTAGGCAAAGTGAGTCTCCCTGTTCTTAAGTCGGCATTGTGACGGTTGTATTTAATTACGATGCATTTACTGTGTTTCATCGTCAATGGGAAGGTCCAAGGGATACAGTAAACGTGAAGTGAAGCATCGGAAGCTAAAACTGGTGACAGAGAAAAGGCTCAAAACATAGACACTTCGCAAAGTCAGTCTTCTTGAACTTATGTAAGCATTGTGCCTTTTGCATTAAATTCCGATGCAATATCTGTGTTTCATCGTGAATCTGAAGGTCCAAGTGATACAATAAACCTGAAGTGAAGCTTCGGAATCTGAAACTGGTCTCACATGAGAGGCTTAAGCCATAGTCGGTGAGAGGAATCAGTCTTCTTGTACTTAAGTCGGCAATGTGCCTTTTGTATTTAATTATGACGCAATCTCTGTGTTTCATCGTCAAAGTGAAGGTGGAAGGGATACAGTAAACCACCAGTTGTGCCTCGGAATCTAAAACTGGTGACATAGGGAAGGATCAAAACATATACTATAAGAAAAGTCAGTCTTCTTGTACTTTAGTCGGCATTGAGCCTTTTGTATTTAATTCCGATGCAATTAGTGTGTTTCATCGTCAATGTGAAGGTCCAAGCGATACAGTAAACCAGCAGTTGTTCGTCAGAACCTGAAACTGGTGACATAGAAGTCTCAAAACATTGACACTATGAAAAATAAGTCTTCTTGAACTTGAGTCGGCATTGTGACTGTTGTATTTAATTCCGATGCCATTACTGTGTTTCATCGTCAAAGTTAAGGTCCAAGGGGTACCGTAAATCTGAAGTGAAGCATCGGAATCGAAAACAGGTCTCACAGGAAAGGCTCATAACATAGACGGAAAGAAGACTCAGTCTTCTTGTATCTAAGTCGGCATTGTGGCTTTAGTATTTGATTCCGATGTAATTGCTGTGTTTCATCGGGAATGTGAAGGTCCACGTATACAGTAAACCTGAAGTGAAGCATCGTAATCAAAAACTGGTCTCACAGGAAAGGTTCAAAACATAGACGCTAAGAGAAGTCAGTCTTCTTGTACTTATGTCGGCATTGTACCTTTTGTATTTAATTCCGATGCAGTTACTGTGTTTCATCGTCAAAGTGAAGTTCAAAGGGATACAACAAACCAGCAGTTGTGCATCGGAATCTAAAACTAGTGGCACTGGAAACGCTCGAAACATAGACACTAAGAAAAGTGAGTCTTCTTATACTTAAGTCGGCATTGTGCCTTTTGAATTAAATTCCGATGCAATTTCTGTGTATCATCGTCAATGTGAACGTCCAAGTGATGCAGTAAACCTGAAGTGAAGCATCGCAATCTAAAACTGGTCTCACAGGAAAGGCTCAAAACATAGATGGCAAGAAGGCTCAGTCTTCTTGTACTTTAGTCGAAATTGAGAGTTTTATATTGAATTCCGATGCCATTTCTGTGTTTCATCGTCATAGTGAAGGTCAAGCGATACAGTACACTTGCAGTTGTGCATCGAACTCCAAAACTGGTGACACAGGGTAGGCTCAAAACATAGACACTAAGAGAAATCAGTCTTAATGTACTTATGTCGGCATTGTGCCTTTTGTATTTAATTCCGATGCAATTTCTGTGTTTCATCGTCAATGTAAATGTCGAAGGGATACAGTAAACCTGAAGTGAAGCATCAGAATCTAAAACTGGTCTCAACGGAAAGGCTAAAATCATAGACACTAAGAAAAGTCAGTCGTCTTGTACTTAAGTCGGCATTCTGCATTTTGTATTTAATTCCGATGCAATTTCTGTGTTTCATCGTCAATGTGAAGGCACAAAGGATACAGTAAACCGGAAGTGAAGCATCAGAATGTAAAACTGGTGACACAGAAAAGGCTCAATGCATAGACAGTAAGAAGACACAGTCTTCTTGTACTTAACCTGGCATTGTAGCTTTTACATGTAATTCCAATGCAATCTCTGTTTTTCATCGTCAATGTGAAGGTCCAAGGGATACAGTAAACCTGACGAGAAGCATCGGAATCAAAAACTGGTCTCACAAGGAAGCCTGAAAATATAGACACTAAGACTGAGTCTACTTGTACTTTAGTCGGCATTGTGCCTTTTGTATTAAATTCCGATGCAATTTTTGTGTCTCATTGTCAAACTGAAGGTCCAAGGGAGACAGTAATGCTGAAATGAAGCATCGGAATCCAAAACTGGTCTCACAGGAAAGGCTGAAAACATAGACACTAAGAAAAGTCAGTCATCTTGTACTTAAGTCGGCATTCTGCATATTGTAATTATATCCGATGCAATTTCTGTGTTTCATCGTCAATGTGAAGGTCCAAGTGATACAGTAAACCTGAAGTGAAGCATCGGAAACTAAAACTGGTGTCAGAGGGAAGGCTCAAATCATAGACAGTGGGAAGACACAGTCTTCTAGTACTTAAGTCGGCATTGAGCCTATTGAATTTAATGCCGATGCAATTTCTGTGTTTCATTGTCAAAGTGAAGGTCCAAGGGATACGGTAAACCAGCAGTCGTGCATCGGATTCCAAAACTGATGACGCAGGAAAGGCTAAACATAGACACTAAGACAAGTCAGTCTTATTGTACTTAAGTCGGCATTGAGCCTTTTGTATTTAATTCCGATGCAATTTTTGTGTTTCATCGTCAAAGTGAAGGTCCAAGGGATACAGTAAACCAGCAGTCGTGCAACGGATTCCAAAATTGGTGATGCAGGAAAGGCTAAACATAGACACCAAGATAAGTCAGTCTAATTGTACTTAAGTCAGCATTGAGCCTTTTGTATTTAATTCCGATGCAATTTTTGTGTTTCATCATCAAAGTGAAGGTCCAAGGGGTACAGTAAACCAGCAGTCGTGCATCGGATTCCAAAACTGGTGACGCAGGAAAGGCTAAACATAGACACTAAGATAAGTCAGTCTTCTTGTACTTAAGGTGGCATTGAGCCTTTTGTATTTAATTCCGATGCAATTTTTGTGTTTCATCGTCAAAGTGAAGGTCCTAGGGATACAGTAAACCAGCAGTCGTGCATCGGATTCCAAAACCGGTGACGCACGAAAGGCTAAAGATAGACACTAAGACAAGTCAGTCTTATTGTACTTAAGTCGGCATTGAGCCGTTTGTATTTCATTAAGATCCAATTTTTGTGTTTCATCGTCAAACTGAAGGTCCCAGGGAAACAGTAAACCAGCAGTCATGCATCAGATTCCAAAACTGGTGACGTAGGAACGGCTAAACATAGACACCAAGATAAGTCGGTCTTATTGTACTTAAGTCGGCATTGAGCCTTTTGTATTTAATTCCGATGCAAATTTTGTGTTTCATCGTCAAAGTGAAGGTCCAAGGGATACAGTAAACCAGCAGTCGTGCATCGGATTCCAAAACTGGTGACGCAAGAAAGGCTAAACATAGACACTAAGATAAGTCGGTCTTATTGTACTTAAGTCGGCATTGAGCCTTTTGGATTTAATTCCGTTGCAATTTTTGTGTTTCATTGTCAAAGTGAAGGTCCAAGGGATACAGTAAACCAGCAGTCATGCATCGGATTCCAAAACTGGTGACGCAGGAAAGGCTGAACATAGACACTAAGATAAGTCAGTCTTATTGTACTTAAGTAGGCATTGTGCCTTTTGCATATAATTCCGATGCAATGTCTGTGTTTCATCGTCTAAGTTAAAATCCAAGGGAAACAGTAAACCAGCAGCCGTGCATCGGATTCCAAATCTGGCGACGCTGGAAAGGCTAAACATAGACACTAAGATAAGTCAGTCTTATTGTACTTAAGTCGTCATTGAGCATTTTGTATTTAATTCCGTTGCAATTTTTGTGTGTCATCGTCAAACTGAAGGTCGAAGGGATACAGTAAACCAGCAGTCGTGCATCGGATTCCAAAAGTGGTGACGCAGGAAGGGCTAAAGATAGACACTTAGATAAGTCAGTCTTATTGTACTGAAGACGGCATTGAGCGTTTTGTATTTAATTCCGATGCAATATTTGTGTTTCATCGTCAAAGTGAAGGTCCAAGGGATACAGTAAACCGGCAGTCGTGCATCGGATTCCAAAACTGGTGAGGAATTAGAGGCTAAACATAGACACTGAGATAAGTCAGTCTTGTTGTACTTTAGTCGGCATTGTGACTTTTGTATTTAATTCCAATGCAATTTTTGTGTTTCATCGTCAAAGTGAAGGTCCAAGGGATACAGTAAACCAGCAGTCGTGCATCGGGTTCCAAAACTGGTGACGCAGGAAAGGCTAAACATAGACACTATGATAAGTCGGTCTTATTGTACTTAAGTCGGAAGTGAGCCTTTTGTATTTAATTCCGATGCAATTTTTGTGTTTCATTGTCAAAGTGATGGACTAATGGAAACAGTAAACCAGCAGTCGTGCATCGGATTCCAAAACTGGTGACGCAATAAAGGAAAAACATAAACACTAAGATAAGTCAGTCTTATTGTACTTAAGACGGCATTGTGCCTTTTGTATTTAATTCCGATACAATTTCTATGATTCATCGTCAATGTGAAGGTCCAAGCGATACAGTAAACCTGAAGTGAAGCATCGGAATCTAAAACTGGTCTCACAGGGACGCTCAAACCATAGACAGTAAGAAGACTCAGTCTTCTTGTACTTAAGTCGGCACTGTGCCCTTTGTATTTAATTCCGATGCAATTTTTGTGTTTCATCGTCAAAGTGAACGTCCAAGCAATACAGTAAACCTGCAGTCGTGCAACGGATTCCAAAACTGGTGACGCAAGAAAGGCTAAACATAGACACTAAGATAGGTCAGTCTTATTGTATTTAAGTCGGCATTGTGCTTTTTGTATTTAATTCCGGTGGTATTACTGTGCTTCATCGTCAAAATGAAGGTCCAAAGGACACAGTAAACGTGAAGTGAAACATCGGAATCTAAAACTGGTCTCACAGGAAAGGCTCAAAACATAGACAATAAGAAGACTCAGTCTTCTTTTACTAAAGTTGGCATTTTCATCGTCAATGTGAAGGTCCAAGAGATACAGTAAACCAGCAGTTGTGCATCGGAATCTAAAACTGGTGACATAGAAAGGGCTCAAAGCATAGACAGTAAGAAGACTCAGTCTTCTTGTACTTAAGTCGGCATTGTGCATTTTATATTTAAATCCGATGTAATTTCTGTGTTTCATCGTCTATGTGAAAGTCCAAGGGATACAGTAAACCTGACGTGAAGCATCGGAATCTAAAACTGGTCTCACAGGAAAGGCTCGAATCATAGACGGTAAGGGGATGCAGCCCTCTTGTACCTAAGTTGGCATTGTGCTTTTTGTATATAATTCCGATGCAATTTCTGTATTTCATCGTCAATGTGAAGGTCCAAGGGATACAATATGCCTGACGTGAAGCATCGGAATCTAAAACTGGGCCCACAGGAAAAGCTCAAATCATAGACGGTAATAAGACGCAGTCTTCTTGTACTTACGTCGGAATTGTGCCTTTCGTATGTAATTCCGATGCAATTTCTGTGTTTCATCGCCAATTTGAAGGTCCAAGGGATACAGTAAACCTGACGTGAGGCATCGGAATCTAAAACTGGACTCACTGGGAAACCTCAAAACATAAACAGTAAGGAGACTCAGTCTTCTTGCAGTTAAGTCGGCATTGTGATTTTTGTATTGAATTACGATGCAATTTCTGTGTTTCATCGTCAAAGTGAAGGTCCAAGGGATACAGTAAACCTCAAGTGAAGCATCGGAATCTAAAACTGGTCCCACAGGAAAGGCTCAAAACATAGACACTAAGAGAATTCAGTTTTCTTGTACTTAAGTCGACATTGTGCATATTGTATTTAATTCCGATGCAATTTCTGTGTTTCATCGTCAATGTGAAGGTCTAACGGATACGTTAAATGTGCAGTTGTGCATCGGAATCTAAAATTGGTGACACAGGAAAAGCTCAAAACATAGAAATTAAGAAAAGTCAGTCTTCTTGTACTTAAGTAGGCATTGTGCCTTTGGTACATAATTCCGATGCAATGTCTGCGTTTCATCGTCAATGTGAAGGTCCAAGGGATACAGTAAACGTGCAGTTGTGCATCGGAATCTGAAACTGGTGACAGAGGACACGCTCGAAACGTTGACTCTAAGAAAAGTCAGTCTTTTTGTACTTAAGTCGGCATTGTGCCTTTTGAATTAATTCCGATGCAGTTGTTGTGTTTCATCGTCAAAGTGAAGGTCCAAGCGGTACAGTAAATCTGAAGTGAAGCATCGGGATCTACAACTGGTCTCTCAGCAATGGCTCAAAACATAGACGGTAAGAAGACTCAGTCTTCCAGCACTTAAGTCTGCATCGTGACTTTTGTATTTAATTCTGATGCATGTTCTGTGTTTCATCGTCAGTGTGAAGGTCCAAGGGATACAGTATCCCTGAAGAGAAGCATCGGAATGTAAAACTAGTCTCACAGGAAAGGCTCAAAGCATTGACACTAAGAATCGTCAGTGGTCTGGTACTTAAGTCTGCATTGTGCCTTTTGTGTTTAATTCCGATGCAATTACTGTGTGTCATCGTCATAGTGAACGTCCAAGGGATACAGTAAACCTGCAGTCGTGCATCGCAATCCAAAACTGGTGGCACAGGAAAGGCTCACGCACAGACACAAAGAAGAGTCAGTCTATTTATACTTAAGGCGGCTTGTGCCTTTTGTATTTAATTCCAATGCAATTTTTGTGTGTCTTCGTCATAGTGAGGGTCCAAGGGATACAGTAAACATGAAGTGTATCATTGGAATCCAAAGCTGGTCTCACGGGAAAGGCTCAAATCATAGACACCAAGAAAAGTCATTCTTTTCGTACTTAATTAGTCATTGTGCCTTTTGTAATTAATTCCGAAGCAATTTCTGTGTTTAATCCTGAATGTGATGTTCCAAAGGATGCAATAAACCTGCAGTTGTGCATCGGAATCTAAAACTGGTGACCGAGGTTAGGCCCGATACATAGACACTAAGAAAAGACAGTCTTCCTGTACTTAAGTCGGCGTTGTGCCTTTTGTATTTAATTCCGATGCAATTTCTGTGTTTCATCGTGAGTGTGGAGGCCCAAGGGATACAGTAAACCTGAAGTGAAGCATCGGAATCTAATACTGGTGACACAGGAAAAGCCTAAAGCTAAGACAGTAATAAGACTCAGTCTTCTTGTACTTAAGTCGGCATTGTGCCTTGTGTATATAATTCCGATGCAAGTTCTGTGTTTCATCGTCAATGTGAAGGTCCAAGGGATACAGTAAACCTGTAGTAAAGCATCAGTATCTAGAACTGGTCTCACAGGAAAGGCTCAACCATAGACAGTAAGAAGACTCAATCTTCTTGTACTTTAGTCGGCATTGTAGCTTTTGTATTTAATTCCGATGCAATTTCTGTGTTTCATCGTGAATGTGGAGGTCCAAGGGATACAGTAAATTTGAAGTGAAGCTTCGGAATACTAAGCTGGTGACACAGGAGAGGCTCAAAGCTTAGACAGTATGAAGTATCTGTATTCTAGTACTTAAGTCGGCATTCTGCCTTTCGTATTTAATTCCGTTGCAATTTCTGTGTTTCATCGTGACTGTGAAGGTCCAAGCTATACACTAAACCTTAAGCGAAACATCGGAATATAAAACTGGTCTCTCGAGGAAGGCTCAAAACATAGACGGTAAGAAGACTCAGCCATCTTGTACTTAAGTCGGCAATGTGCCTTTGGTTTTCAATTCCGATGCAATTTCTGTGTTTCATCGTCAATGTGAAGGTCCAAGTAATACAGTAAACCTACTGTTGTGCATCGGAAACTAAAACTGGTGTCACAGGACAGGCCCGAAACATAGACACTAAGAAAAGTCAGTCTTCTTGTACTTAATTCGGCATTTTGCCTTTTGTACTTAATTCCGTTGCAATTACTGAGTTTCATCGACATTATGAATGTCCAAGGGATACTGTAAACCAGCAGTTGTGCATCGGAATCTAAAACAGGTGTCACATGAAAGGCTCAAAACATAAACACTAAGAAAAGTCAGTCTTCTTGTACTTAAGGCGGGATAGTGCTTTTTGTAATTAATACCAATGCAATTTCTGTGTTTCATCGTCAAAGTGAAGGTCCTAGGCATACAGTATACCTGAAGTGAGGCATCGGAATGTAAAACTGGTCTCAAAGGAAAGGCTCAAATCATAGACACTAAGAAAAGTCAGTCGTCTGGTACTTATGTCTGCATTGTGCATTATGTAATTAATTCCGATGCAATTACTGTGTTTCATCGTCAAAGTGAAGGTCCGAGGGATACAGTAAACCTGAAGTGAAGCATCGGAATCTGAAAGTAGTCTCACAAGGGAGGCTCAAATCACAGACGGTAAGAATACTCAGTCTTCTTGTACGTAATTCGGCATTGTGCTTTTTGTATTTAATTCTGATGCTATTTCTGTGTTTCATCGTCAAAGTGAGGGTCCAAGGCATCCAGTATACCTGAAGTCAAACACCGGAATGTAAAACTGGTCTCACAGGAATGGCTCAAATCTTTGACACTAAGAAACGTCAGTCGTCTGGTACTTAAGTCTGCATTGTGCCTTTTGTGTTTAATTCCGATGCAATTACTATGTGTCATCGTCATAGTGAAGCTCCAAGGGATACAGTAAACCTGCAGTCGTGCATCGCAATCCAAAACTGAAGACACAGGAAAGGCTCAAACACAGACACACAGAAAAGTCAGTCTTATTATACTTAAGGTGGCATTGTGCCTTTTGTATTTAATTCCGATGCAATTTTTGTGTTTCATCGTCAAAGTGGAGGTCCAAGGGATACAGTAAACCTGAAGTGAAGCATCGGAACCTAAAACAGGTCTCACAGGAAAGGCTCCAAACATAGACGGTAAGAAGACCTTATCTTCTTGTACTTACGTCGGCATTGTGACTTTTGTATTCAATTCCGATGCAATTTCTGTGTTTCATCGTCAATGTGAATGTCCAGGAGCTACAGTAAACCAGCAGTTGTGCATCGGAATCTAAAACTGGTGTCACAGGAAAGACTCAAAACATAGAGACTGAGAAAAGTCAGTCTTTTTGTACTTAAGTCAGCATTGTGGCCTTTGTATTTAATTCCGATGCAATTTTTGTGTTTCATCGTCAAAGAGCAGGTCCAAGGGATACAGAAAACCGGAAGTGAAGCATCGGAATCTAAAACAGTTCTCACAGGAAAGGCTCAAAACATAGACGGTAAGAAGACTCAGTCTTCTTGTACGTAATTCGGCATTGTGCCTTTTGTACTTAATTGTGATGCAATTTCTGTGTTTCATCGACAAAGAGAAGGTCCAAGGCATACAGTAAACCTGAACTGAAGCATCGGAATGTAAAACTGGTCTCACAGGAAAGGCTCAAAGCATTGACACTAAGAAATGTCAGTCGTCTGGTTCTTAAGTCCGCATTGTTCCTTTTGTGTATAATTCCTATGCAATTACTGGGTGTCATCGTCATAGTGTAGGTCCAAGGGATACAGTAATCCTGCAGTTGTGCATCGCAATCCAAAACTAGTAAAACAGGAAAGGCCCTAACAGAGACACAAAGAAAAGTCAGTCCTCTTATACTTAAGGCGGTATTGTGCTTTTTGTATTTAAGTCCGATGCAATTTTTGTGTTTCATCGTCAATGTGAAGGTCCCAGGGATACAGTAAACCTGAAGTGAAGCATCGGAATCCTAAACTGGTGACACTGGAAAGGCTCAAGGCTTAGTCAGTAAGAAGTCTCTGTACTCTTGTACTTAAGTCGGCATCCTGCCTTTCGCATTTAATTCCGATGCAATTTCTGTGTTTCATCGTCAATGTGAAGGTCGAAGGGATACAGGAAACCTGAAGTAATGCAACGGAATCTAAAACTGGTCTCACAGGAAAGGCTCAAAACACAGACGATAAAAAGCTTAAGACTTCTTGTACTTAAGTCAGCAATGTACCTTTTGTATTGAATTCCGATGCAATTTCTGTGTTTCATCGTCAATGTGAAGATCCAAGGGATACAGTAAACCTCAAGTGAAGCATCGGAATCTAAAACTGGTCTCACAGGAAACGCTCAAAACATAGACTCTAAGAAAATTAAGTTTTCTTGTACTTACGTCGGCATTGTGCCTTTTGTATTTAATTCCGGTACAATTTCTGTGTTTAATCGTCAATGTGAAGGTCGAATGGATACAGTAAATCTCAAGTTGTGCGTCGGAATCTGAAACTAGGGACACAGGAAAAGCTCAATACATCGACACAAACAGAAGTCAGTCTTCTTGTACTTAAGACGGCGTTGTGCCATTTGTTTTTAATTCCGATATCAAATTCTGTGTTTCATCTTCAATGTGAATTTCCAAGGGATACACTAAACCTGAAGTGAAGGATTGGAATCTAAAACTGGTCTCATAGGCCAGGCTCAAAACATAGGCAGTAAGAAGACTTAGTCTTCTTGTACTTAAGTCGGCATTGCGCCTTTTGTATTTAATTCCGATGCAACTTTTGTGTTTCATCCTCACAGTGAAGGTCCAAGGGATACAGTAAACCTGCAGTCGTGCATCGCAATCCAAAACTGGTGACACAGGAAAGGCTCAAACACAGACACAAAGAAAAGTCAGTCTTCTTGTACTTATGGCTGCATTGTGGCTTTTTTATTTAATTCCGATGCAATTTTTGTGTTTCATCGTCAAAGTGAAGGTCCAAGGGATACAGTAAACTTGCAGTTGTGCATCGGAATCTAAAACTGGTGACGCAGGACAGGCTCGCATCATAGACACTAAGAAAAGTCAGTCTCTCTGTACTTGAGTCGGCATTGTGCCTTTTGTATTTAATTCAGATGCAATTTCTGAGTTCCATCATCAATGTGCATGTCGAAGGGATACAGTAAATCTCATGTTGCGCATCGGAATCTGAATCTGGGGACACAGGAAAATCTCAAAAAATAGACACTAACAAAAGTCAGTCTTCCTGTTATTAAGTCGGCATTGTGCCATTTGTTTTTAATTCCGATATCAAATACTGTGTTTCATTTTCAATGTGAATTTCCAAGGGATGCAGTAAACCTGAAGTGAAGCATCGGAATCGAAAACTGGTCTCACAGGCCAGGCTCAAAACATAGACAGTAAGAATACTTTATCTTCATGTACTTAAGTCGGCATTGCGCCTTTTGTATTTAATTTCGATGCAACTTTTGCGTTTCATCGTCAAAGTGAAGGTCCAAGGGATACAGTAAACCTGAAGTGCATCATTGGAATCCAAAACTGGTCTCACAGGAAAGGCTCAAAACATTGACACTAAGAGAAGTCAGTCTTCTTGTAGTTAAGTCGGCATTGTGCCTTTTGTATTTAACTCCGAAGCGATTTCTGTGTTTAATCGTGAATGTGATGTCCCAAGGGATACAGTAAACCTGCAGTAGTGCATCGGAATCTAAAACTGGTGACCCAGGGAAGGCTTGATATATAGACACTAAGAGAAGTCAGCCTTCTTCTACTTAAGTCGACATTGTGGCTTTTGTATTTAATTCCGATGCAATTTCTGTGTTTCATCGTCAAAGTGAATGTCCAAGGGATACAGTAAACCTGAAGTGAAGCATCGGAATCTAAAACAGGTCTATCAGGAAAGGCTCAAAACATAGACGGTAAGAAGACTCGATCTTCTTGTACTTACGTCGGCATTGTGACTTTTATATTTAATTGCGATGCAATATCTTTGTTTCATCGTCAATGCGAAGTTCCAAGGGATACAGTAAACTTGCAGTTGTGCATCGGAATCTAAAACTGGTACCACAGGACAGGCTCGAATCATAGACACTAAGAAAAGTCAGTCCCTTTGTAGTTGAGTCGGCATTGTGCCTTTTGTATTTAATTCCGATGCAATTTCTTTGTTTCATCGTCAATGTGAATGTCGAAGGGATACAGTAAATCTTAAATTGTGCATGGGAATCTGAAACTGGGGACACAGGAATAGCTCAAAGCAATGACACAAACAAAAGTCAGTCTTCTTGTACTTAAGTCGGCATTGAGCCATTTGTTTTTAATTCCGATATTAATTTCTGGGCTTCATCTTCAATGTGAATTTCCAAGGGATACAGTTAACCTGAAGTGAAGCATCGGAATCTAAAACTAGTCTCACAGGCCAGGCTCAATACAGAGACAGTAAGTGGACTTAGTCTTCTTGTATTTAAGTCGGCATTGCGCCTTTTGTATTTAATTCCAATGCAACGTTTGTGTTTCATCGTCAAAGGGAAGGTCCTAGGGTTACAGTAAACCTGAAGTGAAGCATCGGAATCTAAAACTGGTCTCACAGCAAGCCTCAAAACATAGACGGTAAGAAGACCCAACCTTCTTGTACTTACGATGGCATTGTGCTTTTGTATTTAACTCGGTTGAAATTTCTGTGTTTCATCGTCAAAGTGAATGTCCAAGCGATACAGTAAACCTGTAGTGTATCATTGGAATCTAAAACTGGTCTCACAGGATAGGCTCAAAACATTGACATTAAGAAAAGTCAGTCTTCTTGTTCCTAAGTCTGCATTGTGCCTTTTGTGGTTAATTCCGATGCAATTACTGTGTGTCATCGTCATAGTGAAGGCCCAAGGGATAGAGTAAACCTGCAGTCGTGCATCGCAATCCAAAACTGGTGACACACGAAAGCCTAAAACACAGACACAAGGAAAAGTCAGACTTCTTATACTTACGTCGGCATTGTGCCTTTTGTATTTAAGTCCGATGAAATTTCTGTGTTTCATCGTCAATGTAAAGTTATAAGGGATACAGTAAACTTGCAGTCGTGCATCGGAATCTAAAACTAGAGAAACAGGACAGGCTCGAATCATAGACACTAAGAAAAGTCAGTCTCTTTGTACTTAAGTCGGCATTGTGCCTTTTGTATTTAATTCCGATGCAATTTCTCTGTTTCATCGTCAGTGTGAAGGCCGAATGGATACAGTAAATCTCAAGTCTTGTGTCGGAATCTGAAACTAGGGACACAGGAAAAGCTCAATACATCGACACAAACAGAAGTCAGTCATCTTGTACTTAAGTCGGCTTGTGCCATTTGTATTTAATTCCGATATCAATTTCTGTGTTTTATCGTCTATGTGATATTGCAAGGGGTACAGAAAACCTGAAGTGAAGCATCGGAATCTAAATCGGGTCTCACAGGCCAGGCTCAAAACATAGACGGTAAGAAGACCCAATCTTCTTGTACTTACATCGGCATTGTGCCTTTTGTATTTAATTCCGATGCAATTTCTGTATTTCATCGTCAATGTGAAGTTCCAAGGGGTAAATTAAACTTGCAGTTGTGCATCAGAATCTAAAACTGGTGACACAGGACAGGTTCGAATCATAGACACTAAGAAAAGTTAGTCTCTATGTACTTGAGCCGGCATTGTGCTTTTTTTTTTAAATCCGATGCAATTTCTGTGTTTCATCATCAATGTAAATGTCTAAGGGATACAGTAAATCTCATGTTGGGTATCGGAATCTGAAGCTGGGGACACAGGAAAAGCTCAAAACATAGACACTAAGGAAAATCAGTCTTCTTGTACTTACGTCGGCATTGTGCCTTTTGTATTTAATTCCGAAGAAATTTTTGTGTTTCATCGTCAAAGTGAAGGTCCAAGGGATACAGTAAACCGGAACTGAAGCAGCGGAATCTAAAACTGGTCTCACAGGAGTAGCTCAAATCATAGACGGTAAGAAGGCTCAGTCTTCTTGTACGTAATTCGGCATTGTGCCCTTTGTATTTAATTCTGATGCAATTTCTTGGTTTCATCGTCAATATGAAGGTCCAAGGGATACAGAAAAACCTGTAGTGAAGCATCGGAATCTAAAACTGGTCTCACAGGAAAGGCTCAACCAAAGACAGTAAGAAGACTCAATCTTACTGTACTTAAGTCGGCATTGTGCATTTTGAATTAATTCCGATGCAATTTCTGCGTTTCATCGTGAATGTGGAGGTCCAATGGAATACAGTAAGACTGAAGTGAAGCATCGGAATCTACAATTGGTGACACAGGAAAGGCTCAAAGCTTAGACAGTAAGAAGACTCTGTATTCTTGTATATAAGTCGGTATTCTACCTTTCGTATTAATTTTTGATGCCATTTCTGTGTTTCATCGTCAAAGTGAAGGTCCAAGGGATACAGTAAACCTCCAGTGAAGCATCGGAATCGAAAACTGGTCTCACAGCAAAGGCTCAAAACATAGACTCTAAGAAAATTAAGTTTTCTCGTACTTAAGTCGCCATTTTGCGATTTGAATTTAATTCCGGTGCAACTTCTGTGTTTCATCGTCAATGTGATGGTCAAAGGGATACAGTAAATCTGCAGTTGTGCATCGGAATGTAAAACTGGTGACGCAGGAGAAGCTCAAATCATAGACACTAAGAAAAGACAGTCTTCTTGTAGATATTTCGGCATTATGCCTTTTGTATTTAATTCCGATGCTATTCCCTGTTGCATCGTCAATGTGAAGGTCCAAGTTATACAGTACACCTTAAGCGATACATCGGAATATAAAGCTGGTCTCTCAGGGAACTCTCAAAACATAGACAGTAAGAAGACTCAGTCTTCTTGTACTTAAGTCGGCATTGTGCCTATTGTATTTAATTCTGATGCAATGTTTGGGTTTCATAGTCAAAGTGAAGGTCCAAGGGACACAGTAAACCTGAAGTAATGCATCGGAATCTAAAATTGATCTCACAGAAGAGGCTCAAAACATAGACACTAAGAAATGTCAGTCTTCTTGTACTTAAGACGCCATTGTGCCTTCTGTATTTAATTCCGATGCAATTGTTGTGTTTCATCGTCTACGTGAAGGTCCAAGGGAAACAATAAACCTGAGATGAAGTATCGGAATCTAAAACTGGTCTCACAGGAAAGGATCAGAACAGAAACGGTAAGAAGACTCAGTCTTCTAGTACTTAAGTAGGCACTGTGCCTTTTGTATTTAATTCCGATGCAATTTCTGTGTTTCATAGTCAAAATGAAGGTCCAAGAGATACAATAATCCTGAAGCGAAGCAGCGGAATCAAAAACTGGTCTCACAGGGAAGGCTCAAAGCAATGACAGTAAGAAGACTCACTCCACTTGTACGTAAGTCAGCATTGTGCCTTTTGTATTTAAATGCGATGCAATTACTATGTTGCATCTTCAAATTGGTGGTCCAAGGGAAACAGCAACCTGAAGTGAAGCATTGGAATCTAAAACTGGTCTCACAGGGAAGGGATCAAATCATAGACAGTAAGAAGACACAGTCTTCTAGTACTTAAATCGGCATTGTGCCTCTTGTATTTAATTCCGATGCAATTACTGTGTTTCATCGTCAATGTGAAGGTACAAGGGATACGGTAAACCAGCAGTTGTGCATCCGAATCCAAAACTGGTGACACAGAACGGCTCAAAACATAGACAATAAGAAAAGTCAAGCTTGTTGTACTTAAGTCGGCCAAGATCCTTTTATATTTAATTCCGATGCAATTACTGTGATTCATCGTCAAAGTGAAGGTCCAAGGGATACAGTAAACATGCAGTTGTGAATCGGAATCTAAAACCGGTGACACAAGACAGGTTCGCAAAATAGACAGTAAGAAAAGTCAGTCTTCTTGTACTTCAGTCGCCACTGTGCCTTTTGTATTTATTTCCGTTGCAATTACTGTGCTGCATCTTTAATGTGAAGGTCCAAGGGATACAGCAAATTTGAAGTGGAGCTTCGGAATCTAAAACAGGTCTCACAGGGAAGGCTCAAATCATAGACAGTAAGAAGACACAGTCTTCTAGTACTGAAGTCGGCATTGTGCCT
Organism: Schistocerca americana; assembly: GCF_021461395.2. Lineage (NCBI taxonomy): Eukaryota > Metazoa > Arthropoda > Insecta > Orthoptera > Acrididae > Schistocerca > Schistocerca americana. The sequence goes on from NC_060122.1 coordinate 50,767,024, forward strand.
CTTGTATTTAATTCCAATGCAATATCTTTGTTTCATCGTCAATGTGAAGGTCCAAGGGATACAGTAGTCCTGAAATGATATATCGGAATACAAAACTGATCTCGCAGGAAAGGCTCAAAACATAGACACTAAGAAAAGTAAGTCGTCTTGTACATATGTTGACATTGGGACCTTTGTAATCGATTCTGATGGAATTAGTGTGTTTCATCGGCAATGTGAAGGTCCAAGGGATACAGTAGACCAACAGTTCTGCATCGGAACATAACACTGCTGATACAGGAGAGGCTCAAAACATAGACACTAAGAAAAGTCCGTCTGCTTGTACTTAAGTCGGCATTGTGCCTTTTGTATTAAATTCCGATGCAATTGCTGTGTTTCATCGTCAAAGTGAAGGTCCAAGGGATACATTAAACGTGAAGTAAAGCATCGGAATCCAAAGATGGTCTCACAGGGAAGGCTCAAATCATAGACAGTAAGAAGTCACAGCCCTCTAGTACTTAAGTCGGTTTTGTGGCTTTTGTATTTAATTCCGATGCAATTTCCGTGTTTCATCGTCAATGACAATGTCCAAAGGATACAGTAAACCTTAAGTGATGCATCGTAATCTGAAACTGGTCTCACAGGAATGGCTCAAAACATAGACACTAAGAAAATTCAGTCTTCTTATACATAAGTCAACATTGTGCCTTTTGTATTTAATTCCGATGCAATTTCTTCGTTTTATCGTCAATGTGAAGGTCCAAGGGATACAGTACACCTGAAGTGAAGCATCGGAATCTAAAACTGGTCTATCAGGAGAGGCTCAAAACATAGACGGTAAGAAGACTCAGTCATCTTGTATATAAGTCTGCGTTGTGCCCTTTGCATTTAATTCCGATGAAATGACTGTGTTTCATCGTCAAAGTGACGGTCCAAGGGATACAGTATTCCGGCAGTCGTGCATCGGAATCTAAAACTGGTGACACAGGAAAGCCTTGAACATAGTCACTAAGAAATGTCAGTCCTCTTGTACTTAAGTCGGCATTGTGTCTTTCGTATTTATGTCCGATGCAATTACTGTGTTGCATCGTCAATGTGATGGCCCAAGGGATAGAGTAAACCTGAAGTGAAGCATCGGAATCTGAAACTGGTCTCACAGGGAAGGCTCAAATCATAGACAGTAAAATGTCACAGACCTCAAGTACTTAAGTCGGCATTGTTCCTTTTGTTTTTAATTCCGATGCAATTTTTATGTTTCATCGTCAATGTGAATGTCCAAGGGATACAGCAAACCTGAAGTGAAGCATCGGATTCTAAAACTGGTATCACAGGGAGGGCTCAAATCATAGACAGTAAGAAAAGTCAGTGTCTTGTACTTTAAGTCGGCATTGTTCATTTTGTATTTAATTCCGATGCAATTTCTGTTTTTCATCGTCAAAGTGAAGGTCCGAGGGGTAGAGTAAACCTGACGTGAAGCATAGGAATCTAAAACCGGTGACACAGAAATGGCTCAAACGTAGACAGTAAGAGAACTCAGTCATCTTGTCCTTAAGTCGGCTTTGTGCCCTTTGTTTTTAATTCCGATGCAATACCTGTGTTTCAACGTCAATGTGAAGGTCCATGGGATACAGTAAACCTGAAGTAAAGCATCGGAATCTAAAAGTGGTCTCACAGGAAAGGCTTTAACATAGACACTAAGAAAAGTCAGTTATCTTGTACTTAAGTCGGCATTGTGCCTTTTGTATTAAATTCCGATGCAATTGTTGTGTTTCATCGTCAAAGTGAAGGTCCAAGGGATGCAGTTATCCTGCTGTCACGCATCGGAATCTAAAACTGGTGACACAGGAAAGGCTTAAACATAGACACTATGAAAAGTCCATCTTCATGTGCTTAAGTCAGTATTGTGCCTTTTGTATTTAATTCCGATTCAATAACTGTGTTGCATCGTCAATGTTAAAGTCCAAAGAATACAGTTAACCTGAAGTGAAGCATCGGAATCTAAAACTGGTGACACAGGAAAAGCCTAAAGCTCAGGCACTAAGAAGACTCAGTCTTCTTGTACTTTAGTAGGCATTGTGCCTTGTGTATTTAATTCCGATGCAATTTCTGGGTTTCATCGTCAATGTAAAGTTCCAAGGGATACAGTAAACCTGCAGTGAAGCATCGGAATCTAGAACTGGTCTCACTGGAAAGGCTCAACCATGGACAGTAAGAAGACTCAATCTTCTTGTACTTAAGTCGGCATTGCTCCTTTTGAATACTATACCGATGCAATTTCTGTGTATCATCGTGAATGTGGAGGTCCAAGGGATACAGTAAACCTGAAGTGAAGCATCGGAATCTGAAACTAGTGACACAGGAAAGGCTAGAGGCTTAGACAGTAAGAAGACTCAATCTTCTTGTACTTAAGTCGGCATGGCGCATTTGGAATACTATTCCGAAGCAATTTATGGGTTTCATCGTCAATGTAAAGGTCCAAGGGATACAGTAAACCTGTAGTGAAGCAGCGGAATCTAGAACTGGTCTCACTGGAAAGGTTCAACCATGGACAGTAAGAAGACTCAATCTTCTTGCACTTAAGTCGGCATTGCGCCTTTTGTATACTATTCCGATGCAATTTCTGTGATTCATAGTCAATGTGAAGGTCCAAGGGATACAGTAAACCTAAAGTGAAGCATCAGAACCTAGAACTTGTCTCAAAGTAAACGCTCAACCTTAGACAGTAAGAAGATTCAGTCTTCTTGGACTTAAGTCGGCATTGTGATTTTTGTATTTAATTCCGATGCAATTTCCGTGTTTCATCGTGAATGTGGAGGTCCAAGGGATACTGTAAACCTGAAGTAAAGCGTCGGAATCTAAAACTGGTCTCACAGGAAAGGCTCATAACATAGACGATAAGTAGACTTAGTCTGGTTGTACTGAAGTCGGCATTGTACTTTTGGATTTAATTCCGATGCAATTACTGTGTTTCATCGTCAAAGTGAAGGTCCAAGGGATACAGTACACCTGAAATGAAGCATCGGAATCTATAACTGGTGACACAGGAGAGGCTCAAAACATAGACACTAAGATAATTCTGTCTGCCTGTGCGTAAGTCGGCCATGAGGCTTTTATATTCAATTCCGATGCAATTTTTGTGTTCTATCTTCAATGTGAAGGACCTAGGGATACAACAAACCTGAAGTGAGGTTTCGGAATCCAAAATTGTTCACACAGGGAAGGCTCAAATCATAGACAGTAAGCAGACACAGTCTACTAGTACTTCAGTCGGCATTCTGCCTTTTGTATTTAATTCTGATGCAATTTCTGTGGTTCATCGTCAATTTGAAGGTCCAAGGGATACTGTAAACCTGAAGTGAAAGATCGGAATCTAAAACTAGTCTCACAGGAAAGGCTCAAAACATAGACACTAAGAATTGTAAGTCGTCTTGTACTTATGTCGGCATTGTGCCTTTTGTATTGAATTCCGATGCAATAACTGTGTTGCATCGTGAATGAGAAAGTCCAAAGGATACAGTAAACCTGAAGTGAAGCATCGGAATCCAAAACTGGTCACACAGGGAAGGCTCAAATCATAGACAGCAAGAAGACACAGCCTTCTAGTACTTAAGTCGGCATTGTAACTTTTGTATTTAATTCCGAAGCAATTTCTGTGTTTCATCGTCAAAGTGTAAGTCCAAGGGATACTGTAAACCTGAAGTGAAGCATCGGAATCTAAAACTGATCTCGCAGTCAGGGCTCAAATCATAGACAGTAAGAAGACTAACTCCTCTTGTAGTTAAGTCGGCATTGTGCCTTTTGTATTTAATTCCGATGCAATTTCTGTGTTTCATCGTCAATGCGAAAGGCCATGGGTTACAGTAAACCTATGGTTGAATATCGGAATATAAAACTGGTGACACAGGACAGGTTCGAGACATAGACACTAAGAAAAGTCAGTCTTCTTGTACTTAAGTCGGAATTGTGCCTTTTGTATTTAATACCGATGCAATTTTTGTGCTTTATCGTCAAAGTGAAGGTCCAAGGGATACAGTAAACCTGAGGTGATACATCAGAATCAAAAACTCCAAGGGATTCAGTAAACCTGAAGTGAAGCTTCGGAATCTAAAACTGGACTCACAGTAATGGCTCAAAACATAGACGCTAATAAGACTCAGTATCCTTGTACATAAGTCGGCATTGTGCCCTTTGTATTTAATTCGGACGCAATTACTGTGTTTCATCGTCAAATTGAAGGTCCAAGGGATACAGTAATCCTGCAGTGGTGCATCGCAATCTAATACTGGTGTCAAAGGAAAGGTTTAAATATAGACACTAAGAAAAGACAGTCTTCTTGTACTTAAGTCGGCATTGTGCCTTTTGTATTGAATTCCGATGCAATAACTGTGTTGCATCGTGAATGAGAAAGTCCAAAGGATACAGTAAACCTGAAGTGAAGCATCGGAATCCAAAACTGGTCACACAGGGAAGGCTCAAATCATAGACAGCAAGAAGACACAGCCTTCTAGTACTTAAGTCGGCATTGTGACTTTTGTATTTAATTCCAAAGCAATTTCTGTGTTTCATCGTCAAAGTGAAAGTCCAAGGGATACTGTAAACCTGAAGTGAAGCATCGGAATCTAAAACTGGTCTCACAGTCAGGGCTCAAATCATAGACAGTAAGAAGACTAACTCCTCTTGTACTTAAGTCGGCATTGTGTCTTTTGTATTTAATTCCGATGCAATTTCTGTGTTTCATCGTCAATGCGAAAGGCCATGGGTTACAGTAAACCTATGGTTGAATATCGGAATATAAAACTGGTGACACAGGACAGGTTCGAGACATAGACACTAAGAAAAGTCAGTCTTCTTGTACTTAAGTCGGAATTGCGCCTTTTGTATTTAATACCGATGCAATGCTTGTGTTACATCGTCAATGTGAATGTCCAAGGGATACAGCAAACCGGAAGTGAAGCATCGGATTCTAAAACTGGTATCACAGGGAGGGCTCAAATCATAGACAGTAAGAAGACAAAGCCTTCTACAACTTAAATCGGAATTGTGCCTTTTGTATTTAATTCCGACGCAATATCTGTGTTTCATCGTCAATGTGAAGGTCCACGGGATACTGTAAACCTGAAGTAACGCACCGGAATATAAAACTGGTCTCACAGGATAGGCTCAAATCATAGTAACTAAGGAACGTCTGTGTCTTGTGCTTTAATTCGGCATTGTTCATTTTGTATTTAATTCCGATGCTATTACTGTGTTTCATCGTCAATGGGAAGGTCCAAGGGATACAGTAAACGTGAAGTGAAACATCGAAATCTAAAACTGGTCTCACAGGAAAGGCTCAAATCATAGACGATAGGTAGAGTCAGTCTCCTTGTACTTAAGTCGGCATTGTGCATTTTGTATTTAATTCCGATGCAATTTCTGTGTTTCATCGTCAAAGTGAAGGTCCGAGTGATACAGTAAACCTGACGTGAAGCATAGGAATCTAAAACCGGTGACACAGAAATGGCTCAAACGTAGACAGTAAGAGAACTCAGTCATCTTGTCCTTAAGTCGGCTTTGTGCCCTTTGTTTTTAATTCCGATGCAATACCTGTGTTTCAACGTCAATGTGAAGGTCCATGGGATACAGTAAACCTGAAGTAAAGCATCGGAATCTAAAAGTGGTCTCACAGGAAAGGCTTTAACATAGACACTAAGAAAAGTCAGTTATCTTGTACTTAAGTCGGCATTGTGCCTTTTGTATTAAATTCCGATGCAATTGTTGTGTTTCATCGTCAAAGTGAAGGTCCAAGGGATGCAGTTATCCTGCTGTCACGCATCGGAATCTAAAACTGGTGACACAGGAAAGGCTTAAACATAGACACTATGAAAAGTCCATCTTCATGTGCTTAAGTCAGTATTGTGCCTTTTGTATTTAATTCCGATTCAATAACTGTGTTGCATCGTCAATGTTAAAGTCCAAAGAATACAGTTAACCTGAAGTGAAGCATCGGAATCTAAAACTGGTGACACAGGAAAAGCCTAAAGCTCAGGCACTAAGAAGACTCAGTCTTCTTGTACTTTAGTAGGCATTGTGCCTTGTGTATTTAATTCCGATGCAATTTCTGGGTTTCATCGTCAATGTAAAGTTCCAAGGGATACAGTAAACCTGCAGTGAAGCATCGGAATCTAGAACTGGTCTCACTGGAAAGGCTCAACCATGGACAGTAAGAAGACTCAATCTTCTTGTACTTAAGTCGGCATTGCTCCTTTTGAATACTATACCGATGCAATTTCTGTGTATCATCGTGAATGTGGAGGTCCAAGGGATACAGTAAACCTGAAGTGAAGCATCGGAATCTGAAACTAGTGACACAGGAAAGGCTAGAGGCTTAGACAGTAAGAAGACTCAATCTTCTTGTACTTAAGTCGGCATGGCGCATTTGGAATACTATTCCGAAGCAATTTATGGGTTTCATCGTCAATGTAAAGGTCCAAGGGATACAGTAAACCTGTAGTGAAGCAGCGGAATCTAGAACTGGTCTCACTGGAAAGGTTCAACCATGGACAGTAAGAAGACTCAATCTTCTTGCACTTAAGTCGGCATTGCGCCTTTTGTATACTATTCCGATGCAATTTCTGTGATTCATAGTCAATGTGAAGGTCCAAGGGATACAGTAAACCTAAAGTGAAGCATCAGAACCTAGAACTTGTCTCAAAGTAAACGCTCAACCTTAGACAGTAAGAAGATTCAGTCTTCTTGGACTTAAGTCGGCATTGTGATTTTTGTATTTAATTCCGATGCAATTTCCGTGTTTCATCGTGAATGTGGAGGTCCAAGGGATACTGTAAACCTGAAGTAAAGCGTCGGAATCTAAAACTGGTCTCACAGGAAAGGCTCATAACATAGACGATAAGTAGACTTAGTCTGGTTGTACTGAAGTCGGCATTGTACTTTTGGATTTAATTCCGATGCAATTACTGTGTTTCATCGTCAAAGTGAAGGTCCAAGGGATACAGTACACCTGAAATGAAGCATCGGAATCTATAACTGGTGACACAGGAGAGGCTCAAAACATAGACACTAAGATAATTCTGTCTGCCTGTGCGTAAGTCGGCCATGAGGCTTTTATATTCAATTCCGATGCAATTTTTGTGTTCTATCTTCAATGTGAAGGACCTAGGGATACAACAAACCTGAAGTGAGGTTTCGAAATCCAAAATTGTTCACACAGGGAAGGCTCAAATCATAGACAGTAAGCAGACACAGTCTACTAGTACTTCAGTCGGCATTCTGCCTTTTGTATTTAATTCTGATGCAATTTCTGTGGTTCATCGTCAATTTGAAGGTCCAAGGGATACTGTAAACCTGAAGTGAAAGATCGGAATCTAAAACTAGTCTCACAGGAAAGGCTCAAAACATAGACACTAAGAATTGTAAGTCGTCTTGTACTTATGTCGGCATTGTGCCTTTTGTATTGAATTCCGATGCAATAACTGTGTTGCATCGTGAATGAGAAAGTCCAAAGGATACAGTAAACCTGAAGTGAAGCATCGGAATCCAAAACTGGTCACACAGGGAAGGCTCAAATCATAGACAGCAAGAAGACACAGCCTTCTAGTACTTAAGTCGGCATTGTAACTTTTGTATTTAATTCCGAAGCAATTTCTGTGTTTCATCGTCAAAGTGTAAGTCCAAGGGATACTGTAAACCTGAAGTGAAGCATCGGAATCTAAAACTGATCTCGCAGTCAGGGCTCAAATCATAGACAGTAAGAAGACTAACTCCTCTTGTAGTTAAGTCGGCATTGTGCCTTTTGTATTTAATTCCGATGCAATTTCTGTGTTTCATCGTCAATGCGAAAGGCCATGGGTTACAGTAAACCTATGGTTGAATATCGGAATATAAAACTGGTGACACAGGACAGGTTCGAGACATAGACACTAAGAAAAGTCAGTCTTCTTGTACTTAAGTCGGAATTGTGCCTTTTGTATTTAATACCGATGCAATTTTTGTGCTTTATCGTCAAAGTGAAGGTCCAAGGGATACAGTAAACCTGAGGTGATACATCAGAATCAAAAACTCCAAGGGATTCAGTAAACCTGAAGTGAAGCTTCGGAATCTAAAACTGGACTCACAGTAATGGCTCAAAACATAGACGCTAATAAGACTCAGTATCCTTGTACATAAGTCGGCATTGTGCCCTTTGTATTTAATTCGGACGCAATTACTGTGTTTCATCGTCAAATTGAAGGTCCAAGGGATACAGTAATCCTGCAGTGGTGCATCGCAATCTAATACTGGTGTCAAAGGAAAGGTTTAAATATAGACACTAAGAAAAGACAGTCTTCTTGTACTTAAGTCGGCATTGTGCCTTTTGTATTGAATTCCGATGCAATAACTGTGTTGCATCGTGAATGAGAAAGTCCAAAGGATACAGTAAACCTGAAGTGAAGCATCGGAATCCAAAACTGGTCACACAGGGAAGGCTCAAATCATAGACAGCAAGAAGACACAGCCTTCTAGTACTTAAGTCGGCATTGTGACTTTTGTATTTAATTCCAAAGCAATTTCTGTGTTTCATCGTCAAAGTGAAAGTCCAAGGGATACTGTAAACCTGAAGTGAAGCATCGGAATCTAAAACTGGTCTCACAGTCAGGGCTCAAATCATAGACAGTAAGAAGACTAACTCCTCTTGTACTTAAGTCGGCATTGTGTCTTTTGTATTTAATTCCGATGCAATTTCTGTGTTTCATCGTCAATGCGAAAGGCCATGGGTTACAGTAAACCTATGGTTGAATATCGGAATATAAAACTGGTGACACAGGACAGGTTCGAGACATAGACACTAAGAAAAGTCAGTCTTCTTGTACTTAAGTCGGAATTGCGCCTTTTGTATTTAATACCGATGCAATGCTTGTGTTACATCGTCAATGTGAATGTCCAAGGGATACAGCAAACCGGAAGTGAAGCATCGGATTCTAAAACTGGTATCACAGGGAGGGCTCAAATCATAGACAGTAAGAAGACAAAGCCTTCTACAACTTAAATCGGAATTGTGCCTTTTGTATTTAATTCCGACGCAATATCTGTGTTTCATCGTCAATGTGAAGGTCCACGGGATACTGTAAACCTGAAGTAACGCACCGGAATATAAAACTGGTCTCACAGGATAGGCTCAAATCATAGTAACTAAGGAACGTCTGTGTCTTGTGCTTTAATTCGGCATTGTTCATTTTGTATTTAATTCCGATGCTATTACTGTGTTTCATCGTCAATGGGAAGGTCCAAGGGATACAGTAAACGTGAAGTGAAACATCGAAATCTAAAACTGGTCTCACAGGAAAGGCTCAAATCATAGACGATAGGTAGAGTCAGTCTCCTTGTACTTAAGTCGGCATTGTGCATTTTGTATTTAATTCCGATGCAATTTCTGTGTTTCATCGTCAAAGTGAAGGTCCGAGTGATACAGTAAACCTGACGTGAAGCATAGGAATCTAAAACTGGTGACACAGAAAAGGCTCAAACATAGACAGTAAGAGAACTCAGTCTTTTTGTCCTTAAGTCAGGTTTGTGCCTTTAGTTTTTAATTCCGATGCAATATCTGTGTTTCAACGTCAATGTGAAGGTCCATGGGATACAGTAAACTTCACGTGAAGCATCGGAGTCTATATCTGGTCTCACAGGGAAGTCTCAACGCGTTGACAGTAAGAAGACTCAGTCCACTCGCACTTAAGTCGGCATTGTGCCATTGGTATTTAATTCCGATGCAATTTTTGTGTTTCATAGTTAAAGTGAAGGTCCTAGGGAGACAGTAAACCTGCAGTCGTGCAGCGGAATCTAAAACTGTTGACACAGGAAAGGCTTTAACATAGACACTAAGAAAAGTCAGTTTTCTTGTACTTAAGTCGGCATTCTGCCTTTTGTATTAAATTCCGATGCAATCGTTGTGTTTCATCGTCAAAGTGAAGGTCCAAGGGATGCAGTTATCCTGCTGTCGTGCATCGGAATCTAAAACTGGTGATACAGGTAAGGCTTAAACATAGACACTAAGAAAAGTCCGCCTTCATGTGCTTAAGTCAGCTTTATGACTTCTGTATTTAATTACGATGCAATTTCTGTATTTCATCGTCAATGCGAAGGTCCAAGGGATACAGTAGACCTTAGTTGAAGCATCGGAATCCAAAACTGGTCTCACAGGAAAGGCTCAAAACATAGACGGTAAGAAGACCCAATCGTCTTTTACATATGTCGGCATTGTGCCTTTTGTATTTAATTCCGATGCAATTTCCGTGTTTCATCGTGAATCTCAATTTCCTAGGGATACTGTAAACCTGAAGTAAAGCATCGTAATCTAAAACTGGTCTCACAGGAAAGGATCAACCTTAGACAGTAAGAAGAAGTAGTCTTTTTGGAGTTAAGTCGGCATTGTGCCTTTTGTATTTAATTCCGATGCAATTTCCGTGTTTCAACGTGAATGTGGAGGTCCAAGGGATACTGTAAACCTGAAGTAAAGCATCGGAATCTAAAACTGGTCTCACAGGAAAGGCTCATAACATAGACGATAAGTAGTCTCAGTCTCCTTGTACTGAAGTCGGCATTGTACTTTTTGTATTTAATTCCGATGCAATTACTCTGTTTCATCGTCAAAGTGAAGGTCCAAGGTACACAGTAAACCTGAAATGAAGCATCGGAATCTATAACTGATCCCACAGGAAAGGCTCAAAACTTAGACGGTATGAAGAATCAGTCTTCTAGTTCTTAAGTCGGCATTGTGCCTTTTGTATTTAAATCCGATGCAATAACTGTGTTTCATCGTAAATGTCAAGGTCCAAGGGATACGGTAAACCAGCAGTTGTGCATCCTAATCTAAAACAGGTGACACAGGAAAGGCTCCAAATATAGACACTAAGAAAAGTCAAGCTTGTTGCACTTATGTCGGCCATGAGGCTTTTATATTTAGTTCCGATGCAATTTTTGTGTTTTAGCGTCAAAGTGAAGGTCCAAGGGATACAGTTAACCTTAAGTGAAGCATCGGAATCTAACACTGGTCTCACAGGAAAGGCTCAAAACATAGACACTAAGAAAAGTAAGTCGTCTTATACTTATGTCGGCATTGTGCCTCTTGTATTTAATTCCGATGCAACTTCTGTGTTTCACCGTCAATGTGAAGGTCCGAGGGATACAGTAAACCTGAAGTGATGCATCGGAATCTAAAACTGGTCTCTCAGGAGAGGCTCAAAACATAGACGGTAAGAAGATTCAGTCTTCTTGTACATAAGTCTGCATTGTGCCCTTTCTCTTTAATTCCGATGAAATTACTGTGATTCATTGTCAAAGTAAAGGTCCAAGGGATACAGTATACCTGCAGTCGTGCATCGGAATCTAAAATTGGTGACACTGGAAAGCCTTAAACATAGACACTAAGAAAAGTCAGTCCTCTTGTATTTAAGTCGGCATTGTGTCTTATGTATTTATGTCCGATGCAATTACTGTGTTGCATCGTCAATGTGAAGGCGCAAGGGATACAGTAAACCTGAAGTGAAGCATCGGAATCGAAAACTGGTCACACAGGGATTGCTCAAATAATAGACAGTAAGAAGACACAGTCTTCTAGTAGTTATGTAGCATTGTGCCATTTGTATTTAATTCCGATGCAATTTTTTTGTTTCATCGTCGAAGTGAAGATCCAAGGGATACAGCAAACCTGAAGCGAAGCATCGGAATGTAAAACTGGTCTCACAGTGAGGGCTCACTACATAGACAGTAAGAAGACTCACTCCTCTTGTACTGAAGTCGGCATTGTGACTTTTGTATTTAATTCTGATGGAATTTCTGTGTTACATCGTCAATGCGTAGGTCCAAGGGTTGCAGTAAACCTGCAGTTGTGAATCGGAATCTAAAACTGGTGACACAGGACAGGGTCGAAACATAGACACTAGGAAATGTCAGTCTTCTTGTACTTATGTCGGCATTGTGCCTTTTGTATTTAATTCCGATGCAGTTTCTATGTTTCATCGTCAATGTGAAGGTCCAAGGGATAGAGTAGACCTGCAGTTGTGAATCGGAATCTAAAGCAGGTGACACAGGACAGGTTCGACACAGAGACACTAAGAAATGTCAGTCTCCTTGTACTTAAGTCGGCATTGTGCTATTGTATGTAATTCCGATGCAATTACTGTGTTACATCGTCAATGCGAAGATCCAAGGGATACAGCAAACCTGAAGAGAAGCTTCGGATTCAAAAACTGGTCTCACAGGGAAGCCACAAATCATAGACAGTAAGAAGGCACAGTCTTAAAGAATTTAAGTCGGCATTGTGCCCTTTGTATTTAATCCCGATGCAATTTCTGTGTTTCTTTGTCAATGTGATGGTCCAAGGGATACTATAAACCTGAAGTGATGCATCGCAATCTAAAACTGGTCTCACAGGATAGGCTCAAATCATAGTCACTAAGAAAAGTCAGTGTCTTGTACTTTAAGTCGGCATTGTCCATTTTGTATTTAATTCCGATGCTATTACTGTTTTTCATCGTCAATGTGAAGGTCCAAGGGATACAGTAATCCTGAAGCGAGGCATCGGAATCTAAAACTGGTCTCACAGGAAAGGTTCAAACACAGACACTATGAAAAGTCAGTCTACTTGACTTGAGTCGGCATTGTTCCTTTTGTATTTAATTCCGATGCAATTTCTATGTTTCATCGTCAAAGTGAAGGTCCGTGGGATACAGTAAACCTGATGTGAAGCATCGGAATCTAAAACTGGTTTCACAGGAAAGGCTCAAAACATAGACACTAAGAAAAATCAGTCTTGATGTACATACGTCGGCCGTGAGCCTTTTATATTTACTTCCGATGCAATTTTTGTGTTTCATCGTGAAGTGAAGATCCAAGGGATACAGTAAACCTGAAGTGAAGCTTCGGAATCTAAAACTGGACTCACAGTAATGGCTCAAAACATAGACGCCAATAAGACTCAGTCTTCTTGTACATAAGTCGGCATTGTGCCCTTTGTATTTCATTCCGACGCGATTACTGTGTTTCATCGTCAAATTGAAGGTCCAAGGGATACAGTAATCCTGCAGTGGTGCATCGCAATCTAAAACTGGTGACACAGGATAGGTTTAAATATAGACACTAAGAAAAGACAGTCTTCTTGTACTTAAGGCATCATTGTGCCTTTTGTATTTAATTCCGATGCAATTTCTGTGTATCATCGTCAATGTGAAGGTCCAAGGGATACAGTGCACCATCAATTGTGCATCGGAATCCAAAACTGGTGACATAGATAAAGCTCGTAACAGAGACATTAATAATAGTCAGTCTTCTTGAACTTAAGTAGGCATTGTGCCTTTTGTATTTAACTTCGATGCAATTTCTGTGCTTCATCGTCAAAGTGAAGGTCCAAGGGATACAGTGAAGCTAAAGTGAAGCAACGGAATCTAAAACTGGTGACACAGGAAAAGCTCAAAGCATAGACAGTAAAAAGACTCAGCCTTCTTGTACTTAAGTCGGCATTGTGGCGTTTGTATTTAATTCCGATGCAATGTTTGTGTTTCATCGTAAAAGTGAAGGTCCAAGGGATACAGTAAACATGAAGTGAATCATCCGAATCTAATACCGGTCTCTCCGGAAAGCCTCAATACATAGGCACTAAGAAAAGTCAGTCTGTTTGTACTTAAGTCGCTGTTGTGCCTTTTGAATTTAATTCCGATGCAATTACTGTAATACATCGCCTATGTGAAGGTCACAGTTATACAGAAAACATGAAGTGAAGCATAGGATTCTGAAACTGGTCTCACTGGGAAGGTACAATTCATAGACAGTGAGAAGACACGGTATTCTAGAACTTAAGTCGGCATTGTGCCTTATGTGATTAATTCCGATGCAATTTCTGTCTTTCATCGACAATGTAAGGGTCCAAGGGATACAATAAACCTGCAGTCGTGCATCGGAATTCAAAACTGGCGACACAGGAAAGGCTTAAACATAGACACTAAGAAAAGTCAGTCTTGTTGTACATAAGTCGGCATTGTGCCTTTTGTATGTAATTCCGATGCAATGTTTGTATTCCTTCTACAAAGTGAAGGTCCAAGGGATACAGTAAACATGAAGTGAAGCATCCGAATCTAAAACTGGTCTCACAGGTTACGCTGAATACATAGGCACTAAGAAAAGTCAGTCGTCTTGTACTTATGTCGGCATTGTGCCTTTTGTATTTAATTCCAATGCAATTTCTGTGTTTCATCGTCAATGTGATGGTCCATGGGATACTGTAAACCTGAAGTGAAGCATCGGAATGTAAAACTGGTCTCACAGGAAAGGCTCAAAGCATAGACACTAAGTAAAGTCAGCCCTCTTGTTCCTAAGTCGGCATTGTGCCTTTTGTGATTAATTCCGATGCAATTACTGTGTTTCATCGGCAATGTGAAGGTCCAAGGGATACAGTAAACCAGCAGTTGTGCATCGGAATCTAAAACTGGTCTCATAGGAAAGGCTCAAAACATAGGCGGTAAGATTACTCAGTATTCTTGTACATGCGTCCGCATTGTACCCTTTGTATTTAATTCCGATGAAATTACTGTGTTTCATCGTCAAAGTGAAGGTCCAATGGATACAGTAACCCTGAAGGGAAGCATCGGAGTGTAAAACCTGTCTCACAATAAAGGCTCAAAACATAGACGGTAAGAAGAATCTGTCGTCTTGTACATAAGTAGGCATTATGCGGTTTGTATTTAATTCCGATGCAATTTCTGTGTTTCATCGTCAATGTGATGGTCCATGGGATACTGTAAACCTGAAGTGAAGCATCGGAATGTAAAACTGGTCTCACAGGAAAGGCTCAAATCATAGACACTAAGTAAAGTCAGCCCTCTTGTTCCTAAGTCGGCATTGTGCCTTTTGTGATTAATTCCGACGCGATTACTGTGTTTCATCGTCAAATTGAAGGTCCAAGGGATACAGTAATCCTGCAGTGGTGCATCGCAATCTAAAACTGGTGACACAGGATAGGTTTAAATATAGACACTAAGAAAAGACAGTCTTCTTGTACTTAAGTCGGCATTGTGCCTTTTGTATTTAATTAAGATGCAATTACTGTGTTTCATCGTCAATGTTAAAGCCCAAGGGACACGGTAAACCTGAAGTGAAGCATCGGAATCTAAAACTGGTCTCACAGGGGAGGTTCAAATCATTGACACTAAGAAAAGTCAGTCTTCTTGTACTTAAGGCATCATTGTGCCTTTTGTATTTAATTCCGATGCAATTTCTGTGTATCATCGTCAATGTGAAGGTCCAAGGGATACAGTACACCATCAATTGTGCATCGGAATCCAAAACTGGTGACATAGATAAAGCTCGTAACAGAGACATTAATAATAGTCAGTCTTCTTTTACTTAAGTCGGCATTGTGCCTTTTGTATTTAATTCCGATGCAATTTCTGTCTTTCATCGTCAATGTGAAGGTCCAAGGGATACTGTAAACCTGAAGTGAAGCATCGTATTCTAAAACTGGTCTCACAGTGAAGGCACAAATCATAGACACTAAGATAAGTCAGTGTCTTGTACTTTAAATCACCATTGTGCCTTTTTAATTTAATTCCCATGCAATTTCTGTGTTACATCGTCAATGTGAAGGTCCAAGTGATACAGTGAACCAGCAGTTGTGCATCGGAATCCAAAACAGGTGACACAGGAAAGGCTCGAAACATAGACACTAAGAAAAGTTAGTGTTCTTGTACGTAAGTCGGCATAGAGCCTTTTGTTATTAATTCCGATGCAATTTCTGTGTTTCATCGTCAATGTGAAGGTCCAAGTGATACAGTAAACCTGAAGTGAAGCTTCGGAATCTAAAACTGGTCTCACAGCGAAGGCTAAAAACATAGTCAGTAAGAAGACTAAGTCCTCTTGTACTTAAGTCGGTATTGTAAATTTTGTATTTAATCCCGATGCAATATCTATGTTTCATCGTCAATGTGAAGGTCCAAGGGATACAGTACACCAGCAGTTGTGAATCGGAATCTAAAACTGGTGCCACAGGACAGGTTCGAAACAAAGACACAAAGAAAAGTCAATCTTCTTGTACTTAAGTCGGTATTCTGCCTTTTGTATTTATTTTCGATGCAATTACTGTGTTACATCGTCAATGTGATGGTCCAAGGGATACGGTAAACCTGCAGTTGTGAATCGGAATCTAAAACTGGGGATACAGGAAGACCTCAAAGCATAGGCACTAAAAGAAATTAGTCTTCTTGTACTTAAGTCGATGTTGTGCCTTTTGTGTTAAATTCCGATGCAATTACTGTGTTACATCGCAATGTGAAGGTCCAAGGGAAACAGTAAACCTGAAGTGAAGCATCGGATTCTAAAACGGGTCTCACAGGGAAGGCACTAATCATAGACAGTAAGAAGACATGGTCTTCTAGAACATAAGTTGGCATTGTGCCTTGTGTATTTATTTCCGATGCAATTACTGTGTTACATCGCCAATGTAAAGGTCCAAGGGGTACAGTAAACCTGAAGTGAAGCATCGGATTCTAAAACTGGCCTCACAGGGAAGGCACAAATCATAGACAGTAAAAAGACACGGTCTTCTAGAACTTAAATCGGCATTGTGCATTGTGTATTTAATTCCGATAAAATTTCAGCGTTTCATCGTCAATGTGAAGGTACAAGGGATACAGTAAACCTGAATTGAAGCATACGAATCTAAAACTGGTCTCACAGGTAATTCTCAATACACAGACACTAGAAATGTCAGTCGTCTTCTACTTATTTCGGCATTGTGCTTTTTGTATTTAATTCCGATGCAATTATTGTTCTTCATCGTCAAAGTGAAGGTCCAAGGGATACTGTAAACCTGAAGTGAAGCATCGGAATCTAAAACTGGTCTCACAGGATAGGCTCAAAACATAGACACTAAGATAAGTCAGTGTCTTGTACTTTAAATCACCATTGTGCCCTTTTGTATTTAATTCCGATGCAATTACTGTGTTTCGTCGTCAATGTGAAGGTCCAAGGGATACAATAAACCTGAAGTGTTGCATAGGAATCTAAAACTAGTCTCACTGGAAAGGCTCAAAACATAGACACCAAGAAAAATCAGTCTTCTTGTACTTAAGTCGGCATTATGCCTTTTGTATTCAGTTCCAATGGAATTGTCGTGTTTCATCGTCAAATTGAAGGTCCATGGGATACAGTAAGCCTTAAGTGAAGCATCTGAATCTAAAACTGGTTTCACAATAAAGGCTCATAGCACAGACAGTAATAAGACTCAGTCTTCTAGTACTACAGTCGGCAATGTGCATTTTGTATTAATTTCCGATGGATTATCTGCGTTTCATCGTTCAAGTGAAGGTCCAAGTGATACAGTAAACCTGAGTGAAGCATCGGAAACTGAAACTGGTCTCACAGGAAAGGCTCAAAACGTAGACACTAAAAAAATTTAGTCTTCTTGTCCTTAAGTCGGCATTGTGCCTTTTGTATTTAATTCCGACGCAATTACTGTGTTGCATCGCCAATGTGAAGGTCCAAGGGATACAGTAGACCTGAAGTGAAGCATATGAATCTAAAACTGGTCTCACATGGAGGGCACAAATCATAGACAGTAGGAAGGCACAGTCTTCTAGTACTTATGTCGGCATTGTGCCTTTCGTATTTAATTCCGATGCAATTTCTGTGTTACATCGTCAATGTGATGGACCAAGGGATACTGTAAACCTGAAGTGAAGCATCGGATTCTAAAACTGGTCTCACAGGGAAGGCACTAATCATAGACAGTAAAAAGACACGGTCTTCTAGAACTTAAATCGGCATTGTGCATTGTGTATTTAATTCCGATAAAATTTCAGCGTTTCATCGTCAATGTGAAGGTACAAGGGATACAGTAAACCTGAATTGAAGCATACGAATCTAAAACTGGTCTCACAGGTAATTCTCAATACACAGACACTAGAAATGTCAGTCGTCTTCTACTTATTTCGGCATTGTGCTTTTTGTATTTAATTCCGATGCAATTATTGTTCTTCATCGTCAAAGTGAAGGTCCAAGGGATACAGTAAACCTGAAGTGAAGCATCGGAAGCTAAAACTGGTCTCACAGTTAGGGCTCAAAACATAGACGATAAGAAGACTCAGTCCTCTTGTACAAAAGTCGGTATTGTGACTTTTGTATTTAATTCCGATGCAATTTCTGTGTTGCATCGTCAATGTGAAGGTCCAAGGGATACTGTAAACCTGAAGTGAAGCATCGGAATCTAAAACTGGTCTCACAGGATAGGCTCAAAACATAGACACTAAGATAAGTCAGTGTCTTGTACTTTAAATCAGCATTGTGCCCTTTTGTATTTAATTCCGATGCAATTACTGTGTTTCATCGTCAATGTGAAGGTCCAAGGGATACAATAAACCTGAAGTGTTGCATAGGAATCTAAAACTAGTCTCACTGGAAAGGCTCAAAACATAGACACCAAGAAAAATCAGTCTTCTTGTACTTAAGTCGGCATTATGCCTTTTGTATTCAGTTCCAATGGAATTGTCGAGTTTCATCGTCAAATTGAAGGTCCATGGGATACAGTAAACCTTAAGTGAAGCATCTGAATCTAAAACTGGTTTCACAATAAAGGCTCATAGCACAGACAGTAATAAGACTCAGTCTTCTAGTACTACAGTCGGCAATGTGCATTTTGTATTTAATTCCGATGGATTATCTGCGTTTCATCGATCAAGTGAAGGTCCAAGTGATACAGTAAACCTGAGTGAAGCATCGGAAACTGAAACTGGTCTCACAGGAAAGGCTCAAAACGTAGACACTAAAAAAATTTAGTCTTCTTGTCCTTAAGTCGGCATTGTGCCTTTTGTATTTAATTCCGACGAAATTACTGTGTTGCATCGCCAATGTGAAGGTATAAGGGATACAGTAGACCTGAAGTGAAGCATATGAATCTAAAACTGGTCTCACATGGAGGGCACAAATCATAGACAGTAGGAAGGCACAGTCTTCTAGTACTTATGTCGGCATTGTGCCTTTCGTATTTAATTCCGATGCAATTTCTGTGTTACATCGTCAACGTGATGGACCAAGGGATACTGTAAACCTGAAGTGAAGCATCGGAATCTAAAACTCGTCTCACAGGAAAGGCTCAAAACATAGACACTAAGAAAACTCAGTCTTCTTCTGCTTAAGTCAACATTTTGCATTTTGTATTTAATTCCGATGCAATATCTGTGTTTCATCGTCAATTTGAAGGACCATATGACACAGTAAACCTGAAGTGAAGCATCGGAATATAAAACTGGTCCCACACGGGAGGTTCAAACCATAGACACTAGGAAAAGTCAGTCTTCTTGTACTTAAATCGGCATTGTGCCTTTTGTATTTAAATCCGATGCAATTACTGTGTTTCTTCGTCAATGTGAAGGTACAAGGGATACAGTATACCAGCAGTTGTGCATCGGAATCCAAAACTGGTGACATAGAAAGGCTCCAACATTGACACTAAGAGAAGTTAGTCTTCATTAACTTAAGTCGGCATTGTGCCTTTTGTACTTAATTTCGATCAAATTTCTGTGCTGCATCGTCAAAGTGAAGGTCCAAGGGATACAGTAAACCTGAAGTGAAGCATCGGAATCTAAAACTAATCTCACAGTGGAGGCTCATATCGTAGACAGTAAGAGGACTCAGCCCTCTTGTACTTAAGTCGGTATTGTGACTTTAGTATTTAATTTCGATGCATTTTCTATGTTTCATTGCCAATGTGAAGGTCCAATGGATACAGTAAACCTGCAGTTGTGAATCGTAGTCTAAAACTGGTGACACAGGCCAGGTACGAAACATAGACACAGAGTAAATTCAATCTTCTTGCACTTAAGTCTGTATTGTGCCTTTTGTATGTATATTCGATGCAATTACTGCGTTACATCGGCAATGTGAAGGTCCAAGGGATACAGCAAACCTGAAGAGAAGCATCGGATTCTAAAACTGGTCTCACCGGGAAGTCACAAATTACAGACAGTAAGAAGACACAGTCATCTAGTATTTATGTAGCATTGTGCCTTTTGTATTTAATTCCGATGCAATGTTTGTGTTACATCGTCAATGTGAAGGTCGAGGGAATACAGCAAACTTGAAGTGAAGCATCGGATTCTAAAACTGGTCACACAGGGAAGGCTCAAATCATAGACAGTAAGAAGACAAAGTCTTCTGGAACTTAAGTCGGCATAGTGCCTTTTGCATTTAATTCCGATGCAATTTCTGTGTTTCTTCGTAAATGTGAAGGTCCAAGGGATACCGTAAACCTGAAGTGAAGCATCGAAATCTAAAACTGGTCCCACAGGATAAGCTCAAATCATAGTCACTAAGAAAAGTAAGTCTCTTGTACTTTAAGTCGTCATTGTGTATTTTGTATTTAATTCCGATGCAATTTCTGTGCTTCTTCGTCAATGTAAAGGTCCAAGGGACACAGTAAACCTGAAGTGATGCATCGGAATCTAAAACTGGTCTCACAGGAAAGGCTCAAAACAAAGAAGGAAAGATGACTGAGTCTTCTTGTCACATACGTCGGCATTGTACACTTTGTATTTAATTCCGATTCTATTACTGTGTTTCATCGTCGAAGTGTAGGTCCAAATGATACAGTAATCCTGCAGTCGTGCATCGGAATCTAAAGCTGGTGACACAGAAAAGCTTCAACATAGACACTAAGGAAACTCAGTCTTCATGTACTTAAGTCGGCATTGTGCATTTTGTATTTAATTCTGATGCAATTTCTGTGTTTCATCGTCAATTTGAAGGTCCAAATGACACAGTAAACCTCACGTGAAGCATCGGAATCTAAAACTGCTCTCACAGAAATTGTTCAAAACATAGACACTAACAAACGTCAGTCTTCATGTACTTACGGCGGCATTGTGCATTTTGTTTTTAATTCCGATGCAATTACTGTGTTTCATCGTCAATGTGAAGGTCCAAGGGATACAGTAAACCAGCAGTTGTGTATCAGAATCCAAAACTGGTGACATAGAAAAGGCTCAAAGCATAGACCCTAAGAAAAGTCAGTCTACTTGAACTTAAGTCGGCATTGTGCCTTTTGTATTTAATACCGATGCAATTTCTGTGTTTCATCGTCATTGTGAAGGTCCAAGGGATACAGCAAACCTGCAGTTGTGCATTGGAATCTATAACTGGTGACACAGGAGAGGCTCGAAACATAGACACTAAGAAGAGTCAGTCTTCTTGTACTTAAGTCGACAATGTGCCTTTTGTAATTGAGTCCGATGCAATATCTGTGTTTCAACGTCAACGTGAAAGTCCAGGTGATACAGTAAACCTGAAGTGAAGCATCGCAAACTAAAACTAGTGACACAGGAAAGTCTTAAAATATAGACAGTAAGAAGACTCTGTTATCTTGTACTTAAGTCGGCATTGTGCCTATCGTATTTATATCCCATGCAATTTCTGTGTTTCATCGTCAATGTGAAGGTCTAAAGGATACAGTAAACCTGACGTGAAGCATCGGAATCTAAAACTGGTTCAAGATGGTTCAAATGGCTCTGAGCACTATGGGACTCAACTGCTGTGGTCATAAGTCCCATAGAACTTAGGACTACTTAAACCTATCTAACTTAAGGACATCACACACATCCATACCCGAGGTAGGAGTCGAAACTGCGACCGTAGCGGTCGTGCGGTTCCAGACTGTAGCGCCTTTAATCGCTCGGCCTCTAAAACTATTCTCACAGGCAAGGCTCAAAACATAGACAGTAAGGAGACTCAGTCTACTTGTACTTAAGTCGGCATTATTCCATTTGTATTTAATTCTGATGCAATTCTTGTGTCTCATCGTCAAAGTGAAGGTCCATAAGATACTGTGAACCTGAAGTAAAG
Source organism: Schistocerca americana (assembly GCF_021461395.2). Classification (NCBI taxonomy): domain Eukaryota; kingdom Metazoa; phylum Arthropoda; class Insecta; order Orthoptera; family Acrididae; genus Schistocerca; species Schistocerca americana. The sequence goes on from NC_060122.1 coordinate 50,788,861, forward strand.
CATCGGATTCTAAAACTGGTGACACAGGAAAGGCTCAAAGCGTAGACAGTTAGAAGACTCAGTCTTCTTGTACTAAAGTCGGCATTGTGCCTTTTATATTTAATTACGATGCAATTTTGGTGTTTCATCGTCAAAGTGAAGGCCCAAGGGATACTGTAAACCTGAAGTGAAGCATCGGAATCTAACACTTTTCTCACAGTGAAGGCTCAAAACATAGACAGTAAGAAGACTAAGTCCTCTTGTACTTAAGTCGGCATTGTGCCTTTTGAATTTATTTCCGATGCAATTTCTGTGTTTCATCGTCAACGTGAAGGTCCAAGGGATACAGTAAACCTGCAGTTGTGAATCGGAAACTAAAACTGGTTACACAGGACAGGCTCGAAACATAGACACTAAGAAAAGTCAGTCTTCTTGCACTTAAGTCGTTATGGTGCCATTTTTATTTAATTCCGATGCAATTACTGTGATTCATCGTCAAAGTGAAGGTCCTAATGATACAGTAATCCTGCAGTCGTGCATCGGAATCTAAAACTGCTGACACAGGGAAGGCTTAAACATAGACACTAAGAAAAGTCTGTCTATTTGTACATAAGTGTGCATTTTGCCTTTTGTATTTAATTCCGAATCAATGTTTGTGTTTCATCGTCAAAATGAAGGTCCAAGTAATACAGTAAACATGAAGTGAAGCATCTGAATCTAATACTGGTCTCACAGGAAAGGCTCAATACATAGACACCAACAAAAGACAGTCGCCTTGTACGTTTGTCGGCATTGAGCCTTTTGTATTTAATTCCGATGCAACTTTTGTGTTTCATCGTGAAAGTGAAGGTCCAAGGGATACAGTAAAAAAGAAGTGTAGCTTCGGAATCTAAAACTGGTATCACAGTGAAGTAAGAAGACTCAGTCCTCTTGAACTTAAGTCGGCATTGTGCATTTTGTACTTAATTCCGATGCATTTACTGTGTTTCATCGTCAAAGTGAAGGTCCAATGGATACAGTAAAACTGCAGTTGTGAATCGTAATCTAAAACTGGTGACACAGAATAGGTTCAAACTTAGACACCAAGATAAGTCAGTCGTCTTTTATTTAAGTCGGTATTGTACCTTTTGTATTTATTTCCGATGCAATTACTGTGTTACATCGTCAATGTGAAGGTCCAAGGGATACCGTAAACCTGAAGTGAAGCATCGGATTCTAAAACTGGTCTCACAGGAAAGGCTCAAAACATGGACACCAAGAAAAGTTAGACTTCTTGTACCTAAGTCGGCATTGTGCCTTTTGTATTTAATTCCGAAGGAATTGTTGTGTTTCATCGTCAAAGTGAAGGTCCAAGGGATACCGTAGACCTGAAGTGAAGCATCGGATTCGAAAACTGGTTTCACAGGAAAGGCTGAAAGCACAGTCAGTAAGAAGACTCAGTCTTCTAGTACTTAAGTCGGCATTGTGCATTTTGTATTTAATTCCGATGGAATTTCTGCGTTTCATCGTTAAAGTGAAGGTCCAAGGGATTCAGTAAACCTGAAGTGAAGCATCGGAGTCTAAAACTGGTGACACAGGAAAGGCATGAACATAGAAACTAATAAAAGTCAGTCTTCTTGTACTTAAGTCGGCATTGTGCCTTTTGCATTTAATTCCGATGCAATTTCTGTTTCATCGTCAATGTGATGGTCCAAGGGATACAGTAAACCTGAAGTGAAGCATCGGATTCTAAAAGTGGTCTCACAGGAAAGGCTCAAACATAGACACTAAGAAAACTTAGTTTTCTTGTACTTAAGTTGTCATTGTGCCAATTGCATTTAATTCCGATGCAATTTCTGTTTCATCGTCAATGTGAAGGTTTAAGGGACACAGTTAACCTGAAGTGAAGCATCGGAATCTAAAACTGGTCTCACGGAGGAGGTTAAAAACATAGACACTAAGAAAACTCTGTCTTCTTGTACTTAAGGCGGAATTGTGCCTTTTGTATTTAATTCCGATGCTATGACTGTGTTTCATCGTCAATGTGAAGGTCCAATGGATACAGTAAACCTGCAGTTGTGAACCGGAATCTAAAACTGGTGACACAGGACAGGTTCAAACACAGACACTAAGGAAAGTCAGTCTTCTTGTACTTAAGTCGGTATTGTGCCTTTTGTATTTATTTCCGATGCAATCACTGTGTTACATGGTCAATGTGAAGGCCCAAGGGATACAGCAAACCAAAAGAGAAGCATCGGATTCTAAAACTGGTCTCAATGGGGAACGCACAAATCATAGACAGTAAGAAGACACAGTCTTCTAGAACTTAAGTCGCCATTGTGCCTTTTGTATTTAATTCCGATGCTATTTCTGTGTTTCATCGTCAATGTGATGGTCCAAGGGATACAGTAAACCTGAAGGGAAGCTTCGGATTCTAAAACTGGTCTCACAGGAAAGGCTCAATACATAGACACTAAGAAAACTCAATCTTCTTGTACTTAAGTTGGCATTGTGCCTTTTGTATTTAATTCCGATGCAATTTCTGTATCATCGTCAATGTGAAGGTCCAAAGGACACAGTTAACCTGAAGTGAAGCATCGGAATCTAAAACTGGTCTCACGGGGGAGGTTCATAACATAGACACTAAGAAAAGTCAGTCTTCTTATACTTATGGCGGCATTGTGCCTTTTGTATTTACTTCCAATGCAATTACTGTGTTTCTTCGTCAATGTGAAGCTGCAAGGGGTACAGTATACCAGCAGTTGTGCATTGGAATCCAAAACTGGTGACATAGAAAAGGCTCAAAACATTGACTCTAAGAAAAGTCAGTCTTCTTTAACTTAAGTCGGCATTTTGCCTTCTGTATTGAATTTCGATGACATTTCTGTGTTTCATCGTCAATGTGAAGTTCCAAGGGATACAGTAAACCTGCAGTTGTGCATCGGAATCTAAAAATGGTGACACAGGAAAGGCTCGAATTTTAGACACTAAGAAAAGTCAGTCTTCTTGTACTTAAGTCACCATTGTGCCTTTTAAAATTAATGCCGATGCAATTTCTGTGTTTCATCGTCAGTGTGAAGGTCCAGGTGATACAGTAAACCTGCAGTGAAGCATCTGAATCTAAAACTGGGCTCACACGAAAGGCTCAAAACATAGACTGTTAGCAGACTTAGTCTTCTTGTACATACGTCGGCACTGTGCTCTTTGTATTTAATACCGATGCAATTACTGTGTTTCATCGTGAAAGTGAAGGTCCGAGGGTTACAGTAAACCTGAAGTGTAGCATCGGAATTTAAAACTGGTCTCCCAATAAAGGCTCAAAACATAGTCGATAAAAAGACTCATTCTTCTTGTACATAAGTCGGCATTAAGCCCTTGGTATTTAATTCCTATGCAATTACTGTTATTCATCGTCAAAGTGATGGGGCAAATGATACAGTAATCCTGCAGTCGTTTATCGGAATCTAAAACTGGTGACACAGAAAAGGCTTAAACATAGACACTAAGAAAAGTCAGTCTTCTTGTTTTTTAGTCTGCATTGTGCCTTTTGTATTTAATTCCGATGCAATTACTGTGTTGCATCGTCAATGTGAAGGTCCAAGGGATACAGTAAACCTGAAGAGAAACATCGGAATATAAAACTGGTCTCACAGGAAAGGCTCAAAATATAGGCGGTAAGAAGACTCAGTGTTCTTGTACATAAGTCGGCCTTAAGCCCTTTGTATTTAATTCCTATGCAATTACTGTGTTTCATCGTGGAAGTGAAGGTCCAAATGATACAGTAATCCTGCAGTTGTGCATCGGAATCTAAAACTGGTGGCATAGAAAAGCCTTAAACATAGACACTAAGAAAAGTCAGTCTTCTTGTACTTAAGTCAGCAATGTGCCTTTTGGGGTGTCACCGCCGGACACCACACTTGCTAGGTGGTAGCTTTTAATCGGCCGCGGTCCGTTAGTACATGTCGGACCCGCGTGTCGCCACTGTGTGATCGCAGACCGAGCGCTACCACAAGGCAAGTCTCGAGATACGGGATAGCACTCGCCCCAGTTGTACGGACGACTTTGCTAGCGACTACACTGACGAAGCCTCGCTCATTTGCAGAGCAGATAGTTAGAATAGCCTTCAGCTAAGTCAATGGCTACGACCTTGCAAGGCGCCATTAGTAACACAGCATGTATCTAAAGAGTCTCACTTGAATCGCCACAATTTCCAGATGTACCAAAAGGATGGATTAAAGTTAAGTATTCCAGAAGCCACGTACTTCTCTTTATAGCATTCATTACGTATCCTGTTTCAGACCTCACGCCTTCCGGCTTTACCTTAGCGTGTGCCTTTCGGCTTCCTCTCATTCTGTCTAGGCTGTCTTGTCTAGACACAACATTTTTGGCGACGAGTCAACGGAAAGGGTCTTGTTCTTTGTAATTGCTTACATTTACTTGTGTCATGGCTTCGCCAGATGTAGTGTCTGAATTTTATCGCTTGCAGAATCAGCAGACGCAGGCGTTATTGGATGCCCTTGGACGGCTCGTCCAGGGTCAACGTGCACTGAAAAATGATGCGGCCGCCGCCGCTTCACTGCTACCGCAGCCACAACATGCAGTTGCACAACCATTCCGTAATTTTCACGCAGACGTGCAAACATGGACGGAGTGGTCACGCCAGTTTGGAATATCATCTCTTCGCGTTCAGAATTAAAGGTAACGAGTGGCAGCCTTATTTATTGGCGTGTGTAGGGGTGCAAACGTACCGTGTGATAGTGAAATTATTTCCCCGACGCGACGTAGCGACTCTGTCCTACAAAGAAATATTGTCGGCATTGGACGCCTATTTCAAAGAAACAGTTAATGTAGTTGCAAAGAGGTATGCTTTCTTTCGTACAAAACATACGGCAGGTCAAACTAATAGGGAGTGGGTTGCAACATTGCAAGGGCTTACAATGGATTGTGCTTTTGAGTGTGAATGTGGACTCCCTTATTCATATACAATGGTACGTGATGCAATTGCACAGAACGTTTCTGATGTTCGTATACGGGAGCAAATTTTGAAACTAGTCAATCCCTCCCTTCAACAAGTCATAGACGTATTGGACAGACAAGACACGCTTGACTTTGCTCAGGAATCATTTGCAACTTCACCAGCCATGTGTAACATTAACCGGCCCGCCGGGCGCGCTGCTCGGACCGGTAAACTGCCCTCGTGCACGTCCATGCAGCTGCCGCCACGCTCTAAACCAGGTGTGCCGCGCCAGCATACAACTTCAGTGAAATCATGCATCGGATTTCGGGATCGGTGCAGTGCTTGCACACAGAGATGGGTCGCATGATCGCCCTATTGCCTTTGCGTCCAAATTGCTCTCGTCTGCGCAAAGAAATTACTCGCATATAGAGAAAGAAGCTTTGGCTCTCATGTTTGGTGTTACTAAGTTCCATGATTTCTTGTATGGTCATCACTTTACCATCATCACAGACCACAAGCCTTTGACGTCGCTTTTTCATCCGAACAAGCCTGTACTTCCGCGTACAGCGCAGAAATTCATTCGCTGGTCTATTTTCCTCTCGCAGTACCGCTACGATATCTTGTATCGGTTCACCGCTAAGCACGGAAACGCCGATGCGTTGTCCCGTTTGCCTGTTGCTGAGGATAGAGCATTCGATTTTTCCGAACTTGCTTGCATGTTAATTGATTCGGAAACCGATGAAGTGGTCGAATCGTTTCCGATTGATTTTCGTCGTGTAGCTACAGCCACAGCTGCTGACCCGGTCCTTGCTACCGTTTTGCGTTTTGTTGCTACGCAATGGCCTTTGTCTAAGTCTCGGATCGAGGATCCGTTGGTTCGCCGATTTTTTGCTCACAAGGAGAGACTTTTTGTTCGACGTGGTGTTTTGTTGTTGTGTACTGATAATGATCAGTCCAGGGTCGTGGTCCCACGATCGTTACAGTCATCTGTCTTAAAGCTTCTCCACCAAGGAGATTGGGGTATAGTGCGAACGAAACAACTTGCTCGTCAGCACTGTACTTGGTTCGGAATCGATGCTGCGATTACGAGCATGTGTTCTTCTTGCATGGCGTGTGCCGAACAAAAATTAGCACCGCCGCGGAAAGTCTTTGCATGGCCAAAAGCCACTTCCCCTTGGCAACGCTTGCACATCGATTTTGATGGTCCATTCTGGAATGCTAAATGGTTGGTTATGGTAGATGCCTTCAGTAATTTTCCTTTTGTTGTCCGGATGTCTTCCACGACGTCATCTGCCTCCATCCAAGCGTTGTCTGCTATCTTTTGCATTGAAGGTCTTCCGCAGACTATTGTTTCCGACAATGGCCCACAATTCATGTCCGCAGAATTTCAGTCATTCTGCAAGGCCAATGGTATTCAACATCTAACATCCGCGCCGTTTTCGCCTCAGTCAAACGGTGCCGCTGAACGATTGGTCCGGACTTTAAAGTCACAGATGTTGAAGTTCAAAGAGTCGCATTCTCTGGAGGACGCATTGTTGCTCTTTGGCATCGTATCGCTCTCAGCCCCGCGATGGTCTCTCGCCAGCTGTTTTGCTCCACGGTCGTCCTCATCGAACCTTGATGTCTTTGCTGCACTCGCTGCATCAGGTTCCTGTGCAGCGGCAGACTTCTGCTTTTGCTCCAGGCGACGTTGTATTCTATCGCACCTATCGAGGTTCACGGCGTTGGCTCGCAGGGCGCATTCTTCGCTGCCTCGGCCGCGTAATGTATTTGGTTTTGGGGGCCCCTGGTGAGGTGCGTCGGCATCTCAAACAGCTGCGCCTCTGTCGTCGCACGGGTTCTGCCGCTCCCCGTCTGCTTTAAGCGACGGTGCCGTCCGGTCAGCGCCCTGGGGACCCATCTACTGGCTCGCCTCATCCCCAGGTGTTACCAACGATTCCTTCCATTTAGCCCCATGGCGAAGCGCCGCCGCCGCCTCCGCCGCCACCGCCTGTTCTCCCGCCGGCGCCGCCCGCCGTGGACGCCTCGCTGCAGCCGCCAAACGCCTCCCTGGGTCACGCGCCACCGATCGCTTCCCGTGACCAGCTGTCCTAAGCCTTGGAACACTTGCCCGCTCCGGACCACATGACGTCTTTGCGTGTAGGATACCCCGACGCAATGGAGGGCGACCCTTCGGCCCCTCCTGTCTCTTTACGGGCGCATACACCGCATGTTGACGTGCACCCTGGACTAGGTTTTCAGGCGTTTCCTAGCTCCCCTCGGACCGAATGGCCGGGTGCGGGTGGCACAGCCTCGCCTGTTGTTAGGCTCCCCACCGCATCGCATACGTCAACATGGGGTCCTCCCCACGGCGGGCGGAAGCCTTATAACACGATTTGCGGGGGAGGAATGTGGTGTCACCGCCGGACACCACACTTGCTAGGTGGTAGCTTTAAATCGGCCGCAGTTCATTAGTACATGTCGGACCCGCGTGTCGCCACTGTGTGATCGCAGACCGAGCGCCACCACAAGGCAGGTCTCGAGATACGGGATAGCACTCGCCCCAGTTGTACGGACGACTTTGCTAGCGACTACACTGACGAAGCCTCGCTCATTTGCAGAGCAGATAGTTAGAATAGCCTTCCGCTAAGTCAATGGCTACGACCTGAGATGGCGCCATTAGTAACATTGCATGTATCTAAAGAGTCTCACTTGTATCGCCACAATCTCCAGATGAACCAAAGGATGGATTAAAGTTAAGTATTCCAGAAGCTACGTACTTCTCTTTATAGCATTCATTACGTATCCTGTTTCAAACGTCACGCCTTCCGGGTTTAGCTTAGCGCGTGCCTTTCGGCTTCCTCTCATTGTGTCTAGGCTGCCTTGTCTAGACACAACACCTTTTGTATTTAATTCCGATGCCATTACTGTGTTGCATCGTCAATGTGAAGGTCCTAGGGATACAGTAAACCTGAAGTGAAGCACCGGAATCTAAAACCGGTCTCACAGGGAAGGCTCAAATCATAGGCAGTAAGAAGACACAGTCTTCTAGTACTTAAGTCGGCATAGTGCATTTTGTATTTAATTCCGATGCAATTGTTGTGTTTCATCGTAGAAGTGAAGGTCTAAGGTGTACAGTATACCTGAAGTTAAGCATCGGATACTCAAACAGGTTTCACAGGAAAGGCTCAAAGCACAGACAGTAAGAAGACTCAGTCTTGTAGTAAACAAGTCGGCTTTGTGCATTTTGTATTTAATTCGGATGGAATTTCTGCATTTCATCGGTAAAGTGAAGGTCCAAGGGATACAGTAAGCCTGAAGTGAAGCATCGGAAACCAAAACTCGTCTCACAGGAAAGGCTCAAAGCCCAGACACTAAGAAAAGTCAGTCTTCTCGTACTTAAGTCGGCATTGTGCCTTTTGTATTTAATTCCGATGCAATTACTGTGTTGCATCGACAATGTGAAGGTCCAAGGGATACAGTAAACCTGCAGTGAAGAATCGGAATCTAAAACTGGTCTCACAGGAATGGCACAAATCACAGACAGTAAGATGACACAGTCTTCTAGTACTTATGTTGGCATTGTTCCTTTTGTATTTAATTCCGATGCAATTTCTGTGTTTCATCGTCAATGTGAAGGTCCAAGGGATACAGTAAACCTGAAGATGTGAATCGGAATCTAATACAGGTGACACGGGACAGGTTCGAAACATAGACACTAAGAAAAGTCAGTATTCTTGTACTTAAGTCGGTATTCAGCCTTTTGTATTTAATTCAGATGCAATTACTGCGTTACATCGTCAATGTGAAGGTAAAAGGGATACAGCAAACATGAAGTGAAGCATCGGAATCTAAAACTGGTCTCACAGGGAAGGCTCAAAGCATAGACAGTAAGAAGACTCAGTCTTCTAGTACTTAAGTCGGCATTGTGCCTTACGTATTTAATTCCGATGCAATTTCTGCATTTCATCGTCAAATTGTAGGTCCAAGGGATACAGTAAGCGTGAAGTGAAACATCGAAATCTATAACTGGTCTCACAGGAAAGGCTCAAAACATAGACTGTAAGAAAAATCAGTCTTCTTGTACTTAAGTCGGCATTGTGCGTTTTGTATATAATTCCGATACTTTTACTGTGTTTCATCGGCAATGTGAAGGTCCAAGGGATACAGGAAACCAGCAGTTGTGCATCGGAATCTAAAACTGGTGACACAGAAAAGGCTAAAACATAGACACTAAGAAAAGTCAGTCTTCTTGTACTTAAGTCGGCATTGTGCCTTTTGTATTTAACTGCGATGCAATTGTTGTGTTTCATCGTCTCAGTGAGGGTCCAAGAGATACAGTAAACCTGAAGTGAAGCATCGGAATTTAAAACTGGTCAAGGGTAAGGCTCAAAGCATAGACAGTAAGAAGACTCAGTCTTCTAGTACTTAAATCAGCATTGTGCATTACGTATTTAATTCCGATGGAGTATCTGCGTTTCATCGTGAAAGTGTAGGTCCAAGGGATACAGAAACCTGAAGTGAAGCATCGGAATCTAATACAGGTGACACGGGACAGGTTCGAAACATAGACACTAAGAAAAGTCAGTATTCTTGTACTTAAGTCGTCATTGTGCGTTTTTGTACCTAATTCCGATACAATTACTGTGTTCCATCGGCAATGTGAAGGTCCAAGGGATACAGTAAACCAGCAGTTGTGCATCGCAATCTAAAACTGGTGACGCAGAAAAGGCTTAAACATAGACACTAAGAAATGTCAGTCTTCTTGTACTTAAGTCGGCATTGTGCCTTTTGTTTTTAATTCCGATCTATTTCTGTGTTTCATCGTCAATGTGAGCGTCCAAGGGGTACAGTAATCCTGAAGTGAAACATCGGAATCAAAAACTGGTCTCACTGGATCAACTCAAAACATAGACACTAAGAAAAGTCAGTGTCTTGTACTTAAGTCGGCATTGTGACTTTTGTATTTAATTCCGATGAAATTACTGTGTAGCATCGTCAATGTGAAGGTCCAAGGAATACAGTAAACCTGAAGTGAAGGATCGGAAACTAAAATTGATCTCACAGGAAAGGCTCAAAGCATCGACACTAAGAAAATCCAGTCTAATAGTAGTTAAGTCGGCATTGTGCCTTTTCTATTTAATTCCGATGCAATTGTTGTGTTTCATCGTATAAGTGAAGGTCCAAGGGACACAGTAAACCTGAAGTGAAGCATAGGAATCCAAAACTTGTATCACAGGGGAGGCTCAAATCATAGACACTATGTAAATTCAGTCTTCTTGTACTCAAGTCGGCATTGTGCCTTTTGAATTTAATCCCGTTGCTATTTCTGTGTCTCATCGTTAATGTGAGGGGCTAAGGGATAAAGTAAACCTAAAGTGAAGCATTGGAATCTAAAACTGGTTCCACAGGAAATTCTCAAACATAGACAGTAAGAAGACTCAGTCCTCCTGTACGTAAGTCGGCATTGTGCCTTTTGTATTTAATTCCGAAGCAATTTCTGTGTTTCATCGTCAATGTGAACGTCCAAGGGATACAGTAAACCTGACGTGAAGCATCGGAATCTAAAACTGGTCTCACAGAGTAGGTTCAAAACATAGACACTAAGAGAAGTCAGTCATCTTGTACTTATGGCGGCATTGTGCCTTTTGTATTTAATTCCGATGCAATTATTGTGTTTCACCGTCAATGTAAAGGTCCAAGGGATACACTATACGTTCAGTCGAGCATCGGAATCTAAAACTGGTGACACAGGAAAGGCTTAACCATAGACACTAAGAAAAGTCAGTCTTCTTGTACATATGTCGGCAGTGTGCCTTTTGTATTTAATCCTTATACAATTACTGTGTTGAATCATCAATGTGAAGGTCCAAGGGATACAGTAAACCTGAAGTGAAGCATCGGAATCTAAAACTGGTCGCACAGGGAAGGCTCAAATCATAGACAGTATGAAGACACAGTCTTCCAGTACTTAAGTCGGCATTGTGCCTTTTGTAATTAATTCCGATGCAGTTTTGGTGTTTCATCGTCAAAGTTAAGGTCCAAGGGATACAGTAAACCTGAAGTGAAGTATTGGAATGTAAAACTGGTCTCAAAGTGAAGGCTCAAAACATATACAGTAAGAAGACTCAGTCATCTTGTACTTAAGTCGGCATTGTGCCTTTTGTATTTAATTCCGATGCAATTTCTGTGTTTCATCGTCAATGAGAATGTCCGAGGGATAGAGTATACCTGCAGTTCTGAATCGGAATCCAAAACTGGTGACAAAGGACAGGTTCAAAACATAGACAGTAAGAAGACTCAGTCCTCCTGTACGTAAGTCGGCATTGTGCCTTTTGTATTTAATTCCGAAGCAATTTCTGTGTTTCATCGTCAATGTGAACGTCCAAGGGATACAGTAAACCTGACGTGAAGCATCGGAATCTAAAACTGGTCTCACAGAGTAGGTTCAAAACATAGACACTAAGAGAAGTCAGTCATCTTGTACTTATGGCGGCATTGTGCCTTTTGTATTTAATTCCGATGCAATTATTGTGTTTCACCGTCAATGTAGAGGTCCAAGGGATACACTATACGTTCAGTGGAGCATCGGAATCTAAAACTGGTGACACAGGAAAGGCTTAACCATAGACACTAAGAAAAGTCAGTCTTCTTGTACTTATGGCGGCATTGTGCCTTTTGTATTTAATTCCAATGATATTATTGTGTTTCATCGTCAATGTGAAGGTCCAAGGGATACAGTAAACCTGCAGTGAAAAATCGGAATCTAAAACTGGTCTCACAGGAATGGCACAAATCATAGACAGTAAGATGACACAGTCTTCTAGTACTTATGTTAGCATTGTTCCTTTTGTATTTAATTCCGATGCAATTTCTGTGTTTCATCGTCAATGTGAAGGTCCAAGGGATACAGTAAGCCAGCAGTTGTGATTCGGAATCTAAAAATGGTGACACAGGACAGGTTCGAAACATAGACACTAAGAAAAGTCAGTCATCTTGTACTTAAGTCGGCATTGTGCCTTTTGTATTTAATTCCGATGCAATTACTGTGTTACATCGTCAGTGTGAAGGCCCAAGGGATACAGCAAACCAGAAGTGAAGAATCAGAAACTAAAACTGGTTTCACAGGGAAGGCTCAAATCATAGACAGTAAGAAGACACAGTCTTCTAGAACTTAATTCGGCATTGTGCCGTTTGTATTTAATTCCGATGCAATTTCTTTGTTTCATCGTCAATGTGAAGGTCCAAGGGATACAGTAAACCTGAAGTGAAGCATCTTAATCTAAAACTGGTCTCACAGGGAAAGCTCAAATCGTAGACAGTAAGATGACACAGTCTTCTAGAACTTAAGTCGGCATTGGGCCTTCGATATTTAATTCCGATGCAATTTTTGTATTTCAACGTCAATGTGAAGGTCCAAGAGATACAGTAATCCTGAAGTGAAGCATCGGAATGTAAAACTGGTGTCACAGTGAAGGCTCAGAACATAGACAGTAAGAAGACTCAGTCCTCTTGTACTTAAGTCGGCATTGTGCCTTTTGTATTTAATTACAATGCAATTTCTGTGTTTCGTCGTCAATGTGAAGGTCCAAGGGATACAGTAAACCTGCAGATGTGAATCGGAATCTAATACAGGTGACACGGGACAGGTTCGAAACATAGACACTAAGAAAAGTCGGTATTCTTGTACTAAAGTCGGTATTCTGCCTTTTGTATTTCGTTCAGATGCAATTACTGTGTTACTTCGTCAATGTGAAGGTAAAAGGGATACAGCAAACATGAAGTGAAGCATCGGAATCTAAAACTGGTCTCACAGGGAAGGCTCAAAGCATAGACAGTAAGAAGACTCAGTCTTCTAGTACTTAAGTCGGCATTGTGCCTTATGTATTTAATTCCGATGCAATTTCTGCATTTCATCGTCAAATTGTAGGTCCAAGGGATACAGTAAACCTGAAGTGAAACATCGAAATCTATAACTGGTCTCACAGGAAAGGCTCAAAACATAGACTCTAAGAAAAATCAGTCTTCTTGTACTTAAGTCGGCATTGTGCGTTTTGTATACAATTCCGATACTTTTACTGTGTTTGATCGGCAATGTGAAGGTCCAAGGGATACAGGAAACCAGCAGTTGTGCATCGGAATCTAAAACTGGTGACACAGAAAAGGCTTAAACATAGACACTAAGAAAAGTCAGTCTTCTTGTACTTAAGTCGGCATTGTGCCTTTTGTATTTAACTGCGATGCAATTGTTGTGTTTCATCGTCTCAGTGAGGGTCCAAGAGATACAGTAAACCTGAAGTGAAGCATCGGAATCTAAAACTGGTCAAGGGTAAGGCTCAAAGCATAGACAGTAAGAAGACTCAGTCTTCTAGTACTTAAATCAGCATTGTGCATTACGTATTTAATTCCGATGGAGTATCTGCGTTTCATCGTGAAAGTGTAGGTCCAAGGGATACAGAAACCTGAAGTGAAGCATCGGAATCTAATACAGGTGACACGGGACAGGTTCGAAACATAGACACTAAGAAAAGTCAGTATTCTTGTACTTAAGTCGTCATTGTGCGTTTTTGTACCTAAATCCGATACAATTACTGTGTTTCATCGGCAATGTGAAGGTCCAAGGGATACAGTAAACCAGCAGTTGTGCATCGGAATCTAAAACTGGTGACGCAGAAAAGGCTTAAACATAGACACTAAGAAATGTCAGTCTTCTTGTACTTAAGTCGGCATTGTGCCTTTTGTTTTTAATTCCGATCTATTTCTGTGTTTCATCGTCAATGTGAGCGTCCAAGGGGTACAGTAATCCTGAAGTGAAACATCGGAATCAAAAACTGGTCTCACTGGATCAACTCAAAACATAGACACTAAGAAAAGTCAGTGTCTTGTACTTAAGTCGGCATTGTGACTTTTGTATTTAATTCCGATGAAATTACTGTGTAGCATCGTCAATGTGAAGGTCCAAGGAATACAGTAAACCTGAAGTGAAGGATCGGAAACTAAAATTGATCTCACAGGAAAGGCTCAAAGCATCGACACTAAGAAAATCCAGTCTAATAGTAGTTAAGTCGGCATTGTGCCTTTTCTATTTAATTCCGATGCAATTGTTGTGTTTCATCGTATAAGTGAAGGTCCAAGGGACACAGTAAACCTGAAGTGAAGCATAGGAATCCAAAACTTGTATCACAGGGGAGGCTCAAATCATAGACACTATGTAAATTCAGTCTTCTTGTACTCAAGTCGGCATTGTGCCTTTTGAATTTAATCCCGTTGCTATTTCTGTGTCTCATCGTTAATGTGAAGGGCTAAGGGATACAGTAAACCTAAAGTGAAGCATTGGAATCTAAAACTGGTTCCACAGGAAATTCTCAAACATTGACAATAAGAAGACTCAGTCCTCCTGTACGTAAGTCGGCATTGTGCCTTTTGTATTTAATTCCGAAGCAATTTCTGTGTTTCATCGTCAATGTGAACGTCCAAGGGATACAGTAAACCTGACGTGAAGCATCCGAATCTAAAACTGGTCTCACAGAGTAGGTTCAAAACATAGACACTAAGAGAAGTCAGTCATCTTGTACTTATGGCGGCATTGTGCCTTTTGTATTTAACTCCGATGCAATTATTGTGTTTCACCGTCAAAGTAAAGGTCCAAGGGATACACTATACGTTCAGTCGAGCATCGGAATCTAAAACTGGTGACACAGGAAAGGCTTAACCATAGACACTAAGAAAAGTCAGTCTTCTTGTACATATGTCGGCAGTGTGCCTTTTGTATTTAATCCTTATACAATTACTGTGTTGAATCATCAATGTGAAGGTCCAAGGGATACAGTAAACCTGAAGTGAAGCATCGGAATCTAAAACTGGTCGCACAGGGAAGGCTCAAATCATAGACAGTATGAAGACACAGTCTTCCAGTACTTAAGTCGGCATTGTGCCTTTTGTATTTAATTCCGTTGCAGTTTTGGTGTTTCATCGTCAAAGTTAAGGTCCAAGGGATACAGTAAACCTGAAGTGAAGTATTGGAATGTAAAACTGGTCTCAAAGTGAAGGCTCAAATCATATACAGTAAGAAGACTCAGTCATCTTGTACTTAAGTCGGCATTGTGCCTTTTGTATTTAATTCCGATGCAATTTCTGTGTTTCATCGTCAATGAGAATGTCCGAGGGATAGAGCATACCTGCAGTTCTGAATCGGAATCCAAAACTGGTGACAAAGGACAGGTTCAAAACATAGACAGTAAGAAGACTCAGTCCTCCTGTACGTAAGTCGGCATTGTGCCTTTTGTATTTAATTCCGAAGCAATTTCTGTGTTTCATCGTCAATGTGAACGTCCAAGGGATACAGTAAACCTGACGTGAAGCATCGGAATCTAAAACTGGTCTCACAGAGTAGGTTCAAAACATAGACACTAAGAGAAGTCAGTCATCTTGTACTTATGGCGGCATTGTGCCTTTTGTATTTAATTCCGATGCAATTATTGTGTTTCACCGTCAATGTAAAGGTCCAAGGGATACACTATACGTTCAGTCGAGCATCGGAATCTAAAACTGGTGACACAGGAAAGGCTTAACCATAGACACTAAGAAAAGTCAGTCTTCTTGTACATATGTCGGCAGTGTGCCTTTTGTATTTAATCCTTATACAATTACTGTAGTGAATCATCAATGTGAAGGTCCAAGGGATACAGTAAACCTGAAGTGAAGCATCGGAATCTAAAACTGGTCGCACAGGGAAGGCTCAAATCATAGACAGTATGAAGACACAGTCGTCCAGTACTTAAGTCGGCATTGTGCCTTTTGTATTTAATTCCGATGCAGTTTTGGTGTTTCATCGTCAAAGTTAAGGTCCAAGGGATACAGTAAACCTGAAGTGAAGTATTGGAATGTAAAACTGGTCTCAAAGTGAAGGCTCAAAACATATACAGTAAGAAGACTCAGTCAACTTGTACTTAAGTCGGCATTGTGCCTTTTGTATTTAATTCCGATGCAATTTCTGTGTTTCATCGTCAATGAGAATGTCCGAGGGATAGAGTATACCTGCAGTTCTGAATCGGAATCCAAAACTGGTGACAAAGGACAGGTTCAAAACATAGACAGTAAGAAGACTCAGTCCTCCCGTACGTAAGTCGGCATTGTGCCTTTTGTATTTGATTCCGAAGCAATTTCTGTGTTTCATCGTCAATGTGAACGTCCAAGGGATACAGTAAACCTGACGTGAAGCATCGGAATCTAAAACTGGTCCCACAGAGTAGGTTCAAAACATAGACACTAAGAGAAGTCAATCATCTTGTACTTATGGCGGCATTGTGCCTTTTGTATTTAATTCCGAAGCAATTATTGTGTTTCACCGTCAATGTAGAGGTCCAAGGGATACAGTAATCCTGAAGTGAAGCATCGGAATCTAAAACTGGTCGCACAGGGAAGGCTCAAATCATAGACAGTATGAAGACACAGTCTTCCAGTACTTAAGTCGGCATTGTGCCTTTTGTATTTAATTCCGATGCAGTTTTGGTGTTTCATCGTCAAAGTGAAGTTCCAAGGGATACAGAAAACCTGAAGTGAAGTATTGGAATGTAAAACTGGTCTCAAAGTGAAGGCTCAAAACATATACAGTAAGAAGACTCAGTCATCTTGTACTTAAGTCGGCATTGTGCCTTTTGTATTTAATTCCGATGCAATTTCTGTGTTTCATCGTCAATGAGAATGTCCGAGGGATAGAGTATACCTGCAGTTCTGAATCGGAATCTAAAACTGGTGACAAAGGACAGGTTCAAAACATAGACACTAAGAAAAGTCAGTCTTCTTGTACTCAAGTCGGCATTGTGCCTTTTGTATTTAATTCCGATGCAATTACTGTGCTTCATCGTCAATGTGAAGTTCCAAGGGATACAGTAAATCTGGCGTGAAGCATCGTAATCTAAAACTTGTCTTACAGAGAAGGTTCAAATCATATACACAAAGAAAAGTCAGTCTTCTTGTACTTATGGCGGCATTTTGCCTTTTGTATTTAATTCCAATGATATTATTGTGTTTCATCGTCAATGTGAAGGTCCAAGGGATACAGTAAACCTGCAGTGAAGAATCGGAATCTAAAACTGGTCTCACAGGAATGGCACAAATCATAGACAGTAAGATGACACAGTCTTCTAGTATTTATGTTGGCATTGTTCCTTTTGTATTTAATTCCGATGCAATTTCTGTGTTTCATCGTCAATGTGAAGGTCCAAGGGATACAGTAAGCCAGCAGTTGTGAACCGGAATCTAAAAATGGTGACACAGGACAGGTTCGAAACATAGACACTAAGAAAAGTCAGTCATCTTGTACTTAAGTCGGCATTGTGCCTTTTGTATTTAATCCCGATGCAATTACTGTGTTACATCGTCACTGTGAAGGCCCAAGGGATACAGCAAACCAGAAGTGAAGAATCAGAAACTAAAACTGGTTTCACAGGGAAGGCTCAAATCATAGACAGTAAGAAGACACAGTCATCTAGAACTTAATTCGGCATTGTGCCGTTTGTATTTAATTCCGATGCAATTTCTTTGTTTCATCGTCAATGTGAAGGTCCAAGGGATACAGTAAACCGGAAGTGAAGCATCTTAATCTAAAACTGGTCTCACAGGGAAAGCTCAAATCGTAGACAGTAAGATGACACAGTCTTCTAGAACTTAAGTCGGCATTGGGCCCTCGATATTTAATTCCGATGCAATTTTTGTATTTCAACGACAATGTGAAGGTCCAAGAGATACAGTAATCCTGAAGTGAAGCATCGGAATGTAAAACTGGTGTCACAGTGAAGGCTCAGAACATAGACAGTAAGAAGACTCAGTCCTCTTGTACTTAAGTCGGCATTGTGCCTTTTGTATTTAATTACAATGCAATTTCTGTGTTTCATCGTCAATGTGAAGGTCCAAGGGATACAGTAAACCTGCAGATGTGAATCGGAATCTAATACAGGTGACACGGGACAGGTTCGAAACATAGACACTAAGAAAAGTCGGTATTCTTGTACTAAAGTCGGTATTCTGCCTTTTGTATTTCGTTCAGATGCAATTACTGTGTTACTTCGTCAATGTGAAGGTAAAAGGGATACAGCAAACATGAAGTGAAGCATCGGAATCTAAAACTGGTCTCACAGGGAAGGCTCAAAGCATAGACAGTAAGAAGACTCAGTCTTCTAGTACTTAAGTCGGCATTGTGCCTTATGTATTTAATTCCGATGCAATTTCTGCATTTCATCGTCAAATTGTAGGTCCAAGGGATACAGTAAACCTGAAGTGAAACATCGAAATCTATAACTGGTCTCACAGGAAAGGCTCAAAACATAGACTCTAAGAAAAATCAGTCTTCTTGTACTTAAGTCGGCATTGTGCGTTTTGTATATAATTCCGATACTTTTACTGTGTTTGATCGGCAATGTGAAGGTCCAAGGGATACAGGAAACCAGCAGTTGTGCATCGGAATCTAAAACTGGTGACACAGAAAAGGCTTAATCATAGACACTAAGAAAAGTCAGTCTTCTTGTACTTAAGTCGGCATTGTGCCTTTTGTATTTAACTGCGATGCAATTGTTGTGTTTCATCGTCTCAGTGAGGGTCCAAGAGATACAGTAAACCTGAAGTGAAGCATCGGAATCTAAAACTGGTCAAGGGTAAGGCTCAAAGCATAGACAGTAAGAAGACTCAGTCTTCTAGTACTTAAATCAGCATTGTGCATTACGTATTTAATTCCGATGGAGTATCTGCGTTTCATCGTGAAAGTGTAGGTCCAAGGGATACAGAAACCTGAAGTGAAGCATCGGAATCTAATACAGGTGACACGGGACAGGTTCGAAACATAGACACTAAGAAAAGTCAGTATTCTTGTACTTAAGTCGTCATTGTGCGTTTTTGTACCTAAATCCGATACAATTACTGTTTTTCATCGGCAATGTGAAGGTCCAAGGGATACAGTAAACCAGCAGTTGCGCATCGGAATCTAAAACTGGTGACGCAGAAAAGGCTTAAACATAGACACTAAGAAATGTCAGTCTTCTTGTACTTAAGTCGGCATTGTGCCTTTTGTTTTTAATTCCGATCTATTTCTGTGTTTCATCGTCAATGTGAGCGTCCAAGGGGTACAGTAATCCTGAAGTGAAACATCGGAATCAAAAACTGGTCTCACTGGATCAACTCAAAACATAGACACTAAGAAAAGTCAGTGTCTTGTACTTAAGTCGGCATTGTGACTTTTGTATTTAATTCCGATGAAATTACTGTGTAGCATCGTCAATGTGAAGGTCCAAGGAATACAGTAAACCTGAAGTGAAGGATCGGAAACTAAAATTGATCTCACAGGAAAGGCTCAAAGCATCGACACTAAGAAAATCCAGTCTAATAGTAGTTAAGTCGGCATTGTGCCTTTTCTATTTAATTCCGATGCAATTGTTGTGTTTCATCGTATAAGTGAAGGTCCAAGGGACACAGTAAACCTGAAGTGAAGCATAGGAATCCAAAACTTGTATCACAGGGGAGGCTCAAATCATAGACACTATGTAAATTCAGTCTTCTTGTACTCAAGTCGGCATTGTGCCTTTTGAATTTAATCCCGTTGCTATTTCTGTGTCTCATCGTTAATGTGAAGGGCTAAGGGATACAGTAAACCTAAAGTGAAGCATTGGAATCTAAAACTGGTTCCACAGGAAATTCTCAAACATTGACAGTAAGAAGACTCAGTCCTCCTGTACGTAAGTCGGCATTGTGCCTTTTGTATTTAATTCCGAAGCGATTTCTGTGTTTCATCGTCAATGTGAACGTCCAAGGGATACAGTAAACCTGACGTGAAGCATCCGAATCTAAAACTGGTCTCACAGAGTAGGTTCAAAACATAGACACTAAGAGAAGTCAGTCATCTTGTACTTATGGCGGCATTGTGCCTTTTGTATTTAACTCCGATGCAATTATTGTGTTTCACCGTCAAAGTAAAGGTCCAAGGGATACACTATACGTTCAGTCGAGCATCGGAATCTAAAACTGGTGACACAGGAAAGGCTTAACCATAGACACTAAGAAAAGTCAGTCTTCTTGTACATATGTCGGCAGTGTGCCTTTTGTATTTAATCCTTATACAATTACTGTGTTGAATCATCAATGTGAAGGTCCAAGGGATACAGTAAACCTGAAGTGAAGCATCGGAATCTAAAACTGGTCGCACAGGGAAGGCTCAAATCATAGACAGTATGAAGACACAGTCTTCCAGTACTTAAGTCGGCATTGTGCCTTTTGTATTTAATTCCGTTGCAGTTTTGGTGTTTCATCGTCAAAGTTAAGGTCCAAGGGATACAGTAAACCTGAAGTGAAGTATTGGAATGTAAAACTGGTCTCAAAGTGAAGGCTCAAATCATATACAGTAAGAAGACTCAGTCATCTTGTACTTAAGTCGGCATTGTGCCTTTCGTATTTAATTCCGATGCAATTTCTGTGTTTCATCGTCAATGAGAATGTCCGAGGGATAGAGTATACCTGCAGTTCTGAATCGGAATCCAAAACTGGTGACAAAGGACAGGTTCAAAACATAGACAGTAAGAAGACTCAGTCCTCCTGTACGTAAGTCGGCATTGTGCCTTTTGTATTTAATTCCGAAGCAATTTCTGTGTTTCATCGTCAATGTGAACGTCCAAGGGATACAGTAAACCTTACGTGAAGCATCGGAATCTAAAACTGGTCTCACAGAGTAGGTTCAAAACATAGACACTAAGAGAAGTCAGTCATCTTGTACTTATGGCGGCATTGTGCCTTTTGTATTTAATTCCGATGCAATTATTGTGTTTCACCGTCAATGTAAAGGTCCAAGGGATACACTATACGTTCAGTCGAGCATCGGAATCTAAAACTGGTGACACAGGAAAGGCTTAACCATAGACACTAAGAAAAGTCAGTCTTCTTGTACATATGTCGGCAGTGTGCCTTTTGTATTTAATCCTTATACAATTACTGTAGTGAATCATCAATGTGAAGGTCCAAGGGATACATTAAACCTGAAGTGAAGCATCGGAATCTAAAACTGGTCGCACAGGGAAGGCTCAAATCATAGACAGTATGAAGACACAGTCGTCCAGTACTTAAGTCGGCATTGTGCCTTTTGTATTTAATTCCGATGCAGTTTTGGTGTTTCATCGTCAAAGTTAAGGTCCAAGGGATACAGTAAACCTGAAGTGAAGTATTGGAATGTAAAACTGGTCTCAAAGTGAAGGCTCAAAACATATACAGTAAGAAGACTCAGTCAACTTGTACTTAAGTCGGCATTGTGCCTTTTGTATTTAATTCCGATGCAATTTCTGTGTTTCATCGTCAATGAGAATGTCCGAGGGATAGAGTATACCTGCAGTTCTGAATCGGAATCCAAAACTGGTGACAAAGGACAGGTTCAAAACATAGACAGTAAGAAGACTCAGTCCTCCCGTACGTAAGTCGGCATTGTGCCTTTTGTATTTGATTCCGAAGCAATTTCTGTGTTTCATCGTCAATGTGAACGTCCAAGGGATACAGTAAACCTGACGTGAAGCATCGGAATCTAAAACTGGTCCCACAGAGTAGGTTCAAAACATAGACACTAAGAGAAGTCAATCATCTTGTACTTATGGCGGCATTGTGCCTTTTGTATTTAATTCCGATGCAATTATTGTGTTTCACCGTCAATGTAGAGGTCCAAGGGATACACTATACGTTCAGTCGAGCATCGGAATCTAAAACTGGTGACCCAGGAAAGGCTTAACCATAGACACTAAGAAAAGTCAATCTTCTTGTACATATGTCGACAGTGTGCCTTTCGTATTTAATCCATATACAATTACAGTGTTGAATCATCAATGTGAAGGTCCAAGGGATACAGTAATCCTGAAGTGAAGCATCGGAATCTAAAACTGGTCGCACAGGGAAGGCTCAAATCATAGACAGTATGAAGACACAGTCTTCCAGTACTTAAGTCGGCATTGTGCCTTTTGTATTTAATTCCGATGCAGTTTTGGTGTTTCATCGTCAAAGTGAAGTTCCAAGGGATACAGAAAACCTGAAGTGAAGTATTGGAATGTAAAACTGGTCTCAAAGTGAAGGCTCAAAACATATACAGTAAGAAGACTCAGTCATCTTGTACTTAAGTCGGCATTGTGCCTTTTGTATTTAATTCCGATGCAATTTCTGTGTTTCATCGTCAATGAGAATGTCCGAGGGATAGAGTATACCTGCAGTTCTGAATCGGAATCTAAAACTGGTGACAAAGGACAGGTTCAAAACATAGACACTAAGAAAAGTCAGTCTTCTTGTACTCAAGTCGGCATTGTGCCTTTTGTATTTAATTCCGATGCAATTACTGTGCTTCATCGTCAATGTGAAGTTCCAAGGGATACAGTAAATCTGGCGTGAAGCATCGTAATCTAAAACTTGTCTTACAGAGAAGGTTCAAATCATATACACAAAGAAAAGTCAGTCTTCTTGTACTTATGGCGGCATTTTGCCTTTTGTATTTAATTCCAATGATATTATTGTGTTTCATCGTCAATGTGAAGGTCCAAGGGATACAGTAAACCTGCAGTGAAGAATCGGAATCTAAAACTGGTCTCACAGGAATGGCACAAATCATAGACAGTGAGATGACACAGTCTTCTAGTATTTATGTTGGCATTGTTCCTTTTGTATTTAATTCCGATGCAATTTCTGTGTTTCATCGTCAATGTGAAGGTCCAAGGGATACAGTAAGCCAGCAGTTGTGAACCGGAATCTAAAAATGGTGACACAGGACAGGTTCGAAACATAGACACTAAGAAAAGTCAGTCATCTTGTACTTAAGTCGGCATTGTGCCTTTTGTATTTAATCCCGATGCAATTACTGTGTTACATCGTCACTGTGAAGGCCCAAGGGATACAGAAAACCAGAAGTGAAGAATCAGAAACTAAAACTGGTTTCACAGGGAAGGCTCAAATCATAGACAGTAAGAAGACACAGTCATCTAGAACTTAATTCGGCATTGTGCCGTTTGTATTTAATTCCGATGCAATTTCTTTGTTTCATCGTCAAAGTGAAGGTCCAAGGGATACAGTAAACCGGAAGTGAAGCATCTTAATCTAAAACTGGTCTCACAGGGAAAGCTCAAATCGTAGACAGTAAGATGACACAGTCTTCTAGATCTTAAGTCGGCATTGGGCCCTCGATATTTAATTCCGATGCAATTTTTGTATTTCAACGACAATGTGAAGGTCCAAGAGATACAGTAATCCTGAAGTGAAGCATCGGAATGTAAAACTGGTGTCACAGTGAAGGCTCAGAACATAGACAGTAAGAAGACTCAGTCCTCTTGTACTTAAGTCGGCATTGTGCGTTTTGTATATAATTCCAATACTTTTACTGTGTTTCATCGGCAATGTGAAGGTCCAAGGGATACAGTAAACCAGCAGTTGTGCATCGGAATCTAAAACTGGTGACACAGAGAAGGCTTAAACATAGACACTAAGAAAAGTCAGTCTTCTTGTACTTAAGTCGGCATTGTGCCTTTCGTATTTAACTGCGATGCAATTGTTGTGTTTCATCGTCTCAGTGAAGGTCCAAGGGATACAGTAAACCTGAAGTGAAGCATCGGAATCTAAAACTGGTCAAGGGTAAGGCTCAAACATAGACAGTAAGAAGACTCAGTCTTCTAGTACTTAAATCAGCATTGTGCATTACGTATTTAATTCCGATGGAGTATCTGCGTTTCATCGTGAAAGTGTAGGTCCAAGGGATACAGTAAACCTGAAGTGAAGCATCGGAATCTAATACAGGTAACACGGGACAGGTTCGAAACATAGACACTAAGAAAAGTCAGTATTCTTGTACTTAAGTCGGCATTGTGCGTTTTGTACCTAATTCCGATACAATTACTGTGTTTCATCGGCAATGTGAAGGTCCATGGGATACAGTAAACCAGCAGTTGTGCATCGGAATCTAAAACTGGTGACGCAGAAAAGGCTTAAACGTAGACACTAAGAAATGTCAGTCTTCTTGTACTTAAGTCGGCATTGTGCCTTTTGTTTTTAATTTCGATCTATTTCTGTGTTTCATTGTCAATGTGAGCGTCCAAGGGGTACAGTAATCCTGAGGTGAAACATCGGAATCAAAAACTGGCCTCACTGGATCAACTCAAAACATAGACACTAAGAAAAGTCAGTGTCTTGTACTTAAGTCGGCATTGTGACTTTTGTATTTAATTCCGATGAAATTACTGTGTAGCATCGTCAATGTGAAGGTCCAAGGAATACAGTAAACCTGAAGTGAAGGATCGGAAACTAAAATTGATCTCACAGGAAAGGCTCAAAGCATCGACACTAAGAAAATTCAGTCTAATTGTACTTAAGTCGGCGTTGTGCCTTTTCTATTTAATTCGGATGCAATTGTTGTGTTTCATCGTATAAGTGAAGGTACAAGGGACACAGTAAACCTGAAGTGAAGCATAGGAATCCAAAACTTGTATCACAGGGGAGGCTCAAATCATAGACACTATGTAAATTCAGTCTTCTTGTACTCAAGTCGGCATTGTGCCTTTTGAATTTAATCCCGTTGCTATTTCTGTGTCTCATCGTTAATGTGAAGGGCTAAGGGATACAGTAAACCTAAAGTGAAGCATAGGAATCTAAAACTGGTTCCACAGGAAATTCTAAAACATAGACAGTGAGAAGACTCAGTCCTCCTGTACGTAAGTCGGCATTGTGCCTTTTGTATTTGATTCCGAAGCAATTTCTGTGTTTCATCGTCAATGTGAACGTCCAAGGGATACAGTAAACCTGCCGTGAAGCATCGGAATCTAAAACTGGTCTCACAGAGTAGGTTCAAAACATAGACACTAAGAGTAGTCAGTCATCTTGTACTAATGGCGGCATTGTGCCTTTTGTATTTAATTCCGATGCAATTATTGTGTTTCACCGTCAATGTAAAGGTCCAAGGGATACACTATACGTTCAGTCGAGCATCGGAATCTAAAACTGGTGACACAGGAAAGGCTTAACCACAGACACTAAGAAAAGTCAGTCTTCTTGTACATATGTCGGCAGTGTGCCTTTTGTATTTAATCCCTACACAATTACTGTGTTGAATCATCAATGTGAAGGTCCAAGGGATACAGTAAACCTGAAGTGAAGCATCGGAATCTAAAACTGGTCGCACAGGGAAGGCTCAAATCATAGACAGTATGAAGACACAGTCTTCCAGTACTTAAGTCGGCATTGTGCCTTTTGTATTTAATTCCGATGCAGTTTTGGTGTTTCATCGTCAAAGTTAAGGTCCAAGGGATACAGTAAACCTGAAGTGAAGTATTGGAATGTAAAACTGGTCTCAAAGTGAAGGCTCAAAACATATACAGTAAGAAGACTCAGTCATCTTGTACTTAAGTCGGCATTGTGCCTTTTGTATTTAATTCCGATGCAATTTCTGTGTTTCATCGTCAATGAGAATGTCCGAGGGATAGAGTATACCTGCAGTTCTGAATCGGAATCCAAAACTGGTGACAAAGGACAGGTTCAAAACATAGACAGTAAGAAGACTCAGTCCTCCTGTACGTAAGTCGGCATTGTGCCTTTTCTATTTAATTCCGAAGCAATTTCTGTGTTTCGTCGTCAATGTGATCGTCCAAGGGATACAGTAAACCTGACGTGAAGCATCGGAATCTAAAACTGGTCTCACAGAGTAGGTTCAAAACATAGACTCTATGAGGAGTCAGTCATCTTGTACTTATGGCGGCAGTGTGCCTTTTGTATTTAATTCCGATGCAATTATTGTGTTCCACCGCCAATGTAGAGGTCCAAGGGATACACTATACGTTCAGTCGAGCATCGGAATCTAAAACTGGTGACACAGGAAAGGCTTAACCATAGACACTAAGAAAAGTCAGTCTTCTTGTACATATGGCGGCAGTGTGCCTTTTGTATTTAATCCTTATACAATTACAGTGTTGAATCATCAATGTGAAGGTCCTAGGGATACAGTAGTCCTGAAGTGAAGCATCGGAATTTAAAACTGGTCGCACAGGGAAGGCTCAAATCATAGACAGTATGAAGACACAGTCTTCCAGTACTTAAGTCGGCATTGTGCCTTTTGTATTTAATTCCGATGCAGTTTTGGTGTTTCATCGTCAAAGTGAAGGTCCAAGGGATACAGTAAACCTGAAGTGAAGTATTGGAATGTAAAACTGGTCTCAAAGTGAAGGCTCAAAGCATCTACAGTAAGAAGACTCAGTCATCTTGTACTTAAGTCGGCATTGTGCCTTTTGTATTTAATTCCGATGCAATTTCTGTGTTCATCGTCAATGAGAATGTCCGAGGGATAGAGTATACCTGCAGTTGTGAATCGGAATGTAAAAATGGTGACACAGGACAGGTTCAAAACATAGACACTAAGGAAAGTCAGTCATCTTGAACTTAAGTCGGCATTGTGCCTTTTGTATTTAATTCCGATGCAATTACTGTGTTACATCGTCAGTGTGAAGGCCCAAGGGATACAGCAAACCAGAAGTGAAGAATCAGAAACTAAAACTGGTTTCACAGGGAAGGCTCAAATCATAGACAGTGAGAAGACACAGTCTTCTAGAACCTAATTCGGCATTGTGCCGTTTGTATTTAATTCCGATGCAATTTGTTTGAGTCATCGTCAATGTGAAGGTCCAAGGGATACAGTAAACCTGAAGTGAAGCATCTTAATCTAAAACTGGTCTCACAGGGAAAGCTCAAATCGTACCAGTAAGATGACACAGTCTTCTAGAACTTAAGTCGGCATTGGGCCTTCGATATTTAATTCCGATGCAATTTTTGTATTTCAACGTCAATGTGAAGGTCCAAGAGATACAGTAATCCTGAAGTGAAGCATCGGAATGTAAAACTGGTGTCACAGTGAAGGCTCAGAACATAGACAGTAAGAAGACTCAGTCCTCTTGTACTTAAGTCGGCATTGTGCCTTTTGTATTTAATTACAATGCAATTTCTGTGTTTCATCGTCAATGTGAAGGTCCAAGGGATACAGTAAACCTGCAGATGTGAATCGGAATCTAATACAGGTGACACGGGACAGGTTCGAAACATAGACACTAAGAAAAGTCGGTATTCTTGTCCTTAAGTCGGTATTCTGCCTTTTGTATTTAATTCAGATGCAATTACTGTGTTACTTCGTCAATGTGAAGGTAAAAGGGATACAGCAAACACGAAGTGAAGCATCGGAATCTAAAACTGGTCTCACAGGGAAGGCTCAAAGCATAGACAGTAAGAGGACTCAGTCTTCTAGTACTTAAGTCGGCATTGTGCCTTATGTATTTAATTCTGATGCAATTTCTGCATTTCATCGTCAAATTGTAGGTCCAAGGGATACAGTAAACCTGAAGTGAAGCATCGAAATCTATAACTGGTCTCACAGGAAAGGCTCAAAACATAGACTCTAAGAAAAATCAGTCTTCTTGTACTTAAGTCGGCATTGTGCGTTTTGTATATAATTCCGATACTTTTACTGTGTTTCATCGGCAATGTAAAGGTCCAAGGGATACAGTAAACCAGCAGTTGTGCATCGGAATCTAAAACTGGTGACACAGAAAAGGCTTAAACACAGACACTAAGAAAAGTCAGTCTTCTTGTACTTAAGTCGGCATTGTGCCTTTTGTATTTAACTGCGATGCAATTGTTGTGTTTCATCGTCTCAGTGAAGGTCCAAGGGATACAGTAAACCTGAAGTGAAGCATCGGAATCTAAAACTGGTCAAGGGTAAGGCTCAAACATAGACAGTAAGAAGACTCAGTCTTCTAGTACTTAAATCAGCATTGTGCATTACGTATTTAATTCCGATGGAGTATCTGCGTTTCATCGTGAAAGTGTAGGTCCAAGGGATACAGTAAACCTGAAGTGAAGCATCGGAATCTAATACAGGTGACACGGGACAGGTTCGAAACATAGACACTAAGAAAAGTCAGTATTCTTGTACTTATGTCGGCATTGTGCGTTTTGTACCTAATTCCGATACAATTACTGTGTTTCATCGGCAATGTGAAGGTCCATGGGATACAGTAAACTAGCAGTTGTGCATCGGAATCTAAAACTGGTGACGCAGAAAAGGCTTAAACATAGACACTAAGAAATGTCAGTCTTCTTGTACTTAAGTCGGCATTGTGCCTTTTGTTTTTAATTCCGATCTATTTCTGTGTTTCATTGTCAATGTTTGCGTCCAAGGGGTACAGTAATCCTGAAGTGAAACGTCGGAATCAAAAACTGGCCTCAGTGGATCAACTCAAAACATAGACACTAAGAAAAGTCAGTGTCTTGTACTTAAGTCGGCATTGTGACTTTTGTATTTAATTCCGATGAAATTACTGTGTAGCATCGTCAATGTGAAGGTCCAAGGAATACAGTAAACCTGAAGTGAAGGATCGGAAACTAAAAATGATCTCACAGGAAAGGCTCAAAGCATTGACACTAAGAAAATTCAGTCTAATTGTACTTAAGTCGGCGTTGTGCCTTTTCAATTTAATTCGGATGCAATTGTTGTGTTTCATCGTATAAGTGAAGGTTCAAGGGACACAGTAAACCTGAAGTGAAGCATAGGAATCAAAAACTTGTATCACAGGGGAGGCTCAAATCATAGACACTATGTAAATTCAGTCTTCTTGTACTCAAGTCGGCATTGTGGCTTTTGAATTTAATCCCGTTGCTATTTCTGTGTCTCATCGTTAATGTGAAGGGCTAAGGGATACGGTAAACCTAAAGTGAAGCATAGGAGTCTAAAACTGGTTCCACAGGAAATTCTCAAACATAGACAGTAAGAAGACTCAGTCCTCCTGTACGTAAGTCGGCATTGTGCCTTTTGTATTTAATTCCGATGCAATTGTTGTGTTTCACCGTCAAAGTAAAGGTCCAAGGGATACACTATACGTTCAGTCGAGCATCGGAATCTAAAACTGGTGACACAGGAAAGGCTTAACCATAGACACTAAGAAAAGTCAGTCTTCTTGTACATATGTCGACAGTGTGCCTTTTGTATTTAATCCTTATACAATTACTGTGTTGAATCATCAATGTGAAGGTCCAAGGGATACAGTAAACCTGAAGTGAAGCATCGGAATCTAAAACTGGTCGCACAGGGAAGGCTGAAATCATAGACAGTATGAAGACACAGTCTTCCAGTTCTTAAGTCGGCATTGTGATTTTAGTATTTCATTCCGATGCAGTTTTGGTGTTTCATCGTCAAAGTGAAGGTCCAAGGGATACAGTAAACCTGAAGTGAAGTATTGGAATGTAAAACTGGTCTCAAAGTGAAGGCTCAAAACATATACAGTAAGAAGACTCAGTCATCTAGTACTTAAGTCGGCATTGTGCCTTTTGTATTTAATTCCGATGCAATTTCTGTGTTTCATCGTCAATGAGAATGTCCGAGGGATAGAGTATACCTGCAGTTCTGAATCGGAATATAAAACTGGTGACAAAGGACAGGTTCAAAACCTAGACAGTAAGAAGACTCAGTCCTCCTGTACGTAAGTCGGCATTGTGCCTTTTGTATTTAATTTCGAAGCAATTTCTGTGTTTCATCGTCAATGTGAACGTCCAAGGGATACAGTAAACCTGACGTGAAGCATCGGAATCTAAAACTGGTCTCACAGAGTAGGTTCAAAACATAGACACTAAGAGAAGTCAGTCGTCTTGTACTTATGGCGGCATTGTGCCTTTTGTATTTAATTCCGAAGCCATTACTGTGCTTCATCGTCAATGTGAAGTACCAAGAGATACAGTAAATCTGGCGTAAAGCATCGTAATCTAAAACTTGTCTTACAGAGAAGGTTCAAAACAAATACACAATGAAAAGTCAGTCTTCTTGTACTTATGGCGGCATTGTGCCTTTTGTATTTAATTCCAATCCAATTATTGTGTTTCATCGTCAATGTGAAGGTCCAAGGGATACAGTAAACCAGCAGTTGTGTATCGGAATCCAAAACTGGTGACAAAGAAAAGCCTCAAAACATAGACACTAAGAACAGTCAGTCTTCTTGAACTTAAATCGGCATTGAGCCTTTCGTATTTAATTTCCTCAATGTGAAGCTCCAAGGGATACAGTAAACCTGCAGTTGTGCATCGGAATCTAAAACTGTTGACACAGGAGAGCCTCGAAACATAGACACTAAGAAAAGTCAGTCTTCTTGTACTTCAGTCAGCATTGTGTCTTTCGTATTTAATTTCGATGCAAACTCTATGTTTCATCGTCAAAGTGAGGGACCAAGGGATATAGTAAACCTGCAGTTGTGCATTGGAATCTAAGACTGGTGACACAGGAGAGGCTCGAAACATAGACACAAGGAAAAGTCAGTC
This sequence comes from Schistocerca americana, assembly GCF_021461395.2. Lineage (NCBI taxonomy): Eukaryota > Metazoa > Arthropoda > Insecta > Orthoptera > Acrididae > Schistocerca > Schistocerca americana. The sequence goes on from NC_060122.1 coordinate 50,819,090, forward strand.
GTCTTGTACATAAGTCGGCATTGTACCTTTTGTATTTAATTCCGATGCAATTTTTGTCTTTCTTCGTAAAGTGAAGGTCTGAGGTATACAGTAAACCTGAAGTGAAGCATCGGAATTTAAAACTGGTCTCATAGGAAAGGTCTAAATATAGACGGTAGGAAGACTCAGTCTTCTTGTACATAAGTCAGTATTGTGCCCTCTCAATTCAATTCCGATGCAATTACTGTGTTGCATCGTCAATGTGAAGGTCCAAGGGATACAGTAAACCTGAAGTGAAGATTAGGAATCTAAAACTGGTCTCACAGGAAAGGCACAAATCATAGACAGTAAGAAGACACAGTCTTCTAGTACTTATGTCGGCATTGTGCCTTTTGTATTTAATTCCGATGCAATTTCTGTGTTCATCATGAAATGTGAAGGTCCAAGTGATACAGTAATCCTGCAGTTGTGAATCGGAATCTAAAACTGGTGACACAGGATAGGTTCGAAACATAGACACTAAAAATAAGTCAGTCTTCTTGTACTTATGTCGGCATTGTGCCTTTTGTGTTTAATTCCGATGCAATTACTGTGTTGCATCGTCAATGTGAAGGTCCAAGGGAAACAGTAAACCTGAAGTGAAGCATCGGAATCTAAAACTGGTGACACAGGAAAGGCTCGAAACATAGACAGTAAGAAGTCTCAGTCCTCTTGTACTTAAGTCGGCATTGTGCCTTTTGTATTTAATTCCGATGCAATTACTGTGTTTCATCGTCAATCTGAAGGTCCAAGGGATACAGTAAACCTGAAGTGAAGCATCGGAAACTAAAACTGGTCTCACAGGAAAGGCTCAAAACATAGACACTAAGAAAAGTCAGTCTTCTTGTTTTTATGTCTGCATTGTGCCTTTTGTATCTAACTCCGATGCAATCGTTGTGTTTCATCGTCTAAGTGAAGGTCCAAGGGATACAGTAAACCTGAAGTGAAGCATCGGAATCTAAACTGCTTCGACAGGAAATTCTCAAAGCACAGACAGTAAGAAGACTCAGTCCTGTTGTACGTAAGTCGGCATTGTGCCTTTTGTATTTAATTCCGAAGCAATTTCTGTGTTTCATCGTCAATGTGAACGTCCAAGGGATACAGTAAACCTGACGTAAAGCATCGGAATCTAAAACTGGTCTCACAGTGAAAGTTCAAAATATAGACACTAAGAAAAGTCAGTCTTCTTGAACTTAAGTCGGCATTGTGCCTTTTGTATTTAATTTCGTCAATGTGAAATTCCAAGCGATACAGTAAACTTGCAGGTGTCCGTCGGAATCTAAATCTGGTGACACTGGAGAGGCTCGAAACATAGACACTAAGAAAAGTCAGTCTTCTTGTACTTAAGTCGGCATTGTGCCTTTTGTGTTTAATTCCGATGCAATTTCTGCGTTTCATCGTCAAAGTGTAGGTCCAAGGGATACAGTAAACCTGAAGTGAAGCATCAGAATCTAAAACTGGTCTCACAGGATAAACTAAAAACATAGACACTAAGAAAAGTCAGTTTCTGGTACTTAAGTCGGCATTGTGACTTTTGTATTTAATTCCGATGCAATTTCTGTGTTTCATCGTTAATGTAAAGGTCGTCCTGATACAGTAAACCTGAAGTGAAGCTTCGGAATCTAAAACTGGTGACACAGGAAAGGATCAAAGCATAGACAGTAAGAAGACTCAGTCTTCGTGTACTTAAGTCGGCATTGTGCCTTTTGCATTTATTTGCGATGCTATTTCTGAGTTGCATCGTCAATGTGAAGGTCCAAGGGATACAGTAAACCTCAAGTGAAGCATCGAAATCTAAAACGGGTCTCACAGGAAAGACACAAATCATGGACAGTAAGAGGACACAGTCTTCTAGTACTGAGGTCGGCATTGTGCCTAATGTATTTAATTCCGATGCAATTTCTGCGTTTCATAGTCAAAGTGTGGGTCCAAGGGATACAGTAAACCTGACGTGAAGCATCGGAATCTAAAACTGGTCTTACAGGAAAGGCTCAAATCATAGACAGTAAGAAGACACCGTCTTCTAGTATTTAAGTCGGCATTGTGTACTTTTTATTTAATTCCTATGCAAATTCTGTGCTTCATCGTCAATGTGAAGGTCCAAGGTATACAGTAAACCTGACGTGAAGCATCGGAATCTAAAACTGGTCTCACAGAGAAGGCTGAAATCATAGACAATAAGAAGAGTCAGTCTTATTGTACTTATGGCGGCATTGTGCCTTTTGTATTTAATTCCGATGCAATTGTTGTGTTTCATCGTCAAAGTGAGGGACCAAGGGATACAGTAAACCTGCAGTTGTGCATTGGAATCTAAGACTGGTGACACAGGATAGGTTCGAAACATAGACACTAAAAATAAGTCAGTCTTCTTGTACTTATGTCGGCATTGTGCCTTTTGTGTTTAATTCCGATGCAATTACTGTGTTGCATCGTCAATGTGAAGGTCCAAGGGAAACAGTAAACCTGAAGTGAAGCATCGGAATCTAAAACTGGTGACACAGGAAAGGATCGAAACATAGACAGTAAGAAGTCTCAGTCCTCTTGTACTTAAGTCGGCATTGTGCCTTTTGTATTTAATTCCGATGCAATTACTGTGTTTCATCGTCAATGTGAAGGTCCAAGGGATACAGTAAACCTGAAGTGAAGCATCGGAAACTAAAACTGGTCTCACAGGAAAGGCTCAAAACATAGACACTAAGAAAAGTCAGTCTTCTTGTTTTTATGTCTGCATTGTGCCTTTTGTATCTAACTCCGATGCAATCGTTGTGTTTCATCGTCTAAGTGAAGGTCCAAGGGATACAGTAAACCTGAAGTGAAGCATCCTAATCTAAACTGCTTCGACAGGAAATTCTCAAAGCACAGACAGTAAGAAGACTCAGTCCTGTTGTACGTAAGTCGGCATTGTGCCTTTTGTATTTAATTCCGAAGCAATTTCTGTGTTTCATCGTCAAAGTGAAGGTCCAAGGGATACAGTAAACCTGAAGTGAAGCATCGGAATCTAAAACTGGTCTCACAGGGAAAGCTCAAATCGAAGACTGTAAGATGACACAGTCTTCTAGAACTTAAGTCGGCATTGGGCTTACGATATTTAATTTCGATGCAATTATTGTGTTTCAACGTCAATGTGAAGGTCCAAGGGATACAGTAATCCTGAAGTTAAATATCGGAATGTAAAACTGGTCTCACAGTGAAGGCTCAGAATATAGACAGTAAGAAAACTCAGTCCTCTTGTACTTAAGTCGGCATTGTGCCTTTTGTATTAAATTACAGTGCAATTTCTGTGTTTCATCGTCAATGTGAAGGTCCAAGGGATACAGTAAACCTGCAGTTGTGAATCGGAATCTAAAACAGGTGACACGGGACAGGTTCGAATCATAGACACTAAGAAAAGTCAGTATCTTGTACGTAAGTCGGTATTCTTCTTTATGTATTTAATTCCGATGCAATTACTGTGTTACATCGTAAATATCAAGGTAAAAGGGATACAGCAAACATGAAGTGCAGCATCGGAATCTAATACTGGTCTCACAGGGAAGGCTCAAAGCATAGACAGATAGAAGACTCAGTCTTCTAGTACTTATGTCGGCATTGTGCCTTATGTATTTAATTCCGATGCAATTTCTGCATTTCATCGTCAAATTGTAGGTCCAAGGGATACAGTAAACCTGAAGTGGAACATCGGAATCTATAACTAGTCTCACAGGGAATGCTGAAATCATATACACTAAGAAAATTCAGTCTTCTTCTATTTAAGTCGGCATTGTGCCTTTTCTATTTCATTCCGATGCTATATCTGTGTTTCATCGTCAATGTGAAGGTCCAAGGGATACAGTAAACCACAAGTGAAGCACCGGAATCTAAAACAGGTCTCACAGGAAAGGCTCAAAACATAGACACTATGAAATGTAAGTCTTCTTGTACTTAAGTGGGCATTGTGCCTTTTGTATTTAATTCCGATGCAATTACTGTGTTTCATCGTTAATGTGAAGGTCCCAGGGATACTGTATAACTGAAGTGAAGCATCGGAATCTAAAACTGGTTTCACAGTGAAGGCCCAAATCATAGACAGTAAGAAGACACAGTCTTCTAGAACTTAATTCGGCATTGGGCCTTTTGTTTTTAATTCCGATGCAATTTCTTTGTTTCATCGTCAATGTGAAGGTCCAAGGGATACTGTATAACTGAAGTGAAGCATCGGAATCTAAAACTGGTCTCACTGGATAGGCTCAAAACATAGACACTAAGAAAAGTCAGTCGTCTAGTACTTAATTTGGCATTGTGCCTTTTGAATTTGATTCCGATGCAATTACCGTGTTTCATCGTTAATGTGAAGTACCAAGGGATACAGTAAACCTGAAGTGAAGCATCGGAATCTAAAACTGGTCTTACAGGAAAGGCTCAAAATATGGACACTTAGGAAAGTCAGTCTTCTTGTACTGAAGTCAGCATTGTGCCATTTGTATTCAGCTCCGATGCAGTTGTTGTGTTTCATCGTCTAAGTGAAGGTCCAAGGGAGACAGTAAACCTGAAGTGAAGCATCGGAATCTAAAACTGGTTTCACAGGAATGGCTCAAAGCTTAGACAGCAAGAAGACTCAGTCTTCCAGTACTTAAGTCGGGATTGTGCCTTATGTATTTAATTCCGATGCAATTTCTGCGTTTCATCGTCAAAGTGTAGGTTTAAGGGATACAGTAAACCTGAAGTGAAGCATCAGAATCTAAAAATGGTCTCACAGGATAAACTCAAAACATAGACACTAAGAAAAGTCAGTGTCTGGTACTAAAGTCGGCATTGTGACTTTTGTATTTAATTCCGATGCAATTACTGTTTTTCTTCGTCAATGTGAATGTCCAAGGGATACAGTGAACCTGAAGTGAAACATCGGAATCTAAACCTGGTCTCACAGGAATGGCTCAAATCATAGACAGTAAGAAGACACAGTCTTCTAGAACTTAAGTCGGCATTGTGCCTATGGATTTTAATTCCGATGCAGTTTCTGCGTTTCATCGTCAATGCGAAGGTCCAACGGATACAGTAAACCTGAAGTGAAGTATCGGAATCTGAATCTGGTCTCAAAGGAAAAGCTCAAAATATGGACACTAAGAAACGTCAGTCTTCTTGTACTTAAGTCTGCATTGTGCCTCTTGTATTTAACTGCGATGCAGTTGTTGTGTTTCATCGTTTCAGTGAAGGTCCAAGGGATACAGTAAACCTGAAGTGAAGCATCGGAATCTATAACTGGTCAAGGGTAAGGCTCAAAGCATAGATAGTAAGAAGACTCAGTCTTCTAGTACTTAAGTCAGCATTGTGCCTTACGTATTTAATTCCGATGCAATTTCTGCGTTTCATCGTGAAAGTGTAGGTCCAAGGGATACAGTAAACCTGAAGTGAAGCATCGGCATCTATAACCGGTCTCACAGGAAAGGCTCAAAACATAGACACTAAGAAAAGTGACTCTTCTTGTACTTAAGTCGGCATTGTGCGGTTTGTATTCAATTCCGATACTTTTACTGTGTTTGATCGGCAATGTGAAGGTCCAAGGGATACAGTAAACTAGCAGTTGTGCATCGGAATCTAAAACTGGTGACACAGAAAACGCTTAAACATATACACTAAGAAAAGTCAGTCTTCTTGTACTTAGGTCGGCATTGTGCCTTTTGTATTTAATTCCGAAGCAATCACTGTATTGTATCGTCAACGTGAAGGTCCAATGGATACTGTAAACCTGACGTGAAGCATTGGAATCTAAAACTGGTCTCACAGAGAAGGTTCAAAACACAGACACTAAGGAAAGCCAGTCTTCTTGCACTTATGGCGGCATTGTACCTTTTGTATTTAATTCCGATGCAATTATTGTGTTTCTTCGTCAATGTGAAGGTCTAAGGGATACAGAAAACCATCAGTTGTGTATCGGAACCCAAAACTAGTGACGTAAATAAGGCACAAGACATAGGCACTAAGAAAAGTCAGTCTTCTTGTACTTAAGTCGACATTGTGCGTTTTGTATCTAATTCCGATACAATTACTGTGTTTCATCGGCAATGTGAAGGTCCAAGGGATACAGTAAACCAGCAGTTGTGCATCGGAATCTAAAACAGGTGACGCAGAAAAGGCTTAAACATAGTCACTAAGAAATGTCAGTCTTCCTGTACATAAGGCGGCATTGTGCCATTTCTATTTAATTCAGATGCAATTGTTGTGCTTCAGCGTATAAGTGAAGGTCCAAGGGATATAGTAAACCTGAAGTGCATCATCGGAATCCAAAACTGGTCTCACAGGGAAGGCTAAAATCATAGACACTAAGAAAAATCAGTATTCTTGTACTCTAGTCAAAATTGTGCCTTTTGTAATTAATTCCGATGCTATATCTGTGTTTCATCGTTAATGTGAAGGGCCAAGGGATTCACTAAACTTGAAGTGAAACATCGGAATCTAAAACTGGTCTCACAGGAATGGCTCAAGGCATAGACACTAGGAAAAGTCAGTCATCTTGTACTTAATTCGGCATTGTTCCTTTATGCATTTCATTCCGATGCAATTTCTGTGTTTCATCGCACAAGTGAAGGTCCAAGGGATATAGTAAACCTGTAGTGAAGCATCGGAATCCAAAACTTGTATCACAGGGGAGGCTCAAATCATAGACACTAAGAAAATTCAGTCTTCTTGTACTTAAGTCAGCATTGTGGGATTTTGTAATTAATTCCGATGCAATTTCTGTGTTTCATCGTCAACGTGAAGGTCCAAGGAATACACTAATCCAGAAGTTGTGTATCGGAATCCAAAACTGGTGACATAGAAAAGGCTAAAATCATAGACACTAAGAAAAGTCAGTCTTCTCAAACTTAATTCGGCATTGTGCCTTTTGTATTTAATTTCGTCAATGTGAAGGTCCAAGGGATACAGTAAACCTGCAGTTGTGCATCGGAATCTAAAACTGGTGACACAGGAGAGGCTCGAAACATAGACACTAAGAAAAGTCAGTCTTCTTGTACTTAAGTCAGCATTGTGCCTTTTGTAATTAATTCCGATGCAATTTCTCTGTTTCATCGTCAATGTGAAGGTCCAAGTGATACAGTAAACCTGAAGTGAAGCATCGGAATCTAAAACTGGTGACACAGTAATGGCTCAAAGCATACATAGGAAGAAGAATCAGTCTTCTAGTACTTAAGTCGGTATTGTGCCTTTTGTATTTAATTCAGATGCAATTATTGAGTTTCTTCGTCAATGTGAAGGTCCAAGGGATACAGTAAACCAGCAGTTGTGTATCGGAATCCAAAACTGGTGACAAAGAAAAAGCTCAAAACATAGACACTAAGAACAGTCAGTCTTCTTGAACTTAAGTCGGCATTGAGCCTTTCGTATTTTATTTCGTCAATGTGAAGGTCCAAGGGATACAGTAACCTGCAGTTGTGCATCGGAATCTAAAACTGGTGACACAAGAGAGCCTCGAAACATAGACACTAAGAAAAGTCAGTCTTCTTTTACTTCATTCGGCATTGGTTCTCTCGTATTTAATTCCGATGCAAATTCTGTGTTTCATCGTCAAAGTGAGGGACCAAGGGATACAGTTAACCTATCATTGTGCATTGGAATCCAAGACTGGTGACACAGGAAAGGCTCGAAACATAGACAAAAGGAAAAGTCAGTCGTCTTGTACTTAAGTCGGCATTGTGCCTTTTGTATTTAATTCCGATGCAATTTTTGCGTATCATCGTAATGTGAAGGTCTGAGGTATACAGTAAACCTAAAGTGAAGCATCGGAATTTAAAACTGGTCTCATAGGAAAGGCTCAAAGTATAGACACTAAGAAAAGTCAGTCATCTTGTACTTAAGTCGCCATTGTGCCTTTTGTATTTAACTCCGATGCAATTGTTGTGTTTCATCGTCTAAGTGAAGGTCCAAGGGATACAATAAACATGCAGTTGTGCATCAGAATCTAAAACTGGTGACGCAGGAGAGGCTCGAAACATAGACACTAAGAAAAGTCAGTCTTCTTGTACTTAAGTCGGCATTGTGCCTTTTGTAATTTATTCCGATGCAATTTCTGTGTTTCATCGTCAATGTAAAGGGCGAAGTGATACAGTAAACCTGAAGTGAAGCTTCGGAATCTAAGACTGGTGACACAGGAGAGGATCAAAGGATAGACAGTAAGAAGACTCAGTCTTCGTGTACGTAAGTCGGCATTTTGCCTTTTGTATTTAATTCCGATGCAATTGTTGTGTTTCATCGTCAATGTGAAGGTCTAAGGGATACAGGAAGCAAGGAGTTGTGCATCAGAATCTAAAACTGGTTACAGAGGAAAGGCTCAAATCATAAACACTAAGAAATATCAGTCTTCTTATGTTTAAGCCAGCCATGAGCCCTCTATATTTAATTTTGATTAAATTTTTGTGTTTCATCGCCAAAGTGAAGGATTCAAGGGATACAGTAAACCTGAAGTGAAGAATCGGAATCTAAAACCGGTCTCACAGGAAAGGCTCAAATCTTAGACGGTATAAAGACTCAGTCTTCTTGTACATAAGTCAACATTGTGCACTTTGTATTTAATCCCGATGCAATTACTGTGTTTCATAGTCAAAGTGAAGGTCCAAGGGCTACAGTAAACCTGCAGTCGTGCTTCGGAATCTAAAACTGGTGACACAGGAAAGGCTTAAACATAGACACTAAGAAAAGTCAGTCTTCTTGTAGATAAGTTGGCATTGTTCCTCTTGTATTTAATTCCGATGCAATTACTGTGTTACATCGTCAATGTGAAGGTCCAAGGGATACAGTAAACCTCAAGTGGAGCATCGGAATCCAAAACTGGTCTCACAGAGAAGGCTCAGTCCTCTTGTACTTAAGTCGGCATTGTGCCCTTTGTATTTAATTTCGAAGCAATTCCTGTGTTTCATCGCGAATGTGAAGCTCCATGGGACACAGTAAACCTGAAGTGAGGCATCGGAATCTAAAACTGGTCTCACAGGAAAGGCTCAAAGCATAGACTCTTAGAAAAGTCAGTCTTCTTGTACTTAAGGCGGCATTGTGCCTTTTGTATTTACTTCTGATGCATTTTTTGTGTTTCATCGTCAAAGTGAAGCTCAAGGAATACAGTAAACCTGAAGTGAAGCATCGGAAAATAAAACTGGTCTCACAGTGAAGGCTCAAAACATAGACAGTTTGAAGACCCAATCCTCTTGTACTTAAGTCGGCACTGTGGCTTTTGTATTTAATTCCGAGGAAATTTCTGTGTTTCTTCCTCAAGGTGAAGGTCCAAAGGATACAGTAAACCTGCAGTTGTGCATCGGAATCTAAAACTGGTGACACAGGACAGGTTCGAAACATTGACACTACGAAAAGTCAGTCTTCTTTTATTTTAGTCGGCGTTCTGCCTTTTTTGTTTAATTCCGATGCAATTTCTGTGTTTCATCGTCAAAGTTAAGGTCCAAGGGATACAGTAAACCAGAAGTGAAGCATCGGAATCTAAAACTGGTCTCACAGGAAAGGCTCAAAACATAGACAGTAAGAAGACTCAGTCCTCCTGTACTTAAGTCAGCAATGTGCCCTCTGTATTTAATTCCGATGCCATTTATGTGCTTCATCGTCAATGTGCAGTTCCAAGGGATACAGTAAACCAGCAGTTATGCATCGGATTCTAAAACTGGTGACACAGGACAGGTTCGAAACATAGACACTAAGAAAAGACAGTCTTCTTGTACTTAAGTCGGCATTGTGCCTTTTGTATTTAATTCTGATGCAATTTTTGTGTTTCATCGTCAAAGTGAAGGTCCAAGGGATACAGTAAAACTGAAGTGAAGCATCGGAATCTAAAACTCGTCTCACAGGAAAGGCTCAAAACATAGGCACTAAGAAAAGTTAGTCGTCTTGTACTTAAGTCGGCATTGTGCCTTTTGTATTTAATTCCGATGCAATTACTGTGTATCATTGTCAATGTGAAGGTCCAAGGGATACAGTCAACCTGAAGTGAACCATCGGAATCTACAACTGGGTTCACTGGGAAGTCTCAATTCATAGACAGTAGGAAGACACAGTCTTCTAGTAGTTAAGTCGGCATTGTGCCGCTTGTATATAATTCCGTTTGTGTTATTGTGTTTAATCGTCAATGTCAAGTTCCAAGGGATACAGTAAACCTGCAGTTGTGTATCGGAATCTAAAACTGGTGACACAGGACAGGTTCGAGACATAGACACCAAGTAAAGTCAGGCTTCTTGTACCTAAGTCGGCATTGTGGATTATGAAGTTAATTCCGATGTAATTACTGTGTTTCATCGTCGATGTTAAGGTCTAAGGGATACAGTAAACCAGCAGTTGCGCATAGGAATCTAAAACTCGTGACACAGGAAAGGCTCAAAACATAGACATTAAGAAAAGTCAGCCTTCTTGTACTTAAGTCGGCCAGAAGCCCTTTATATTTATTTCCGATTTAATTTTTGAGTATCATCGTCAAAGTGAAGGTCCCAGGGATATAGTGAACCTGAAGTGAAGCATCGGAATCTAAAACCGGTCTCACAGGAAAGGCCAAAACATAGATGGTGAGAAGACTCTGTCTTCTTGTACACAAGTCGGCATTGTGCCCTTTGTATGTAATTCCGAAGCAATTTCTGTATTTCTTCGTCAAAGTGAATGTGCAAGGGATACAGTAAACCCTCAGTTGTGCATCGGATTGTATAACTGGTGACCCAGGGCAGGTTCGAAACATAGACACTAAGAAACGTCAGTCTTCTAGTACTTAAGTCGGCATTGTGCCTTTTGTATTTAATTCCGATGCAATTACTGTGTTGCATCGACAATGTGAAGGTCCAAGGTATACAGCAAACCTGAAGTGAAGCATCGGAATCTAAAACTGGTCTCACAGGGACGGCTCAAATCATAGACAGTAAGGAGACAAAGTCTTCTAGTACTTAAGTCGGCAATGTGCCTTTTGTATTTCATTCCGATGCAATTTCTGTGTTTCATCGTCTATGTGAAGGTCTAAGGGAAACAGTAAAACAGAAGTGAAGGATCGGAATCTGTAACTGGTGTCGCAGGAAAGGCTCAAAACATAGACACTAAGAAAAGTCAGTCTTCTTGTAAATAAGTCGGCATTGTGCCTATTGTATTTAAGTACGATGCAATTTCTGCGTTTCATTGTCATTCTGAAGGTCATGGGGATACAGTAAACCTGAAGTGAAGCATCCGAATCTAAAACTGGTCTCACAGGAAAGGCTCAAAAAATAGACGGTAAGAAGACCCAGTGCTCTTAATCATAAGTCGGCCTTGTGCCCTTTGTATTTAAATCCGATGCAATTACTGTGCAGCATCGTCATTGTGAAGTTCCAAGGGCTACAGTAAACCTGAAATGAAGCATTGGAAATTAAAATTGGTCTCACTGGAATGCCTCAAAGCATAGGCAGTAAGATGACTCAATATTCTTGTACTTAAGTCGGCATTGTGCCTTTTGTATTTAATTCCGATGCAATTTATGTATTTCATCGTCAATGTGAAGGTCCAAGGGATACAGTGGACCTGAAGGAAAACATCGGAATGCAAAACTTGTCTCACAGAAAAAGGCTCAAATCATAGACACCAAGAAAAGTCACTCGCCTTGTACTTAAGTCGGCGTTGTGACTTTTGTATTTAATTCCGATGCAATTACTGTGTTGCATCGTCAATGTGACGGTCCAAGGGATACAGTAAACCGGATGTGAAGCATCGGAATCTAAAACTGGTGTCCCAGGACAGGTTCGAAACGTAGACACTATGAAAAGTCAGTCTTCTTGCACTTAAGTCGGCATTGTGCCCTTTGTATTTAATTTCGATGCAATTTCGGTGTTTCATCGTTAATGTCAAGGTCCAAGAGATACAGTTAACCTACAGTTTTACATCTGAATCTAAAAGTGGTGACACAGGAAAGGCTCGAAGCGTAGACACTAAGAGAAGTCAGTCTTCTCGTGCTTAAGTCGGCATTGTGCCTTTTGTAATTAATTCCGATGCAATTTCTGTGTTTCATCGTCAATGTGAAGGTCCAAGTGACACAGGAAACCTGGAGTGAAGCATCAAAATCTTAAACTGGTGACACAGGAAAGGCTCAAAACAGAGACACTAAGAAAACTCAGTATTCTTGTACATAAGTCGGCCGTGAGCCTTTTATATTTAATTCAGATGCAATTTTTGTGTTTCAACGTCAAAATGAAGGTCCAAGTGATAGAGTAAACCTGAAGTGATGCATCGGAATCTAAAACTGGTCTCACAGGAACGGTTCAAAGCATAGACGGTAAGATGACCAAGTCTTCTTGTTCATAATTTGGCATTGTGCCCTTTGTTTTTAATTCCGATGCAATTACTGTGTTTGATCGACAAAGCGAAACTCCAAGGGATACAGTAATCCCGCAGTCGTACATCGGAATCTAAAACTGGTGACACAGGAAAGGCTTAAACATAGACACAAAGAAAAGTTAATCTTCTTGTACTTAAGTCGGCTTAGTGCCTTTTGTATTTAATTCCGATGCAATTTCGGTGTTTCATCATCAATGTGAAGGTCCAAGGGATACAGTAAACTTAAAATGAAGCATCGGAATCTAAAACTTGTCTCACAAAAAAAGGCTCAAATCATAGACACTGAGAAAATTCGGTGTTTTTGTACTTAAGTCGGCATTGTGCTTTTTGTATTTAATTTCGATGCAAATTCTGTGTTTCATCGTCAATGTGAAGGTCCAAGGGATACAGTAAACCTGAAGTGTAGCATCAGAATCTAAAACTGGTCTCAGAGGAACGGCACATACAAAGTCGGTAAGAAGACTCAGTTTCTTGTACTTAAATGGAATTGTGCCTTTTGTATTTAATTCCGATGCAATTTCTGTGTTTCTCGTTAAAGTGATGGTCCAAGGGATACAGTATACCTGAAGTGAAGCATCAGAATCTAAAACTGGCCTCAGAGGAAAGGCTCATACAAAGACAGTAAGAAGACTCAGTCTTCTTGTACTTAAATGGAATTGTGCCTTTTGTATTTAATTCCGATGCAATTTCTGTGTTTCATCGTTAATGTGAAGGTGGAATGGATGCAGTAAATCTGCAGTTGTGCATCGGAATCTAAAACTGGTGACACAGGAAAGCTCAAAACATAAAAACTAAGAAAAGTCAGTCTTCTTGATTTTAAGTCGGCATTGTGCCTTTTCTATTTAACTCCGATGCAATTGTTGTGTTTCATCGTCAAAATGAATGTCAAAGGGATACAGTAAACATGAAGTGAAGCATCGGAATCTAAAACTGGCATCACAGGTAAGGCTCAAAACATAGACAGTAAGAAGACTCAGTCCACTAGTACTTAAGTCGGCATTGTGAGTTTCGTGTTTAATTCCGATGTCATTTCTGTGTTTCATCGTCAAAGTGAAGGTCCACGGGATACAGTAAGCCTGAAGTGAAGAATCCGAATCTAAACCTGTTGTCCCAGGATAGGCTCATAACATAGATGGTAAGAAGAATCAGTCTTCTTGTACTTAAGTCGGCATTGTGCCTTTTTAATTTAATTCCCATGCAATTACTGTGTTGCATCGTCAATGTGAAGGTACAAGGGATACAGCATACCTGATGTGAAGCTTCGGAATCTAAAACTGGTCTCACAGGGAAAGCTCAAATCCTAGACAATAAGAAGACTCAGTCTTATGGTACTTACGTCGGCATTGTGCATTTTGTATTTAACTCTGATGCAATTACTATGTTTCATCGTCAATGTGAAGGTCCAAGGGATACAGTAAACCTGAAGTCAAGCATCGGAAAGTAAAACAGGTCTCACAGAAAAGGCTAGAAACATAGACTCTAAGAAAAGTCAGTCTTCTTGTCCTTATTTCGGCATTGTGCCTTTATTATTTAATTCCGATGCATTTGTTGTGTTTCATCGTCAAAGTGAAGGTCCAAAGGATGCCGTAAACGTGAAGTGAAGCATCGCAATCTAAAACTGGTTTCACAGGAAAGGCTCAAAGCATAGACTGTAAGAAGACTCAGTCTTCTAGTACTTAAGTCGGCATTGTGCCTTTTGTATTTAATTCCGATGCAATTTCTTCGTTTCATCGTCAATGTGAAGATCCTTGAGATACAGTAAACTTGAAGTGAAGCATCGGAATCTGAAACTGGTCTCACAGGAAAGGATCAACACATTGACACTAAGAAAAGTCAGTGTTCTTGTACTGAAGTCGGCATTGTGCATTTGTATTTATATCCGATGCAATTACTGTGTTTCATCGGCAATGTGAATGTCCAAGGGATAAAGTAAACCAGCAGTTTTGCATCTGAATCTAAAACTGGTGACACAGGAATGGCTCAAAGCATAGACACTAAGAAAAGTCAGTCTTCTTGTACATAAGTCAGCCATAAGCCTTTTATATTTAATTCCGATGCAATTTTTGTGTTTCATCGTCAAAGTGAAGGTTTGAGGGATACAGTAAACCTGAAGTGAAGCATTGGAATCTAAAACGGGTCTCACAAGAGAGGATTATATCATAGACGGAAAGATGACTCAGTCCTCTTGTACATAAGTCGGCCTTGTACCCTTTGTATATCATTCCGATGCAAATTACTGTGTTTCATCGTCAAAGTGAAGGTCTAAGGGATACACTAATCCCGCAGTCGTGCATCGGAATCTCAAACTGGTGACACAGGAAAGGCTTAAACATAGACACTAAGAAAAGTCAGTCTTCTTGTACTTAGGTCGGCATTGTGCCTTTTGTATTTAATTCCGATGTAATGACTGTGTTCCATCGTCATCATGAAGGTCCAAGGGATACAGTAAACCTGAAGTTAAGCATCGGAATCTAAAACTGGTCTCACAGGAAAGGCTTAAACAAAGACGGTAAGAAGACTCAGTCTTCTTGTACTTAAACCGGCATTGTGCCTTTTGTATTTAACTCCAATGCAATTGTTGTGTTTCATCGTCTAAGAGAAGGTCCAAGGTATACAGTAAACATGAAATGAAGCATCGGAATCTAAAACTGGCCTCACAGGAAAGGCTCAAAGCATAGATGGTAGGAAGACTCAGTCTTCTTGTACTTAGTCGGCACTGTGCCTTTCGTATTTAATTCCAATGCCATTTCTGTGTTTTATCCTCAAAGTGAAGGTCAACGGGATAAAGTAAACCTGAAGTGAAGAATCCGAGTCTAAAACTGGTCTCAAAGGATACGCTCAAAACATAGACGGTAAGAAGAATCAGTCTTCCAGTACTTAAGTCGGCATTGTTGCTTTTGTATTTAATTACGATGCAATTACTGTGTTGCATCGTCAATGTGAAGGTCCAAGGGATACAACAAACCTGAAGTGAACCATCGGAATCTAAAACTGGTCTCACAGGGAATGCTCAAATCCTAGACAATAAGAAGACTCAGTCTTCTAGTACGTAAGTCGGCATTGTGCCTTTTGTATTTAATTCCGATACAATTTCCGTGTTTCAACGACAATGTGAAGCTCCATGGGATACAGTAAACCTGAAGTGATGCATCAGAATCTAAAGCTGGTGACACAGGAAACGCTCAAAGCATAGACAGTAAGAAGACTCAGTATTCTTGTATTTCAGCCGGCATTGTGCCACTTGCATTTCATTCCGATGCAATATCTGTGTTTCATCGTCAATGTGAAGGTCCACGGGATACAGTAATCCTGACTTGAAGCATCGCAATCTGAAACTGGTCTCACAGGGAAGGTTCGAAACATAGACACAAAGAAAAGTCAGTCTTCTAGTACATAAGGCAGCATTGTGCCTTTTGTATTTAATTCAGTTGCAATTAGTGTGTTTCATCGTCAATGTGAAGTTGCAACGGATACAGTAAACCAGCGGTTGTGAATCGGAATCCAAAACTGGTGACATAGAAAAGGCTCAAAACATAGACACTAAGAAAAGTCAGTCTGCTTCAACTTAAGTCGGCATTGTGCCTTTTGTATTTAATTTCGATGCAATTTCTGTGTTTCTTCGTTAATGTGAATGTCCAAGGGATACAGTAGACTTGCAGTTGTGCATCTGAATCTGAAACTGGTGACACAGGAAAGGCTCAAAACATAGACAGTAAGATGACTCAGTATTCTTGTACTTAAGTCGGCATTGTGCCATTTGCACTTAATTCCGATGCAATTTTTGTGTTTCATGGTCAAAGTGAAGGTCCAGGGGATGCAGTAAACCTAAAGTGAAGTATCGGAATCTAAAACTGGTCTCACAGGATAGGTTCAAAACATAGACATTAAGAAAAGTCAGTCTTCTTGTACTTATGTCGGCAGTGTGAATTTTGTATTTACTTCTCATGCAATTTTTGTGTTTCATCGTCAAAGTGAAGGTCCAAGGGATACAGTAAACCTGAAGTGAAGCATCGGAAGCTAAAACTGGACTCACCGGAAAGGATTACAACATAGACGGTAAGAAGAACCAGTCTCCTAGAACTTAAATCGGCATAGTGGCTTTTGTATTTTATTCCGATGATATTTCTATGTTTCTTCGACAAAGTGGAGGTCCAAGAAATACGGTAAACCAGAAGTGTAGCTTCGGAATCTAAAACCGGTCTCACTGGAAAGGCTGATAACATAGACGGTAAGAAGACTCAGTCTTATTGTACTTAAGTCGGCATTGTGCCTTTCGTATTGAATTCCGATGCAATTTTTGTGATTCATCGTCAGTATTTAGGTCCAAGTGACACAGTAAACCGGAAGTGAAGCATCGGAATCTAAACTGGTCTCACAGGAAAGGCTCAGATCATTGACGGTAAGAAGACTTAGTCTTCTTGTACTTATGTGGCATTGTGCCTTTTATATTGAATTCCGATGCAAATTTTGTGATTAATCGTCAGTATGTTGGACCAAGTGATACGGTAAACCTGAAGTGAAGCTTCGGAATCTAAAACTGGCTTTTCAGGAAAGGGTCTAAACATAGACGATAAGAAGACACAGTCTTCTTGTACTTATGTCGGCTTTGTGCCTTTTGTATTTAATTCCGATGCAATTTATGTGTTTCATCGTCAATGTGAAGGTCCAACGGATACAGTAAACCTGAAGTGAAGCATCGGAACCTAAAACTGGTTTCACAGGAAAGGCTCAAGTCATAGACACTAAGAAAAGTCAGTCTTCTTAAATTTATGTTGCCATTGTGCCTTTTGTATTTATTTCCGATGCAATTATTGTGTTTCATCGTCAAAGTGAAGTACCATGGGATACTGTAAACCTGAAATGAAGCATCGGAATCTAAAACTTGGTCTCACAGGATGGGCTCAAAACATAGTCGGTAAGAAGACTCAGTATTCTAGTACTTACGTCGCCATGGTGCATTTGTATTTAATTCCGATGCAACTACTTTGTATCATCGTCAATGGGATACAGTAAACCTGCAGTTTTGCATCGAAATCTAAAACTGGTGACACTGGATAGGCTCAAAACATAGACAGAAAGAAAAGTCAGTCTTCTCTTACTTAAGTCGGCATCGTGCCTTTTGTATTTAATTCCGATGCAATTTCTGTGTTTCATCGTCAATATAAAGGTCCAAGGGTTACAGTAAATCTGCAGTTCTGTTTCGAAATCTAAAACTCGTGACACAGGAAAAGCTCAAAACATAGACACTAAGGAAAGTCAGTCTTCTTGTACTTAAGTCGTCATTGTGCCTTTTGTTTTGAATCCCGATGCAGTTTTTGTGTTTTATCGTCAAAGTGAAGGTCCAAGGGATACAGTAAATCTGAAGTCAAGCATCGGAATCTAAAACTGATCTCACAGGAAAGGCTCAAAACATAGACGGTAAGAGCGCTCAGTCTTCTTGTACTTAAGTCGGCGTTGTGTCTTTTGCATTTAATGCCGATGCAATATCTGTGTTTCATCGTCAAAGTGAAGGTCCAAGGGACTCAGTTAACCTGAAGTGAAGCAATCTGAATTTGGAACTGTTCTCATTGGAAAGGCTCAAAACATAGACACAAAGAAGAGTAAATTTTCTTGTACTTATGTCGGCATTGGGCCTTCTGTATTTAATTCCGATGCAATGTTTGTGTTTCAACGTCAATGTGAAGGACCAAGGGATACAGTAAACCTGAAGTGAAACATTGGAATCTAAACCTAGTCTCACAGGATAGGCTCAAAACATAGACACTAAGAAGAGTCAGTCTTCTTGTACTTAAGTCGGCATTGTGCCATTTGTATTTATTTCTGATGCAATTTTTGTGTTCCATCGTCAAAGTGAAGGTCCAAGGGATACAGTTAACCTAAAGTGAAGCATCGGAATCTAAAACTGGTCTCACAGGAAAGGCTCAAAGCATTGACGGTAAGAAGACTCAGCCTTTGTCTACTTCAGACGGCATTGTGCATTTTGTATTTAATTGCGAAGCAATTTCTGTGTTTCATCGTCAATGTGAAGGTCAAAGTGATACAGTAAACCTGCAGTTGTGCATCGGAAACTAAACCTGGTAACACAGGTAAGGCGCAAAACATTGATGGTTAGAAGACTCAGTCCTCTTGTACTTATGTCGGCATTTTGCCTTTTGTATTTAATTCATATGCAAATTCTGTGTTTCATCGACAATGTTAAAGTCCAATTGATACAGTAAACCTGCAATTATGCATCGGAATCAAAAACTGGTGACACAGAAAGACTCAAATCATAGACAGTAAGCAAAGTCAGCCTTTTCGTCCTTAAGTCGGTATTGTGCCTTTTGTATTCAATTCCGATGCAATTTTTTGTTTCATCGTCAATGTGAAGGTCCAAGGAATACAGTAAACCTGAAGTGAAGCATCGGAATCTGAAGCTGCACTCACTGGAAAGGCTGAAAGCATAGGCGGTAAGAAGCATCAGTCTTCTTGTACTTAAGTCGGCATTGTGCCTTTTGTATTGAATTCCGATGAAATTTTTGTGATTCATTGTCAGGATGTAGGTCCAAGTGATACAGTTAACCTGAAGTGTGGCATCGAAATCTAAAACTGGTCTCACAGGAAAGGCTCAAAGCATAGACGGTAAGAAGACTCAGTCTCCTTCTACTTAAGACGGCATTGCGCATTTTGCAATTTATTCCGAAGCAATTACTGTGTTTCATATTCATTGTGAAGGTCCAAGTGATACAGTAAACCTGCAGTTGTGCATCGGAATCTAAAACTGGTAACACAGGAAAGGCTCAAAACATAGACACTAAGAAGAGTCAGTCTTCTTGAACTTAAAACGGCATTGTGCCTTATGTATAGAATTCCGATGCAATTTTTGTGTTTCATCGTCAGTATTTAGGTCCAAGGGATACAGCAAACCTGAAGTGAAACATTGGAATCTAACACAGCTCTCACTGGAATGGTTGAAAACATAGACGGTAAGAAGACTCAGTCTTCTTGTACTTTAGTCGGCATTGTGCATTTGTATTTAATTCCGATGAAACTTTTGTGTTTCATCGTCAATGTGAAGGTCAAAAGGATACAGTAAACCTGCGGGTGTGCATCGGAAACTAATCCTGGTGACAAATGAAAGGCGAAAAACATACATGGTAAGAAGACTCAGTCTTCTTGTCCTTATGTCGGCATTGTGCCTTTTGTATTTAATTCATATGCAATTTTTCTGTTGCATCGTCATTGTGAATGTGCAGTAAACCTGCAGTTGTGCATAGGAATCCAAAACTGATGACACAGTAAACGCCGGAAACATAGACACTAAGGAATGTCAGTCTCATTGTACGTATGTCGGCATTGTGCCTTTTGTGTTTAATTCCGTTGCAATATTTGTGTTTCATCGTCAATGTGAAGGTCAAAGGAATACAGTAAACCTGAAGTGAAGCATCGGAATCCAAAACTGGTCTCACAGAAAAGGCTCAAAAGATAGACAGTAAGAAGACTCAGTCTTCCTGTACTTGAGATGGGATTGTGCCTTTTGTGTTTAATTCCGATGCAATTTCTGTGTTTCATCGTCAATGGGAAGGTACAGGGGATACAGTATAACTGCAGTTGTGCATCGGAATCTAAAACTGGTGACACAGGAAAGGCTCAAAACGTAGACACTAAGAAAGGTCAGTCTGTTTGTACTTAAGTCAGTACTGTGCATTTTTATTTAATTCCGATGCAATTTTTGTGTTTCATCGTCAAAGTGAAGATCCAAGTGATACAGTAAACCTGAAATGAAGCATCGGAATCTAAAACTGGTCTCACAGGAAGGGCACAAGCATAGACGGTAAGAAGAGTCAGTCTTCTTGTACTTAAGGCGGCATTGAGCATTTGTATTTAATTCCGATGAAGCTTCTGTGGTTCATCGTCAATGTGAAGGTCAACGTGATACAGTAAACCTGCAGATGTGCATCGGAAACTAAACCTGGTAACACAGGAAAGGCGCAAAATATATATGGTAAGAAGACCTAGTGTTCTTGTACTTATGTCGGCATTTTGCCTTTTGTATTTAATTCATGTACAATTTTTGTGTTTCATTGACAATGCGAAAGTCCTATTGATACAGTAAACCCGCAGTTATGCATCGGAATCTCAAACTGGTGACACAGGAAAGCCTCAAAACATAGACAGTAAGGAAAGTCAGGCTTTTTGTACTTAAGTCGGTATTGTTCCCTTTGTATTTAATTCCGATGCAATTTTTTGTTTCCTCATCAATGTGAAGGTCCAAGGATTACAGTAAACCTGAAGTGAAGCATCGCAATCTGAAACTGGTCTCACAGGAAAGGTTGAAATTATAGACACTAAGAAAAGTCAGTCTTCTTGTACAAAAGTCGTCATCGTGCATTTATTTTTAATTCCAATGCAATTTTTGTGTTTCATCGTCAAAGTGAAGGTCCAAGGGATACAGAATAACAGAAGTGAAGCATCGGATTCTAAATCTGGTGTCCCAGGAGGGCGTCAAAACATAGACGTTAAGAATACTCAGTCATCTTGTACTTAAGTCGGCATTGTGCCTTTTGTAATTCATTCCGATGCAATTTCTGTGTTTCATCGTCAAAGTGAATGTCCAAGGGATACAGCAAACCTGATGTGAAGCATCGGAATCTAAATATGGTCTCACAGGAAAGGTTCAAATCATAGACACTAAGAATAGACAGTGTTCTTGTACTTAAGTCGGCATAGTGAAATTTGTATTTACGTCCAATCAATTTTCGAGTTTGATCCTCATAGTGAAGGTCCAAGGGATACAGTTAACCTGAAGTGACGCATCGGAATCTAAAACTGGACTCACAGCAAAGGTTCACAACATAGACGGTAATAACACTCAGTCTTCTTGTGCTTAAGTCGGCATTGTGTCTTTTGCATTTAATGCCGATGCAATATCTGTGTTTCATCGTCAAAGTGAAGGTCCAAGGGACTCAGTTAACCAGAGGTGAAGCATTCTGAATTTGGAACTGTTCTCATAGGAAAGGCACAAAACATAGACACAAAGAAGGGTCAGTTTTCTTGTACTTATGTCGGCATTGGGCCTTCTGTATTTAAATTCGATGCAATGTTTGTGTTTCAACGTCAACGTGAAGGACCAAGGGATACAGTAAACCTGAAGTGAAGCATCGGAATCAGTAACTAGTGTCACAGGAAAGGCTCAAAACATAGACACTAAGAAGAGTCAGTCTTCTTGTACTTAAGTCGGCATTGTGCCATTTGTATTTATTTCCGATGCAATTTTTGTGTTCCATCGTCAAAGTGATGGTCCAAGGCATACATTAAACCTGAAGTGAAGCATCGGAATCTTAAACTGGTCTCACAGGAATGGCTCAAAACATAGACGGTATGAAGACTCAGTCTCCTTTTATTTAAGTCGGCATTGTGAATTTTGTTTTTAATTCCGATACAATTTCTGGGTTTCAATGAAAAAGTGAAGGTCCAGGGTACACAGAAAAACTGGAATTGTGCAACGGAATCTAAAACTGGTGACACAGGACAGGCTCAAAACATAGACAATAAGAATACTCGGTCTTCTTGTACTTAAGTCAGCATTGTGCCTTTTGGATTGAATTCCGATGCAATCTTAGTGTTTCATCGTCAAAGTGAAGGTCCAAGGGATACAGTAAACCTGAAGTGAAGCATCGGAATCTAAAACTGGTCTCACAAGAAAGGCTCATAACATAGAATGTAAGAAGACTCAGTCTTCTTGGACTTATGTTGGCATTGTGTCTTTTGTATTAAATTCCGATACAATTTCTGTGTTTCATCGTCAAAGTGAAGGTCCAAGGGATACAGTAAACCTGAAGTGAAGCATCGAAATCTAAAACTGGTATCACAGGGAAGGCTCAAAACATAGACAGTAAGAAAACGAAGACTTCTTGTACTTAAGTCGGCAATGTGTAATTTGTATTTATTTCTGATGCAATTTCTGTGTTTAATCGTCAAAGTGACGGTCCAAGGGATACAGTAAACCTGAAGTTAAGCATCGTAATCTAAAACTGGTCTCACAGGAATGGTTCAAATACAGACACTCTTAAAAGTTAGTCTTCTTATACTTAAGTCGGCATTGTGAATTCTGTGTTTACTTCCCATGATATTTTTGTGTTTAATCGTCAAAGTGAAGGTCCAAGGGACTCAGTAAACCTGAAGTGAAGCAATCTGAATTCCAAAGTGATCTCACAGGAAAGTCTCAAGACATAGACACAAAGAAAAGTCAGTCCTCTTGTACTTAAGTCGGCATTTTGCCTTTTGTATTTCTTTCCGATGCAATATCTGTGTTTCATCGTCAAAGTGAAGGTCCAAGGGGCACAGTAAACCTCCAGTCAAGCATCGGAATCTGAAACTGGTCCCACAGGAAAGGCTCAAAACATGAATACCAAGAAGAGTCAGTCGTCCTGTACTTAGGTCAGCATTGTGCATTTTGTATTTAATTCCGATGCAATTTTTGTGTTTCTCGTCAACGTGTAAGTCCAAGAGATACACTAAACCCAAAGTGAAGCATCGGAATCTAAAACTGGTCTCACAGGAAAGGCTCAAAACATTGACGGTATGAAGACTCAGTCTTCTTTTACTTAAGTCGGCACTGTGTTCTTTTGTCGTTAATTCCGATGCGATTTTTGTGTTTCATCGTCAAAGTGAAGGTCCAAAGGATACAGTTATCCTGAAGTGAAGCATCGGAATCTAAATCTGGTCAATCAGGGAAGGCTCAAACCTTAGACAGTAAGAAGACTCAGTCTTCTTGTACTTAAATCGGCTTTGTGCTTTTTGTATTCAATTCCGAAGCAAGTTCTGTGTTTCAACGTCAACGTGAAGGTCCAAGGTATACAGTAAAACTGCAATTGTGCATCGGAATCCAAAACTGGTGACACAGGAAGGGCTCAAACATAGACACTTAGAAATGTCAGTCTTCTTGTACTTATGTCGGCATTGTGCCTTTCGTATTTAATTCCGATGCAATCTATGTGTTTCATCGTCAAAGTGATGGCCCAAGGGATACAGTAAACCTGAAGTGAAGCATCGGAATCTAAGACTAGTCTCACAGGAAAGGCTCAAAAATAGACGGTAAGAGGACTCAATCTTTATGTACTTAAGTTGGCATTGTGCATTTTGTATTTAATTCCGAAGCAATTATTGTGTTTCATCGTCAACGTGAAGTTTCAAGGGATACAGTAAAACTGAAGTGAAGCATGGGAATGCAAACCTAGTCACACAGGAAAGCTCAAACATAGACACTAAGAAGAGTCTGTCCTCTTTTACTTAAAACGGCAATTTCCTTAGGTATTTCTTTCCGATGCAATTACTGTGTTTCAATGTCAAAGTGAAGGTCCAAGGGAGACAGTATACCTGAAGTGAAGCATATAAATCTAAGACTGGTCTCACAGGGAAGGCTCAAAGCATAGACAGTATGAAGACTCAGTGTTCATGTACTTAAGACGGCATTGTGCTCTTTTGTCTTTAATTCCGATGCAATTTTGTGTTTCATCGTCAAAGTGAAGGTCCAAAGGATACAGTAATCCTGAAGTGAAGCATCGGAATCCAAAACTGGTCTCACAGGAAAGGCTCAGAACATAGACGGTAAGAAGACTCAGTCATCTTGTACTTATATCGGCTTTGTGCCTTTTGTATTTAATTCCGATGCAATTTGTGTGGCTCATCGTCAACCTGAAGATCCAAGGGATACAGTAAACCTGAAGTGAGGCATCGGAATCTAAAACTGGTCTAACAGGGAAGGATCAAAACATATATAGTAAGATGTCACAGTCTTCTTGTACTAAAGCCTGCATTGTACCTTTTGTATTACATTCCGATGCAATTTCTGTGTTTCATAGTCAATGTGATGCTCCAACGGATACAGTAAACCTGAAGTGAAGCAACGGGATCAAAAACTGGTTTCACAGGAAAGGTTCAAATCATAGGCACTAAGAAAAGTCAGTCTTCTTAAACTTAAGTAGGCATTGTGCATTTTGTATTTAATTCCGATGCAATTTCTGTGGTTCATAGTCAATGTGATGCTCCAACGGATACAGTAAACCTGAAGTGAAGCAACGGGATCAAAAACTGGTTTCACAGGAAAGGTTCAAATCATAGACACTAAGAAAAGTCAGTCTTCTTAAACTTAAGTAGGCATTGTGCATTTTGTATTTAATTCCGATGCAATTTTTGTGTTTCATCGTCAAAGTGAATGTCCATGCGATACAGTAAATCGGAGGTGAGGCATCGGAATCTAAATTTTGTGAAACAGGAAAGGCTAAAACCATAGCCAGTAAGGAAACTCGGTCTTCTTGTACTTATGTCAACATTGTGCATTTTGTATTGAAATACGATGCAATTTTTGTGTTCATCGTCAAAGTGAAGTTCCAAGGGATACTGTAAACCTGAAGTGAGGCATCGGAATCTAAAACTGGTCTCACAGGAAAAGCTCAAAACATAGACGGTAAGAAGACTCAGTCTTCTTGCACTTATGTCGGATTTGTGCCTTTTGTATTTAATTCCTATGCAATATCATTGTTTCTTCGTCAATGTGACGGTCCAAGGGATACAGTAAACCTGAAGTGAAGTATCGTAATCTAAAACCGGTCTCACAGGAAAGGTTCAGTTATAGACCCTCAGAAAAGTCAGTCTTCTTGTACTTAAGTCGGCATTGTGAATTTTGTATTTACTCCCATGCCATTCTCGTGGTTCATCGTCAAAGTGAATGTCCAAGTGATACAGTAAACCTGAAGTGAAGCATTGGGATCTGAAACCGGTCTCACAGGAAAGGCTGAAAGCATAGACACTAAGAAGAGTCAGTCTTCTTGTACTTAAGTCGGCATTGTGCCATTTGTATTTAATTACGATGCAAATTTTGTGTTTCTCGTTCACATGAAGGCCCAGGGGATGCAGTAAACCCGAAGTGAAGCATCAGAATCTAAAACTAGTCTTACAGGAAAGGCTCAAACCATAGACATTATGAAGAGTCGGTCTTCTCGTACTTAAGTCGGCATTGTGCCTTTCGTATTTAGTTCCGAAGCAATTTATGTGCTTCATCGTAAAAGTGAAGGACCAAGGTATACACTAAACCTGAAGTGAAGCATCGGAATCAAAAACTGGTCTCACAAGAAAGGCTCAAAGCATAGACGGTAAGAAGACTCAGTCTTCTTGTACTCAAGTCGGCTTTGTGCCTTTTGTATTTAATTCCGTTAAAATATCTGAGTTTCAACGTCAAAGTGAAGGTCCAGGGGATACAGTATACCTGAAGTGAAGCATCGGAATCTAAAACTGGTTGCACTGGGAAGGCCCAAATCATAGACAGTGTGAAGACTCAGTGTTCTTGTACTTGAGTCGGCATTGTGCCTTTTGTATTTAATTCCGATGCAAATTTTGTGTTTCATCGTCAAAGTGAAGGTCCACGGGATACAGTAAACCTGAATCGAAGCATTGGAATCTAATACTGGTCGCACAGGGAAGGCTCAAAACACAGACAGTAAGAAGATTCTGTCTTCATGTACTTAAGCCAGCATTGTGCCTTTTGTATCTAATTCCGATGCAATTTTTGTGTTTCATCGTCAAAGTGAATGTCCATGCGATACAGTAAATCGGAGGTGAGGCATCGGAATCTAAATTTGGTGAAACAGGAAAGGCTAAAAACATAGCCAGTAAGGAAACTCGGTCTTCTTGTACTTATGTCAACATTGTGCCTTTTGTATTGATATACGATGCAATTTTTGTGTTTCATCGTCAAAGTGAAGTTCCAAGGGATACTGTAAACCTGAAGTGAGGCATCGGAATCTAAAACTGGTCTCACAGGAAAAGCTCAAAACATAGACGGTAAGAAGACTCAGTCTTCTTGCACTTATGACGGAATTGTGCCTTTGTATTTAATTCCGATGCAATATCATTGTTTCTTCGTCAATGTGACGGTCCAAGGGATACAGTAAACCTGAAGTGAAGTATCGTAATCTAAAACCGGTCTCACAGGAAAGGTTCAGTTATAGACCCTCAGAAAAGTCAGTCTTCTTGTACTTAAGTCAGCATTGTGAATTTTGTATTTACTCCCATGCAATTCTCGTGGTTCATCGTCAAAGTGAATGTCCAAGTGATACAGTAAACCTGAAGTGAAGCATCGGGATCTGAAACCGGTCTCACAGGAAAGGCTCAAACATAGACACTAAGAAGAGTCAGTCTTCTTGTACTTAAGTCGGCATTGTGCCATTTGTATTTAATTACGATGCAAATTTTGTGTTTCTCGTTCACATGAAGGCCCAGGGGATGCAGTAAACCCGAAGTGAAGCATCGGAATCTAAAAGTAGTCTTACAGGAAAGGCTCAAACCATAGACATTATGAAGAGTCGGTCTTCCCGTACTTAGGTCGGCATTGTGCCTTTTGTGTTTAATGCCGATGCAATTTCTGTCTTTCATCGTCGATGTGAATATCCAAGGGATACAGTATACCTGAAATGAAGCATCGGAAGCTAAAACTGGTCTCACAGGAAAGGCTCAAATCATAGACAGTATGAAGACTCAGTGTTCTTGTAATTAAGTCGGCATTGTGCTCTTTTGTCTTTAATTCCGATTCAATTTTTTTGTTTCATCGTCAAAGTGAAGGTCCAGAGGATACAGTAATCCAGATGTGAAGCATCGGAATCTAAAATTGGTCTCACAGGGAAGGATCAAACCATAGACAGTAAGAGGACTCAGTCCTCTTGTACTTAAGTCGGCTTTGTGCTTTTTGTATTCATTTCCGATGCAATATCTGTGTATCATCGTCAATGTGAGGGTCCAAGGTAAACAAGGGATTTGCAATTTTGCATCGGAATCTAAAACTGGTGACACAGGAAGGGCTCAAACATAGACACTAAGAAAAGTCAGTCTTCTTGTACTTATGTCGGCATTGTGCCTTTTGTATTTAATTGCGATAAAATATCAGTGATTCAACGGCAAAGTGTAGGTCCAAGTGATACAGTAAACTTGAAGTGAAGCATCGGAATCTAAAACTGGTCTCACAGGAATGGCTCAAATCATAGATACAAAGAAAAGTCAGTCTTCTTAAACTTAAGTTGGTATTGTGCCTTTTATATTTAATTCTGATGCAATTTTTGTGTTTCATCGTCAAAGTGAAGGACCAAGGAATAATGTAAACCAGAAATGAAGCATCGGAATCTAAAACTGCTCTTACAGGAAGGGCTCAAAACATAGATGGTAAGAAGGCTCAGTCTTCCTCTACTTATGTCGGCATGGTGCATTTGTATTTAATTCCGATGCAACTTCTTGTTTCATCATCAATGGGATACAGTACACATGCAGTTTTCCATCAGAATCTAAAACTGGTGACACAGGAAACGCTCGAAACATAGACACAATGAAAAGTCAGTCTTCTCGTACCTAAGTCGGCATTGTGTCCTTTGTATTTAATTCCGATGCAATTTCTATGATTCATCGTCAATGTGAAGGTCCAAGGGATACAGTAAATCTGCAGTTGTGCATCGGAATCTAAAACTAGTGACACAGGAAGGGCTCAAAACACTGACACTAAGAAAATTCAGTCTTCTTGTACTCAAGTCGGCAATGTGTCATTTGTATTTAATTCCGATGCAATTTTTGTGTTTCATCGTCAAAGT
Source organism: Schistocerca americana (assembly GCF_021461395.2). Lineage (NCBI taxonomy): Eukaryota > Metazoa > Arthropoda > Insecta > Orthoptera > Acrididae > Schistocerca > Schistocerca americana. The sequence goes on from NC_060122.1 coordinate 50,847,031, forward strand.
GAATGTCTATGCGAAACAGTAAACCGGAGGTGAGGCATCGGAATCTAAATTTGGTGAAACAGGAAAGGCTAAAAACATAGCCAGTAAGAAAACTCGGTCTTCTTGCACTTATGTCAACATTGTGCCTTTTGTATTGATATACGATGCAATTTTTGTGTTTCATCGTCAAAGTGAAGGTCCAGAGGATACTGTAAACCTGAAGTGAAGCATCGGAATCTAAAACTGGTTGCACAGGGAAGGCCCAAATCATAGACAGTGTGAAGACTCAGTGTTCTTGTACTTGAGTCGGCATTGTGCCTTTTGTATTTAATTCCGATGCAAATTTTGTGTTTCATCGTCAAAGTGAAGGTCCACGGGATACAGTAAACCTGAATCGAAGCATTGGAATCTAATACTGGTCGCACAGGGAAGGCTCAAAACACAGAGAGTAAGAAGATTCTGTCTTCATGTACTTAAGCCAGCATTGTGCCTTTTGTATCTAATTCCGATGCAATTTTTGTGTTTCATCGTCAAAGTGAATGTCCATGCGATACAGTAAATCGGAGGTGAGGCATCGGAATCTAAATTTGGTGAAACAGGAAAGGCTAAAAACATAGCCAGTTAGAAAACTCGGTCTTCTTGTACTTATGTCAACATTGTGCCTTTTGTATTGATATACGATGCAATTTTTGTGTTTCATCGTCAAAGTGAAGGTCCAGGGGATACTGTAAACCTGAAGTGAAGCATCGGAATGTAAAACTGGTCTCACAGGAAAGGTTCAAGTATAGACCCTCAGAAAAATCAGTCTTCTTGTACTTAAGTCGACATTGTGAATTTTGTATTTACTTCCCATGCAATTTTTGTGTTTCATCGTCAAAGTGAATGTCCAAGGGATACAGTAAACCTGAAGTAAAGCATCGGGATCTGAAACTGCTCTCGAAGGAAAGGCTCAAACCAGAGACACAAAGAAGAGTCAGTCTTCTTGTACTTATGTCGGCATTGTGCATTTTGTATTTAATTACGATGCAAAGTTTGTGTTTCTCGTCCACGTGAAGGCCCAGGGGATACAGTAAACCCGAAGTGTAGCATCGGTATCTAAAACTAGTTCACAGGAAAGGCTCAAACCATAGACATTATGTAGAGTCAGTCTTTTCGTACTTAAGTCGGCATTGTGTCTTTCGTATTTAATTCCGATGCAATTTATGTGTTTCATCGTCAAAGTGAAGGTCCAAGTTATACAGTAAACCTGAAGTGAAGCATCGGAATCTAAAACGGTTCTCACAAGAAAGGCTCAAAGCATAGACGGTAAGAAGACACAGTCTTCTTGTACTCAAGTCGGCTTTGTGCCTTTTGTATTTAATTCCGGTGAAATTTCTGTGTTTCAACGTCAAGGTGAAGGTCCAGGGGTTACAGTATATCTGAAGTCAAGCATCGGAATCTAAAACTGGTCTCCCAGGGAAGGCCCAAATCATAGACAGTATGAAGACTCACTGTTCTTGTACTTCAGTCGGCATTGTGCCTTTGGAATATTATTCCGATGCAAATTTTGTGTTTCATCATCAAAGTGAAGGTCCACGGGATACAGTAAACCTGAAGCGATGCATTGGAATCTAATACTGGTCGCACCGGAAACTCTCAAAACATAGACAGTAAGAAGATTCAGTCTTCTTGTACTTAAGCCAACATTGTGCCTTTTGTATTTAATTCCGATGCAATTTCAGTGTTTCATCGTCAATGTGAAGATCCAAGGGATGCAGAAAAACTGCAGTTGTGCATCGGAATCTGAAACTGGTGACACAGGAAATGCTCAAACATAGACACTAAGAAATGTCAGTTTTCTTGTACTTAAGTCGGCATTGTGCCTTATGTATTTAATGCCGATGCAATTTCAGTCTTTCATCGTCAATGTGAATATCCAAGGGATACAGTAAACCTGATATGAAGCATCGGAAGCTAAGACTGGTCTCACAGGAAAGGCTCAAATCATAGACACTAAGAAAAGTTTGTCCTCTAGTACTTAGTCGGCATTGTGCCGTTTGTATTTAATTCCGATGCAATTTTAGTGTTTGATCGTCAAACCGAAGATCCAAGGGATACAGTAAACCTGAAGTGAAGCATCGGAGTCTGAAACTGGTCTCACAGAAAAGGCTCAAAACATAGACGGTAAGAAGGCTCAGTCTTCTTGTAGTTAAGTCGGCACTGTGCCTTTTGTATTTAATTCATATGGAATCTCTGAGTTTCTTCGTCAATGTGAAGGTCCAACGGATACACTAAATCTGCAGTTGTGCATCGGAATCTAAAACTGGTGACACAGGAAAGGCTCAATACATAGACACTAAGGAAAGTCAGACATCTTGAACCTTAGTCGTCAATGTGCCTTTTCTTTTGAATTCCGATGAAATTTTTGTGTTTCATCGTCAAATTTAAGGTCCAAGGGATACAGTAAACCTGACGTGAAAAATCGGAATCTAAAACTTGTCTCACAGGAAAGGCTCAAAACATAGACGATGAGAAGTCTCAGTCTTCTTGTACTTAAGTCTGCATTGTGCCTTTTGTATGTAATTCCGATGCAATTTTTGTGATTCATCGTCAAAGTGAAGGTGCAAGAAATACTGTAAACCTGCATTAGTGCATCGGAAACTAAACCTGGTGACACAGGAAAGGCTCAAACATAGACAGTAAGAAGACTCAGTCTTCCTGTACTTATGTCGGCATTTTTTTTTATTTAATTCATATGCAATCTCTGTGTTTCATTGTCAAGGTGAAGGTCCAAGGGATACAGTAAATCTGCAGATGTGCATCGGAATCTAAAACTGGTGACACAGGAAAGGCTCAATACATAGACACTTAGGAAAGTGAGACTTCTTGAACCTTAGTCGTCATTGTGCCTTTTGATTTGAATTCCGATGAAATTTTTGTGTTTCATCGTCAAAGTGAAGGTCCAAGGGATACAGCAAACCTGAAGTGAAGCATTGGAATCTAAAACTGGCCTCACAGGAGAGGCTGAAATCATAGACACTAAGAAGACTCGGTCTTCTTGTACTTATGTCGGCATTGTGCCTTTGGAAAATAATTCCGATGCAAATTTTGTGTTTCATCATCAAAGTGAAGGTCCACGGGATACAGTAAACCTGAAGCGAAGCATTGGAATCTAATACTGGTCGCACAGGAAAGGCTCAAAACATAGACAGTAAGAAAATTCAGTCTTCTTGTACTTAAGCTAACATTGTGCCTTTTGTATTTAGTTCCGTTGAAATTTCTGTAATTCATCGTCAATGTTAAGGTCCAAGGGATACAGAAAAACTGCAATGGTGCATCGGAATCTAAACCTGGTGACACAGGAAGAGCTCAAAACATAGACACTAAGAAGAGTCTGTCTTCTTGTAATTAAGACGGCATTGTGGTTTTTGTATTTAATTCCGATCCAATTTTTGTGAATCATCGTCAAAGTCAAGGTCCATGGGTTACAGTAAACCTGAAGTGAAGCATCGGAATCTAAAACTGGTCTCACAGGAAAGGCTCTTAGCATAGATGGTAAGAAGACTCAGTCTTCTTGATCTTAAGTGAAGCATCGGAATCTAAAACTGGTCTCACAGGGGAAGCTCAAAACATAGAGAGTAATAAGACTCAGTCTTCTTGTACTTATGTCGGCGTTGTGCCTTTTGTATTTAATTCCGATGCAATTTCTGTAATTCATTGTCAATGTGAAGGTCCGAGAGATACAGAAAAAACTGCAATTGTGCATCGGAATCTAAAACTGGTGACACAGGAAGGGCTCAAAAAATAGACACGAAGAAAAGTCAGTAATTTTGTCCTTAAGTCGGCATGTGCATTTGCATTTAATTCCGATGCACCTTCTTTGTTTCATTTTCAGTGGGATACAGTAAATCAGCAGTTGTGCATCGGAATCTGAACTTGTAGACACAGGAAAGGCTCAAAACATAACACTATGGAAAGTCAGTCTTCTTGTACTTAAGTCAGCATTGTGACATTTGTTTTGAATTCCGATGAAATCTTTGTATTTCATCGTCAAAGTGAAAGTCTAAGGGATACAGTAAACCGGAAGTGAAGCATCGGAATCTAAAACTGGACTCACAGGACAGGCAAAAAACATAGGCGGTAAGAAGACTCAGTCGTCTTGTACTTATGTCGGCATTATGCCTTTTGTATTTAATTCCGAAGCAATTTCTGTGTTTCATCGTCAGCGAGAAGGTCCAAGGAATATAGTGAACCTGTAGCAAAGCGTCGGAATCTAAAACAGGGATCACAGGAAAGGCCAAAACCCAGACCATAAGAGAAGTCAGTCTTTTTGTACATATGTCGGCAATGTGTCTTTTGTATTTATTTCCGATGCAATTTTTGTGTTTCATCGTCAATGTATAGGTCCAAGGGATACAGAAAATCAGCAGTTGTGCATCGGAATCTATACTTGAAGACACAGGAAAGGCTAAAACATAAACACTATGGAAAGTCAGTCTTCTTGTACTTAAGTCCTCATTGTGACATTTGTTTTCAATTCCGATGAAATCTTTGTATTTCATCGTCAAAGTGAAAGTCTAAGGGATACAGTAAACCGGAAATGAAGCATCGGAATCCAATACTGGACTTACAGGATAGGCTCAAAACATAGACGGTAAGAAGACTCAGTGTTCTTGTACTTAAGTCGGCATTATGCTCTTTGTATTTAATTCCGAAGCAATTTCTGTGTTTCATCGGAACGTGAAGGTCCAAGGGATACAGTTAACTTGAAATGAAGCGTCAGAAACTAAAACTGGGATCACAGGGAAGGCTCAAAATATAGACACTAAGATGACTCAGTCTTCTTGTACTTAAATCGGCATCGTGTCTCTTGTATTTAATTCCGATGCAAGATCTCTCTTTCATCGTCAATGTAAATGTCCAAGGGACACAGTAAACCTGAAGTGAATCATAGGAATTTTAAACTGCTCTCACAGGAAAGGCTCAAAACATAGACACTAAGAACACTCAGTCTTCTAGTACTTAAGTCGGCATTGTGCCTTTTGTAATTAATTCCAATGCAGTTTTTGTGTTTCATCGTCAAAGTGAAGGTCCAAGGGATACAGTAAACCTGAAGTGAAGCATCGGAATCTGAAACTGGTCTCACAGGAAAGGCTGAAATCATAGACACTAAGAAGAGTCAGTCTTCTTGTACTGAAGTCGGCATTGTGGCCTTTGTATTTAATTCCGATGCAATTTTTGTGTTCCATCGTCAAAGTGAAGGTCCAAGGGATACAGCAAACCTGAAGTGAAAAAATTGGATTCTAAAACTGTTCTCACAGGAAAGGCTCAAGGCATAGACGGTACAAAGACTCAGTCTTCTTGTACTTAAGTCGGCATTGTGCCTTTTCTATTTTATTCAGATGCAATATCTGTATTTCATAGTCAAAGTGAAGGTGCAAGTGATATAGCAAACCTGCAGTTGTGCTTCGGAAATTAAATCTGGTGACATTTGTATTTAATTCAAATGCAATTTTTGTGTTTCATCCTCAAAGTGATGGCCCAAGGGACAAGTAAACCTGCCGTTGTCCATCGGAGACTGAAACTGGTCACACAGCATAAAGCTCAAAACATAGACGGTAAGAAGTCTCAGTCTTCTTGTACTTAAGTCGGCATTGTGCCTTTTGTATTTAATTCTAATGCAGTTACTGTGTTTTATCGTCACTGCGAAGGTCCAAGGGATACAGTAAACCAGGAGTTGTGCAACGGAATCTAAAACTGGCGACACAGGAAAGGCTCAAAACATAGACACTAAGAAAAGTCAGTCTTCTCGTACTTAAGTCGGCACTGTGACTTTTGTATTTAATTCCGATGCAATTTATGTTTTTCATCGTCAATGTGAAGGTCCAAGGGATACAGTAAACCTGAAGTGAAGCATCGGGATCAAAGTCTGGTCTAACAGGAGAGGCTCAAAAAATGGACGGTAAGAAGACTCGGACTTGTCGTACCTATGTCGGCACTGTGCCTTTTGTATTTAATTCCGTTGCAAATATCTGTGTTTCATTGTCAATGTAAAGGGCCATAGGATACAGTAAATCTGAAGCGAAGCCTCTGAATCTAAAACTTGTTTCACAGGGAATGCTGAAAACATAGACAGTAAGAAGACTCAGTCTTCTTGTACTTATGTCGGCATTGTGCCTTTTGTATTTAGTTCCGATGCAATTTCTGTAATTCATCGTAAATGTGAAGGTCCAAAGGATACAGAAAAACTGCAATTGTGGATCGGAATCTAAAACTGGTGACACACGAAGAGCACATAACATAGACATTAAGAAGAGTCTGTCTTCTTGTACTTAAGGTGGCATTGTGGCTTTTGTATTTAATTCCGATCCAATTTTTGTGTTTCATCGTCAAAGTGAAGGTGCAAGGGAAACAGTAAACCTGAAGTGTACAATGGGAATCTAAAACTGGTCTCACAGGAAAGGCTCAAAACATAGACGGATCGAAGTCTCAGTCTTCTTGTACTTAGGTCTGCATTGTGCCTTTTGTATTTAATTCCGATGCAATTTTTGTGATTCATCGTCAAAGTGAAGGTCCATGGGATCCAGTAAACCTGAAGTATAGCATCGGAATCTAAATCTGGTCTTACAGGAAAGGCTAAAAACATAGACAATAAGAAGAATCAGTCTTCTTGTTCTTAAGTCGGCATTGTGACTTTTGTATTTAATTCCGATGCAATTTTTGTGTTTCATCGTCAACGTGAAGTTCCAAGGGATACTGAAAACCTGAAGTGAAGCATCTGAATCTAACACTAGTCTCACAGGAAAGGCTCAAAACATAGACGGTAAGAAGACTCAGTCTTCTTGTGCTTAAGTCGGCATTGTGCCTTTTGTAATCAATTCCGATGTAATTTCTGTGATTCAACGTCAAAGTGACGGTCAAAGGGATACAGTATACCTGAAGTGAAGCATCGGAATGTAAAATTGGTCTCACGGGGAAGCCTCAAAACATAGACATTATAAAGACTCAGTGTTCTTGTACTTAAGACGGCATTGTGCCTTTTGTATTTAATTCCGATGCTATTTTTGTGTTTCATCGTCAAAGTGAAGGTCCAAGGGATACAGTAAACTTGAAATGAAGCGTCAGAAACTAAAACTGGGTTCACAGGGAAGGCTCAAAACATAGACACTAAGATGACTCAGTCTTCTTGTACACTGCTGGCCACCGTAAATGCAACACCCTGAAGGAAGCATCCGAATCAAGTGAAATTTACACCATGGGTTTGCAGCGATGAGATATGCAACTGATTAGAATTTCAGCGCAGACGCACATCACGCGCGCCTGTGGCGCCACCTCATAGCGCCATTTAAGGCTTGGCGATTTCGACGAGTGTACGTTCGGCACGTGTGTTTACCTTGTGGTTGTTTCACAAGACGATCAGTTATGCCTCGTAGACAACAGCGAACATTGTTTGATCAAGTATCCGAGTTCGACAGAAGAAGGATAGTGGCTTACCGAGATTGTGGATTATCATACAGAGAAATCGCTAGTCGTGTTGAACGAAACCAAACAACTGTAATGCGGATATGTGACCGTTGGATGCAGGAGGATACGACGGACCGACGTGGTCGATCGCATTCACCTCGGTGCACCACTGCACGTGCTGATAGGCAAATTGTGCGCATGGCAGTGACGGATCGCTCAGTGACATTCCGGACCATAGCACAGCACATTGCGTCTGTAACGCATCATCCAGTGTCTGCACGTACCATTCGACGCCGTTTACAGCAGAGTGGCCTGTCCGCAAGACGTCCATTGCTTCGTCTACCATTGACGCAGAACCACAGACGTCTCCGTCGCCAATGGTGTGATGACAGACGGATGTGGACGTCAGAATGGAATGACGTTGTCTTTACTGACGAGGCACACTTCTGGCTGCAGCACCACGATGGTCGGATTCGAGTGTGGAGACACCGTGGAGAGAGGATGCTGGACAGCTGCATTATGCACCGCCACACTGGTCTTGCACCGGGTATTATGGTATGGGGCGGTATTGGATATTACTCTCGCACGCCTCTAGTACGCATTGCCGGTACTTTAAATAGCCGGCGCTACATATCGGAGGTGCTTGAGCCAGTTGTCCTTCCTTACCTTCAGGGCTCAGCCACAGCCATATTTCTACAGGATAATGCGCGGCCACACGTGGCACGCATTGTCCAAAGGTTCTTCGTCAATAAGCAGATTGAAGTGCTTCCCTGGCCGGCTCGCTCTCCGGATCTTTCGCCGATAGAGAACATGTGGTCCATAGTTGCTCAACGAGTGACCCAGATTACATCCCCAGCTGCCACACCAGATGATCTCTGGCAACGTGTGGAAGCTGCTTGGGCTGCTGTACCCCAGGAACAGATCCAACGTCTCTTTGACTCAATGCCGAGACGTGTGGCAGTGGTGATCTCCAACAATGGCGGCTACTCTGGCTACTGATTATGGCAGGAACCACATGTCACAGACGTCTGTAAACGTAATCATTTGATACTTGGTCAACATGTTACCTACAAAATAAATTTAGTTGTGCTACCTCTTGTCTTTCTTGGTGTTGCATTTACGGTGGCCAGCTGTGTACTTAAGTAGGCATCGTGTCTCTTGTATTTAATTCCGATGCAAGATCTCTTTTTCATCGTCAATGTAAATGTCCAAGGGACACAGTAAACCTGAAGTGAATCATAGGAATTTGAAACTGGTCTCACAGGAAAGGCTCAAAACATAGACACTAAGAACACTCAGTCTTCTAGTACTTAAGTCGGCATTGTGCCTTTTGTATTTAATTCCAATGCAGTTTTTGTGTTTCATCGTCAAAGTGAAAGTCTAAGGGATACAGTAAACCGGAAGTGAAGCATCGGAATCTAAAACTGGACTCACAGGACAGGCAAAAAACATAGGCGGTAAGACGACTCAGTCGTCTTGTACTTATGTCGGCATTATGCCATTTGTATTTAATTCCGAAGCAACTTCTGTGTTTCATCGTCAGCGTGAAGGTCCAAGGAATATAGTAAACCTGTGGCAAAGCGTCGGAATCTAAAACAGGGATCTCAGGAAAGGCCAAAACACAGACCATAAGAAAAGTCAGTCTCTTTGTACTTATGTCGGCAATGTGTCTTTTGTATTAATTTCCGATGCAATTTTTGTGTTTCATCGTCAATGTATAGGTCCAAGGGATACAGAAAATCAGCAGTTGTGCATCGGAATCTATACTTGAAGACACAGGAAAGGCTAAAACATAAACACTATGGAAAGTCAGTCTTCTTGTACTTAAGTCCTCATTGTGACATTTGTTTTCAATTCCGATGAAATCTTTGTATTTCATCGTCAAAGTGAAAGTCTAAGGGATACAGTAAACCGGAAATGAAGCATCGGAATCCAATACTGGACTTACAGGATAGGCTCAAAACATAGACGGTAAGAAGACTCAGTGTTCTTGTACTTAAGTCGGCATTATGCTCTTTGTATTTAATTCCGAAGCAATTTCTGTGTTTCATCGGAACGTGAAGGTCCAAGGGATACAGTTAACCTGAAATGAAGCGTCAGAAACTAAAACTGGGATCACAGGGAAGGCTCAAAACATAGACACTAAGATGACTCAGTCTTCTTGTACTTAAATCGGCATCGTGTCTCTTGTATTTAATTGCGATGCAAGATCTATCTTTCATCGTCAATGTAAATGTCCAAGGGACACAGTAAACCTGAAGTGAATCATAGTAATTTGAAACAGGTCTCACCGGAAAGGCTGAAATCATAGACACTAAGAAGAGTCAGTCTTCTTGTACTTACGTCGGCATTGTGGCCTTTGTATTTAATTCCGATGCAATTTTTGTGTTCCATCGTCAAAGTGAAGGTCCAAGGGATACAGCAAACCTGAAGTGAAAAAATCGGATTCTAAAACTGTTCTCACAGGAAAGGCTCAAGGCATAGACGGTACGAAGACTCAGTCTTCTTGTACTTAAGTCGGCATTGTGCCTTTTCTATTTTATTCTGATGCAATATCTGTATTTCATAGTCAAAGTGAAGGTGCAAGTGATATAGTAAACCTGCAGTTGTGCTTCGGAAATTAAATCTGGTGACACAGGAAAGGCTCAAAACATAGACAGTAAGAAGACTCAGTGTTCTTGTACTTAAGTCGGCATTGTGCCTATTGTATTTAATTCACATGCAATTTCTGTGTTTCATCGTCAATGTGAAGGTCCAAAGGATACAGTAAACCTACAGTTGTGCATCGTAATCTAAGACTGGGGACACAGGAAAGGCTCAAAGCATAGACACTAAGAAAGGTCAGTCTTCTTGTACGTAAGTCGGCACTTTGCATTTTGTGTTTAATTCCGATGCAATTTTTGTGTATCATCGTCAAATTGAAGGTCCAAGGGATACAGTAAACTTGAAATGATGCATCGGACTCTAAAACTGGTCTCACAGGGAAGGGGCAAAACATATTTATTAAGAAGACTCAGTCTTCTTGTACCCTAGCCGGCATTGTGAATTTTGAATTAATTCCGATGCAATGTCTGTGTTTCTTCGACAATATGAAGGACCAAGGGATACAGGAAATCAGCAGTTGTGCAGCGGAATCTATATTGGTGACACAGGAAAGGCTTAAAACAACGACACTAAGAAATGTAAGTCTTCTTGTACTTAAGTCGACATGTGCATTTTGTATTTAATTCTGATGCAGTTATGGTGTTTCATCGTCAAATTGAAGGTCCAAGGGATAAAGAAAATCTGAAGTGAAGCATCGGAATCTAAGACTGGTGTCACAGGAAAGGCTCAAAGCATAGACGGTAAGAAAACTCAGTCTTCTCGTACCTATGTCGGCATTGTGCCTTTTGTATTTAATTCCGATGCAATTTCTGTTTTTCATCGTCAATGTGAAGGTCCAATGGATACAGTAAACCTGAAGTGAAGCATCGGGATCAAAGTCTGGTCTAACAGGAGAGGCTCAAAAAATGGACTGTAAGAAGACTCGGACTTGTCGAACCTATGTCGGCATTGTGCCTTTTGTATTTAATTCCGTTGCAAATATCTGTGTTTCATTGTCAATGTGAAGGGCCATAGGATACAGTAAATCTGAAGCGAAGCCTCTGAATCTAAAACTTGTTTCACAGGGAATGCTGAAAACATAGACAGTAAGAAGACTCAGTCTTCTTGTACTTATGTCGGCATTGTGCCTTTTGTATTTAGTTCCGATGCAATTTCTGTAATTCATCGTAAATGTGAAGGTCCAAGGGATACAGAAAAACTGCAATTGTGCATCGGAATCTAAAACTGGTGACATAGGAAGAGCACAAAACATAGACATTAAGAAGAGTCTGTCTTCTTTTACTTAAGGTGGCATTGTGGCTTTTATATTTAATTCCGATCCAATTTTTGTGTTTCATCGTCAAAGTGAAGGTGCAAGGGAAACAGTAAACCTGAAGTGTACAATGGGAATCTAAAACTGGTCTCACAGGAAAGGCTCAAAACATAGACGGTACGAAGTCTCAGTCTTCTTGTACTTAGGTCTGCATTGTGAATTTTGTATTTAATTCCGATGCAATTTTTGTGTTTCATCGTCAACGTGAAGTTCCAAGGGATACTGAAAACCTGAAGTGAAGCATCTGAATCTAACACTAGTCTCACAGGAAATACTCAAAGCATAGACAGTAAGGAGAGTCAGTCTTCTTGTGCTTAAGTCGGCATTGTGAATTTTGTATTCAATTCCGATGTAATTTCTGTGATTCAACGTCAAAGTGACGGTCAAAGGGATACAGTATACCTGAAGTGAAGCATCGGAATGTAAAATTGGTCTCACTGGGAAGCCTCAAAACATAGACAATATGAAGACTCGGTGTTCTTGTACTTAAGACGGCATTGTGCCTTTTGTATTTAATTCCGATGCTATTTTTGTGTTTCATCGTCAAAGTGAAGGTCCAAGGGTTACAGTAAACTTGAAATGAAGCGTCAGAAACTAAAACTGGGTTCACAGGGAAGGCTCAAAACATAGACACTAAGATTACTCAGTCTTCTTGTACACTGCTGGCCACCGTAAATGCAACACCCTGAAGGAAGCATCCGAATCAAGTGAAATTTACACCATGGGTTTGCAGCGATGAGATATGCAACTGATTAGAATTTCAGCGCAGACGCACATCACGCGCGCCTGTGGCGCCACCTCATAGCGCCATTTAAGGCTTGGCGATTTCGACGAGTGTACGTTCGGCACGTGTGTTTACCTTGTGGTTGTTTCACAAGACGATCAGTTATGCCTCGTAGACAACAGCGAACATCGTTTGATCAAGTATCCGCGTTCGACAGAGGAAGGATAGTGGCTTACCGAGATTGTGGATTATCATACAGAGAAATCGCTAGTCGTGTTGAACGAAACCAAACAACTGTAATGCGGATATGTGACCGTTGGATGCAGGAGGATACGACGGACCGACGTGGTCGATCGCATTCACCTCGGTGCACCACTGCACGTGCTGATAGGCAAATTGTGCGCATGGCAGTGACGGATCGCTCAGTGACATTCCGGACCATAGCACAGCACATTGCGTCTGTAACGCATCATCCAGTGTCTGCACGTACCATTCGACGCCGTTTACAGCAGAGTGGCCTGTCCGCAAGACGTCCATTGCTTCGTCTACCATTGACGCAGAACCACAGACGTCTCCGTCGCCAATGGTGTGATGACAGACGGATGTGGACGTCAGAATGGAATGACGTTGTCTTTACTGACGAGGCACACTTCTGGCTGCAGCACCACGATGGTCGGATTCGAGTGTGGAGACACCGTGGAGAGAGGATGCTGGACAGCTGCATTATGCACCGCCACACTGGTCTTGCACCGGGTATTATGGTATGGGGCGGTATTGGATATTACTCTCGCACGCCTCTAGTACGCATTGCCGGTACTTTAAATAGCCGGCGCTACATATCGGAGGTGCTTGAGCCAGTTGTCCTTCCTTACCTTCAGGGCTCAGCCACAGCCATATTTCTACAGGATAATGCGCGGCCACACGTGGCACGCATTGTCCAAAGGTTCTTCGTCAATAAGCAGATTGAAGTGCTTCCCTGGCCGGCTCGCTCTCCGGATCTTTCGCCGATAGAGAACATGTGGTCCATAGTTGCTCAACGAGTGACCCAGATTACATCCCCAGCTGCCACACCAGATGATCTCTGGCAACGTGTGGAAGCTGCTTGGGCTGCTGTACCCCAGGAACAGATCCAACGTCTCTTTGACTCAATGCCGAGACGTGTGGCAGTGGTGATCTCCAACAATGGCGGCTACTCTGGCTACTGATTATGGCAGGAACCACATGTCACAGACGTCTGTAAACGTAATCATTTGATACTTGGTCAACATGTTACCTACAAAATAAATTTAGTTGTGCTACCTCTTGTCTTTCTTGGTGTTGCATTTACGGTGGCCAGCTGTGTACTTAAGTAGGCATCGTGTCTCTTGTATTTAATTCCGATGCAAGATCTCTTTTTCATCGTCAATGTAAATGTCCAAGGGACACAGTAAACCTGAAGTGAATCATAGGAATTTGAAACTGGTCTCACAGGAAAGGCTCAAAACATAGACACTAAGAACACTCAGTCTTCTAGTACTTAAGTCGGCATTGTGCCTTTTGTATTTAATTCCAATGCAGTTTTTGTGTTTCATCGTCAAAGTAAAGGTCCAAGGGATACAGTAAACCTGAAGTGAAACGTCGGAATCTAAATCTGGTCTCACAAGAAAGGCTCAAAACATAGACACTAAGAAGTCTCAGAATTCTTGTACTTAAGACGGCATTATGCCGTTTGTATTTAATTCTGATGGCATTTTTATGATTCATCGTCAAAGTGAAGGTCCAAGGGATACAGTAAACCTGAAGTGAAGCATCGGAATCTGAAACTGGTCTCACAGGAAAGGCTGAAATCATAGACACTAAGAAGAGTCAGTCTTCTTGTACTTAAGTCGGCATTGTGGCCTTTGTATTTAATTCCGATGCAATTTTTGTGTTCCATCGTCAAAGTGAAGGTCCAAGGTATACAGCAAACCTCAAGTGAAAAAATCGGATTTTAAAACTGTTCTCACAGGAAAGGCTCAAGGCATAGACGGTACGAAGACTCAGTCTTCTTGTACTTAAGTCGGTATTGTGCCTTTTCTATTTTATTCTGATGCAATATCTGTAATTCATAGGCAAAGTGAAGGTGCAAGTGATATAGTAAACCTGCAGTTGTGCTTCGGAAATTAAATCTGGTGACACAGGAAAGGCTCAAAACATAGACAGTAAGAAGACTCAGTGTTCTTGTACGTAAGTCGGCATGGTGCCTATTGTATTTAATTCACATGCAATTTCTGTGTTTCATCGTCAATGTGAAGGTCCAAAGGATACAGTAAACCTACAGTTGTGCATCGTAATCTAAGACTGGGGACACAGGAAAGGCTCAAAGCATAGACACTAAGAAAGGTCAGTCTTCTTGTACTTACGTCGGCATTTTGCATTTTGTGTTTAATTCCGATGCAATTTTTGTGTTTCATCGTCAAATTGAAGGTCCAAGGGTTACAGTAAACTTGAAATGAAGCATCGGACTCTAAAACTGGTCTCACAGGGAAGGGGCAAAACATATTTATTAAGAAGACTAAGACTTCTTGTACCCAAGCCGGCATTGTGAATTTTGTATTAATTCCGATGCAATGTCTGTGTTTCTTCGTCAATATGAAGGACCAAGGGATACAGGAAATCAGCAGTTGTGCAGCGGAATCTAAATTGGTGACACAGCAAAGGCTTAAAACAACGACACTAAGAGAATTAAGTCTTCTTGTACTTAAGTCGACATGTGCATTTTGTATTTAATTCTGATGCAGTTACGGTGTTCCATCGTCAAAGTGAAGGTCCAAGGGATACAGTAAACCTGAACTGAAGCTACGGAATGAAGAACTGGTTTCACTGGGAAGGCTCAAAACTTAGACAGTAAGAAGACTCAGTCCTCTTGTACATAAGTCGGCATTGTGCCTTTTGTATTTAATACTGATGCAATTTCTAGGTTTCATCGTCAATGTGATTGTCCAACGTACACGGTAAACCTGCAGTTGTTCATCGGAATCTAAAACTGGTTACACAGGAATGCCTCAAATCAAAGACACTAAGAAAAGTCAGTCTTCTTGTACTTAAGTCGTCATTGTGCCATTTGTATTTAATTCAAATGCAATTTTTGTGTTTCATCCTCAAAGTGATGGCCCAAGGGACAAGTAAACCTGCCGTTGTCCATCAGAGACTGAAACTGGTCACACAGCAAAAAGCTCAAAACATAGACGGTAAGAAGTCTCAGTCTTCTTGTGCTTAAGTCGGCATTGTGCCTTTTGTATTTAATTCTAATGCCGTTACTGTGTTTCATCGTCACTGCGAAGGTATAAGGGATACAGTAAACCAGGAGTTGTGCAACGGAATCTAAAACTGGCGACACAGGAAAGGCTCAAGTCTTAGACACTAAGAAAAGTAAGTCTTCTTGTACTTAAGTCGGCACTGTGGCTTTTGAATTTCATTGCAATGCAATTTCTGTGTTACATCGTCATAGTGAAAGTCCAAGGGACACAGTAAACATGAAGTGAAGAATCGAAAGCTAAAACTGGTCTCACAGGAAAGGCTTAAAAGATAGACACTAAGAAGAGTCAGTCTTCGTGTACTTAAGTCGGCATTATGACTTTTGTATTTAATTCCGATGCAATTTCTGTGTTTCACCGACTAATTGAAGGTCCAAGGGATACAGTAAACCTGAAGTGAAGCATCGCAATCAAAGACTGGTCTAACAGGAGAGGCTCAAAAAATGGACGGTAAGAAGACTCGGTCTTGTCGTACCTATGTCGGCATTGTGCCTTTTGTATTTAATTCCGTTGCAAATATCTGTGTTTCATCGTCAATGTGAAGGGCCATAGGATACAGTAAATCTGAAGCGAAGCCTCTGAATCTAAAACTTGTTTCACAGGGAATGCTCAAAACATAGACAGTAAGAAGACTCAGTCTTCTTGTACTTAAGTCGGCATTGAGCATTTTGTATTTAATACCGATGCTATTTTTGTGTTTCATCGTCAAAGTGAAGGTCCAAGGGATACAGTAAACTTGAAATGAAGCATCGGAATCTAAAACTGGTCTCACAGGGGAAGCTCAAAACATAGTCAGTAAGAAGACTCAGTCTTCTTCTACTTATGTCGGCATTGTGCCTTTTGTATTTAATTCCGATTCAATTTCTGCAATTCATTGTCAATGTGAAGGTCCAACGGATACAGAAAAACTGCAATTGTGCATCGGAATCTAAAACTGGTGACACAGGAAGGGCTCAAATCATAGACACTAAGAAAAGTCAGTCATTTTGTCCTTAAGTCGGCATGTGCATTTGTACTTATTTCCGATGCACCTTCTTTGTTTCATTTTCAGTGGGATACAGTAAATCAGCAGTTGTGCATCGGAATCTAAACTTGTAGACACAGGAAAGGCTCAAAACATAACACTATGGAAAGTCAGTCTTCTTGTACTTAAGTCGGTATTGTGACATTTGTTTTGAGTTCCGATTAAATCTTTGTATTTCATCGTCAAAGTGAAGGTCTAAGGGATACAGTAAACCGGAAGTGAAGCATCGGAATCTAAAACTGGACTCACAGGATAGGCAAAAAGCATAGGCGGTAAGAAGACTCAGTCTTCTTGTACTTATGTCGGTATTGTGTCGTTTGTATTTATTTCCGATGCAATTTTTGTCTTTCATCTTGAAAGTGAAGGACCAAGGGATACAGTAAACCTGATATGCAGCATCGGAGTCTACAACTGGCCTCACAGGAAGGGCTCAAAACATAGACGGTAAGAAGACTCAGGCTACATGTACCTAAGTCGGTGTGGAGAATTTGTATTAAATTCCGATGCAACTTCTGTGTTTCATCGTCAATGGGATACAGTAAAGCTGCAGTTTTGCATCGGAATCTAATACTGGTGACTCAGGGAAGGCTCAAAACATAGACACTAAGAAAAGTCAGTCTTCTAGTACTTAACTCGGCATTGTGCCATTTGTATTTAATTCCGATGCTATATCTGTGTTACCTCGTCAATGTGAAGGCCAAGGGATACAGTGAATCTGTAGTTCAGCTTCGGAATCTTAAACTGGCGACACTGGAAAGGCTCGAAACATAGACATTAAGGACAGTCAGTCTTCTTGTACTTTGGTCGGCATTGTGCCATTTGTTTTGAATTCCGATGCAAAACATAGACGGTAAGAAGACTCAGTGTTCTTGTACTTAAGTCGACAATGTGCTTTTTGTATTTAATTCCGAGGCAATATCTGTGTTTCATCGTCAACGTGAAGGTCCAAGGGATACAGTAAACCTGAAATGAAGCGTCGGAAACTAAATGTGGGATCACAGGAAAGGCTCGACACATAGACACTAAGAACACTCAGTCTTCTAGTACTTAAGTCGGCATTGTGCCTTTTGTATTTAATTCCAATGCAGTTTTTGTGTTTCATCGTCAAAGTGAAGGTCCAAGGGATACAGTAAACCTGAAGTGAAACGTCGGAATCTAAATCGGGTTTCACAAGAAAGGCTCAAAACATAGACACTAAGAAGTCTCAGTCTTTTGTACTTAAGTCGGCATTATGCCGTTTGTATTTTATTCCGATGGCATTTTTATGTTTCATCGTCAAAGCGAAGGTCCAAGGGATACAGTAAACTTGAAATGAAGCATCCTACTCTAAAACTGGCCTCCAGGGAAGGCGCAAAACATATTTATTAAGAAGACTCACTCTTCTTGTACCCAAGCCGGCATTGTGAATTTTGTATTAATTCCGATGCAATGTCTGTGTTTCTTCGTCAATATGAAGGTCCAAGGGATACAAGAATTCAGCAGTTGTGCAGCGGAATCTAAATTGGTGACACAGGAAAGGCTTAAAACAACGACACTAAGAAAAGTAAGTCTTCTTGTACATAAGTCGACATGTGCATTTTGTATTTAATTCTGATGCAGTTATGGTGTTTCATCGTCAAAGTGAAGGTCCAGCGGATACAGTAATCCAGGAAGTGAAGCATCGGATTCTAAAACTGGTGAACACAGGAAAGCCTCAGAACATAGACGCTAAGAAATGTCAGTGTTCTTGTACTTAAGTCGTCATTGTGATATATTTATTTAATTCCCATGCAATTATTGTGTATCATCCTCAAAGTGATGGCCCAAGGGACAAGTAAACCTGCCGCTGTCCATCGGAGACTAAAACTGGTGACACAAAAAAGGCTCAAAACATAGACACTAAGGAAAGTCAGTCTTTTTGTACTTAAGTCGGCATTGTGCCTTTTGTATTTAATTCCGATGCAATTTCTGTGTTTCATCGTCTAAGTGAAGGTCCAAGGGATAGACTAAATCTGCATTAGTTCATCGGAATCTAAAACTGGTCTCACAGGAAAGGTTCAAATAATAGACTCTATGAAATGTCAGTCTTCTTGTATTTAAGTCGGCATTGTGCTTTTTCAGTTTATAATCAAATGCAATTTCTGTGTTTCATCGTCATTGTTAAGGTCCAAGGGATACTGAAAAACTGCAGTTGTGCATCGGAATGTAAAACAGGTGACACAGGAATTGCTCAAAACATAGACTCTAAGAAAAATCAGGCTCTTGTACTTAAATGCGCATTGTGCCTTTTGTATTTAATTCTGATGCAATTTCTGTGTTTCATCGTCAATGTGAAGGTCCAAGGGGTGCAGTAAACCTGAGGTGAAGCATCGGAATCAAAAACTAGGCTTACAGGAATGGCTCAAAACATAGCACTAGGAAGAGTCAGTCTCCTTGTACTTAAGACGGCATTGTGCCCTTCGTATTTAATTCCGATGCAATATTTGTGTTTCATCGTCAATGTGAAGGTGCAATTGATACAGTAAACCTGAAGTGAAGCATCGGAATGTAAATCTGGTGACACAGGAAAGGCTCAAAACGACGACACTAAAAAAGTCATTCTTCTTGTACTTAAGTCGGGATTGTGCCTTTTGTATTTAATTCCGATGCAATTATGGTTGTTTCATCGTGAAAGTGAAGGTCCAAGGGATAAACCAGGAAGTGAAGCATCTTAAACTAGAAATGCTCCCACAGGAAAGGCACATAACATAAACAGTAAGAAGACTCAGTCTTCTTATACTTAAGTCGGCATTGTGCCTTTTGTATTTAATTCCGCTGCAATTTCTGTGTTTCATCGTCAAAGTGAAGGACCAAGTGTTACAGTAAACCAGGAAGTGACGCATCGGAATCTAAAACTGGCGACACAGGAAATGGTCAAAACATAGACAGTAAGAAGACTCAGTCTTCTTGTACTTAAGTCAGCATTGTGCTTCTTGTATTGAAATCCGATGAAATTTTTTTGTTTCATAGTCAAAGTGAATGTCCAAGGGATACAGTAAACCTGAAACAACGGCATCTAAAACAGGTCTCACAGGAAAGGTTCAAAAAATAGACACTATGAAAATTCAGTCTTTTTGTGCTTGACTCGGCATTGTGCATTTTGTATTTAATTCCGATGCAATTTCTGTGTTTCATCGTCAATGTGAAGGTCCAAGGTAAACCGGAAATCTGCAGTTGTTCATCGGAATCTAAAACTGGGTACACAGGAAAGGCTCAGTTCACAGACACTATGAAAAGTCAGTATTCTTGTACTTAAGTCGTCATTGTGCCATTTGTATTTAATTCAAATGCAATTTTTGTGTTTCATCGTCAAAGTGAAGGTCCAAGGGATACAGTAAACCTGAAGAGAGGCATCGAAATCTAAAACTGGTCACACAGCAAAAGGTTCATAGCATAGACGGTAAGAAGACTCAGTCATCTTGTACTTAAGTCGGCATGGTGCCTTTTGTATTTAATTCCGATGCAATATCTGTGTTTCATCGTCAATGTGAAGGTCCAAGGGATACAGTAAACCTGAAGTGAAGCTTCGGAATGAAGAACTGGTTTCACTGGGAAGGCTCAAAACTTAGACAGTAAGAAGTCTCAGTCTTCTTGTACTTAAGTCGGAATTGTGCCTTTTGTATTTAATCCCGATGCAATTTCTGGGTATCATCGTCAATGTGGTGGTCCAAGGTATACCGTAAATCTGCAGTTATTCATCGGAATCTAAAACTGGGTACACAGGAAAGGCTCAATTCACAGGCACTAAGAAAAGTCAGTATTCTTGTACTTAAGTCGTCATTGTGCCATTTGTATTTAATTCAAATGCAATTTTTGTGTTTCATCGTCAAAGTGAAGGTCCAAGGGATACAGTAAACCTGAAGAGAGGCATCGAAATCTAAAACTGGTCACACAGCAAAAGGTTCATAGCATAGACGGTAAGAAGACTCAGTCATCTTGTACTTAAGTCGGCATGGTGCCTTTTGTATTTAATTCCGTTGCAATTTCTGTGTTTCATCGTCAATGTGAAGGGCCAAGGGATACAGTAAACCTGAAGTGAAGCAACGGAAACTAAAACTAGTCTCACAGGAATGGCTCAAAACTTAGACACTAGGAGAAATCAGTCTTCTTGTACTTAAGTCGGCATTGTGCGTTTTGTATGTAACTCTAATGCAGTTACTGTGTTTCATAGTCACTGCGAAGTTCCAAGGGATACAGTGAACCAGGAGTTGTGCAACGGAATCTAAAACTTGCGACACAGGAAAGGCTCAAGACATAGACACTAAGAAAAGTCAGTCTTCTTGTACTTAAGTCGGCATTGTGGCTTATGAAATTTATTGCGATGCAATATCTGTGTTACATCGTCATAGTGAAAGTCCAAGGGACACAGTAAACATGAAGTGAAGCATCGGAAGCTAAAACTGGTCTCACAGGAAAGGCTTAAAAGATAGACATTAAAAAGAGTCAGTCTTCTTGTACTTAAGTCGCATTGTGCCCTTCGTATTTAATTCCGATGCAATTTTTGTGTTTCATCGTCAAAGTGAAGGTCCAATTGATACAGTAAACCTGAAGCGAAGCATCGGAATCTAAATCTGGTGACACAGGAAAGGCTAAAACAACGACACTAAGAAAAGTCATTCGTCTTGTACTTAAGTCGGCATTGTGCCTTTTGTATTTAATTTCGATGCAATTATGGCTGTTTCATGGTGAAAGTGAAGGTCCAAGGGATAGAGTCAACCAGGAAGTGAAGCATCGGAAACTGAAACTGCTCTCACAGAAAAGGCTTAAACATAGACACTAAGAAAAATCAGTCTTCTTGTACTGTAGTCGGCATTGTGCCTTTAGTATTTAATTCCGATGCAATTACTGTGTTTCATCGTCACGGTGAATGTCCAAGGGATACAGTAAACCAGCAGTTGTGCAACGGAATCTGAAACTGGTGACACAGGAAAGGCTCAAAACGTAGACACTTACAAAATTCAGTCCTCTTGTACTTAGGTCGGCATTGAGAATTTTGTATTTAAATCCGATGCAATTTTTGTGTTTCATCGTTAAAGTGAAGGTCCAAGGGATACAGTAAACCTGAATTGAAGCATCTTAAACTAAAACTGGTCTCACAGGAAAGGCTCAAAACATAGACAGTAAGAAGACTCAGTCGTCTTGTACCTAAGTCGGCACTGTGCCTTTTGTATTTTGATCCGATGCAATTTCTCTGTTTCATCGTCAGTGTGATGGTCCAAGTGATACAGTAAATCTGCAGTCGTGCATCGGAATTTGAAACTGATGACAGAGGAGGGCTCAAAACATCGACACTAAGAAAAGTCTTCTTGTACTTAAGTCGGCATTGTGACTTTTGTATTTAATTCCGATGCAATTTTTGTGTTTCATCGTCAAAGTGAAGGTCCAAGGGATACAGTAAACCTGAAGTGAAGCATCTGAATCTAAAACTGGTCACACAGGGAAGGCTCAAAACATAGCCAGTAAGAAGAATCTGTCTTCTTGTTCTTGAGTCGGCATTGTGCCTTTTGTTTTTTTCCGACGCAATTTCTGTGCTTCATCGTTGAAGTGAAGGTCCAAGGGATACAGTAAACCTGAAGTGAAGCATCAGAATCTGAAACTGGTTTCACATGAATGGCTCAAAACATAGACACTAAGAAATGCCAGTCTTCATGATTCTAAGTCGGCATTGTGCCTTTTGTATTTAATTCCGATGCAATTTCTGTGTTTCAACGCCAATGTGAAGGTCCAAGGGATACAGTAAACCTGTAGTGAAGCATCGGAATCTAAAACTGGTCTCACAGGGAAGGCTCAAAACAAAGACAGTAAAAAGACTCAGTCTTCAAGTACTTAAGTCGGCATTATGCTTTAGTATTAAATTCCGATGCAATTTCTGTGTTTCATCGTCAATGTGAAGTTCCAAGGGATACAGTATACCTGCAGTTGTGCATCGGAATCTATACCTGGTATCACAGGAAAGGCTCAAAGCATAGACAGTATGAAGACTCTGTCTGCTTGTAAATAAGTCGGCATTGTGACTTTTGTATTTAATTCAACTGCATTTTTTGTGTTTCATCGTCAAAGTGAACGTCCAAGGTATACCGTTAAGCTGACGTGAAGCATCGGAATCTGAAACTGGTCTCAGAAGTATGGCTCTAAACATAGATGGTAAGAAGATTCAGTCTTCTTGTACTTTAGTCGGCATTGTGCCTTTTGTATTTCTCTCCCATCAAATTTCTGTGTTTCATCGTCAATGTCAAGGTCCAAGGGATATAGTTAACCTGGAGTGAATCATCAGAACCTAAAACTGGTCTCACATTAAAGGTTGAGAAAATAGACACTAAGAAAAGTCAGTCTTCTGTACTTATGTCGGCATTCTGCCTTTTGTATTTACCTCTGATGCAATTACTGTGTTTCATCGTCAATGTGATGGTCCGAGGGTACAGTAAACCAGCAGTTGTGCAATGGAATCTAATACTGGTAACACAGGAAAGGCTCAAAACATAGGCACTAAGAAAAGTCAGTCATCTTGTACTAATGTCGGCATTGTGCCTTTTGTATTTAACTCCGCAGCAATTTCTGTGTTTCATCGTCAATGTAAAGGTCCAAGGGAGACAGTAAATCTGCAGTTGTGTATAGGAATCTAAAACTGGTCTCACAGGAAAGGCTCAAAACATAGACAGTAAGAAGACTCAGTCCTCTTGTATTTACGTCAGCATTGTGACTTTTGTATATAATTCCGAAGCAAATTTTGTGGTTCATCGTCAAAGTGAACGTCCAAGAAATACAATTAACCTGAAGTGAAGCATTGGAATCTAACACAGGTCACAGAAGTATGTTTCAAGGCATTGACGTAAGTAGACTCAGTCTTCCTGTAATTAAGTCGGCATTGTGCCTTTACTATTTAATTCCGATGCAATTTCTGTGTTTCATCGTCAATGTGAAGGTACAAGGGATACGATAGACCTGAAGTGAAGCATCGGAATCTAAAACTGGTCTTACAGGAAAGGCTCAAAACATAGGCACTAAGAAAAGTCTTTACTCTTGTACTTAAGTCGGAATTGTGAGCTTTGTATTTAATTTCGATGCCATTACTGTGTTTCATCGTCAATCTGAAGGTCCAAGGGATACAGTAAACCTGCAGTTGTGCATCGGAATCTAAAACTGGAGACACAGGAGATGATAGAAGCATAGACACTAATAAAAGTCAATCATTTTGTACGTAAGTTGTCATTTTGCCTTTGGTAATTAATTCCGATGCAATTCCTATGTTTCATCGTCAATGTGAAGGCCCAAGTGATACAGTAAACCTGAAGTGAAGCATCGGAATCTAAAACTGGTCTCACAGGAAAGGCTCAAAACATATACAGTAAGATGACGAAGTCTTCTGGTACTTAAGTCGGCCGTGTAACTTTTGTATTTAATTCCGATGCAATTTTTGTGTTTCATCGACAAAGTGAAGGTCGAAGGGTTTCAGTTAACCTGAAGTGAAGCAGCGGAATTTAAAACTGGTCTCACGGGAAAGGCTCAAAGCATAGACATTATGAAAAGTCAGTCTTCTTGCACTTAGGTCGGCATTGTGCCATTTCTATTTCATTCCGATGCTTTTACTATGTTTCATCGTCAATGTGACGGTCCAAGGGATACAGTAAACCCGCAGTTGTGCATCAGAATCTAAAACTGGAGACACAGGAAAGGCTCGAAACATAGACACTAAGAAATGTCAGTCTTCCTGTACTTGGGTCGGCATTGTGCCTTTTGTATCTAATTCTGATGTGATTTCTGTGTTTCATCGTCAATGTGAAGGTCTAAGAGATACAGTAAACCTGAAGTGAAACATCGGAATCTAAAACTGGTCTCACAGGAAAAGCTCAAAACATAGTCATCTGGTACTTGAGTCGGCCTTGTGCCTTTTGTATTCATCGTCAAAGTGAAGGTCCAAGGGATTCAGTAAACCTGAAGTGAAGCATAGGAATCTAAAATTGGTCTCACGGGAGAGGCTCAATGCATAGACACCATGAAAAGTCAGTCTTCTTGTACCAAAGTCGGCATTGTGCCTTTTGTAATTAATTCTAATGCGATTTCTGTGTTTCATCGTCAATGTGAAGGTCCAAGGGATACAGTAAACCTAAAGTGAAGCATCGGAATTTGAAACAGGTCTCACAGCAATGGCTCAAATCATAGACAGTAAGATGACAAAGTCTTCTGGTACTTAAGACGGCCTTGTGCCTTTTGTATGTGAACCTGCAGTAAAGCATCCGAATCTAAAACTGGTCACACAGAAAAGGCTCAAATCATTGACGGTAAGTTGACTCAGTCTTATTGTACTTAAGTCGGCATTGTGCCTTTTGTATTAACTTCCGATGCAATATCTGTGCTTCATCGTCAAAGTGAAGTTCCAAGGGATACAGTAAATTGGACGTGAAGCATCGGAATCTAAGACTAGTCTTACAGGACATAGTGGCTTTTGTGTTTAATTCCGATGCATTTACTGTGTTGCATCGTCAATGTGAAGGTAGAAGGGAAACAATAAACCTGATATGAAAAATCGGATTCAAAAACTGGTGACACAGGACAGGGTCGAATCATAGACACTATGAAAAGTCAGTTATGTTGTACCTAATTCTGAATTGTGCGTTTTGTATTTAATTCCGATGCAATTTCTGTGTATCATCGTTATAGTGAAGGTCCAAGGGATACATTAAAACTGAAGTGAAGCGTCCGAATATAAAACTTGTCTCACAGGGAAAGCTCAACACATAGACAGTACGACGATTCAGTCATCTTGTACTGAAGTCCGCATTCTACATATTGTATTTAATTCAGATGCAATTCCTGTCTTTCATCGTCAATGTGAAGGTCCAAGAGATACAGTCAATCTGTAGTTGTGTCCGGGATTCTAAAACTGGTGACACAGAAAAGGATCGAAAAATTGACACTATGAAAAATCAGTCTTCTTGTACTTAAGTCGGCATTGTGCCTTTTGTATTTAATTCCGATGCAATTTCTGTGTTTCATCGGCAAAGTGAAAGTCCTAGGGGTACAGTAAACCTGAAGTGAAGCATCGGAATCTAAGACTGGTCTCACAGGGAAGGCTCAAAACATTGACACTAAGAAAAGTCAGTTTTCTTGTACTTAAGTCGGCATTGTGCCTTTTGTATTTAATTCCGATGCAATTTTTGTGTTTCATTGTCAATGTACAGGTCCAAGGGATACACTAAACCGGAAGCGAAGCATCGGAATATAAAATTGGTCTCACAGGGAAGGCTCAAAACATAGACGGTAAGAAGAATGAGTCTTCTTGTACTTAATTCGGCATTGTGCATTTTGTATTTAATTCCGATGCAATGGCCGTGCTTCATCGTCAAAGTGGATGTCCAAGGCATACAGTAAACCTGAAGTTAAGCATCGGAATCAAAACTGGTCTCACAGGGAAGGCTCAAATCATAGACAGCATGAAAACTTAGTCTTCTTCTACTTAAGTCGTCATTGTGCCTTTTGTATTTAATTCCGATGCAATTTTTTTGTTTCATCGTCAAAGTGAAGGTCCAAGGGATACAGTAAACCTAAAGATAAGCATCGAAATCTAAAACTGGTCACACAGGGAAGGCTCAAAACATAGACAGTAAGAAGACTCAGTCTTCTTGTACTTAAGTCGGCATTGTGCCTTTTGTATTTAATTCCGATGCAATATCGGTGTTTCATCGTTAATGTGAAGGTCCAAGGGATGCAGTAAACCTACAGATGTGCATCGGAATCTAAAACTGGTGACACAGGACCGGCTCGAAACATAGATACTAAGAAAAGTCATCCGTTTTACACTTATGTCGGCATTGTGCCTTTTGTAATTAATTCCGATGCAATTTCTGTGTTTCATCGTCAATGTGAAGGTCGAAGGGATACAGTAAACCTGAAGAGAAGCATCGGAATCCAAAACTGGTGACCTAGGAAAGGCGCAAAACATAGACACTAAGCAAAGTCAGTCTTCTTGTTCTTAAGTCGGCATTGTGCCCTTTGTATTTAATTCCGATGCAATTTCGGTGTTTCATCGTCAATGTGAAGGTCCAAGAGATACAGTAAACCAGAAAAGGAGCATCGGAATCTAGAACTGGTGACATAGGAAATTCTCAAAACATGGACACTAAGAAAGGTCAGTCTTCTTGTACTTAAGTCGGCATTGTGCCTTTTGTATTTAATCCCGATGCAATTTCGGTGTTTCATCGTCAATGTGAAGGTCCAAGGGATACAGTAAACCTGAAATGAAGCATCGGAATTGTAACATTATGTGATTGCCTTATCATTTTACATCATTCACTAATCGAGCAGTCGCTCGGCAACAGCTACAGTTAGCAAATAATGATGCGAGAATGTAAAAGGTGAACGACCTGTGACCTAACTTGTTTATTATCGAAGCGCCGTCAGAGATGATGGGAGTTATTGACTTTGAAAACCGCGGCGCGAAAAACGGACAGAAGAAGAACACTTTTTGACACTTTGTTTTTTTTTTTGATGTACTAGATATTCTCGATGAACAGCTACTCATTCTTCTCTTGTCTCCTGTAACGTGTATCGGACGCGCATGTCTTACCGCCGTATTATTATTGTTAAAAATAATATTGTTCTATGTTAAGTAAATGTGTAATACTAAAAGAGCCTAGCAGTAGATTTATTGTGAGACGTGTATGTGAAAACGTCAAAGGAATTGTTTTCATTGCGAGAAGTGCCAGTCAAAATGGCTTCCATGTTAAATCCTTCGTTGCAATGTAAGTTCGTCTATTAATTGCCATAAATTCAGACTTAAATGGAACTGGTGTATGGACTATTTGTTTAATATAGAATCTATGTCTCACTCCTTCATGAAGTTATTTAATTTTCTTTATGTTTCTTCCAAATAGAGAGTTCACAGTCACGAATACTTTCGACGAAATCGAACGGAAGTTGTATGCGGCGAAATATTTTCTCCGCGACATGTTCTATTGGTAAATGCATGATCAACTACGGTCCCTTAGGAAATTCATGTTGAGCTACCCAAAAATAATTATATTTTAAATAGGCATTTACTCTCTTCCGCAATGCAACTTCGACTGATCAGACGATCCAACAAGAAACAGCCACACACGGTAGGCGTTCGCAAATATGTTTCCACCGCTGATTATAGCTATATGTTACAGCACAAAAGTAAACATATTGTTATAATTAGCGGCCACGAACGGGGACATTTATAACTGTATGCTTATGTATACACATTACGTAAACATATCATTATAGAATCTAAAACTGGTCTCACAGGAAAGGCTCAAAACTGAGACGGTAAGAAGACTCAGTCATCTTGTACTGAAGTCGGCATTGTGCTTTTTGTATTTAATTCCGATGCAATTTCTGTGTTTCATCGTCAAAGTGAAAGTCCAAGGGATACAGTTAGCCTGAAGTGAAGCATCGGAATCTAAAACGGGTCTCACAGGAAAGGCTCAAATCATAGACGTAAAGGAGACTCAGTCGTCTTGTACTTAAGTCAGCATTGAGACTTTGGTATTAAATTCCGATGCAATTTTTTTTTTCATCGTCAAAGTGAAGGTCCAAGGGATACAGTAAACCTGAAGTGAAGCATCGCAATCTAAAACTGGTCTCACAGGGAAGGCTCAAAACATAGACAGTAAGAAGACTAGGTCTTCTAGTACTTAAGTCTGGATTGTGCCTTTTGTATTTAATTCCGATCCAATTCCTGTGTGTCATCGTCAATGTGAAGCTCCAAGGGATGCAGTAAACCTGCAGTTGTGAATCGGAATCTAAAACTGGTGACACAGGAAAGGCTCGACCCATAGACACTAAGAAAAGTCAGTCTTCTTGTACTTAAGTCGGCATTGTGGATTTTGTATTTAATTCCGATGCATTTACTGTGTTGCATCGTGAATGTGAAGGTCCAAGGGATGCAGTAAACATGAAGTGAAGCATCGAAATCTACAACTGGTCTCACAGGGAAGGCTAAAAACATAGACAGTAAGAAGAGTAGGTCTTCTAGTACTTATGTCGGCATTGTGCCATTTTATTTAATTCCGATGCAATTCCTGTGTTTCATCGTCAATGTGAAGGTCCAAGGGATGCAGTAAACCTGCAGTTGTGCATCGGAATCTAAAACTGGTGACACAGGAAGGGTCGAAACATAGACACTAAGAAAAGTCAGTCATCTTGTACTTAATTCGGCATTGTGCCTTTTGTATTTAATTCCGATGCAATTTCTGTGTTTCATCGTCGATGTGAAGGGCCAAGGGATACAGTAAACCTGAAGGGAAGCATCTGAATCTGCCGGCGGAAGTGGCCGTGCGGTTAAAGGCGCTGCAGTCTGGAACCGCGAGACCGCTACGGTCGTAGGTTCGAATCCTGCCTCGGGCATGGATGTTTGTGCTGTCCTTAGGTTTGTTAGGTTTAACAAGTTCTAAGTTCTAGGGGACTAATGACCTCAGCAGTTGAGTCCCATAGTGCTCAGAGCCATTTGAACCATCTGAATCTAAAGCTGGTAACACAGGGAAGGCTCAAAACATAGACGGTAAGAAGACTCAGTCTTCTTGTACTTAAGTCGGCATTGTGGATTTTGTATTTATTTCCGATGCATTTACTATGTTGCATCGTCAATGGGAAGTTCCAAGGGATAAAGTAAAAATGAAGTGAAGCATCGGAATCACAAACTGGTCTCACAGGGAAGGCTCAAATCATAGACAGTGACAAGACAAAGTCTTCTAGTTCTTATGTGGGCATTGTGGCTTTTGTATTTATTTCCTATGCAATTTCTGTGTTTCATCGTCAAAGTGAAGGTCCAAGGGATTCAGTAAACCTGAAGTGAAGCATCGGAATCTAAAACTGGTCTCACGAAAGAGGCTCAAAACGTGGACACTAAGAAAAGTCAGTCTTCTTGTACTTAAGTTGGCATTGTGAATTTTGTATTTAATTCTGATGCGATTTCTGTGTTTCATCGTCAAAGTGAAGGTCCAAGGGATTTATTTAACCTGAAGTGAAGCAGCGGAATTTAAAACTGGTCTGACGGGAAAGGCTCAAAGCATAGCCACTATGAAAAGTCAGTCGCCTTGTACTTAAGTCGGAATTGTGCCTTTTGTATATAATTCCGATGCAATATTTGTGTTTCATCGTCAAAGACAATGTCCAAGGGATTCAGTAAACCTGAAGTGAAGCATCGGAATCTAAAACTGGTCTCACGGGAAAGGCTCAAAGTATAGACTCTATGAAAGGTCAGACCTCTTGTAATTAAGTCGGCATTGTGCCTTTTGTATTTAATTCCGATGATATTTCTGTGTTTCATCGTCAATGTGAAGGTCCAAGGGATAAAGTAAACCCTCAGTTGTGCATCGGAATCTAAACCAGATGACATAGAAAAGGCTCGAAACATAGACACTAAGAAAAATCAGTCTTCTTGTACTTACATTGGCATTGTGCCTTTTGTATTTAATTCCGATTCATTTACTGTGTTTCATAGTCAATGTGAAGGTCCAACGCATACAGTAAACCTGCAGTTGTGCATCGGAATCTAAAACTGGGGACACAGGAAAGGCTCGAAACATTGACACTAGGAAAATTCAGTCTTCTTGTACTTACGTCGGCATTATCCCTTTTGTAATTAATTCCGATGCAATTTCTGTGTTTCATCGTCAATGTGAAGGTCCAAGTGCTACAATAAACCTGAAGTGAAGCATCGGAATCTAAAACTGGTCTCACAGGATAGGCTCAAATCATACACGGTAGAGGACTCACTCTTCTTGTACTTGTCGGCAATGTGCCTTTTGTATTTAATTCCGATGCAATTTCTGTGTTTCATCGTCAATGTGAAGGTACAAGGGATACGATAAACCTGAAGTGAAGCATCGGAATCTAAAACTGGTCTCACAGGAAAGGCTCAAAGCATAGGCGCTAAGAAAAGTCTTTACTCTTGTACCTAAGTCGGAATTGTGAGTTTTGTATTTAATTCCGATGCAATTACTGTGTTTCATCGTCAATCTGAAGGTCCAAGGGATACAGTAAACCTGAAGTGGTGCATCGGAATCTAAAACAGGAGACACAGGAAATGATAGAAGCATAGACACTAATAAAAGTCAGTCATCTTGTACGTAAGTTGTCATTTTGCCTTTGGTAATTAATTCCGATGCAATTCCTATGTTTCATCGTCAATGAGAAGGCCCAAGTGATACAGTAAACCTGAAATGAAACATCGGAATGTAAAACTGGTCTCACAGGAAAAGCAGAAATCATAGACGGTAAGAGGACTCCGTTTCCTTATATTTAAGTTGGTATTGTGCCTTATGTATTTAATTCCGATGCAATTTCTGTGTTTAATCGTGGAAGTGAAATTCCAAGGGATACAGTAAACCCACAGTTGTGCATCAGAATCTAAAACTGGAGACACAGGAAAGGCTCGAAACATAGACACGAAGAAATGTCAGTCTTCTTGTACATAGGTCGTTATTGTGCCTTTTGTATCTAATTCTGATGTGATTTCTGTGTTTCATCGTCAATGTGAAGGTCTAAGAGATACAGTAAACCTGAAGTGAAACATCGGAATCTAAAACTGGTCTCACAGGAAAGGCTCAAAACATAGACAGTAAGATGACAAAGTCATCTGGTACTTGAGTCGGCCTTGTGCCTTTTGTATTTAATTCCGATCCAATTTTAGTGTTTCATCGTCAAAGTGAAGGTCCAAGGGATTCAGTAAACCTGATGTGAAGCATAGGAATCTAAAATTGGTCTCACGGGAGAGGCTCAATGCATAGACACCATGAAAAGTCAGTCTTCTTGTACTTAAGTGGGAATTGTATCCATTGTATTTTATTGCGATGCAATTACTGTGTTTCATTGTCAAAATGAAGGTCCAAAGGGTACACTAAGCCTGAAGTGAAGCATCGGATTCTAAAACTGGTCTCACAGGAAAGGCTCAAAACATGGACACTAAGAAAAGTCAGTCTTCTTGTACCTAAGTCGGCATTGTGCCTTTTGTATTTAATTCTAATGCGATTTCTGTGTTTCATCGTCAATGTGAAGGTCCAAGGGATACAGTAAACCTAAAGTGAAGCATCGGAATTTGAAACTGGTCACACAGGAATGGCTCAAATCATACACAGTAAGATGACAAAGTCTTCTGGTACTTAAGACGGCCTTGTGCCTTTTGTATTTAAATCCGATCCAATTTTTGTGTTTCATCGTCAATGTGAAGGTCCAAGTGAAACAGTGAACCTGCAGTAAAGCATCCGAATCTAAAACTGGTCTCACAGAAAAGGCTCAAATCATTGACGGTAAGTTGACTCAGTCTTATTGTGCTTAAGTCGGCATTGTGCCTTTTGTATTTACTTCCGATGCAATATCTGTGTTTCATCGTCAAAGTGAAGTTCCAAGGGATACAGTAAATTGGACGTGAAGCATCGGAATCTAAAACTAGTCTCACAGGAGAGGCTCAAAACATAGACACTAAGAGAAGTAGGTCCTCTTGTACTTAAGTCGGCATTGTTCCTTTTGTATTTACTTCTGATGCGATTTCTGTGTTTCATCGTCAAAGTGAAGGACCAAGGGATTCATTTAACCTCAAGTGAAGCAGCGGAATTTAAAACTGGTCTGACGGGAAAGGCCTAAAGCATAGACACTATGAAAAGTCAGTCGCCTTGTATTTAAGTCGGTATTGTGCCTTTTGTATATAATTCCGATGCAATTTTTGTGTTTCATCGTCAAAGTGAAGGACCAAGGGATTCATTTAACCTCAAGTGAAGCAGCGGAATTTAAAACTGGTCTGACGGGAAAGGCTCAAAGCATAGACACTATGAAAAGTCAGTCGCCTTGTATTTAAGTCGGTATTGTGCCTTTTGTATATAATTCCGATGCAATTTTTGTGTTTCATCGTCAAAGTGAAGGTCCTCCGATACAGTAAACCTGAAGTGAGGCATCGGAATCTAGTACTGGTCTCACAGGAAAGGGCCAAAGCATAGCCGATATGAAGACTCAGTCTTTTTGTACCTAAGTCGGCATTGTGGCTTTTGTATTTGTTTCTGATGCAATAGCTGTGTTTCATTGGCAATGTGAAGGTCCAAGGAATACAGTAACCCTGAAGTGAAGCATCGTAATCTAAAACAGGTCTCACAGGAAAGGTTCAAAAATAGACACTATAAAAGTCAGTCTTCTTGTACTTAAATCGGCAATGTGCCTTTTGTATTTAATTCTGATGCGATTTCTGTGTTTCATCGGCAATATGATGGTCCAAAGGATACGGTGAACCTGAAGTGAAGCATCGGAATCTTAAACTGGTCTCAAGGGAAAGGCTCAATGCATAGACACTATGAAAAGTCAGTCTACTTGTACTTAAGTCGGCATTGTGCCTTTTGTATTTAATTCCGATGCAATTACTGTGTTTCATTGTCAAAATGAAGGTCCATGGGGTACACTAAACCTGAAGTGAAGCATCAGAATCTAAAACTGGTTTAACAGGAAAGGCTCAAAACATGAACACTAAGAAAAGTCAGTCTTCTTGTACTTAAGTCGGCATTGTGCCTTTTGTATTTAATTCCGAAGCAATTTCTGTGTTTCGTCGATAATGTGAAGGTCCAAGGCATACAGTAAACCTCGCAGTTGTGCATCGGAAACTAAAACTGGAGACACAGGAAAGGCTCGAAGCATAGACACTAAGAAAAGGCAGTCTTCTTGTACTTAAGTCGGCATTGTGCCTTTTGTAATTAATTCTGATGCCATTTATGTGTTTCATCGTCGACGTCAATGTCCAAGGGATTCAGTAAACCTGAAGTGAAGCATCAGAATCTAAAACTGGTCTCACGGGAAAGGCTCAAAGTATAGACTCTATGAAAGGTCAGACCTCTTGTACTTAAGTCGGCATTGTGCCTTTTGTATTTAATTCCGATGCAATTACTGTGTTTCATCGTCAATGTGAAGGTCCAAGGGATAAAGTAAACCATCAGTTGCGCATCGGAATCTAAAACAGGTGACATAGAAAAGGCTCGAAACATAGACACTAAGAAAAATCAGTCTTCTTGTACTTACGTTGGCATTGTGCCTTTTGTATTTAATTCCGATTCATTTACTGTGTTTCATAGTCAATGTGAAGGTCCAAGGCATACAGTAAACCTGCAGTTGTGCATCGGAATCTAAGACTGGGGACACAGGAAAGGCTCGAAACATTGACGCTAGGAAAATTCAGTCTTCTTGTACTTACGTCGGCATTGTCCTTTTTGTAATTAATTCCGCTGCAATATCTGTGTTTCATCGTCAATGTGAAGGTCCAAGTGCTACAATAAACCTGAAGTGAAGCATCGCAATCTAAAACTGGTCTCACAGGATACGCTCAAATCATACACGGTAGAGGACTCACTCTTCTTGTACTTGTCGGAATTGTGCCTTATGTATTTAATTCCGATGCAATTTCTGTGTTACATCGTCAATGTGAAGGTCCAAGGCATACAGTAAACCTGCAGCTGTGCATCGGAATCTAAAACTGGGGACACACGAAAGGTTCGAAACATTGACACTAGTATAAGTCAGTCTTCTTGTACTTAAGTCGGCATTGTCCCTTTTGTAATTAATTCCGATGCAATTTTAGTGTTTCATAGTCAAAGTGAAGGTTCAAGGGAATCAGTAAACCTGAATTGAAGCATCGGAATCTAAAACTGGTCTCACGGGAAAGGCTCAAAGCATAGACACTATGGAAAGTCAGTCTTCTTTACTTAACTCGGCATTGTGCCTTTTGCAATTAATTCCGATGCAATTACTGTGTCTCAACGTCAAAATGAAGGTCCAAGGGATACAGGAAACCTTAAGTGAGGCATCGGCATCTAAAACTGGTCTCACAGGAATGGTTCGAAGCATAGACACTATGAAAAGTCAGTCTTCTTGTACGTAAGTCGGCATTGTGACTTTTGTATTCAATTCCGGTGCAATTACTGTGTTTCTTTGTCAAAATGAAGGTCCAAGGGATACAGTAAACCTGTAGTGAAGCATCAGAATCTAAAACTGGTCTCACAGGAAAGGGTCAAAGCTTAGACGCTAAAAAAAGTCAGTCTTCTTGAAGCTAAGTCGGCATTGTGCCTTTTGTATTTAATTCCGATGCAATTTTTGTGTTTCATCGTCAAAGTGAGGGTCAAGGGTTACAGTAAATTGGACGTGAAGCATCGGAACCTAAAACTGGTGACACAGGAAAATTTCAAAACATGAACAGTAAGAAGGCTAATTCTTCTTGTCCTTAAGTCGGCATTGTGGTTTTGTATTTACTTCCTGTGCAAAATCCGAGTGTCGTCGTGAAAGTGAACGTCCAAGGGATACAGTAAATTGGACGTGAAGCAACGGAATCTAAAACTAGTATCACAGGAGGGGCTAAAAACATAGACACCGAGATAAGTCAGTCATCTTGTACTTAAGTCGGCATTGTTCCATTTGTATTTAATTCCGATGCAATTTCTGTGTCTCATCGTCAAAGTGAATTTCCAAGTGATACAGTAAATTGCACGTGTAGCATCGGTATCTAACACTGGTCTCACAGGAAAGGCTCAAAACATAGACAGTAAGATGACAAAAACTTCTGGTACATAAGTCGGCCTTGTGCCTTTTGTTTTTAATTCCGATGCAATTTTTGTGTTTCATCGTCAAAGTGAAGGTCCAAAGGGTACAGTAAATTGGTCGTGAAGCATCGGAACCTAAAACTGGTGACGCAGGAAAAGCTCAAATCATAGACAGTAAGGAGACTCAGTCTTCTTGTACTTAAGTCGGCACTGTGCCTTTTGTATTTCATTCCGATGCAATTACTATGTTTCATCGTCAACGTGAAGGTCCAAGGGATACAGTAAACCAGCAGTTGTGCATCGGAATTAAAAATAGGTGACATAGAAAAGGCTCGAAACGTAGACGCTAAGAAAAATCAGTCCTCTTGTAGTTAAGTCGGTATTGTGCATTTTGCAATTTATTCCGATGCAATTTCTATCTTTCATCGTCAATGTGAAGGTCCAAGTGAGACAGTAAACCTGCAGTCAAGCATCGGAATCTAAACCTGGTCTCACAGGAAAGGCTCAAATCACAGTCGGTAAGAGGGCTCTGTCTTCTTGTACTTAAGTCGGCATTGTGCCTTTTGTATTTAATTCCGATGCATTTACTGTGTTTCAAAGTCAATGTGAAAGTCCAAGGGATACAGTAAACCAGCAGTTGTGCATCGCAATCTGAAATTGGCGACATAGAAAAGGCTCAAAACATAGACACTAAGAAATGTAAGTCTTCTTGAACTTAAGTCGGCATTTTGCCTTTTGTATTTAATTTCGATGCAATTTCTGTGTAACATCGTCAATGTGAAGGTCCGACACATACAGTAAACCGGCAGTTGTGCATCGGAATCTAAAACTGGAGACACAAGAAAGGCTCGAAACATAGACACTAGGAAAAGTCAGTCTTCTTGTACTTCAATTGGCATTGTCCCTTTTGTAATTAATTCCGATGCAATGTCTGTGTTTCATCGTCAATGTGAAGGTCCAAGTGCTACGATAAACCTGAAGTGAAGCATTTAAGACTGGTCTCACATAATAGGCTCCAACCATACACAATAGAGGACTCACTCTTCTTGTACTTGCCGGAATTGTGCCTTATGTATTTAACTCCGATACAATTTCTGTGTTTAATCGTGAATGTGAAGTTCCAAGGATACAGTAAACATGCTGTTTAGAATCGTAATCTAAAGCTCGTGTTACAGGAAAGTCTCTAATAATAGACACTAAGAAAAGTCAGTCTTCTTGTACTTAAGTCGGCATTGTGCATTTTGTATTTATATCTGATGCGATTTCTGTGTTGCATCGTCAATGTGAATGTCCAGGGGATACAGTAAACCTGAAGTGAAGCATTGGAAACTAAAACTGGTCTCACAGCAAAGGCTCAAAACATAGACAGTAAGATAACAATATCTTGTGGTACTTAAGTCGGGTTTGTGCCATTTGTAATTAATTCCGATGCAATTTTTGTGTTTTATTGTCAAAATGAATGTTCAAGGGATTCAGTAAACCTGAAGTGAAGCATCGGAATCTAAAACTGGTCTCACGGGAAAGGCCTAAAGCATAGACACTATGAAAAGTCAGTCTTCTTGTACTTAAGTCGGCATTGTGCCTTTTGCAATTAATTCCGATGCAATTACTGAGTTTCATCGTCAAAATGAAGGTCCAAGGGATACAGTAAACCGGAAGTGATACATCAGAATCTATAACTGGTGTCACAGGAAAGGCTCAAAACATAGACGCTATGAGAAGTCAGTCTTCTTGTACCTAAGTCTTCATTGTGCCTTTTGTAATTATATTTGATGCGCTTTCTGTGTATCATCGTCAATGTGAATGTCCAGGGAATACAGTAAACCTGAAGTGAAGCATCGGAGACTAAAACTGGTCTCACAGGAAAGGCTCAAAACATAGACAGTAACATAACAATGTCTTGTGGTTCTTAAGTCGGCCTAGTGCCTTCTATATTTAATTCCTATGGAATTTTTGTGTTTCATCGTCAAAGTGAAGGTTCAAGGGATTCAGTAAACCTAAAGTGAAGCATCGGAATCAAATACTGGTCTCACGGGAAAGGCCTAAAACATAGACACTAAGAAAAGTCAGTCTTCTTGTACTTAAGTCGGCACTGTGCCATTTGTATTTAATTCCGATGCAATTTCTGTGTTTCATCGTCAAAGTGAAGGTCCAAGGGATACAGTAAATAGTACGTGAAGCATCGGAATCTAAAACTGGAGACACAGGAAAGGCTCGAAACGTAGACACTGAGAATAATGCCTTCTTGTACTTAAGTCGGCATTATGCTTTTTGTATTTCATTCTGATGCGAATTCTGTGTTTCATCGTCAATATGAAGGTCCAATGTATACAGTAAACCTGACGTGAAGCATCGGAATCCAAAACTGGTCTCACAGGAAAGCCTCAAAGCATAGACACTACGAAGAGTCAGTCTACTTGTACTTAAGTCGGCCTTGTGAATTTTGTGTTTAATTCCGATGCAATTTTTGTGTTTCATCGTCAAAGTCAATGTCCAAGGGATTCAGTAAACCTGAAGTGAAGTATCGGAATCTAAAAGTGGTCTCGCGGGAAAGGTTCAAAGTATAGACTCTATGAAAGGTCAGGCCGCATGTTCTTAAGTCAGCATTGTGCCTTTTGTATTTAATTCCGATGCATTTACTGTGTTTGATCGTCAATTTGCAGGTCCAAGGGATACAGCAAACCAGCAGTTGTTCATCGGAATCTAAAACTGGTGACATAGAAAAGGCACAAATCATAGACACTAAGAAAAGTCAGTGATCTTGTACTTAAGTCGGCATTGTGCACTTTGTAATTAATTCCGATGCAATTTCTGTGTTTCATCGTCAGTGTGAAGGACCATGTGATACTGTAAACCTGCAGCCCAGCATCGGAATCTATAACTGGTCTCACAGGAAAGGCTCAAATCATAGACGGTAAGAGGACTCTGTCTTCTTGTACTTAAGTCGGCATTGTGCCATTTGTGTTTAATTCCGATGCAATTTCTGTGTTTAATCGTGAAAGTGAAGTTCCAAGGGATTCAGCAAACCAGCAATAGTGCAACGGATTCGAAAACTGGTGACACGGGAAAGGCCCAAACATAGACGGTAAGAGAACTCTGCCTTCTTGTACTTATGTCGGCATTGTGCCTTTTGTATTTAATTCCGATGCAATTTCTGAGTTTCATCGTCAATGTGAAGGTCCAAGGGATACAGTAAACCTGATGTGAAGCATCGGAATCTAAAACTGGTCTCACAGGGAAGGTTCAAAATATTGACACTAAGAAAAGTCAGTCTTCTTGTTCCTAAGTCGGCATAGTGCCTTTTGTATTTAATTCCAATGCAAATTTTGTGTTTCATCGTCAAAGTGAAGGTCCAAGGGATACAGTAAATTGGACGTGAGGCATCGGAACCTAAAACTGGTCTCACAGGAAAGGCTCTAATGATAGACAGTAAGAAGAGAAAGCCTTCTGGTACTTAAGTAGAGCTTGTACCTTTAGAATTTAATTGCGACGCAAATTTTGTGTTTCATTGTCAAAGTAAAGGTCCAATGGATACAGTAAACCTGAAGTGTAGTATCGGAATCTAAAACTGGTATCACAGAAAGGGCTCAAAGCATAGACACTATGAAACGTCAGTATTCTTGTACCTAAGCCGGGATTGTGCCTTTTGTATTTAATTCCGATGTTATATTTGTGTTTCATCGTCAAAGTGAAGGTCAAAGGGATTCCGTAAACCTGAAGTAAAGCATCAGAATCTAAAACTGGTCTCACAGGAAAGGCTCAAAGCACAGACACTATGAAAAGTCAGTCTTTTTGTACTTAAGTCGGCGTTGTGCCTTTTTTATTTAATACCGATACAATTACTGTGTTTTATCGTCAAAATGATGGTCCAAAGGATACAGTAAAAATGAAGTGAAGCATCAGAATCTAAAACTGGTCGCACAGGAAGGGGACAAAACATTGACACAAAGATAACTCAGTCTTCTTGTACTTAAGTCGGCATTGTGCCTAATGTATTAAAATTCCGATGCAATTTTTGTGATTCATCGTCAAAGTGAGGGTCCAAGGGATACAGTAAGTTGGACGTGAAGCATCGGAACCTAGAACTGGTGACACAGGAATGGCTCAAAACATAGACAGTAAGTAGACTCAGTTTTCTCGTACTGAAGTCGGCATTGTGCCTTTGTATCTAATTCCGATGCAATTTTTGTGTTTCATCGTCAAAGTGAGGGTCCAAGGTATACAGTAAATTGGACGTGAAGCATTGGAACCTAAAACTGGTGACACAGGAAAGGCTCAAAGCATAGACAGTAAGAAGACTCAGTCTTCTTGTACTTAAGTCGGCATTGTGCCTTTTGTATCTAATTCCGATGCATTTTCTGTGTTTCATCGGCAATGTGAAGGTCGAAGGTGTACAGTAAACCTGCAGTTGTGCATCGGAATCTAAAACTGGTGACTCAGTAAAGGCTCGAAACACAGGCACTAAGAAAAGTCAGTCATCTTGTACTTATGTCGGCATTATGGATTTTGTGATTAATTCCGATTTAATTTCTGTGTTTCATCGTCAATGTGAAGGTCCAAGTGATACAGCAAAGCTGCAGCCAAGCATCGGAATCTAAAACTGGTCTCTCAGGAAAGGCTCAAATCATTGACGGTATGAGGACTCAGTCTTCATGTACTTAAGTCGGCATTGTGACTTTTGTATTTAATTCCGAAACAATTTCTGTGCTTAATCGTGAACGCGAAGTTCCATTGGATACAGTAAACCTGCAGCGGTGCATCGGAATCTAATACTGGTGACAAAGCAAAGGCTCGAAACATAGACACTAATAAAAGTCTGTCATCTTGTACTTAAGTCGGCATTGTGCCTTTTGTATTTAATTCCGATGCAATTTCTGTGTTTCATCGTAAAAGTGAAGGTTTAAGGGATACAGTAAACCTGAAGTGAAGCATCGGCATCTAAAACTGGTGACACAGGAAAGTCTCTAAGCATAGACAGTAAGAAGACTCAGACTACTTGTACTTAAGTCGGCATTGTGCCCGCTGTAT
This sequence comes from Schistocerca americana, assembly GCF_021461395.2. Classification (NCBI taxonomy): domain Eukaryota; kingdom Metazoa; phylum Arthropoda; class Insecta; order Orthoptera; family Acrididae; genus Schistocerca; species Schistocerca americana. The sequence goes on from NC_060122.1 coordinate 50,886,965, forward strand.
TTTATTCCGATGCCCTTTCTGTGTTTCATGGTCTATGTGAAGGTCCAAGGGATACAGTAATCCAGACGTGAAGCATCGGAATCTAAACCTGGTCTCACTGGGAAGGTTCAAAACATAGACACTAAGAAAAGTTAGTCCTCTTGTACTTAAGTCGGCATAGTGCATTTTGTAATTAATTCCGATGCAATTTCTGCGTTTCATCATCAATGTGAAAGTCCAAGGGATACAGTACACCAGCTGTTGTGCTTCGGAATCTGAAACTGGTGACAGAGAAAAGGCTCGAAACATAGACACTAATAAAAGTCAGTCTTCTTGTACTTAAGTCGGCATAGTGCATTTTGTAATTATTTCCGAAGCAATTTCTCTGTTTCAACGTCAATGTGAAGTTCCAAGTGATACAGGAAATCTGCAGTCAAGCACCGGAATCAAAAACTGGACTCACAGGATAGGCTCAAACCATAGACGGTAAGAGGACTCAGCCTTCTTGTACTTATGTCGTCATTGTGGCTTTCGTATTTAATTCCGATGCAATTTCTGTGTTTATTCGTGAATGTGAAGTTCCAAGGGATACAGAAAACCTGCAGTAGTGCAACGGAAGCTAAAACTGGTGACATTGGAAAGGGTCAGACATAGACACTAAGGAAGGTCAGTCTCGTTGTACCTAAGTCGGAATTGTGCCCTTTGTATTTAATTCCGATGCTACTTTTGTGTTTCGTCTTCGAAGTGAAGGTCCAATGGATACAGTAAATTGGACATGAAGCATCGGAATCTAAAACTGGAAACACAGGATATTCTCGTAACATAGACACTAAGAAAAGTCAGTCTTCTTGTACTTAAGTCGGCATTGTGCCTTTTGTAATAAATTCCGATGCAATATCTGTGTATCATCGTCAATGTGAAGGTCCAAGGAAATCGGTAAACCTGAAGTGAAGCATCGGAATCTAAAACTGGTCTCACAGGATAGGCTCAAAACATAGACACTTAGAAAAGTCGGTCCTCTTGTACTTAAGTCGGCATTGTGCCTTTTGTATTTAACTCCGATGCAATTTTTGTGTTTCATCGACAAAGTGATGGTCCAAGGGAGACAGTAAACCAGAAGTGAAGCATCGGAATCCAAAATTTGGCTCAAGGGAAAGGCTCAAAACATAGACGGTAATTAGACTCAGTATTCTTGTACTTAAATCGGCATTGTGCCTTTCGTATTTAATTCCGATGCAATTTCTGTGTTTCATCCTCAAGGTGAAGCTTTAAGGGATACAGTAAACCTGAAGTGAAGCATCGGAATCTAAAACTGGTGACACAGGAAAGGCTCAAATCATCGACAGTAAGAAGACTCAGTCTTCTTGTACTTAAGTCGGCATTGTGCCTTTTGTATTTAATTCCGATGCAATTTCTGTGTATCATCGTCAATGTGAAGGTCCAAGGGATACTGTAAGCGTGACGTGAAGCATCGGAATTTAAAACTGGTCTCACAGGGAAGGTTCAAAACATAGACACTAAGAAAAGTCAACCTTCTTGTACTTAAGTCGGCATTGTGCCTTTTGTATTTAATTCCGAAGCATTTGCACTGTTTCATCGTCAATGTGAAGGTAAAAGAGATACAGCAAACCAGCAGTTGTGCATCGGAATCTAAAACTGGTGACATAGAAAAGACTCAAAACATAGACACTAAGAAAAGTTATTTCATGAACTTGAGTCGGCATTGTTTCTTTTGTATTTAATTCCGATGCATTTTCTGTGTTTCATCGTCAATGTGAAAGTTGAAGGGGTACAGTGGACCTGCAGTTGTGCATCGCAATTTAAAACTGGTGACACAGTAAAGGCTCGAAACATAGACACTAAAAAAAGTCAGTCTACTTGTACTTAAGTCGGCATTGTGCTACTTGTATTTAATTCCGAAGCAATTTCTGTGTTTCATCGTCAAAGTGAAGGTCCAAAGGGATACAGTAAACCTGAAGTGAAGCATCGGAAACTAAAACAGGTCTGACAGGGAAGGCTCAAATCATAAACGGTAAGAGGACTCAGTGTTCTTGTACTTAAGTCGGCATTGTGCCTTTTGCATTTAATTCCGATGCAAATACTGTGTTTCATCGTCAATGCTAAGGTCTAAGGGATACAGATAACCAACAGTTGTGCAACGGAATCTAAAAATGGTGACACAGGAAAGGCTCAAAACACAGACTTTAAGAAAAGTCAGTCTTCTTGTACTTAAGTCGGCATTGTGCCTTTTGTATTTAATTCCGATGCATTTTCTGTGTTTCATCGTCTATGTGAAGGTCGAAGGGGTACAGTAAACCTGCAGTTGTGCATCGGAATCTAAAACTGGTGACAAAGTAAAGTCTCGAAACATAGACACTAACAAAAGTCAGTCTTCTTGCACTTATGTCGGCATTGAGCCTTTTCTAAATAAATACGATGCAATTTCTGTGTTTCATCGTCAAAGTGAAGCTTCCGAACGGATACAGTAAACCTGAAGTGAGGCATTGGAATCTAAAACTGCTGACACAGGACCGGCTCAAAGCATAGATAGTACGAAGACTCAGACTTCTTGTACTTAAGTCGGCATTGTGCCTTTTGTGTTTCATTCCGATGCAATTGCTGTGTTTCATTGTCAGAATGAAGGTCCAAGGGGTACAGTGAACCTGAAGAGAAGCATCAGAATCTAAAACTGGTCTCACAGGAAATGCTCGAAACATAGACACTAAGAAGTCTCAGTCTTCTTGTACTTAAGTCGGTATTGTGCCTTTTGTATTTAAGTCCGATGCAATTTTTGTGTTTCATATTCAAAGTGAAAGTCCAAGGGATTCAGTAAACCTGAAGTGAAGCTTCGGAATCATAAACTAGTCTCACTGGAGAGGCTCAAAACATAGACACTAAGAAAAGTCAGTCGTCTTGTACTTTAGTCGGCATTGTTCGTTTTGTATTTAATTCCGATGTAATTACTGTGTTTCATCGTCTATGTGAAGGTCTAAGGTATACAGAAAACCAGCAGTTGTGCAACGGAATCTAAAATTGGTGACACGGGAAAGGCTCAAAGAACAGACAGTAAGAAGACTCAGTCTTCTTGTACTTAAGTCGGCATTGTGCCTTTTGTATTTAATTCCGATGCAATTTCTGTGTTTCATCATCAATGTGTAATTCCTTGGGATACAGAAATCCTGACGTGAGGCATCGGAATCCAGAACTGGTCTCACATTGAAGGTTCAAATCATGGACACTAAGAAAAGTCAGTCATCTTGTACTTAAGTCGGCATTGTGCCTTTTGTATATAATTCCGATGCATTTACTGTGTTTGATCGTCAATTTGCAGGTCCAAGGGATACAGCTAACCAGCAGTTGTTCATCGGAATCTAAAACTGGTGACATAGAAAAGGCACAAATCATAGACGCTAAGAAAAGTCAGTGATCTTGTACTTAAGTCGGCATTGTGCACTTTGTAATTAATTCCGATGCAATTTCTGTGTTTCATCGTCAGTGTGAAGGACCATGTGATACTGTAAACCTGAAGCCCAGCATCGGAATCTAAAACTGGTTTCACAGGAAAGGCTCAAATCATAGATGGTAAGAGGACTCGGTCTTCTTGTACTTAAGTCGGCATTGTGCCTTTTGTGTTTAATTCCGATGCAATTTCTGTGTTTAATCGTGAATGTGAAGTTCCAAGGGATACAGTAAACCTGCAGTTGTGCATCTGAATTTTAAACTGGTGACACAGGAAAGGCTCAAAACATAGACACTAAGAGAAGTCAGTCTTCACGTACTTAAGTCGGCATTTTGACTTTTGAATTTAATTCCGATACAATATCTGTGTTTCATCGTCAATGTGAAGGTCCATGGGATATAGTAAACCCGAAGTGAAGCATCGGAGTCCAAAACTGGTCTCACAGGAAAGGATCAAAACATAGACGGTAAGAAGACTCAGTCGTCCTGTATTAAGTCGGCATTGTGCCTTTTGTATTTAATTCCGATGCAATTTCTGTGTTTCATCGTCAAAGTGAAGGTCAAAGGGATACAGGAAACCTCAAATGAAGCATCGCAATCTAAAACTGCTGACACAGGAAAGGCTCAAAGCATAGACAGTAAGAAGACTCAGTCTACTTGTACTTAAGTCGGAACCGTGCCTTATGTATTTAATTCCGATGCAATTTCTGTGATTAATCGTGAATGTGAAGTTCCAAGGGATTCAGTAAACCTCAATAGTGCAACGGAATCGAAAACTGGTGACACGGAAAAGGCCCAAACATAGACGGTAAGAGGACTCAGCCTTCTTGTCCTTATGTCGTCATTGTGGCTTTCGTATTTAATTACGATGCAATTTCTGTGTTTATTCGTGAATGTGAAGTTCCAAGGGATACAGAAAACCTGCAGCAGTGCAACGGAAGCTAAAACTGGTGACATTGGAAAGGGTCAGACATAGACACTAAGGAAGGTCAGTCTCGTTGTACCTAAGTCGGAATTGTGCCCTTTGTATTTAATTCCGATGCTACTTTTGTGTTTCGTCGTCGAAGTGAAGGTCCAATGGATACAGTAAATTGGACATGTAGCATCGGAATCTAAAACTGGAAACACAGGATATGCTCGTAACATAGACACTAAGAAAAGTCAGTCTTTTTGTACTTAAGTCGGCATTGTGCCTTTTGTAATAAATTCCGATGCAATATCTGTGTATCATCGTCAATGTGAAGGTCCAAAGAAATCGGTAAACCTGAAGTGAAGCATCGGAATCTAAAACTGGTCTCACAGGATAAGCTCAAAACATAGACACTTAGAAAAGTCGGTCCTCTTGTACTTAAGTCGGCATTGTGCCTTTTGTATTTAACTCCGATGCAATTTTTGTGTTTCATCGACAAAGTGATGGTCCAAGGGAGACAGTAAACCAGAAGTGAAGCATCGGAATCCAAAATTGGACTCAAGGGAAAGGCTCAAAACATAGACGGTAATTAGACTCAGTCTTCTTGTACTTAAATCGGCATTGTGCCTTTCGTATAAAATTCCGATACAATTTCTGTGTTTCATCCTCAAGGTGAAGCTTTAAGGGATACAGTAAACCTGAAGTGAAGCATCGGAATCTAAAACTGGTGACACAGGAAAGGCTCAAATCATCGACAGTAAGAAGACTCAGTCTTCTTGTACTTAAGTCGGCATTGTGCCTTTTGTATTTAATTCCGATGCAATTTCTGTGTTTCATCGTCAATGTGAAGGTCCAAGGGATACTGTAAGCGTGACGTGAAGCATCGGAATCTAAAACTGGTCTCACAGGGAAGGTTCAAAACATAGACACTAAGAAAAGTCAACCTTCTTGTACTTAAGTCGGCATTGTGCCTTTTGTATCTAATTCCGAAGCATTTGCACTGTTTCATCGTCAATGTGAAGGTAAAAGAGATACAGCAAACCAGCAGTTGTGCATCGGAATCTAAAACTGGTGACATAGAAAAGGCTCAAAACATAGACACTAAGAAAAGTCATCTCATGAACTTGAGTCGGCGTTGTTTCTTTTGTATTTAATTCCGATGCATTTTCTGTGTTTCATCGTCAATGTGAAAGTTGAAGGGGTACAGTGGACCTGCAGTTGTGCATCGCAATTTAAAACTGGTGACACAGTAAAGGCTCGAAACATAGACACTAAAAAAAAGTCAGTCTTCTTGTACTTAAGTCGGCATTGTGCTATTTGTATTTAATTCCGAAGCAATTTCTGTGTTTCATCGTCAACGTGTAGGTCCAAAGGGATACAGTAAACCTGAAGTGAAGCATCGGAAACTAAAACAGGTCTGACAGGGAAGGCTCAAATCATAAACGGTAAGAGGACTCAGTGTTCTTGTACTTAAGTCGGCATTGTGCCTTTTGCATTTAATTCCGATGCAAATACTGTGTTTCATCGTCAATGCTAAGGTCTAAGGGATACTGATAACCAACAGTTGTGCAACGGAATCTAAAAATGGTGACACAGGAAAGGCTCAAAACACAGACTGTAAGAAAAGTCAGTCTTCTTGTACTTAAGTCGGCATTGTGCCTTTTGTATTTAATTCCGATGCATTTTCTGCGTTTCATCGTCAATGTGAAGGTCGAAGGGGTACAGTAAACCTGCAGTTGTGCATCGGAATCTAAAACTGGTGACAAAGTAAAGGCTCGAAACATAGACACTAACAAAAGTCAGTCTTCTTGTACTTATGTCGGCATTGAGCCTTTTCTAAATAAATACGATGCAATTTCTGTGTTTCATCGTCAAAGTGAAGCTTCCGAAGGGATACAGTAAACCTGAAGTGAGGCGTTGGAATCTAAAACTGCTGACACGGGACCGGCTCAAAGCATAGATAGTACGAAGACTCAGACTTCTTGTACTTAAGTTGGCATTGTGCCTTTTGTGTTTCATTCCGATGCAATTGCTGTGTTTCATCGTCAGAATGAAGGTCCAAGGGGTACAGTGAACCTGAAGAGAAGCATCAGAATCTAAAACTGGTCTCACAGGAAATGCTCGAAACATAGACACTAAGAAGTCTAAGTCTTCTTGTACTTAAGTCGGTGTTGTGCCTTTTGTATTTAAGTCCGATGCAATTTTTGTGTGTTTCATCTTCAAAGTGAAAGTCCAAGGGATTCAGTAAACCTGAAGTGAAGCATCGGAATCATAAACTAGTCTCACTGGAGAGGCTCAAAACATAGACACTAAGAAAAGTCAGTCGTCTTGTACTTTAGTCGGCATTGTTCGTTTTGTATTTAATTCCGATGTAATTACTGTGTTTCATCGTCTATGTGAAGGTCTAAGGTATACAGAAAACCAGCAGTTGTGCAACGGAATCTAAAATTGGTGACACAGGAAAGGCTCAAAGAACAGACAGTAAGAAGACTCAGTCTTCTTGTACTTAAGTCGGCATTGTGCCTTTTGTATTTAATTCCGATGCAATTTCTGTGTTTCATCGTCAATGTGTAATTCCCAGGGATACAGTAAACCTGACGTGAGGCATCGGAATCCAGAACTGGTCTCACATTGAAGGTTCAAATCATGGACACTAAGAAAAGTCAGTCATCTTGTACTTAAGTCGGCATTGTGCCTTTTGTATATAATTCCGATGCATTTACTGTGTTTGATCGTCAATTTGCAGGTCCAAGGGATACAGCAAACCAGCAGTTGTTCATCGGAATCTAAAACTGGTGACATAGAAAAGGCACAAATCATAGACACTAAGAAAAGTCAGTGATCTTGTACTTAAGTCGGCATTGTGCACTTTGTAATTAATTCCGATGCAATTTCTGTGTTTCATCGTCAGTGTGAAGGACCATGTGATACTGTAAACCTGCAGCCCAGCATCGGAATCTAAAACTGGTTTCACAGGAAAGGCTCAAATCATAGATGGTAAGAGGACTCGGTCTTCTTGTACTTAAGTCGGCATTGTGCCTTTTGTGTTTAATTGCGATGCAATTTCTGTGTTTAATCGTGAATGTGAAGTTCCAAGGGATACAGTAAACCTGCAGTTGTGCATCTGAATTTTAAACTGGTGACACAGGAAAGGCTCAAAACATAGACACTAAGAGAAGTCAGTCTTCACATACTTAAGTCGGCATTTTGACTTTTGAATTTAATTCCGATACAATATCTGTGTTTCATCGTCAATGTGAAGGTCCATGGGATATAGTAAACCCGAAGTGAAGCATCGGAGTCCAAAACTGGTCTCACAGGAAAGGATCAAAACATAGACGGTAAGAAGACTCAGTCGTCCTGTATTAAGTCGGCATTGTGCCTTTTGTATTTAATTCCGATGCAATTTCTGTGTTTCATCGTCAAAGTGAAGGACCAAGGGATACAGTAAACCTCAAGTGAAGTATCGCAATCTAAAACTGCTGACACAGGAAAGGCTCAAAGCATAGACAGTAAGAAGACTGAGTCTACTTGTACTTAAGTCGGAACCGTGCCTTATGTATTTAATTCCGATGCAATTTCTGTGATTAATCGTGAATGTGAAGTTCCAAGGGATTCAGTAAACCGCAATAGTGCAACGGAATCGAAAACTGGTGACACGGGAAAGGCCCAAACATAGACGGTAAGAGGACTCAGTCTTCTTGTATTTATGTCGGCATTGTGCCTTTTGTATTTAATTCCGATGCAATTTCTGAGTTTCATCGTCAATGTCAAGGTCCAAGGGATACAGTAAACCTGACGTGAAGCATCGGAATCTAAAACTGGTCTCACAGGGAAGGTTCAAAATATTGACACTAAGAAAAGTCAGTCTTCTTGTTCCTAAGTCGGCATAGTGCCTTTTGAATTTATTTCCGATGCAAATTTTGTGTTTCATCGTCAAAGTGAAGGTCCAAGGGATACAGTAAATTGGACGTGAGGTATCGGAACCTTAAACTGGTCTCACAGGAAAGGCTCTAATGATAGACAGTAAGAAGAGAAAGCCTTCTGGTACTTAAGTAGAGCTTGTACCATTAGAATTTAATTGCGATGCAATTTTTGTGTTTCATTGTCAAAGTAAGGGTCCAATGGTTACAGTATACCTGAAGTGTAGCATCGGAATCTAAAACTGGTATCACAGAAAGGGCTCAAAGCATAGACACTATGAAACGTCAGTATTCTTGTACCTAAGCCGGGATTGTGCCTTTTGTATTTAATTCCGATGTTATATTTGTGTTTCATCATCAAAGTGAAGGTCAATGGGATTCCGTAAACCTGAAGTGAAGCATCAGAATCTAAAACTGGTCTCACAGGAAAGGCTCAAAGCACAGACACTATGAAAAGCCAGTCTTTTTGTACTTAAGTCGGCGTTGTGCATTTTGTGATTAATTCCGAAACAATTTCTGTGCTTAATCGTGAATGCGAAGTTCCATTGGATACAGTAAACCTGCAGCGGTGCATCGGAATCTAATACTGGTGACAAAGGAAAGGCTCGAAACATAGACACTAATAAAAGTCTGTCTTCTTGTACTTAAGTCGGCATTGTGCCTTTTGTATTTAATTCCGATGCAATTTCTGTGTTTCATCGTCAAAGTGAAGGTTTAAGGGATACAGTAAACCTGATGTGAAGCATCGGAATCTAAAACTGGTCTCACAGGGAAGGTTCAAAATATTGACACAAAGAAAAGTCAGTCTTCTTGTTCCTAAATCGGCATAGTGAATTTTGTATTTATTTCCGATGCAAATTTTGTGTTTCATCGTCAAAGTGAAGGTCCAAGGGATACAGTAAATTGGACGTGAGGTATCGGAACCTAAAACTGGTCTCACAGGAAAGGCTCTAATGATAGACAGTAAGAAGAGAAAGCCTTCTGGTACTTAAGTAGAGCTTGTACCATTAGAATTTAATTGCGATGCAATTTTTGTGTTTCATTGTCAAAGTAAAGGTCCAATGGATACAGTATACCTGAAGTGTAGCATCGGAATCTAAAACTGGTCTCACAGGAAAGGCTCAAAGCACAGACACTATGAAAAGCCAGTCTTTTTGTACTTAAGTCGGCGTTGTGCCTTGTTTATTTAATACCAATACAATTACTGTGTTTTATCGTCAAAATGATGGTCCAAAGGATACAGTAAAAATGAAGTGAAGCATCAGATACTAAAACTGGTCTCACAGGAAGGGGACAAAACATTGCCACAAAGATAACTCAGTCTTCTTGTACATAAGTCGGCATTGTGCCTGTTGTATTTAATTCCGATGCAATTTTTGTGATTCATCGTCAAAGTGAGGGTCCAAGGGATACAGTAAGTTGGACGTGAAGCATCGGAACCTAAAACTGGTGACACAGGAATGGCTCAAAGCATAGACAGTAAGTAGACTCAGTTTTCTTGTACTGAAGTCGGCATTGTGCCTTTGTATCTAATTCCGATGCAATTTTTGTGTTTCATCGTCAAAGTGGCGGTCCAAGGTATACAGTAAATTGGACGTGAAGCATCGGAATCTAAAACTGGTGACACAGGAAAGGCTCTAAGCATAGACAGTAAGAAGACTCAGTCTTCTTCTACTTATGTCGGCATTGTGCCTTTTGTATTTAATTCCGATGCAATTTCTGTATTTCATCGTCAATGTGAAGGTCCAAGGGATACAGTAAACCTGACGTGAAGCATCAGAATCTAAAACTGCTCTCACAGCGAAGGTTCAAAACATTGACATTAAGAAAAGTCAGTCTTCTGGTTCCCAAGTGGGCATAGTGCCTTTTGTATATAATTCCGATGCAAATTTTGTGTTTCATCGTCAAAGTGAAGGTCCTAGGGATACAGTAAATTGGACCTGAAGCATCGGAACCTAAAACTGGTGACACAGGAAAGGCTCAAAACACTGACACTAAGAAAAGTGAGTTTTCTTGTCCTTAAGGCGGCATTGTGCCGTTTCTATTTAATTCCGATGCATTTACTGTGATTCATCGTCAATGTGAGGGGCCAAGGGATACAGCAAACCAGCAGTTGTGCATCGGAATCTAAAACTGGTGACATAGGAAAGTCTCAAAACATAGACACTAAGAAAAGTCAGTCTTCTTGTACTTATGTCGGCATTGTGCATTTTGTGATTAATTCCGAAACAATTTCTGTGCTTAATCGTGAATGCGAAGTTCCATTGGATACAGTAAACCTGCAGCGGTGCATCGGAATCTAATACTGCTGACAAAGGAAAGGCTCGAAACATAGACACTAATAAAAGTCTGTCTTCTTGTACTTAAGTCGGCATTGTGCCTGTTGTATTTTATTCCGATGCTCTTTCTGTGTTTCATGGTCTATGTGAAGGTCCAAGGGATACAGTAAACCAGACGTGAAGCATCGGAATCAAAACCTGGTCTCACTGGGAAGGTTCAAAACATAGACACTAAGAAAAGTCAGTCTTCTTGTACTTAAGTCGGCGTTGGGCATTTTGTAATTAATTCCGATGCAATTTCTGCGTTTCATCATCAATGTGAAAGTCCAAGGGATACAGTACACCAGCTGTTGTGCTTCGGAATCTGAAACTGGTGACAGAGAAAAGGCTCGAAACATAGACACTAAGAAAAGTCAGTCATCTTGTACTTAAGTTGGCATTGTGCATTTTGTAATTATTTCCGAAGCAATTTCTCTGTTTCAACGTCAATGTGAAGTTCCAAGTGATAGAGGAAATCTGCATTCAAGCACCGGAATCAAAAACTGGACTCACAAGAAAGGCTCAAACCATAGACGGTAAGAGGACTCAGCCTTCTTGTACCTATGTCGTCATTGTGGCTTTCGTATTTAGTTCCGATGCAATTTCTGTGTTTATTCGTGAATGCGAAGTTCCAAGGGATACAGAAAACCTGCAGTAGTGCAATGGAACCTAAAACTGGTGGCATTGGAAAGGGTCAACATAGACACTAAGGAAAGTCAGTCTCGTTGTACCTAAGTCGGAATTGAGCCCTTTGTATTTAATTCCGATGCTACTTTTGTGTTTCGTCGTCAAAGTGAAGGTACAAGGAATACAGTAAACCTGAAGTGAAGCATCGGAATCTAAAACTGGTTTCACAGGAAAGGCTCAAAACGTAGACGGTAAGAAGTCTCAGGCTTCTTGTACCTAAGTTGGCATTGTGGCTTTTGTATTTGTTTCCGATGCAATTGCTGTGTTTCATGGGCAATGCGAAGGTCCAACAGATACAGTAAACCTGAAGTGAAGCACCGTAATCTAAAACTTGTCTCACAGGAAAGGCTCAAGTCATAGGTGGTAAGAGGACTCAGTCTTCTTGTATTTAAGTCGGCATTGTGCATTTCGTATTGAATTCCGATGCAATTTCTGTGCTTCAGCGTCAAAGTGAAGGTCCAAGGGATACAGTAAATTGGACATGAAGCATCGGAATCTAAAACTGGAAACACAGGATATGCTCGTAACATAGACACTAAGAAAAGTCAGTCTTCTTGTACTTAAGTCGGCATTGTGCCTTTTGTAATTAATTCCGATGCAATATCTGTGTATCATCGTCAATGTGAAGGTCCAAGGGAATCGGTAAACCTGAAGTGAAGCATCGGAATCTAAAACTGGTCTCACAGGATAGGCTCAAAATATAGACACTTAGAAAAGTCGGTCCTCTTGTACTTAAGTCGGCATTGCGCCTTTTGTATTTAATTCCGATGCAATTTTTGTGTTTCATCGACAAAGTGATGGTCCAAGAGAGACAGCAAACCAGAAGTGAAGCATCGGAATCCAAAACTGGACTCAAGGAAAAGGCTCAAAACATAGACGGTAATTAGACTCAGTCCTCTTGTACTTAAATCGAAATTGTGCCTTTCGTATTTAATTCCGATGAAATATCTGTGTTTCATCCTCAAAGTGAAGCTTTAAGGGATACAGTAAACCTGAAGTGAAGCATCGGAATCTAAAACTGGAGACACAGGAAAGGCTCAAGTCATCGACAGTAAGAAGACTCAGTCTTCTTGTACTTAAGTCGGCATTGTGCCTTTTGTATTTAATTCCGATGCAATTTCTGTGTTTCATCGTCTATGTGAAGGTCGAAGGGGTACAGTAAACCTGCAGTTGTGCATCGGAATCTAAAACTGGTGACAAAGTAAATGCTCGAAACATAGACACTAACAAAAGTCAGTCTTCTTGCACTTATGCCGGCATTGAGCCTTTTCTAAATAAATACGGTGCAATTTCTGTGTTTCATCGTCAAAGTGAAGCTTCCGAAGGGATACAGTAAACCTGAAGTGAGGCATTGCAATCTAAAACTGCTGACACAGGACCGGCTCAAAGCATAGATAGTACGAAGACTCAGACTTCTTGTACTTAAGTCGGCATTGTGCCTTTTATATTTGATTCAGATGCAATTTGTGTGTTTCATCGTCAATTTGAAGGTCCAAGGGATACAGTAAACCTGACTTGAAGCATCGGAATCTGATACTGGCCTCACAAGGAAGGTTCAAGGAATAGACAGTAAGAAGACTCAGTCTACATGTTCTTAAGGCGGTGTCGTGCCTTTTGTATTTAATTCCGATTCAGTATTAGTGTTTAATAGTCAAAGTGAAGGTCCAAGGCAGACAGTAAACCAGAAATGAAGCATCGGAGTCCAAAACTGGTCTCAAGGGAAAGGCTCAAAACATAGATGATAAATAGACTCAGTCTTCTTGTACTTAAGTCGCCATTGTGCCTTTCGTATTTATTTCCGATGCAATTTCTGTGTTTCATCCTCAAAGTGAAGGTTTAAGAGATACAGTAAACCTGAAGTGAAGCATCGGAATCAAGAACGGGTGACACAGCAAAGGCTCAAATCATAGACGGTAAGAGGATTCAGTCATCTTGTACTGAAGTCGGCATTGTGAATTATGTATTTGATTATGATGCAATCTCTGTGTTTAATCGTTAATGCGAAGTTCCAATGGATACAGTAAACCGGCAGTTGTGCATCGGAATTTTAAACTGGTGACACAGGAAAGGCTCAAAGCATAGACAGTATGAAGATTCCGTCTTCTTAGCCTTAAGTCGGCATTGTGCCTTTTGTACTTGATTCCGATGAAATTTCTTTGTTTAATCGTCAATGTGAAGGTGCAAGTGATACAGTAAACCTGCAGAAAAGCATCGCAATCTAAAGCTGGTCTCTCAGGAAAGGCTCAAATCATTGACGGTAAGAGGACTCAGTATTCTTGTACTTAAGTCAGCATTGTGCCCTTTGTATTTAATTCCGATGCAATTTCTGTGCTTAATCGTGAATGCGAAGTTCCATGGGATACTGTTAACTTGCAGTAGTGCATCAGTATCTAAAACTGGTGACACAGGAATGGCTCAAAAATAGACACAAAGATAAGTCAATCTTCATATTTTTAAGTCGGCATTGTGCCTTTTGTAATTAATCCCGATGCAATTTTTGTGTTTCATCGTCAATGTGAAGGTCCAAGGGATACAGTAAATTGGACTTGAAGCATCGGAACCTAAAACTTGGGATACAGGAACGGCTCAGAGCATAGACATTAAGAAGACACAGTGTTCTTGTACTTAGGTCAGCATTGTGCCTTTTGTATTTGATTCCGAAGCAATTTCAGTGATTCATCGTCAAAGTGAAGGTGCAAGGGATACAGTAATTTGGACGTGAAGAATCGGAAACTGAAACTAGTCCCACAGGACAGGCTCAAAACATAGACACTAAGAAAAGTCAGTCTTCTTGCACTTATGTCGGCATTGAGCCTTTTCAATTTAAATCCGATGCAATTTGTGTGTTTCATCGTCAATGTGAAGGTCCAAGTTATACAGTAAACCTGACTTGAAGCATCCGAATCTGAAACTGGCCTCACAGGGAAGGTTAAAGGAATAGACAGTAAGAAGTCGGCATTGTGCCTTTTATATTTCATTTAGATGCAATTTCTGTGTTTCATCGTCAATGTGAAGGTGCAAGGGATACAGTGAACCTGACGTGAAGCATCGGAATCTAAAACTGGTCTCACAGGGAAGGTTCAAAACATAGACACTAAGAAAAGTCAACCTTCTTTTACTTAAGTCGGCATTGTGAATTTTGTATTTATATCCGATGCATTTACACTGTTTCATCGTCAATGTGAAGGTCCAAGGGATACAGCAAACCAGCAGTGTGCATCGGAATCTGAAACTGGTGACATTGAAAAGGCTCAAAACATAGGCACTAAGAAAAGTCAGTCTTCTTGAACTTAAGTCTTTGTTGTGTCTTTTGTATTTAATTCCGATGCTTTTTCTGTGTTTCTTCGTCAATGTGAAGGACGAAGGGGTCCAGTAAACCTGCAGTTGTGCATCGGAATCTAAAACAGGTGACACAGTATAGGCTCGATTTATAACCACTAAGAAAAGTCAGTCTTCTTGTACTTGAGTCGGCATTGTGCATTTTGTATTTAATTCCGATTCAATTTCTGTGTTTGATCGTCAATGTGAAGTTCCAAGGGATACAGTAAACCTGACGTGAAGCATCGGAATATAAAACTGGTCGCACAGGGAGTGTTAAAAAAATAGACAGTAAGATGTCTCACTCTACTTGTACTTAAGTCGGCATTGTGCCCTTTGTATTTAATTCCGATGCAACATTTGTGTTTCATAGTTAACGTGAAAGTCCCAGGGAGACAGTAAACCTGAAATGAAGCATCCAAATCCAAAACAGGTCTCAAGGGAAAGGCTCAAAACATAGACGGTAAAAAGACTCAGTCCTCTTGTGCTTAAGTCGGCATTGTGCCTTATGTATTTAATTCCGATGCAATTTCTGTGTTTAATCGTGAATGCGAAGTTCCAATGGATACAGTAAACCGGCAGTTGTGCATCGGAATCTAAAACTGGTGACGCAGGAAAGGCTTAAATCATAGACACTAATGAAAGTCAGTACTCTTGTACTTAAGTCGGCATTGTGCCTTATGTATTTAATTCCGATGCAATTTCTGTGTTTCATCGTCAAAGTGAAGTTCCAAGAGATACAGCAAACCAGCAGTTGTGCATCGGAATCTAAAACTGGTGACACAGGAAAGGCTCGAAACATAGACCCTAATAAAAGTCAGCCTTCTTGTACTTAAGTCGGAATTGTGCCTTTCGTATTTAATTCCACTGCACTTTCTGTGTTTCATCGTCAAAGCGAAGGCTGAAGGGACACAGTAAACCTGAAGTGAAGCATCGGATTCTAGAACTGGTGACACAGTAAAGGCCCAAACCATAGACACTAAAAAATGTCAGTCTTCTTTTACTTAAGTCGGCATTGTGCTTTTTGTATTTAATTCCGGTTCAATTTCTATGTTTCATCGTCAAAATGAAGGTCCAAAGGGATACAGTAAACCTGAAGTGAAGCATCGGAATCCATGACTGGTGACACAGGAAAGGCTCAATGCATAGACAGTAAGAAGACTCAGTCTTCTTGTACTTAAGTCGGCATTGTGCCTTTTTAATTTGATTCCGATGCAATTTCTGTGTTTCATCCTCAATGTGAAGGTCCAAGGGATACAGCAAACCTGAAGTGAAGCATCGGAATTTAAAACTGGTGACACAGGGAAGGCTCGAAACATAGACACTAAGAAAAGTCAGTCTTCTTGAACTTAAGTCGGCATTGTGCCTGTTGTACTTAATTCCGATGCAGTTTCTGTGTTTCATCGTCAATGTGAAGGTCGACGGGGTACAGTAAAGCTGTAGTTGTGCATCGGAATCTAAAACTTTTGACAAAGTAAAGGCTCAAAACATATCTCCTAAGAAAAGTCAGTCTTCTTGAACTTAAGTCGGCATTGTGCCTTTTGTATTTAATTCCGATGCAATTTCTGTGTTTCATCGTCAATGTGAAGGTCCGAGGAATTCAGTAAACCTGAGGTGAAGCATCGGATCTAAAACTGGTCTCACAGGTGAGGCTCAAAAGATAGACAGTAACAAGACTCAGTCTTCTTGTACTTATGACGGTAATGTTCCTTTTGTATTTCATTCCTTTGCAATTACTGTGTTTCATCGTCAATGTGAAGGTCCAAGGGATACAGTAAGCCTGAAGAGACGCACCGGTATCTAAAACTGGTGACATAGGAAAGGCTCAAAACATAGACACTAAAAAAGTTAGTCTTCTTGTACTTAAGTCGGCATTGTGAATTTTGTATTAAATTCCGATGTAATTACTGTGTTTCATTGTCAATGCGAAGGTCCAAGGGATACAGTATACCTGCAGTTGTGGATCGGAATCTAAACTGGTCTCACAGAAAAGGCTCAAAGCATAGAGGGTGAAAAGACTCAGTCTTCTTGTTCTTATGTTGCATTGTGATGGTTGGATTTAATTCAACTGCAATTATTGTGTTTCATCGTCAAAGTGAACGTCAAAGGTATACAGTTAACCTGATGTGTAGCATCGGAATCTAAAACAGGTCTCAGAAATATGGCTCAAAATATAGACGGTAAGAAGACTCATTCCTCTTGTACTTAAGTCAGCATTGTACCTTTAGTAATTATTTCCGATGCAATTTCTGTGTTTCATCGTTAATGTGAAGGTCAAAGGTATACAGGAAACCAGCAGTAGTGCTACGGCTCTAAAACTGATTACAGAGGAAAGGCTCATATCACAGACACTAAGAAAAGTCAGTCTTCTAGTACTTGAGTCTGCATTGTGCCTTTTGTATTTAATTCCGATGCAATTAATTTGTTTCATCGTCAATATGAAGGTCTAAGGGATGCAGAGAACCAGCAGTAGTGCAACGGAATCTAAAACTGATGACACAGGAAAGGCTCAAATCACAGACACTAAGAAAAGTCAGTCTTCTTGTACTTAAGTCAGCATTGTACTTTTTGTATTTTATTCTGATGTGATTTCTGTGTTTCATCGTTAATCTGAAGGTCCAAGGGATACAGTAAACCTGAAGTGAACAATCGGAATGTAAAACTTGTCTGACAGGAAAGGCTCAATCATAGACAGTATGATGACAAAGTCTTCTGGTGCTTAAGTCGGCCTTGTGCCTTTTGTATTTAATTCGGATGCAATATCTGTGTTTCATCGTCGATGTGAAGGTCCGAGGAATAAAGTAAACGTGAAGTGAAGCATCGGAATCTAAAACGGGTTTCACAGAAATGTCTCAAATCATAGACAGTAATAAGTCTCAGTCCTCTAGTACTTCAGTCGGCATTGTGTCTTTTGTATTTAATTCCGATGCAAATTCTGTGTTTAATCGTGAATGTGAAGTTCCAAGGGATACAGTAAACCAGTTGTGGTGCATCGTAATCATAAACTGGGGACACAGGAAAGTCTCGAAACATAGACACTAAGAAACGTCAGTCTACTTGTACCTAAGTCGCCATTGGGACTTGTGTATTAAATTCTGATGCGATATCTGTGTTTCATCGTCAATGTGATGGTCCAAGGGATACAGTAAATCTGAAGTGAAGCATCGGAATCTAAATCTGGTCTCACAGAAAGGCTCAAATCATAGACACTAAATAAGACAGTCTTCTTGTACTTAAGTCGGCATTGTGCCTTTTTGTATTTAATTCCGATTAAATTACTGTGTTTCATGGTCAATATGAAGGGCGAAGGGATACAGTAAACCAGCGGTTATGCATCAGAATCAAAAACTGGTCTCACAGGAAAGGCTCAAAACATAGACACTAAGAAAAGTCAGTCTCCTTGTATTTAAGTCGGCATTGAGCCATTTATATTTAATTCCGATGCAATATTTGTGTTTCATCGTCAAAGTGAAGGACCAAGGGATACAGTAAACCTGAAGTGAAGCATCAGGAACTAAAAATGGTCTCATAGGAAAAGCTCAATACGTAGACAGCAGGAAGGCTCAGTGTTCTTGAATTTAAATCGGCATTGTGCCTTTTGAATTTTTTTCCGATGCAATGATTGTGTTTCATCGTCAAAGTGAATGTCCAAGGGATACAGTAAAAATGAATTGAAGCATCGGACCTAAAACTGGTGTCACAGGAATGGCTCATAACATAGACGGTAAGAAGACTCAGTCTTCTTGTATATTTGTCGGAATTGTGCAATTTGTATTTAATTCTGATGCAATTACTGTGTTTCATCGTCTATGTGAAGGTCCAAGGGATACAGTAAACCTGCAGTCGTGCATCGGAAACTGAAACTGGTGACGCAGGAAAAGCTTAAACATAGACATTGGGAAAAGTCAGTCCTCTTGTACTAAAGGCAACATTGTGCCATTTGTAGTTAATTCTGAAGCAATTTTTGTGTTTTATCGTCAACGCGAAGGTCCAAGGGATACAGTAAATTGGAAGTGAATCATCGGAATATAAAACTGGTGACACAGGAAAGGCTCGAAACATAGACTGTAATAGGACTCAGTCTTCTTGTACTTAAGTCGGCATTGTGCCTTTTTGCATTTAATTCCGTTGCAATTACTGTGTTTCATCGTCAAAATGAAGGCCCAACGGATATAGTAAACCTGAAGTGAAGCTTCAGAGACTAAAACTGCTCTCACAGGAAAGGCTCAATACATTGACACTGAGAGAAGTCAGTCTTCTTCTACTAAAGTCGGCATTGTGCCTTTTGTATTAATTTCCGATGCAATTTTTGTGTATCGTGGTCAAAGGGTAGGTCCGAGGGATACAGTAATTTGGACGTGAAGCATCGGAACCTAAAACTGGTGACACAGGAGAGGCTCAACACATAGACAGTAAGAAGACTCAGTCTTCTTGTACTTAAGTCGGCATTGTGCATATTGTAATTAATTCCGATGCAATTTCTGTGTTTCATCGTCAATGTGAATGACCAAGGGGTACAGCAAATCCGAAGTGAAGCATCGGAATCTAAAGCTGGTTTCACAGGAATGACTCAAAACATAGACAGGAAGAAGACTCAGTCTTCTAGTACTTAAGTCGGCATCGTGCCTTTTGTATTTAATCCCGATGCAATTTCTGCACTTCATCGTCAAAGTGTAGATCCAAAGGGAAACAGTAAATCTGAAGTGAAGCATCGGAATCGAAAACTGGTCTCACAGAAAGGCTCAAAACATAGACACTAAGAAAAGTTAGTCGACTTGAACTTAAGTCGGCATTGTGCCTTTTATATTTAATTCCGATGGAATTGCTGTGTCTCATCGTCAATGTGAAGGTCTAAGATATACAGTAAACCTGAAGTGAAGCATCGGAATCTCAAACTGGTCTCATTGGAAAGGCTCGCAACATAGACACTAAGAAAAGTCAGCCTTCTTGTACTTAAGACGGAATTGTGCATATTGTAATTAATCCCGATGTAATTTCAGTGTTTCATCGTCAATGTGAAGGTCCAAGGGATACGGTAAACCCGAAGTTAAGCATCGATATCTAAAACTGGTTTCACAGGAAAGGCTCAAAACATAGACAGTAAGAATCCTCAGTCTTCTAGTACTAAGTCGGCATTGTGCCTTTTGTATTTAATTCCGACGCAATTTCTGTGTTTCTTCGGCACAGTGAAGGTCCAATGGATACAGTAATCTGAAGTGAAGCATCGGAATCTAAAGCTTGTCTCACAGAAAGGCTCAAATCATAGACACCAAGAAAAGTCCGTCTTCTTGTACATTTGTCGGCATTGTGCCATTTGTATTCAATTCCGATGCAATTACTGTGTTTCTTCGTCAATGTGAAGGTCGAAGTGATACAGTGAACCAGCAGTTATGCATCAGAATCTAAAACTGGTGACACAGGAAAGGCTCAAAACATAGGCACTTAGAAAAGTCAGCCTTCTTGTACTTAAGTCGGCATTGAGCCTTTCATTTTTAATTCCGTGACAATATTAGTGTTTCATCGTCAAAGTGAATGTCCAAGGGATACAGTAAACCTGCAGAGAAGCATCGGAATCTAAAACTGGTTTCACAGGAATGGCTCAAAACATAGACGATAAGAAGACTCAGTCTTCTTGTACATTTGTCGGCATTGTGCCATTTGTATTCAATTCCGATGCAATTACTGTGTTTCATCGTCAAAGTGAAGGTCCAAGGAATACAGTAACCCAGCAGTTGTACATCAGAAACTGAAACTGGTGACACAGGAAAGGCTTAAACACAGACACTTTGAAAAGTCAGTCTTCTTGTACTAAAGCCGGCATTGTGGTTAATGTATTTAATTCCGATGCAATTTTTGTGTTTCATCATCAAAGGGTACGTCCGAGCTATAAAGTACATTGGACGCGAAGCATCAGAACCTAAAACTGGTGACACAGGAAAAGCTCAAAACATAGACAGTAAGAAGACCCAGTCTTCTTCTACTTAAGTCGGCATTGTGCCTTACGTATTTAATTCCGATGCAATTTCTGTGTTTAATCGTGAATGTGGAGTTCCAAGGGATACAGTAAACCCGCAGTTGTGCATCTGAATCTAAAACTTGTGCCACAGGAAAGGCTTGCAACGTAGACACTAAGAAAAGTCAGTCTTCTTGTATTTAAGTCGGCATTGTGCATATGGTAATTAATTCCGATGCAGTCTCTGTGTTTCATCGTCAATGTGAAAGGCCAAGGGGTTCAGCAAACCCGAAGTAAAGCATCGGAATCTAAAACTTGTTTCACAGGAAAGACTCAAAACATAGACAGTAAGAAGACTCAGTCTTCTAGTCCTTAAGTCGGCATCGTGCCTTTTGTATTTAATCCCGATGCAATTTCTGCGTTTCATCGTCAAAGTGTAGGTACAAGGGATACAGTAAATCTGAAGTGAAGCATCGGAATCTAAAACTGGTCTCACAGAAAGGCTCAAAACGTAGACACTAAGAAAAGTCAGTCGTCTTGTACTTAAGTCGGCATTGTGCCTTTTATAATTTATTCCGATGGAATTACTGTGCCTCATCATCAATGTGAAGGTCTAAGGGATACAGTAAACCTGAAGTGAAGCATCGGAATCCAAAACTAGTGTCACTGGAAAGGCTCAATATACAGACACTAAGAAAAATCAGTCTTCTTGTACTGAAGTCGGCATTGTGCTTTTTGTATTTAATACCGATTAAATTTTTGTGTTTCATCGTCAAAGTGAAGGGCCACGGGATACTGTAAACCTGATTTGAAGCATAGGAATCTAAAACTAGTTTCACAGGAGAGGCTCAAAACATAGACACTAAGAAAATTCAGTCTTCTTGTACCTAAGTCGGCACTGTGCATTATGTATTTAATTCCGATGGAATTTCTGTGTTTAATCGTGAATGTGAAGTTCCAAGGGTCACTGTAAACATGTAGTTGTGCACCGGAATTCAAATCTGGTGACACAGGAAAGGCTGTAAACATAGACACTAAGAAACGTCAGTCCTCTTGTACTTAGGTCGGAATTGTGCATATTGTAATTAATCCCGATGTAATTTCAGTGTTTCATCGTCGATGTGAAGGTCCAAGGGATACGGTAAACCCAAAGTTAAGCATCGAAATCTAAAACTGGTTTCACAGGAAAGGCTCAAAACATAGACACTAAGAAAAGTCAGTCTTCTTGTACTTAAGTCGGCATTGTGCCCTTTGTAATTAATTCCGATGCAATTTCTGTGTTTCATTGGCAATGTGAAGGTCCAAGTGATACATTAAAGTTGAAGTGAAGCATCGGAATCTATGACTGGTGTCACAGGAAAGGCTCAAAACATGGACGGTAAGAAGGCTCAGTCGTCTTGTACCTTAGTTGGCATTGTGCCTTTTGTATATAATTCCGATGCAATTTTTGTGTTTCATCGTCAAAGTGAAGGTCAACGGATACAGTAAACTTGAAGTGAAGCATCGGAATCTAAAACTGGTGACACAGGAACGGCTCAAAGCATAGACAGTAAAAAGACTCAGTCTTCTTGGACTTAATTCGGCATTGTGCCTTTTGTACTTAATTCCGATGCAATTTCTGTGTTTCATCGTCAATGTGAAGCTCCAAGGGATACAGTAAATCTGACGTGAAGCATCGGAATCTAAATCTCGTCTCACAGGAAAGGATCAAATCACAGACGGTCAGAGGACGTAGTCTTTTAGTAGTTATGTCGGCATTGTGCTTTTTGAATTTTATTCCGATTCAATTTCTGTGTTTCATCGTCAATGTGAAGGTCAAAGTGATACAGTACACCAGAAGTTGAGCATCGGAATCTAAAACTGGTGACATAGAAAAGGTCCAAACATTGGCACTAAGATATGTCAGTCTATTAGAACTTAAGTCAGCATTGTGCGTTTCATATTTAATTCCGATGCAATTTCTGTGTTTCATCGTGAATCTGAAGGTCCAAGTGATTTAGTAAACCTGAAGTGAAACATCGGAATCTTAAACTGGTCTCACAGGAAAGGCTCAAGCCATTGACGGTAAGAGGATTCAGTCTTCTTCTACTTAAGTCGGCATTCTGCCTTATGTATTAAATTCCGATGCAATTTCTGTGTTTAATCGTGAATGTGAAGTTATAAGGATTACAGTAAACCTGCAGTTGTGCATCGGAATCTAAAACTGATGGCACAGGAAAGGCTCGAAACATAGACACTAATAAAAGTCAGCCTTCTTGTACTTAGTCGGCATTGTGCCTTTTGGATTTAATTCCGATGCAATTTCTGTGTTTCATCGTCAATGTGATGGTCCATGGGGTGCAGTAAATTTGGAGTGAAGCATCGGAATCTAAAACTGGTCTCACAGGAAAGGCTCAAAACTTAGAAGATAAGTAGACTCAGTCTTCTTGTACTTAAGTCGGCATTGTGCCTTTCGTATTTAATTCCGATGCAATTTCTGTGTTTCATCGTTAAAGTGAAGGCTTAAGGGATACAGTAAACCTGAAGTGAAGCATCGGATTCTAAAACTAGTGACACAGGAAAGGCTCAAAGCATAGACAGTAAGAAGACTCAGTCTTCTTGTACTTAAGTCGGAATTGTGCCTTTTGTATTTAATTCCGATGCAATTTCTGTGTTTCTTCGTCAATGTGATGTCCAAGGGATACAGTAAACCTGACGTGAAACTTCGGAATCTAAAACTGGTCTCACAGGGAGGTTTCAAAACATAGACACTAAGAAAAGACAGTCTTCATGCACTTAAGTCGGCATTGTGCCTTTTGAATTTAATTCCGATGCATTTTCTGTGTTTCATCGTCACTGTGAAAGTCGAAGGGGTACAGTAAACCAGCAGTTCTGCATCGAAATCTAAAACTGGTGACACAGTAAAGGCTCGAAACATAGACACGAGAAAATATCAGTCTTCTTGTACTTAAGTCAGCATTGTGCCTTTTGTAATTAATTCCGATGCAATTTCTGTGTTTCATCGTCAAAGTGAAGGCTTAAGGGATACAGTAAACCTGAAGTGAGGCATCGCATATTAAAACTGGTAACACAGGAAAGGCTCAAAGCATAGACGGTAAGAGGACTCAGTCTTCTTGTACTTAAGTCGGCATTGTGCCTTATGTATTAAATTCCGATGCAATTTCTGTGTTTAATCGTGAATGAGAAGTTATAAGGGATACAGTAAACTTGCAGTAGTGCATCGGAATCTAAAAATGGTGACCCAGGAAAGGCTCGAAACATAGACACTATTAAAAGTCAGCCTTCTTGTACTTAAGTCGGCATTGTGCCTTTTATATTTAATTCCGATGCAATTACTGTGTTTCATTGTCAATGGGAAGGTCCAAGGGATACAATAAACTTCAAGTGAAGCATCGGAATCTAAAACTGTTCTCACAGGAAAGGCTCATTACTTAGATGACAAGAAGACTCAGTCTTCTTGTACTTATGTCGGCATTGTGCCTTTCGTATTTAATTCCGATGGAATTTCTGTGGTTCGTCAAAGAGAAGGTTTAAGGGATACAGCAAACCTGAAGTGAAGCATCGGAATCTAAAACTGGTGACACAGGAAAGGCTCGAAACATAGACACTAATAAAACTCAGCCTTCTTGTACTTAAGTCGGCATTGTGCCTTTTGTATTCAATTCCGATGCAATTTCTGTGATTCATCGTCAATGTGAAGGTCCGAGGAATACAGTAAACCTGAAGTGAAGCATCGGAATCTAAAACTGGTTTCACAGAAATGCCTCAAATCATAGACAGTAAGAAGACTCAGTCCTCTAGTACTTCAGTCGGTATTGTGAATTTTGTATTTAATTCCGATGTAAATTCAGTGTTTCATCGTCAAAGTGAAGGCCAAAGGGATACTGTAAACCTGAAGTGAAGCATCGCAATCTAAAACTGGTCTCACTTTAGAGGCTCTAAAGATAGACA
Source organism: Schistocerca americana (assembly GCF_021461395.2). Taxonomy (NCBI): domain Eukaryota; kingdom Metazoa; phylum Arthropoda; class Insecta; order Orthoptera; family Acrididae; genus Schistocerca; species Schistocerca americana. The sequence goes on from NC_060122.1 coordinate 50,911,463, forward strand.
GTAAGAAGACTCAGTCTTCTTGTACTTATGACGGTAATGTGTCTTTTGTATTTCATCCCTATGCAATTACTGTGTATTAACGTCAATGTGAAGGTCCAAGGGATACAGTAAACCTGAAGATACGCATCGGTATGTAAAACTGGTGACATAGGAAAGACTCAAAACATAGACACTAAAAAAGTCAGTCTACTTGTACTTAAGTCGGCATTGTGCCTTTTGTATTAAATTTCGATGCAATCACTGTGTTTCATTGTCAATGCGAAGGTCCAAGGGATACAGTATACCTGCAGTTGTGGATCGGAATCTAAAAGTGGTTTCACAGAAATGTCTCAAATCTTAGACAGTAAGAAGACTCAGTCCTCTAGTACTTCAGTCGGCTTTGTGAGTTTTGTATTTAATTCCGATGCAATTTCAGTGTTTCATCGTGAATGTGAAGGCCCAAGGGATACAGTAAACCTGAAATGAAGCATCGGAATCTAAAACTGGTCTCACAGGAGAGGCTCAAAAGATAGACAATAAGAAGACTCAGTCCTCTTGTACTTTTGTCGGTAATGTGCCTTTTGTATTTCATTCCGGTGCAATTACTGTGTTTCAACGTCAATGTGAAAGTCCAAGGGATACAGTAACCCCGGAGAGACGCATCGGAATCTAAAACTGGTGACATAGGAAAGACTCAAAACATAGACACTAAAAAAGTCAGTCTTCTTGTACTTATGTCGGCATTGTGACTTTTGTATTTCATTCAACTGCAATTTTTGTGTTTCATCGTCAAAGTGAAGGCCCAAGGGATACAGTAAACCTGAAGTGAAGCATCGGAATGTAAAACTGGTCGCACAGGAAAGGCTGAAAACATAGACAATAAAAAAAGTCAGGCTTATTGTACTTAAGTCGGCAAGGTGATTTATGTATTTAATTCCGATGCTAATTCTGTGTTTAATCGTGAATGTGAAGTTCCAAGGGATACAGTAAACCAGCTGTGGTGCATCGTAATCATAAACTGGGGACACAGGGTAGTCTCGAAACATAGACACTAAGAAAAGTAAGTCTTCTTGTACTTAAGTCGGCATTGTGCCTTTTGTATTTAAATCTGATGCGATATCAGTGTTTCATCGTCATTGTGGAGGTCCAAGAGATACAGTAAACCTGCAGTTCTGCATCGTATTCTACAACTGGTGACAAAGGAAAGGCTCGAAACATAGACACTAATAAAAGTCAGTCTTCTTGTACTTTTGTCGGCATTGTGCCTTATGTATTTAATTCCGATGCAATTTCTGTGCTTCATCGTCAAAGTGAAGTTTTAAGGGATACAGTAAACCTGCAGTGAAGCATCGGAATCGAAAACTGGTGACACAGTAAAGGCTCAAAGCATAGACAGTAAGAAGACTCAGTCCTGTTGATCTTACCTCGGCATTGTACCTTTAGTATTTAATTCCGATGCAGTTACTGTGTTTCATCGTGAAAGTGAAGTTCCAAGGGATACAGCAAACCAGCAATAGTGCATTGGAATCTAAAACTTTTGACAAAGAAAAGGCTCAAAACATATACACTTTGAAATGTTAGTCTTCTTGAACTTATGTCGGCATTGTGCCTTTTGTATTTAATTCCGATGCAATTTCTGTGTTTCATCGTCAATGTGAAGATCTAAGGGATACAGTAAATTGGACGTGAAGCATCGGAGCCTAAAGCTGGTGACGCAGGAAAGGCTCACAGCATAGACAGTAAGAAAACTCAGTCTTCTTGCACTTGTATCTGCACAGTGCCTTTTGTATTTAATTCCGATGCAATTACTTTGTTTCATCGTCAATGTAAAGGTCTAAGGGATACAGAGAACCAGCAGTAGTGCAACGGAATCTAAAACTGATGACACAGGAATGGCTCAAAACACAGACACTAAGAAATGTCAGTCTTCTTGTACTTAAGTCGGCATTGTGCTTTTTGCATTTAATTCTGATGCGATTTCTGTGTGTCATCGTCAATGTGACGGTCAAAGGGATACAGTAAACCTAAAGTGAAGCATCGTAATCTAAAACTGGTCTCTCAGGAAAGGTTCAAATCATAGACAGAATGATGACAAAGTCTTCTGTTGCTTAAGTCGGCCTTGTGGCTTCTGTATTTAATTCCGATGCAATTTCTGTGTTTCATCGTCAATGTGAAGGTCCGAGGAATACAGTAAACCTGAAGTGAAGCATCGGATTCTAAAACTGGTTTCACAGAAATGTGTCAAATCATAGACAGTAAGAAGACTCAGTCCTCTAGTACTTCAGTCGGCATTACGCCTTTTGTATTTAATTCCAATGCAATTTCAGTGTTTCATCGTCAAAGTGAAGGTCCAAGGGATACAGTAAACCTGAAGTGAAGCATCGGAATCTAAAACTGGTCTCACAGGAGAGGCTCAAAGGATAGACTGTAAGAAGACTCAGTCTTATTGTACTCAAGTCGGCAAGTGATTTATGTATTTAATTCCGAAGCAAATTCTGTGTTTAATGGTGAATGTGAAGTTCTAAGGGATACAGTAAACCAGCTGTGGTGCTTCGTAATCATAAACTGGGGACACAGGAAAGTCTCGAAACATAGACACTAAGAAATGTCAGTTTTCTTGTACTTAAGTCGGCATTGTGCCTTTTGTATTTAATTCTGATGCAATTTCTGTGTTTCATTGTCAATGTTAAGGTCCAAGGGATACAGTATACTTGATGTAAAGCTTCGGAATTTTATACTGGTCTCACAGGAAAGGCTCAAAACATAGACGGTAAGAAGGCTCAGTCTTCTCGTACTGAAGTCGGCATTGTGCCTTTTGCATTTAATTCCGATGCAATTGCTGTGTTTCATCGTCAATGTGAAGGTCCAAGTTATACAGTAAACCTGCAATCATGCATCAGAATCTAGATCTGGTCGCACAGGAAAGGCCCAAATCATAGACGGTATGAGGACACAGTCTCCTTGTACTTAAGTCGGCATTGTGCCTTTTGTATTTAATTCCGAAACAATTTCTGTATTTCATCGCCAAAGGGAAGGTCCAAAGGATACAGTAAACCTGAAGTGAAGCATCGGAATCCAAAACTGGTCTCACAGGAAAGGCTCAAAGCATAGATGGTAAGAAGACTCAGTCTTCATGTACTTAATTCCGCATTGAGCTTTTTGTATTTAATTCCGATGCAATATCTGTGTTTCATCGTCAATGTGAAGGTCGAACGGATACAGTAAATCTGCAGTTGTGCATCGGAATCTACAACTGGTGACACAGGAAAATCTCAAAACATAGACACTAAGAAAAGCAGTCTTCTTGTACTTAAGTCGGCATTGTGTGTTTTGTATTTAATTTCGATGCAATTTCTGTGTTTCATCGTCAATGTGAAGGTCCAAGGGATATAGTTAACGTGAAGCGAAGCACCAGAATCCAAAACTGGTCTCAAAGGAAACGCTCCAAACATAGACGGTGAGAAGACTCAGTCATATTGTTCTTAAGTCAGCATTGTGCCTTTTGGATTTAATTCCGATGCAATGTTGGTGTTTCTTCGTCAAAGTGAAGGTCCCAGGGATACAGTAAACCTGAAGTGTAGCATCGGAATCTAAAACTGGTCTCACAGGGAAGGCTTAAAACATAGACACTAAGAAAAGTCAGTCGTCTTGTACTTAAGTCGGCATTGTGCCCTTCGTATTTAATTCCGATGGAATTACTGTGATTCATCGTCAAAGTGAAGGTGCAAGGGATACAGTAAACCTGAAGTGATGCATCGGAATCTAAAACTGATCTCACAGGAATGGCTCAAAGCATAGACAGTAAGCAGACTCAGTCTTCTTGTAATAAAATCGGCATTGTGCCTTTATATTTAATTCCGTTGCAATATTTGCGTTTCATCGTTCCATGTGAAGGTCCAAGGGATACAGTAAATTGAACGTGAAGCATCGCAACCTAAAACTGGTGAAACAGGAAAGGCTCAATTCATAGACAGTAAGAAGACTCAGTCCTCTTGTGCTTAAGTCGGCATTGTACCTTTAGTATTTAATTCCGATGCAATTTCTGTGTTTCATCGTCAAAGTGAAGGTCCAAGGGATACAGTAAATTGAACTTGAAGCATCGGAAAATAAAGCTAGTCTCACAGGAGAGGCTCAAAACATATGCACTAAGGAAAGTCAGTCTTCTTGCACTAGAATCGGCATTGTGCCTTTTGAATTTAATTCCGATACAATTTCTGTGTTTCATCGTCAATTTGAAGGTCCAAGGGATACAGTCAACCGGAAGTGAACCATCGGAATCTAAAACTGGTCTCACAGGAAAAGCTTAAAACATAGACACCAAGAAAAGTCAGTCGTCTTGTACTTAGGTCGGCATTGTGCCTAATGTATCAAATTCCGATGCAATTTCTGTGTTTAATCGTGAATGTGAAGTTCCAAGGGATACAGTAAACCTGCAGTTGGCATCGGAATTTGAAACCGGTGACAGAAGAAAGGAACGAATCATAGAGACTAAGAAAAGTCAGTCTTCTTGTACTTAAGTCGGCATTTTGCCATTTGTATTCTATTTCGATGCAATTTCTGTGTTTCATCGTCAATGTGAAGGTCCAAGTAATACTGTAAACCTGAAGCGAAGCACCAGAATCTAAAACTGGTCTCAAAGGAAAGGCTCAAGACATAGATGGTGTGAAGACTCAGTCTTATTGTACTAAGTTGGAATTGTATCTTTTGTATTTAATTCCGATGCAATGTTTGTGTTTCATCGTCAAAGTGAAGGACCAAGGGGTACAGTAAACCTGAAGTGAAGGATCAGAAACTAAAAATGGTCTCATAGGAAAGGCTCAATACATATACGATAAGACGACTCAGTCTTCTTGTACTTAAGTCAGCATAGTGGCTTTTGTATTTCATTACGGAGCAATTTCTGTGTTTCACCACCAAAGTGAAGGACCAAGGGATACAGTAAATTGGAAGTGAAGCATCGGAATCTAAAACTGGTGACACAGGAAACCCTCTAAGCATAGACATCAAGATGACCCAGTGTTCTTGTACTTAGGTCGGCATTGTGCCTTTTGTATTTGATTCCAATCCTATGTTTGTGTTTCATCGCCAAAGTGAAGGTCCACGGGATACAGTAAACCGGAAGTGAAGCATCGGAATCTAAAACTGGTCTCACAGGAAAAGCTTATAACATAGTCACTAAGAAAAGTCAGTCGTCTTGTACTTAAGTCGGCATTGTGCCTTATGTATTTAATTCCGATGGAATTACTGTGTTTCATCGTCAAAGTGAAGGTACAAGGGATACAGTAAACCTGCAGTTGGCATCGGATTCTAAAATTGGTGACAGAGGAAAGGCTCGAAACATAGAGACGAAAAATGTCAGTCCTCTTGTACTTAAGTCGGCATTTTGCCATTTGTATTTAATTCCGATGCAATTTCTGTGTTTCATCGTCAAAGTGAAGGTCCAAGGGATACAGTAAACCTGAAGCGAAGCTCCGGAATCTAAAACTGGTCTCATAGGGAAGGCTTAATACATAGACACTAAGAAAAGTGAGTCGTCTTGTACTTAAGTCGGCATTGTACCTTTTGTATTTACATCCGATGGATTTACTGTGTTTCATCGTCAAAGTGAAGGTACAAGGGATACAGTAAACCTGAAGTGAAGCATCGGAATCTAAGACTGATCTCACACGAGTGGCTCAAAGCATAGACACTATGAAAACTCAGTCTTCTTCTACTTAATTAGGCATTGTGATTTTTGTATTTAATTCCGGTGCAACTACTGTGTTTCATCGTCAAAATGAGGGTCCAAGGGATACAGTTAACCTGAAGTGAAGTATCAGAATCTAAAACTGGTCTCACAGGAAAGTCTCAAAACATAGACACTAGGCAGTGTCAGTCTTATTGTAATAAAATCGGCATGCTACCTTTATATTTAATTCCGTTGCAATTTTTGCCTTTATACGTCAATGTGAAGGTCCAAGGGATACAGTAAATTGGACGTGAAGCATCGGAACCTAAAACTGGTGACACAGGAATGGCTCAAATCATAGACAGTAAGAAGACTCAGTCTTCTTGTACTTAAGTCGGCATTGTAAATTTAGTATTTAATTCCGATGCAATTTCTGTGTTTCATCGTCAAAGTGAAGGTCCAAGGGAGACAGTAAATTGGACGTGAAGCATCGGAAAATAAAACTAGTCTCACAGGAGAGGCTCGATATATAGGCACTAAGAAAAGTCAGTCTTCTTGTACTTAAATCAGCATTGTGCCTTTTGTATTTAATTCCGATGCAATTACTTTGTTTCATCGTCAATGTGGAGGCCCAAGAGATACAATAAGCCTGCAGTTGTGCATCGGGATCTACAACTGGTGATACAGGATGGGCTCGATATAGAGACATTAAGCAAAGTCAGTCTTCTTTTACTTAGGTCGGCATTGTGCTTATTTTAATTAATTCCGATGCAACTTCTGTAATTCATTGTCAATGTGAAGGGCCAAGGGACACAGTAAACCTGAACAGAAGCATCGGAAACTAAAACTGGTCTCACAGGAAAAGCTAAAATCATAGACGGTAAGAGGACTCAGTCTTCTTGTACTTAAGTCGGCATTGTGCGTTATGTATTAAATTCCGATGCAGTTTCTATGTTTAATCGTGAATGTGAAGTTCCAAGGGAAACAGTAATCCTGGAGTGGTGCATCGGGATCTAAAACTGGTGACAGAGGGAAGTCTCGAAACATAGAGACTAAGAAAAGTCAGTCTTCTTGTACTTCTGTCGGCCTTGTGCCATTTGCATTTAAATCCGATGCAATTTCTGTGTTTCATCGACAATGTGAAGGTCCAAGGGATACTGTAAACCGGAAATGAAACATCGGAATCTAAAACTGGTCTCACAGGAAATACTTATATCATAGACACCAAGAAACGTCAGTCGTCTTGAACTTAAGTCAGCATTGTGCCTTATGTATTTAATTCCGATGGAATTACTGTGTTTCATCGTCAAAGTGAAGGTCCAAGAAATACAGTAAACATGAAGTGAAGCATCGGAATCTAAAACTGGTCTCACAGGAAAAGCTTAAAACATAGACACTAAGAAAAGTCAGTCGTCTTGTACTTAGGTCGGCATTGTGCTTTAAGTATGAAATTCCGATGCAATTTCTGTGTCTAATCGTGAATGTGAAAATCCAGGCGATACAGTAAACCTGCAGTTGGCATCGGATTCTAAAACTGGTGCAGAGGAAAGGCTCGAAACATAGACACTAAGAAAAGTCAGTCTTCTTGTACTTAAGTCCGCATTGTGCCTTTTGTATTTTAATTAATTTCGATGCAATGACTGTGTTTCATACGCAATGTGAATGTGGAAGTGATACAGTAAACCAGCAGTTGTGCATCAGTATCTAAAACTGGTGACACAGGAAAGGCTGAAAGCATAGGAACTTAGAAAAGTCAGTCTTCCTGTACTTAAGTCGGCATTGAGCCGTTTATTTTTAATTCCTTGAGAATTTTTGTGTTTCATCGTCAAAGTGAAGGTCCAAGGGATGCAGAAAACCTGCAGAGAAGAATCGGAATCTAAAACTGGTATCACAGGAATGGCTCAAAACATAGACGGTAAGAAGACTCAGTCTTCTTGTACATTTGTCGGCATTGTGCCATTTGTATTATATTCCGATGCAATTACTGTGTTTCATCGTCAAAGTGAAGGTCCAAGGGATACTGTAAACCAGCAGTTGTGCATCGGAATCAAAGACTGGTGACATAGAAAAGGCTAAAAACATAGACACTAAGAGAAGTCAGTCTTCTTGAACTTAAGTCGACATTGTGCCTTTTGTATTTAATTCCGATGCAATTTCTGTGTTTCATCGTCAATGTGAAGGTACAAGTGAAATAGTAAACCTGAAGGCAAGCATCGGAAACTAAAACTGGTCTCACAGGAAAAGCTCAAATCTAAGACGGTAAGAAGATAGAGTCTTCTTGTACTTAAGACGGCATTGTGCCATTGTGGACGCGAAGCATCGGAACCTAAAACTGGTGACTCAGGAAAGGCTCAAAACATAGCCAGTAAGGAGACTCAGTCTTCTTGCACTTAAGTTGGCATTGTGCCTTTTGTATTTTATTCCGATGCAATTTCTGTGTTTCATCGTCAAAGTGAAGGTGCAAGGGAACCAGTTCATTGGACGTGAAGCAAACGAATCTAAAACTAAACTCACAGGAGACGCTGAAAACGTTGACACTAAGAAAAGTCAGTCTTCTTGTACCTAAGTCGGCATTGTGCCTTTTGTACTTAATTTCGATGTAATTAATGTGTTTCATCGTCAATGTGAATGTCCAAGGGATACAGTGAACCTGCAGTTGGTGACATAGGAAAGGCTCGAAACATAGACACTAAGAGAAGTCAGTCTTCTTGTACTTAAGTCGGCATGGTGGCTATTGTATTTATTTCCGATGCAATTTCTGTGTTTCATCGTCAATGTGAAGGTCCAAGCGATAGAGTAAACCTGAAGTGAAGCATCGGAATCTAGAACTGGTCTCACAGGAATGGCTCAAAGCATATATGGTAAGAAGACTCAGTCTTCTTGTACTTAAGTCGGCATTGTGCCTTTTGTATTTATTTCCCTTGCAATTTCTGTGTTTCATCGTGAATGTGGAGGTCCAAGCGATACAGTAAACCGGCAGTGAAGCATCGGAATTTAAAACTGGTGACACAGGAAAGGCTCAAAGCATAGACTGTATGAAGACTCAGCCTTCTTGTACTTAAAACGGCATTGTGCCGTTTGTATTTAATTCCGATGCAATTTCTTTGTTTCATCGTCAATGTGAAGGTCCAAGGGATACAGTAAACCTGAAGTGAAGCATCGAAATCTAAAACTGGTCTCACAGCGTAGCCTCAAATCATAGACAGTAAGAAGACCCAGTCATCTAGTACTTTAGTCGGCATTGTGCCATTTGTATTTAATTCCGATGCTATTTCTGTGATTCATCGTCAATGTGAAGGTCCAACGGATACAGTAAACCTGAAGTGCAGCATCGGAATCTAAAACTGGTCTCACAGGGAGGCTCAAATCATTGACAGTAAGAAAAGTCAGTCTTCTTTTACTTAAGTCGGCATTGTGACTTTAGCATTTAATTCCGATGCAATTACTGTGTTTCATCGTCAATGTGAAGTTCCAAGGGATACAGTAACCAAGCAGTCGTTCATCGGAATCCGCGTCTGGGGACGTAGAAAAGGCTTAAAACATAGACACTAAGAAAAGTCAGTCTTCTTTTACTTAAGTCGGCCATGATCATTTTTAATTGAATTCCGACGCAATTTTTGTGTTTCATCGTCAATGTGAAGGTCCAAGGGATACAGTAAACCTGCAGTTGTGCATCGGAGTTGATATCTGGTGACAGAGGACAGGTTCGAAATATAGACACTAAGAAAAGTCGGTCCACTTGTACTTAAGTCGGCATTGTGCCTTTTGCATTCAATTCCGATGCAATTACTGTGTTGCATCGTCAATGTGAAGGTCCAAGGAATACAGTAAACCTGAAGTGCAGCATCGGAATCTAAAACTGGTCTCACAGGGAAGGCTCAAATCATTGACAGTAAGTAGACACAGTCTGCTAGTATTTAAGTCGGCTGTGTGCTTTTTGTATTTGATTCCGACGCAATTTGTGTGTTACATTGTCAATGTGAAGGTCCAAGGGAGACAGTAAATTGGACGTGAAGCATCGGAAAATAAAACTAGTCTCACAGGAGAGGCTCGATATATAGGCACTAAGAAAAGTCAGTCTTCTTGTACTTAAATCAGCATTGTGCCTTTTGTATTTAATTCCGATGCAATTACTTTGTTTCATCGTCAATGTGGAGGCCCAAGAGATACAGTAAGCCTGCAGTTGTGCATCGGGGTCTACAACTGGTGATACAGGATGGGCTCGATATAGAGACATTAAGAAAAGTCAGTCTTCTTTTACTTAGGTCGGCATTGTGCTTATTTTAATTAATTCCGATGCAACTTCTGTAATTCATTGTCAATGTGAAGGGCCAAGGGACACAGTAAACCTGAACAGAAGCATCGGAAACTAAAACTGGTCTCACAGGAAAAGCTAAAATCATAGACGGTAAGAGGACTCAGTCTTCTTGTACTTAAGTCGGCATTGTGCGTTATGTATTAAATTCCGATGCAGTTTCTATGTTTAATCGTGAATGTGAAGTTCCAAGGGAAACAGTAATCCTGGAGTGGTGCATCGGGATCTAAAACTGGTGACAGAGGGAAGTCTCGAAACATAGAGACTAAGAAAAGTCAGTCTTCTTGTACTTCTGTCGGCCTTGTGCCATTTGCATTTAAATCCGATGCAATTTCTGTGTTTCATCGTCAATGTGAAGGTCCAAGGGATACTGTAAACCGGAAATGAAACATCGGAATCTAAAACTGGTCTCACAGGAAATACTTATATCATAGACACCAAGAAACGTCAGTCGTCTTGAACTTAAGTCAGCATTGTGCCTTATGTATTTAATTCCGATGGAATTACTGTGTTTCATCGTCAAAGTGAAGGTCCAAGAAATACAGTAAACATGAAGTGAAGCATCGGAATCTAAAACTGGTCTCACAGGAAAAGCTTAAAACATAGACACTAAGAAAAGTCAGTCGTCTTGTACTTAGGTCGGCATTGTGCTTTAAGTATGAAATTCCGATGCAATTTCTGTGTCTAATCGTGAATGTGAAAATCCAGGCGATACAGTAAACCTGCAGTTGGCATCGGATTCTAAAACTGGTGCAGAGGAAAGGCTCGAAACATAGACACTAAGAAAAGTCAGTCTTCTTGTACTTAAGTCCGCATTGTGCCTTTTGTATTTTAATTAATTTCGATGCAATGACTGTGTTTCATACGCAATGTGAATGTGGAAGTGATACAGTAAACCAGCAGTTGTGCATCAGTATCTAAAACTGGTGACACAGGAAAGGCTGAAAGCATAGGAACTTAGAAAAGTCAGTCTTCCTGTACTTAAGTCGGCATTGAGCCGTTTATTTTTAATTCCTTGAGAATTTTTGTGTTTCATCGTCAAAGTGAAGGTCCAAGGGATGCAGAAAACCTGCAGAGAAGAATCGGAATCTAAAACTGGTATCACAGGAATGGCTCAAAACATAGACGGTAAGAAGACTCAGTCTTCTTGTACATTTGTCGGCATTGTGCCATTTGTATTATATTCCGATGCAATTACTGTGTTTCATCGTCAAAGTGAAGGTCCAAGGGATACTGTAAACCAGCAGTTGTGCATCGGAATCAAAGACTGGTGACATAGAAAAGGCTAAAAACATAGACACTAAGAGAAGTCAGTCTTCTTGAACTTAAGTCGACATTGTGCCTTTTGTATTTAATTCCGATGCAATTTCTGTGTTTCATCGTCAATGTGAAGGTACAAGTGAAATAGTAAACCTGAAGGCAAGCATCGGAAACTAAAACTGGTCTCACAGGAAAAGCTCAAATCTAAGACGGTAAGAAGATAGAGTCTTCTTGTACTTAAGACGGCATTGTGCCATTGTGGACGCGAAGCATCGGAACCTAAAACTGGTGACTCAGGAAAGGCTCAAAACATAGCCAGTAAGGAGACTCAGTCTTCTTGCACTTAAGTTGGCATTGTGCCTTTTGTATTTTATTCCGATGCAATTTCTGTGTTTCATCGTCAAAGTGAAGGTGCAAGGGAACCAGTTCATTGGACGTGAAGCAAACGAATCTAAAACTAAACTCACAGGAGACGCTGAAAACGTTGACACTAAGAAAAGTCAGTCTTCTTGTACCTAAGTCGGCATTGTGCCTTTTGTACTTAATTTCGATGTAATTAATGTGTTTCATCGTCAATGTGAATGTCCAAGGGATACAGTGAACCTGCAGTTGGTGACATAGGAAAGGCTCGAAACATAGACACTAAGAGAAGTCAGTCTTCTTGTACTTAAGTCGGCATGGTGGCTATTGTATTTATTTCCGATGCAATTTCTGTGTTTCATCGTCAATGTGAAGGTCCAAGCGATAGAGTAAACCTGAAGTGAAGCATCGGAATCTAGAACTGGTCTCACAGGAATGGCTCAAAGCATATACGGTAAGAAGACTCAGTCTTCTTGTACTTAAGTCGGCATTGTGCCTTTTGTATTTATTTCCCTTGCAATTTCTGTGTTTCATCGTGAATGTGGAGGTCCAAGCGATACAGTAAACCGGCAGTGAAACATCGGAATTTAAAACTGGTGACACAGGAAAGGCTCAAAGCATAGACTGTATGAAGACTCAGCCTTCTTGTACTTAAAACGGCATTGTGCCGTTTGTATTTAATTCCGATGCAATTTCTTTGTTTCATCGTCAATGTGAAGGTCCAAGGGATACAGTAAACCTGAAGTGAAGCATCGAAATCTAAAACTGGTCTCACAGCGTAGCCTCAAATCATAGACAGTAAGAAGACCCAGTCATCTAGTACTTTAGTCGGCATTGTGCCATTTGTATTTAATTCCGATGCTATTTCTGTGTTTCATCGTCAATGTGAAGGTCCAAGGGATACAGTAAACCTGAGATGAAGCATCGGTATCTAAAACTGGTCTCACAGGAAAGGCTCAAATCATAGACACTAAGAAAAGCCAGTATTCTTGTACTTAAGTCGGCATTGTGCCTTTTGTTTGTAATTCCGTTGCAATATCTGTGTTTCATCGACAATGTGAAGGTCCAACGGATACAGTAAACCTGAAGTGAAGCATCGGGATCTAAAGCTGGTCTCACAGGATGGGCTCAAAAGCATAGACGGTATGAAGACTCAGTCCTTTTGTACTTAATTCGGCATTGTGCCTTTTGTATTGAATTCCGTTGCAGTATCTGTGTTTCATCGTCAATGTGAAGTTCCAAGAGTGCAGTAAACCTGACGTTAAGCATCGGAATCTAAAACTGGTCTCACAGGGAAGGTTCAAATGATAGACACTAAGAAAAGTCAGTCTTCTTTTACTTAAGTCGGCATTGTGACTTTAGCATTTAATTCCGATGCAATTACTGTGTTTCATCGTCAATGTGAAGTTCCAAGGGATACAGTAACCAAGCAGTCGTTCATCGGAATCCGCGTCTGGGGACGTAGAAAAGGCTTAAAACATAGACACTAAGAAAAGTCAGTCTTCTTTTACTTAAGTCGGCCATGATCATTTTTAATTGAATTCCGACGCAATTTTTGTGTTTCATCGTCAATGTGAAGGTCCAAGGGATACAGTAAACCTGCAGTTGTGCATCGGAGTTGAAATCTGGTGACAGAGGACAGGTTCGAAATATAGACACTAAGAAAAGTCGGTCCACTTGTACTTAAGTCGGCATTGTGCCTTTTGCATTCAATTCCGATGCAATTACTGTGTTGCATCGTCAATGTGAAGGTCCAAGGAATACAGTAAACCTGAAGTGCAGCATCGGAATCTAAAACTGGTCTCACAGGGAAGGCTCAAATCATTGACAGTAAGTAGACACAGTCTGCTAGTATTTAAGTCGGCTGTGTGCTTTTTGTATTTGATTCCGACGCAATTTGTGTGTTACATTGTCAATGTGAAGGTCCAAGGGATACGGTAAGCCTGAAGTGAAGCATCGGAATCTAAAACTGGTCTCACAGGAAAGGCCCAAAACTTAGACACTAAGAAAAGTCAGTCTTCTTGTACTTAAGTCGGCAGTGAGCTTTTTGTATTTAATTGCGATGCAATCTCTGTGTTTCATCGTCAATGTGAAGGTCCAAGGGATACAGTAAACCTGAAGTGAAGCATCGTAATCTATACTTGATCTCACAGGAAAGGTTTAAAGCATAGACGGTATGAATCCTCCGTCTTCTTGTACTTAAGCCGGCATTGTGCATTTTGTTTTTCATTCCGATGCAATTTCTGTGTTTCAATGTCAAAGTGAATGTCCATGGGAAACAGTGCATGGGGGCTTAATTAAATATGATTGAAAATACTTTTTAGTTTTTCGTAGCTGAAGGTCTGATTACGCTGTTTCGTAAACGGTTGGCCCTGACTAGAATTATTACGCAATCTGACTGCAAAGAATAACAACAAAGAATGAAATGAAAATTTTTCCTTAACCCAATTAATTAATTAAGTCCCCAGCAACTATAAAACCTACAAAACCCAAGCACAATTGTAATTGTTCTGTGTGTGGGAGTGTGACGCAACGTACACATCTGGCACGTTTCTTCTTCAACAAGACAAGAATTTTTAAATACCAATTATACTGATGTGATAAAAGAAAATTAGAAATACGATAATTGCGTAAGGAAAGCAGAATTACACTCTAATACAAGAACACACGCCAGATGCTTTGTTGACTGAACCTGTATTGACGCATTATTTAGGATACTGAAATTAAAACAAACGGTGTTAATTACCTCATTTATATTGGTGAAAATCATTCTAAGCCTTACATTATATCTCAAACAGTACTCTCCAATATCACATTTCAGCAAGCACCGCCTAATAGCACATCTCAACAAACACTCTCTGCTACAACAGCTCTGCACAGACTACCACGAGACCTCGACAGGCACTGACTACTACGAGCTCTCTCCAAGCACTGACTACTACGAGTTCTTAACAGGCACTGTCTACTACGAGCTCTCGACAAGCACTCTTCTACGAGTTCTTAACAGGCACTGTCTACTACGAGCTCTCGACAAGCACTGACTTCTACGAGTTCTTAACAGGCACTGTCTACTACGAGCTCTCGACAAGCACTGTGGAGGCGGCTTAATAATACTCTTTGGCGCAATCTCTGGCGCAGTGGCTCAGTGTAGCCACCTTTCATATGCCCCTCCTCCACAGAACAGAATTTGATGGTGTTTTTGCCAGCATTGGTGGTGAACATACCGCCAAATTCGTCCAGAAAAATACAGACAAAAATAAAAAATAATATTAATACCTAAATATCACATAATTAGTTAAAATTTTGGCTTCGCACTGACCTTTCAATAACCTAATATATAAAATACAGTAGGCAATACAAATTCTTTTCATACATGTGGCTTTACATAATAGTTTGCACAATACACAAAAAATCAGTTTATACAAATGTTCACGTAAAAGACTTTTAATTGTTCAAAAAAAAAAAAACAAATAGTTGATAATTCCAGCCCAAAAATGGTCAACAGGTGCAAACACCAACAAATGACATCGTTTCAGCAGAAGCAGTCCATCAGTTGCACCCAGCAACGTTGAGCAGGTGCAGACACCAACAAGTGACATCATTTCAGTAGAAGCAGTCCATCAGTTGCACCCAGCAATGTTGAGCAGGTGCAGACACCAACAAGTGACATCATTTCAGTAGAAGCAGTCCATCAGTTGCACCCAGCAATGTTGAGCAGGTGCCGACACCAACAAGTGACATCATTTCAGTAGAAGCAGTTCCATCTGTGGCACCCAGTAAAGTTGAAGAGGTACACACAGCAACAAGTCACATTACTTCAGTAGAAGCAATCCATCAGTGGCACCCAGCAATGTTGATTAGGTGCAGACACCGGCAAGTGACATCATTTCCATAGAAGTAGCTTCATCTGTGCACCCAGTAATGTTGAGCAGGTGCAGACACCAACAAGTGACTTCATTTCAGTAGAAGCAGTCCATCAGTTGCACCCAGTAAAGTTGAAGAGGTACACACAGCAACAAGTCGCATTAGTTCAGTAGAAGCAGTCCATCAGTGCCACCCAGCAATGTTGAGTAGGTGCAAACACCGGCAAGTGACATCATTTCCATAGAAGTAACTTCATCTGTGCACCCAGTAATGTTGGGCAGGTGCAGACACCAACAAGTGACTTCATTTCAATAGAAGCAGTTCCATTAGTGGCACCCAGCAATGTTGAGTAGGAGCAGACAGCAAGAAGTAACATCATTTCACTAGAAACAGTTCTAACAGTGGCACCCAGCAATGTTGAGTAGGTGCAGACAGCAACAAGTGACTTCATTTCCAGAGAAGTAGCTTCATCTGTGCACCCAGTAATGTTGAGCAGGTGCAGACACCAACAAGTGACTTCATTTCCATACAAGTAGTCCATCAGTTGCACCTAGCAATGATGAGCAGGTCCAGAGAGCGGTCCATGATATTCACTATCACTAATCACACTGTTCATCAGCAGAAATTAATCATTCCTAAGCGTCACCAATCATGTAGAAAAAGTACAAGTAACAGTCCATAATATTCACTATCACTAATCAGACAGTTCATCAGCAGAAATTAAACATTCCTAAGTGTCACACATTATGTTGAAAAAGTGCAGGTAACAGTTCATAATAATTACCCTCACTAATCAGACAGTTCTGGCATGAACAATAGTTTGAATGCACATACAAATGCTTTTACACTAAACATACAAATCATAACAAACACACAAATGATGTTAGATAATTTTCATATTAACTATTACAAATACTCAAATATCAGTAAACCTGTAAAATTTATGGGTGTCAGTGCAAGCCACTACAAACAAATAAAATAATATTTACGAGATAGGTGGGTAGGATTAGGAAAGGAAAACACACAAAACACACTCACTCATCTTTCATCCACATTAAGTACTACTGTGTAACTGAATAGTGTTAACTGTGTATATGCAATTCTGTCAAAATCTGATGTTCATCATGTGTATCAAGTAGTAGTGGCAGCAATGTATAACAGTCAATAATAGTTAAGTCAACGTCATAGTCATCATGTCAAGACCAATGTTTGCCAAGCCAAATCAAATGTACTGTTGCTGAACAACTGTCAGTGAGCCAAGATATGCAAATACTTCCTCTCTCCAAAAAAAAGTATATACTGCTTAGTGATTTAACAAAGTGTGTGTATAGACTATCTTCCTTCTACTTTAGTGTTCTAGTCTGCTATCTTCATCCTCCTTGTTCCATAAGGCCAACAAAAATAATATGCACCTCACTTACTTTACCTCTTATCCACCAAAACTCCAATAATCATCAACTTCACACAATCTCAATAATACCTCAATAACACCTCTTCAATACATCGATACATATAAACCTTATTGCCAATATATGCTCCTCACTTACTTTACCTCTTATCCACCAAAACTTCAATAATCATCAACTTCACACAATCTCAATAATACCTCAATAACACCTCTTCAATACGTCGATACATATAAACCTTATTGCCAATATAGGCTCCTCACTTACTTTACCTCTTATCCACCAAAACTCCAATAATCATCAACTTCACACAATCTCAATAATACCTCAATAATACCTCTTCAATGCGTCGATACATATAAACCTTATTACCAATATCATTTCACTTCCATAACAACTCTTTCCTCTAGTCAGTCTCCTCGAACAAGTACAGATAAAATCCTAATGCAAACCTCATCATCCCATACAATCCGAAGACACATTGTCAACACACAACCTCTGTGTAATCCATCTGAGCCAAATCTTCTACTCATTACGAATTATAAACAAAGAAATGCATACATGACCTCTAACAGACTTAGTTCGAATAACTCTCAGTAATTAAGTACGATTACGGAATGTGAATGATCACAATAATTCACAGTGTGTACACCACTTCAAGAATTATGGCAGAAGCAAACATGTGGAGTATTTCTTGTGTCTAGTGTTACTTCCTATTTCAATTGCTCACGGAAAATGCAGTGTAATGACTGTCAATGGTCTAAACCTAGTTTCGGTATGTCATGTCGTTAGCTTCCTTCCTATTAGCATAAAGTTATACAGCTTCCATAAAACCTCCAGCTCATGTGACTTCTATGAAGTTTCTTGTACTAACGTCGTTCGTCGAATTATAGCAGTTCATTTTCTTATCTTAAAAATATAAGGCACTTAGCGTAAGCAAAACAAGCAATAGCGAGTAAATATACCAGTAGAGAACAGAATGTCAAAAAGTGGATGCAGCACAAATCCTACAACGAGGCTCTGCCAATCGAACAATCTATAATTAATCCAATAGTGTGACCTAAACTCTCTGTATGTACACAGTATATCAGCATTTCTATACACCACATTAAAGAGTAGTTATGACAACAACAGATATGTATAAATATGCAATCCATAGGTAAAGCAGTAAACATGTCATTAGCATCATATCAGCATAAGCAAATAAATGTTCATATGTCATCTTAATAAGCAAACATGAAGGCGCAAGCAGATAAATCACAAAGTATAACTTACATACATAATCACAGTCAGCACAATTAATCAGGTTACAATTATAATTTAAATAAATATGCACAGCAGACACATAATAAAAAAATTATGACATCAGTGAAAAAGCATAGCAGCCAAGCGATGCATAATATATACAAGTTACAACCCAGTTCATTAATAATCATTGTCAAAATCAGTTAACGTACGCAAGTACGTCGCTTCACAAGTAATTTCATAGAACATGAAATTTAGCACAAAGTATGAATCACGTAATCGCGAGCAGCAAATTACGTCTAAAGTACGTACCTAAGTGGAAATATGTTACCTGAAAAATAAACTCAATTAATAGTTACCCTTTTTGGTTTATTAGTTTCTTCTTCGAAATTACATTCTTCCTGAAAATTTCTCGATAGCAAGTCCTCTTAACGTCGGAGACACACAGAATTTACCTGAAGTTCTTAAATATTTTATACAACCGTATCCTGAAAAATACTGAATGTTAATAACATAATTCATCAAGTCACTATAGCTTTATACTGAATTTAGTCGGAGAAATTAAACTGTGTATTTGTTTACGGCTGTCAGTGCATTCGCACTGAGCGCTCGATCAGCTGTAGGCGCGTGACGTAGGAAGCAATTGTTCGCGTTCAACGACTGCCTTGTGCGGCGCCCAGACTTGACTGTTGCTTTGAGCATGTGCCGCCGCCAAAACACAGCGCGGTATCCTTGTATTCTCTGCATGTTTACATCTAGCTGTTGGTTTCTCTAAAGTATGTCATTAAAAAAAATTTTTACGTTAGATATATGATGTATTCCTTTAGAGCGTCGAGATTTAAGAGTTTCTACTTCGACAGTGTTTTATCATGAATAATTTTGCGAATTCTATATGGACCGTTATAAAGCAGAAAAAATTTGCGACACAAGCCTATTCCTTTGTGAGACAAACGGTGGGACTTAATTAACACCTTCTGACCAACTGACAAGATTTTTGAACGACCAGGACGCTTAGCTGATTTCTCTCTTCTAGCAGCCGCAGATGCAATATTTCGCAGAGCCAGGTTGACAACTTCAGAATGCCGCAGTTTCCGTGAAGGCGGAAAAGGAACTATTTCAGAAATGCGATTTGTCGGTGCTTTGTTTTTTAATATCAATATAGGCGGTAAAGAAGTTGAATCATTAGGAAGTTCATTCAGAATGTTTTGAAAAATATGAACATACTGATCCCACATTCTGTGATTCTGATGACAATAAAGACGACACAATTTATTGATTTCCTTCATCCATCTCTCTGAAGCGTTAAATTGAGGGTGAAAAAGTGAAATGAAAATTGGTTTAATTTTACGACGCTGTAGAGTACGAAGCCAAATTTTAGAACGAAACTGCCAATAGTAGATCGAACCACTGGACCGAACAAATCGACTGCAGCCATCTCCTTTAATTTCGCTGGAATGATAGGAAACAACGGTGC
Source organism: Schistocerca americana (assembly GCF_021461395.2). Classification (NCBI taxonomy): domain Eukaryota; kingdom Metazoa; phylum Arthropoda; class Insecta; order Orthoptera; family Acrididae; genus Schistocerca; species Schistocerca americana. Next base: position 50,931,034 of record NC_060122.1, read on the forward strand.
TCTGTGAGAAACTGTTGGCGGCTTAGCCTTTTGACATAATTTGCATTTGGCCAGAACAGATGGAATACGTCTTTCCATATTACTGAAGTAGCAATTTTCCCGTAATTTATGAAAGCATTTTCTGGGACCAAAGTGTGCATAACTGAAATGCGTATACCAAATCAATTTATTGACCCACTCATCAGGAATACAAACTAACCAAACAGAGTTGTCGAGCGATTTTCGTTTAAAAAGAATGTCATTGCGAACTGAATAATGCTGTCTAATCGCAGCGCTTTCTTTTCTCCTCCACTTCTCCTTAATGTCCTTCCAGATTGGATCCTTATTTTGCTCCTTAGTGATGTCCTGGAGCGAAGACGAAATAAAGTTTTCAAACGCAACACCTTGAATATACATCAAACAATAATTGTTTTCTACGCAGTCCTCTTCAGCACTTTGTTTCAAACCCACAGGTGCACGTGATAAAGCATCGGCAACAATATTTGAAGAACCCTGTATGTAAACAATACTAAAGTCAAATTCCTGTAGGTACAACGCCCATCGTGACAATCTGCCATGAGTTAATTTTGTCGACATAAGAAATTCCAGAGCTCGATGATCGATGTAAACCTTAGTATGTCTGCCAAACAAAAATGTGCGAAATTTTGTGAAAGCCCAAACAACAGCCAAAGCTTCAAGTTCTGTAATCGAATAATTCTTTTCTGATTTAGAAAGAACACGACTTCCAAATGCAATAGTTTTCTGTGCTACAACGCCGTTTTCTTCTATCTCTTGAAATAAATGTGCACCTAGGCCCTTGTATGATGAGTCCGTCGCCAAACAAAAATCTTTAGATAGATCCGGATGTGAAAGAAATGGAGCCGCAACTAAAGCATCACGAAGCTGTTCAAATTCTGACTGAGCTTCCTCATCCCAACACCAATCAGATTTCTTTCTGGATAGTTCACATAAACGAGGTGTGGCCAAATCGTCCAATCTAACAAAGCGTCGAAGAAATTTACAGACGCCAAGGAAACTACGAACATCACGTTTTATGGTAGGAACAGCATAATTACGAATAGCGTCTAATTTTTCTGGATCAGGAAGAATACCGTCTGTAGAAATAATGTGACCGAGAAATTTCACCTGAGAACGACCAAATTCAGATTTTTCCAAGTTCACTGTAAAGCCAACGCTTGCAAAGATACTTAATAATGAATCCAAAATTTTGTTGTGCTCACTCCAAGAATGTTTAGCAATAAGAATATCGTCAACATATGAAGTAATATTGTCACGAAGATAAACAGGTAACATTTCATTTAAGCTACGAATGAATGCTGCAGAAAATATAGTAAGTCCAAACGGTAAATTCCAAAGTACTTTTGGGTAAAACAGTCATATCCGGTTATTGTTTACTCACTCACTAGATAGATTGATAGTCGAAGAGTTGGTTTGACAGATGCAAAGAATAGTAAAAGAGTAGGCAGCGGTGCAGAAAACTAAAAGAGAAATAGCACCACTACAGTTCGGGGCCCTATGCTCGCTATGGCACATATTCACTTAGAGTAGTGAATCCCCTGAGGACTTTAATAGCTGCACATAATTTCCAGTTTGTGACTTTGTGGCACATCTGGCGGACGTGCGTACCTAAATTGATCTAGCCATGAACATGGATGTATGTCATTCTTAGAATTACGGAAGATCTTAAATTTCCGAACAGTCAAAAAGTGTTTATAGTCAAAGTTTTCGCCTCGTGGCGACAAAGACCTACCGCGTCTGTCCCAGTCCCAATGACGATTATTGTCAAGTTCGAATTTCTTTTGCGGTCTTTTCCTACAATTTCGCCTACAATTTGTTTGACTTGCTTTCGTAATGCCTCAAATTCCCTTTTCACGCGTTCATTAAATTTTCCCTGATTTTCAACATGTTTATTTATGTTCTGGTACTCTTCGGTTTCTGCGAATGGTAATGGAGCTGTATCATCCGAATCTCTGTCCCCATGTAAACTAAGATTTGTCAGTTTATCTGATATCTCCTCAACTCTTTCCGCTAAATCACCTATTTTTTCTTTCTGTTTGTTTACGTCTTCCGTGTCGCAACTCGGGTTTCAGTATTGACACATTTGGTAGTTAACTGTTCATATTGTTGTGTTAGATTATTTATTCTGACATTTGGCACGGATTCCTCGATTCTCTCAAATATTTCCTCCTTGTCGTGTGCACGTTGTAAATTTAACTCTGAAAATTTCTGTACTATCACGCGATCTCTTTCCTCCTGTTCTCTATCCTGTTCCCTTTGTCTAATCTCTACTGCAACTAATCTATTATTATGAGAATTCAAAATCAGTTGTACTTCTTCTCTGATTTCTTTCTCTAACTCATCTTCCATATTTTTAAAACATGTCCCTGTTCGTGAGTCTAACCGTGTTTCTAGTGTTCCCATATCAGTTTTTAATTCAGATCCCAAAGTTCCCATCTCGGTTTTAATTGTTCCTATCTCTGTTTTAATTGTTCCTATTTGTGATCCCAGTGAGTCTAACCGTGTTTCCATTGTTCCCATCTGTCTTTTTAATTCAGATCTAAACCGTGTTTCCATTGTTCCCATATTTAATATAGCACTCATGAACTGCTCCATAGTAACTGTTTCAAAATTCTTTTCACCCCTAACATTTCCCACAAAACCAGCTTCCTTCGTCATAGCTGTAAGGCTATCTGTGTTCGATACTATTTCAGAATCTTCTATCGTTAATCTCGTATTCTGTGAATTTTCTGATTGAGAAAGATTTTGAAATGGTTCCGGACTATTATCCCGACCTATTACATTGTTTTCCACTTCATTATTCATCACACTGTTCTCCTGTGTTGGAGAGTTCGCCATGTCAACCATTTCGTCATTCTCACTATTCATCATTTTCGCCTTTTTCATCGACCGCGTACTCATTTACAAAACATAAAAAAAATTCGTCACTGTACGAAAATTACACACAATGACTCTTTATCTCCAACAAAACCATTTACATGCAATGTCTCCCTCAAACACGATCAATCGAACAATTGAAATAATTGCACTAGATTGTCAAACGCGTATACAAGACAACAATTTAAATTTTAAAAAAATACCATTAGAAGAATGACAATTACCAAATCTACACATGCAATACAGACTACAATTACTAAACACAAATTACTACAACAATACTATGGTCTACTATTTTTACAATCAGAAGAATTCCAAGGGACGATCCGAAGCAGCGGTCGCCACGTGCATGGGGGCTTAATTAAATATGATTGAAAATACTTTTTAGTTTTTCGTAGCTGAAGGTCCGATTACGCTGTTTCGTAAACGGTTGGCCCTGACTAGAATTATTACGCAATCTGACTGCAAAGAACAACAACAAAGAATGAAATGAAAATTTTTCGTTAACACAATTTATTAATTAAGTCCCCAGCAACTACAAAACCTACAAAACCCAAGCACAAATGTAATTGTTCTGTGTGTGGGACTGTGACTCAACGTACACATCTGGCACGGTTCTTCTTCAACAAGACAAGAATTTTTAAATACCAATTATACTGACGTGATAAAAGAAAATTAGAAATACGATAATTGCGTAAGGAAAGCAGAATTACACTCTAATACAAGAACACACGCAAGATGCTTTGTTGACTGAACCTGTAATGACGCATTATTTAGCATACTGAAATTAAAACAAACGGAGTTAATTACCTCAATTATATTGATGAAAATCATTCTAATCCTTACATTATATCTCAACCAGAACTCACCAATATCACATCTCAGCAAGCACTGCCTAATAGCACATCTCAACAAACACTCTCTGCTACAACATCTCAGCACAGACTACCACGAGACCTCGACAGGCACTGACTACTACGAGCTCTCTCAAAAGCACTGACTAATACGAGTTCTTAACAGGCACTGTCTACTACGAGCTCTCGACAAGCACTCTTCTACGAGTTCTTAGCAGGCACTGTCTACTACGAGCTCTCGACAAGCACTGACTTCTACGAGTTCTTAACAGGCACTGTTTACTACGAGCCCTCGACAAGCACAGTGGAGGCGGCTTAATAATACTCTTTGGCGCAAAGTCTGGCGCAGTGGCTCAGTGTAGCCACCTTTCAACAGTAAACCTGAAGTGAGGCATCGGAATCTTAAACTGGTGACACATGAAAGGCTCAAAGCATAGACGGTAAGAAAATTCAAACTTCTGGTACTTAAGTTGGCATTGTAGCTTTTGTATTTACTTCCGATGCAATTTAGGTGTTTCATCGTCAATGTGAAGGTCCAGGCGATACACTAAACCTGAAGTGAAGCATCGGAATCTATAACTGGTATCACAGGAAAGGTTTGATACGTAGACGGTAAGAAGACTCAGCCTTCTTGTACTTAAGTCGGCATTGTGCGTTTCGTTTCGAATTCCGATGCAATTTCTGTGTTACATCGTCAACGTGAAGGTCCAAGGGATACAGTAAACCTGCAGTTATGCATCGGAATCTAAAACTGGTGACACAGGACAAGCTCGAATCATAGACACTGAGAGATGTCAGTCTTCCTGTACTTAAGTCGGCATTGTGCCTTTTGTAATTAATTCCAATGCAATTTTTGTGTATCATCGTCAAAGTGAAGGTCCAAGGCATACAAGAAACCTCAAGTGAAGCATCGGAATGTAAAACTGGTCACACAGGAAAGGCTCAAACACAACACAAAGAAAAGTCAGTCGTCTGGTACTTAAGTCTGCATTGTGCCTTTTGTATTTTATTCCGATGCAATAACTGTGTTTCATCGTCAAAGTGAAGGCCCATGGGATACTGTAAACCTGCAGTCGTGCATCGCAATGTAAAACTGGTGACTCAGGAAAAAGCTCAAATCACAGACACTAAGAAAAGTCAGTGTTCTTGTGCTTAAGTCGGCATTGTGCCTTTTGTATTTAATTCCGATGACATTTCTGTGTTTCATAGTCAATGTGTTTGACCAAGTGATACAGTAAACCTGAAGCGAAACATCGGAATCTAAACCTGGTCCCACAGGGAAGGCTCAAAGCATAGACAGTAAGAAGACTCAGTCTTCTTGTTCTTAAGTCGGCATTGTGCCTTTTGTATTTAATTCCGATACAATGTTTGTGTTTCATCGTCAATGTAAAGGTCCTAGGGATACAGTAAACATGAAGTGAAGAATCGGAATCTAATACTGGTCTCATAGGAAGGGCTCAAATCATAGCCACTAAGAAAAGTCAGTCTTATTGTACTTAAGTTCGCATTGTGGCTTTTATATTTAATTCCAATGCAATTTTTGTGTTTCATCGTCAAAATGAATGTCCAAGGGATACAGTAAAACTGACGAGAAGCATCGGAATCTAAAACTGGTCTCACAGGAAAGGCTCAAGGCATAGACAGTAAGAGAACTCAGTCTTCTTGTCCTTAAGTCAGCATTGTGCCTTTTGTATTTAATTCCGTTGCAATATCTGTGTCACAACATCAGTGTGATGGTCCAAGGGATACAGTAAACCTGAAATGAAGCATCCGAATATAAAACTGGTCTCACAGGAAAGGCTCAAAGCATAGACAGTAAGAAGACTCAGTCCCCTTGTACTTCAGTCGGCGTTGTACACTTTGTATTAAATTCCGATGCAATTTCAGTGTTTCATCGTCAAAGTGAAGGTCCAAGGGATACAGTAAACTTGACGTGAAACATAGGAATCTAAAACTGGTGACACAGGAAAGGCTCAAAGCATAGACAGTAGGAGAACTCAGTCTTCTTGTCCTTAAGTCGGCTATGTGCCTTTTGTATTTAATTCCGTTGCAATATCTGTGTCTCAACATGAGTGTGAAGGTCCAAGGGATACAGTAAACCGGACGTAAAGCTTCGGAATCTATAACTGGTCTCACAGGGAAGGGTCAAAGCATAGACAGTAAGAAGACTCAGTCCACTTGTACTTAAGTCGGCATTGTGCATTTGGTACTTAATTCCGATGCAATTCTTGTGTTTCATAGTCAAAGTGAAGGTCCAAGGGAGACAGTAAACCTGAAATGAAGCATCGGAATCTATAACTGGTCTCACAGGAATCGCTCAATACATAGACACTAAGAAAAGTCAGTCGTCTTGTACTTATGTTGGCATTTAGCCTATTGTATATAATTCCGATGCTATTACTGTGTTGCATCGTCAATGTGAAGGTCCATGTGATACAGTAAACCTGAAGTAAAGCATCGGAATCTGAAACTGGTCTCACAGGTTAGGCTAAAAACATAGAATTTAAGAAAATTAAGTTTTCTTATACTTAAGTCGGCATTGTGCCTTTTGTAATTAATTCCGGTGCAACTTCTGTGTTTCATCGTCAATGTGAAGGTCATAGTGATACAGTAAATCTGCAGTTGTGCATCGGAATCTAAAACTGGTGGCACAAGAAAAGCTCAAAACATAGACATTAAGAAAAGTCAGTCTTCTTGCACTTATTTCGGCATTGTGCCTTTAGTATTTAATTCCGATGCTATAACCTGTTTCATCGTCAATGTGAAGTTCCAAGGTATACAGTTAACCTTAAGCGAAACATCGGAATATAAAACTGGTCTCCCAGGGAAGGCTCAAAACATAGACAGTAAGAAGACTCAGTCTTCTTGTACTTAAGTCGGCATTGTGCCTTTTGTATTTAATTCAGATGCAATGTTTGTATTTCATCGTCAAAGAGAAGGACCAAGGGACACAGTAAACATGAAGTAAAGCATCCGAATCTAAAACTGGTCGCACAGGAATCGCTCAATACATAGACACTAAGAAAAGGCAGTCGTCTTGTACTTATATCGGCATTGAGCCTTTTGTATATAATTCCGATGCTATTACTGTGTTGCATCGTCAATGTAAAGGTCCATGTGATACAGTAAGAAGACTCTGTGTCGTTGTACTTAAGTCGACATGGTGCCTTTTGTATTTAATTCCGATGCAAATCTTGTGTTTCATAATCAAAGTGAAGTTCCAAGGGAGACAGTAAACCTTAAGTGAAGCAACCGAATCTAAAACTAGTCTCACAGGAAAGGCTCAAAACATAGGCGGTAAGTAGACTCAGTCTACTTATACTTTAGTCGGCATTGTACATTCTGTATTTAATTGCGATGCAATTTCTGTGTTCCATCCTCAAAGTGAAGGTCCAAGGGATACAGTAAATCTGACGTGAAGCATAGGAATCTAAATCTGGTGACACAGGAACGGCTCATAGCATAGACAGTAAGAGAACTCAGTCTCCTTGCACTTAAGTCGGCATTGTGCCTTTTATATTTAATTCCGATGCAATACCTGTGTTTCAATGTCAATATGAAGGTAAAAGGGATTTTGTAAACCTGATGTGAAGCATCGGAATCTATAACTGGTCTCACAGGAAATTCTCAAAACATGGACGGTATGAAGACTCAGTCTTTTTGTACCTAAGTCCGCATTGTGCCTTTTGTAGTGGATCTCGATGCAATTTCTGTGTTTCATCGTCAAAGTGAAGTTCCGAGGGATACAGTAAACCTGAAGTGAAGCATCAGAATCTAAAACTGGTATCACAGGAAAGGAGCAAAACATTGACACTAAGAAAGGTCAATGTTCTTGTACTTAAGTCGGCATTGTACCATTTGAATTTAATCCCGATGCAATTTCTTTGTTTCATCGTCAATGTGAAGGTCGAAGGGATACAGTAAATTTGCAGTTGTGCATCGGAATCTAAAACTGGTGACGCAGGAAAAGATCAAACATAGACACTACGAAAAGTCAGTCTTCTTGTACTTAAGTCTGCAATGTGCATTTTGTTTTTCATTCCGATGCAATTTCTGTAATTCATCGCCAATGTGAAGGTCCAAGGGATACAGTAAACCCGAAGTGAAGCATCGGAATCTAAAACTGGTATCACAGGAAAGGCGCAAAACATTGACACTAAGAGAGGTCAATGTTCTTGTACTTAAGTCGGCATAGTGCCTTTTGAATTTAATTCCGATGCACTTTCTGCGTTTCATCGTCAATGTGAAGGTCCAAGGAATACAGTAAATCTGCAGTTGTGCATCGGAATCTAAAAGTGGTGACACAGGACAGGTTAGAAGCATAGACACTAAGAGAAGTCAGTCTTCTCGTACTTAAGTCGGCATTGTGCCTTATGTATTTAGTTCCGATGCAATTACTGTGTTGCATCATCAATGTGAAGGTCCCAGGGATACAGAAAACCTGAAGTGAAGCATCGGAATCTAAAACTGGTCTCTCAGGAAAGGCTCAAAACATAGACAGTAAGAAAACTCAGTAATCTTGTACATAAGTCTGCATTGAGCCCTTTGTATTTAATTCCGATGAAGTTACTGTGTTTCATCGTCAAAGTGAAGGTCCAAGGGGTACAGAAAACCTGCAGTCGTGCATCGGAATCTTAAACTGGGGACACAGGAAAGGCTTAAACATAGACACTAAGAGAGGTCAGTCTTCTTGTACTTAAGTCGGCATTGTGCCTTTTGTATTAAATTCCGAAGCAATTGTTGTGCGTCATCGTCAAAGTGAAGGTCCAAGGTATACAGTAATCCTGCAGTCGTGCATCGGAATCTTAAACTGGTTACACAGGAAAGGCTTAAACATAGACACTATGAAAAGTCCGTCTTCTTGTACTTAAGTTGGCATTGTGCCTTTTGGATTTAATTCCGATGCAATAACCGTGTTGCATCGTCAATGTGAAAGTCCAAAGAATGCAGTAAACCTGAAGTGAAGCATCGGAATCCAGAACTGGGCTCACAGAGACGGCTCAAATAATAGACAGTAAGAAGACACAGCCTTCTAGTACTTATGTCGGCATTGTGCCTTTTGTATTTAATTCCGATGCAATATCTGTGTTTCATCGTCAATGTGAAGGTCCAAGGGATACAGTAGACCTTAAGTGAAGCATCAGAATCTAAAACTGGTCTCACAGGAAAGGCTCAAAACATAGACACTAAGAAAATTCAGCCTTCTTGTACTTAAGTCGGCATTGTGCCTTTTGTATTTAATTCCGATGCAATTGTTGTGTTTCATCGTATAAGTGAATGTCCAAGGGATACAGTAAACATGAAGTGCAGCATCGGAATCTAAAAGTGGTCTCTCAGGAAAGGCTCAAAACATAGGTGGTAAGAAGACTCAGTCTTCTTGTACATAAGTCTGCATTGAGCCCTTTGTATTTAAATCCGATGAAGTTACTGTGTTTCATCGTCAAAGTGAAGGTCCAAGGGATAGAGTATACCTGCAGTCGTGCATCGGAATCTAAAACTGGTGACACAGGACAGGTTCGAAACATAGACACGAAGAAGTCAGTCCTCTTGTACTTAAGTCGGCATTGTGTCTTTTGTATTTAAGTCCGATGCAGTTACTGTGTTGTATCGTCAATGTGAAGGTCCTAGGGATACTGTAACCTGAAGTGAAGCATCGGAATCTAAAACTGGTCTCACAGGATAGGCTGAAATCATAGTCACTTAGAAACGTCAGTGTCTTGTACTTGTAATTTTTCCTTCTTTTTTACGTAATTCTGTAGCTTTCAATTCGTTCGAGCAATCAATCTTTCATGATAGGAAACACAGTCATAGCTCAGTCACTGAAAATGACTCTGAAATTTTACTTGTTAGAATGAAATCAGGCGATGATTCTTCATCTCAGCAGGCTCGTGCTTTGCGGCAGTCTGCTAATCTGTACAAAGAAAATGCCTCGTAATTTTGGGAGCGTTGTATAATCAGTCGGGAAACCTCAAACCAAGCGGATATTTGGCTTTGATGAAGTTTAGCCTTCCGAAGAAGTAATGGAGCTCTTGGATTATTTAATGCAGGTTCGTATCCAGTCTTTCGGAAGTTCCCTTCTGATTAACAACTACGTAATATATCGATAAATGTCATTAATTCTCAAATTTCCAATACACACCTTTTATTTGAAGGAGCAATCTATATATATTTCCTTTTTAATCGTATAGTTTCGTCTGAGTTATCTTCTGTCATAAATCTCAATAATCAGATTACAGTTCTTCCAAACCAAGCTCAGGCTAATCGGCACGAAGACAAACTCGGAAGCTCCCCTTGCTTTTTTTCTAACAACCACCAGAGAGAGTACTACCAAGAATACTTATGCGCTCATGGCATAGCTTTTGTATGAGCTACTTTTCGCATGGATTCTGCGAGTATGAAGATAGAAAATTAGTAAACCTCATTCAAGGGTAGAATTGTATCAGAATAATTCATCGAATATAAAGAGATATTACAATTGCCCCTCGCAGCGAGCAAAGTTAATGATAATATACTTTGCGAGCTAACAGAAAAAATTTGTTGGGTTGTTTATTCAAAAGAGGAATATTTTGAATTAGTAGAATTTTACTGTAGAGAGTATGGGTAACATCTTAAGACAATACGTTACGGGAATACCTAAGCTGTAGCTTTTACATGTACTGGGGTATACCCGCATCCCGAGTACATAACCAGGGAAGATGTAGATTGGTGTAATTACGAAAAAGGTCTACCCATTTGGGAACTGGCCTTCACAGGGAAACCCTGGAAAACCCGGAAGAACAGACCCCAGCTCAGGTATTAAAGAAAATAGGAAAGCCTAAATCCAGTAATTTTGAAATATATAGAAGCTCTATAGATTAGATCGAAGGAAAAGTGCCTCATAGTCAAAAAAAAATTTACAATATTGCTCAAAAAAAAATTTTCTAAATTCTTCTTTCGACGATGTAGCCGGCGATCTCGTTGTGAAGTCGATGGAACAGGAACACTGGGTACGGACACCGGGTAGGTGACGTACAGCGTTTGGTGGACGCGGCACGGAGGACAGGCGATGGCTTATGGTACAGGATAGAAGCTGGTAACGTGCCGTAGAAACAGGAAGAAGATCTCAGGAACAGATGGTCAGGTACGTGAACATGAAACAGGTTTAAAGTGGAATAAGAAAAGGTTCTGACTGAATAAATCCCTGGAAGAGAGTGGATTAAGGCAACGAAGACCATATTTCATCGTTGAACTCAAAATCGGAGTGGATCCCTACATTCTTCCATCTGTACTAGACTGGAACATCCATCAGTCCTGACAATCGCGAATTTTTTATTGTAGTCCTCAATAGCAAAGTTGTTTTGCATTACAACTGCTGATTGTCCAAAACATTGCTAAATAGACTGTGGGCAATTAAATTTTGTTGCACCTCATATCGAATGTATTCCTCTCAAAAAAAAATTTTTAATCTAATCTCCGTTTTGTTATAGTGCAGGTGGAAGTAGAGCATTGAATCTGTCCGAGGTTTGCTTTCAATTACGAAATTATGGATAAAATTTAAGTTTACACCTGATGAAAAATTTTAAACACAGGCATATGACACTGACTCCACAAAAGGAATAATTTGAAAAATTTTCATTATTCTTATAATTAATTGATTTATAGATCCAGTTGCAAATAAATATCATTAATGATGACGTATGTTCATTTAACAAATCATCCACTCGTAGAATCTTCTTCATCCTCTCATGAACATTTATGGAAATATATTTCAACAATTATGTCCGTAATATGAAACACACAAACTGCTATTATTAAAATGTTAATTAAAATTCTTAAATTAATTCTCCTGGTATAGAAGCCATAATGAAATTCCAAACATTATAATAATTTTCTCTCGCGCAACCAGAGAGTTTCTTCAATCGTTTGCAACAGTGACATTATCGACTGTTACTTCATTTCACAGTTCATTTGTTTTCTTGCGCGAACAGCGCACATCATACGCACAGCGTATTTACCTACATATCCCACACTGTTCAAGTTTCACACGCAATTCTCACATAAGTGCCGTGTCTTGAGGAAATGTAGATGCACTTTCATTGTATATCACTGTGGCTTCTGCTCATAGTCCACACTTACAAACACTAGTAATTAACAAATTATTCTACCTATCTTAAAAATTTTGTGCTAAACTATCACAGGAGTAATCTCACTGTCTCTTAACCTATCACAGGAGTAATCTCACTGTCTCTTAACCTATCACAGGGGTAATCTCACTGCCTCTTAACCTAGCACAGGAGTAGTCTCACTGTCTCTTAACCTCTAGACAACATAAACTTCATGATATTTATATACACATTCGACTCATAGCCAAATTCCACACTAAATTCTTCTCCATATTAGGTATCACAGATCTACGATCCTTCACTAAATCTCTTAATATCATTATGCGGGAATAATACCTTTATCCTTTTCGATTCGGGATATGCCAACAAGTATGATCCAGGATTTGGTATATTTACAATAACATATGGTCCGGTATAAATAAGATTCCATTTTTTTATGTTCTTCATCAGTTTCGAGGAATGGATGTGTCGCCTCAATAAAACCTTTTCTCCAAGATGAAACGTCTGAATCCGGTGAATCCGTTTATCATATGTCAATTTCCGTTGTATTGCCTTTTTAGTTAAATTGACAAGTGTGAGTCGAATCTTTTCCTCCCATTTTAAATTCTGGTCTTCATACTTTGGCAGATGGTTTATCCAGAAGTTCTTTTCAGTCTGACTAAACATAAGCTCTGTTGGAGTAAAGTTAGTTGAGGTATGTGTCAGATTATTAAATATTTGTTCAAATTCTGACAAATAATCAGTCCATGATGTTTGTTTACTGTGACAGTATGTACGCATAAATCGGTTTAATTCTCGAAAAACTCGTTCTATTGGACTACCTTGTGGATGGTAACATGATGTCAAAATTTGTTGAATACCAAGTTGTGTTAGTGTTTGCTTCCATTTAAATCCAGTAAAAATTCTGGCATTATCTGTAATTATGGATTTCGGTAAACCTACATGCGGAAGATAGTCACGCACTAATCTCACTACAACAGCTCTGGCAGTAGCACACGTTAATGGATATAGTTTTACATATTTTGTAAACACGTCAAAGAATCCAACAATGAATTTGATTCCTCCTCTTGATCGTGGGAGAGGGCCGCAGATATCACACGAAATTAACGCCCTTGGCTCTCGTGGAATAATTGAATGCAGAACATGCTTACTACCTCTATTATCCGGTTTTGCCTTTTGACAGAGTAAACAGTTTTGCATTGTTTGGTGCACTTTTCTCCGAATATTCGGAAAATAACAGTATGCTCCTATTTTATTGGCACATTTAATTACACCAAAATGTCCCCATGATAAGTGGGTAAACCAAATTAATTTTTCCTCATATTCCTTCGGGATACATACACACCACCGTGGATTGTTGTCCTTCCCACATCTGAAGAATAATACTCCATTTACTAATTTATAATGATCTAAACTAGCCCTTGAATTTTGTTGTTCCTTTAGCTGAATTATCTTCTTCCATCGAGGGTCTTTTCGTTGTAAATTTCCCATATCTCTACGTAGATGTACATAATAAGTCTTGTAGATATTGTCCTGCAACAGTAATACTGGAAAATCCGAAGTATTTACTAATTCTATTTCCGGCGTTAAACCTTCTGGGGATCTTGACAGCGCATCCGCAATAATATTTTCTTTGCCAGACACATGAATAATTTTAAATTGGTACTGTTGTAGTGTCATTGTCCAACGTGACAGTCTAGGATGTAATAATTGACATGTTTGCAAAAAGGTTAGTGATTGATGGTCACAATACACAATCGTTTTCGAACCATATAAATAATAGCTAAACTTCTTGAATGCCCAGATAACCGCAAGTGCTTCAAGTTCTGTGGTCGTATAAGCTCTTTCACAGGGCGATAACACTCGACTAGCAAATGCTATCGGACAGAATGTTGGTACCCCTTTTATTTTCCTTATTTGGAAGAGACAAGCACCTAATCCAACACCAGATGAATCCGTGGACAGACAGAACTCACAATTCATATCAGGGTGATATAATAACGATGCGTAAACGAGTTGGCCTTTAATGTCTCGAAAAGCTAGTTCACATTCTTCAGTCCATTGCCATGGCACATCCTTCCGTAGAAGCCGGTTTAATGCCTCAGAATTCATGGCTTGAGTCTTTATGAAACGACGGAAGAACGATGCCATACCTATAAATCCCTTCAGCTGTCTTTTATTCCGTGGTGATGGAAAATTGCGAATTGCACTTATCTTCTTCTCGCTAGGCAGGATACCTTTCGCATCTATCATACGTCCTAAGAACTTAATTTGTGGTAAAGCAAAATGAGACTTTTGTAAGTTTACTGTAATTCCGGTTTTCTTGAAAACAGCAAAAATCCTTTCCAAAATATGCAAATGCTCTTCCCATGTTTTCGTGGCTATTAATAAGTCGTCAACAAACACAGTTATACGACTACGCAATTCTGGTCCAAGAACATAATCCAACGTTGAAATAAATATTCCGGCACTAATATTAAGTCCGAACGGGACAACTCTAAATTGGTAACTTCTCCCAGCATAGATAAATGCGGTATATTTCCTAGATTCTTTATCCATTCGGACCTGCCAGTACGAACTTCTCAAATCAACACTAGTTAAGTATGAAACATCCTGGAAATTTTGAATTAATTCATCTATATTTTCAGGATGAGTTCTTACAGGTACTATTATTTTATTAATCTCTCTAACATCCATAACTAATCTAACGTTACCTCCAGGTTTTGGGACGACTAAGAGCGGAGAACAAAAGGGACTAGTTGATGGCTCAGTCAAGTTCCATTCTAACATTCTATTTATCTCCCTTTTAAGGGATTGTTTTAAACGCCAGGGGATCGGATAGTGCGTGTAACAGTAAGTCTGATGTGGCTTCACTTGTAGGTGACAAATATACCCTTTAATAATTCCTGGTTTCTCATCAAAAATCTCTTCATATGCTTCTTACAAATAATGAAGCTGCTGCCTTTGTTCCCCAGTAAGCTGATTTGATTCACTAGCTTTTATCATTGTTGTTTGGTTAAAGTCCTCCTGTTGTATCAAATCCTTTTAAAGCTCTTTCCAACGACCATTTGTAGTGTCAATTAATTGAATTATGGCACCACGACAATATTTCTCATGCACCGTTTCCTTTCTATTTAAATCCAGTGCTATCTCTTCTCCATTTAGTCTAAATTTAACTATTCCTTCCAAGAAATCAATCTGACAATCGTAGTCCTGCATACTCCCAATACCAAGAATACAGTCCACTAATAACTTCTCCACTACAAGGAACGTGCATTTTATTGCTGCATTTCCCATTTTCATCTCTAATTGTGTTTGTATTTTGACATCGGGAGAGCATGCTCCAACAGCTCCGATGATTTTGCAGTTCTGTACTGGCAAAATTGGTACCTTCTTCTTCCTAATAATTCTCCGAAAAAGAGTGCCTGAGATGACATTGGCAGAAGCGGCGGTGTCCAATATCACATTCGTTGGAACTTCCTCCATTTCAACAAATACTTCCGATACCAGAACACTCGATCTGTCATTATGACACGTTATTAAATCCTTTGTTAACTCTTCAGTCAACAGCTCACCATCATTATATCTTAACAATTGTAATTTTACTGTTTCGCCCCTAACAGATCCCCTGACCGCTCCTCCGGGGCACGATGCGGTCATGTTTAGTTTGACTGATTATTGGTCCGATTGGTATTTGTCTCTTCAGCTACTTCAGTGATTATCGGTTGTTGTAGTGAATTCTGTCTGTTGCCTTGCTTGATTCGTGTAATTATTGTTGTTGTTCGGCTGGTGTTGGTAGAACTGTCCTGTGTTGCCATACATTGGATTATATCGATTAAAATTCCTATTGTTCCTAAAATAGCCCCTCGCTGCACCATTACTAAAGTTTCCTTTATGGTAATAATTATTGTTTGCATTTTGTCCATTTCTAAGTCTCCTCGAAGAGTGCAGTTGGTTATGATTGTTGTTACTGCTACCATTACCGCCATTCCCATTCGAGTTGCAGCTCTAATTCGCTTCTATTACTCTTCTTTCATATGACATTTGTCTTGCCCTTTTATTGTCCTCCTCAATTATATCAATATGATCAAGCGTAGTCATAATAAGTCTATATCCTTATCATTTATATACAGCAGCTGATTCCTTATACTGGTGGGTAGTCTGGTCTTGAGTATTCTAAGTATATCCGGCAAAGGAATCGGTACATCCCAATACAAAGATTTATTAATGTATTTCTCAAAATATCTCTTTAGAGATCCTCTAGAAAATGAGAAAGGCTCAGGATATAATACCTCCTGCCTAAGTCTTTCTTGTACTCCAGAAGACCAATATTTTACTAGAAAAGCCTGCTCAAATTCTTTGTAACATCTACTAGAAGGTGTTTGTTCGGATGCCCACAATGCTCCTGTTCCTTGTATATATCCAGATACAAAACTAATCTTTTGTCATTCTGTCTAAGGTCGTGGAAATAGACCTCTGAAACTTCGAATAAAGACTACAGGATGAACATTCTTTTTGTCAGGGTTAAAGATTTGAAATTGTCTCTGTTTCATCATCTTCTCCTCAAGGCTACTACGATTCCAAAAATCATCCTGTTCGTACTTTTCCCTATGGCTATCCTTTATATCGAAACTAACTTGCGACGTTCCAGTTCTGTCTACATCGGATCTTGACGTGGACGGAATATCACGAGCAGATTGAGAGTTTTGTTTCCTACTTCTCGCTGTTTCTAAATCCTGCTGCGAGAGATTTAGTGATCTTTCGATATTTTCTTTCCAACGCGAGAATTCTTCGCCAAGTTGTTCACGAACTTCCTTTAACCCTTTGTTGAAAAAATTCTCCTCGGAACTCTCCGAAATTGACTGTAAAGCTACTTTCACAGTTTCTTCTATCGTTTCCGAAGGAAAATTTTGCCGCTCTAATGTCATTTCTGAAAACTTTCCCGCAAGTACATTCATTCTATGTTCCACTGTCGTCTTTTTTTCCTTCACTTCGTCAAATTGCTTCTTAAGATTATCTTGGGATTCTGTTATTTCTGGTATCATAGCTACGGTACACTGTATGTCCTTTTGAGCTTGTATTACTTGAGGAAACAGTTCTACTTGTTTTTGTATCGTGTCAATTTTGACGGATACATATTCGGTTAGTTCCGCTTTTAATTTACTATTGTTTTCTTGGCATTGTTGGCGGACCTGCACAATTCGAGCAATAAGATTCTGTTCGGTCCTTTCTGCCTGTTCCTTTATTTCCTGTGTCTGGGTATTTAATCTCTGATCTAATTCGGTAAAGGTTGCTCTTAACTGATTTTGTAATTCTGTTTGATTTTCGGCTAGTTGATTTTTGAATTCATTTTGTATAACGGATAAGTCTCGTTTTACCTCTGCTTGGTCTTCGGCTAATAGAGACAACTGTTGCATAATAACAACTAATGTGTCAACAACAGTCTGATCAGCTGTTGTATGAACGTTTTCTGAACCAGCGGGATTATTTATATTGCTACCGCTAGCGACAACAGTCTCAGAATTGCTATCCGTGGCCTCTGCTCCTGCGCAAACAGCTGAACGCTGTTGCACTTCTCGTTGCTGGTTCAATGACATTTTAAATGCCGCTCTAGTCAATACCTTTAAATAACTGTCACCGCTCTAATCAATACCATTAAATAACTGTCAATATCAGGTTCAAATCACTAAATACAGTTTCAAATTTACTGTCGTAGACACACTTAACTTTCAAATTACTTCACAGATGGTATAAAGTTCGATGTCCAGATACGAAAATCACACAATATACAGTTCTACAATCTAACAACTATCTGGAAAAAAGTTCTTTCTAAGTTGATTTCAAACTATTTTAACTATAGGAGAAAAAAAATAAGATTTCTCTGGCCCTGTTCTGTAGTCTCGGTGTTGTCCAATAGTTGAAATCGTTTCTTGGTATCAGCAATCTTTTACTATGGGCACCGAATCTCTCTTCAGATTAGTTACCTCTCGTTCTCGTTGGTTTCCATGATACAACAAATACATATATTATATAACAATCCAAGAGAGTCCTGTCACACTGGCGCCACTGTAATTTTTCCTATCATCCTTTTCTTTTCTAACAACCACCAGAGAGAGTACTACAAAGAATACTTATGCGCTCATGGCATAGCTTATGTATGAGCTACTTTTCGCATGGATTCTGCGAGTATGAAGATAGAAAATTAGTAAACCTCATTCACGGGTATAATTGTATCAGAATAATTCATCGAATATAAAGAGATATTACATACTTTAAGTCGCATTGTGCCTTTTGTATTTAATTCCGATGCAATTACTGTGTTTCATCGTCAATGTGAAGGTCCAAGGGATACAGTAAACCAGAAGTGAAGCATCGGAATCTAAAACTGGTCTCACAGGGACGGTTCAAACATTGACACTAAGAAAAGACAGTCTTCTTGTACTTGAGTCGGCATTGTGCCTCTTGTATTTAATTCCGATGCAATTTTGGTATTTCATCGTCAAAGTGAAGGTCCAAGGAATACAGTAAACCTGAAGTGATGCATCGGGATCTATAACTGGTCTCACAGTGAAGGCTCAAAACATAGACAGTAAGACGACTCAGTCGTCATGTAATTAAGTCGGCATTGTGCCTTTTGAATTTAATTCCGATGCAATTTCTTTGTTTCATCGTCAATGTGAAGGTCCAAGGGATACAGTAAACCTGCAGTTGTGAGTCGGAATCTAAAACTAGTGACACAGGACAGTTTCAAAACATAGACACTAAGAATAGTCAGTCTTATTGTACTTAAGTCGGTATTGTGCCTTTTGTGTTTAATTCCGATGCAATTACTGTGTTACATCGTCAATGTGAAGGTCCAAGGGATACAGTAAACCAGGAATTGTGCATCGGAATCCAAAACTGGTGACACAGGAATGGCTCGAAACATAGACACTAAGAAAAGTGAGTCTTCTTGTACTTAAGTCGGCATTGTTACTTTTGTAATTAATTCCGATGCAATTTCTGTGTTTCATCGTCAATGTGTAGGTCCAACGGATACAGTAGACCTGAA
Source organism: Schistocerca americana (assembly GCF_021461395.2). NCBI lineage: Eukaryota > Metazoa > Arthropoda > Insecta > Orthoptera > Acrididae > Schistocerca > Schistocerca americana. Next base: position 50,949,936 of record NC_060122.1, read on the forward strand.
TTGAAGCATCGGAATCTAAAACTGAAGACACAGGAAAGGCTCAAAACATAGACAGTAAGAAGACTCAGCCTTCTTGTACATAAGTCGGCATTGTGCATTTTGAATTTTATTCTGATGCAATTTCTATGTTTCATCGTCAATGTGACGGTCCAAGGGATACAGTAAACCTGACGTGAAGCATCCGAATCTAAAACTGGTCTCACAGGTAAGGCTCAATACATAGACACTAAGAAAAGTCAGTCGTCTTGTACTTATGTCGGCATTGTGCCTTTTGTATTTAATTCCGATGCAATATATGTGTTTCATCGACAATATGAAGGTCCAAGGGATACAGTAAATCTGAAGTGATGCATCGGAATCTAAAACTGGTCTCACAGTGAGGTCTCAAAACATAGCCAGTAAGAAGACTCGGTCCTCTTGTTCTTAAGTCGGCATTGTGCCTTTTGTATTTAATTCCGATGCAATTTCTTTGTTTCATCGTCAATGTGAAGGACCAAGGGATACAGCAAACCTGAAGAGAAGAATCGGATTCTAAAACTGGTCTCACGGGGAAGGCACGTATCATAGACAGTAAGAATCGTGAAGTGAAGCATTGCAATCTAAAACTGGACTCACAGGATAGGCTCAAAACATAGACACTATGATAAGTCAGTGTCTTGTACTTTAAGTCGGCATTGAGCCTTTTGTATTTAATTCCGATGGAATTACTTTGTTTCATCGTCAATGTGAAGGTCCAAGGGATACAGTAAACCAGCAATTGTGCATCGGAATCCAAAACTCGTGACACAGGAAAGGCTCAAACATAGACACTAAGACAAGTGAGTCTTCTTGTACTTAAGTCGGCATTATGACTTTTGTAATTAATGCTGATGCAATTTCTGTGTGTCTTCGTCAATGTGAAGTTCCAAGGGATACAGTAAACCTGAAGTGAGGCATCGGAACCTAAAACTGGCTCACAGTGAAGGCTCAAAACATAGCCAGTAAAAAGACTCAGTCTTCTTGTACTTAAGTCCTCATTGTGCCTTTTGTATTTAATTCCGATGCAATTTCTGTGTTTCATCGTAAATGCGAAAGTCCAAGGGATACAGTAAGCCTGCAGTTGTGAATCGGAATCTAAAACTGGTGACAGAGGACAGGTCCGAAACATAGCCACTAAGAAAAGTTAGTCTTCTTGTTCTTAAGTCTGTGTTGTGCCTTTTGTATTTAATTCCGTTGCAATTACTGTGTTACATCGTCAATGTGAAGGTCCAAGGGAAACAGCAAAACTGAAGAGAAACATCGGATTCTAAAACTGGTGTCACAGGGAAGGCACAAATCATAGACAGTAATAATACACAGTCTTCTAGAACTTAAGTCGGCATTGTGCCTTCTGTATTTATTTCTGATGCAATTTCTGTGTTTCATCGTCAATGTGAAGTTCCGAGGGAGACAGTAAACCTGAAGTGAAGCATCGGGATCTAAAACTGGTGACACAGGACAGGTTCGAAACATAGACATTACGAAAAGTCAGTCTTCTTGTACTTAAGACGGCATTGTGCATTTTGTATTTAATTCCGATGCAATTACTGTGTTACATCGTCAATGTGAAGGTCTAAGGGATACAGCAAACCTGAAGAGAAGCATCGGGTTCTAAAACTGGTCTCACAGGGAAGACACAAAGCATTGACAGTAATAAGACACAGTCTTCTAGAACTTAAGTCGGTATTGTGCCTTGTGTATTTAATTCCGATGCAATTACTGTTATTCATCGTCAATGTGAAGGACCAAGCGATACAGTACACCTGAGGTGAAGCATCAGAATCTAAAACTGGTCTCACACGGAAGGCACAAATCATAGACACTAATAAGACACAGTCTTCTAGAACTTAAGTCGGTATTGTTCCTTGTGTACTTAATTCCGATGCAATTACTGTGTTCCATCGTCAATGTGAAGGTCCAAGGGCTACAGTAAAAAAGGAATTGTGCATCGGAATCCAAAACTGGTGACACAGGAATGGCTCGAAACATAGACACTAAGAAAAGTGAGTATTCTTGTACTTAAGTCGGCATTGTTACTTTTGTAATTAGTTCCGATGCAATTTCTGTGTTTCATCGTCAATGTGTAGGTCCAACGGATACAGTAGACCTGAATTGAAGCATCGGTATCTAAAACTGAAGACACAGGAAAGGCTCAAAACATAGACAGTAAGAAGACTCAGCCTTCTTGTACATAAGTCGGCATTGTGCTTTTTGAATTTTATTCTGATGCAATTTCTATGTTTCATCGTAAATGTGACGGTCCAAAGGGATACAGTAAACCTGACGTGAAGCATCCGAATCTGAAACTGGTCTCACAGGTAAGGCTCAATACATAGACACTAAGAAATGTCAGTCGTCTTGTACTTATGTCGGCATTGTGCCTTTTGTATTTAATTCCGATGAAATATATGTGTTTCATCGACAATATGAAGGTCCAAGGGATACAGTAAACCTGAAGTGATGCATCGGAATCTAAAACTGGTCTCAAAGTGAAGTCTCAAAACATAGCCAGTAAGAAGACTCGGTCCTCTTATTCTTAAGTCGGCATTGTGCCTTTTGTATTTAATTCCGATGCAATTTCTTTGTTTCATCGTCAATGTGAAGGACCAAGGGATACAGCAAACCTGAAGAGAAGAATCGGATTCTAAAACTGGTCTCACGGGGAGGGCACGTATCATAGACAGTAAGAATCGTGAAGTGAAGCATTGCAATCTAAAACTGGACTCACAGGATAGGCACAAAACATAGACACTATGATAAGTCAGTGTCTTGTACTTTAAGTCGGCTATGAGCCTTTTGTATATAATTCCGATGCAATTACTGTGTTTCATCGTCAACGTGAAGGTCCAAGGGATACAGTAAACCAGCAATTGTGCATCGGAATCCAAAACTGGTGACACAGGAAAGGCTCAAACATAGACACTAAGACAAGTGAGTCTTCTTGTACTTAAGTCGGCATTGTGACTTTTGTAATTATTGCCGATGCAATATCTGTGTTTCATCGTCAATGTGAAGGTCCGAGGGATACAGTAAACCTGAAGTGAAGCATCGGGATCTAAAACTGGTCTCACAGGAAAGCCTAAAACATAGACACTAAGAAAAGTCAGGCTTCTTGTACTTAAGTCGGCATTGTGCCGTTATTATTTAATTACGATGCAATTACTGTGTTGCATCGTCAATGTGAAGATCCAAAGGATGCAGTACACCTGAACTAAAACGTCGGAATCTAAAACTGGTCTCACAGGAAAGGCACTAATCATAGTCAGTAAGAAGACACATTCTTCTAATACTTAAGTCGGCATTGTGCCTTTTGTATTTAATTCCGATGCAATTACTGTGTTTCATCGTCAAAGAGAAGGTCCAATGGATACAGTAAACCTGAAGTGATGCATCGGAATCTAAAACTGGTGACACAAGCCAGGTTCGATACATAGACACTAAGAAAACTCTGACTTCAATTACTTAGGACGGTATTGTGCCTTTTGTAATTAATTCCGACGCAGTTTCTGTGTTTCATCGTCAATGTGAAGGTCGAAAGGATACAGTAAACCTGAAGTGAAGCATCAGAATCTAAAAATGGTCTCACAGGAAAGGCTCAAAACATAGACGTTCAGGAGACTCACTCTTCTTGTACTTATGTCGGCATTGTGCACTTTGTATTTAATTCCGATAGAATTAGTGTGTTTCATCGTCAAAGTGAAGGTCCAAGTGATACAGTAAACATGAAGTGAAGCATCCGAATCTAAAACTGGTCTCACAGTGAAGTCTCAAAACGTAGCCAGTAAGAAGACTCAGTCCTCTTGTACTTAAGTCGGCATTGTGCCTTGTGTATTTAATTCCGATGCAATTTCTGTGATTCAATGTCAATGTGAAGGTCCAAGGGATACTGTAATCCTGAAGTGAAGCATCGGAATCTAAAACTGGTTCACAGGGTAGGCTCAAATCATAGACACTAAGAAAGTCAGTTTCTTATACTTTAGGACGGCATTGTGCCTTTTCAATTTAATTCCGATGCAATTACTGTGTTACATCGCCAATGTGAAGGTCCAAGGGATACAGAAAACCTGAAGTGAAGCATTGGATTCTAAAACTGTCTCACAGGATAGGCCCAAAACATAGACACTAAGTTAAGTCAGTCTTCTTGTACTTATGTCGGCATTGTGGCTTTTGTATTTAACTCCTTTGCATTTGTTGTGTTTCATCGTCATTGTGAAGGTCCAAGGGATACAGCAAACCTGCTGTTGTGCATGGGAATCTACAACTGGTGACACAGGAGAGGCTCGAAACATAGACACTAAGAAAAATCACTCTTCTTCTACTTAAGTCGAAGTTGTGCCTTTTGTAAATATTTACCATGCAATTTCTGTGTTTCATCATCAATGTGAAGGTCCACGTGATACAGTAAACCTGAAGGGAAGCATCGGAATCTAAAACTGGTAACACAGGAAAGGCTCAAACTATAGACACTAAGAAAAGTCAGTCATCTTGTACTTAAGTCGGCATTGTGCCTTTTGTATTTAATTACGATGCAATTTCTGTGTTTCATCGTCAATGTAGAGGACCAAAGGAGACAGTAAACCTGACGTGAAGCATCGGAAACTAAAGCTAGACTCACATAGAAGGCTCAAAGCATAGACAGTAAGAAGACTCAGTCTAATTGTACTTTAGTCGGCATTGTCCCTGTTGTATTTAATTCCAACGCAATTCTTGTGTTTCATCGTCAATTTGAAGGTCCATAAGATACTATAAACCAGAAGTGAAGCATCGTTTCTAAAACTGGTCTCACAGGATAGGCGCAAAACATAGACACTAAGAAAAGGCAGTCGTCTTGTACTTAAGTCGGCACTGTGACTTATGTATTTAATTCCGATGCAATTACTGTGTTTCATCGTCAAAGTGAAGGTCCAAGGGATACTGCACACCAGCAGTTGTGTGTCGGAAACCAAAACTGGTGACATAGATAAGGCTCAAGACATAGACACTAAGAAAAGTCAGTATTCTAGTACTTAAGTCGGCATTTTGCCTTTTGTATTTAACTCCGTTGTATTTGTTATGTTTCATCGTCTAAGTGAAGGTCCTAGTGATACAGTAAGCCTGAGGTGAAGCATCGGAATTTAAAAATTGTCTCACAGGAACGGCTCAAAATATAGAGACTAAGAAAACTCAGTCTTCTTGCACTTAAGTCGGCATTGTGCCTTTTGTAATTAATTCCGATGCAATTTCTGTGATTCATCGTTAATGTGAAGGTCCACGTGATACAGTAAACCAGAAGTGAAGCATCGGAGTCTAAATCTGGTGACACAGGAAAGGCTCTAAGCATAGACAGTAAGAAGACTCAGTCCACTTGTACGTATGTCGGTATTCTGCCTTATGTATTTAATTCGGATGCAATTTCTGTGTTTCATCGTCAATGTGAAGGTCCAAGGGTTACAGTAAACCTGCAGTTGTGAATCGGAATCTAAAACTTGTGACACAGGACAGGTTCGAAACATAGACACTAAGAAAAGTCAGTCGTCTTGTACTGAAGTCGGTATTGTGCCTTACGTATTTAATTCCGATGCAATTACTACGTTACAGCGTCAAAGTAAAGGTTTAAGGGATGCAGCAAACCTGAGGTGAGGCATCGGAATCTAAAACTGGTCTCACAGTGAAGTCTCAAATCATAGACAGTAAGAAGACTCAGTCCTCTTGTACTTAAGTCGGCATTGTCCTTTTGTATTTAAATACGATGCAATTTTTGTGTTTCGTCGTCAAAGTGAAGGTCCAAGGGATACAGTAAACCCGAAGTGAAGCATCGGAATCTAAAACTGGTCTCACAGTGAAATCTCAAATCATAGACAGTAAGAAGACTCAGTCCTCTTGTACTTAAGTCGGCATTGTGCCATTTGTATTTAATTCCGATGCAATTTCTGTGTGTCTTCGTCAATGTGATGGTCCAAGGGATAGAGTAAACCAGCAGTTGTGAATAGGAATCTAAAACTGGTGGCACAGGACAGGTTCGAAGCTTAGACTCAAAGAAAAGTCAGTCGTCCTGCACTGATGTCGGTATTGTGCTATTTGTATTTAATTCCGATGCAATTACTGTGTTACTTCGTCAAAGTGAAGGTTTAAGGGATACATCAAACCTGAAGTGAGGCATCGGAATCTAAAACTGGTCTCACAGGGATTGCTCAAATCATTGACAGTAAGAAGAATCAGTCGTCTTGTACTTAAGTCGGCATTGTACCCTCTGTTTATTATTCCGATGTAATTTCTGTGTTTCATCGTAACTGTAAAGGTCCAAGGGATACAATAAACCCGCAGTTGTGTATCAAAATCCAAAACTGGTGACATAGATAAGGCTCAAAACATAGACACTAAGAAATGTCAAACTTCTTGAACTTAAATCGGCATTGTGCCTTTTGCATTTATTTCCGATGCAACTCCTGTGTTTCATCGTCAATGTGAAGCTCCAAAGGATACAGTAAACCTGACGTGAAGCATCGGAATCTAAAACTGGACTCACAAGAGAGGCTCAAAGCATAGACAGTAAGAAGACTCAGTCTACTTGTACTTAAGTTGGCATTGTTAATGTTGTATTTAATTCCGATCCCATTCTTGTGTTTCATCGTCAAAGTGAAGGTCCAAAATATACTGTAAACCTGAAGTGAAGCATCGGATCTAAAACTGGTCTCACAGGATACGCTCAAAACATAGACACTAACAAAAGACACCCGTCTTGTACTTAAGTCGGCATTGTGCCTTTTGTATTTAATTCCGATGCAAATACTGTGTTACATCATCAAAGTGAAGGTCCATGGGATACAGTAAACCTAAAGTAAAGCATCGGAATCTAAAACTGGTCTCACTAGAACGGCTCAAAATATAGACACTAAGAAAAGTCAGTCTTCATGTACTTAAGTCGACATTGTGCCTTTTCTATTTAATTCCGATGCAATTTTTGTGTTTCATCGTCAATGTGAAAGTCCAAGGGATACATTAAACCTGAAATGAAGCATTGGAAACTAAAACAGGACTCACAAGAGAGGTTCAAAGCATAGACACTAAGATAAGTCAGTGTCTTGTACTTAAGTCGGCATTGTGCCTTTTGTATTCAATTCCGATGCAATTACTGTGTTACAACGTCAATGTGAGGGTTCAAGTGATACAGTAAGCCTGAAGTGAAGCATCGGAATCTAAAACAGGTGACACAGTAAAGGCTCAAAGCATAGACAGTAAGAAGACACAGTCTTCTTCTACTTAAGTCTGCAATGTGTCTTTTGTATTTTATTCCGATGCAAGTTCTGTATTTCATCGTCAAAGTGAAGGTCCAAGGGATACAGTATACCTACAGTCGTGCATCGGAACCTAAAACTGGTGACACAGGAAAGGCTTCAACATAGACGCTAAAAAAAGTCAGTCTTCTTGTACTTAAGTTGGCACTGTGCCTTTTGTATTTAATTCCTATGCAATTACTGTCTTGCGTCATCAATATGAAGGTCCAAGGGATACAGTAAACCTGAAGTGAAGCATCGGAATCAAAAACTGGGCTTACAGGCACGGCTGAAATCATAGACAGAAAGAAGACACAGTCTTCTAGTTCTTAAGTCGGCATTGTGCCTTTTGTATTTAATTCTGATGCAATTTTTGTGTTTCATCGTGAAAGTGAAAGTCCAAGGGACACAGTAAACCTGCAATGTAACATCAGAATCTAAAACTGGTCTCACAGTGCAGGCTCAAATTAGAGGCAGTAAGAAGACTCAGTCCTCTTGTACTTAAGTCGGCATTGTGCCTTTTGTATTTAATTCCGATACAATGTTAGTGTTTCATCGTCAATGTGAAGGTCCAAGGGATACAGTAAACCTGCAGTTGTGAATCGGAATCAAAAACTGGTGACCCAGGAAAGGTTCGAAACATAGACACTAAGAAAAGTCGTTCTTTTTGTACTTAAGTCGGTATTGTGCCTATTGTATTTAATTCCGATGCTATTACTGTGTTACAACGTCAATATGAAGGTCCAAAGGATACAGCAAACCTGAAGTGAAGCATCGGAATCTAAAACTGGTCTCACAGGGAGGGCACACATCATAGACAGTAAGAAGACACAGCCTTCTAGAACTGAAGTCGGCATTGTGCCTTTTTTATTTAATTACGATGCACTTTCTGTGTTTCATCGTCAAAGAGAATGATCAAGGGATACTGTAAACCTCAAGTGAAGCATCGGAATCTAAAACTAGTCTCACAGGATAAACTCAGAACACAGACACTAAGAAAAGTCAGTGTCTTGTACTTAAGTTGGCATTATGCTTTTTGTATTTAATTCCGATGCAATTACTGTATCGCATCTTCAATTGGAACGTCCAAGGGATACAGTAAAACTGAAGTGAAGCATCGGAATCCAAAACTGGTTTCACTGTCAATGTGATGGTCCAAGGGATACAGTAACCCTGAAGTGAAGCAACGGAATCTAAAATTGGTCTCACAGGAAAGGCTTAAAATATCGACACAAAGAAGAGTCAGTCTTCTTGTACTTAAGTCGGCATTGTGAATTTTGTATTTAACTCCGATGCAATTGTTGTGTTTCATCGTCTAAGTGAAGGTCCAAGGGATACAGTAACCCTGAAGTGAAGCATTCGGAATCTAAAACTGGTTTCACAGGAAAGGCTCAAAGCATTAACAGTAAGAAGACCCAGTCTTCTAGTACTTAAGTCGGCCTTGGGCCTTATGTATTTAATTCCGATGCAATATCTGCGTTTCATCGACAGAGAGTAGGTCCAAGGGCAACAGTAAACCTGGAGTGAAGCATCGGAATCTATAACTGGTCTCACAGGAAAGGCTCAAAACATAGACACTAAGAAAAGTCAGTTGTCTTGTACTTAAGTCGGCATTGTGCGATTTGTATTTAATTCCGATACAATTACTGTGTTTATCGGCAATGTGAAGGTCCAAGGGATACAGTAAACTAGCAATTGTGCATCGGAATCTAAAACTGGTGACACAGAAATGGCTTAAACATTGACACTAAGATAAGTCAGCCTTCTTGTTCTTAAGTCGGCATTTTGCCTTTTGTATTTAATTCCGATACAATTACTGTATCGCATCTTCAATTGGAGCGTCCAAGGGATACAGTAAAACTGAAGTGAAGCATCGGAATCCAAAACTGGTCTCACATTGAAGGCTGAAATCATAGACACTAAAAAAATTCAGTCTACTTGTACTTAGGTCGGAATTGTGCCTTTTGTATTTAATTCCGTTGCTATTTCTGTGTTTCATCGTCAATGTGTAGGTCCAAGGGTTACAGTAAACTTGCAGTTGTGCATCGGAATCTAAAACTGGTGACACAGGAGCTGCTCGAAATATAGACACTAAGAAAAGTCAGTCTTCTTGTACTTATGTCGGCATTGTGGCTTTTGTATTTAACTCCGTTGCTTTTGTTGTGTTTCATCGTCTAAGTGAATGTCCAAAGGATACAGTAAACCTGAAATGAAGCATCGAAATGTACAACTGGTTTCACAAGAAAGGCTCAAAGAATAGACAGTAAGAAGACTCAGTCTTCTAGTACTTAAGTCGGCATTGTGCCTTTTGTATGTAATTCCGATGCAATATCTGCGTTTCATCGGCAATGTGAAGGTCCAAGGGATACAGTAAACCGGCAGTTGTGCATCGGAGTCTGAAACTGGTGACATAGGAAAGGCTCAAAACATGGACACTAAGAAAAATCAGTGTTCTTGTACTTATGTCGGCATTCTGCCTTTTGTATTTAATTCCGATACTATTACTGTGTATCATCGGCAATGTGAAATTCCAAGGGAAACAGTATACCAGCAGTTGTGCATCGAAGTCTAAAAATGATGAAACTGGAAAGACTAAAAACGTAGACACAAAGAAAAGTCAGTCTTCTTGTACATAAGTCGGCCATGAGCCTTTTATATTTAATTCCGATGCAATTTTTGTGTTTCATCGTCAAAGTGAAGGTCCAAGGGATACAGTAAACCTGAAGTGAAGCATCGGAATCTAAAACTGGTTTCTCAGGGAAGGCTCAAATCATAGGCAGTATGAAGACACAGTCTTCTAGCACTTAATTCGGCATTGTGCCGTTTGTATTTATTTCCGATGCAATTTCTGTGTTTCATCGTCAATGTGAAGGTCCAAGCCATACAGTAAACCTGATGTGAAGCATCGGAATATAAAACAGGTCTCACAGGTAAGGCTCAAAACATAGACACTAAGATAATTCAGTCTTCTTGTATTTAGGTTGGCATCGTGGTTTTAGTATTTAATTCCGATGCTATTTCCGAGTTTTATCGTCAATGTGAAGGTCCAAAGGATACAGTAAACCTGAAGTGAAGCATCGGAATCTAAAGCTGGTCTCTCAGGAAATGCTCAAAACATAGACGGTAAGAATACTCAGTCGTCTTGTACTTAAGTCGGCATTGTGGCTTTTGTATTTAATTCCGATGCAATTTCTGTGTTTTATCGTCAATGTAAAGGTCCAAGCGATACAGTAAACATCACGGGAAGCATCGGAATTTAAAACTGGTCTCACAGAGAAGGTTCAAAGCATAGACACTAAGAAAAGTCGGTCTTCTTGTACTTAAGTCGACATTGTGCCTTTTGTAATTACTTCCGATGCAATTTCTGTGTTTCAAAGGCAGTGTAAAGGTCCACGTGATACAGTAAACCTGAAGGGAAGCATCGGAATCTAAAACTGGTAACACAGGAAAGGCTCAAAACATAGACAGTAAGAAGTCTCAGTCTTCTTGTACTTAAGTTTGCATTGTGTCTTTTGTATTTATTTCCGATGCTATTTCTGTGTTTCATCGTCAACGTGAAGAACCAAAGGACACAGTAAGCCTGACGTGAAGCATTGGAATCCAAAACTAGAGTCACGTAGAAGGTTCTAAGCATAGACAGTATGAAGTCTCAGTCTACTTGTACTTAAGTCGGCATTGTTGCTTTTGTATTTAATTCCAATGCAATTCTTGTGTTTCAGCGTCAAAGTGAAGGTCCAAAAGATACTGTAAACCAGAAGTGAAGCATCGGATCTAAAACTGGTCTCACAGGATAGGCGCAAAACATAGACACTATGAAAAGGCAGTCGTCTTGTACTTAAGTCGGCACTGTGCCTTTTGTATTTAATTCCGATGCAATTACTGTGTTTCATCGTCAAAGTGAAGCTGCAAGGGATACAGTAAACCTGAAGAGAAACATCGGAATCTAAAGCTGTTCTCACTGGAACGGCTCAAAATATGGACACCAAGAAAAGTCAGTCTTCTTGTACTTAAGTCGGCATTGTGCCATTTGTTTTTAACTCCGATGCAATTGTTGTGTTTCATCGTCTAAGTGAAGGTCCAAGGGATATAGTGAAGCTGAAGTGAAGCATCGGAATGTAAAACAGGTTTAACAGGAAAGGCCCAAAGCATGGACAGTAAGAAGACTCTGTCCTCTTGAACGTAAGTCAGCATTGTGCCTTTTGAATTTATTTTCGATGCAATTTCTGTGTTTCATCGTCAATGTGAAGGTCCTAGTGAACAGTTAACATGAAGTGAAGCATCGGAATCTAAAACTGGTTTCACAGGAACGGTTCAAACTATAGACACTAAGAACAGTCAGTCCTCTTCTAAAGTCGTCTTTGTGCCTTTGGAAATTATTTCCGATGCAATTTCTGTGTTCCATCGTCAATGTTAAGGTCCACGTGATACAGTAAACCTGAAGTGTAGCATCGGAATCTAAAACTTACTTAACAGGAAAGGCTCAAACATAGACAGTAAAAAGACTCAGTCCTCTTCTACGTAAGTCGGCATTGTGTGTTTTGCATTTAATTCCGATACAATTCCTGTGTTTATCGGCAATGTGAAGGTCCAAGGGATACAGTAAACAAGCAGTTGTGCATCGGATTCTAAAACTGGTGACACAGAAAAGGCTTAAACATAGACACTAAGAAAAGTCAGTCTTTTTTTACTTAAGTCGGCATTGTGCCTTTTGTATTTAATTCCGATACAATTACTGAATTGCATCGTCAAAGTGAAGGTCCAAATGATATAGTAAACCTGAAGTGAAACATCGGAATCCAAAACTGGTCTCACAGGGAAGGCTCAAATCATAGACACTAAGAAAATTTAGTCTTCTTGTACTTAGGTCAGCATTGTGCCCTTTAAATTTAATTCCGATGCTATTTCTGTGTCACATCGTCAATGTGAAGGCCCAAGGGACACAGTAAACCTGCAGTTGTGCGTCGGAATCTAAAACTGGTGACACAGGAGAGGCTCGAAACATAGACACTAAGAAAACTCAGTCTTCTTGTACTTAAGTCGGCATTGTACCTTTTGTATTTAATTCCTATGCAATTAATGTGTTGCATCGTCAAAGTGAAGGTCCAAGGGATACAGTAAACCTGAAGTGAAGCATCGCAATCTAAAACTGGTCTCACAGGGAAGGCTCAAGTCATAGACACTAAGAAGAGTCAGTATACTTGTACTTAAGTCGGCATTGTGCCTTTTGTATTTAATTCCTATGCAATTAATGTGTTGCATCGTCAAAGTGAAGGTCCAAGGGATACAGTAAACCTGAAGTGAAGCATAGGAATCTATAACTGGTCACACAGGGTAAACTCAAATAATAGACACTAAGAAAAGTCAGTGTCTTGAACTTATGTCGGCATTGTGACTTTTGTGTTTGATTCCGATGCAATTACTGTGTTTCATCGTCAGTATGATAGTCCAAGGGATACTGTAAACCTGACGTGAAGCATCGGAATCTGAAACTGGTCTCACAGAGAAGGTTCAAAATATAGACACTAAGAAAAGTCAGTCTTCTTGTACTTATGTCGGTATTGTGCCATATGTATTTAATTCCGATGCAATTACTGTGTTACATCGTCAATGTGTAGGTCCAAGGGATACAGCAAACCCGAAGTGATGCAACGGAATCTAAAACTGGACTCACAGGAAAGGCTCAAATCATAGACAGTAAGAAGACACAGTCTTCTAGAACTGAAGTCGGCATTGTTCCTTTTGTATTTAACTACGATACACTTTCTGTGTTTCATCGACAATGTGAAGGACCAAGGGATACTCTAAACCTGAAGTGCAGCATCGGAATCTAAAACTCGTCTCACAGGATAAACTCAAAACATAGACACTAAGAAAAGACTGTGTCTTGTTCTTAAGTCTGCATAATGCCTTTTGGATTTAATTCCGATGCAATTACTGTGTTTCATCGACAACGTGAAGGTCCAAGGGATACAGTAAACCTGAAGTGAAGCATCGGAAACTAAAACTGGTCTCACAGGAAAGGCTCAAAACATAGTCACTAAGAAAAGTCTGTCTTCCTGTACTTACGTCGGAATTGTGCCTTTTGTATTTAATTCCGATGCAATTGTTGTGTTTCATCGTATAAGTGAAGGTCCATGGGATACAGTAAACCTGAAGTGAAGCATCGAATTCTAAAGCTGGTTTCACAGGAAACGCTCAAAGCACAGACAGTAGGAAGACTCAGTCTTCTAGTATATAAGTCATCATTGTGCGTTTTCTTTTTAATTCGGATGGATTTTTTGCGTTTCATCGTTAAAGTGAAGGTCCAAGGGATACAGTAAACCTGAAGTGAAGCATCGGAACCTAAAACTGGACTCCTAGTGAAGGCTAAAAACACAGACACTAGGAAATGTCAGTCTTCTTGTACTTAAGTTGGCATTGTGCCTTTTGTATTTAATTCCTATGCAATTACTGTCTTGCATCATCAATGTGAAGGTCCAAGGGATACAGTAAACCTGAAGTGAAGCATCGGAATCTAAAACTGATCTCACAGTGAAGGCTCAAAACATAGGCAGTAAGAAGACTCAGTTTTCTTGTACTTAAGTCGGCATTGTGCCTTTTGTATTTAATTCCGATGCAATGTTTGTGTTTCATCGTCAATGTGAAGGTCCAAGGTATACAGTAACCCTGAAGTGAAGCATCGGAAAATAATACTGGTCTCATAGGAAAGGCTCAAAGCACAGACAGTAAGAAGACTTAGTCTTCTAGTACATAAGTCGGCATTGTGCATTCTGTATTTAATTCGGATGGAAGTGTTGTGTTTCATCGTATAAGTGAAGATCCAAGGGATACAGTAAACCTGAAGTGAAGCATCGGAATCCAAATCTGGTTTCACAGGAAAGGCTCAAAGCACGGACAGTAAGAAGACTCAGTCTTCTAGTACATAAGTCGGCATTGTGCATTTTGTATTTCGTTCCCATGCAATTTTTGTGATTCATCGTAAAGTGAAGGTCCAAGAGATACAGTAAACCTGCAGTTGTGAATCGGAATCTTAAACTGGTGACCCAGGACAGGTTCGAAACATAGACACTAAGAAAAGTCAGTCTTCGTGTACTTAAGTCGGCATTGTGCCTTTTGAGTTATTCCGATTGCAATTACTATGTTACATCGTCAATGAGAAGTCCCAAGGGATACAGCAAAGCAGAAGTGAAGCAACGGAATCTAAAACTGGTTTCACATGGAAGGCTCAAATCATAGACAGTAAGAAGACACAGTCTTGTAGAACTTAAGTGGGCATTGTGCCTTTTGTATTTAATTCGGATTCAATTTCTTCATTTCATCGTCAATGCGAATGTCCAAGGGATACTGTAAACCTGACGCGAAGCATCGGATCTAAAACCGGTCTCACAGGAAAGGCTTAAAATTGGACACAAAGAAGAGTCAGTCTTCTTGTACTTAAGTCGGCATTGTGAATTTTGTATTTAACTCCGATGCAATTGTTGTGTTTCATCGTCTAAGTGAAGGTCCAAGGGATACAGTAACCCTGAAGTGAAGCATTCGGAACCTAAAACCGGTTTCACAGGAAAGGCTCAAAGCATAGACAGAAAGAAGACTCAGTCTTCTAGTACTTAAGTCGGCCTTGTGCCTTATGTATTTAATTCCGATGCAATTTCTGCGTTTCATCGACAAAGAGTAGGTGCAGGGGCAACAGTAAACCTGAAGTGAAGCATCGGAATCTATTAACTGGTCTCACAGGAAAGGCTCAAAACATAGACACTAACAAAAGTCAGTCTACTTGTACTTAAGTCGGCATTGTGCGTTTTGTATTTATTTCCGATGCAATTGTTGTGTTGCATCGTATAAGTGAAGATCCAAGGGATACAGTAAGCCTGAGGTGAAGCATCGGAATCCAAAACTGGTTTCACAGGAAAGGCTCAAAGCACAGACAGTAAGAAGTCTCAGTCTTCTAGTACATAAGTCGGCATTGTGCATTTAGTATTTAATTCGGATGGAATTTCTGCATTTCATCGTTAAAGTGAAGGTACAAGCGATACAGTAAACCTGAAGTGAAGCATCGGAAACCAAAACTGGTCTCACAGGAAAGGCTCAATACTCGGACACTAAGAAAAGACAGTCTTCTTGTACTTAAGTCAGCATTGTGCCCTTTGTATTAAATACCGATCCAGTTACTGTGTTTCATCGTCAAAGTGAAGGTCCAAGTTATACAGTAATCCTGCAGTCGTGCATCGGAATCTAAAACTGGTGACACTGGAAAGGCGTAAACATAGACGCTAAGAAAAGTCAATCTTCTTGTACTTAAGTCGGCATTGTGCCTTTTGTATTTAATTCCGATGCTATTTCTGTGTTTCATCGTCAATTTGAAGGTCCAAGGGATACAGTAAACCTGAAGTGAAGCATCGGAAACTAAAAGTGGTCTCACAGGATAAACTCAAAGCATAGACACTAAGAAAAGTTAGTGTCTTGAAGTTAAGTCGCCATTGTGACTTTTGTATTTAATTCCGATGCAATTACTGTGTTTCATCGTCAATGTGAAGGTCCAAGGTATACAGTAAACCTGAAGTGAAGCATTTGAAACTAATACTGGTTTCACAGGGACGGCTCAAATCATAGTCAGTAAGAAGACTCAGTCCTCTTGTACTTAAGTCGGCATTGTGCCTTTTGTATTTATTTCCGATGCAATGTTTGTGTTTCATCGTCAATGTGAAGGGTTAAGGGATACAGTAACCCTGAAGTGAAGCATCGGAAAATAAAACTGGTCTCACTGGAATGGCTCAAAGCACAGACAGTAAGAAGACTTAGTCTTCTAGTGCATAAGTCGGGATTGTGCATTCTGTATTTAATTCGGATGGAATTGTTGTGTTTCATCGTATAAGTGAAGATCCAAGGGATACAGTAAACCTGAAATGAAGCATCGGAATCCAAAACTGGTTTCACAGGAAAGGCTCAAAGCACAGACAGTAAGAAGACTCAGTCTTCTAGTACTCAAGTCGGTATTGTGCCTTTTGTATATAATTCCAATCCAATTACTTTGTTTCATCGCCAATGTGAAGGTCCACGGGATACAGTAAACCTGAAGTGAAGCATCGCAATCTAAAACTGCTCTAACAGTGAAGGCCCAAACATAGACAGTAAGATGACTCAGTCCTCTTGTACTTGAGTCGGCATTGTGCCTTTTGTTTCTAATTCCGATGCAATTTCTGTGTTTCATCGTCAATGTGAAGGTCCAAGGCATCAGTAAACCTGCAGTTGTGCATCAGAATATAAACTGGTGCCACAGGACAGGTTCGAAACATAGTCACTAAGAAAAGTCAGTCTTCTTGTATTTGAGTCGGCATTGTGCCTTTTGTATTTAATTCCGATGCATTTACTGAGTTACATCGTCAATGTGAAGGTCCAAGGGATACAGCAAACCACAAGTGAAGCATCGGAATCTAAAATTGGTCTCACTGGGAAGGCTCAAATCATAGACAGTAAGAAGACACACTCTTCTAGAACTTAAGTCGGCAATGTGATATTTTTTTATAATTCCGATGCAATTACTGTGTTACATCGTCAATGAGAAGGTCCAAGAGATACAGCAAACCAGAAGTGAGGCATCGGAATCTAAAACTGGTCTCACAGGGAGGCTCAAATCAAAGACAATAAGAAGACACAGTCGTCTAGAACTTATGTCCGCATTGTGCCTTTTGAATTTAACTCCGCTGCAATTTCTGTGTTTCATCGTCAAAGTGAAGGTCCAAGGGATACAGTAAACGCGAAGTGAGGCATCGGAATCTAAAACTGGTCTCACAGGAAAGGCTTCTACTTAAGTCGGCATGTGGCTTTTGTATTTAACTCCGATGCAATTGTTGAGTTTCATCGTCTAAGTGATGGTCCAAGGAATACAGTTAACCTGAAGCGAAGCATCGGAGTCTTAAACTTGTTTCACAGGAAAGGCTAAAAGCATATACAGTAAGAGGACTCAGTCTCCTAGTACTTAAGTCGGCATTGTGCCTTTTGTATTTAATTCCGATGCAATTTCTGCGTTTCATCGGCTATGTGAACGTCCCAGGGATACAGTAAACCAGCAGTTGTGCATCGGAATCTAAAACTGGTGACACAGGAAAGGCTCAAATCATAGACACAAAGAAAAGTCAGTCTTCTTGTACTTAAATCGGCATTGTGCCTTATGTATTTAATTCCGATGCATTTACTGTGTATCATCCTCAATGTGAAGGTCCAAGAGATATAGAAAACCTGAAGTGAAGCATCGGAATCTAAAACTAGTGACACAGGGAAGGCTCAAAGCATAGACAGTGGGAAGACTCATTCCTTTTGTACGTAAGTCCCGAATTGTACACTTTGTATTTAATTCAGATACAATTTCTGTGCTTTATCGTTAATGTGAACGTCCAAGGGATACAGTAGACCTGACGTGAAGCATCGGAATCTAAAACTAGTCTCACAGAGAAGGTTCAAATCGTGGACACCAAGAAGATTCAGTCTTCTTGTACTTAAGGCACCACATTACTTACCTTTTGTATTTAATTCTGATGCAATATCTGTGTTTCATAGTCAATGTGAGGGTCCAAAGGATACAATAAACCTGACGTGAAGTATTTGAATCTAAAACTGGACTCACAGGGATGGCTTATTACATAGCCAATAAGAAGACTCATTTTTCTTGTACTTAAGTCGGCATTATGCATTTTGTATTTAATTCCGATGCATTTGTTGTGTTTCATCGTCAAAGAGAAGGTCCAAGGGATACAGAAAACCTGAAGTGATGCATCGGAATCTAAAACTGGTGACACAGCAAAGGCTCGAAGCATAGACACTAAGATAAGTCAGTCTTCTTGGCTCAGGTCTGCATTGTGCCTTTTGTAATTAATTCCGATGCAATGTTTGTGTTTCATGCTCAATGTGAAGGTCCAAGTGATACAGTAAATCAGAAGTGAAGCATCTGAATCTAAAATTGGTGACAGGAAAGGCTCAAAACATAGACTGTTAGAAGACTCAGTCCTCTTGTACTTAATTCGGCATTATGCATTTTGTATTAAATTCCAATGCAATTTCTGTGTTTCATCGTCTATGTGAAGGTCCAAAGGATACAGTAAACCTGACGTGAAGAATCAGAATCTAAAACTGCCCTCAAGGGGAAGGCTCAAAACAAAGACAGTATAAAGACCCAGTCATCTTGTACTTAAGTCGGCATTGTGCATTTTGTATTTAATTCCGATGCAATTGTTGTGTTTCATCGTCAAAGTAAAGGTCCAAGATAGTCCGTTAACCTCAAGTGAAGCGTCGGGATCCAAAACTGGTCACCCAGGAATGGCACAAAACATAGACACTAAGAAAAGTCAGTTCTCATGTACTTAAGTCGGCATTGTGCCTTTTGTATTTAATTACGATGTAATTTATGTGTTTCATCATCAATGTGAAGGTCGAAGAGATACAGTAAATCAGCAGTTGTGCATCGGAATGTAAAACAGGTGACACAGGTAAAGCTCAAAACATAGACACAAAGAAAAGTCAGTTTTCTTGTACTTAAGTCGGCATTGTGCTTTTGTATTTAATTCTTATGCAACGTTTGTGTTTCATCGTCAAAGTGAAGGTTCAAGGGATACAGTAAACATGAAGTGAAGCATCAGAATCTAAAACTGCCCTCACAGGAAGGGCTCAAAACAGAGATGGTTAGAAGACTCCGTCTTCTTGTACTTAAGGCGGCATTGTGCCTTTCGTATTTAATACCGTTGCAATTTATTGTTTCATCGTCAAAGTGAATGTCCACGGGATACAGTAAACCTGAAGTGAAGCATCCGAATCTAAAACTGATCTCACAAGAAAGGCTCAAAACATAGACACTAAGAAATGTCAGTCGTCTTGTACTTATGTCGGCATTGTGCCTTTTGTATTTAATTCCGTTGCAATTACTGTGTTTCATCGTCAATGTGAAGGTCCAAGGGATGCTGTAAACCACCAGTTGTGCATCGTATTCTAAAACTTGTGACACAGGACAGACTCGAATCAGAGACACTAAGAAAAGTCAGTCTTTTGGTACTTAAGTCGGCATTGTGCTTTTTGTATTTAATTCCGATGCAATTTCTGCGTTACATTGACAATGTGAATGTCGATGGGATACAGTGAACCTCTAGTTGTGAATCGGAATCTAAGACTGGTGACACAGGAAGAGCTCAAATCATAGAACCTAACTAAAGTCAGTCTTCCTGTACTCAACTCGGCATTGTGCCTTTTGTATTTAATTCCGATTCAATTTCTGTGTTTCATCATCAATGTGAAGGCCCAAGGGATACAGTAATCCTGAACCGAAGCATGGGAATCTAAAACTTGTCTCACAGGGAAGGTTCAAAACATAGACTGTAATAAGACTCAGTCTGCTTGTACTTAAGTCGACATTGAGCCTCTTGTATTTAAATCCTATGCAATGTTTGTGTTTCATTGTCAAAGTGAATGTCCTAGGGATACAGTAAACGTGAAGTGAAGCATCGGAATCTGAAGCTGCAGCCACAGGAAAGGCTCAAAATATAGACAGTAAGAACACTCATTCTTCTTGTACATAAGTCGGCATTGTGGCTTTTGTATGTAATTGCGATGCAATTTTAGTGTTTCATCGTCAATGTGAAGGTCCAAGGCATACAGTAAACCTGACGTGTAGCCTCGGAATCTAATACAGGTCTCACAGGGAAGACTCAAAACATAGACAGTAACGACACTCAGTCTTCTTGTACATAAGCCGCCATTGTGCCTTTTGTATTAAATTGAGATGCAATATCGGTGCTTTGTCGTCAATGTGAAGTTCCAAGCGAAACAGTTAACCTGCAGTTGTGTATCGGAATCTAAAACTGGTGACACAGGACACGTTCGAAACATAGACACTAAGTAAAGTCAATCTTCTTGAACTTAAGTCGGCATTGTACCTTTTGTATTTAATTCCGATGCAATTTTTCTGTTTCATTGGCATAGAGAAGGTCCAAGGGTACAGTAAAACCATAGTGAAGCATCGGAATCCAAAACTGGTCTTACAGGGAAGGCTCAAAAGTTAGACAGTAACAACACTCAGTCTTCTTGTACATAAGCCGGCATTGTGCCTTTTGTGTTTAATTCCGATGCAATTAATGTGTTTCATCGTCAATGTGAAGGTCCAAGGGATACATTAAACCTACAGTTGTGCATCGGAATCTAAAACTGGTGATGCAGGAAAGGCTCAAGGCATAGACAGTATGAAGACTGAGTCTTCTTGTAGTTAAGTCGGCAATGTGCCTTTTGTAATTAATTCCGATGCAATCTCTGTGTTTTATTGTCATTGTGAAGGTCCAAGGGATACAGTCAACCTGCAGTTGTGCATCGGAATCTCAAACTGGTGACACAGGAAAGGCTGGAAGCATAGACACTAAGAAAAGTCAGTCTTCTTGTTCTTAAGTCGGCATTGTGCCTTTTGTATTTAACTCCGATGCAATTACTGTGTATCATCGGCAGTGTGAAGGTCCAAGGGATACAGTAAACCTGAAGTGAAGCATCGGAATCTTAAACTAGTGACACAGGACAGGTTCGAAACATAGACACTAAGAAAAGTCAGTCTTCTTGCACTTATGTCGGCACTGTGCCTTTTGTATTTATTTCCGATGCGATTACTGTGTTGCATCGTCAGTGTGTAGGTCCCAGGGATACAATAAACCTGAAGTGAAGCATCGGAATCTGGAACTGGTGACAAAGGACAGGTTCGAAACATAGACACTAAGAAAAGTCAGTCTTATTGTACTTAAGTCGCTAATGTGCCCTATGTCATTAATTCCGATGCAATATTTGTGTTTCATCATAAAAGAGAAGGTCCAAAAGATACAGTAAGCGTGAAGTGAAGCATCGGAATCTAAAACTGGTCTTACAGGAAAGGCTGAAAACATAGACTCTAAGAAAAGGCAGTCTTGTTGTTTTTAAGTCGGCCTTGTGCCTTTTGTATTTATATCCGATGCAATTACAGTGTTTCATCGGCAATGTGAAGGTCCAAGGGATACAGTGAACCAGCAGTTGTGTACGGAATCTAAAACTGGTGACACAGGAGAGGCTCAAAACATAGACACTAAGAAAAATCTGTCTTCTTGTATATAAGTCGACCATGAGCTTTTTATATTTAATTCCGATGCAATTTGTGTGTTTCATCATCTTAGTGAAGGTCAGAGGGATACAGTAAACCTGAAGTGAAGCATCGGAATCTAAAACTGGTCGCACAGGAAAGGCTCATAGCATTGATGGTAAGAAGTCTCAGTCTTCTTACACATAAGACGGCATTGTGCCCTTTGTATTTAATTCCGATACATTTACTGTGTATTATCGTCAATGTGAAGGTCCAAGGGATACAGTAATCCCGTAGTCGTG
The DNA here is from genome assembly GCF_021461395.2 of Schistocerca americana. Lineage (NCBI taxonomy): Eukaryota > Metazoa > Arthropoda > Insecta > Orthoptera > Acrididae > Schistocerca > Schistocerca americana. Next base: position 50,971,580 of record NC_060122.1, read on the forward strand.
CATCGGAATCTAAAGCTCGTGACAGAGGAAAGGCTTTAACATAGACACTAAGAAAAGTCAGTCTTCTTGTACATAAGTCGGCATTGTGCCTTTTGAATTTAATTCCGATGCAATTACTGTGTTGCATCGTCAATGTGAAGGTCCGAGGGATACAGTAAACCTGAAGTGAAGCATCGGAAACTAAAACAGGGAAGGCTCAATTCATAGACAGTAAGAAGACACAGGGAAGGCTCAATTCATAGACAGTAAGAAGACACAGTTTTCTAATAGTTAAGTCAGCATTGTGAATTTTGTATATAATTCCGATGCAATAACTGTGTTGCATCGTCAAAGTGAAGGTTCAAAGGATACAGTAAACCAGCAGTTGTGCATCGGAATTCAAAACTGGTGACTTAGAAATGGCTCAAAACATAGACACTAAGAAAAGTCAGTCTTCTTGTACTTAAGTCGGCATTGTGCCTCTTGTATTTAATTTGGATGCAATTTCTGTGTTTCATTGTCAATATGAAGGTCCGAGGGATACAGTAAACCTGCAGTTGTGCATCGGAATCTAAAACTGATGACACAGGAATGGCTTAAAACATAGACAGTAAGAAGACCCAGTCTTCTTGTACTTAAGTCGACGTACTTCATTTTGTATTTAATTCCGATGCAATTCTTGACTTTCATCGTCAAAGGAAAGGTCCCAGGGAGACCATAAACCTCAAGTGAAGCATCCGAATCTAATACTGGTCTCACTGGAAAGGCTCAAAACATTGTCACTAAGAAAAGTCAGTTTTGTTGTACTTAAGTCGGCATTGTGCCTTTTGTACTTAACTCCGATGCAATTTTGGCGTTTCATCTTTAATGTGAAGGTCGAAGGGATACAGTAAATCTCCAGTTGTGCATCGGAATCTAAAACTGGGGACACAGGAAAAGCTGACATAGACACTAACAGAAGTCAGTCATCTTGTACTTAAGTCGGCATTGTACCTTTTGTATTTATTTCCGATATCAATGTCTGTGTTTCATCGTCAATGTGTAGGTCCAAGGGATACAGTAAACCTGAAATAAAGCATCGGAATACTAAACTGGTCTCACAGGGAAGGCTCAAAACATAGACAGTAAGAACACTTAGTGTTCTTGTACTTAAGTCGGCTTTGCGAATTTTGTATTTAATTCCGATGCAATTTTTGTGTTTCATCGTCTAAGTGAAGGTCCAAGGGATACAGTAAACCTGAAGTGAAGCAGCGTAATCTAAAACTGGTCTCGCAAGAAAGGATCAAAACATAGACCGTAAGAAGACTCAGTCTTCATATTTTACGTCGCCACTGTGCCTTTTGTATTTAATTCCGATGCAATTACTGTGTTTCATCTTCAACGTGAAGGTCCAAGGGATACAGTAAACTTGCAGTCGTGCATCGGAACCTAAAACTGGTGACACAGAAAAGGGTTGAACATAGAATCTCAGAAAAGTCAGTCTTCTTGAACTTAAGGCTTTATTGTGCCTTTTGTATTTACTTCTGATGCGATTTTTGTGTTTCATCGTCAAAGTGGAGGTCCAAGGGATACAGTAAACCTGTAGTGAAGCATCGGAATCTAGAACTGGTCTCATAGGGAATTCTCAAAACATAGACAGTAAGAAGATTAGGTCGTCTTGTACTTAAGTCGGCATTGTGCCTTTTGTATTTAATTCCGATGCAATTTCTGTGTTTTATCGTTAATGTTAAGGTCCAAGTGATACAGCAAAACTGCAGTTGTGCATTGGAAACTAAAACTGGTGACACAGGACAGCCTCGAAATATAGACACTAAGAAAAGTCAGTCTTCTTGTACATAAGTCGGCATTGTGCCTTTTGTATTTAATTCCGATGCATTTACTGAGTTGCATCGTCAATATGAATGTCCACGGGATTCAGTTAACCTGAAGTGATGCATCGGAAACTAAAACTGGTCTCACAGGTAAAGCTCAAATCATAGGCAGTAAGAAGACGCAGTCATTTAGTACTTAAGTCGGCATTGTGCCTTTTGTATTTAATTCCGATGCAATGTCAGTGTTTCATCGTCAATGTGAAGGTCCGAGGGATACAGTAATCATGACGTATAGCTTCGGAATCTAAAACTGGCAACACAGGAAAGGCTCAAATTATAGACAGTAAGAAGACCCAGTCTTCTTGTACTTAAGTCGGCATTGTGCCTTTTGTATTTGATTCAGATGCAATTTCTGTGTTTTGTTCGTCAAGTTGAATTCCCAAGGGATACAGTAAACATGAAGTGAAGCGTCGGAATCTAAAACTGGTCTCACACTAAAGGCTCGAAAAAAGATGGTAAGAATACTCAGTCTTCTTCTTCTTAAGTAGGCATTGTGCCAGTCGTATTTAATTCCGATGCAATTTTTGTGTTTCATCGTCAAAGTGGAGGTCCACGGGATACAGTAAACCTGAAGTGAAGCATCCGAATCTAAAATTGATGTCACATTAAAGGCTCAAATCATAGACACTAAGATAAGTCATTGACTTGTACTTAAGTCGGCATTGTGCCTTTTGTATTTAATTCCGATGCAATTACTGTGTTTTATCATCAACGTGAAGGTCCAAGGGATACAGTAAACCTGCAGTCGTGCATCGGAACCTAAAACTGGTGACACAGGAAAGGGTTGAACATAGAATCTCAGAAAACTCAAGCTTCTTGAACTTAAGGCTTTATTGTACCTTTTGTATTTAATTCTGATGCGATATTTGTGTTTCATCGTCAAAGTGGAGGTCCAAGGGATACAGTAAACCTGTAGTGAAGCATCGGAATCTAGAACTGGTCCCATAGGGAATTCTCAAAACATAGACATTAAGAAGATTAGGTCTTCTTGTACTTAAGTCGGCATTGTGCCTTTAGTATTTAATTCCGATGCAATTTCTGTGTTTCATCGTCAATGTGAAGGTCCAAGGGAAACAGTAAACCTGAAGTGAAGCATCGGAATCTAAAGCTGGTGACACAGGAAAGGCTCAAACTATAGACAGTAAGAAGACCCAATCTTCTTGTATTTAAGTTGGCATTGTGCCTTTTGTATTTAATTCAGATGCAATTTCTGTGTTTCATCGTCGATGTGAAGGTCAATGGGATACTGTGAACCTGAAGCGAAGCTTCGGAATTTAAAACAGGACTCATAGGGAAAGCTCAATACATAGACAGTGAGAAGACTCAGTCTTCTTGTACTAAGGTCGGCATTGTGCCTTTTGTATTTAATTTCGATGCAATGTTTGTGATTCATCGTGAAAGTGAAGGTCCAAGGGATACAGTAAACATGAAGTGAAGCATCGGAATATAAATCTGGCCGCATAGGAAAGGCCGATAACATAGACGGTAAGAAGACTCAGTATACTTGTACTTAAGTCGGCATTGTGCCTTTCGTATTTAAGTCCGATGCAATTTTCTGTGTTTCATCGTCAAAGTGAAGGTCCATGGGATACAGTAAACCTGAAGTGAAGCATCCGAATCTAAAACTGGTCTCACAGGAAAGGCTCAAATCATAGACACTAAGAAATGTCAGTCGTCTTGTAATTATGTCGGCATTGTGCATTTTGTATTTAATTCCAATGAAATTACTGTGTTTCATCGACAATGTGAAGGTCCAAGGCATAAAGTAAACCTGAAGTGATGCATCGGAATCTAAAGCTGGTGACACAAGAAAGGCTAAAAATAAAAACAATAAGAAGACTCAGTCTTCTTGTACTTAAGTCGGCATTGTGGCTTTTGTGTTTTATACCGATGCAATTTCAGTGTTTCATCGTCAATGTGAATGTCCAAGGGATACTGTAAACATGACGTGTAACTTCGGAATCTCAAATCGGTCTCACAGGGAATGCTCAAAACATAGACAGTAACAAGACTCAGTATTCTTGTACTTAAGTCTTCATCGTGCCTTTAGTATTTAATTCAGATGCAATTTCTGTGTTTCATCGTCAATGTGAAGGTCCAAGGGATACAGTAAACCTGCAGTTGTGCACCGGAATCTAAAACTGGTGACAGAGGACAGGTTCACTAAGAAAAGTCAGTCTTCTTGTACTTAAGTCGGCATTGTGCTTTTTGTTTTTAACTCCGATGCAATTTCAGTGTTTCATCGTCAATGTGAAGGTCCGAGGGATACAGTAATCCTGACGTATAGCTTCGGAATCTAAAACTGGTGACACAGGAAAGGCTCAAATTATAGACAGTAAGAAGACCCAGTCTTCTTGTACTTAAGTCGGCATTGTGCCTTCTGTATTTGATTCAGATGCAATTTCTGTGTTTCATCGTCAAGTTGAATTCCCAAGGGATACAGTAAACATGAAGTGAAGCATCGGAATCTAAAGCTGGTGACACAGGAAAGGCTCAAAATATAGACAGTAAGAAGACCCAGTCTACTTGTACTTAAGTCGGCATTGTGCCTTTTGTATTTAATTCCGATGCAATATCTCTGTTTCATCGTCAAAGTGAACGTCAAAAGGATACAGAAAGCCTGAAGTGAAGAATTGTAATCTAAAACTGGTCTCACAGGATAGGGTCAAATCATAGACATTAGGAAAAGTCAGTCCTCTTGTACTTAAGTCGGCATTGTGCCTTTTGTATTTAATTCCGATGCAATGTTTGTGATTCATCGTGGAAGTGAAGTGAAGGTCCAGAGGATACAGTAAACATGAAATGAAGCATCGGAATCTAAATCTGGCCACATAGGAAAGGCCGAAAACATAGATGGTAAGAAGACTCAGTCTTCTTGTACTTACGTCGGCATTGTGCCTTTCGTATTTAATTCCGATGCAATTTCTGTGTTTCATCGTCAAAGTGAAGGTCCACGGGATACAGTAAACCTGAAGTGAAGCATCCGAATTTAAAGCTGGTCTCACAGGAAAGGCTCAAATCATAGACAGTAAGAAAAGTCAGTCGTCTTGTAATTATGTCGTCATTGTGCCTTTTGTATTTAATTCCGATGCAATGTTTGTGATTCATCGTGGAAGTGAAGTGAAGGTCCAAGGGATACAGTAAACCTGCAGTTGTGCACCGGAATCTAAAACTGGTGACACAGGACTGGTTCACTAAGAATAGTCAGTCTTCAGTACTTAAGTCTGCTTTGTGCTTTTTGTTTTTAATCAGCTGCAATTTCAGTGTTTCATCGTCAATGTGAAGGTCCAAGGGATACAGTAAACCTGACGTGTAGCTCCGGAATCTAAAACTGGTGACACAGGAAAGTTTCAAATTATAGACAGTAAGAGGACCCAGTCTTCTTGTACTTAAGTCGGCATTGTGCCTTTTGTATTTGATTCAGATGCAATTTCTGTGTTTCATCGTCAATGTGAAGGTCCAAGAGACACAGTAAACCTGAAGTGAAGCATCGGAATCTAAAGCTGGTGACACAGGAAAGGCTCAAAATATAGACAGTAAAAAGACCCAGTCTTCTTGTACTTGAGTCGGCCTTGTGCCTTTTGTAATTAATTCAGATGCAATTTCTGTGTTGCATCATTAATGTGAAGGTCCATGGGATACTGTGAACCTTAAGCGAAGCTTCGGATTCTAAAACAGAACTCATAGGGACTGCTCAATACTTAGACAGTGAGAAGACTCAATCTTCTTGTACTAAAGTCGGCATTGTGCCTTTTGTACTTAATTCCGATGCAATATTTGTGTTTCATCGTGAGAGTGAAGGTCCTAGGGATACAGTAAACATGAAGTGAAGCATCGGAATGTAAATCTGGCCGCATAGATAAGGCTGAAAACATAGACGGCAAGAAGACTCTGTCTTCTTGTACTTAAGTCAGCATTGTGCCTTTCGTATTTAATTCCGATGCAATTTCTGTGTTTCATCGTGAAAGTGAAGGTCCACGGGATACAGTAAACCTGAAGTGAAGCATCCGAATGTAAAACTGGTCTCACAGGAAAGGCTCAAATCATAGACGGTAAGAAGACTGAGTCTTCATGTTTTTACGTCGGCATTGTGCCTTTTGTTTTTAATTCCGATGCTATTTCTGTGTTTCATCGTCAAAGTGAAGGTCCAAGGGATACAGTGAACCTGAAGTGAAGCATCGGAATCTAGAACTGGTCTCACACGAGAGGCTCAAATCAAGGACGGTATGAAGACACAGTCTTCATGATTTTACGTCGGCATTGTGCCTTTTGTATTTAATTCTGATGCAATTTCAGTGTTTCATCGTCAAAGTGAAAGTCCAAGGGATACAGTAAGCCCGACGTGAAACATTGGATTCTAAAACTGGTCTCACAGGAAAGGTTAAAATCATAGACGCTAAGAAAAGTCAGTCTTCTTGTACTTATGTCGACATTGTGCCTTTTCTATTTAATTTCGATGCAATTTCTGTGTTTCATCGTCAATGTGAAGGTCCAAGGGATACAGTAAACCTGGAGTGAAGAATCGGAATCTAAAGCTGGTGACACAGGAAAGGCTAAAAATATAGACAATAAGAAGACTCAGTCTTCTTGTACTTAAGTCGGCATTGTGGTTTTTGTATTTAATTCCGATGCGAATTCAGTGTTTCATCGTCACTGTAAAGGTCCAAGGGATACAGTAAACCTGACATGCAGCTTCCGAATCTAAATCTGGTCTCACAGGGAAGGCTCAAAGCATGGACAGTAACAAGATGCAGTCTTCTTGTACTTAAGTCGGCATTGCGGCTTTTTGTATTTAAATCTGATGCAATTTCTGTGCGTCATCGTCAATGTGAATGTCCAAGGGATACAGTATACCTGCAGTTGTGCATGGGAATCTAAAAGTGGTGACACAGTACAGGTTCGAAACATAGACACTAAGAAAAGTCAATCCTCTTGTACTTAAGTCGGCATTGTGCCTTTAGTATTTATTTCCGATGCAATTGTTGCATTTCATCGTCAAAGTTAAGGTCCAAGGGATAGAGTAAGCCTGTAGTGATGCATCGGAATTCAAAACTGGTCTCACAGGGAAGATTCAAAACATTGACAGTAAGAAAACTTAATCTTCTTGTGCTTAGGTCAGCAATGCGCCATATGTATTTAATTCCGATGCAACTTCTGTGTTTCAGCGTGAATGTGAAGATCCAAGGAATACAGTAAACCTGAAGTGTAGCATCGGAATCTAGAACTGGTCTCTCAGGAAAGGCTCAAAAAAGAGACACTAGGAAAACTCAGTCCTCTTGTACTTCTGTCGGCATTGTGGCTTCTGTATTTAATTCCGATGCAATTTCAGTGTTTCATCGTCAATGTGAAGGTACAAGGGATACAGTAAAACTGCAGTTGTGCATCGGAATCTAAGACTGGTGACACACGATGGGCTCAAAACATAGACACTAACAAAAGTCAGCCTTCTTGTACTTATGTCGGCATTGTACCTGTTGTGTTTATTTCCGATGCAATTGTTGCGTTTCATCGTAAATGTGAAGGTCCAAGGAATACAGTAAACCCGAAGAGAAGCATCGGAATCTATAACCGGTATCACAGGAAAGGCTTAAAACATAGACGGTAAGAAGACTCAGTCTTCCTGTATTTAAGTCGGCATTGTGTTTTTGTATTTAATTCCGATGAAATTTCTGTCTTAAATCGTCAAATTGAAGGTCCAAGGTATACAGTAACCCTCAAGTGAGGCATCGGAATCTAAAACTGGTCTCACTGAAAAGGCTCAAAACATTGACGGTAAGAAGACTCAGTCTTTTAGTACTTAAGTCGGCATTGTGCCTGTTGTATATAATTCCGATGTATTTTCTGTGTTTCATCGTCAATGTGAAGGAGCAAGGGATACTGCAAACCAGCAGTTGTGCATTGGGAACTAAAACTGGTGACACAGGGAACGCTGGAAGCATGGACACTGAGGAAAGTCGGTCTTCTTGTATTTATGTCGGCATTGTGCATTTCGTATTTAATTCCGATGCAATTTCTGTGTTTCATAGTCAATGTGAAGGTCCAAGGGATACGGTAAACCTGCAGTTGTGCATCGGAAACTAAAACTGGTGACACAGGAAAGGCAGGAAACATAGACACTAGGAAATATCAGTCTTCTTTTACTTAAGTCGGCATTGGGCATTTTGTATTTAATCCGATGCAATTTCTGTGTGTCATCGTAAATGTGAAGGTCCAAGGAATACATTAAACCTGAAGGAAGAATCGGAAACTAAAACTGGTCTTACAGGAGAGGCTCAAATCGGAGACGGTAAGAAGACCCAGTCTTCTAGTACTTAATTCGCAGTTGTGCATTTTGTATTTAATTCCGATGTAATTTCTGTGACTCGTCGTCATTGTGAAGGAATGAAGGGATACAGAAAACAGCAGTTGTGCATCGGAAACTAAAACTGGTGACACAGGAAAGGCTGGAAACATGGACACTAAGGAAAGTCAGTCTACTTGTATTTATGTCGGCATTGGGCATTTTGTATTTAATTTCGATGCAATTTCTGTGTTTCATCGTCAAAGTGAAGGTCCAAGGGATACAGTAACCCTGAAGTGAAGCAACGGAATTTAAAACAGGTGACACAGGAAATGCTTAAACATAGACACTGAGAAGACTCCGTCCTCTTGTGCCTAAGTCGGTATTGTGCATTTTGTACTTAATTCCGATGCAATTTCTGTGTATGATAGTCAATGTGAAGGTCCAAGGGATACAGTAAACCTGCAGTTGTGCATCGGAAACTAAAACTGGTGACACAGGAATGGCAGGAAACATAGACACTAGGATATATCAATATTCTTTTACTTAAGTCGGCATTGTGCCTTTTGTATTTAATTCCGATGCAATTTCTGTGGTTCATCGTCAATGTGAAGGTCCATGGGATACAGTAAACCTATAGTTGTGCATCGGAATCTAAGGCTGGTAACACAGGAAAGACTGGAATCATAGACACTAAGACAAATAAGTCTTCTTGTACATAAGTTGGCATTGGGCATTTTGTATTTAATTCTGATGCAATTTCTCTGTATCATCGTCAATGTGAAGCTCCAAGGATTACAGTAAACCTGATGTGAAGCATCGGAATCTAAAGCTGGTGACACAGAAAAGGCCCAAAACATAGCCGGTAAGAAGACTCAGTCTTCTTGTACTTAAGTCGGCACTGTGCCTTTGGTATTCAATTCCGATGCAATTTCTGCGTATCATCGTCAAAGAATAGTTCCAAGGCATACTGTAAACCTGAAGTGAAGCATCAATCTAAAACTGGTGTCACAGGAAGACACAAAACATAGACGGTAAGAAGACACAGTCTTCTAGTACTTAAGTCGGCATTGTGCCTTTTGTACTTAATTCCGATGCAATATCTGTGTTTCATCGCCAATGTGAAGTTTCAAGGGGTACGGTAAACATGAAGTGAGAATCGGATTCTAAAACTGGTCTAAAAGGAATGGCTAAAATCATAGACGGTAAGAAGACTCAGTCTTCTTGTACTTAAGTCGGCATTGTACATTTTTTATTTAATTCCGATGCAATTTCTGTGTTTCATCGTCAATGTGAAGGTACAAGGGATTCAGTAAAACTGCAGTTGTGCATCGGAATCTAAAAGTGGTGGCATTGTGCCTGTTGTGTTTCATTCCGTTGCAGTTGTTTCGTTTCATCGTCAAAGTGAAGGTCCAAGGGATACAGTAACCCTCAAGTGAAGCATCGGGATCTAAAACCATTCTCACAGAAGTGGCTCACAACATAGACGGTAAGAAGACTCAGTCTCCTTGAACTTAAGTCATCATTGTGGTTTTGTATTTAATTCCGAAGCAATTTCTGTGTTTCATCGTCGAAGTACAGGTCCAAGGGGTACATTAAACCTGAAGCGAAGCATCGAAATCTAAAACTGGTCTCACAGGAAAGGCTCAAAACATAGACAGTAAGAAGACTCAGACATCTTGTACTGAAAACGGCATTGTGCCTTCTGAATTTAATTCCGATGCAATTATTGTGTTCATCGTCGAAATGAAGGTCCAAGGGTTACAGTAAACCTGAAGTAAATCATCGCAATCTAAAACTGGTGACACAGGAAACGCTCAAATCATAGACACTAGGAAGACTCAGTCTTCTTGCACTTAAGTCTTTATTGTGCCTTTTGTGTTTAATTCGGATGCACTTTTTGTGTTTCATCGACAAAGTGATTGTCCAAGCGATACAGTAAACCTCAAGTGAAGCATCGGAATCCAAACCTGGTCTCACAGGAAAGGCTCATAACATAGACGGTAAAAAGACTCAGTCTTCTAGTACTTAAGTCGGCATTGTGCCATTTGTATTTCATTCCGATGCAATTTCTGTGTTTCATCGTCAAAGTGAAGGTCCAAGGCATACTGTAAACCTGAATCGAAGTATCAATCTAAAACTGATGTCACAGGAAGACACAAAACATAGACGGTAAGAAGACTCAGTCTTCTTTAACTTAAGTCGGCATTTTGCCTTTTGTATTTAACTCCCATGCAATTTCTGTGTTTCATCGTCAATGTGAAGGTTCAAGGGATACGGTGAAGATGAATTGAGCATCGGATTCTAAAACAGGTCTCACAGGAATGGCTCAAATCGCAGACGGTAAGAAGACCCAGACTTCTTGTACTTAAGTTGGCTTTGTGCCTTTTGTATTGAATTCCGATGCCATTTCTGTGTTTCATCGTCAAAATGACGGTCCAAGGGATACAGTAAACATGAACTGAGGCATTGATCTATAACTGGTCACACAGCAAAGTCTCAAAACGTAAACGGTAAGAAGACACAGTCTTTTTGTACTTAAGTCCGCATTGTAAATTTTTTACTTAATTCCGATGCAATTTCTGTGTTTCATCGTCAATGTGAAGGTACAAGGGCTACAGTAAAACTGCAGTTGTGCATCGGAATCTAAAACTGGTGACACAGGAAAGGCTCAAAGCAAAGACCCTATGAAATGTTAGTCTTCTTGTACTTAAGTCAGCATTGTGCGTTTTGTATTTAATTCCGATTCAATTTCTGTGCTTCATCGTGAATGTGAAGGTCCAAGGAATACAGTAAACCTGCAGTTGTGCATCTGAAACTAAAACAGGTGACACAGGATAGCGTGGAAACATAGACACTAATAAAAAGTCAGTCTTCTTGTACTTAAGTCGGCATTGGGCATTTTGTATTTAATTCCGAAGCAATTTCTGTGTTTCATCGTCAAAGGACAGGTCCAAGGGATACATTAAACCTGAAGCGAATAATCGAAATCTAAAACTGGTCTCACAGGAAAGGCTCAAAACATAGACGGTAAGAAGACTCAGACATCTTGTACTGAAGTCGGCATTGTGCCTTCTGTACTTAATTGGGATGCAATTATTGTGTTTCATCGTCAAAATGAAGGTCCAAGGGTTACAGTAAACCTAAAGTAAATCATCGCAATCTAAAATTGGTGACGCAGGAAACGCTCAAGTCATAGACACTAAGAAGACTCACTCTTCTTGTACTTAAGTCTTTATTGTGTCTTTTGTGTTTAATTCGTATGCACTTCTTGTGTTTCATCGACAAAGTGATTGTCCATGGGTTACAGTAAACCGGAAGAGAAGCATCGGATTCGAAATCTGGTCTCACAGGAGAGGCTCAAAACATAGACGGTAAAAAGACTCAGTCTTCTAGTACTTAAGTCGGCATTGTGCCTTTTGTATTTCATTCCGATGCAATTTCTGTGTTTCATCGTGAATGTGAAGGTCCTAGGGATACAGTAAACCTGCAGTTGTGCATCGGAATCTAAAACTCGTGACACAGGATTGGCTCAAAACATAGTCACTAACAAAAGTCAGTCTCCTTGTACTTAAGTTTGCATTGTGTCTCTTGTGTTTAATTCCGATGCAATTGTTGCGTTTCATCGTCAAAGTGAAGGTCCAAGGGATACAGTAACAATCAAGTGAGCATCGGAATCTAAAACTGGTCTCACAGAATAGGACCAAAAAATAGACGGAAAGCAGACTCAGTCTTCTTGTAATTAAGTCAATATTGCGCTTTGCAATTTAATTCCAATGCAATTTCTGTGTTTCATCGTCAAAGTGAAGATACAAGGGATACAGTAAAACTGCTGTTGTGCATCGAAATCTAAAACTGGTGACACAGAATAGGCTCAAAACATAGACACTAACAAAAGTCAGTCTTCTTGACTTAAATCGGCATTGTGACTTTTGTGTCTAATTCCCATGCAATTGTTTCGTTTCATCGTCTGTGTGAAGGTCCAAGGGATACAGAAAACCTGAAGTGAAGCATCGGACTCTAAAGCCGGTCTCACAGGAAAGGCTCAAAACATAGACTATAAGAAGACTTAGTCCTCTAGTACGTAAGTCGGCACTGTGCCTTTTGTATTTAATTCCGATGCAATTTCTGTGTTTCATCGTCAATGTGAAGGTACAAGGGATACAGTAAAACTGCAGTTGTGCATCAGAATCTAAAACTGGTGACACAGGACAGGCTCGAAATATTGACACTAAGAAAAGGCGGTCGACTTGTACTTAAGTCGGCATTGTGCATTTTGTATTTAATTCCGATGCAATTTCTGTGTTTCATCGTCAATGTGAAGGTTCAAGGGGTATGGTAAACATGAAGTGAGCATCGGATTCTAAAACTGGTCTCACAGGAACGGCTAAAATCATAGACGGTATAAGACTCAGTCTTCTTGTACTTAAGTTGGCATTGTACCTTTTGTATTTAATTCCGACGCAATTTCTGTGTTTCATCGTCAAAGTGACGGTCCAAGGGATACAGTAAACATGAAGTGAGGTATTGATCTAAAACTGGTCTCACAGGAAAGTCTCAAAACGTAAACCGTAAGAAGACACAGTCTTCTTGTACTTAAGTCGGCATTGTACATTTTTTATTTAATTCCGATGCAATTTCTGTGTTTCATCGTCAATGAGAAGGTACGAGGGATACAGTAAAACTGCAGTTGTGCATCTGAAACTAAAAACTAGTGACACAGGATAGGCTGGAAACATAGGCACTAAGATAAAGTCAGTCTTCTTGTACTTAAGTCGGCATTAGGCATTTTGTTTTTAATTCCGAAGCAATTTCTGTGTTTCATCGTCATAGTACAGGTCCAAGGGATACATTAAACCTGAAGCGAAGCATCGATATCCAAAACTGGTCTCACAGGAAATGCTCAAAACATAGACAGTAAGAAGACTCAGACATCTTGTACTGAAAACGGCATTGTGCCTTCTGTATTTAATTCCGACGCAATTATTGTGTTTCATCGTCGAAATGAAGGTCCAAGGGTTACAGTAAAACTGAAGTAAATCATCGCAATCTAAAACTGGTGACACAGGAAACGCTCAAATCATAGACACTAGAAAGACTCAGTCTTCTTGTACTTAAGTCTTTATTGTGCCTTTTGTGTTTAATTCGGATGCACTTTTTGTGTTTCATCGACAAAGTGATTGTCCAAGGGATACAGTAAACCTGAAGTGAAGCATCGGAATTCAAACCTTGTCTCACAGGAAAGGCTCAAAACATAAACGGTAAAAAGTCTCAGTCTTCTAGTACTTAAGTCGGCATTGTGCCATTCGTATTTCATTCCGATGCAATTTCTGTGTTTCATCGTGAATGTGAAGGTCCAAGGGATACAGTAAACCTGCAGTTGTGCATCGGAATCTAAAACTGGTGACACAGGAAAGGCTCAAAACATAGACAGTAGGAAGACGCAGTCTTCTTGTACTTAAGTAATTATTGTGCCTTTTGTATTTAATTCCGATGCAATTTCTGTGTTTCATCGTCAATGTGAAGGTACAAGGGATACAGAAAAACTGCAGTTGTGCATCTGAATCTAAAACTGGTGACACACGATGGGCTCAAAACATAGACACTAACTAAAGTCAGCCTTCTTGTACTTATGTCGGCATTGTACCTGTTGTGTTTATTTCCGATGCAATTGTTGCGTTTCATCGTCAATGTGATGGTCCAAGGAATACAGTAAACCCGAAGAGAAGCATCGGAATCTATAACCGGTATCACAGGAAAGGTTCAAAACATAGATGGTATGAAGACTCAGTCTTCTTGTATTATGTCGGCATTGTGTTTTTGTATTTAATTCCGATGCAATTTCTGTCTAAATCGTCAAATTGAAGGTCCAAGGTATACAGTAACCCTCAAGTGAGGCATCGGAATCTAAAACTGGTCTCACTGAAAAGGCTCAAAACATAGACGGTAAGAAGACTCAGTCTTCTAGTACTTAAGTCGGCATTGTGCCTTTTGTATTTAATTCCGATGTATTTTCTGTGTTTCATCGTCAATGTGAAGGACCAAGGGATACAGAAAACCAGCAGTTGTGCATTGGGAACTAAAACTGCGCCACAGGAAACGCTGGAAACATGGACACTGAGGAAAGTCAGTCTTCTTGTATTTATGTCGGCATTGTGCATTTTGTACTTAATTCCGATGCAATTTCTGCGTTTCATAGTCAATGTGAAGGTCCAAGGGATACAGTAAACGTGCAGTTCTGCATCGGAAACTAAAACTGGTGACACAGGAAAGGCAGGAAACATAGACACTAGGAAATATCAATCTTCTTTTACTTAAGTCGGCATTGGACATTTTGTATTTAATCCGATGCAATTTCTGTGTTTCATCGTAAATGTGAAGGTCCAAGGGATACATTAAACCTGAAGTAAAGCATCGGAAACTAAAACTGGTCTTACAGGAAAGGCTCAAATCATAGACGGTAAGAAGACTCAGTCTTCTAGTACTTAATTCGGAATTGTGCATTTTGTATTTAATTCCGATGTAATTTCTGTGTTTCATCGTCAATGTGTAGGTCCAAGGGATACAGAAAAACCTGCAGTTGTGCATCGCAATCTAAAACTGGTGACACAGGAAAGGCTGGAAACATGGACACTAAGGAAAGTCAGTCTACTTGTATTTATGTCGGCATTTGGCATTTTGTATTTAATTCCAATGCAATTTCTGGGTCTCATCGTCTATGTGAAGTTGCAAGGGATACAGTAAACCTGATGTGAAGCATCGGAATCTAAAGCTCGTGACACAGGAAAGGCTCAAACATAGATGGTAAGAAGTCTCAGAAATCTTGTACTTAAGTCGGCATTGTGCCTTTTGTATTTAATTTCGATGCAATTTCTGTGTTTCATCGTCAAAGTGAGGGTCGACGGTATTTAGTAAATCTTCAGTTGTGCGTCGGAATCTAAAAATGGGGACACAGCAAAAGCGCAATTCATAGACAGTAAGAAAAGTCAGTCTTCTTGTACTTAAGTCGGCATTTTGCCTTTTGTATTTAATTGCGATGCAATTTCTGTGTTTCATCGTCAATGTGAAGGTCCAAGGGATACAGTAAACTTGATGTGAAGAATCGGAATCTAAAGCTGGTGACACTGCAAAGGCTCAAATCATAGACAGTAAGAAAACGCAGTCTTCTTGTACTTAACTCAGCATTGTGCCTTTTGTATTTAATTTCGATGCAATTTCTGTGTTTCATCGTCAATGTGTAGGTCCAAGGGATACAGAAAAACCTGCAGTTGTGCATCGCAATCTAAAACTGGTGACACAGGAAAAGCTGGAAACATAGACACTAAGAAAAGTCAGTGTTCTTGTACTTATGTCGGCATTGGGCATTCTGTATTTAATTCCGATGCAATGTCTGTGTTTCATCGTCAGTGTAAAAGTACGAGGGCTCCAGTAAACCTAGAGTTGTGCATCTGAATTTAAAACTGGTGACTAAGTTAAGGCTCAAAGCATAGACACTAAGAAGACGCAATCATCTTGTACTTAAATCGGTATTGTGCCTTTTTATTTAATTCTGATGCAGCTTCTGGGTTTCATCATCAAAGTGAATGTCCAAGGGATACAGTAAACCTGACGTGAAGCATCGGAATCTAAAAGTGGTCTCACAGTAAAGGCTCAAAACATAGATGGTAAGAGGACTCAGTCTACTAGTACTTAAGTCGGCATTGTGCCTTTTGTATATAATTCCGATGCAATTTCTGTGCTTCATCGTCAATGTGAAGGTCCAAGGGATACAGTTAACTTGTAGTAAAGAATCGGAATCTAAAACTGATCCCACAGGAAAGCCTCACAAAATTGGCAATAAGAAAAGTCAGTCTTCTTGTAATAATTCCGCATAGTGCCTTTTGTATTCAATTCCGATGCTATTACTGTGTTTCATCGCCACGTTGAAGGTCCAAGGGATACAACAAAAGTGACGTGAAGCATCGTAATCTAAAACTGGTCTCACAGCAAAGGCTCAAAACATAGACCGTAGGAAGACTCCGTCTTCTTGTACTTGATTCGGCATTGTGCCTTTTCTATATAATTCCGAAGCAATTTCTGTGCTTCATCGTCAATGTGAAGGTCCAAGGGATACAGTAAACCTGCAGCTGTGCATCAGATTCTAAAACTAGTGACACAGGACAGGCTCGAAACATAGACTCTATGAGAAGTCAGTCTTCTTGTACTTAAGTCGCCATTGTGCATTTTGTATTTAATTCCGATGCAATTTCTATGTTTCTTCGTCAGTGTGAAGGCCCAGTGGATACAGTAAACCTGACGTGAAGCATCGGAAACTAAAACTGGTCTCTCAGGGAAGGCTCAAACCATAGACAGAAAGAAAACTCAGTCTTCATCTACTTAAGTCGGCATTGTGCCCTTTGTAATTAATTCCAAAGCAATTTCTGTGTCTCATCGTCAATGTGAAGGTCCAAGTGATGCAGTTAATCTGCAGTTGAGCATCGTAATCTAAAACTGGTGACATAGGAACGGCTCAAAAATGGACACTTAGAAAAGTCAGGCCTCTTGTACTTAAGTCGGCAATGTGCCTTTTGTATATAACGGCGATGCAATTTCTGTGTTTCATCGTCAATGTGAAGGTCCAAGGGATACAGTAAACTTGAAGTGAAGAATTGGAATCTAAAACTGGTCTCACAGGAAAGGCTCAAAACATAGAAGCTGAGAAGACTCAGTCTTCTTGTACTTAAGTCGGAATTGTGCCGTTTGTATTTAATTCCGATGCAATTTCTGAGTATCGTCGTCAATGAGAAGGTCCAAGGGATACAGTAAATCTGACGTGAAGCATCGGAGTCTAGAACTTGTCTCACAGGGAAGGCTCTAAACGTAGACAGCAAGAAAACTAAGTCTTCCACTACTTAAGTAGGCATTGTGCCCTCTGTATTTAATTCCGCGCAATTTCTGTGTTTCATCGTCAATGTGATGATCCAAGGGAAACAGTAAATCTGCAATTGAACATCGGAATCTAAAACTGGTGACACAGGAAATTCTCAAAGCATAGACACTAAGAAAAGTAAGTCTTCTTGTACTTAAGTTGACATTGTGCCTTTTGTATCTAATTCCGATGCAATTTATGTGCTTCATCGTCAAAGTGAAGTTCTAAGGAATACAGTAAACCCGAAGTGAAGCATCGGAATATAAAACTGGTCTCACAGCAAATGCTCAAAACATAGACCGTAAGGAGACTCAGTCTTCTTGTGCTTAATTCGGCATTGTGCCTTTTGTATTTAATTCCGATGCAATTTCTGTGCTTTATCGTCAATGTGAAGGTCCAAGTGATACAGTAAACTTGAAGTGAAGCATTGGAATCTAAAACTGGTCTCACAGTAAAGGTTCAAATCATAGACGTTAAGAAGACACAGTTTTCTTGTACTTAAGTCGGCATTGTGCCATTTGTATTACTCACCGATGCAATTTCTTTGTTTCATCGTCAATATGAAGGTACAAGGGATACAGTAAAACTGCAGTTGTGCATCGGAATCTAAACCTGGCGACACAGGATGGGCTCAGAACATAGACACTAACAAATGTCAGTCTTCTTGTACTTAAGTCGGCATTGTGCCTTTTGTGATTAATTCCGATGCAATTGTTGCGTTTCATAGTCAGTGTGCAGGTCCAAGGGATACAGTGAACCTGAAGTGAAGCATCGGAATCTAAATCTGGTCTAACAGGAAAGGCTCAAAACATAGACGGTAAGAAGACTTAGTCTTCCTGTACTTAATTCGGCATTGTGCCATTTGTATTTAATTCCGATGCAATTTCTGTGATTCATAGTCAAAGTGAAGGTCCAGGGATACAGTAAACCTGCAGTCGTGCATCGGAATTTAAATCTGGTGTCACAGGATATCCTCAAACACAGACACATAGGAAAGTCAGTCCTCTTGTATCTATGGCGGCCTTGTGCCTTTTTTATTTAATTCCGATGAATTTTTTGTGTTTCATCGACAAAGTAAAGGTCCTAGGCATACAGTAAACCTGAAGTGACGCATCGGAATCTAATACTGGTCTGACAGGGATGGCTCAAATCATAGACAGTAACAAGGCTCACTCTTCTTGTACTTCAGCTGGCATTGAGTCTTATGAATTTAATTCCGAAGGAATTTCTGTATTTCATCGTCAATGTGAAGGTCCAAGGGATACAGTAAGTCCGCAGTTGTACATCAGAATATTAAACGGGAGACACACAAAAGGCTCAAAACACAGACACTAACAAACGTCAGTCTTCATGTACTTAAGTCGACATTGTGCCTTTTGTGTTTATCTCCGATGCAATTGTCACGTTTCAAAGTCAATGTTAATTTCCAATGGATACAGTAAACACGTAGTGAAGCAACGGAATCTAAAGCTGGTCTCACAGAAAAGGCTCAAAACATAGACGATAAGAAGGCTCAGACTTCTTGTACTTATGTCGGCATTGTGCCTTTTGTATTTAATTCCGATGCAATTTCTGTGTTTCATGGTCAATGTGAAGGTCCAAGGGATACAGTAAACCAGAAGTGAAGCATCGGATTCTGAAACTGGTGATATAGGAAAGGCTCTAATCATAGACGGTGAGAAGACTCTGTCCTCTTGTACTTACGTCGGTATTGTGCCCTTTGTATTTAATTCCGATGCAATTTCTGTGTTTCATCGTCAATGTGAAGGTCCAAGGGATACATTAAATTTGCACTTGTGCATCGGAATCTCAAACTGGTGACACAGGAAAGGGTCAAAACAAAGGCACTATGAAAAGTCAGTCTTCCTGTACTTAAGTCGGCATTGTGCCTTTTGTATACAATTCCGATCCTATATTTGTGCTTCATCATCAAAGTGCAGGTCCAAGGGATATCGTAAACCTGAAGTGAAGTATCGGATTCCAAAACTGGTCTCACAGGATAGGCTCAAAACATAGACAGTAAGGAGACTCAGTCTTGTAGTACTTAAGTCGGTAATGTGAGTTTTGTATTTAATTCCGATGCAGTTTTGGGTTTAATATTCTAAGCGAAGATCCAAGGGATACAATCAACCTGAAGGGAAGCATTGGAATCAAAAACTGGTGACAAAAGAAAGGACCAAACACAGAAACAATGAAAAGTCAGTCATCTTGTACTTAAGACGGCCTTGTGCTTTTGTATTTAATGCCGATGACATTTTTGTGTACATTGTCAAAATGAAGGCCAAAGGGATACAGTAAACCTGAAGTGACACATAGTAATCTAAAACTGGTCTCACAGGGATGGCTCAAATCATAGACAGTAAGATGGCTCACTCTTCTTGTACTTAAGCCGGAATTGAGTCTTATGTATTTAATTCCGATGCAATTTCCGTGTTTCATCGTCAATGTGAAGGTCCAAGGGATACAGTAAATCCGCAGTTGCACATCAGAATATTAAACAGGAGACACACAAAAGGCTCAAAACACAGTCACAAACAAACGTCAGTCTTCATGTAATTACGTCCACATTGTGCCTTTTGTGTTTATCTCCGATGCAATTGTCACGTTTCAAAGTCAATGTTAATTTCCAATGGATACAGTAAACACGTAGTGAAGCAACGGAATCTAAAGCTGGTCTCACAGGAAAGACTGACAACATAGACGGTAAGAAGACTCAAGCTTCTTCTACTCAAGTCGGCATGGTGCCTCTTGTATTTCATTCCCATGCAATTTCTATGTTTCATCGTCAACGTAAGGGTCCAAGGTATACAGTAAACGTCAAGTGAAGCATCGGAATCTAAAACTGGTCTCACAGGAAAAGCACAAAGCAAAGTCACTAAGAAAAATCAGTCTTCTTGTACTAAAGTCGGCATTGTGCCTGTTGATTTAATTCCGATGCAACTTCTGTGTTTCATCGTCAATGTGATGGTCCAAGGGATGCAGTAAATCTGCAGTTGAGCATCGGAATCTAAAACTGGTGACACAGGAATGGCTCAAACCATAGACTGTCAGAAGACTCAGTCTTCTTGTACTTCAGTCGGCATTGTGCCATTTGTATTTAATTCCGATGCAATTTATATTTTTCATCATCAAAGTTAAGGCCTAAGGGGTACAGTAAACCTGAAGTGAAGCATCTGAATCTAAAACTGGTCTCATGGCAAAGGTTCAAAACATAGACCGTAAGAAGACTCAGTCTTCTTGTACTTAATTCGGTATTATGCCTTTCGTATTTATTTCCGATGCAATGTCTGTGGTTCATCGTCAATGCGAAGGCCCAAGGGATACAGTAAACCTGCAGTTGTGCATCGTAATCTAAAACTGGTGACACAGGAAAGGCTCAAAACATAGACAGTAAGAAGATTCAGTCTTCTTGTACTTAAGTCGGCATTATGCCTTTTGTATTTAATTCAGGTTCAATTTCTGTGTTTCATCGTGAATGTGAAGGTCCAAGGGATACAGTAAACCTGAACTGAAACATCGAAGTCTAAAACTGGTATCACAGGAGGCGCTCAAAACATAGACGGTAAGAAGACTCAGACTTCTTGTACTTACGTCGGCATTGTGCCATTTGCAATTAATTCCGATGCAGTTTCTGTGTTTCGTCGACAAAGTGAAGGGCCAAGGGATACAGTAAACCTGAAGTGAAGCATCGGAATCTAAAGCTGGTGACACAGGAAAGGCTCAAAACATAGACAGTAAGAAGACGCAGTCTTCTATTACTTAAGTCGGCATTGTGCCTTTTGTATTTAATTCCGATTCAATTTCGGTGTTTCATCGTCAATGTGAAGGTACTAGGGGTACAGTAAACCTGACGTGAAGCATCGGAATCTAAAACTGGTCTCACAGGGAAGCCTCAAATCGTAGACAGCAAGAAAACTCAGTCTTCATCTACTTAAGTCGTCATTGTGCCTTTTTGTATTTAATTCCAATGCAATTTCTATGTTTCAACGTCAATGTGAAGGTCCAAGTGATGCAGTAAATCTGCAGATAAACATCGGTATTTCAAACTGGTGACACAGGAAATGCTCAATGCATAGACAATAAGAAAATTCAATCTTCTTGTACTTAAGTCGGCATTTTGCTTTTCTATTTAATTCCGATGCAATTTCTGTGTTTCATCGTCAATGTGCAGGTCAAAGGGATACAGCAAACCTGCAGTTGAGCATCGGAATCTAAAACTGTGGACACAGGAAAGGCTAAAAACAGAGACACTATGAAAAGTCAGTATTCCAGTACTTAAGTCGGCATTGTGCCATTTGTATTTGATTCCGAAACAATTTTGTGTTTCATCGTCAAAGTGAAGGTCCAAGGGATACAGTAAACCTGCAGTTGTGCATCGGAATCTAAAACTGGTGACACAGGACAGGCTCGAAATATGGACACTAAGATAAGGCAGTCTTCTTGTACTTAAGTCGGCATTCAGCCTTTTGTGTTTAATTCCGATGCGGTTTCTGTGTTTCTTCGTCAATGTGAATGTCGAAGGAAAACAGTTAATCTCCAGTTGTGCATCGGAATCTAAAAATGGGGACATAGGAAAAGCTCAAAGCATAGACACTAAGAAAAGCCAGTCTTCTTGTACTTAAGTCGGCATTGTGGCTTTTGTATTTCTTTCCGATTCAATTACTGTGTTTCATCGTCAATGTGAGGGTCCAAGGGATACAGTGAATCTGCAGTCGTGCATCGGAATCTAAAACTGGTGACACAGGAAAGGTTCAAACACAGATACAAAGGAAAGTCAGTCTTCTTGTACTTAAGGCGGCCGTGTGCCTGTTGTTTTTAATTCCGCTGCAATTTCTGTGTTTCATCGTCAATGTGAAGGTCCAAGCGATACAGTAAACATGAAGTGAAGCATCGGAATCTAAAACTGTTCTTTCAGGAAAGGCTCAAATCATAGACGTTAAGAAGACTCAGTCTACTTGTACATAAGTCGGCATTGTGCCTTTTCTTTTCAATTCCGATGCAGTTTTTGTGTTTCATCGTCAAAGTGAAGGCCCAAGGGATACAGTAAACCTGCATGTGCAACGCATTCTTAAAACTGGTGACACAGGAAAGGCTCAAAACATAGACACTAAGAAAAGTCAGTCTTCTTGTACTTAAGGCGACCTTGTGCCTTTAGTATTTTATTCAGATGCTAATTTTGTGCTTCATCGTCAAAGTGAATGTCCAAGGGATACAGTAAATATGAAATGAAGAATCGGAATCTAAAACTGGTCTCACAGGGAAGGCCCAAAGCATTGACAGTAAGAAGACTCAGTCTTCTTGTACTTAATTCGGCATTGTGCCTCTTGTATTTAATTCCGATGCAATTTCCGTGTTTCATCGTCAGAGTGAAGGTCCAAGGTTACAGTAAACCGGCAGTCGTGCATCGGAATCTCAATCACAGACACAAAGAAAAGTCAGTCTTCTTGTACTTAAGACGCCCTGGTGCCTTTTTTTTTTTTTTTTTAATTCCGATGCAATTTTTGTGTTTTATCGTCAAAGTGAAGGACCAAGGGATACAGTAAACCTGAAGTGAAGCATCGGAAGCTAAAACTGGTCTCACAGGGATGGCCCAAATCATAGACAGTAAGAAGGCTCACTGTTCTTGTACATAAGCCGGCATTGTGCCTTGTGTATTTAATTTCCATTAAATTTATGTGCTACAGCGTCAATGTGAAGGTCCAAGGGATACAGTAAACCTGCAGTTGTGCATCGGAATCAAAACTGGTGACACAGGACAGGCTCGAAATATAGACACCATGAAAAGGCAGTCCTCTGGTACTTAAGTCTGCATTGTGCCTTTTGTATTTAATTCCGATGCAATTTCTGTGTTTCATTGTCAATGTGAAGGTACAAGGGATACAGGAAATCTGCAGTTGTCCATCGGAATCTAAAACTGGTGACACATGATAATCTCAAAACATACACACTTACAAAAGTCAGTCTTCTAGGACTTAAGTCAGCTTCGTGCCTAATGGGTTTCATTCCGAAGCAATTGTTGCTTTTCATCGTCAATGTGAAAGTCCAAAGGATACAGTTAACCTGAAGTATAGCATCGGAATCTAAAACTGGTGACATAGGAAAGGCTAAAAACGCAGACACTCAGAAATGTCAGTCTTCTTGTACTTAAGGCTGCATTGTGCCTAATGTGTTTAATTCTGAAGCAAGTGTTGCGTTTCATAGTCAATGTGAAGGTCCAAGGGATACAGTCAACCTGAAGTGAAGCATTGGAATCTAAAAGTGGTCTCACAGGAATGGCTCAAACACAGACACAGAGGTAAGTCAGTCTTCTTGTACTTAGGGCGGCCTTGTTCCTTTTGTATTTAATTCCGATGAAATTTTTGTGTTTCATCGTCAAAGTGAAGGTCCAAGGGATACAGAAAACCTGAAGTGATGCATCTGAATCTAAAACTGGTCTCATAGGGATGGCTCAAATCATAGACACTAAGAAGGCTCACTCTTCTTGTACTTAAGTCGGCATTGTGCCTTATGTATTTGATTCCGAGGCAATTTCTGTGTTTCATCGTCAATTTGAAGGTCCATGGGACACAGTAAAACTGCAGTTCTGCATCGGAATCTAAAACTGGTCACACAGGACAGGCTCGAAATTTAGACACTAAGAAAAGGCAGTCTTCTTGTACATAAGTTGGCATTGTGCCATTTGTATTTAATTCCGATGCAATTCCTGTGTTTCATCTTCATTGGGAAGGTCCAAGGGATACAGTAAACCTGCAGTCGTGCATCAGAATCTAAATCTAGTGACACAGGAAAGGCTCAAACCATAGACAGTAAGAAGACTCTGTCTTCTTGTACTTAAGTCGGCATTGTGCCTTTTGTATTTAATTCGGATGCTATTGTTGTGTTTCATCGTCAAAGTGAATGTCCAAGGGATACAGTAAACCTGACGTGAAGCATCGGAATCTAAAACTGTTCTCACAGGAAGCTCTCACAACATTGTCACAAAGAAAAGTCAGTCTTCTTGTGCAAATTCGGCATTGTGAATTTTGAATTTATCTCAGATGCTATTACTGGGTTTCATCGTCAATGTGAAGGTCCAAGGGATACAATAAACCTGACGTGAAGCACTGGAAGCTAAAACTGGTCTGAAAATAAAGGCTCAATACATAGACAGCAAAAAACCTCATATCTTCTTCTACTGAAGTCGGCGTTGTGCCTTTTGAATTTAATTTCGAAGCGATTTCTGTGTTTCATCATTAATGTGAAAGTCCAAGGGATACAGTAAACCTGAAGTGATGCATTGAAAACTAAAACTGGTCTCACAGGAAAGGCTCAAAACATAGACGGTAAGAAGACTCAGACTTCTTGTATTTGGGTAGGCATTGTGCCTTTTGTATTTAATTCCGATGCAATGTCTGTGTTTCATCGTCAATCCGAAGGTCCAAGGGATACAGTAAACCTGAAGTGAAGCATCGGAATCCAAAGCTGGTTACACAGAAAGGCTCAAAACGTAGACAGTAAGAAGACGCAGTCTTATTGTATTTAAACCGGCATTGTGCGTTTTGTATTTAATTCCTAGGCAATTTCTCTGTTTCATCGTCAATGTGAAGATCCAAGGGATGCAGTAAAATTGACGTGAACCATCGAATTATAATACTGGTCTCACAGAGAAGGCTCAAAACATAGACAGCAAGAAAACTCAATCTTCTTCTACTTAAGTCGGCATTGTGCCCTTTGTATTTGGTTAAAAATGCAATATTTGTGTTTCATCGTCAATGTGAAGGTCCAAGTGATGCAGTAAATCTGCAGTTGAGCATCGGAATCTTAAACTGGTGACACAGGAAAGGCTCAAAGCATAGACACCAAGAAAAGTCAGTCATCTTGTACTTAAGTCGGCATTGTGCCTTTTGTAATTACTTTCGATGCAATTTTTGTGTTTCATCGTCAATCTCAAGGTCCAAGTGTTGCGGTAAATCTGCAGTTGAGCATCGGAATTTAAAACTGGTCTAACAGGAAACGCTCAAAACATAGACGGTAGGAAGACTCAGTCTTCTTGTACTTATGCCGGAATTGTGCCATTTGCATTTAATTCCGATGCAATTTCTGTGTTTCATCGCCAAAGTAAAGATATAAGGTATACAGTAGACCTCAAGTGAAGCATCGTAATCTAAAACTGGTCTCACAGGAAAGTCTCAAAACATAGACGGTGAGAAGACTCGGTCTTCTTGTACTTAAGTCGGTATTGTGCCTTTTGTATTTAATTCCGATGCAATTTCTGTGTTTCATCGTCAATGCGAAGGTCCAAGGGATACAGTAAACCTGAAGTGAAGAATCGGAATCTAAAACTGGTCTTACAGGGAAGGCCCAAAGCATAAACAGTAAGAAAACTCAGTCTTCTTGTACTTAAGTCGGCATTGTGCCTTTTGTATTAAATTCCGATGCACTTACAGTGTTACATCGTCAGAGTGAAGGTCCAAGGGATACAGTAAACCTGCAGTTGTGCATCGGAAACTAAAACTAGTGACACAGGGTAGGCTCAAAACATAGACACTAACAAAAGTCAGTTTTCTTGTACTTAAGTCGCATTGTGCCCCTTGTATTTATTTCCGCTGCCATTTCAGTGTTTCATCGTCAATGTGAAGGTCCGAGGGATACAGTAAACCTGATGTGAAGCATCGATATCTAAAACTGGTCACACAGGAAAGGCTCAAAACATGGACGGTAAGAAGGCACAGATTTCTTGCACTTATGTCGGCATTGTGCCTTTTGTATTTCATTCCGATGCAATTTCTGTGTCTCATCGTCAATGTGAAGGTCCAAGGGATACAGTGAACCTGAAGTGAAGCATCGGAATCTAAAGCTGGTGACACAGGAAAGGCCCAAAACGTAGACAGTAAGAAGACGCAGTCATCTTGTACTTAAGGCAGCATTGTGCGTTTTGTATTTAATTCCGATGCAATTCGTGTGTTTCATCGTCAATGGGAAGGTCCAAGGGATACAGTGAAATTGACGTGAACCATCGGAATCTAAAACTTGTCTCACAGGTTGGGCTCAAAACATAGACAGCAAGAAAACTCAGTCTTCTTCTACTTAAGTCGGCGTTATGCCCTTTGTATTTAATTCCAATGCAATTTCTGTGTTTCATCGTCAAAGTGAAGGTCCAAGGTATACAGTAAACCTCAAGTGAGGCATCGGAATCTAATACTGGTCTCACAGGAATGGCTCAAACATAGACAGTAAGAAGACACAGACTTCTTGTACTTAAGTCGCCAATGTGCCTTTTGCATTTAATTCAGACGCAACTGCTGTGTTTCATCGTCAATGTGAAGGTGCAAGGGATACAGTAAACCTGCAGTTGTGCTTCGGAAACTCAAACTGGTGACATAGGATAGGCTCAAAACATAGACACTAACAAAAGTCAGTCTGCTTATACTTGAGTCAGCATTGTGCCTTTTGTGTGTAATTCCAATGCAATTGTTGCGTTTCATCGTCAGTGCGAAAGTCCAAGGGATACAGTAAACCTGAAGTGAAGCATCGGAATCTAAGACTGGTGACACAGATAAGGCACAAAACATAGACAGTATGATGACTCAGTCTTTTTGTACTTAAGTCAGCATTGTGCCAGTTGTATTTAATGCTGATGCAATTTCTGTGTTTCATCGTCTATGTGAAGGTCCAAGGGATACAGTAAGTCTGCAGTTGTGCATCGGGATCAAAAACTGGTGACACAGGAAAGGCTGGAAACATAGACACTAAGAAAAGTCAGTCTTCTTGTACTAAAGTCGGCATTGTGCCGTTTGTAATCAATTGCGATGCAATTTCTGTGTTTCATCGTCAATGTGAAGGCCCAAGGGATACAGTAAACCTGCAGTCGTGCATCGGAATCTAAACCTAGTGACACAGGAAAGGCTCAAACCATAGACAGTAAGAAGACTCTGTGTTCTAGTACTTAAGTCGGCATTTGGCCTTATGTATTTAATTCCGATGCAATTTCAGTGTTTCATCGTCAATGTGAAGGTCCAAGGGATACAGTAAATCTGCAGTTGTGCATTGGAATCAAAAACTGGTCTGACAGGAAAGGCTCAGACATAGACGGTAAAAAGACACAGATTTCTTGTACTTAAGTCGGCATTGTGCATTTTGTGTTTAATTCCGATGCAATTTCTGTATTTCATCGTCAATGTGAAGGTACAAGGGATTCACTAACCTTGTGGTTGTGCATCGGAATCTCAACTGGTGATACAGGAAAGGCTCAGAACTTAGACACTATGAAAAGTCAGTCCTCTTGTACTTAAGGCGCCCTTGTGCCTTCTGTATTTAATTCCGATGCAATTTTTGTGTTTCATCGTCAAAGGGAAGGTCCAAGGGATACAGCAATCATTAAGTGAAGCATTGGAATCTAAAACTGGTCTCACCGGTAAGGCTCAAAACATAGACGGTAAGAAGACGCAGTCTTCTTGTACTTAAGTCGGCATTGTGCATTTTGTATATCTTTCCGATGCAATTTCTGTTTCTAATCGTCAATGTGAAGGTACAAGGGATACAGTAAACCTGCAGTTGTGCATTGGAATCAGAAACTGGTGACACAGGAAAGGCTCGAAGCATAGACAGTAAGAGGACTCAGTCATCTTGTACTTAAGTCGGCATTGTGCTTTTTGTATTTAATTCCGATGCAATTTTTGTGTTTAATCGTGAATGCGAAGTTCCAATGGATACAGTAAACCGGCAGTTGTGCATCGGAATCTAAAACTGGTGACACAGGAAAGGCTTAAATCATAGACACTAATGAAAGTCAGTACTCTTGTACTTAAGTCGGCATTGTGCCTTATGTATTTAATTCCGATGCAATTTCTGTGTTTCATCGTCAAAGTGAAGGTCCAAGTGATGCAGTAAATCTGCAGTTGAGCATCGGAATCTCAAACAGGTGACACAGGAACGGCTCAAAGCATAGACAACAAGAAAAGTAAGTCATCTTGTACATGCGTCGGCATTTTGCCTTTTGCATTTAATTCCGATTCAATTTCTGTGTTTCATCGTCAAAGTGAAGGTCCAAGGCATACAGTAAACCTCAAGTGAATCATCGAAATCTAATACTGGTCTCACAGGAATGGCTCAAACATAGACAGGAAGGAGACACAGACTTCTTGTACTTAAGTCGCCAATGTGCCTTTTGCATTTAATTCAGACGCAACTTCTGTGTTTCATCGTCAATGTGAAGGTACAAGGGATACAGTAAACCTGCAGTTGTGCTTCGGAAACTCACACTGGTGACACAGGATAGGCTGAAAACATAGACACTAACAAAAGTCAGTCTGCTTATACTTGAGTCAGCATTGTGCCTTTTGTGTTTAATTCCAATGCAATTGTTGCGTTTCATCGTCAGTGCGAAAGTCCAAGGGATACGGTAAACCTGAAGTGAAGCATCGGAATCTAAGACTGGTGACACAGATAAGGCACAAAACATAGACAGTATGATGACTCAGTCTTTTTGTACTTCAGTCGGCATTGTGCCTGTTGTATTTAATTCCGATGCAATTTCTGTGTTTCGTCGTCAATGTGAAGGTACAAAGGATACAGTATACCTGCAGTTATGCAACGGAATCTAAAACTGATGACACAGAAGAAGTCTAAAAAATAGACACTATGAAAAGTCAGTCTTCCTGTACTTAAGTCGGCATTGTGCGTTTTGTATTTAATTCCGATGCAATTTTTGAGTTTTATCGACAAATTAAAGGTCCAAGGGTTACAGTAAATCTGTAGCTGTGCATCGGAAGCTAAAGCTGGTGACACAGGACAGTCTCGAAATATAGACACTAAGAAAAGGCAGACTTATTGTACTTAAGTCGGCATTGTGCCTTTTGTATTTAATTCCGATGCAATTTCTGTGTTTCATCGTCAATGTGACAGTCGAAGGGATACAGTAAATCTCCAGTTGACATCCGAATTTAAAAATGGGGACGTAGGAAAGGCTCAAAACATATACACTAAGAAAAGCCAGTCTTTTTGTACTTAAGCCGGCATTGTGCCTTTTGTATTTAATTCCGATGCAATTTATGTGTTTCATCGTCCAAATGAAGGTCCAAGGGATACAGTAACCCAGCAGTTGTGCATCGGAATCTAAAACTGGTGACACGGGAAAGGCTTAAATCATAGACAGTAAGAAGACTCAGTCTTCTTGTACTTAAGTTGGTTTTGTGCCTTTTGTATTTATTTTTGATGCCATTTTAGAGTTTCATCGTCAATGTGAAGGTCCAAGGGATACAGTAAACCTGACGTGAAACATCGGAATCTAAAACTGCTCTCAAAAGGAGGGCTCAAAACATAGACACTAATAAATGTCAGTCTTCTTGTACTTAAGTCGGCATTGTGCCTTTTGTATTTATTTCCGATGCAAATTTTGTGTTTCATCGTCAATGTGAATGTCTACGGGATACAGTTAACCTGCCGTTGTGCATCGGAATCTAAAACTGATGACAGAGGACAGGCTCATAATAGAGACACTAAGAAAAGGCAATCTTCTTGTACTTGAGTCGGCATTGTGTCTTCTGTATTTCATTCCGATGCAATTAGTGTGTTTCATCGTCAATGTGAGGGTCCAAGGGATGCAGTAAATCTGCAGTTGCGCATCGGAATCTAAAACATGTGTCACAGGAAAGGCTCAAAACATAGACACTAAGAAAAGTCAGTCTTCCTGTACTTAAGTCGGCATTGTTCCTTTTGTATTTAATCCCGATGCAATTATTGTGTTTCATCGACAAAGTGAAGGTCTAAGGGATACAGTAAACCTGATGTGAAGCATCGGAATCTAAAAGTGGTCTCACAAGACAGGCTCAAAACATAGACCGTCCGAAGATTCAGTCTCTTGAACTTAATTCGGCGTTGTGCGTTTTGTGTTTAATTCCGATGCAATTGTTGTGTTTCATCGTCAAAGTGAAGGTCCAGGGGTACAGGAAACCTGAAGTGAAGCATCGAAATCTAAAACTGGTCTCTCAGGAAAGGCTCAAAACTTAGACGGTAAGAGGACACGGTCTTCTAGTACTTAAGTCGGCATTGTGCCTTATGTATTTAAATCCTACGCAATTTCAGTGTTTCATCGTAAATGTGTAGGTCCAAGGGATACAGTAAACCTCATTTGAAGCATCTGAATCTAAAACTGGTTTCACAGGAACGGCCCAAAAAACTGGTCTCACAGGAAAAGCTCAAAACATAGATGGTAAGAAGACTCAGTCCTCTTGTACTTATGTCGGCATTGTGCATTTTGCATTTAATTCCGATGCAATTTCTGTGATTCTTCGTTAAAGTGAAGGTCCAAGGGATACATTAAATTTGCACTTGTGCATCGGAATCTCAAACTGGTGACACAGGAAAGGGTCAAAACAAAGACACTATGAAAAGTCAGTCCTCTTGTACTTAAGGCGCCCTTGTGCCTTCTGTATTTAATTCCGATGCAATTTTTGTGTTTCATCGTCAAAGGGAAGGTCCAAGGGATACAGCAATCATTAAGTGAAGCATTGGAATCTAAAACTGGTCTCACCGGTAAGGCTCAAAACATAGACGGTAAGAAGACGCAGTCTTCTTGTACTTAAGTCGGCATTGTGCATTTTGTATATCTTTCCGATGCAATTTCTGTTTCTAATCGTCAATGTGAAGGTACAAGGGATACAGTAAACCTGCAGTTGTGCATTGGAATCAGAAACTGGTGACACAGGAAAGGCTCGAAGCATAGACAGTAAGAGGACTCAGTCATCTTGTACTTAAGTCGGCATTGTGCTTTTTGTATTTAATTCCGATGCAATTTTTGTGTTTAATCGTGAATGCGAAGTTCCAATGGATACAGTAAACCGGCAGTTGTGCATCGGAATCTAAAACTGGTGACACAGGAAAGGCTTAAATCATAGACACTAATGAAAGTCAGTACTCTTGTACTTAAGTCGGCATTGTGCCTTATGTATTTAATTCCGATGCAATTTCTGTGTTTCATCGTCAAAGTGAAGGTCCAAGTGATGCAGTAAATCTGCAGTTGAGCATCGGAATCTCAAACAGGTGACACAGGAACGGCTCAAAGCATAGACAACAAGAAAAGTAAGTCATCTTGTACATGCGTCGGCATTTTGCCTTTTGCATTTAATTCCGATTCAATTTCTGTGTTTCATCGTCAAAGTGAAGGTCCAAGGCATACAGTAAACCTCAAGTGAAGCATCGGTTCTAAAACTGGTCTCACAGGAAAGGCTTAAACGTAGACAGTAAAAAGACACGATCTTCCTGTACTTAAGTCGGCATTGTGCCTGTTGTATTTAATTCCGAAGCAATTTCTGTGTTTCGTCGTCAATGTGAAGGTACAAAGGATACAGTAAACCTGCAGTTGTCCGACGGAATCTAAAACAGGAGACACAGGAAAGGCTCAAAGAATAAACACTATGATAAGTCAGTCTCTCTTGTACTTATGTCGGCATTGTGCGTTTTATATTTAATTCCGATGCAAATTTTGTGTTTCATCGTCAAAGTGGAGGTCCAAGGGTTACTGTAAACCTCAAGTGTCGCATCGGAGTCTAAAACTGATGACACAGGAAACGCTCAAAGCGTAGACACTAAGAAGACTCAGTCTTCTTGTGCCTAAGTCGGTATAGTGACTTTTGTGTTTAATTCGGATGCAATTCTTTTGTTTCATCGTCAATGTGAAGGTCCGAGGTATACAGTAAACCTGACGTGAGGCATCGGAATCTATAACTGGTCTCACAGGGAAGCCTCAAAACATAGACAGCAAGAAAATTCAGACTTTTTCTACTTAAGTCGGCATTGTGCACTATGTAATTAATTCCGATGCAATTTCTGTGTTTCATCGCGTCTTGAAGGTCCAAGTGATGCAGTAAATGTGCAGTTGTGCATCGGAATCTAAAACTGGTGACACAGGAAAGGCCCAAAACATAGACACTACGATAAGTCAGTCTTCCTCTACTTAAGTCGGCATTGTGATTTCTTTATTCAATTCCGATGCAATTACTGTGTTTCATCGTCAATGTGAAGGTACAAGGGATACAGTGAACCTGCTGTTGTGCATCGGAATCTAAAACTGGTGACACAGGAAAGGCTCAAAACATAGACGGTAAGAAGACTCAGTCTTCTTGAACTTAATTCGGCATTGTGCTTTTGCATTTAATTCCGACGCAATATTTGTGTTTCATCGTGAAAGTGAAGGTCCAAGGGACACAGTAAACCTGAAGTGAAGCATTGGAATCTAAAACTGGTGTCATGGGGATGGCTCAAATCATAGACAGTAAGAAGGCTCACTCTTCTTGTACTTAAGCCGCCATTGTGCCTTTTGTATTTAATTCTGATGCAACTACTGTGTTTCATCGACAATGTGAAGGTCTAAGGGATTCAGTCAACCTGAAGTGAAGCATTGGAATCTAAAACTGGTCCCACAGAAAAGTCTCAAAACATAGTAACTAAGAAATGTCAGTCGTCTCGACTTAAGTCTGCATTGTGCATTTTGTTTTTACTTCTCACGCAATTTTTTTGTTTCATCGTCAACGTGAAAGTCCAAGGGACACAGTAAACCTAGAGTGACGCATCGGAATATAAAAGTGGTCTCACAGGGATAGCTCAAAACATAGACACTAAGAAAAGTCAGTCTTCTTGTACTTAAGTCGGCATTGTGGCTTTTGTATTTAATTCCGATGCAATTGTTGTGTTTCATCGCCAAAGTGAAGATCTACGGAATACAGTAAACCTTAAGTGAAGCATCGCAATCTAAATGTGGTCTCGCAGGACAGGCTCAAAACATAGACCGTAAGAAGATTCAGTCATCTTGTACTGAATTCGGCATTGTGCCTTTTGTATTTAATTACGATGCACTTTCTGGGTTGCATCGTCAATGTGAAGGTCCAAGGGATACGGTAAACGTGCAGTTGTGCAACGGAATCTAAAACTGGTGACACAGGACAGGCTCGATACTTAGACACTAACAAAGGCCAGTCTTCTTGTACTTAAGTTGGCATTGTGCCATTTGTATTTAATTCAGATGCAATTTTTGTGTTTCATCGTCAATGTGTAGGTCCAAGGGATACAGTGATCCTACAGTGACGCATCGGAATCAAAAACTGGTCTCACAGGGATGGCTCAAATCATAGACAGTAAGAAGGCCCACTCATCTTGTACTTAAGCCGGCATTGTGCCTTATGTATTTAATTCAGATGCAATTTTTGTGTTTCATCGTCAATGTGAAGGTCCAAGGGATACAGTAAAGCTGCGGTAGTGCATCGAAATCCAAAACTGGAGACACAGGAACGGCTCACGCATAGACAGTAAGAAAACTCAGTCTTCTTGTACTTAATTCGGCATTGTGCCTTTTGTATTTAATTCCGATGCAATTTCTGTGTTTCATAGTCAATGTAATGGTGCAATTGAGACAGTCAAACTGAAGTGAAGCATTGGAATCTAAAACTGGTCTCACAGGAAAGGCTCAAAACATAGACACTAAGAAATGTCAGTCGTCTTGTACTTAAGGCTGCATTGTGCCTTTTGTATTCAATTCCGATGCAATTACTGTGTTTCATCGACAAAGTGAGGGAACAAGGGATGCAGAAACCTGCAGTCGTGCATCGGAATCTAAAACTGGTGACACAGGAAAGTCTCAAACACACACACAAAGAAAAGTCAGTCTTCTTGTACTTAAGGCGGCCTTGTGCCTTTTGTATTTAATTCCGATGAAATTTTTGTGTTCCATCGTCAACGTGAAGGTCCAAGGGATACTGTGATCCTGAAGTGACGCATCGGAATCAAAAACTGGTCTCACAGGGATGGCTCAAATCATAGACAGTAAGAAGGCCCACTCTTCTTGTACTTAAGCCGGCATTGTGCCTTATGTATTTAATTCAGATGCAATTTCTGTGCTTCAACGTCAATGTGAAGGTCCAAGGGATGCAGTAAAGCTGCAGTTGTGCATCGGAATCTAAATCTGGTGACACAGCACAGGCTCGACATATAGACACTAAGAAAAGGCAGTCTTCTTGTACTCATGTCGCCATTGTGCCTTTTGTATTAAATTCCGATGCAATTTCTGTGTTTCATCGTCAATGCGAAGGTCGAAGGGGTACAGTAAATCTCCAGTTGTGCATCGGAATCTAAAAATGGGGACGTAGGATAAGCTCAAATCATAGACACTAAGAAAAGTCAGTCTTCTTGTACTTAAGTCGGCATTGTGCTTTTTGTATTAAATTCCGATGCAATTTCTGTGTTTCATCGCCAATGTGAAGGTCCAAGGGATACAGTAAACGTGACGTGAAGCATCGGAATCTAAAACTGGTCTCACAGGGAAGGCTCAAAACAAAGACACCAAGAAAAGTCGGTCTTCTTGTACTTAAGTCTGGATTGTGCCTTTTGTATTAAATTCCGCTGCAATTTCTGTGTTTCATCGTCAATGCGAAGGTCGAAGGGATACAGTAAATATCCAGTTGTGCATCGGAATCTAAAAATGGGGACGTAGGATAAGCTCAAATCATAGACACTAAGAAAAGTCAGTCTTCTTGTACTTAAGTCGGCATTGTGCCTTTTGTATTTAATTCCAATGCAATTTTTGTGTTTCATCGTCAATGTGAAGGTCCAAGGGATTCAGTAAACCTGTAGTTGTGCGTCGGAATATAAATCTGGTGACACAGGACAGGCTCGAAACATAGACACTAAGAAAAGTCAGTCTTCTTGTACTTAAGTCGACATTGGTCCTTTTGTATTTATTTCCGATGCAGTTTTGTGTTTCACCGCAAAGTGAAGGTCTAAGGGATACAGTAAACCTGAGGTGAAGCAACGGAATCTAAAATTGGTCCCACAGGACCGGCTCAAAACATAGACCGAAAGAAGATTCAGTCTTCTTGTGCTTAAGTGGGCATTGTGCCTTTTGTATGTAATTTCGATGCAATTTCTGTGCTTCACCGTGAAAGTGAAGGTCCAAGGGATACAGTAACCTGAAGTGAAACATCGGAATCCAAAACTTGTCTCACAGGAAAGGCACAAAGCATAGGTGGTAAGAAGACTCAATCCTCTTCTACTTAAGTCAACATTGTGCCTGATGTATTTAATTCCGATGCAATTTCTGTGTTTCATCGTCAATGTGAAGGTACAAGGGATACAGTGAACCTGTAGTTGTGCAACGGAATCTAAAACTGGTGACACAGGAAAGACTCAAAACATAGACACTATAAAAAGTCAGTCTTCTTGTACTTAAGTCGGCATTGTGCCTTTTGTATTTAATTCGGATGCAATTTTTGTGTTTCATCGTCAAAGTGAAGGTCCAAGGGATACAGTAAAAATGAAGTGAAGCGTCGGAATCCTATTCTGGTGACACAGGTATCGTTCAAAACATAGACACTAAGAAGACTCAGTCTTCTTGTGCGTAAGTCGGTATTATGCCTTTTGTACTTAATTCGGATGCAATTTTTGTGTTTCATCGTCAATGTGAAGGTGCAAGGTATGTAAACCTGACATGAAGCATCGGAATCTAAAACTGGTGTTATAGGAAAGGCACAAACATAGACACAAAGAAAAGTTAGTCTTCTTGCACTTAAAGCGGCTTTGTGCCTTTTGTATTTAATTCCGATGAAATTTTTGTGTTTCATCGTCAAAGTGAAGGTCCAACGGATACAGTAAACCTGAAGTGGCGCGTAGGAATCTGAATGTGGTCTCACAGGGATGAGTCAAATCATAGGCAGTAAGAAGGCTCACTCTTCTTGTACTTAATTCGGCATTGTTCCTTTTGTATTTAATTCCGATGCAATTTCTGTGATCCATCGTCATTGTGAAGTTCCAAGGGATACAGTAAACCTGCAGTTGTGCATCGGAATCTAAAACTGGTGACACAGGATTGGCTCGAAATATGTACACTAAGAAAAGGGAGTCTTCTTGTACTTAAGTCGGCGTTTTGCAATTTGTATTTAATTCCGATGCAATTTCTGTGTTTCATCGTCAATGTGAAGGTCCAAGGGATACGGTAAACCTGCAGTTGTGCATCGGAATCTAAAACTGGCGACACAGGAATGGCTCAAATCATAGACAGTAAGAAGACTCTGTCTTCTTGTACTTAAGTCAGCATTGTGCCTTTAGTATTTAATTCCGATGCAATTTCAGAGTTTCACCGTCAATGTGAAGGTCCAAGGGAGACAGTAAACCTGACGTGAAGCATCAGACTCTAAAACTAGTCCCACAGGGAGGGTTCAAATCATAAACACCAAGAAATGTCAGTCTTCTTGTACTTTAGTCGGCATTGTGCCTTTTGTATTTAATTCCGATGCAATTTGTGTTTCATCATCAAAGTGAAGGACTAACGGATACAGTAAACCTGAGGTGAAGCATCGGAATCTATATGTGGTCTCACAGGACAGTCTCAAATCATAGACCGTAAGAAGATTCTGTCTTCTTGTACTGAATTCGGCGTTGTGCCTTTTGTTTTTAATTACGATGCAATTTCTGTGTTACATCGTCAATGTGATGGTCCAAGGGATACGGTAAACCTGCAGTTGTGCAGCGGAATCTTAAACTGGTGACACAGGACAGGCTCGAAACATAGACACTAAGAAAAGTCAGTCTTCTTGTACTTAAGTCGGCATTGTGTCTTTCGTATATCATTCCGACGCAATTAGTGTATTTCATCGTCAATGTGAAGGTCCAAGGGATACAGTAAACGTGCAGTTGTGTATCGAAATCTAAAACTGGTGACACAGGAAAGGCTCAAAACACAGACAGTATAAAGACTCAGTCTTCTTGTACTTAAGTCGGCATTGTGCCCTTTGTATCTAATTGCGATGCAATTTCTGTGTTTCAGCGACAAAGTGAAGGTCCAAGTCATTAGGAAACCTGCAGTTGTGCATCGAAATCTAAAACTTGTGACACGGAAAAGGCTGGAATCATAGACACTAAGAAAAGTCAGTCTCCTTTATGTAAGTCGGCATTGTGCCCTCTGTATTTAATTCCGATGCAATATCTTACTCCTCGTGGACAGGGGTCGGCATTGTGCCTTTTGCATTCAATTCCGATGCAATTTATGTGATTCATAGTCATTGTGAAGGTCAAAGGGTTGCATATTGTTCAGTGTTGGTGCATAGGAATCGTTCACTGGCCTCCAAGGAAATGTTCATAGCACCGAATTTTTGAGGCGTTTCTCCTCGTGGACAGACGTCGGCATTGTGTCTTTTGTAGTCAATCCCGATGCAATTTCTGTGTTTCATCGTCAGTGTGAAATTACAAGAGTTGCTGAAACCTTTAGTGGTGCATCGAAATCGAACAGTGTCATCCCAGGAAATTTTCATAGCACCGGCTCTTTGAGGGGTTACTCCTTGTGGGCCGAGGTCGGCATTATATATTTTGCATTCAATACCGATGCAATTTCTGCGTTTCATCGTCAATGTGAAATTCCAAGGGGTGCCGAGAACCCGTGGTGGTGCACCGGAATTGAACACTGGCATCCCAGGGAATTTCCATAGCACAGACCCTTTGTGGCGTTACTACTCGTGGACAGAGGTCGGCATTGTTCCTTTTGCACTCAATCCCGATGCAATTTCAGTGATTCATCGTCAATGAGAAGGTATAAGGGTTGCATATTTTTAAGTGGTGCTGCATAGGAATCGTATACTGGTATCCAAGGAATTTTTCATAGCACCGAATTACTGAGGCGTTTCTCCTCGTGGACAGAGGTTCGCATTGTGCCTTTTGTTTTCAATCCCGATGCAATTTCCGTGTTTCATCGTCAATGTGAGTTTCCAAGGGTTGCAGAAAACCTTTAGTGGTGCATCGGAATCGAACAGTGTCATCCCAGGAAATTTTCGTAACACCGACACTTTAAGGATTTACTCCTTGCGGACCGAGGTCGCCATTATGCATTTTGTATTCAAACCCGATGCGATTTCTGTGTTTCATCGTCAATGTGAACTTCCAAGGATTGCAGAAAAAATTTATTTGCGCGTCGGTATCGAACACTGGCATCCAAGGCCCGCATCTCGTGGTCTTGCGGTAGCGTTCTCGCTTCCCACGCCCCGCGTTCCCGGGTTCGATTCCCGGCGGGGTCAGGAATTTTCTCTGCCTCGTGATGGCTGGGTGTTATGTGCTGTCCTTAGGTTAGTTAGGTTTAAGTAGTTCAAAGTTCTAGGGGACTTATGACCACAGCAGTTGAGTCCCATAGTGCTCAGAGCCTTTTGAACCATTTTTGGCATCCAAGGAAATTTAATTGCACCGAATTTGTGAGGCGTCTCTACTCGTGGACAGAGGTCGGCATTGTGCCCTCTGTATTCAATCCTGATGCAATTTCTGTGCTTCATCGTCAATGTGAATTTTTAAGGGTTGCAGAGAGCCTGTAGTGGTGCATCCGAATAGAACACTGGCATCCCAGGAAGTTTTCATAGCACCGCCTCTTTGCGGCGTTACTCCTCGTGGGCAGATGTTGGCATTGTGCATATTGCATTCAATCGCAATGCAATTTATGTGATTCATTCTCAATGTGAAAGTCCAAGGGATGCATATTTTTAAGTTGTGGGGCATAGGAATCTTACACTGGCATCCAACGAAATTTTCATAGCACCGGATTTTTTGAGGCGTTTCTCCTCGTGGACAGAGGTCGGCATTGTGCCTTTTGTATTCAATCCCGATGCAATTTCTGTGATTCATCGTCAATGTGAAGGTCCAAGTGTTGCATATTTCTAAGTGGTGGTCCATAGAAATCGCATACTGGCATGCAATGAAATTTTCATAGCACCGAATTTTTAGGCGCTTCACCTCGTGGACAGAGGTCGGAATTGTTCCTTTTGTATTCAATCCCGATGCATTTTCTGTGTTTTATCATCAATGTGAATTTCCAAGGGTTGCAGAAAACCTTTAGTGGTACATCGAAATCGAACAGTGTCATCCTTGGATATTTTTGTAACTCCGGTTCTTTGAGGAGTTACTCCTTGTGGAATGAGGTCGGCATTCTGCCTTTTGTAACCAATCCCGATGCAATTTCGGTGTTTTATCGTCAATGTGAATTTGCAAGGGTTGCAGAAAACCTGTAGTGGTGCATCGGAATCGAACACTGGCATCCCAGGGAATTTCCATAGCACAGACTCTTTGAGGCGGTACTCCTCTGAGACAAAAGTCGGCATTGTGTCTTTTGCACTCAATCCCGATGCAATTTCTGTGATTCATCGTCAATGGAAGGTCCAAGGGTTGCAGAAAACCAGTAGCGATGCTTCGAAATCGGACACTGGCATCCCGGGATATTTTGATAGCACCGACTCTTTGCGGCGTAACTCTTCGTGGACAGAGGTCGGCATTCTGCCTTTTGCATTCAATCCCGATGCAATTTCTGTGTTTCATCGTTAATGTGAATTTGTAAAGGTTGCAGAATACCTGTAGTGGTGCATCAGAATCTAACATTGGCATCCCAGGAAATTTTCATACCACCAACTTTTTGGGGCTTCGATCCACGTGGACAGAGGTCAGGATTGTGCCTTTTGCATTCAATCCCGATGTAATTTATGTGATTCATCGTCAATGTGAAGGTATAAAGGTTGCATATTTTTAAGTTTTGGTGTATAGGAATCGTACAGTGGCATCCCACGTATTTATATAACACCGACTCTTAGTGGCGTTACTCCTCGTGGGCAGATGTTGGCATTGTGCATTTTGCATTCAATCCCAATGCAATTTATGTGATTCATTCTCAATGTGAAAGTCCAAGGGATGCATATTTCTAAGTGGTGGTGCATAGGAATCGCATACTGGCATGCAAGGAAATTTTCATAGCACCGAATTTTTAGGCGCTTCACCTCGATGACAGAGGTCGAAATTGTTCCTTTTGTATTCAATTACGATGCAATTTCTGTGTTGTATCGTCAATGTGAAATTCCAAGGAATGCAGAAAACCTGTAGTGGTGCATCAGAATCGAACACTGGCATCCCAGGAAAATTTCATAGCACCGTCTCTTTGAGGCTTTACTCTTCGTGGACATGATGTCGTCATTGTGCCTTTTGCATCCAATCCCGATGCAATTTATTTGATTCATCGTCAATGTGAAGGTCCAAGGGTGTCATATTTTTAAGTGGTGGTGCATAGGAATCGTACACTGGCATCCAAGGAAATGTTCATAGCACCGAATTTTTAAGGCGTTACTCCTCGTTGACAAAAGTCGGCATTGTGCCTTTTGCACTCAATCCCGTTTCAGTTTCTGTGATTCATCGTCAATGTGAAGGTCCAAGGGTTGCATATTTTTAAGTGGTGGTGCATCGGAATCAAACACTGGCATCCGAGGTATTTTTATAACACCAGCCCTTTGAGGCGTTACTCCTCGTGGACAGAGGTCGGCATTGTGACATTTGCATTCAATTCCGATGCAATTTATGTGATTCATCGTCATTGTGAAGGTCAAAGGGTTGCATATTGTTAAGTGGTGGTGCATTGGAATCGAACACTGGCATCCTAGGGAATTTCAATAGCACAGACTCTTTGAGGCGGTACTACTCGTGGACAGAGGTCGGCATTGTTCCTTTTGCACTCAATCCCGATGCAATTTCTTTGATTCATCGTCAATGTGAAGGTATATGGGTTGCATATTTTTAAGTGGTGCTGCATAGGAATCGTACACTGGTATCCAAGGAATGTTTCATAGCACCGAATTATTGAGGCGTTTCTCCTCGTGGACAGAGGTCGGCATTGTGCCTTTTGTATTCAATCCCGAAGCAATTTCTGTGTTTCATCGTCAATGTGAGTTTCCAAGGGTTGCAGAAAACCTTTAGTGGTGCATCGGAATCGAACAGTGTCATCCCAGGAAATTTTCGTAACACCGACACTTTGAGGCGTTACTCCTTGTGGACCGAAGTCGGCTTTCTGCCTTTTGTAATAAATCCCGATGCTATTTCTGTGTTTTATCGTCAATGGGAATATCCAAGGGTTGCAGGAAACCTGTAGTGGTGCATCGGAATCGAACACTGGCATCCCACGTATTTTTATAACACCGACTCTTTGAGGCGTTACTCCTCGTGGACAGTGGTCGGCATTGTGCTTTTTGCATTCAATCCCGATGCAATTTATGTGATTCATCGTCAATGTGAAGGTCCAAGGGTTGCATATTTTTATGTGGTGGTGTTTCGGAATCGAACACTGGCATCCCAGGGAATTTCAATAGCATAGACTCTTTGAGGCGGTACTACTCGTGGACAGAGGTCGGCATTGTTCCTTTTGCACTCAATCCCGATGCAATTTCTTTGATTCATCGTCAATGTGAAGGTATATGGGTTGCATATTTTTAAGTGGTGTTGCATAGAAATCGTACACTGGTATCCAAGGAATTTCTCATAGCACCGAATTATTGAGGCGTTTCTCCTCGTGGACAGAGGTCGGCGTTGTGCCTTTTGTATTCAATCCCGATGCAATTTCTGTGTTTCAACGTCAATGTGAGTTTCCAAAGGTTGCAGAAAACCTTTAGTGGTGCATCGGAATCGAACAGTGTCATCCCAGGAAATTTTCGTAACACCGACACTTTGAGGACCTGCTCCTTGTGGACCGAGGTCACCATTATGCATTTTGTATTCAATCCCCTCGCAATTTCCGAGTTTCATCGTCAACGTGAATTTCCAAGGGTTGCAGAAAACCTGTAGTGGTGCATCAGAATCGAACACTGGCATCCCAGGAAAATTTCATAGCACTGTCTCTTTGAGGCTTTACTCTTCGTGGACATGATGTCGTCATTGTGCCTTTTGCATCCAATCCCGATGCAATTTATTTGATTCATCGTCAATGTGAAGGTCCAAGGGTGTCATATTTTTAAGTGGTGGTGCATAGGAATCGTACACTGGCATCCAAGGAAATGTTCATAGCACCGAATTTTTGAGGCGTTACTCCTCGTTGACAAAAGTCGGCATTGTGCCTTTTGCACTCAATCCCGTTTCAGTTTCTGTGATTCATCGTCAATGTGAAGGTCCAAGGGTTGCAGAAAACCAGTAGCGCTGCTTCGAAATCGAACTCTGGCATCCCGGGATATTTTGCTGGCACCGACTCTTTGCGGCGTAACTCCTCGTGGACAGAGGTCGGCATTCTCCCTTTTGCATTGAATCCCGATGCAATTTCTGTGTTTCATCGTTAATGTGAATTTCTAAAGGTTGCAGAAAACCTGTAGTGGTGCATTGGAATCTAGCACTGGCATCACAGGAAATTTTCATACCACCAACTTTTTGGGGCGTTATTCCACGTGGACAGAGGTCAGGATTGTGCCTTTTGCATTCAATCCCGATGTAATTTATGTGATTCATCGTCAATGTGAAGGTATAAGGGTTGCATATTTTTATGTGGTGGTGCATAGGAATCGTACACTGGCATCCCGCGTATTTTTATAACACCAACTCTTTGTGGCGTTACTCCTCATGGCCAGGGGTCGGCATTGTGCTTTTTGCATTCAATCCCGATGCAATTTATGTGATTCATCGTCAATGTGAAGGTCCAAGGGTTGCATATTTTAAAGTGGTGGTGCATCGGAATCAAACACTGGCATCCGAGGTATTTTTATAACACCAGCCCTTTGAGGCGTTACTCCTCGTGGACAGAGGTCGGCATTGT
Organism: Schistocerca americana; assembly: GCF_021461395.2. Classification (NCBI taxonomy): domain Eukaryota; kingdom Metazoa; phylum Arthropoda; class Insecta; order Orthoptera; family Acrididae; genus Schistocerca; species Schistocerca americana. Next base: position 51,014,164 of record NC_060122.1, read on the forward strand.
GACTTTTGCATTCAATTCCGATGCAATTTATGTGATTCATCGTCATTGTGAAGGCCAAAGGGTTGCAAATTGTTAAGTGGTGGTGCATCGGAATCGAACACTGGCATCCTAGGGAATTTCAATAGCACAGACTCTTTGAGGCGGTACTACTCGTGGACAGAGGTCGGCATTGTTCCTTTTGCACTCAATCCCGATGCAATTTCTTTGATTCATCGTCAATGTGAAGGTATATGGGTTGCATATTTTTAAGTGGTGCTGCATAGGAATCGTACACTGGTATCCAAGGAATGTTTCATAGCACCGAATTATTGAGGCGTTTCTCCTCGTCGACAGAGGTCGGCATTGTGCCATTTGTATTCAATCCCGATGCAATTTCTGTGTTTCAACGTCAATTTGAGTTTCCAAAGGTTGCAGAAAACCTTTAGTGGTGCATCGGAATCGAACAGTGTCATCCCAGGAAATTTTCGTAACACCGACACTTTGAGGACCTGCTCCTTGTGGACCGAGGTCACCATTATGCATTTTGTATTCAATCCCCTCGCAATTTCCGAGTTTCATCGTCAACGTGAATTTCCAAGGGTTGCAGAAAACCTTTAGTGGTGCATCGGACTCGAATACTGGCATCCAAGGAAACTTAATTGCACCGACATATTGAGGCGTTTCTCCTCGTGGACAGAGGTCGGCTTTGTGCCTTTTGTATTCAATCCCAATACAAATTCTGTCTTTCATCTTCAATGTGTATTTGTAAGGGTTGCAGAGAACCTGTAGTGGTGCATCGGAATCGAAGTGTCATCCCAGGAAATTTTCGTAACACCGACACTTTGAGGCGTTACTCCTTGTGGACGGAGGTCGGAATTCTGCCTTTCGTAACGAATCTCGATGCAATTTCTGTGTTTAATAGTCAATATGAATTACCAAGGATTGCAGAAAACCTGTAGTGGTGCATCGGAATCGAACACTGGCATCAAAGGAAATTTTAATAGCACCGAATTTTTGAATCGTTTCAACTCGTTGACAGTGTTCCGCATCGTGCCTTTAGTATTCTAACCCGATGCAATTTCTGTGTTTCATCGTCAATGAGAATTTCCAAGGATTGCAGACAAAAATTTAGTGGGTCGGCGGATTCGAACACTGGCATCCAAGGAAATTTAATTGCACCGATTTTTGAGGCGTCTCTCCTCGTGGACAGCGGTCGGCATTGTGCCCTTTGTATTCAATCCCGATGCAATTTGTGTGTTTCATCGTCAATGTGAATTTCCAAGGGTTGCAGATAACCTGTAGTGGTGCATACGAATCAAACACTGGCATCCCAGGAAGTTTTCATAGCACCCAATTTTTTGAGGCGTTATTCCTCATGGACAGTGGTCAGAATTGTGCCTTTTGCATTCGATCCCGATGTAATTTATGTGATTCATCGTCAATGTGAATGTCCAAGGGTTGCATATTTTTAAGTGGTGGTGCATAGGAATCGTACACTGGCATCCTACGTATTTTACATAACACCGTCTCTTTGAGGCGTTACTCCTCGTGGACAGGGGTCGGCATTGTGCTTTTTGCATTTAATCCCGATGCAATTTGTGTGATTCATCGTCAATGTGAAGGTCCAAGGGTTGCATATTTTTAAGTGGTGGTGCATCGGAATCGAACACTGGCATCCGAGGTGTTTTTATAGCACCGACCCTTTGAGGCGTTACTCCTCGTGGACAGGGGTCGTCATTGTGCCTTTTGCATTCAATTCCGATGCAATTTATGTGATTCATCGTCATTGTGAAGGTCAAAGGGCTGCATATTGTTATGTGGTGGTGCAAAGGACTCGTATACTGGCATCCAAGGAAATGTTCATGGAACCGAAATTTTGAGGCGTTTCTCCTCGTGGATAGAGGTCGGCAATGTGCCTTTTGTAATCAATCCCGATGCAATTTCGGTGTTTCATCGTCTATTTGAATTTCCAAGGGTTGCAGAAAACCTGTAGAGGTGCATCGAAATCAAACACTGGCATCCCAGGGAATCTCCATAGCACAGACTCTTTGAGGCGTTACTCCTCGTGGACAGAGGTCGGCATTGTGCCTTTTGCACTAAATCCCGATGCAATTTCTGTGTTTCATCGTCAATCTGAATTTCTAAGGGTTGCAGAAAACTGTAGTGGTGCATCGGAATCGAACAGTGTCATCCCAGGAAATTTTCGTAACACCGACACATTGAGGATTTGCTCCTTGAGGACCGAGGTCGCCATTATGCATTTTGTATTCAATCCCGGCGCAATTTCTGTGTTTCATCGTCAACGTGAATTTCCAAGGGTTGCAGAAAACCATTAGTAGTGCATCGGACTCGATTACTGGCATCCAAGGAAACTTAATTTCACCGACATTTTGAGGCGTTTCTCCTCGTGGACAGAGGTCGGCATTGTTCCTTTCTCCCTCAATCCCGATGCAATTTCTGTGATTCATCGTCAATGTGATCTTATAGGTGTTGAATATTTTTAAGTGGTGCCTCAAAATGACGGTGCAATTAAGTTTCTTTGGATGCCAGTATTCGATTCCGATGTACCACTAATGGTTTTTGCGACCCTTGGAAATTCACGTAGACGATGAAACACAGAAATTGCATCGGGATTGAATGCAAAAGGCACAATGCTGACCTCTGTCCACGAGGAGAAACGCCTCAATAATTCGGTGCTATGAAAAGTTCCTTGGATACCAGTGTACGATTCCTATGCAGCACCACTTAAAAAAATATGCAACCCTTATACCTTCTCATTGACGATGAATCACAGAAATTGCATCGGGATTGAGTGCAAAAGGAACAATGCCGCCCTCTGTCCACGAGTAGTACTGCCTCAAAGAGTCTGTGCAATGGAAATTCCCTGGGATGCCAGTGTTCGATTCCGGTGCACCACCACAGGTTCTCTGCACCACTTGGAATTTCACATTGACGATGAAACACAGAAATTGCATCGGGATTGAATGCAAAATATATAATGCCGACCTCGGTCCACAAGAAGTAAGGCCTCAACAGTCGCTGCTAAAAAAATTTCCTGGATGACACTGTTCGATTTCGATGCACCACTAAAGGTTTCAGCAACCCTTGTAATTTCACATTGACGATGAAACACGGAAATTGCATTGGGATTGAATGCAAAAAGCACAATGCCGACCCCTGTCCACGAGGATTAACGCATCAAAGAGTCGGTGTTATAAAAGTACGTGGGATGCCAGTGTACGATTCCTATGCACCACCACTTAAAAATTTGCAACCCTTGGACCTTCACATTGACGATGAATCACTTAAATTGCATCGGGTTTGATTGCAAAAGGCACAATTCTGACCTCTGTCCACGAGGAATAACGCCTCAAAAATTTGGTGGATATGAAATTTCCTGGGATGCCAGTGTTCGATTCCGATGCACCACTACAGGTTTTCTGCATCCCTTGTATCGTCAAAATGACGATAAAACACATCGGGATATAGTACGAATGGCACCATCCCAACTTCTGTCCAGGAGGAGTAACGCCTCAAAGAGTCGTGGATTCAAAAATTTCCTGGGATGTCAGTGTTCGATTCCGATGGTGCACTGCTGATTTTCTGCACCCCTTGGTCATGTACATTGTAGATAAACCACAGAAATTGCATCGGGATTGAATACAAAAGGCACAATGCCCACCTCTGTCCACGAGGAGAAACGCCTCAAACATTCGGTGCTATGAAAATTTCCTTGGATGCCAGTGTACGCTTCCGATGCACCACTACAGGCTTTCTGCAACCCCTGGAAATTCACAATGGCTTTGAAACACAGAAATTGCATCGGGATAGAATACAAAAGGCACAATGCCGACCTCTGTCCACGAGGAGAGACGCCTCAAACATTCGGTGCTATGAAAATTTCCTTGGATGCCAGTGTACGCTTCCGATGCACCACTACAGGCTTTCTGCAACCCCTGGAAATTCACAATGACTTTGAAACACAGAAATTGCATCGGGATAGAATACAAAAGGCACAATGCCGACCTCTGTCCACGAGGAGAAGAGCCTCAAAAATTCGGTGCAATGAAAATTTCCTTGGATACCAGTGTACTATTCCTATGCACCACCACTTAAAAGTATGGAACCCTTGGACCGTCAAATCGACGATGAATCACATAAATTGCATCGGGATAGAATGCGAAAGGCTCAATGCCGACATCTGTCCACGTGGAGTAAAGATGCGTAGAGTCGGTGCTATGAAAATTTCCTGGGACACCAGTGTTCGATTCCGATGCACCACTACAGGTTTTCTCCAACTCTTGGAAATTCACATTGAGGATGAAACACAGATATTGCATCGGGATTGAATACAAAAGGCACAATGCCAACCTCTGTCCACGAGGAAAAACGCCTCAAAAATTCGGTGCTATGAAAATTTACTTGGATGCCAGTGTACGATTCGTATGCACCACCACTTAAAAACATGCAACTCTTCGACCTTCACATTGACGTTGAATCACATAAATAGCATCGGGATTGAATACAAAAGGCAAAATGCTGACCTCTGTCCACGAGGAGAAACGTCTCAAAAATTTGGTGTTATGAATATTTCCTTGGATGCCAGAGTACAATTCCGATGCACCACTACAAGTTTTCTGCAACACCAGGAAATTCACATTGACTTTGGAACACAGAAATTGCATCAAGATGGAATACAAAAGGCACAATGCCGACCTCTGTCCACAAGGAGAAACGCTTAAAAAATCCGGTGCTATGAAAATTTCGTTGGATGCCAGTGTTAGATTGCTATGCACCACCACTTAAAAATATGCATCCCTTGGACTTTCACATTGAGAATGAATCACACAAATTGCATCTAGATTGAATTCAAAAGGCCCAATGCCAACATCTGTCGACGAGGAGTAACGCCGCAAAGAGGCAGTGCTATGAAAACTTCCTGGGATGCCAGTGTTCGATTCGGATGCACCACTACAGGTTCTCTGCAACCCTTGGAAATTCACATTGACGATGAAACACAGATATTGCATCGGGATTGAATACAAAGTGCACAATGCCGACCTCTGTCTACGAGGAGAGACGCCTCAAAAATTCGGTGCAAGTAGGTTTCCTTGGATGCCAGTGTTCGATTCCGCCGCACTACTAAATTTTTTCTGCAATCCTTGGAAATTCACATTGACGATGAAACACAGAAATTGGATCGGGTTTGTATACTAAACGCACAATGCCGATCTCTGTCCACGAGTAGAAACGCCTCAAAAATTCGGTGCTATGAAAATTTCTTTGGGTGCCAGTGTTCGATTCCGATGCACCACTACAGGTTTTTTGCAATCCTAGGAATTTCACATTGACGATTAAACACATAAATTGCATCGAGATTGATTACAAAAGGCAGAATTCCGACCTCGGTCCACAAGCAGTAACGCCTCGAATTGTCGGTGTTAAAATATTTCCTGGGATGACACTGTTCGATTCCGCCGCACCACTAAATTTTTTCTGCAATTCTTGAAAATGTAAATTGACGATGAAACACGGAAACTGCATCGGGTTTGAATACAAAAGGCACAAAGACGACCTCTGTTTACGAGGAGAAACGCCTCAAAATGACGGTGCAATTAAGTTTCCTTGGATGCCAGTATTCGATTCCGATGCACCACTAAGGGTTTCTGCAACTCTTGGAAATTCACGTTGACGATGAAACACAGAAATTGCATCGGGATTGAATACAAAATGCATAATGGCGACCTCGGTCCACAAGGAGTAAATCCTCAAAGTGCCGGTGTTACGAAAATTTCCTGAGATGACACTGTTCGATTCCGATGCACCACTAATGGTTTCCTGCAACCCTTGGAAACTCACATTGAAGATGAAAGACAGAAATTGCATTGGGATGAGAGACGCCTCAAAAATTCAGTGCAATTAAATTTCCTTGGATGCCAGTATTCGATTCCGATGCACCACTAATGGTTACTGCGACCCTTGGAAACTCACGTAGACGATGAATCACAGAAATTGCATCGGGATTGAATGCAAAACGCACAATGCCGACCTCTGTCCACGAGGAGAAACGCCTCAATAATTCGGTGATATGAAAAATTCCTTGGATACCAGTGTTCGATTCCTATGCAGCACCACTTAAAAATATGCAACCCTTATACCTTCTCATTGACGATGAACCACAGAAATTGCATCGGGATTGAGTGCAAAAGGAACAATGCCGCCCTCTGTCCACGAGTAGTAACGCCTCAAAGAGTCGGTGCTATGGAAATTCCCTGGGATGCCAGTGTTCGATTCCTGTGCACCACCACAGGTTCTCTGCACCACTTGGAATTTCACATTGACGAAGAAACACAGAAATTGCATCGGGATTGAATGCAAAATATATAATGCCGACCTCGGTCCACAAGAAGTAACGCCTCAAGAGTCGCTGCTATGAAAATTTCCTTCATGACACTGTTCGATTTCGATGCACCACTAAAGGTTTCAGCAACCCTTGTAATTTCACATTGACGATGAAGCACAGAAATTGCATCGGGATTGAATGCAAAAAGCACAATGCCGACCCCTGTCCACGAGGATTAACGCCTCAAAGAGTCGGTGTTATAAAAGTACGTGGGATGCCAGTGTACGATTCCTATGCACCACCACTTAAAAATTTGCAACCCTTGGACCTTCACATTGACGATGAATCACATAAATTACATCGGGATTGAATGCAAAAGGCACAATTCTGACCTCTGTCCACGAGGAATAGCGCCTCAAAAATTTGGTGGATATGAAATTTCCTGGGATGCCAGTGTTCGATTCCGATGCACCACTACAGGTTTTTCGCATCCCTTGTATCGTCAAAATGACGATGAAACACATCGGGATATAGTACGAAAGGCACAATCCCAACTTCTGTCCAGGAGGAGTAACGCCTCAAAGAGTCGTGGATACAAAAATTTCCTGGGATTTCAGTGTTCGATTCCGATGGTGCACTGCTGATTTTCTGCACCCCTTGGTCATGTACATTGTAGATAAACCGCAGAAATTGCATCGGGATTGAATACAAAAGGCACAATGCCGACCTCTGTCCATGAGGAGAAACGCCTCAAACATTCGGTGCTATGAAAATTTCCTAGGATGCCAGTGTACGCTTCCGATGCACCACTACAGGCTTCCTGCAACCCCTGGAAATTCACATTGACTTTGAAACACAGAAATTGCATCGCGATAGAATACAAAAGGCACAATGCCGACTTCTGTCCATGAGGAGAAAAGCCTCAAAAATTCGGTGCAATGAAAATTTCCTTGGATACCAGTGTACTATTCCTATGCACCACCACTTAAAAGTATGGAACCCTTGCACCGTCAAATTGACGATGAATCACATAAATTGCATCGAGATAGAATGCGAAAGGCACAATGCCGACATCTGTCCACGAGGAGTAAAGATGCATAGAGACGGTGCTATGAAAATATACTGGGACACCAGTGTTTGATTTCGATGCACCACTACAGGTTTTCTCCAACCCTTGGAAATTCACATTGACGATGAAACACAGATATTGCATCGGGATTGAATACAAAAGGCACAATGCCAACCTCTGTCCACGAGGAAAAACGCCTCAAAAATTTAGTGCTATGAAAATTTACTTGGATGCCAGTGTACGATTCGTATGCACCACCACTTAAAAACATGCAACTCTTCGACCTTCACATTGACGTTGAATCACATAAATAGCATCGGGATTGAATACAAAAGGCAAAATGCTGACCTCTGTCCACGAGGAGAAACGTCTCAAAAATTTGGTGTTATGAATATTTCCTTGGATGCCAGAGTACAATTCCGATGCACCACTACAAGTTTTCTGCAACACCAGGAAATTCACATTGACTTTGGAACACAGAAATTGCATCAAGATGGAATACAAAAGGCACAATGCCGACCTCTGTCCACAAGGAGAAACGCTTAAAAAATCCGGTGCTATGAAAATTTCGTTGGATGCCAGTGTTAGATTGCTATGCACCACCACTTAAAAATATGCATCCCTTGGACTTTCACATTGAGAATGAATCACACAAATTGCATCTAGATTGAATTCAAAAGGCCCAATGCCAACATCTGTCGACGAGGAGTAACGCCGCAAAGAGGCAGTGCTATGAAAACTTCCTGGGATGCCAGTGTTCGATTCGGATGCACCACTACAGGTTCTCTGCAACCCTTGGAAATTCACGTTGACGATGAAACACAGAAATTGCATCGGGATTGAATACAAAATGCATAATGGCGACCTCGGTCCACAAGGAGTAAATCCTCAAAGTGTCGGTGTTACGAAAATTTCCTGAGATGACACTGTTCGATTCCGATGCACCACTAAAGGTTTCCTGCAACCCTTGGAAACTCACATTGAAGATGAAAGACAGAAATTGCATTGGGAAGAGAGACGCCTCAAAAATTCAGTGCAATTAAATTTCCTTGGATGCCAGTATTCGATTCCGATGCACCACTAATGGTTACTGCGACCCTTGGAAACTCACGTAGACGATGAAACACAGAAATTGCATCGGGATTGAATGCAAAAGGCACAATGCCGACCTCTGTCCACGAGGAGAAACGCCTCAATAATTCGGTGCTATGAAAAATTCCTTGGATACCAGTGTTCGATTCCTATGCAGCACCACTTAAAAATATGCAACCCTTATACCTTCTCATTGACGATGAATCACAGAAATTGCATCGGGATTGAGTGCAAAAGGAACAATGCCGCCCTCTGTCCACGAGTAGTAACGCCTCAAAGATTCGGTGCTATGGAAATTCCCTGGGATGCCAGTGTTCGATTCCGGTGCACCACCACAGGTTCTCTGCACCACTTGGAATTTCACATTGACGAAGAAACACAGAAATTGCATCGGGATTGAATGCAAAATATATAATGCCGACCTCGGTCCACAAGAAGTAACGCCTCAAGAGTCGCTGCTATGAAAATTTCCTTCATGACACTGCTCGATTTCGATGCACCACTAAAGGTTTCAGCAACCCTTGTAATTTCACATTGACGATGAAGCACAGAAATTGCATCGGGATTGAATGCAAAAAGCACAATGCCGACCCCTGTCCACGAGGATTAACGCCTCAAAGAGTCGGTGTTATAAAAGTACGTGGGATGCCAGTGTACGATTCCTACGCACCACCACTTAAAAATTTGCAACCCTTGGACCTTCACATTGACGATGAATCACATAAATTACATCGGGATTGAATGCAAAAGGCACAATTCTGACCTCTGTCCACAAGGAATAACGCCTCAAAAATTTGGTGGATATGAAATTTCCTGGGATGCCAGTGTTCGATTCCGATGCACCACTACAGGTTTTCTGCATCCCTTGTATCGTCAAAATGACGATGAAACACATCGGGATATAGTACGAAAGGCACAATCCCAACTTCTGTCCAGGAGGAGTAACGCCTCAAAGAGTCGTGGATACAAAAATTTCCTGGGATTTCAGTGTTCGATTCCGATGGTGCACTGCTGATTTTCTGCACCCCTTGGTCATGTACATTGTAGATAAACCGCAGAAATTGCATCTAGATTGAATTCAAAAGGCCCAATGCCAACATCTGTCGACGAGGAGTAACGCCGCAAAGAGGCAGTGCTATGAAAACTTCCTGGGATGCCAGTGTTCGATTCGGATGCACCACTACAGGTTCTCTGCAACCCTTGGAAATTCACGTTGACGATGAAACACAGAAATTGCATCGGGATTGAATACAAAATGCATAATGGCGACCTCGGTCCACAAGGAGTAAATCCTCAAAGTGCCGGTGTTACGAAAATTTCCTGAGATGACACTGTTCGATTCCGATGCACCACTAAAGGTTTCCTGCAACCCTTGGAAACTCACATTGAAGATGAAAGACAGAAATTGCATTGGGAAGATAGACGCCTCAAAAATTCAGTGCAATTAAATTTCCTTGGATGCCAGTATTCGATTCCGATGCACCACTAATGGTTACTGCGACCCTTGGAAACACACGTAGACGATGAAACACAGAAATTGCATCGGGATTGAATGCAAAACGCACAATGCCGACCTCTGTCCACGAGGAGAAACGCCTCAATAATTCGGTGCTATGAAAAATTCCTTGGATACCAGTGTTCGATTCCTATGCACCACCACTTAAAAATTTGCAACCCTTGGACCTTCACATTGACGATGAACCACATAAATTACATCGGGATTGAATGCAAGAGGCACAATTCTGACCTCTGTCCACGAGGAATAACGCCTCAAAAATTTGGTGGATATGAAATTTCCTGGGATGCCAGTGTTCGATTCCCATGCACCACTACAGGTTTTCTGCATCCCTTGTATCGTCAAAATGACGATGAAACACATCGGGATGTAGTACGAAAGGCACAATCCCAACTTCTGTCCAGGAGGAGTAACGCCTCAAAGAGTCGTGGATACAAAAATTTCCTGGGATTTCAGTGTTCGATTCCGATGGTGCACTGCTGATTTTCTGCACCCCTTGGTCATGTACATTGTAGATAAACCGCAGAAATTGCATCGGGATTGAATACAAAAGGCACAATGCCGACCTCTGTCCATGAGGAGAAACGCCTCAAACATTCGGTGCTATGAAAATTTCCTAGGATGCCAGTGTACGCTTCCGATGCACCACTACAGGCTTCCTGCAACCCCTGGAAATTCACATTGACTTTGAAACACAGAAATTGCATCGGGATAGAATACAAAAGGCACAATGCCGACCTCTGTCCATGAGGAGAAAAGCCTCAAAAATTCGGTGCAATGAAAATTTCCTTGGATACCAGTGTACTATTCCTATGCACCACCACTTAAAAGTATGGAACCCTTGGACCGTCAAATTGACGATGAATCACATAAATTGCATCGGGATAGAATGCGAAAGGCACAATGCCGACATTTGTCCATGAGGAGTAAAGATGCATAGAGACGGTGCTATGAAAATATACTGGGACACCAGTGTTCGATTTCGATGCACCACTACAGGTTTTCTCCAACCCTTGGAAATTCACATTGACGATGAAACACAGATATTGCATCGGGATTGAATACAAAAGGCACAATGCCAACCTCTGTCCACGAGGAAAAACGCCTCAAAAATTCGGTGCTATGAAAATTTACTTGGATGCCAGTGTACGATTCGTATGCACCACCACTTAAAAACATGCAACTCTTGGACCTTCACATTGACGTTGAATCACATAAATAGCATCGGGATTGAATACAAAAGGCAAAATGCTGACCACTGTCCACGAGGAGAAACGCCTCAAAAATTTGGTGTTATAAATATTTCCTTGGATGCCAGAGTACGATTCCGATGCACCACTACAAGTTTTCTGCAACACCAGGAAATTCACATTGACTTTGGAACACAGAAATTGCATCGGGATTGAATACAAAAGGCACAATGCCGACCTCTGTCCACAAGGAGAAACGCTTCAAAAATCCGGTGCTATGAAAATTTCGTTGGATGCCAGTGTAAGATTCCTATGCACCACCACTAAAAAATATGCATCCCTTGGAAATTCACATTGAGAATGAATCACATAAATTGCATCTAGATTGAATTCAAAAGGCCCAAAGCCAACATCTGTCGACGAGGAGTAACGCCACAAAGAGCCAGTGCTATGAAAACTTCCTGGGATGCCAGTGTTCGATTCGGATGCACCAATACAGGTTCTCTGCAACCCTTGGAAATTCACATTGACGATGAAACACAGATATTGCATCGGGATTGAATACAAAGTGCACAATGCCGACCTCTGTCCACGAGGAGAGATGCCTCAAAAATTCGGTGCAAGTAAGTTTCCTTGGATGCCAGTGTTCGATTCCGCCGCACTACTAAATTTTGTCTGCAATCCTTGGAAATTCACATTGACGATGAAACACAGAAATTGCATCGGGTTTGTATACTAAACGCACAATGCCGAACTCCGTCCACGAGTAGAAACGCCTCAAAAATTCGGTGCTATGAAAATTTCCTTGGGTGCCAGTGTTCGATTCCGATGCACCACTACAGGTTTTTTGCAATCCTAGGAATTTCACATTGACGATTAAACACATAAATTGCATCGAGATTGATTACAAAAGGCAGAATTCCGACCTCGGTCCACAAGCAGTAACGCCTCGAAGTGTCGGTGTTCAAATATTTCCTGGGATGACACTGTTCGATTCCGCCGCACCACTAAATTTTTTCCGCAATTCTTGGAAATGTAAATTGACGATGAAACACGGAAACTGCATCGGGTTTGAATACAAAAGGCACAAAGACAACCTCTGTTTACGAGGAGAAACGCCTCAAAATGACAGTGCAATTAAGTTTCCTTGGATGCCAGTATTCGATTCCGATGCACCACTAAGGGTTTCTGCAACCCTTGGAAGTTCACGTTGACGATGAAACACAGAAATTGAATCGGGATTGAATACAAAATGCATAGTGTCGACCTTGGTACACCAGGAGTAAATCCTCAAAGTGTCGGTGTTACGAAAATTTCCTGGGATAACACTGTTCGATTCCGATGCAATACTAAAGGTTTCCTGCAACCCTTGGAAACTCACATTGAAGATGAAAGACAGAAATTGCATTGGGATGAGAGACGCCTCAAAAATTCAGTGCAATTAAATTTCCTTGGATGCCAGTGTTTGATTCCGCCGCACCACTAAATTTTTTCTGCAATCCTTGGAAATTCACATTGACGATGAAATACTGAAATTGCATCGGGTTTGAATACAAAAGGCACGAAGCTGACCTCTGTCCACGAGGACAATTTCTGTGTTTCATCGTCAATGTGAATTTCCAAGGATTGCAGTAAAAATTAGTGGTGCGGCGGAATCGAACACTGGCATATAAGGAAAATTAATTGCACCGAATTTTTGAGGCGTCTCTCCTCGTGGACACGGTCGGCATTGTGCCCTTTGTATTCAATCCTGATGCAATTTCTGTGTTTCATCGTCAATATGAATTTCCAAGGGTTCCAGAGAACCAGTAGTGGTGCATCCGTAACGAACACTGGCATCCCAGGAAGTTTTCATAGCACCGTCTCCTTGCAGCGTTACTCCTCGTGGGCAGATGTTGGCATTGTGCCTTTTGCATTCAATCACGATGTAATTTATGTGATTCATTCTCAATGTGAAAGTCCAAGGGATGCATATTTTTAAGTTGAGTTGCATAGGAATCTTACACTGGCATCCACCGAAATTTTCATAGCACCGGATTTTTGAGGCGTTTCTCCTCGTGGACAGAGGTCAGGATTATGCCTTTTGTATTCAATCCCGATGCAATATCTGTGTTTCATCGTCAATGTGAATTTCCAAGGGTTGCAGAAAACCTTTAGTGGTGCATCTACATCGAACAGTGTCATCCCTAGATATTTTTGTAACTCCGGTTCATTGAGGCATTACTCCTTGTAGAACGAGGTCGGCATTCTGCCTTTTGTAATCAATGCCGATGCTATTTCGGTATTACATCGTCAATGTGAATTTCCAATTTTGCAGAAAACCAGTAGTGATGCATCGGATTCGAACACTGGCATCCCAGGAAAATTTCATAGAACTGTCTCTTTGAGGCGTTACTCTTCGGGGACAGATGTCGTCATTGTGCCTTTTGCATTCAATCTCGATGCAATTAATGTGATTCATCGTCAATGTGAAGGTCCAAGGGTTGCAGAAAACCTTTAGTGGTGCATTGATATCGAACACTGTCATCCCTGGAAAATTCCATAACACCGATTCTTTGAGGCGTTACTCCTAGTGGACCGTGATCGGCATTCTGCCTTTTGTAATCAATCCCGATCCAATTTCGGTGTTTCATCGTCAATTTGAATTTCCAAGGGTTGCAGAAAACCTGTAGTTTCGCATCGGAATCGAACACAGGCATCCCAGGGAATTTCCATAGCACAGACTCTTTGAGGCGTTACTCCTCGTGGACAGAGGTCGGCATTGTGCCTTTTGCACTCAATCCCGATGCATTTTTTGTGTTTCATCGTCAATGTGAATTTCTAAGGGTTGCAGAAAAAGCTGTAGTGGTGCATCGAAATCGGAAACTGGCATCCCAGGAAATTTTCATACCACCCAATTCTCTGAGGCGTTATTCCTCATGGACAGAGGTCAGAATTGTGCCTTTTGCATTAGATCCCGATGTAATTTATGTGATTCATCGTCAATGTTAAAGTCCAAGGGTTGGTTATTTTTAAGTGGTGGGGCATAGGAATCGTACACTAGCATCCCATGTATTTTATATAACACCGACTCTTTGAGGCGATACTCCTCTTGGTCAGGGGTCGGCAATGTGCTTTTTGCATTCAATCCTGATGCAATTTATTAGATTCATCGTCAATGTGAAGATCCAAGGGCTCCATATATTTAAGTGGTGGTGCATCGGAATCGAACACTGGCATCCCAGGTATTTTTATAGCACCGACACTTTGAGGCGTTACTCCTCGTGGACAGAGGTCGGCTTTGTGCCTTTTGTATTCAATCCCAATGCAACTTCTGTCTATCATCTTCAATGTGACTTTCCAAGGGTTGCAGAATTCCTTTAGTGGTGCATCGAATCGAACAGTGTCATCCCAGGAAATTTTCGTAAGACCGACACTTTGAGGATTTACTCCTTGTGGACCGAGGTCGATATTATGCATTTTGTATTCAATCCCAGCGCAATTTCTGTGTTTCATCGTCAACGTGAATTTCCAAGGGTTGCAGAAAACGTTTAGTGGTGCATCGGAATCGAATAGTGGCATCCAAGGAAAGTTAATTGCACCGACATTTTGAGACGTTTCTCCTCGTGGACAGAGTTCTGCTTTGTGCCTTTTGTATTCAATCCCAATGCAATTTCTGGTTTTCATCTTCAATGTGAATTTCCAAGGGTTGCTGAAAACCTGTAGTGGTGCATCGGAATCGAACAGTGTCGTCCCTGAAAATTTTCGTAACACCGACACTTTGAGGCGTTACTAATTGTGGACCGAGGTCGGCATTCTGCCTTTTGTAATCAATCTCGATGCAATTTCTGTGTTTCATCGTCAATGTGAATTTCCAAGGATTGCAGAGAACCTGTAGTGGTGCATCGGAATCGAACACTGGTATCCAAGGAAATTTCCATAGCACCAAATTTTTGAGGCGTTTCTACTCGTGGACAGAGTTCGGCATTGTGCTTTTAATATTCAAACCAAATGCAATTTCTGTGTTTCATTGTCAATGTGAATTTCCAAGGATTGCAGAAAAAATTTAGTGGTGCGGCGGAATCTATCACTTGAATCCAAGGAACTTTAATTTCACCGAATTTTTGAGAGGTCTCTCCTCGTGGAAAGAGGTCGGCATTGTGCCTTTTGTATTCCATCCCGATGCAATTTCTGTGTTCCAAAATCAATGTGAATTTCCTGGTGTTGCAGAAAACCTGTAGTGGTGCATCGGAATCATACTCTGGCATCCAAGGAAATTTTCGTAGCACCGAATTTTTGAGGTGTTTCTCCTCGTGGACAGAGGTCGGCATTGTGCCTTTTGTATTCAATCCCGATGCAATTTCTGTGTTTCATCGTTAATGTGAATGTCCAAGGGTTGCATGTTATTAAGTGGTGGTGCACAGGAATCGTACACTGGCATCCAAGGAAGTTTTCATTGCACCGAATTTTTGAGGCGTTTTTCCCCATGGGCAGAGTTAGGCACTGTGCCTTTTGTATTCAATCCCGATGCAATATCTGTGTTTCATCCTCAATGTGAATTTCCAAGGGTTGCAGAAAAACTGTAGTGGTGCATCGGAATCAAACTCTGGCATCCCAGGAAATTTTCATAGCACCGACTCTTTGCTGCGTTACTCCTCGTGGACAGAGGTCGGCATTGTGCCTTTTGCATTCAATAACGATGCAATTTATGTGATTCATCGTCAATGTGAAGGTCCAAGGGTTGCATATTTTTAAGTGGTGGTGCATAGGAATCGAACACTGGCATCCCACGTATTGTTATAACTCCGACTCCTTTAGGCGTTACTCCTCGTGGACAGGGGTCAGCATTGTGCTTTTTGCATTCAATCCCGATGCAATTTATGTGATTCATCGTCAATGTAAAGGTCCAGGGATTGCATATTTCAAGTGGTGGTGCATCGGAATCCAACACTGGCATCTCAGGTATTTTTAAAGCACCGACCCTTTAAGCCGTTACTCTTTGTGGACAGAGGTCGGCATTGTGATTTTTGCATTCAATTCGATGCAATTTATGTGATTCATCCTCATTGTGAGGGTCAAAGGGTTGCATATTGTTCAGTGGTGGTGCTTAGGAATCGTACACTGGCATCCAAGGAAATGTTCATAGCACCGAATTTTAGAGGCGTTTCTCCTCGTGGACAGAGGTCGGAATTGTTACTTTTGTATTGAATTCTGATGCAATTTCTGTGTTTCATCGTCAATGTGAAGGTCCAAGGATTGCATATTTTTAAGTGGTGGTGCATAGGAATCGTACACTGGCATCCAAGGATATTTTCATAGCACCCAATTTTTGAGGCGTTTCTCCTCGTGGACAGATTTCGGCATTGTGCCTTTGGTATTCAGTCCCGATGCAATTTCTGTGTTTCGTCGTCAATGTGAATTTCCAAGGGTTGTAGATAACCTTTAGTGGTGCATCGATATCGAACGGTGTCATCCCTGGAAAGTTCATAACACCGACTCCTTGAGATGTTACTCCTTGTGGACCGAGATCGTCATTCTGCATTTTGTATCCAATTCCGATGCAATTTCGGTATTTCATCATCAATTTGAAATTTTAAGGGTTGCAGAAAATCTGTAGTGGTGCATCGGAATTGAACACTGGCTTCCCAGGAAAGTTTTATAGCACCGACTCTTTGCGACGTTACACTTCGTGTACAGTTGTCGGAATTGTGCCTTTTGCATTCAATCCCGATGCAATTTATGTGATTCATCGTCAATGTGAAGTTCCAAGGGTTGCATATTTTTAAGTGGTGGTGCATAGGAATCGTACACTGGCATCCAAGGAAATTTTCATAGCTCCGAATTTTTGAGGCATTTCTCCTCGTGGACAGATTTCGGCATTGTGCTTTTGGTATTCAATCCCGATGCAATATCTATGTCTCGTCGCCAATGTGAATTTCCAAGGGTTGCAGAAAACCTTTAGTGGTGCATCGATATCGAACAGTGTCATCCCTGGAAAATTTCACAACACCGACTCTTTGAGGTGTTACTCCTTGTGGACCGAGATCGGCATTCTGCCTTTTGTAATAAATCCCGATGCAATTTCGGTGTTTCATCGTCAATTTGAATTTCCAAGGGTTGCAGAAAACCGGTAGAGGTGCATCGGAATCAAACACTGGCATCCCAGGGAATTTCCATAGCACAGACTCTTTGAGGCGTTACTCCTCGTGGACGGAGGTCGGCATTGTGCCTTTTGCACTCAATCCCGATGCAATTTCTGTTCTTCATCGTCAATGTGAACTTCTAAGGGTTGCAGAAAACCTGTAGTGGTGCATCGGAATCGAACACTGGCATTCCAGGAAATTTTCATACCACCAAATTTTTTGAGGCGTTATTCCTCATGGACAGAGGTCAGAGTTATGCCTTTTGCATTCGATCCCGATGTAATTTATGTGATTCATCGTCAATGTGAATGTCCAAGGGTTGCATATTTTTAAGTGGTGGTGCATAGGAATCGTACACTGGCATCCTACGTATTTTACATAACACCGACTCTTTGAGGCGTTACTCCTCGTGGACAGACGTCGGCATTGTGCCCCTTGTATTCAATCCTGATGCAATTTCTGTGTTTCATTGTCAATATGAATTTCCAAGGGTTCCAGAGAACCTGTAGTGGTGCATCCGAATCGAACACTGGCATCCCAGGAAAATTTCATAGCACCATCTCCTTGCGGCACTACTCCTCGTGGGCAGATGTTGGCAATGTGCCTTTTGCAATCAATCCCGATGCAATTTATGTGATTCATTCTCAATGTGAAAGTCCAAGGGATGGATATTTTTAAGTTGAGGTGCATTGGAATCTTACACTGGCATCCAACGAAATTTTCATAGCACCAGATTTTTGAGGCGTTTCTCCTCGTGGACAGAAGTCGGCATTGTGCCATTTGCATTCAATCCCGATGCAATTTATTTGATTCATCGTCAGTGTGAATTTCCAAGGGTTGCAGAAAACCTTTAGTGGTGCATCGATATCGAACAGTGTCATCCCTGGAAAAATTCATAACACCGACTCTTTGAGGCGTTACTCCTTGTGAACCGATATCAGCATTCTGCCTTTTGTAATCAATCCCGATGCAATTTCGGTGTTTCATCGTCAATTTGAATTTCCAAGGGTTGCAGAAAACCTGTAGTGGCGCATCGGAATCGAACACTGGCATCCCAGGGAATTTCCATAGCAAAGAATCTTTGGGGCGTTACTCCTCGTGGACAGAGGTCGGCATTGTGCCTTTTGCACTCAATCCCGATGCATTTTCTGTGTCTCACCGTCAATGTGCATTTCTAAGGGATGCAGAAAACCTGTAGTGGTGCATCGGAAACGAACACTGGCATCCCGGGAAATTTTCATACCACCCAATTCTCTGAGGCGTTATTCCTCATGGGAAGAGGTCAGAATTGTGCCTTTTGCATTAGATCCCGATGTAATTTATGTGATTCATCGTCAATGTTAAAGTCCAAGGGTTGCTTATTTTTAAGTGGTGGTGCATAGGAATCGTACACTAGCATCCCACGTATTTTATATAACACCGACTCTTTGAGGCGTTACTCCTCTTGGACAGGGGTCGGTAATGTGCTTTTTGCATTCAATCCTAATGCAATTTATTTGATTCATCGTCAATGTGAAGGTCCAAGGGCTCCATACATTGTAGTGGTGGTGCATCGGAATCGAACACTGGCATCCCAGGTATTTTTATAGCACCGACCCTTTGAGGCGTTGCTCCTCGTGGACAGAGGTCGGATTTGTGCCTTTTGTATTCAATCCCAATGCAACTTCCGTCTATCATCTTCAATGTGAGTTTCCAAGGGTTGCAGAATTCCTTTAGTGGTGCATCTGAATGGAACAGTGTCATCCCAGGAAAATTTCGTAACATCGACACTTTGAGGATTTACTCCTTGTGGACCGAGGTCGATATTATGCATTTTGTATTCAATCCCAGCGCAATTTCTGTTTTTCATCGTCAATGTGAATTTCCAAGGGTTCCAGAAACCCGGTAATGGTGCATCGGAATTGAACACTGGCATCCCAGGAAATTATCATAGCATCGAAATTTTGCGGCGTTTCTCCTCATGGACAGAGGTCGGCATTGTAGCTATTCTATTCAATCCCGATGCAATTTCTGTGATTCATCGTCAATGTGAAGGTCCAAGGGTTGCATATTTCTATGTAGTGGTGCATAGGAATCACACACTGGCATCCAAGTAAATTTTCATTGCACCAAATTTTTAGGCGTTTCACCTCGTGGACAGAGGTCGGAATTGTTCCTTTTGTATTCCATCTCGATGCAATTTCTGTGTTTCAACGTCAATGTGAATTTCCAAGGGTTAGAGAAAACATGTAGTGGTGCATCGGAATCGAACTCTGGCATCCCAGGAAATTTTCATAGCACCGACTCTTTACAGTGTTACTCCTCGTGGACAGAGGTCGCCATTGTGCCTTTTGCATTCAATAACGATGCAATTTATGTGATTCATCGTCAATGTGGAGGTCCAAGGGTTGCATATTTTTAAGTGGTGGTGCATAGGAATCGTACACTGGCATCCCACGTATTGGTGTACCTCCGACTCTTTCAGGCGTTACTCCTCGTGGACAGGGGTCAGCATTGTGCTTTTTGCATTCAATCCCGATGCAATTTATGTTATTCATCGTCAATGTAAAGGTCCAGGGATTGCATATTTCAAGTGGTGGTGCATCGGAATCCAACATTGGCATCCCAGGTATTTTTAAAGCACCGACCCTTTGAGCCGTTACTCCTCGTGGACAGAGGTCGGCATTGTGCCTTTTGCATTCAATTCGATGCAATTTATGTGATTCATCCTCATTTTGAAGGTCAAAGGGCTGCATATTGTTCAGTGGTGGTGCATAGGAATCGTACACTGGCATCCAAGGAAATGTTCATAGGACCGTATTTTTGAGGCGTTTCTCCTCGTCGACAGAGGTCGGCATTGTGCCTTTTGTATTCAATCCCGATGCAATTTCTGTGTTTCATCGTCAATGTGAGTTTCCAAGGGTTGCAGAAAACCTTTAGTGGTGCATCGGAATCGAACAGTATCACACCCGGAAATTTTCGTAACACCGACAAATTGAGGATTTACTCCTTGTGGACCGTGGTCGCCATTATGCATTTTGTATTCAATCCAGATGCAGTTTCTGTGTTTCATCGTCAACGTGAATTTCCAGGGGTTGGAGGAAAACTTTAGTGGTGCATCGGAATCGAATACTGGCATCCAAGGGAACTTAATTGCACCGACATTTTGAGGCGTTTCTCCTCGTGGACAGAGGTCGGCTTTGTGCCTTTTGTATTCAATCGCAATGCAATTTCTGTCTTTCAAATTCAATGTGAATTTCCAAGGGTTGCAGAAAACCTGTAGTGGTGCATCGGAAACGAAGAGTGCATCCCAGGAAATTTTCGTAACACCGAAACTTTGAGGCGTTACTATTTGTGGAACGAGGTCGGCATTCTGCCTTTTGTAATCAATCTCGATGCAATTTCTGTGTTTCGTTGTCAATGTGAATTTCCAATGATTGCAGAAAACCTGTAGGGTTGCATCAGAATCGAACACTGGCATTCCATGGAATTTCCATAGCACCAAATTTTTTAGACATTTCTCCTCATGGACGGAGGTCAGCATTATGAATTTTGTATTCAATCCCGATGCAATTTATGTGATTCATCATCAATGTGAAGGTCCAAGGGTTGCATATTTTTAAGTGGTGGTGCTTAGGAATCGTACACTGGCATCCAAGGAAATTTTCGCAGCATCGAATTTATGAGGGGTTACTCCTCTTGGACAGAGGTCATCATTGTGCCTTTTGTATTCGGTCCCGAAGCAATTTCTGTGTTTCATCGTTAATGTGAATTTCCAAGGATTGCAGAAAACTTGTAGTGGTGCATCGGAATCGAACAATGGCATCCCAGGAAATTTTCATAGCACTGACTCTTTGCGGCGTTACTCCTTGTTGACAGAGGTCGGCATTGTGCCTTTTGCATTCAATCCCGATGCAATTTATTTGATTCACCGTCAATGTGAAGGTCCAAAGGTTGCAGAAAACCTTTAGTGGTGCATCGATATCGAACAGTGTCATACCTGGAAAAATTCATAACACCGACTCTTTGAGGCGTTACTCCTTGTGAACCGAGATCGGCATTCTGCCTTTTGTAATCAATCCCGATGCAATATCTGTGTTTCATCCTCAATGTGAGTTTCCAAGGGTTGCAGAAAACCTGTAGTGGTGCATCGGAATGGAACACTGGCGTCCCAGGAAATTTTCATAGCACCGACTCTTTGCGGCGTTACTCCTCGTGGACATATGTCCACATTGTGCCTTTCGTAATCAATCCCGATGCAATTTATGTGATTCATCGTTAATTTGCCGGTCCAAAAGTTCCATACTTTTAAGTGGTGGTGCATAGAAATCGTAAACTGGCATCCAAGTAAATTTTCATAGCACCGAATTTTTGAGGCTTTTCTCCTCGTGGACAGAGGTCGGCATTGTGCCTTTTGTATTCTATCCCGATGCAATATCTGTGTTTCATCGTCAATGTGAATATCCAAGGGTTCCAGAAAACCGGTAGTGGTGCATCGGAATTGAACACTGGCATCCCAGGAAAATTTCATAGCACTGAAGTTTTGCGGCGTTTCATCTCGTGGACAGAGGTCGGCATTGTAGCTTTTCTATTCAATCCCGATGCAATTTCTGTGATTCATCGTCAATGTGAAGGTCCAAGGGTTGCATATTTCTAAGTGGTGGTGCATAGGAATCACACACTGGCATCCAAGTAAATTTTCATTGCACCAAATTTTTAGGCGTTTCACCTCGTGCACAGAGGTCGGAATTGTTCCTTTTGTATTCAATCTCGATGCAATTTCTGTGTTTCATCGTCAATGTGAATTTCCAAGGGTTGCAGAAAACCTGTAGTGGTGAATCGGAATCGAACTCTGGCATCCCAGGAAGTTTTCATAGCACTGACTCTTTGCAGCGTTACTCCTCATGGACAGAGGTCGCCATTGTGCCTCTTGCATTCATTAACGATGCAATTTATGTGATTCATCGTCAATGTGAAGGTCCAAGGGTTGCATATTTTTAAGTGGTGGTGCATAGGAATCGTACACTGGCATCCAAGGAAATGTTCATAGCACCGAATTTTTGAGGCGTTTCTCCTCGTCGACAGAGGTCGGCATTGTGCCTTTTGTATTTAATCCCGATGCAATTTCTGCGTTTCATCGTCAATGTGAGTTTCCAAGGGTTGCAGAAAACCTTTAGTGGTGCATCGGAATCGAACAGTATCACACCCGGAAATTTTCGTAACACCGACAAATTGAGGATTTACTCCTTGTGGACCGAGGTCGCCATTATGCATTTTGTACTCAATCCAGATGCAATTTCTGTGTTTCATCGTCAACGTGAATTTCCAGGGGTTGCAGGAAAACTTTAGTGGTGCATCGGAATCGAATACTGGCATCCAAGGGAACTTAATTGCACCGACATTTTGAGGCGTTTCTCCTCGTGGACAGAGGTCGGCTTTGTGCCTTTTGTATTCAATCCCAATGCAATTTCTGTCTTTCAAATTCAAGGTGAATTTCCAAGGGTTGCAGAAAACCTGTAGTGGTGCATCGGAAACGAAGAGTGCATCCCAGGAAATTCTCGTAACACCGAAACTTTGAGGCGTTACTATTTGTGGAACGAGGTCGGCATTCTGCCTTTTGTAATCAATCTCGATGCAATTTCTGTGTTTCGTTGTCAATGTGAATTTCCAATGATTGCAGAAAACCTGTAGGGTTGCATCAGAATCAAACACTGGCATTCCAGGGAATTTCCGTAGCACCAAATTTTTGAGGCATTTCTCCTCATGGACGGAGGTCAGCATTATGCCTTTTGTATTCAACCCTGATGCAATTTCTGTGATTCATCATCAATGTGAAGGTCCAAGGGTTGCATATTTCTAGGTAGTGGTGCATCGGACTCGCACACTGGCATCCAAGGATATTTTAATAGCACTGAATTTTTAGGCGTTTCACCTTGTGGAAAGAGGTTGGAATTGTTACTTTTGTATTCAATTCCGATGCAATTTCTGTGTTTCATCGTTAATGTGAATTTCCAAGGATTGCAGAAAACTTGTAGTGGTGCATCGGAATCGAACAATGGCATCCCAGGAAATTTTCATAGCACTGACTCTTTGCGGCGTTACTCCTTGTTGACAGAGGTCGGCATTGTGCCTTTTGCATTCAATCCCGATGCAATTTATTTGATTCATCGTCAATGTGAAGGTCCAAGGGTTGCATAATTTTAAGTGGTGGTGCATAGGAATCGTACACTGGCATCCAAGGATATTTTCATAGCTTCGAATTTTTGAGGCGTTTCTGCTCGTGGACAGATTTCAGCATTGTGCCTTTTGTATTCTATCCCGATGCAATTTCTGTGTTTCAAAGTCAATGTGAATTTTCAGGTGTTGCAGAGAACGGGTAGTGGTGCATCGGAAGTGTACACTGGCAAGCAAGGAAATTTTCATAGCACCGAATTTTTGAGGTGTTTCTCCTCGTGGACAGAGGACGGCATTGTGCCTTTTGTATTCAATCCCGATGCAATTTCTGTCTTTCATCGTCAATGTGAATTTCCAAGGGTTGCAGAAACCCTGTAGTGGTGCATCGGAATCGAACACTGGCATCCCAGGGAATTTCCATAGCCATAAATTTTTGAGGGGTTTCTCCACGTGGGCAGAGGTCAGCATTATGCCTTTTGTGTTCAATCCCGATGCAATTTCTGTGTTTCATCGTCAATGTGAATTTCCAAGGGTTGCAGAAAACCTTTAGGTGTGCATCGGAATCGAACAGTGTCATCCCAGGAAAGTTTCATAGCACCGACTCTTTGCGGCATTACTCCTCGTGGACAGTTGTCGGAATTGTGCCTTTTGCATTCAATCCCGATGCAATTTATGTGATTCATCGTCAATGTGAAGGACCAAGGGTTGCATATTTTTAAGTGGTGGTGCATTGGAATCGTACACTGGCATCCAAGGATATTTTTATAGCACCGAATTTTTGAGGCGTTACTCCTCGTGGACCGAGGTCGGCATTCTGCCTTTCGTAATCTATCCCGATGCAATATCTGTGTTTCATCGTGAATGTGATTTTCCAATGGTTGCAGAAAACCTTTAGTGGTGCATCGGAATCGAGCAGAGTCATCCCATAAAATTTTCGTAACACCGACTCTTTGAGGCGTTACTCCTTGTGGACCGAGGTCCGCATTCCGCCTTTTGTAATCAATTCCGATGCAATTTCTCTGTTTCATCGTCAATGTGCATTATCGAGGGTTGCATAAAACCTGTAGTGGTGCATCGGAATCGAACACTGGCATCCCAAGATGTTTTCATAGCCCCGCCACTTTGAGGCGTTTCACCTCGTGGACAGATGACGGCATTGTGCCTTTTGCATTCAAACCCGATGCAATTTCTGTGATTCATCGTCAATGGGAGGGTCCAAGGGTTGCATATTTTCATGTGGTGGTGCATAGGAATCGTACACTGTCATCCAAGTAAATTTTCATAGCACCGAATTTTGGAGGCGTTTCTCCTCGTGGACAGAGAGCTGCATTGTGCCCTTTGCATTTAATTCCGATCCAATTCCAGTGTTCCATCGTTAATGTGAAGCTCCAAGGGTTGCATACAACCAGTGGTGGTGCATCGGAATCGAACACTGGCATCCCAGGATATTTTCATAGCAACGACTCTTTGAGGCGGTACTCCTCCTGTACAGAAGTCGACATTCTGCCTTTTGCATTCAATACCGGTGTAATTTCTGTGTTTCATCGTGATTGTGAATCTCGAAGGGTTGCAGAAAACCTGTACTGGTGCATCAGAATCGAACACTGGCATCCTTGGAAATTTTCATAGCACCGTGTCTTTGAGGCGTTACTCCTCGTGGACAGAAGTCGTCGTTGTGCCTTTTGTAATCAATCCCAATGCAATTTCTGTGTTACATCGTCAATATGTGGGTCCAAAGGTTGCAGATAACCAGTGGTGTGGCATCGGAGTCGTACAGTGGCATCCAAGGAAAACTTCGTTGCTCCGACTTCTGGAGGCGTTATTCCTCGTGGACAGAGGTTGGCATTTTGCCTTTAGCATTCAATCCCGATTAAATTTATGTGTTTCGTCGGCAATGTGAAGTCCCAAGTGTTGCAGAAATCCTGTAGTGGTGCACCGGAATCGAACACTGGAATCCCAGGAAGTTTTCATAGCACCGACTCCTTGAGGCGTTACTCCACCTGGACAGACGTCGGCATTGTACGTTTTGTATTCAATCCCGATGCAACTTCTGGGTTTCATCGTCAATGTGAGGGTCCAAGGTTTGCTGAATTTCAATTTTGGTGCATCGTAATCGTACACTGGCATCCAAGGAAATTATCATTGGACCGACTTTGTGAGGAGTTTCTTCTCGTGACAGAGGTTCTCTGCCGCCGTTGGATAAGCAGCTGCAGCAGCAAGTCGTATACTCCGAGCTCACTCATTTGTTACATAGTTTAATTCTTAATTTCTTTGCGTGTTTTTGGCACTTGCATTGTTTAATTCATAAATTTCGGGCGTATTATAGTATTTGAGAGTTGTAGCATCGCGTTTTAGTACCTGAATGGTGTAAAGTCGCGTAGTCGTTTGTCTTCTGTTTTTGTTTTGAACGGCCGGTGTCGGTTGGTCACAGTCAGTGTTCTCCCTGCCGCCGTTTAATAAGCAGCTACTGCATCAAGTCGTATACTGCAGCTCACTCATTTGTTACATAGTTTAATTCTCAATTTCTTTGCGTGTTTTTGGTACTTGCATTGTTTAATTCATAAATTTCGTACGTGTTATAGTATTTGAGAGTTGTAGCATCGCGTTTTTGTACCTGAATAGTGTAAAATCGCGTAGTCTCCTTCCGCCGCCGAGCAGTGTGTCAGCAGTGCGCAAGTAGCAGCATTACTGCATTTACTAGGCAATCTTGTATTTTAATAACCGTTTAAATTTTGTCGATTTGTTTGCGCTCTCTGTAGATTAGTTCAGACGTTCTTTGCACAAGTTTTTAGCATGGATAGGGACTGCAACTGCTGTGTTCGGATGCAAGCTGAGTTGGCATCCTTTCGCTCCCAGCTTCAGGCAGTGTTGGCTTCGGTCACACAGCTTGAGGCTGTTGCCAATGGGCATCACTGTGGGGGTTCGTATGGGGGTTTGTCGGGGACGGCCAACTCGTCCCACGCATCCACCGATTGGACTACGGCTGTGGCTGCCCAGGATACTGCCCACATTGAGTCTGACCTCTCACCTGTGGTAGAGTGGGAGGTCGTCTCAAGGCGTGGTAGGGGGCGCAAGACATTCCGGAGGGCTGAACGGAAGGCCTCTCCAATTTGTCTGACGAACCGGTTTCAGGCTCTGTCTCAGGCTGATACTGATCTTTGGCCTGACATGGCTGCTTGTCCTGTTCCAGAGGTTGCTCCTCAGTCTATAAGATCCTGGCGTCCGCAGAGGGTGGGCTTACTGGTAGTTTTTTCCCTTAGGGAAATGGCAGCAAGAGGGGGGAAGAAAACCAATGTGCACTCCATGTGCATACCGGGGGGAGTCATTCCAGATGTGGAAAGGGTCCTTCCGGATGCCATGAAGGGTACAGGGTGCACCCATCTGCAGGTGGTCGCTCATGTCGGCACCAATGATGTGTGTCGCTATTGATCGGAGGACATCCTCTCTGGCTTCCGGCGGCTATCTGATTTGGTGAAGACTGCCAGTCTCGCTAGCGGAATGAAAGCAAAGCTCACCATCTGCAGCATCGTCGACAGGACTGACTGCTGACCTTTGGTACAGAGCCGGGTGGAGGGTCTGAATCAGAGGCTGAGACGGTTCTGCGACCATGTGGGCTGCAGATTCCTCGACTTGCGCCGTAGGGTGGTGGGGTTTCGGGTTCCGCTGGATAGGTCAGGAGTCCACTACACGCAACAAGCGGCTACGCGGGTAGCAGGGGTAGTGTGGCGTGGGCTAGGCGGTTTTTTAGGTGAGATGGCCTTGGGCAAGTACAGAAAGCGCAACAGCCTCAACGGGTGCGGGGCAAAGTCAGGACATGTGGGGACCAAGCAGCAATCGGTATTGTAATTGTCAACTGTCGAAGCTGCATTGGTAAAGTACCGGAACTTCAAGTGCACCGAAGCTGAAATCGTTATAGGTACAAAAAGCTGGCTGAAGCCAGAGATAAATTCTGCCGAAATTTTTACAAAGGCAAAGACCGTGCAAAGACCGTGTTAAGAAAGGATAGATTGCATGCAACGGGTGGTGGAGTGTTCGTCGCTGTTACTAGTAGTTTATCCTGTAGTGAAGTAGACGTGGATAGTTCCTGTGGATTATTATGGGTGGAGGTTACACTCAACAACCGAGCTAGGTTAATAATTGGCTCCTTTTACCGACCTCCCGACTCAGCAGCATTAGTGGCAGAACAACTGAGAGAAAATTTGGAATACATTTCACATAAATTTTCTCAGTATGTTATAGTCTTAGGTGGAGATTTCAATTTACCAAATATAGACTGGGACACTCAGATGTTTAGGATGGGTGGTAGGGACAGAGCATCGAGTGACATTATACTGAGTGCACTAACCGAAAATTACCTCAAGCAATTTAACAGAGAACCGACTCGTGGAAAAATGGCTCTGAGCACTATGGGACTCAACTGCTGAGGTCATTAGTCCCCTAGAACTTAGAACTAGTTAAACCTAACTAACCTAAGGACATCACACACATCCATGCCCGAGGCAGGATTCGAACCTGCGACCGTAGCGGTCTTGCGGTTCCAGACTGCAGCGCCTTTAACCGCACGGCCACTTCGGCCGGCTCGACTCGTGGAGATAACATCTTGGACCTATTGATAACAAACAGACCCGAAATTTTCGACTCTCTATGTGCAGAACAGGGAATCAGTGATCAGAAGGCCGTTGCAGCATCCCTGAATATGGAAGTTGATAGCAATATAAAAAAAGGAAGGAAGGTTTATCTGTTTAGCAAGAGTAATAGAAGACAGATTTCAGACTACCTAACAGATCAAAATGAAAATTTCTGTTCCGACACTGACAATGTTGACTGTTTATGGAAAAAAGTTCAAGGCAATCGTAAAATGCGTTTTAGACAGGTACGTTCCGAGTAAAACTGTGAGGGACGGGAAAAAACCCACCGTGGTACAACAACAAGGTTAGGAAACTCCTGCGAAAGCAAAGAGGGCTTCACTCCAAGTTTAAACGCAGCCAAAACCTCTTAGACAAACAGAGGCTACACGATGTCAAAGTTAGCGTAAGGAGGGCTATGCGTGAGGCGTTCAGTGAATTCGAAAGTAAAATTCTATGTACCGACTTGACAGAATATCCTAGGAAGTTCTGGTCTTACGTTAAATAAGTAACTGGCTCGAAACAGCATATCCAGACACTCCGGGATGATGATGGCATTGAAACAGAGGATGACACGCGTAAAGCTGAAATACTAAACACCTTTTTCCAAAGCTGTTTCACAGGGGAAGACCGCACTGCGGTTCCTTCTCCAAATCCTCGCACAAACGAAAAAATGGCTGACATCGAAATAAGTGTCCAAGGAATAGAAAAGCAACTGGTATCACTGAACAGAGGAAAGTCCACTGGACCTGACGGGATACCAATTCGATTCTACACAGAGTACGCGAAAGAACTTGCCCCCCTTCTAACAGCCGTGTACCGCAAGTCTCTAGAGGAACAGAGGGTTCCAAATGACTGGAAAAGAGCACAGGTAGTGCCAGTCTTCAAGAAGGGTCGTCGAGCAGATGCGCAAAACTATAGACCTATATCTCTGACGTCGATCTGTTGTAGAATTTTAGAACATGTTTTTGCTCGAGTATCATGTCGTTTTTGGAAACCCAGAATCTACTATGTAGGAATCAACATGGATTCCGGAAACAGCGATCGTGTGAGACCCAACTCGCTTTATTTGTTCATGAGACCCAGAAAATATTACATACAGGCTCCCAGGTAGATGCTATTTTTCTTGACTTCCGGAAGGCGTTCGATACAGTTCCGCACTGTCGCCTGATAAAGTAAGAGCCTACGGAATATCAGACCAGCTGTGTGGCTGGATTGAAGAGTTTTTAGCAAACAGAACACAGTATGTTGTTATCAATGGAGAGACGTCTACAGACGATAAAGTAACCTCTGGCGTGCCACAGGGGAGTGTTATGGGACTATTGCTTTTCACAATATATATAAATGAGCTAGTATATAGTGTCGGAAGTTCCCTGCGGCTTTTCGTGGATGATGCTGTAGTATACAGAGAAGTTGCAGCATTAGAAAACTGTAGCGAAATGCAGGAAGATCTGCAGCGGATAGGCACTTGGTGCAGGGAGTGGCAACTGTCCCTAAACATAGACAAATGTAATGTAATGCGAATACATAGAAAGAAGGATCCTTTATTGTATGATTGTGTGATAGCAGAACAAACACTGGTAGCAGTTACTTCTGTAAAATATCTGGGAGTATGCGTGCGGAACGATTTGAAGTGGAATTATCAAATAAAATTAATTGTTGGTAAGGCGGGTACCAGGTTGAGATTCATTGGGAGAGTGCTTAGAAAATGTAGTCCATCAACAAAGGAGGAGGCTTACAAAACACTCGTTCGAAATATACTTGAGTACTGCTCATCAGTGTGGGATCCGTACCAGATCGGGTTGACAGAGAAGGTAGAGAAGATCCAAAGAAGAACGGCGCGTTTCGGCCCAGGGTTATTTGGTTACCCTGATAGCGTTACGGAGATGTTTAATAAACTCAAGTGGCAGACTCTGCAAGAGAGGCGCTCTGCATCGCGGTGTAGCTTGCTCGACAGGTTTCGAGAGGGTGCGTTTCTGGATGAGGTATCGAATATATTGCTTCCACCTACTTATACCTCCCGAGGAGATCACGAATGTAAAATTAGAGAGATTAGAGCGCGCACAGAGGCTTTCAGACAGTCATTCTTCCCGCGAACCATTCGCGACTGGAACAGAAAGGGAGGTTATGACAGTGGCACGTAAAGTGCCCTCCGCCACACACCGTTGGGTGGCTTGTGGAGTATAAATCTAGATGTAGATGTAGGCCGGCATTGTGCCTTTTGTATTCAATCCCGATGCAATTCCTGTGTTTCATCGGCAATGTGAAGGTCCAAGGGTTGCAGATAAACTGTGGTGGTGCATCGGAATCGTACACTGGCATCCAAGAAAATTTTCATAGCACCGACTTTTTGAAGCGTTGCTCCTCGTGGACAGAGGTCAGCATTGTGTTTTTGCATTCAATCCCGATGCAATTTCTGTGTTTCATCGGCAATGTGAATTTCCAATGGTTGCAGAAAACCTGTAGTGGTGCATCGGAATCGAACACTGGCATCCCAGGATATCTTCATAGCACCGACTCTTTGACTCGTTACTCCTCGTGGACAGAGGTCGGCATTTTCCCTTTTGTATTCAATCCCGATGCAATTTCTGTGTTTCATCATCAATGTGAATTTCCAAGGGTTTGCAGAAAACCAGTAGTGGTGCATCGGAATCGAACAGTAGCATCCCAGGATATTTTCATAACACCGACTATTTCAGGCATTACTGCTCCTGGACAGAAGTAGGCATTCTGTCTTTAGTATTCAATACCGATGTAATTTCTGTGTTTCATCGTGCATGTGAAGGTCGAAGGGTTGCAGAAAACCTGTACTGGTGCATCAGAATCGAACACTGGCATCCCAGGTAATTTTATAGCACTGGGGTTACCCCCCTGGACACGTGTCAGCATTGTACCTTTTGTATTCAATCCCGATGCAATTTCTGGGTTTCATCGCCAATGTGAATATACAAGGTTTGCAGATTTTCAGTTTTGGTGTATCGGAATCGTACACTGGCATCCAAGGAAATTTTCAATGCATCGACATTTTGAGGCGTTTCTCCTCGTGGGCAGAGGTCAGCTTCGTGCCTTTTGTATTCAATCTCGATGCTATTTCTGTGTTTCATCGCCAATGTGAATTTCCAACGGTAACAGAAAACCTGCAGTGGTGCATCGGTATTGAACACTGGCATCCCAGGAAATTTCCATACCACCGACTTTTTGTGGCGTTACTCCTCGTGGACAGAGGTCGGAATTGTGTTTTTTGTATTAAATCCCGATGCATTTTCTGTTTTTCATCATGAATGTGACGGTTGAAGGGTTGCAGAAAACCTGTACTGGTGCATCAGAATCTAACAGTGGCATCCCTGGTAATTTTATGCACCGAATCATTGGGGGTTACTCCCCCTGGACACGCGTCGGCATTGTGCCTTTTGTGTTCAATCCCGATGCAATTTCTGTGTTTCATGATGAATGTGAAGGTTGAAGGGTTGCAGAAAACCTGTACTGGTGCATCGGAATCGTACTCTGGCATCCAAGGAAATTTTCATTGCACCGACTTTTTGAGGCGTTTCTCCTCGTGGACAGAGGTCGGCTTTGTGCCCTTTGTATTCAATCCCGATGCAATTTCTGTGTTTCATCGTCAATGTGAATTTCCAAGGGTTGCAAAAAACCCGTAGTGGTGCATCGGGGTGTGTGTGTGTGTGTGTGTGTGTGTGTGTGTGTCTGTGTGTGTGTTGGGGCTTATGGGCGCTCAACATCGAGGTCATCAGCGCCCTGACACCCATTAAAAGGGACGAATGTGGACAGACCTAATAAAACTGAAAAACCCACTCAAAGAAAGCAGGAAATGAAGGAAAAGACTACATAAGGAAGTAAAACCGAAGGAAAGGGAAAACTTAGCAACAAGAATGCCACAGGAAATTGTCATTGGCTGGCCTCTTACATAAAATATGGGCGAGCTTTTCACACAGTAAACATGTTAAAATTCTCTCCCTAAAATATTTGTAAAAACATGTGACATGGCACAGAACCTTAAAACTTTAACCACATTGGTACGAGTGTTGCCTAAAAGAGATGGCAGGTCCACCGGCAAGTCAGCCGCAGCCTGCTGGTCAGAAAATAAAACGCAATCCAATAAAACGTGGCGCACAGTGACCTGAATGCCGCAAGCACCACACATTGGAGGGTCCTCTCGCCGGAGCAGGAAGCCATGCGTCATAGGGCTGTGGCCTATTCGGAGCCGCGTGAGGAGAACCACGTCCCGTCGATGGGGCTGGAAGGAAGTACACCACACACGCGTTGTGGGCTTCACTGTACAGAGCTTATTGTCAGTCACTTCCAGCCACTCATCCTCCCACCGACGCATGACTCGTGAGCTCAACAGCGAGGTGAGTGCGTGCAAGGGGATAGCACACTGAGATACTTATAGTTCGGGACACACCTCCTTGGCTGCGAGATCCGCCCTTTCATTCCCAGCAATGCCGACATGCCCGGAACCCAGCAGAAACCTACAACCTTCCCCAGTCGCCGTAGTCGGAGGAGGGCATCCTGGATGGTCTGGACTATTTGGTCCGCCGGATACAAACGTTGCAATGAGTGAAGGGCACTGAGTGAATCGGAACAGACAAGAAATTTAGGAGAGGAAGAAAGTCTCATCTGTTCCAGTGCCCGCAAGATCGCAGACAATTCTGCATCAAAGACAGTAAAAGTCGGAGGCAGTCGGACCTTGTGGACACGATCCGGAGAAACAACTGAGCAACCCACGGAATCCCCTTGTTTCGTCCCAGCCGTTAAAACAGCTACATAGTCGTGGTGATTAGATAAAATGGCAGAAAATGCTGCATTAAAAACGGTGGCAGGAGTGCAATCTCTCTTGTACTGCAATAAATCTAAAATCACACGGGGCCTCTTCAGTAACCAGGGTGGCAGGCGGTTAAAACCCAGGATTTGGGGTTGTACAGACTTCACACCGAGGGACTCTAGCACACGTTGCACTCGGATCCCAAACAGCAACGTAGCCCGGGGGCGGCGGGAAAAAAGGCGGTCCAGAGGTGGATGGGCAACAAGATGGTGAGCAGGTGTGCTGGGAGCTGCAAGAAACTAACAAGCTTGGCTCACCAGCAGGAGCTGCCGCCGGATGGTAAGTGGCGGTTCGCCAGCCTCAGCACAGACGCTGGGTACGGGACTGGTCCGATAAGCACCCGTGGCCAGTCGAATCCCAGCATGGCGAACAGCGTCAAGGATCCGCAAATAAGATGGCCTCACTGACCCATATACTGTGCACCCATAGTCCAGCCGTGAGCGCACGAAAGCTCGATAAAACTGAAGGAGACGCGCCCTGTCCGCCCCCCAAGACCTGTGGCTGAGGCACTTGAGGATGTTCAGTGCCTTCAGGGTTCTGGCTTTCAAGTCACGTAGGTGTGGCAACCATGACAACCTGGAGTCAAAAATTAGGCCCAGAAACGTCACTGTGTCTCTAAAATGTAGGACAGTATCCCCCATATGCAAGGCAGGCAACGTAAAAAGACGACGAGAACGATTAATATGAACACAAACACACTTATCGGCATAAAAACCTAAAACCCGTCTTTGCAGCCCACTCCTCTAACCGCCGCACTGTTAGTTGCAATTGACGGCTCGCGGATGCAACACTAGAGGAGGAACAGAAAACAGCAAAGTCGTCCACAAACAAGGAGCACTGTACTGGACTCCTCACTGTAGACATTATACTGTTTATGGCTATGGCAAAACACTGCCCTAGGGGACACCGTTCTCTTGCTCAAAGCGATCAGACAGTGTGTTACCAACGCGGGTCCGAAAAAACCGCTGAGACAGGAAAGACCGAATGAAAATGGGGAGGCGGCCACGAAAGCCCCTTTGATGCAGTTGTGCAAGAATATAGTGTCTCCAAGTGGTATCATATGCCTTACTGATATCAAAGAAGATACTGATACAGTGATGCTGATGGAGGAAAGCCTGCTGAACAGCCGCCTCGAGGAGAGTCAGGTTGTCGATTGTGGACCGAAATTTTCGGAATCCACACTGAATGCGGCTAAGGAGCTGTCTGGTCTCTAGCAGCCACACCAGACGACGGTTAACCATCCGTTCCAGGGTCTTTCTGACACAGCTTGTCAAGGCGATACTACGATAACTACTGGGACATGTGCGCTCCATTCCTGGTTTGAGGAGAGGGATGAGGATTGCCTCCCTCCACGAGGTGGGGAACACTCCTGTCTGCCATATGAGATTAAAACATTCGAGGAGGATTTCCTTTGACGCCGCTGGCAGATGTCGAAGCATGGAGTACCGGATGCGGTCGTAACCTGGTGCAGTGTCAGAAGTCTCAGTAAGAGCCGAGTCAAGTTCCCACATGGAGAAAGGGGAGTTGTAGGCCTCAGAACAGGTCGACCGAAAGTCCAAGTTCGCTCTTTCGACAGTCGCACGGTAGCGACGAAACGTTGGAGCCTGGGTTGCAGTGGCAGTACTTTGTGCAAAATGCTCTGCCAGCGACTGAGCTGTGGCTCTGGGTGTCGTTTGGAGGCATCCCTGGTTCAGGACTGCAGCTATTGGTGAACGGCTGCGTTTACTGGAAATCCTCCGGATGGCTTCCCAAACCTTTGTGGAACAAGTGGAACGGTTGATGGAGTCCAGAAACTCCTGCCATGACCTTTTCTTGCTCTATTTAATGACACGGCGTGCCCTGGCTCTCGCGATACGAAAGGCGGTAAGATTGACCGCTGTTGGGCGGCTTTTAAATCGGCGAAGAGCCGCACGCCTGTCCCAGATGGCTGAACGGCACTCTTCTGTCCACCAAGGCACAAGGCGCCGCTTAAGAGTGCCAGAAGACTGTGGTATGGACAGGTCATCAGCATGGTGGATCACAAGCGTGATGTGATCCACCCATTCCTGTACGCTGTTGTGGCGGTCAAAGACAGCCAACCGAGTGAACAATGGCCAGTTAGCCCTGCCAATCATACACAATGGTGGCCGCTGCTCCAGCAATACACCATCCAGGAGATGAATGCGGATTGGGAAGTGATCGCTGGAATGTAGGTCGTCAGTGACCTCCCAGTGAACGGATTCAGTGAGGGTTGGAGAGCAGAAAGATAGGTCAATGGCTGAGAATGACCCTGTAGCACTAGAGAAATGAGTCTGAGTACCTGTGTGGAGGATGCACAACACTTGAGATGTGAGGAGGCTCTCCAAAATTCGACTCCGAGTGCAAAGAGAAGTGGAGCCCCACAGGACATGATGGGCATTGAAGTCTCCCAGGAGGAGAAACGGGCGGGGGAGTTGGTCGGTAAGGTCTGTGACAGCCTCTAAGTTCACTGCATCCAGAGGGGGTAAATAAAGGGAGCAAACGATAAACCTCCGACGGGAATGAATTTCAACTGCAACTGCTTGCAGGTCAGTATCCAGGGGGAGAGCAGAGGAGTGGTGGTCATTATTGACAAACACGGCGACTCCGCCTTTGGCCATGTCTCCAGTCAGGTCATCTCGGCGATATAACGTCTAGCCCCTTAGTATAGGAGCATCAGATGGTTTGAAATGCGTTTCCTGTAAACACAAGCACAGGGGGCGTTGCCGTGCTAGGAGGTTCAGTTCCTCCACATGTGCCCGGAATCCATTCATGTTCCACTGTATAATGGGAGCCATCTATCAGGGTGGGAGTACCTTCATTCTCACTTTCTGTCAGGGAAGAGAGCCCACAACAGGTGGAGGCTCAGTTTTGGGGCGAGATGATTGCCCCAGTCTGACATCAACCTCCATTGCCTCAGAAGAGGAGTCGAGAGAGACGTCAGAGAGAATGACATCAACATCAGAAGACTGTAGAACTTCAGTCTCCTTTAGTGGGCGAGTCCACACCTTTGTCTTTGGCTTCGATTTTCTGGCCTGAGGTGGCATTGGAGCCAAAACCTCAGAAGCAGTAGGGGGTGTAGCAGCACTGGGCAGTGCACAAAACTGGACCCGGGAAGGGGCAGGAAGTTCCATGATGTCAGCTACCTCAGCCAGGTCAGAAGGCCGGCGGGGAGCAGCAGGCTTCACAGGAACGGCAGCAGCACACGTACATTGACAAACGCAGGTACTAGTGCTGACAGTAGCAACCTCCGTTTGTGTAGCGGCATCGGTTTTCAAGACTGGCTGTTTGAGAACGGAAGAAAAGAAAGCCGTGAACGTGGGCGGCTGCAGGGGCTTGTAAATTTTCTTCGCCTCACCATACGGGATGCATTTTGTAGTCTTAAGTTCCTGGATCTTCCGTTCCTCAAGGAAAACTCTGCATTCCCTACTCCACCCAGGGTGATCCCCAGAGCAGTTCACACACTTGGGAGGAGAGGAGCAACTAACCCCCTCATGGGCGGCGTTACCACAATTCCCGCAAGTGGCTTCCCCTCTACAGCCGAGAGTAGTGTGTCCAAAGTGTTGGCATTTAAAACACCGCATGGGGTTGGGGTAATAAGGCCATACACTGAGACGTAGGAAACCTGCCTTCACATGCTCTGGCAATTTGGTGCTGTTAAATGTAAGGATAAATGAGTCAGTCTTTATGAGAGTACCATCCACCCGTTTCATAACGTGTTGCACGTCGATAATTCATTCCCGGGACCATTCAGCCTTCAGTTCGTCTTGGGGAATGTCAACGAGATCTCTGCAAGTCACAAGTCAAGGTGTAGTGAAATTCAGTCTCTATCGCAAACTACCCAAGAAATTGTGCCTTCTGAAGGTTCTGGACTTGCTGGAAGCTAGATGTTTCAACCAACCAGGTGCCATTTCGCAAGTGCTTTACAGATTTTAATGTGCCAGCAATACCTTCTAAGCCCTTCTGTATATAAAATGGTGAAACTTTTTCAAAATTCCCATCTTTTCTTCTAATTACGAGAAAGACGTTCTGCGAAGCACCATGCGTTCTGTTACTATTACCTGAATCAGGAGGACTGGCTACATGAGCCCTCTTGTGAGATTGGGTGTTAGAACCTACCAGCGGCCCACCCTTTCCGCTGGGAGGAGAAGAAGAAAACTTCGAGGGTTCCATCTCAGTCCCACGAGCAGCTAGGGAACTAGGAGTCCACCTAGACAGAGCCCCGCATACCTAGGTAAGCCTTATGCAACTGAGGTGCGGCAGGCTCCCCAGAGGTTGCCCGCTAACGACTGTTCCACCTCAACAGCCATGCATTTCATCGGCGCGCAGCACACCTTGACATTGAGGTTTTTTTTTATAGAGGTTTATTCCATCCTCGTGATCTGGGCGGTCAAGCCAAGATCCCCATTCCCTGAGACACACATCGTACCACTGCCGCGCCGTACGGTGGTCGCTGAAGTATGTTCAGAGCTTACGGTGACAGGGGACTGGCGGCACTTACCAGTCCCCAGCTCAGGAACCCCGGGGTCGCCAAGCCCGTACCCAGCAAATGAATGCTGAGCCCCTGGGGGCTGGTGCATCAGAATCGAACACTGGCATCCCATGAAAATTTCATAGCACCGACTTATTTAGTCGTTTCTACTCGTGGACAGAGGTCGGCTTGTGCCTCTTGTATTTAATCCCGATGCAGTTTCTGTGTTTCTTCGTCAATGTGAAGGTCCAAAGGATGCAGATAACCTGTGGTGCTTGCTCGAAATTGTACACTGGTATCCAAGGAAATTTTCATTGCACCGACTTTTTGAGGCGTTACTTCTTGAGGACAGAGGTCGGCATTGTGCATTTTGTATTCAATCCCGATGCAATTTCTATGTTTCATCGTCAATGTGAATTTCCAAGGGTTGCAGAAATCCAGTAATGGTGCATCGCAATCGAACACTGGCATGTCAGGAAATTTTCGTAACACTGTCTCTATGAGGCGTTACACTCATAGACAGAGTCGGCATTGTGAATTTTGTATTCATTCAGGATTTAATTACTGTGTTTCATCGTCAATGTGAATTTCCAAGGGTTGCAGAAAACCAGTAATGGTGCATCGCAATCGAACACTTGCATGTCAGGAAAATTTCGTAACCCTGTCTCTATGAGGCGTTACACTCCTACACAGAGTCGGAATTGTGAATTTTGTATTCATTCCCGATGTAATTTCTGTGTTTCATCGTCAATGTGAATTTCCAAGGATTGCAGAAAACCTGTAGTGGTGCATCGGAATCGAACACTGCAATTCAGAAAATTGTCAAATCACCGTGTCTTTGAGGCGTTGCACCTTCTAGGCAGTAGTCGGCATTGTGCCATTTGTATTCAATCCCGATGCAATTTCTGTGTCTCATCGACAATGTGAAGGTCCAAACGTTGCAGAAAACCTCTAGTGGTTCATCGGAATCGAACACTGGCGTCCCACGAAAGGTTCTAAGGACCGACTGTTTGAGGCGTTACACCCCCTAGACAGAAGTCGGCATTGTGTCTTTTGTATTCAATCCCGATGTAATTTCTGTATTTCATCGTCAATGCGGAAATCCACGTTTTGACAAAATCCTGTAGTGGAGCATCGGAATTGAACACTGGCATGTCAGGAAACTTTCATAGCACCGTCTCTGTGAGGTGTTACACCCACTAGGCAGATGTCAGCATTGTGCGTTTTGTATTCAATCCCGATGTAATTTCTGTATTTCATCGTCAATGTGAATATCCAAGGGATGCAGAAAACCTGTAGTGGTGCGTTGAAATCGAACACTGCATTTTAGAAAATTGTCAAATGATCGAGTCTTTGAGGCGTCACACGTTCTAGACAGAAGACGGCATTGAGAAATTTTTATTCAATCCCGACGCAGTTTCTGTGTTTCATCGTCAATGTGAAGCTGCAAGCGTTGCAGAAAACCTGTAGCGTTGCATCGGAATCGAACACTTTCATCCCAGGAAAGTTTCATAACACCAATTCTTTAAGGCGTTATTCCCTCTGACAGAACTCGTCATTGTGCCTTTTGTATTTAATCATGATGTATTTTCTGTGTTTCATCGTCAATGAGGAGGTGCACATTTTGCCAAAAACCTCAACAGGTGCATCGGAATCGAACACTGGCCTCCCAGGAGAGGTTCCAAGGACAGACTCTTTGAGGCATTACTCCCCCTGGACAGAAGTCGGCATTGTGCCTTTTGTATTCAATCCCCAAGCAATTTCTTTGTTCCATCGTCAATGTGAAAGTCTAACGGTTGCAGAAAACCTAAAGTGGTACATCGGAATCGAACACTGGCCTCCCGGGAAGGGTTCTAAAGACCGACTCTTTAAAGCGTTACTCCCCCTGGACAGAAGTAGGCATTGTGCATTTTATATTCAATCCCAATGCCTTTTCTGTGTTTCATCGTCTATGTAAATTTGCAAGAGTTGCAAAAAACCTGTAGTGGTGCATCGGAATCGAACACTGGGATCCCAGGAAATATTCATAGCACCGGCTTCTTGAGGCATTACTCCTCGTGGACAGAAGTCGGCGTGGTGCCTTTTCTATTCTATCCTGATGCAATTTCCGTGTTTAATCGTCAATGTGAAGCTCCAAGGGTTGCAGAAAACTTGTAGTGGTGCATCGGTATCGAACACCGGCATCACAGGAACTTATCATAGCACCGACTTTGTAAAGCGTTACTCCTCTTTGACAGAAGTCGGCATTGTGACATTTGTGTTCAATCTCGATGCAATTTCTGTGTCTCATCGTCAATATGAACGTCCAAACATTGCAGAAAACCTGTAGTGGTGCATCGCAAACGTACACTGGCCCCCCACGAAAGGTTCTAAGTACCGACTTTTTGAGGTGTTACACCCCCTAGACAGAAGTTGGCATTGTGAGTTTTGTATTAAATCCCGATGAAGTTTCTGTGTTTCCTCAACATTGTGAAGGTCCAAGGGTTGCAGAAAATCTGTAGTGGTGAATCGGAATCGAACACTGGCATGCCAGGAAATTGTCATGGCACCGACTCTTTGAGGCGTTACTCCTCCTGAACCGAAGTCGGCATTGTGCCTTTTGTACTCAATCCCGACGCAATTTCTATCGAGTTCTGCAATTTGACTCCCAGAAAAGGTTCCAAATTTAGACTCTTTGAAACGTCAGTTCCCCTGGGCAGTTGTCGGCATTGTACCTTTTGTTTTCAATCCCAAGTTAATAACTGTGTTTTTTCGTAAAAGTGAAGGTCCAAGGGTTACAACATACCTGCAGTGGTGCATCGGGACGTACTACTGGATTCCCAGGAGAGTTTCAAAGCATTGACTCTCTGAGGCGTTACTCTCTCTGGACAGAAGTCGGCCCTATGCCTTTTGTAATCAATCCCGATGCAATTTCTGTGTTTCATCGTCAATGTTAGTGCCCAAGGGCTGCCGAAAACCTTTATTGGTGCATCGGAATCAAACATTGTCCTCCCAGGAAAGGTTCTAAGCATCGAATCTGGACAGAAGTCGGGATTGTGCCTTTTGTATTGAATCCCGATGCAATTTCTGTGTTTCATCGTGAGTGTAAAGGTCCAAGGGAAGCAGAAAACAGGAAGTGGTGCATCGGAATCGAACACTGACGTCCGAGGAAAGGTTCTAAGCGCCGACTCTCTGAGGCGTTACTCCCCCTGGACAGAAGTCGTCATTGTGCCTTTTGTATTCAATCCCTATGCAATTTCTGAGTTTCATCGTCTATGTGAAGGTCCAAGGGTTGTAGAAAACCTGTAGTGGTGCATCGGAATCGAACACTGGCATCCCAGGAAATTTTCATAGCATCGACTCTTTTAGGCGTTACTCCTCCTGGACAGAAGTCGGCATTGTGCGTTTTGTATTCAATCCCGATGAAATTTATGTGTTTCAGGCTGGTGTGTGGGATTGCTATGGTCATCGGTCCCTTTTTCCAAAACCTCAAACACCCATACAGAATAAAGTCGAAGAATAAAGATGACGACAGACGACATAGGAGAAGAAGACAGAGACAGAGACCAGACAAAAGGAAGTAAAAATCACACAACATGTGACAGTGGTTGGCCGACCATAGAGACAAAAAAAGGAAATGCCGACCACCAAGAAACACACTAAAAAACTCAGCTAAAATCGTAGACCAAAGGCCAGTCTCAACACAACAAAGACAAACACTTAGATCAAGTAATATGAGCCCCCAGCAGGAATAAAACGCAGTACTAAGCCTGCCATGGCAGTGTCATATGTTGGAAGTGCAGGTTGCGTATCAGGCAGCGCAAACGTCTGCCTGAGCGCAGTTAAAAAGAGGACACGCCAACGAAATGTAAAACGCCAACAAAGCGGATCCGCATCGACAGAGGTTGGTCATCACAGTGCAGTAAATCGCTGTGTGTTAAGTGTTAGTGACCAATGCTGGTCCGACAAATGACAACTGAGACCCTGTGATTGGCTCGTATGGATGACTGCCACACATTCGTCATCTCCTTGATAGGTTGGTTGGTTTGTGGGATTAAAAGGACCAGACTGCAACGGTCATTGGTCCCTTGTTCCAAAACTAAAAAACTACCACACAGAGTAAAAGACGGATAACAGAGACAACAAACAACACAGGACAAGAAATGCTCCGACAAGGATCAGACAAAACAAATGAAAACACACAGAGGGTGACGGTGGTTGGCCGACCATAGAGAAAAAAGGAGGAAAAGCCAACCACCAAGAACACATTAAAAACTCAGTTTAAAATCAGAGGCTAAAAGCCAGAATCAACACTAAAAATCGTAAGCACTCAGATTAAACAATAAAAACCCCCTGCCCGAATAAAACGCAAAACTAAGTCCGCTATGGAAGAGTCGTCAGTTAAAAGCGCAGGGAGTGCATGAGGCAGCGCAAAAGTCTGCCTGAGCACAGTTAAAAGGGCGCACTCCAACAGAATATGGACCACCGTGAAGGACACCGCACAACGACAAAGACACTGTAAATAACTGTGCGTCAGTCGGGTGTGGCCAATGCAGAGCCGACAAAAGACGACTGAGTCCCTGCGGTTGGCTCGCATAGATGACCGCCACACAGTCTCCTTGATACGACGGAGTTTGTTTGGCACGGGCAGGTTGCGCCGTTCAGTGTCCCATAAATCGAAAACTTTGTGGCGTAAGACTGCCCTCAAATCAGTCTCTGGGAGGCCAACATCCAGAAATGGTTGACTGGTGGCCTCTTTCGCCAGGCGGTCAACATGTTT
The DNA here is from genome assembly GCF_021461395.2 of Schistocerca americana. Classification (NCBI taxonomy): domain Eukaryota; kingdom Metazoa; phylum Arthropoda; class Insecta; order Orthoptera; family Acrididae; genus Schistocerca; species Schistocerca americana. The sequence goes on from NC_060122.1 coordinate 51,056,320, forward strand.
ATTGCCTGGGATACCGACATGACCGGGGGTCCACACAAAGACCACGGAGCGGCCGCAACGGGAAAGAGTATGGAGGGACACTTGGATAGCCATCACCAGACGAGAACGAGGGAAACAATGGTCGAGATCTCGTAAACCGCTCAGGGAATCGCTACAGATCACGAAGGACTCACCTCTAGCAGGAGCGGATATACTCTAGGGCTCGAAAAATGGCGACCAGCTCAGCAGTGTAAATGCTGCAGCCAGCCGGCAAGGAACGTTGTTCGGAATGGTCCCCTAGAGTTAGCGCATAACCGACACGACCAGCAACCATCGAACCGTCAGTGTAAACAACGTCAGAGCCCTGATACGTGGCCAGGATGGAATAAAGCGGCGGCGGAGGCCGCTGGAGGGACTGAGTTCTTCGGGCCCTGTGCCAAGTCGAGCCGAAGGCAAGGGCGAGGAACACACCATGGAGGTGTACGCAAAGTGGCCCGGAAAGGAGGTGGAGCAGTGAAAACCCGAAGCCCGGAGAGGAGTTCCCTGACGCAGACCGCGATCGTACAACCTGACCGGGGCCGACGTTCTCGCAGATGGACGACCGATTGCGGGAACAGGAGACGATAGTTTGGATGCCCGGGAAAGCTAAAAACATGGGCAGCATAAGCCGCCAGTAAATGTTGGCGCCTCAATCGCAGTGGAGGGACACCTGCCTCCACAAGTATGCTGTCTACAGGGCTGGTCCGGAAGGCACCAGTGGCCAGCCGTATTCCGCTGTGTAGTATTGGGTCCAGCACCCGCAACGCAGATGGGGATGCTGAGCCATAAGCCAGGCTCCCATAATCCAGACGGGACTGGATTACCGCCTGGTAGAGCCGTAACAGGGTAGATCGGTCAGCGCCCCAGCGCGTGTGGCTCAAGCATCTCAGAGCATTTTGATGCCGCCAACACGCCTGTTTAAGCTGCCGAATATGAGGCAACCAAGTCATCCGGGCATCAAAAACTACAACCAAAAACCTGTGGGTCTCCACCATAGCAATGAGTTCGTCGGCAAGATAAAGCCCCGGCTCAGGATGGACTGTTCGGCACCGGCAGAAATGCATAACGCGGGTCTTGGCAGCCGAAAACTGAAAACCATGCGCTACAGCCCAAGACTGCGCCTTGCGGATAGCGCCCTGTAGCTGACGGTCAACAGCTGCAATGCCAGTAGAGCTGTAGTAAAGGCAGAAGTCGTCAGCATACAGGGAAGCGGAGACAGAATTTCCCACCGATGCAGCTAGCCCGTTTATTGCGATTATAAACAGGCAGACACTGAGGACAGATCCCTATGGTACCCCGTTCTCCTTGACTCTGGAGGAACTATGAGAGGCCGCGACTTGCACGCGGAAGGTACAATACGACAGAAAATTTCGGATAAAGAGTAGCAGAGGGCCCCGAAGACCCCATCCATGAAGCGTAGAATGTATGTGATGACGCCATGTCGTATCGTACGCCTTCCGCATGTCGAAAAAGTCAGCGACCAGGTGCTGACGGCGGGCGAAGGCAGTACGGATGGCCGATTCCAGGCTCACCAGATTGTCGGCGGTGGAGCGGCCTTTACGGAACCCACCTTGACACGGAGCCAGAAGGCCCCGAGACTCCAGTACCCAATTCAAGCGCCAGCTCACCATCAGTTCGAGAAGCTTGCAAAGAACGTTGGTGAGGCTAATGGGGCGGTAGCTGTCCACCTCTAAAGGGCTCTTGCCCGGTTTCAAAACGGGGATGACAATGCTTTCCCGCCATTGCGACGGAAACTCACCATCGACCCAGAGACGGTTGTAAAGGTCGAGGAGGCGTCGCTTGCAGTCCACTGAAAGGTGTTTCAGCATCTGATAGTGAATGCGATCCGGCCCAGGAGCGGTATCAGGGCAAGCGGCAAGGGCACTGTGAAATTCCCACTCACTGAATGGAGCATTGTAGGATTCAGAATGGTAGGTGCGAAAAGAAAGGCTCCGACGTTCCATCCGCTCGTCAATGGAGCGGAAGGCCAGTGGGTAATTGGAAGAAGCGGAACTAAGAGCAAAATGCTCTGCCAAGCTGTTGGCAATTTCGTCGGAGTCTGTACAAACTGTTCCCTTCAGTGAGAGCGCAGGGACGCAGACAGGGGTCCGACAGCCATAGAGGCGTCGGATCTTGGCCCAGACCTGCGATGGCGAGACATGGAGGCCAAAGGTGGACACATACCGCTCCCAGCACTCCTGCTTGCTTTGGCGGATAAGGCGGCGGGCCCGCGCACACAGACGTTTGAAGGTGATGGAGTGTTCGATGGAGGGATGTCGCTTGTAACGCTGGAGCGCCCGCCGGCGATCTTTTATCGCTTCAGCTATCTCAGGCGACCACCAAGGCACAGTCCGCCGCCGAGGGGACCCAGAAGAACGTGGAATGCATATTCGGCTGCAGTAACGATGTCGGTGGTGACCGATTGAACCACCGCATCAATGTCATCACTAGAGAGAGGCTCAATCGCGGAAGTGGAGGAAAACAAGTCTCAGTCAGCCTGATTCATGGCCCACCTGCAAGGCCGCCCAGATGACTGACGCTGTGGCAGCGACAGAAAGGTCGGAAAGTGGTCACTACCACACAGGTCGTCATGCACGCTGGAGTCGACAGACGGTAAGATGCTAGGGCTGCAGATCGAAAGGTCGATGGCGGAGTACGTGCCATGAGCCACGCTGAAGTGTGTGAAGGAACCATCATTTAAAAGCGAAAGATCAAGCTGTGCCAATAAATGCTCAATGGTGGCGCCCCGACCTGTTGCCACCGACCCACCCCACAGAGGGTTATGGGCTTTGAAGTCGCCCAGTAACAGGGAAGGGGGCGGCAATTGGGCTATCAGCGCAGCCAGGACATGCTGCGCAACATCATCATCCGGTGGAAGGTAAAGACTGCAGACGGTGACAGACTGTGGCGTCCACCACACCCAAACAGCGACAGTCTCTAAATGTGTTTGTAGAGGGACAGACTCGCTGTGAAGAGAGTTAAGGACATATATGCAGACGCCACCAGACACCCTTTCATAAGCTGCCCGGTTCTTATAATAACCCCGATAGCCATGGAGGGCGGGGGTTCGCATTGCTGGAAACCAAGTTTCCTGAAGAGCAATGTAGAAGAAAGGGTGAAGGGTGCTGATAAGTTGTCGGAGCTCGGCTAAATGGTGGAAAAAGCGCTGCAGTTCCACTGGAGTATTAAATTGTCCATTGCTGAGAAGGTATGAAGGGACTAGGAAGGCAATTTACGCCGCTTGTTCACTCGCTGCCACCGATTCAGGACCTGTACGAGTGACATCCATGGTGTCTGAGGGACCGGCGAGATCCAGGTATTCAGCAGACGCCAGAATCTCTACCTCGTCCTCAGACTCTGAGCTTGTTGGAAGCGGTGGGACGGGGGCCACCGCAATGTCGGGATTCTTGAGAACCTTGATCGTTTTCAGCTTACTCCGCTCTGCCTTCGGTCGTTCAGGCTGGGAGAGCTTCACTGGGTCAGTCTCAGGGACGGACGACGACCGTGAGGCCCGACGACCAGGGACCGGTGGTCGTTTGAGCCACTTGCGGCTGTCTGCCTTTGTACCGGTCGGAACTTGCGTAGAGAGTTCCCCAAGGGACCCCTTCCTGTCAACAGGAGCCGAAGAAGTCTTACGCTTCTCCTGTGGGATGGGGGAACTAGTGTCTCCGATGGTTCTAGGGGGGGGGGGGGGGGGGCGTTGCTCCTGAAGTAGATGGAGCAGGAGCAACATGGAGTGTAGTGCCCTCCACCATCAAGGGGGCAGGTGTGATTCTCTGGCTCTGAGAGCTAACTTTGTGTGGTACAGCTATAGTAACTGTAACAAGAGCGACAGTGACGGCATAAGTGGACGTCATTCGTACTGGATACAGTCGTTCAGACTTACGCTTAGCATCAGTGTAGGTCAGCCTATCCAGGGTCTTGTATTCCATTATTTTCCGCTCCTTCTGGAGAATCTTACAGTCCGGCGAGCAAGGGGAATGGTGCTCCCCGCAGTTGACACAGATGGGAGGCGGGGCACATGAAGTATCAGGTTGCGATGGTCGACCACAATCGCGACATATGAGGCTGGAAGCACAGCGAGAAGACATAGGACCGAACTTCCAACACTTGAGGCACCGCAATGGGGGGAGGGATATAGGGCTTGACATCACAACGGTATACCATCACCTTGACTTTCTCAGGTAACGTGTAACCCTCGAAGGCCAAGATGAAGGCACCGGTGGCAACTTGGTGATTCCTCGGACCCTCGGTGGACGCGCCGAACGAAATGGACACCTCGTCGCTCTAAGTTGGCGCGCAGCTCGTCATCGGGCTGTAAAAGGAGATCTCTGTGAAAAATAATTCCCCGGACCATTTTAAGCCATTATGTGGGTTGATAGTAACAGAAACATCCCCCAGCTTCGTACAAGCGAGCAAGGCTCGTGACTGGGCAGAGGATGCTGTTTTTATTAAGACTGACCCTGACCGCTTTTTCGACAAGCCCTCCTCCTCCCCGAACTTGTCCTCTAAATGTTCGACAAAGAACTGAGGCTTCACAGACACAAACGATTCCCCGTCAGCTCTGGTACAGACGAGATACCGGGGCGAATACCTTTCGCTCTCATTCATAGCCTTTCGTTCCTCCCATGGTGTGGCCAGGGATGGGAACGATTTGGGATCATACACATTAGCCTTAAAGTGAGCTTTGGAACGCTGAGAGACTGCTGACGGCTGGCCGCCAGCGAGAGATGATGTACCACGCGTCATTGCGGGTCATCCGCCCTGATACCATCTACTCCGATCAAGGGCCCTCGCCACGGGCGCCACCCAGCCACAGCCAAGGCCACCTGGCAGGATGGCCATTGCGGGGAGTCCTGATGCCCCAGAGAGATGGGCATCTACTCCTTGGCATAAGTGGGAAGTTAACGGCGCAGGCATCAGTAGAGCGATCCCTGTGTTGTCAGGGGTCTACAACCAAGAGGGTACATGGCAGCCGCACCACAACGGACAGGCTACCATGCTGGATTTTAGGTGACACGTCGTCCATGGTTTTCATCTGTGTAGAAACTGGCAGCGCTCATCGCATGGCGGAAAGTGCACGCAGGAACGGATCCGTGCCCAAGAGATGGAGAGCCGGCAGGACTGCAATGCAACGACGAATACGCTGGCGAAAGTTCTCAACGCAAGATGGACACAATGCACCAACTAAGGCGCCCTTCCCCAGTCGGATCGCTCTTCGGAAAAATTTTGAGTGATAGAGGTAAAACCCAGCAGGGGACCATCAAATACGGCCGAAAAGAGACTATTTTTAGTCGCCTCTTACGTCAGGCAGGAATACCGCGGGCCTATTCTTATCCCCCGCAGGGGGGGCACAGGCTGTTTAATGCGTTACTACCCCTAGGCAACTGTCGGAAGTATGCCTTTTGTATTCAATCCCGATGCAATTTCGGTGTTTCATGGCCAATGTGAAGGTCCAAGAGTTCCCAAAAACCTGTAGTGGTGCAACCAAATCGTACACTGGTCTAGCAGGAAAGGTTCAAAGCACCGACTCTTTGAGGCGTTACTCCCCTTGAACAGAGGTCGGCATTGTGCTTTTCGTATAACTTCCCGATGCAATTTCTGTGTTTCATCGTCAATGTGAAGGTCCAAGGGTTGCAGAAAACCTGCAGTGGTTTATCGGAATCGAACACTTGCAACCCAGGAAATTTTGGGGCCTTACTCCTCCTGCACAGAAGACGGCATTGTGCCTTTTGTATTCAATTCCGATGCAATTTCTGAGTCTCATCCTCAATGTGGAAGCCCATAGGGTATCAGTAAACCTGCCGTGGTGGACGGTATCTGAAACAGGTCTCCCAGGAAAGTATCAAACACTGACTGTTTGGGGCGTTACACCCCCGGGACAGATGTCAGCATTGTGACTTATGTATTCATTCCCGATGCAATTTCTGTGTTGCATCACCTATGTGGAAGTCCGAGGGCTGCCGACAACGTGTACTCGTGCATCGGAATTGAACACTGCGCTCCCAGGAAAGGTTCTAAGCATAGACATTTTGAAGCGTTACTCCCCCTGGTCAGATGTCGGCGTTTTGCCTTTTGTATTAGATCCCGATGTAATTTCTGTGTTTCATCGTCAATGTCAAGGGCCAAGGGTTGCTGAAAACCTGTAGTGCTGCATCGAAATCGAAGACTGGCATCCCAGGAAATTTTAATACCACCGATTTTTTGAGGCGTTACTCCTCCTAGACTGATGTCGGCATTGTGACTTTTGTATTCAATGCCTATTTAATTTCTGTGTTCCATCTTCAATGTGAAGTTCCAAGGGTTGCAGAAAACCTGTAGAGGTGTATCGAATCGAACACTGCCATCCCAGGTATTATTATAGAACCGACTCATTGAGGCGTCACTCCCCCTGGACAGATGTCGGCATTGTGCTTTTTGTTATCAATCCCGATGCCATTTCTGTGTTTCATCGTCTATGTGAAGGTCCAAGGGTTGCAGAAAACCTGTAGCGGTGCATCGGAATCGGACACTGAAATCCCAGGAAACGTACTAAGCTCCGACTCTTGGAGGCGTTACTCCTAATGCACAGAAGTTGGCATTGTGCTTTTTGTGTTCAATCGCCATGCAATTTCTGTGTTTCACCGTCAATGTGAAAATCCAAGGGTTGCGGAAATCCTGTAGCAGTGCATCGGAATCGAGCACTGGCGTCCCACGAAAGGTTCTAAAGGTCGTCTCTTTTAGGCGTTACCCCCCCCCCCCCCCCGGACAGATGTCGGCATTGTGCCTTTTCTTATCAATCCCGATGCAATTTCTGTTTTTCATCGTCAATGTGAAGGTCCAGCAGTTGCACAAAACTGTAGAAGTGCATGGGAATCGAACACGGCATCTTAGGAAATTTGCATAGAACCGTCTCATTGAGGCGTTAAGCACCCTGGGCAGAGGTCGGCATTGTGACTTTTGTATTCAATCCCATTGTACTTTCTGTGTTTCACCGTCGATGTGAAGATACAAGGGTTGCAGAAATCCTCTAGTGGTGCATCAGAATCGGACACTGAACTCCGAGGAAACGTTCTAAGCACTGACTCTTGGAGGCGTTAATCCACCTGGATAGAAGTCGGCATTGGTCAGTTTGTATTCAATCCCGATGCAATTTTTGTGTTTCATCGTCAATGGTATGGACCAAGGGTTGCAGAAAACCTGTAGTGGTGCATGGGAATCTGACGCTGGCATCCTAGGATAGGTTCTAAGCACCGACGCTTTAAAGGCGTTATTCCTCCTGGACAGAGGTTGGCAATGTGACTTTTGTATTCAACCCCGATGCAGTTTTTCTGTTTCATCGTCCATGTGATCGTCCAAGGGTTGCAGAAAACCTGTAGAGTTGCATCGGAATCGGACACTTGCCCCTAAAGATAGGTTCTAAGCACCGACTATTTGAGTCGATATTCCGAGACGACAGAAATCGGCATTGTGCCTTTTGTATTCAATCCCGATGCAATTTTTGTGTTTCATCGTCACTGTGAAGGTGCAAGGGTTGCAGAAAACCTGTGGTGTAGCATCGGATCGGACACTGGACTCCCAGGATAGATTCTAAGCACCAACTCTATGAGGCGTTATTCCCCCACGACAGAAGTCGGCATTGTGCCTTTTGTATTCAATCCTGATGCAATTTTTCTGCTTCATCGTCAATTTGAAGGTCTAAGAATTGCAGAAAGCCTGTAGTGGTGCATCGGAATCGAACACTGGGATTCCAGGATATGTTCTAAGCACCAACTCTCTGAGGCATTATTACCCAGGACAGACGTCGGCACTGTGCCATTTGTATTCAATCCTGATGCAATTTTTGTGTTTCATCGTCAATGTGAAGGTCGAAGGATTGCAGAAAGCCTGTAGTGGTGCATCGAAATCGAACACTGTTAGCCCTGGAAATTTTCGTAACACCGACTTTTTGAGGTATTACTCCTCCAGGTCAGAAGTCGGCATTGTGCCTTTTGTATTCAATCCCGATGCAATTTTTGTGTTTCATCGTCAATGTGAAGGTGTAAGGGTTGCAGAAAACATGTGGTGCATCGGAATCGAAAACTGGGATCTCTGGAAATTTTCATCGCACCGTCTCTTTGAAGAGTTACACCCCCTGGACAGAAGTCGGCATTGTGACTTTTGTATTCAATCCCGATGCAAATTCTGTGTTTCATCGTCAATTCAACGTGAAGAGCCAAGGGTTGCAGAAAACGTGTAGTGGTGCATCCAAATCGAACACTGGCATCCCAGGAAATTTTCATAGCACCGACTTTGTGAGGTGTTACTCCTCCTGGACAGAAGTCAACTTGTGCCTATTGTATTTAATCCCGATGCAATTTTTGTGTTTCATTGTCAAAGTGAAGGTACAAGTGTTTCAGAAAACCTGTGGTGTTGCACCAGAATAGGACACTGGCCTCCCAAGACATATTCATAGCACCGACATTTGAGGCATTACTCCTCCTGGATAAAAGTCGGCATTGTGCCTTTTGTATTCAATGCGGAAGCAATTTTTGTCTTTCAACGTTAATGTGTAGGTCCAAGCGTTGCATAAGACATGTAGTGGTGCATCGGAATCACATACTGGCCTCCCAGTATAGATTCGAAGCACCGACTATTTGAGGCGTTACTCCCCTTGGACAGAAGTCGGCATTGTGCCTTTTTTATTCAATCCCGATGCAATATTTGTCTTTCATCATCAAAGTGACGGTCGAAGGGATGCGTAGGACCTGTGGTGTGGCATCAGAATCGGACACTGGCTTGCCAGGATACGTTCTAAGCACCGACTCCTTGAGGCGTTATTCCCCCTGGACAGAAGTCGGCATTGTGCCTTTTGTATTGTACCCCGATGCAATTTTTGTCTTTCATCGTCAATGTGAAGGTCCTAGGATTGCAGAAAACCTGTAGTACTGCATCCTAATCGAACACTGGAATGTCAGGAAATATTCATATCACCATCTCTTTGAGGTATTACAACCCCTGGACAGAAGTCGGCATTGTGACTTTCGTATTCCATCCCAATGCAAATTCTGTGTCTCATCGTCAATTCAACGTGAAGGTCCATGCGCTGCATAAAACGTGTAGTGGTGCATCGTAATCGGACACTGGGCTCCCAGAAAACTTTCATATCACCGACTGTTTGAGACGTCACTCCTTGTGGACAGAAGTCCGCATTGAGCCGTTTGCATTCAATCCCGATGTAATTTCTGTCTTTCATCGTCAATATGAAGGTCCAAGGGTTGCAGGAATCCTGTAGTGATGCATAGGAATCGGACACTCGCATCCCAGGAAATTTTCATAGCACCGACTCTTTGAGGCGTTACTCCCCTGGACAGAAGGCGGCATTGTGCCGTTTGTATTCAATCCCGATGCAATTTCTGTGTTTCATCGTCAATGTGAAGGTTGAAGGGATACAGGAAACAGGCAGTGGTGCATCGAAATCTACTATTGCACTCCCAGGAAAGGAACAAAACACAGACTTTTTGAGACTTTCTCCCTGTACGGAGGTCGGCAACGTGCCCTTTGTATTCAGTACCGATGCAAATTCTGTATTTTATCGTCAATGTGAATGTTCGAGTGTTACATTAACCTGCAATGGTGCATCGGTATCTACAATTGGACTCTCAGAACAGGTTTTAAGCACAGACTGTTTCAAGCGTTACTCTCAATGGACAGATGTGGGCATTGTGCCTCTTGTTTCCAATCCCGACGCAGTCTCTCTGTTTTATTGTCAATGTGAAGGTTCGAGAGTTACAGTGAACCTGCAGTGGTGCATCTGATTCTAATACCGTACTCTTTAACAAATAAAATGAAAAATAGAATAATAATAATATTAATTTTTAAGATTAATAATTTTTGTTGTTTGGATAAGTAATTGAGAGATTAAAGCTTGTTTAGCGTTTAAGACTGGAATTGAGTTGCTTAATGTTTCATAAAGTTTTACATAGCATTGTTCTTTGAGGTCACACAATAAAGTAAATGTCATTTGCGCCGCAATTTTATCGAGCTTCGCACGTCCGAAGATGTACTCAACGTAGCCAGGGCTCATTATATATTTTCTTAGACAAAGTCTGATATCTGACCTCAGCTTCAATCATGACAATGGGGTGGCTAAAACTACTAAAAAAGAGGAAAATATACCATTATATAAAACATGTATTCGTTTTAACATATACATTACGATATTAATGACACTTACGTAAAATTCTAGTTAAATAATAGCTGATTATTCACAAATGAGAGCGACTTATTAATTCTGCTCCTCTTTCCTTCAAATAAGTATCAATATGGGGCTACACAAAATATTACGTCCTTCTAGGGCAACGAATGACATAAGAGTGAGTTGATGCCTACTGGCTGCGAAAAGAGGGCGGTGTTAATTCCTTTGTTTTGCGTTCTCTTGTTTTAAGAAATCGATACATATAATCTAAGTTCAGTAAATTAAATATCGTCTGTGCTCGACGCACTAGTAGTGGGGGTCTCTTCACGGCACTGCCAGTGTGTTGAGGCCCAATCCCCTCCGGCCCCTTTTCTTATGTCCCCTGTTGAGTCATAGCACTAAGTGTGCAGAAATCGTAACACAAAACTCCCATACTTAGATGTAACAAAGACAAAGAAACCTCTTCTCTGAGTAGTAACTGAACACTGATAAAACTTAACAATTCTTTTTGAATCACACAAATACTTTGGAAGTCGAACATGAGTAACTCTGAACAAAATGTTTTGAAAAAAAAAAAACTCCTCATGTAATATAGAAGTTTCGGAAGCAAGGTAATAGTAAATAATAACAACAACACAAGTGACTTTTAATTTTCTTCTGTTCGTTCTCGTTCAAGGTGTTGTAGTGGTTACACATATTTAACCGACACCCATTCTTTCAAAAATGATCTTTCGCATGTTGCCGTTGTGCTTCTTGTGGTTGCGTAAGTGCTGATTTTTGCGTATTCACACTCAATGTAAACGCGGAATTCTATCTCATTGTCAGACCCAAGTTTGTTGATGACATAACTAACATATTTTCCCAGTAACCAGCTAATGGCGTTGGTTTTTAATTTCGGAAAGTATGTCATGTCTGGTCTCAGGAGGAGCGATGGCGTTATATATTCCGTCGAGGATCTGGTGAGAAAGGCAATTTGTTGCCTGATCCAATTCCAGTTATTCACATTGCCGCCACTGGTGAATCTGTGGATGAGTGTATCCACGAGATTGCGTTTTCCACAGAGGTGTGTCTGGTTTAAACCGTCCCATTTAGTCTGTCGTTGGTGCTGATGACATTGTTAACTGTTTCGTACCATGCGGAAATAACGTCTGTAGATAGCCCGGCATAGTTGATGTTCCGCCATACAGCTTCCCAGTCACAATTAGGGAATTTCTTTTCAATTTTGTTTCTCCCTTCATTTAACTTCCTTTCAAGTATGATGTCGCACGCTGTGATACATGTGTTGCTTCTGATTTCGTCACTAAGATATGTGTTGCTTCTGATTTCGTCACTAAGATAACTTGCTTTGAGGAAAAAGTTCCTCACATACTGCAGATGGGCATTAATCCTTCGCCCATCAATCGGTGCTTGCAGGCTATGGGGTGTCACAGCCTCAAAGAGTTTTGCTTTTATACATTGCGGAAGTTCTCTGAGTATATGGAAAGTCCGTTTGAGGAACAGAGCAGACGCTTCATTTCGAATATCCACAAAACCGAGGTCCCCGTTTCTGACATCCAGTATAACGGTAGTCGCACCAACCCTGAATATGTCTCCTCGCCATAAATAATTGGTAACAGTGGACATGATCCCTTTCGCTACTAGTTTGGGGATTGTAAATACGCGTGCAGTGGAATACGCTTTAGACAAAATGCAGTAGTTGATGAATCTCACTTTTTGCACCTGGTCCATAGTTCGATGGATGTTCTCCATTACAGCACCATGAATTTTCCTCCTAGTTTTCGTCCAGTTAAAAGCAGCCATCCTCATCGGACATGCCATTAAGGTTATTCTCAAAGTGTTATGTTTGTTACCTTTTTTTGCCCGTGCCAGTCGGAAGTGATTTAGGCCCCGCAGATTCAATACCTTACATTTGTTTTCATTTGTTGTCGCTCCCGATGCTAGACAATACTTTTGGATTTCTCTTTCCAGTGTAACTGTCTCCTCCTTATTCCTCATTACAGCACCCACGTCATCAGCATAAGCTCGTATGACAGTTTTCTCACCACTCAATGTTATGCCTGTTAACACTGCACGGACAGTGCTGACAAAGGGCTCTAAAGATACGGAAATCAAAAACATAGATAAGGGACTGCCCTGTGGAACCAAATGGCTCTGAGCACTATGGGACTCAACTGCTGAGGTCATTAGTCCCCTAGAACTTAGAACTAGTTAAACCTAAATAACCTAAGGACATCACAAACATCCATGCCCGAGGCAGGATTCGAACCTGCGACCGTAGCGGTCTTGCGGTTCCAGACTGCAGCGCCTTTAACCGCACGGCCACTTCGGCCGGCTCCTGTGGAACCCCTCGCCTTATCTGTATGTGTTTAGATGTTTGGCCATTGATTGCTATTTTCGCATTTATACCTGTTGTAATACAGGGTGTTACAAAAAGGTACGGCAAAACTTTCAGGAAACATTCCTCACACACAAATAAAGAAAAGATGTTATGTAAACATGTGCCCGGAAACGCTTAATTTCCATGTTAGAGCTCATTTTAGTTTCGTCAGTATGTACTTTACTTTCTCGATTGACCGCCAGTTGGCCCAATTGAAGGACGGTAAAGTTGACTTCGGTGCTTGTGTTGACATGCGACTCATTGCTGTACAGTACTAGCATTAAGCACATCAGTACGTAGCATCAACATGTTAGTGTTCATCACGAACGTGGTTTTGAAGTCAGTGCAATGTTTACAAATGCGGAGTTGGCAGATGCCCATTTGTTGCATGGATTAGCACGGGGCAATAGCCGTGGCGCGGTACGTTTATATCGAGACAGATTTCCAGAACGAAGGTGTCCCGACAGGAAGACGTTCGAAGCAATTGATCGGCGTCTTAGGGAGCAGGGAACATTCCAGCCTATGACTCGCGACTGGGGAAGACCCAGAACGACGAGGACACCTGCAATGGACGAGGCAATTCTTCGTGCAATTGATGATAACCCTAATGTCAGAGTCAGAGAAGTTGCTGCTGTACAAGGTAACGTTGACCACGTCACTGTATGGAGAGTGCTACGGGAGAACCAGCTGTTTCCATACCATGTACAGCGTGTGCAGGCACTATCAGCAGCTGATTGGCCTCCACGGGTAACTTTTGCGAATGGTTCATCCAACAATGTGTCAATCCTCATTTCAGTGCAAATGTTCTCTTTACGGATGAGGCTTCATTCCAACGTGATCAAATTGTATATTTTCACAATCAACATGTGTGGGCTGACGAGAATCCGCACGCAATTGTGCAATCACGTCATCAACAGACATTTTCTGTGAACGTTTGGGCAGGAATTGTTGGTGATGTCTTGATTGGGCCCCATGTTCTTCCACCTACGCTCAATGGAGCACGTTATCATGATTTCATACGGGATACTCTACCTGTGCTGCTAGAACATGTGCCTTTACAAGTACGACACAACATGTGGTTCATGCACGATGGAGCTCCTGCACATTTCAGTCGAAGTGTTCGTACGCTTCTCAACAACAGATTGGTAGAGACGGACCAATTCCATGGCCTCCACGCTCTCCTGACCTCAACCCTCTTGACTTTCATTTATGGGGGCATTTAAAAGCTCTTGTCTACGCAACCCTGGTACAAAATGTTGATCTTACCTGGCGTAAGTGAAAACACCCTTTTTCTTAAGTAAAATATGTGTAAGCTGGGATCTCTCCTCTTCATTAACAGCATAACATTCTGATAACTTGTACTTAAACAAATTAATTATATCATTCACCAACTCACAGTGTTATACAGGTTTTGTGTCACAATCTCCAGATGTACTGTCCGAATTTTATCGCTTACAGATTCAGCAGACGCAGGCCTTACTGGATGCCCTTGGACAGCTCGTCCAGGGTCAATGTGCGATGCAAAACGATGCGGCAGCCACAGCTCCATCGCTCACGCAGCTACAACACGCTGTTGCACCAACTTTTCGACCTTTTGATGCTGCCCTGGAAAGCTGGACGGAGTGGTCACGCCAATTTGGATTCCATCTCGCCACCTACAGAATTCAAGGTAACGAGTGGCAGCCTTTTCTCTTATGATCGGTCAGCGTACAAACGTACCATGTGATAGTCAAATTATTTCCCCGTCGCGACGTAGCAACTCTGTCCTATGAAGAAATTTTGTCTGCATTAGATGCATGTTTCAAGGAATCAGTCAATGTAGTTGCAAAAAGATATACCTTCTTTCGTACAAAACGTACGGCAGGTCAGACTAATCAGGAGTGGGTTGCAACCTTTCAAGGCTGTACTAGGGATTGTGCTTTTGAGTGTCAATGTGGACTCCCTTATTCAGATACTATGGTACGTAATGCAATTGCACAGAACGTTTCTGACGTTCGTATAAGGGAACACATTTTGAAACTAGTCAATCCCTCCCTTCAACAAGTGATGTACATATTGGATCGGCAGGACACACTTGACTTTGCTCAGGAATCATTTGAAACTTCACCAGCCATGTGTCAGGTTAACCGGCCCGCCGGGCGAGCTGCACGGAGCAGTAAACAGCCCTCGCGCCCGGCCGTGCCACGGCCGCCAGGCTCTCAGCCATGTGTGCCGCGCCGGCAAGCAAATGCAGTGCTCAAATCCTGCCTGCGGTGCACACTAGACATTCGCGTGAGAATTGCCTGTCATTCCGAGCTATTTGCTTTTTTTTTATTCCGATCTTGGCCGTCTAGGGACCGCGTTAAACAACTATTTTTCAATGTACATTTCTCCTATTGCGCTCCTCCTCTTTTCTCTTCTGCCAATATGTCTTCATCCTCTCTCTGTGCTGCTCCTTTCGGTCTTCTGTCCACACTTTTCCTCCAGTTCTTCTCTTCTTCACTTCAAATCTTTCAAAATGTTGAATTTTGTCTCTCATTAAGTCTCTGTTGGTTATATCATCTTCTCCTATACCCATCTCCTCTAAGTCTGCTTTGACTTCTTTGAACCAGGTAATTTGGGTTCTGGGGTTCTTGTCAAAAAACGTGAATGTTTTCTTTGTCAGCCTTCCATCATTCATTCTTTTCAAATGGGCGTAAAAGCTTACTCTTCTCTTCCTCATAGTATCTACCACTTTCTCAATTTTATTGTAATAAAAAAGGACATGTTCAGAGTGTTTGCCATAAAAAGCTGAGATAGGAAGCTCAAAACCATTCCAGGCCCTTTGCTCCACGCTGGAATCAGAATCGAACCAAGGATACTCAGGCTCGCGAAACTTCGCCCATGGAAATTCGTGTATTTCATTCCACTCTGTACAGTGCCACTCTCTCTAACAGTGACTGTGTTCGTCCCAGAAATAGTGTTCATCGACATCGCCAGAACTCCCTTCAAGTCACAAGTGATTTTGTACCAGTGACAGTTCACGTTGCACGAGACAGTCGCTCTTTTCGTCAGCAGGACAATAAACTTTTTGTAGACTTGGACATTAACAGCAGAGTGATACCATTCCAGCTTGATACTGGAGCTGCAGTTTCGCTGATCAATCAAGACACTTACAAACTGCTGGGCACACCTCCGAGGCGTGCCGCAAATGTTAACTAGCTATACAGGTCAAGGAATCCCTGTGTTAGGATAGTGCAGCCTTCTTGCAACTTACAAAGGACAAACAAAACTTGTGTCATTTTACGTCCTTCGTTCTTCTTCTGCAGTGAACTTCTTTGGTTTCGATTTATTTCAGTTGTTTAACTTGTCTATAGTAAATCAGGTCCTATCAGTGAACCAGAGTGTGCCTTCAGACAGTGTTTCTCGTCTATGTGAAGGATTTGCAGGAAGTTTTGCACCGGACCTCGGCTGCGCTAAGAACTATAAAGCACATTTCGAACTGAAAGTAAACGCGCAACCGAAATTTTTCAGAGCGCGCAATGTTCAAATCGTTCAAATGGCTCTGAGCACTATGGGATTTAACATCTATGGTCATCAGTCCCCTTGAACTTAGAACTACTTAAACCTAACTAACCTAAGGACATCACACAACACCCAGTCATCACAAGGCAGAGAAAATCCCTGACCCCGCCGGGAATCGAACCCGGGAACCAGGGCGTGGGAAGCGAGAACGCTACCACACGACCACAAGCTGTGGACGTGCGCAATGTTCTACACGCATTGCGTGATGAGGTCGAAAAAACATTACACGAGTTGGAACCACAAGGTGTAATTGAATGTGTGCAGGGCATCACCCTTAGTAATTTTGCGAAAACCTTCCAGAAAATTGAGACTTTGTGTGGACTTCAGGGCAACAGTGAATCCACAACTAGTGATTGCAACTTTGCCTTTACCCCACCCAGAAGATCTCTTTGACAAACTGTGCCCGGGTAAAAATTTTTTCGAATTTGGACCTCGCAAATGCGTTCTTGCAAATACCGGTGGACGAACAATCCCAGCGCGATTTGGTAGTTAACATGCATCTTGGGTTGTATAAATTCGAACGACTGCCATTCGGGTGTGCATCCGCCCCTGCATTGTTTCAGCAATATCTACAAACTGTTTGTGCGTCGGTCCCTACTGCAGCAAATTATCTGGACGATATTGTGATCTCCGGAAATACGGAAGAAGAACATTTGGCCAATCTCAGAACATTATTTCAGGTCTTGTGACAAAATGGTCTTCGCTTGCGGAAGGACAAATGTGTGTTTTTTGCTCGTGAGTTACCCTACTTGGGACATGTAATCAATGTCCAAGACATACATCCCAGTCCCGAGCACCGCTGTGCCAAACAAGACTTGCCTCCGCCACAGAATTTGAAGCAGATACAGAGTGTGCTGGGAAAAATAAATTACTATAACAGATATGTGCCACATGCCTCTTCCATTTCAGCTCCGCTTCATCGCTTACGCCGTAAAGGTGTTCCGTTCGTCTGGACGACGGAATGCGAACGCGCCTTTCGCCAGTTGAAACCGGCGCTGCTTTCCAATACCTGCCTTACGCCATTCGATCCCCAGAAGCCCCTTTTGTTGATGGTGGATGCAGCGGATTTCGGGATCGGTGTTATGCTTGCGCACAAAGATGGATCGCACGATTGCCCTATTGCCTTTGCGTCCAAATTGCTCTCGTCGGCGCAAAGAATCTATTCACAGATCGAGAGAGAAGCATTGGCTCTTGTATTTGGTGTTACAAAGTTTCGTGGCTCCTTGTATGGTCGTCACTTTACCATAATCACAGACCACAAACCTTTGACATCGCTTTTTCATCTGAACAAGCCTGTACCTACAAGTACAGCGCAGAAATTCATTCGCTGGTCTATTTTCCTCTCGCAGTACCGCTACGATATCTTCTATCGGTCCACTGCTAAGCACGGAAACGCCGATGCGTTGTCCCGTTTGCCTGTTGCTGAGGATAGGGCATTCGAATCATCCGAACTTGCTTGCATGTTCATTGATGCGGCAACCGACGACTTGGTCGAATCGTTTCCGATTGATTTTCGTCGTGTAGCTGCATCCACAGCTGCCTACTCTGTCCTTGCTACCGTTCTGCGTTTTGTTGCTACGCAGTGGCTCTTGTCAAAGCCATGGATCGGGAACCCGTTGGTTCGCCGAATTTTTGCTCACAAGGGGAGACTTGTTGTTCGACGTGGTGTTTTGCTGTTGCGTTCTGATAATGATTAGTCCAGGGTCGTGGTACCACGGTCGTTACAGTCGTCTGTCTTAAAGCTTCTCCACCAAAGACATTGGGGTATAGTGAGAACGAAATAACTTGTTAGTCAGCACTGTACTTGGTTTGGAATGGCTGCCGCGATTCCTAATATGTGCTCTTCTTGCATGGTGTGTGCCGAACAACAATCAGCACCACCGCGGAAATTCTTTGCATGGCCAAAAGCCACTTCCCCTTGGCAACGCTTACACATCGATTTTGCTGGTTCATTCTGGAATGCTCGATGGTTGGTAGTGATAGATTCATTCAGTAATTTTCCTTTTGTTGGCCGGATGTCTTCCACGACATCGTCTGCAACCATCCAAGCGTTGTCTGCTATCTTTTGAATGGAAGGTCTTCCATAGACAATTGTTTCAGACAATGGCCCACTATTCATGTCCGCAGAATTTCAGTCATTCTGCAAGGCCAATGGTATTCAACATATGACGTCCGCGGCGTTTTCGCGACAGTCAAACGGTGCCGCTGAACGATTGGTCCGGACTTTCAAGTCACAGATGTTGAAGCTACAAGAGTCGCATTCTCGGGAGGACGCGTTATTCCTCTTTTTGTCCTTGTATCGCTCTCAGCCCCGAGATGGTCGCTCGCCGGCTGAGTTGCTCCACGGTCGCCCTCATCGGACCTTGATGTCTTTGCTACATCCGAAGCATCAGGTTCCTGTGCTGCGGCAGACACCTGCTTGTGCCCCAGGTGACGTTGTCTACTACCGCCACTACCGAGGTTCACGGCGTTGGCTCGAAGGGCGCATTCTTCGCTGCCTCGGACGCGCTATGTATCTGGTTTTGGGGGCCTCTGGTGAGGTGCGCCGCCATCTCAACCAGCTGCGCCTCTGTCGTCGCACGGGATCTGCCGCTCCCCGTCTGCTTTCACTGACGGTGCCGTCCAGTCAGCGCCCTGGGGACCCTTCTGCTGGCTCGCCTCAGCCCCAAGTGTTACTGACGCTGCCTTCCATTTTGCCCCATGGCGACGCGCCGCCGCCACCGCCGCCACCGCCGACGCCACCACCTGTTCTCCCGCCGGCGACGCCCGTAGTGGACGCGTCACTGCAACCGACGGGCGCCTCCCTGGGTCACGCGCCGCCGATCGCTTCCCGTGACCAGTTATCCTCCGACATGGAATTCTTGCCCGCTCCTGACCATGTGTCGTCTTCGCCCGTCGGGTGCCCCGGTCCGATGGAAGTCGACCCTTCGGCCCCTCCTGTCTCTCTGCGGGCGCATACACCGCATGTTGGCGTGCACCCTGGAGCAGGTTTCCAGGCGTTTCCTAGCTCCCCGCGGTCCGCATGTCAAGGTGCGGGTGACAGCATCGCCTGTTGTTAGGCTCCCCACCTCGTCACAGACGTCAACATGGGGTCCTCCCCACGGCGGGCGGAAGCCTTATGCCACCCCTGTACGAAGATTTGCTGAGGAGGAATGTGGTGTCACCGCCAGACACCACACTTGCTAGGTGGTAACCTTTAAATCGGCCGCGGTCCGTTTGTATACGTCTGGCCAGCGTGTCGCCACTATAAGTGATTGCAGACCGAGCGCCGCCACACGGCAGGTCTAGAGAGACTTCCTAGCATTCGCCCCAGTTGTACAGCCGACTTTGCTAGCGATGGTTCACTGCCTACTTACGTTCTCATTAGCCGAGACGATAGTTTAGCATAGCCTTCAGCAACGTCATTTGCTACGACCTAGCAAGGCGCTATTATCAGTTACTATTGATATTATGGATCATGTACCGTCAAGACCGACGTTCACCATTAATGGATTAAAGTTACTTATTCCACCAGCTACGTCTGTTTTTCTAAATTCTAATTTCCTTGTCCTGCTCCTGACCTCACACCTGCCTGCGTGAGCTAAAACCCGTGCCTTCCGGCCTCCGCTAGTAACACGGTGTTGGCTCTCCTGCCAACCACAACACAATCTACTACAGGACCCCCAGGAAAGGTTCAAAGCACAGACTGTTTGAAGCGTTACGCAACCTGGACATAAGTCGGCATGGTGATTTTCTAGTCAATCCCGATGCAATTTCTGTGTTTCATCGTCAATGTGAACGTCCAGGGGTCGCAGTACACATTCATTGGTGCAATGGAATCTAATACTGGACTCCCTGGAACGGTGTCAAGCGCAGACAGTTTGAAGCGTTACTCCCTATGGACATAAGTCGGCATTGTGCCTTTTCTATTCAATCCCGATGCAATTTCTATGTTTCGGCGCCATTGTGAGGGTCCAAGGGTTACAGTGAGCCTGTAGTGATGCACCGGAATCTACAGCTGGAGTCCCAGCAGTGGTTCCTAGTACAGACCGTTTGAAGCGTTACTCCATTGCCCACCCCATCTCGATAAAGCGTGCAGACTCTCTACGGTATTGTGGTATGCCCACAAAGCCGCACGCGCTGCTATCACTCATCTTTCTTTTGTTTTTGAATAGACCTACAGAATATGGACCACTGTCTGTCAGATAATTTACCAACTCAGTCGATGGGTTAAGAAATATTTTCGGCTGTCTCTCATGTTAGAGTGAAATTCGTATGTTCCCATGCCTGGGCTCGAAGTGTCCCATTAATTTTGCCATAGTTGAAATATGCCATCTTTTATTGCCGTTTTCGCCACAGTTTCATGCACCCTTCGTACTTGCATTTCGCTGTCGTTCTTTAACCAGTAAAAGGCTCGCCTTTTTCTAATTGGCAAGTCAAGCCCGGCTATTCCTAGAATTACTACCAAGGTATCATTCGGTGTAGCGCTGCAGGCGCACATTAATCTTACTAACACTCCCCGTTGAACTCCTCTTACTACTGAGGCTAGCTTCGCTATCTGCAGTCTACGGGCCCAAACGCTCGCACCACATTCCACGACTGATGCTAATATATATTGGTGGTAAACTCTGATTCCTAAATAGCCTATTTGCATTTTCTATAATTTTATTCATCAAGTTTGTACCTGTTCTGTCTGCTTTCTCTTAAGCGGTCTGGTAGCATTTGCAGTTACGTGTTATGTTGCAGCTATCATGCAACTTTTGTAGTATAGGCTCCAATACTACATCCCAAAATTCTGGACCACACAGTGATCCTGTGGACAATCTTTTCTTATTCACTTCGTTATTGTCTTTCCTGGGCATGTTAAAGAAGCGCGTCAGAGGTAGCAATAATCTCTCAGGCAGTGGAACGGTGCTCCGGGACACTCAGTTCGAACATTATCGCTAGAGAGTACATAGAATGAGTATCTGTCGTTAGCGAAATCGCCTTATTAATTACGTCTTCAGTTGACGTGCCTCCTCTGAGCCCGCACTCGTGACGGCTTATCCCATGTAGCAGCCAATAACCTTGTAGCGATCTGCATAATAGTTGTCAGATGTCTTATGGAAAACTTGCATTAGACAGATTGGTATGTAGGATTAGGATATCCTTGTCTTGCCCTTTAGTAATTTCTACCATTTCAGCAGTCTTGCACACTACACGGATCCTTCCTTGCAAGAGACATTTGTTGTATAGTTCGCACAAGTAACCATCTAATTGGTCACATAGAGCTTGTATTACTTCAGCAGGGATCTCTTCGGTCCTGGAGGTTTTCTTCTTCTTCAGCCTTAAAATTATTTGCCTAGCGTCTTCTTGTGCGAAGGGTTTCACAAATTTATTGTTTCTGTAGTCTTCCCATAACAGTTTTGTAAACTATGGTCACCTTCTGTCTAGCCGTCATCTCCATCATCAGGAAGTAGTGTTTCCATTAGCAGGGCAGCTGACTGTTGCCAACTTCCTGTTACCGCCCATCATTTGTTTTGAGCGTGGGCTAAACTGCCAATGATCGTATTTTGTTGCAGATTATTTTATACGGTACACCCCAAGGATTGGTTTCTAAGTGGGCCTCCGCGAACTGCTTTTATCGTTCCATTTTTGTTTCCTACATTTGTCTTCCGTAAAATGTTACTTAACGTATCTGTATCTATGCAACCTTTGGATTCTTTCTCCTTGGGGCGTGCTGTTCAGGTATAGCTTCCTGGCTTTTCCTGCTTCACATCTTAGTTTCTTCAGCACCTCAGTCCAGATGCGAGGCACTCCTTCAGAATGACCTGCGCCGGCAGGTATGGATGCCTCCATTGCTCTATGTATAGCCACTGTAAGTTCTTGCGGGATGAACTTCCCGGACGCTGAAACACCCTTCTTAGTTCTTCCCAGTTAGCCTTCATGATGATGTATTTGGGCCTTGTGCGTTTTGGATTTCCCTCCCAGTGGTTGTATAGTGTACGGTATTGTAACTTTACGTCATTCCATTGCCTTTCACACGGCGCGCCGCTTCTGTATAAGCTAAAGAGATGTCGATATTTTATGTTACTCCGACTTTATCTGATTACTTTCTTGGTTGTACTACTGTTGTTAAAGGGGAGAAATCGTATTTTAACTATACTGTGCTAATGGCATCAATAAAATTCCGCACATTTGATTGCTTTAACGTCCATGATTACCATGAAACGCCTGTTACATGTGGCTATGTGATCCAGTTGATATTCTCCTACTTTTTGATTTGGAGATACCTAAGTTTTGGCTTTTCTTGGTAGTTTGCGAAAATATGCAGGAGATCGTTTTAAGTGCAACATTTTACGCACATTATCAGACTTTCTCCATTTCTGTTTGTTCGTAAGTGTGCTGGATATACGCCTACAATATTCTTAAAATACTTCTGGGTGACTTCAACGTCCAAGCTGGGAAGGAAAAGAAGTTTAACGTTGGTTTTAGGTGTATTGGTGACTTCAGAATCTAAAAGACCCCAAAACTGATTTACTTCCTGCAAATTTCTTCTGTTATCATTTATAGTGCATGGAAATTTGTAACACTACAGCTTTTATTCTTGCGCTTTGCTGTTAGCATGCATATTTTTCTGATGTAGACGTAAATTCTGTTATACTACCAACAATTTTTTGCTTACATAAATTGCTGTTTCAAACACTGGCGTGTTTTCCACTATTTTTATTGTTGGGCTACCTTTCTAAATTCTAATGCTGTCTATCAATCACATTCTTATCTAAAAATGTTGTTTCCTCTACTGCCAACTTTTATATATGAGTCTTCTGTAGAAATAATTCAAATTTTTTCTTTTTCCCTATTTTCAGAAGAGAAGTTATCTTTAATGTTCCAAAGTAGTACTTCTTGTTGAACTTGAACTTAGAAGGATTTCCATTGTACTCCATCTCTTTGTCACAGAAAATTTTGGACTATGCAGAACCTTACATCCTAATGCATTACAAGATGTAATGGTAGATTCCTCAACAAAGTAATTTCCTGGGGTAGTGCATCCATTGTCCGAACTTTTCATTTTATGTGAAAAATGTTATGTCGTTCTATTGTAGAGCTGTCTGATATTTTTTAGTCCTCAAGTCAATTAGAATTTGCTAAACTTGTATATTTATCGTTGTTATGTGTTAATTTTTGTTTACCGAAGTATGGGAAGACAAACGGAAACAATATTTTTAATGTAACTTTCATTTTACTTACGTTTGTGCCTGTTGTTCTTCTGTTAATGTAGACTATGTTTTTCTTTTATTGTGGGCGCAACCTGGTAGCGAATGTACAACTAACTTCTTCTCCTGTGACTCTGATATAACCAAAATGCTCTTATACTCGCTACTATCGTATTCCATTTGACGCTATACGATGAACTACTTTTCAGATTCCTTTTGAAGGAAATTTTCTTTCATCAGTTAATGGGTAAACTTTATTTTTAATGTCATGTGAAATAATGTGTACGCAGTGTTCTTTCCTTTTTTGTCTTGAGACAAATTTCATAATGACTGTTTCTTCAAATTGATAATGCGTTTTACCAAGCTAAGTGCGAGCTAGACTGACATTTTTGCATCATCATCGTAGACCTCTACGAAGACTTTCGGTCTTACATTACAAAATTACGATCTTGGAAACATGGAAGTGGTGGTGATTATTTGCTTGACGTATTCCAATCTCTGTCTTCCTCTACAGTTTCTGCCCTCTACATCTCCCTCTAGTACGATGGAAGTCATTCCCTCATGTCTTAGCAGATGTCCTATCATCCTGTCCCTTCTCCTCATCAGTGTTTTCCACATATTCCTTTCCTCTCCGATTTTGCGTAGAACCTCCTCATTCCTTATCAGTCCACCTAATTTTCAACATTCGTCTACAGCACCACATATCAAATGCTTCGATTCTCTTCTGTTCCGGTTTTCCCACAGTCCATGTTTCACTACCATACAATTCTGTATTCCAGACGCAAATCCTCAGAAATTTCTTCCTCAAATTAAGGCCGGTATTTGATATTAGTAGGTATCTCTTGGCCAGAAATGCCTTTTTTGCCATAGCGAGTCTGCTTTTGATGTCCTCCTAGCTCCGTCCGTCATTGGTTATTTTACTGCCTAGGTAGCAGAATTCCTTAACTTCATTGACTTCGTGACCATCAATGGTAATGTTAAGTTTCTCGCTGTTCTCATTTCTACTACTTCTCATTGCCATTGTCTTTCTCCGATTTACTCTCAAACCATACTGTGTACTCATTAGACTGTTCATTCCGTTCAGCAGATCATTTAATTCTTCTTCACTTTCACTCAGGATAGCAATGTCATCAGCGAATCGTATCACTGATATCCTTTCACCTTGTATTTTAATTCCACTCCTGAACCTTTCTTTTAATTCCATCATTGCTTCCTCGATGTGCAGATTGAAGAGTAGGGGCGAAAGGCTACAGCCTTGTCTTACACCGTTCTTAATACGAGCACTTCGTTCTTGATCGTCCACTCTTATTATTCCCTCTTGGTTGTTGTACATATTGTATATGACCCGTCTCTCCCTATAGCTTACCCCTACTTTTTTCAGAATCTCGAACAGCTTGCACCATTTTATATTGCCGAACACTTTTTCCAGGTCGACAAATCCTATGAAAGTGTTTTGATTTTTCTTTAGTCTTGCTTCTATTATTAGCCGTAACGTCAGAATTGCCTCTCTCGTCCCTTTACTTTTCCCAAAGCCAAACTGATCGTCACCTAGCGCATTCTCAATTTTCTATTCCATTCTTCTGTATATTATTCTTGTAAGCAGCTTCGATGCATGAGCTGTTAAGCTGATAGTGCGATGATTCTCGCACTTGTCAGCTCTTTCCGTCTTCGGAATTGTGTGGATGATGCTTTTCCGAAAGTCAGATGGTATGTCGCCAGACTCATATATTCTACACACCAACGTGAATAGTCGTTTTGTTGCCACTTCCCCCAATGATTTTAGAAATTCAGATGGAGTGTTATCTGTCCCTCCTGCCTTATTTCACCGTAAGTCCTCCAAAGCTGTTTTAAATTCCGATTCTAATACTGGATTCCCTATCTCTTCTAAATCGACACCTGTTTCTTCTTCTATCACATCAGACAAATCTTCACCCTCATAGAGGCTTTCAATGTATTCTTTCCACCTATCTGCTCTCTGTTCCGCATTTAACAGTGGAATTCCCGTTGCACTCTTAATGTTACCACCGTTGCTTTTAATGTCACCAAAGGTTGTTTTGACTTTCCTGTATGCTGAGTCTGTCCTTCCGACAATCATATCTTTTTCGATGTCTTCACATTTTTCCTGCAGCCATTTCATCTTAGCTTCCCCGCACTTCCGCCGGCCGAAGTGGCCGTGCGGTTAAAGGCGCTGCAGTCTGGAACCGCAAGACCGCTACGGTCGCAGGTTCGAATCCTGCCTCGGGCATGGATGTTTGGGATGTCCTTAGAACTAGTTAAACCTAACTAACCTAAGTTCTCGGGGACTAATGACCTCAGAAGTTGAGTCCCATAGTGCTCAGAGCCAACCTGCACTTCCTATTTATTTCATTCCTTAGCGACTTGTATTTCTGTATTCCTGATTTTCCCGGAACATGTTTGTACTTCCTCCTTTCATCAATCAACTGAAGTATTTCTTCTGTTACCCATGGTTTCTTCGCGGCTACCTTCTTTGTATCTATGTTTCCCTTCTCAACTTCTGTGATGGCCCTTTTTAGAGATGTCCATTCCTCTTCAACTGTATTGCCTACTGCGCTATTCCTTATTGCTGTATCTATAGCGTTAGAGAACTTCAAACGTATCTCGTCATACCTTAGTACTTCCGTATCCCACTTCTTTGCGTATTGATTCTTCCTGACTAATGTCTTGAACTTCAGCCTACTCTTCATCACTACTATATTGTGATCTGAGTCTATATCTGCTCCTGGGCACGCCTTACAATCCAGTATCTGATTTCGGAAACTCTGTCTGACCATGATGTAATCTAATTGAAATCTTCCTGTATCTCCCGGCCTTTTCCAAGTATACCTCCTTCTCTTGTGATCCTTGAACAGGGTATTCGCTATTACTAGCTGAAACTTGTTACAGAAATCAATTAGTCTTTCTCCTCTTTCATTCGTTGTCCGAAGCCCATATTCTCCTGTAACCTTTTCTTCTACTCCTTCCCGTACAACTGCATTCCAGTCGCCCATGACTATTAGATTTTCGTCCCCCTTTACATACTGCATTACCCTTTCAATATCCTCATACACTTTCTCTATCTGTTCATCTTCAGCTTGCGACGTCGGCATGTATACCTGAACTATCGTTGTCGGTGTTGGTCTGCTGTCGATTCTGATTAGAACAACCCGGTCACTGAACTGTTCACAGTAACACACCCTCTGCACTACCTTCCTATTCACAACCAATCCTACACCTGTTATACCATTTTCTGCTGCTGTTGATATTACCCGATACTCATCTGACCAGAAATCCTTGTCTTCCTTCCACTTCACTTCACTGACCCCTACTATATCTAGATTGAGCCTTTGCATTTCCCTAGTTTCCCTACCACGTTCAAGCTTCTGACATTCCACGCCCCGATTCGTAGAACGTTATCCTTTCGTTGACTATTCAATCTTTTTCTCATGGTAACCTCCCCCTTGGCAATCCCCTCCCGGAAATCCGAATGGGGGACTATTCCGGAATCTTTTACCAATGGAGAGATCATCATGACACTTCTTCAATTACAGGCCACATGTCCTGTGGATACACGTTACGTGTCTTTAATGCAGTTTTTTCCATTGCCTTCTGCATCCTCATGTCGTTGAACATTGCTGATTCTTCCGCCTTTAGGGGCAATTTCCCACCCCTAGGACAAGAGAGTGCCCTGAACCTCTATCCGCTCCTCCGTCCTCTTTGACAAGGCCGTTGGCAGAATGAGGCTGACTTCTAATGCCGGAAGTCTTCGGCCGCCAATGCTGATTATTTATCAAAATTTAGGCAGTGGCGGGGATCGAACCCGGGACCGAAGAAGTTTTGATTATTAATCAAAGACGTTACCCCTAGACCATTGTCTAGGAACCAGTTGTTATGTAAGACAAAACACAATAGCAGTAAAAGTTTAGGACACGATTTTAGACGGATAGTGTACTGAACACTAAAATGGGCTTTCGATCGTTCCTGGCCTTTTGCCAATGAAGCAATTATAATGAACTTACTGAGTACCGGGTATGGCCCACATATGTGTTTATCCCAGTCTTGTAAGCGTTCATCTCCACCTTCACCTCTCTCTGTCCATCTCCTCCTTACCCCTTTCTCTGTCCGTCACCTTCTCTCCCCCCTCACCACCACCCCATCTGTCTCCTGCTTCCCTTGACTCTGCTCCCTATCCACTTCCTCCATCCCCCAGTCGAGCGCTCCACAAACCAAACATCATCACCAGCCTTATCCTCCATCCCCCAGTCTCTGCCTATTTCTTCCTCCCCGTTCTCTCTGCACAACTCCTCCTTCCCCTGTTTGTGACAGCCTACTCCTCCCCCGTTCACTCTCTTAAGTTACCGACCCCACCCCACTAGGAGGCTGGCAGTTCTTAACTCGACAGTATTTCTCTCCAGATTGTAAATGGTATTCGTACCAATTGTGGTTGAAATCGGGACAGTGATTTAGGAACTGCTGTGGACCATACATACATACATACATACATACACACACACACACACACACACACACACATAGGATGTCCGTAATTAAATTTTTAGTTTCAAAACGCCGTAGAATGAGAAACAATGCTCAGATTGACGCTATATTTGAACAACATATTATTGACACAGGGGGAAACATCATGGAGACGAATATTCCCACCAGATGGCGCTGTAAGGGTCTTAACATAACTGGAATCGGCTATCGTTGACAGATGAATCGCAATTCTGGGAGAGCCATGTGCTGTGCGTCTATTGGTATGCAGATTCTGACGCTTACAGTGCCATCTATTGGTCAAATTTTCGTTAAATGTTTTTTATCCCATGACATTTCCCCGCTGCATCAATAATATGTCACTCAAATTTGATGTTATTCTGAGCAGTGACTCTCTCCTCCAGTTTCCTTATAGACAATTTATGATCGTCTAAGGCTGTATAAACTGTATATGAAAATCGGAAAAAAGGACATGTTTCCACAAGAAGCTTGGAATTTAGAACCTGTAGATAATTATCTGAAAGCTCGTGACACTTCTCTTTATTTTAAACGAGTTACTCAACAAAAGAGGTACTGGTATAAATCCCCCTAATTTCATAACACATTGTCCTTCTTATGTGATCAACATGACACTTGGACAAAATAGTTACAAGTCAAAAGACACCAATGACTTTGGCGGGTACGTTTAATGATAAGGTATCAAAAGACACTCTTCTCTATATACTCATGTATAGTGAGAAAAAACCTAGATGGGAGTCTCAACACAGAATACCTACTGAAAATATTTAAACAGAAAAACTGCATATCTTTGGTACCCAATTTTATTCATTATTATTTTCCTGAATATCCATTTTCATGTAGAATATACCAGAATTTTGAATTTTTAAAACTGGTTAATATTTGGCTGGAAAATCAAGGAAAATCGACCAATTCAGCAGGTTGGCTGGCGTGAAATATAGCGTTGCTCCTGCCTCCTGATTGACGTGTCTCTCTCTCACACATTCTGATCGCCATCCGGAGCGGCGAGGAGGCCGCGCCGTGCTGTCCAGCCACAGCTTCCTGGCCAGCCTTAGCAGCTGGAGCTGGACCAGGAAACCGCTAGCTGGTGTCTCATTTTTGATCTTCAATCAGCTTTGTTCCTCAAATACTAACTGTAAACGTTGTTTCCTTGCCTTGTGGGGACAGATGAATAGCTGTAGGTTTTATTTGCGTGGCCAATACTATTGTTATTTGTTTGGGCACATCTAGAAGAATATGAGGTTATCTGTTATTAGCAACACCTAATGGAAGTAGCCGAACTTATGGTAAGTCTAAGAGGCAGTTTGTAACGGTAATGACAAGAGGCATTACACAAAGATGACGTATATTTTAGACACGACGGATGCAACCGTTTCTGCCAATACCATTATCTCAAATCAGTGGACGATAGAACTCTGACTCTTTCGTGTGGGATAATTAACAACAGATTATTTTAGGAACTAACCGTGGGTTCAATGACACGCTGCTGTAATACCTTTTCTGTTTCTGCCTCTATCCTGCCTATAGTGTAGGTTAGGGCCTGACAATGAACTTGCTATGCTCCTGCCATATAACCTGATAAGAAGAATATCTAATCACATCTACGTACTTTGAAAATATTAATGAATGACGCTGCAGTACATTAAATGAATATATTTTGCACCTTTCTGTGCCTGCTTGACACAATGACCTCGGTTCTGTATTTCTTGCAAACTACGAACATATCTTTGTTGATACAACAAAAGTATTGCATTAGCACAGTTCTCACTTCAAGTGTCTTCCGATCAAGTGACAGCTCACATCTGGTGAGAAATTTGCCAGTATTAATACCAACGAATTTTCATAACACGCTTTACCAAGGGCGGCGGGTTTGTCCACCCTAGAATAGAATCGAAAAAATTATTAAAATTCATTAAAAAATATGTTGCTGATACAGCTCAAAAATAAATAAAGACATTCTGATGGTAAGTAGGTTCCACAACCTGGAAATATCTCTTAGCACACTTAACAATAACAACACACCTTCAGTAACGTGTACTACAAACGGGGTGTGGGGCTACTTTACGCTCACTTCGCAAAAGTATTTAAGAAACGCAAATTTGAAATTTACTCGCAACTTAGTATTTAAAGAGGTACAGATGCGTAAGTGATGTCCTGAACTTTAAGAAACATCAGGGAAATGACTTCCACAATTACAGCTTAAATTTTTGGGTTAAATTCACATTTTTTTAAAAATTTTCAGTTAATCTGGTAGGGCAATAAAATTTTGAAAGAAATTTCGTTTTTATTTAAAAGTGTAAAGTAAATGGCTGTTGTTGTTGTGGTGGTGGTCTTCAGTCCTGAGACTGGTTTGATGCAGCTCTCCATGCTACTCCATCCTGTGCAAGCTTCTTCATCTTCCAGTACGTACTGCAACCTGCATCATTCAGAATCAGCTTAGTGTATTCATCTCTTGGTCTCCCTCTGCAATTTTTACCCTCCACGCTGCCCTCCAGTACTAAATTGGTGACCCCTCGATGCCTCAGAACATGTCCTACCAATAGGTCCCTTCTTGTCAAGTTGTGCCACAAACTCCTCTCCTCCCCAATTCTGTTCAGTACCACCTCATTAGTTATGTGATCACCCCATCTAATCTTCAGCATTCTTCTGTAGCACCACATTTCGAAAGCTTCTATTCTCTTCTTGTCCAATCTATTTATCGCCCATGTTAAACCTTCACACATGGCTACACTCTATACGAATACTTTCAAAAACGACTTTCTGTGATTTAAATCGACACTCGATGTTAACAAGTTTCTCATCTTCAGAAACGCTTTCCTTGCCATTGCCAGTCTACTTTTTATATCCTCCCTACTTCGAACATCATCAGTTATTTTGCTCCCCAAATAGCAAAATTCCTTTACGACTTTAACTGTCTCATTTCCTAATCTAATTCCCTCAGCATCATCCGATTTAATTAGACTACATTCCATTATCCTCGTTTTGCTTTTGTTGATGTTCATCTTATATCCTCCTTTCAAGACCCTGTCCATTCCCTTCATCCGCTCTTCCAAGTCCTTTGCTGTCTCTGACAGAATTACAATGTCATCCGCGAACCTCAGAGTTTTTATTTCTTCTCTACGGATTTAATACCTACTACGAATTTTTCTTTTCCTCCCTTTACGGCTTGCTCAATATAAAGATTGAATAACATCGGGGAGAGCCTACAACCCTGTCTCTCTCCCTTCCCAACAACTATTTCCCTTTCATGTCCTTCGACTGTTATAACTGCCATCTGGTTTCTGTACAAATTGTAAATCTCCTTTCGCTCCCTGTGTTTTACCCCTGCCACCTTCAGAATTTGAAAGAGAGTATTCCAGTCAACATTGTCAAAAGCTTTCTCGAAGTCTACACAAGTCTAGTAAATGACTACATAGAAATATTTCAAAAGGCGCTCATAAAGTGCCTTTCGTTCTCCCCCTCCCCCGCGTTTGGTCCATTATTAATTAGTATACCTTCGGTGAAAGACGAGTTCATCACTACTTGTTGCATCGACAACAAAATCATTTTAACTACGATCTTCCCAACAACGCTTCGACTGAAAGGCGCGTAGGTACCTCGAATTTCAAAACTGGCTTACGGAACAACTTGATCTGACGGTATTTGATTCTGTTTGTGTAATGATTTGAGAACGAATCAGCTATGTGTCTTTCCGGTGAACTATTTTGGGCTTATACGGATGCTGTGTAGCAACCAGGGGGAATGAAGTGAGTCCTGACAAGACAGGAGGTGTCAGATGCGTTTGCATATCGATTCTGTGTTTCACTTATTACGGGTGGCGGGAATATTGAAACTAGAGGAAGGATCACTTCAAACTTGTGTCAGAAACGTAATCGTAAAATGTAGCTCAAGTTTGTACGTCGATACCCTTGTAAAACAATCACACGTCTGTGTAGTACGCGCAGAACTCTGTTGAATGCACTCAGTAGCTTGAACGAGTCAGGCCTGTGGATTTTCTGTTACATAAATAACCAGGGTCATTAAACAGCTGTTCTCGACGTCAAATGCTTTGCGCTGCAGATGATGTAGTACCTCACTTTCCTCGGATGACAGGCCGAGCATTTGTACTGAAATGAAATTGTTCGAACGTTGGAGAGAAAATCCGTTTATTGGAGTGTTTCTGCCTTGTGGACTCGAAGTACTCTGGCTAATTGGATAGCGTGAAGAGACGATGCTGGCTGGAACAGGGAAACCGCCACTGCTAGTGAGATTCAGGGTGAGCAGCGGTCTGCCCCTGTTTGCTGAGGACGCTCCGGTCCAGGGGAAGTGCCGTGGCGAAGGGACTGACGGAGGCGTGGATGACTGGGACAGACATACTACTTGGTGTCATGACTGACAGCTTGTTCTACACGCGGAAAAGTGTACATCAACGCAGATGAGCAGGAGTACAGATCCTGTACATTTCGAATACAGTATTACTATTGCGTTGCTAGTCACAATCACGTCGATTAAATATCTAGGCGTAATATTTCCAGGTAACATGAAACGGAACGTGTACGTGAGATCGGCAGCAGGAAAGGCAAATGGTCGACTTCTGTTTATTCAGAGAAATGTAGCACTGTTTAGATGATCTATATGTGGCACCGCAATCACAGCAGTTCTGCGATACACTCTTGAGCTCTACTCGAGTGTGTAAGATCCCAACCATGCCTTAGAGATACTGTAGATTGGTAACTGGTACGGTCTTAACGAGGCGAATGTTGGAGACACGGTCCATGAACGGAGACGGGGATCACTGGAGGGGAAAAAAAAGACTCTTCTCGCAAAACGCTGTTGCGAAACTTTAGACAAAATACCAAATATTGCTCGTCGCAATGTCAGGAGAATAACCGAGGGGAGATTTGGGCACAAAATCAAATATCTGAATAGGTTATACTGCCAACCGTGCAGTGTGCGGTCTGGCGGTATCCTGCAATAGAAGCGCAGTATTCAGTCTCCTTGGTCACTCCTCATAGATTGTGACCGGATGTTGTTTCAATTTTTTACAGCCGGAGATTAAATGTTAGGAACATATGTTGCGCACATCTGGGCTCATGCCAAGAACTTGGACGCTGTAGATAAACTGACTGGCCCCAAAATCTTGAAAGAGTTTGAGATCATTACTGATGAAGTAACTAATTATTAGTCTCACAAAGACGATCGTCCCAAGGCACAAAATGCCAGTGCAATCAAATAATATTCTACCCACGCACCCCGACAACAGGATCAGTATCTCTTCAGCTTGATGACACGGCAAGCCATATCTCAGGCAACTTTGCTATTACCTCGCATTAAGCAGTTCACGCCACACGATATTATCTCCTACTTCCTCAGCGACTACACTGCACAATAAGTTTGAATGATCACTATTTGGAAACCTAGTAAATCTCTCCCACTGCAATGCCAAAGTTTCAAATTTGGCGCAAATGTGGATACAAACTTGCTCAGTAATTTTGCAAAAGCGCGTCGCCCTGTGACGTCATCATCGGGCTCGGCGGTGCTTCAAACAGCAAAGTGCTGACGCATGCAGAAAGAAGGCCGCAGCTGAGACGTTCCAGTGAGCTGTCAGTAGGATTAATGATGTCGCGTTGGCATCAAATTTCACCACAATTTTGCCCAATGCAACCGTGAGGAGAGCGACACACGCTCTCTTATCCACAACTGTCCATTCACAAATGTTCTACTATTGGCGAGTCTGCGACACCCACAGCTGAGATCCCCCGGTTTCCTAAGGAGTGTGGCCGTGCGGTTAAAGGCGCTGCAGTCTGGAACCGCAAGACCGCTACGGTCACAGGTTCGAATCCTGCCTCGGGCATGGATGTTTGTGATGTCCTTAGGTTAGTTAGGTTTAACTAGTTCTAAGTTCTAGGGGACTAGTACACTAGTACACTAGCGTTCCACTGGCCACTACGTTCCTACACAAGCACGAGATGACCCTGATTGGAACGGTTAGGGAAAACAAGAGATAAATCCTTCAGGTATTCACTGGGACCAATGGCCGCCCACTCTCCAGCAGCATGATCGGGTTCAGTGCCCAGACCACACTGGCGTCCTACACTCCAAGAATGTGATTCTTCTCTCCATCTTTCCCCGTGATGATCATATAGATGAATCGACTGTGGACAGTAAGAAGCCTTAGGTGATTACCAGCTACAATTAGGCCAAAGCGGTGACGACACAGTCGTTCAGTTGTGCGGAACTTCCGACGTGAGCCGCACGTGCAGAAGATGGCCACTCACGATCTTCTTCTCGATACTTAGCTTCCCTGGAATCAATGGGCAAGTGGTTCACTTCTGCAACTAGCATCAGAAAACCCTTACACGACGACAATTCCTCAAAATCCAAGCCTTCGCCCTTTTTCATTGTAAAATGTTATCAACATACTAATTTTATTCATTGTACATTGTTCTAAAGCTGTGTGAACAAGAAACGAAACGTAAAGCAAAATGTATTAGAGGTCTTACACGGAAAATCACTGAGGCAGGACAGTTGTAGGCATGGAGGTGTACTGCGCCCTCCCTTTGTGTTTTTGTTTTAGGATGCACCTTTCTAACGGAGGGTACAACAACAGAATTATCAATGTGTGTTTCTTGTTTTCCAAACACTATAGTTGTACATTACAGAATTCCCTTTTGAGTATAATTCACCTTTTCTGTACAATCACAGTTCTCACGCCAACGTGTAGTTATCATTTAATATCTTACTTCCGATTGACACAGTCCTTCAGATTAATAAACAAATTAACAGTAATTAATGACAGTCATAATAAGCATAATAACTACAGTTTTGTTTCAAAAATTATTTTTAAACTACTTGCTAATTTCGTAGTCCACAAGAAGCTGACGCCTTTCGCCGACAGTCGTAACCACTTGCATCTAGCTGCTGCATCGGAGTGTATGTGTCATGCGGTAACCGTGACTCATGGTCTGAAGCCGTCTTCTCGCTACCGTCACGTACTTAACAAGGGTGCGGTACAAAGCACTAAGTCTCATGGTCATTATAGTTTTCTTTTCTTTTCTTTTAATTTTTTTAAATAGAACTGCTCTTACAAAGTATGATGATTAAGTTAATTGCGCAACTGGCGAAAATAACAACAGGATACAGATAGCGATACCTCCAATGTAAATGACGACGTTCCTAGAGAATTCATATAAAAAGTTACCCTGATGCCTTCAGCGTAAAATATTGCCATCAGAAAGAAAAAGTAACTGAGTGAAGCTAGTTTAATTTCATTACCCCATTATTGCATAATCAGATAGATCTAATCATAAATTACTGAAAGACATTAATTGGTTGAATGTAAGCGACATCTCGGTGGTGTATGAAAGCTATTAATCATGTGGACAAATACTTTTTGTTACTGAAGGTGCATCCTGTGTGTCTGACCAATAATACTATATTATAGTTCAGCTGCAATTTAAGTGAATCATATCAACAATAAATGGCGCTGTACAATTACCAACACTATTCTGTATTCTAATCTGCAACGAAACTTGTGGGAAGATTACTATATAAATTTTCGTACACAATTTTTCATAACTTGGCACAGCAGTGCTCTTTAGAAACTTCTACTTGCATGGAGTGACATGAAACAACAATCTTTATATACCTTCCACTTGTTTTCCTGCAGGACGACAGCAGAAATTGTTATGAAAATTTTGCACTTCATGTTTTGCCCATCGACCGTAGTAAAGTATTTTGTCGTTATGTAGTCAAAAGACAATCCAATCACTTGAACAGACTCTCTTATGGGTTTGGTACAAGCATTCAACTTAATATCTCCGAAATGCAAATTCTAATGGGGATAGCTGTAATTAAGGCTATCTTCACTTCTAGTCGTCGTTTGTGGAACGATTAGTACAAATTTTGAAGTACAGTACGTTTTTTACATAAAAGGCAAATTGGAAGTATTGTTGCTTTTAATCAGAAATTGCAATATTTTTAAAATGTATGTATGACTGATCACATAAAGTTCTGAACAAAAATATTGAGTTTGATGACTTTACCTGATACTATTCCTAAGCCGTGACGTCAGCTCCTAGGTGATGATGTAGGCGTATAGCATTCTCAAAGGAAGCACATCAGGTAAGTGAGATGAAACACGTGGTTACAACACAAAAATGAAGTTTCCGAATCAACAGCTTCTGATATCCAGTGCCTACTCGATTACATGTAAAGATCGAATAGAAAGTCATTTACATTGCAGAAGCCACGGCACACGCAACAATGAAGGACAGTTGATGATCGCTAAGTTCGTATCCGCGGAAACGCATCCCTTGAGTCGCTTTAAGATGACGGAGCGTGTCGGAAATGATCATGTCGCTGTGCCCGAGGTAAAGAGGAGGCCGTAGTACGCGCCGTGGCTCGAGTACGGAAAGGTAAGTGGTGTGTTGCACACGGTTTCAGTAACAGACGTAGAAGTGGAAAGCGCACAGTTTAGAAGCTACAGAATTCGGATGCGGTGTCCACCGCTCCGCTTTCATAAAACGACTTTAATATGGACTCAGTGACTTTGGAACTTACATTAAACGATTTTACTTATAATAAGAGACATGCAAAAATGCTGAGACACTGTGTAGTTATTATTTCTTTGCTGAAAATGGGGGTCGATATTGTGTGGTTTTGTGTTCTACGCATATCGTAAATATATGAAATGAAAGAGACGTGACCTGTCATTATCAAAATTCCTCCATGACTGATACAAAATCGTAGCTACAGTGATCAAACCGTTGCACTTCGAAATGTGTATCTATATTGCGTTTCATTAAGAATCTGTTGAGCTGACATGGCCTTAAAGCGTCTGCGACTCACCCGTTGGATGTTCCTGTTGGTAATTCGTTGCCCTACGTCGTAGCAAGCCTGGTGATAGATTTTCAGTTGATACTGCGTACTATCTGATGTTGGTATTTTCCGACAGTTTCTTAATTTCCGAATTTTGGATAAAAAATTGCCGCGAGTGAGAGAAAATACCCGCCAACTTAATTTATGAAGCATAGGAAGTAAGGAAAGAGCAATGTGATTCTTTATCCACATCCGATTAATTATCCGCCGTGTCCACTTCCTATAATTCATCATGGGAACCCTTACCAATAAAAAGGCCTTGGACAGAGAAAGTGAACAATTATCTTTTGTTGTACATCTCACACGTCACACTACCGTTGCTTATGTGCTTGACTTGAAATTTTTGTTTTTTGACAGCAAACGCTGGTTGTATGCAATATCATTTGTATACGTCAGTAATATTACAATGCTAGCAGCAAATATGAGCTACAAAAAAGTGACACCATAAAAAATATTTCTCAACTTCAGCTTTACAGTTGAAATCAAGAACGTGATACTTCCAAAAATACGCAATATTATAAAATCCGAACGTAATAGGTATCGATGACCACACTTAAGCATTCGAATTGTAGTTCACGATTTGCTGGAGAATTCTACGATCTGGCATTCTGATGAAGTTTTTTGTCGATTTTTCACATAACCTAATTGAAATTTTGAAAATATTTTTTTTTCGTGGTAACCGAAATTTCACTTCCATAAAGTAACAAAGTAACCACCACCACTTTGGCCCCTAAACTGCAAAACGAAACCACCCCGAATTTTTACAATGTTCTGTTACAGACGGTTCGATTATTTATTTTATTTTCAACATCATTTTCGATATCGTCTCCTTAAGTAAAAGATGCATTTCATTAGGTGTTTATAGCAGGTGTATATTACTCTGATGTGGTGGGATGTT
The DNA here is from genome assembly GCF_021461395.2 of Schistocerca americana. NCBI lineage: Eukaryota > Metazoa > Arthropoda > Insecta > Orthoptera > Acrididae > Schistocerca > Schistocerca americana. The sequence continues at coordinate 51,093,855 of NC_060122.1, forward strand.
ATATTTTGAGTATTTTGTGGGAAATTTGGTACACATGGATAGAAATAAGTAATTACATGCAGTCGAGAGAATAGTATATGATCAATTGAAATTTATTTCCTTTTTAACCCGAAATTCATTTATCAAAACAGGGCTAATATTTTTCTGCACTTCACCTGTTTGTATGTAGGGCCTACACTAATTCTGAGGTGTACACATTCTCCTGATTTTGGCTCTTGTCCTGAAGTTTTCTCATCATTCTTATCTCTCTTACATTTATGCAGTTATGCGGTGCATTGGGCTAGGAAACAATCTTATTCACTGCAATTACATCGACCTCCAGGAGAAGTAAGTATGAGTTCTTCCAATATTTCGCAGTCATAAGCACTACAAAGCGGACGCTCAAGTTCCCTCAGCATGCCGCAGCCATTTGCTGATATCCAGCCCCAAACTGTGATAGACGCCCGGCCACACCTTTGGCTCTGCTGGACATATTTACGGTCGTATCTGGTTCCACGTGGTCGATACACATGGACAGAGCTATTTGGAGCAGTTGGTAAATATAACTAGTTCCCAGTATGAAAGCGGCATCCTTCTGTAGGCCAGTACGAAATTTAACCTGGCAGCCCTATGTTGCTCTTTCAGCATTTCCTTAACAGACGATTTCCGTCCATACTTTCCTTCCTCGTTGAGCCGACGACGTATGGTCGACCTGCTCACCGTTAGCTGCAGGATGTTTTTAATTTCTCTGCTGCTCCTGAAAGGGTCCTCATCACTGCAGCGGAGTATACTCCTGTCTTCATTCTCTGTGGTAGTCCGTGGGCGTCCAGAGCGATGACTATGGTTTAAGTGGCCTTCACCTTCCATCCTCTTCACCCAGAGATGAGTAGTGGATGTTCTGTATCCCAGAACACGGGGAATGGCACTGATACAGTAGCCGTCTTCATAAAGCGCTAGGATACGACCTTTATCAAACTCACTGAGCTGTGTCATGTCGCCTTGACAGAAGTAAGAACCGACTCACAAGCCAACAGGAAACGATGTGCCACACAGGACGTAGATCACTCGCACGAGCACCGAATTCAAATCCATTCAAGATTTCAAGCTTTCAATACTGTGACACACAGATTATATTCACGATTTCATTGGAACGTTTAGAGCAATATCATTAAATCATGTTGCGTGCGATCCAATTGTAACCGATAGGTGGGTTCAGTTTATGGGTATATCTGCCAAAATCACTAGTCTGAAATACGCAGCTGTTGATTTACCACATATGTCGTAAAAAACAAGAGCTTGAACCATGATATAAATCGTCATCTAACACAGCTCCTTGAAATAGTTCTATCTGTTTAGCAAAATTCAGGTTAAACAGAAATATGTTTTAGTCGTAACTATTACTTCGAAGAAACGAACATATTTTAGTACTGAAGACTGAAGTAAACTGTGGCGTTCAGTGTATTCGAGATATTGCATACATTGCTGTATGTCACTTAGAACGCTCGTTGTGGGGAGCAGGGGGAAACAGTCTCCACAAACTTCCGATTTGTAAGTCTCACAAGGAGAGGGTCTGATATGTGCGCTACCGATTTTGATCAAATATTGTATGGACGTTCTAGCTGTCTGCTAGACTCTCCCTAGCTTTTGAAAAAATCGACGCCAAAGTTGAGGACGGACAATGGTATTTTCAATGCTGTACACGAAAAGAGCGTCTACAAATACAACGTTTTATTAGTACGTTACTGGTTCTACCTGGTATGTGGTGGCAAAGTGGTAAAGAGCAAGAGTACGAATACAAAGGTCTCAGATTCGATCCCTGGTCAGTCCAACGATTTTTATCTCCCATTTTACACTTATTTCCCCTCGGGTAGTGTTTGTCGATGTGAAAAATGCCGAGTTGCACGGTGGTCCGAAAGCCACGTTAAACTGTAGGTAACCCTATTATCTGGCTAGGTAAGTCAACTGAAAGGTCAGAGGAAAGCAATGGCATACCACCTCCAACTGGACTGTGCTCATTAAAGCACTGAGTTCCAAAGTTAATGATCTATGGGTTACTGACATTAGTGCTCGGCCAGTTACTTACGTTTACTGGTATCAAACTACAGCACGAGAACACACAGTCAACGTTCGAGTTGTCAAGGTGGTATACGACGATGCTGTAGGCCAAAGTTACAATCTTGTTCATGGCTATGTCTCAGTCGAATACCCCTTTGTTCCTTTCTGTGTATTTTAAGATACACTTTTATGCACTTGGTACGCATCCACATTGATATCTGATAGAGCTATATTTAGCAACATGAATCAGATATATTCTGATATATTGCTCGGAAAACATATGTCAGTGCAGCGAGATTTCGTTTGAGTGTTGCGCATGGCGCAAGAAATACTTGTGTTTTGCTTGCTTCTGTGATAGGTTTCACCCCACTGAATGCGCGCAAGTTCATGAATAGACTATCAATAATTGGAATTACGCATTAATACACTTAAAAGATGTATTTTTGTATTATATAACCCGATGAAAATAACTATAAATAGATTATAAGACTTCTTGCTTATTACTCGCGCTTCTTGATGCTTTCCTCAAAAAATTAAAAGAAAAAGAAAGAGAGAGAAAGAGAGAGAAAACAAATGTATTTCAAGTATCACCTCGGTGACGCAATGTTCGTCTCGTGATGTAAAGCAAGGACAGTTGATAGGTAATATCTCGTGGTAGTAGCGATATGTGTGGCTACAGGGTTCTCTCTGTTACTGAATTCTGTTTTGGTTGTTTGCAGAGGGAAAATAGTGGTAAGAACACCTATTCAGTGCATCATTTGCCGCGCGGTCTGGGGGGGTTCCACTCGTTGACTGTGCGGCTGGTCCCGGCGGAGGTTCGAGTCCTCCCTCGGGCATTTGTGTGTGTGTTTGCCCTTAGGATAATTTAGGTTAAGTAGTGTGTAAGCTTAGGGACTGATGACCTTAGCAGTGAGTCCCATAAGACTTCACACACATTTTTGCAGTGCACCATTTAAATACTCAGACTTTCTTGGTTATTTTGTTATTGTTATTCGTTACCTCACAACAACTTTCCTATCACTCATTGCTGCCGATGCACGTAACGAATGGATCAGGATGAATGGAATGTGGGATGTTTCGTCACGGAGAATAAACACACTTATCTCGGCGTCTTGTGTTCAGTTGTTGTTGTTGTTGTTCTTGTTGTTGTGGTCTTCAGTCCTGAGAATGGTTTCATGCAGCTCTCCATGCTACTCTATCCTCTGCAAGCTTCTTCATCTCCCAGTACCTACCGCAACCTACATCCTTCTGAATCTGCTTGGTGTATTCATCTCTTGGTCTCCCTCTACGATTTTTACCCTCCACGCTGCCGTCCAATACTAAATTGGTGATCCCTTGATGCCTCAGAACACGTCCTACCAACCGATCCCTTCTTCTACTCAAGTTGTGCCACAAACTTCTCTTTTCCCCAATCCTATTCAATACCTCCTCATTAGTTACGTGATCTACCCACCTTATCTTCAGCATTCTTCTGTAGCACCACATTTCAAAAGCTTCAATGCTCTTCTTGTCCATACTAGTTATCGTCCATGTTTCACTTCCATACATGGCTACACTCCATACAAATACTTTGAGAAACGACTTCATGACACTTAAATCAATACTCGATGTTAACAAATTTCTCTTCTTCAGAAACGCTTTCCTAGGCATTGCCTATCTACTTTTTATATCCTCTCTACTTCAACCATCATCAGTTAGTTTGCTCCCCAAATAGCAAAACTCCTTCACTACTTTAAGTGTCTCATTTCCTAATCTAATATCCTCCATTCAAGACACTGTCCATTCCGTTCAACTGCTCTTCCAAGTCGTTTGCTGTCCCTGCCAGAATTACAATGTCATCGGCGAACCTCAAAGTTTTTATTTCTTCTCCATGGATTTTGATACCTACTCCGAATTTTTCTTTTGTTTCCTTTACTGCTTGCTCAATATACAGATTGAATAACACTGGGGAGAGGCTACAACCCTGTCGCACTCCCTTCCCACCCACTGCTTCCCTTTCATGCCCCTCGATTCTTATAACTGCCATCTGGTTTCTGAACAAATTGTAAATAGCCTTTCGCTCCCTGTATTTTACCCCTGCCACCTTTAGTATTTGAAGAGAGTATTCCAGCCAACATTGTCAAAACCTTTCTCTAAGTCTACAAATTCTAGAAACGTAGGTTTGCCTTTCCTTAATCTAGCTTCTAAGATGAGCCGTAGGGTCAGTATTGCCTCACGTGTTCCAATATTTCTACGGAATCCAAACTGATCTTCCCCAAGGTCGGCTTCTACTAGTTTTACCATTCGTCTGTAAAGAATTCGCGTTAGTATTTTGCAGCCGTGACTTACTAAACTGACAGTTCGGTAATTTTCACATCTGTCAAAACCTGCTTTCTTTGGGATTGGGATTATTATATTCTTCTTGAAGTCTGAGGGCATTTAGACTGTCTCATACATCTTCCTCACCAGATGGTAGAGTTTTGTCAGGACTGGCTTTCACAACGCCGTCAGTAGTTCTAATGGAATGTTGTCTACTCCCGGAGCCTTGTTTCGACACAGGTCTTTCAGTGCTCTGTCGAACTCTTCACGCAGTATCATATCTCCCATTTCATCTTTATCTACATCCTCTTCCATTTCCATAATATTGTCCTCGAGTACATCGCCCTTGTATAGACCCTCTACATACTCCTTCCACCTTTCTGCTTTCCTTTCTTTGCTTAGAACTGGGTTTCCATCAGAGCTCTTGATATTCATACAAGTGGCTCTCTTTTCTCCAAAGGTCTCTTTAATTTTCCTGTAGGCAGTATCTATCTTACCCCTAGTGACATAAGCCCCTACATCCCATTTTGCACTTCCTGTCGACCTCATTTTTGAGACGTTTGTATTCCCTTTTGCCTGCTTCATTTACTGCGTTTTTATATTTTCTCCTTTCATTAATTAAATTCAATATTTCTTCTGTTACCCAAGAATTTCTACTAGCCCTCGTCTTTTTACCTACCTGATCATCTGCTGCCTTCACTACTTCATCCCTCAAAGCTACCCATTCTTCTTCTACTGTATTTCTTTCCCCCATTCCTGCCATTTGTTCCCTTACGCTCTCCCTGAAACTCTGTACAACCTCTTGTTTAGTCAGTTTATCCAGGTCCTATCTCCTTAAATTCCCACCTTTTTGTAGTTTCTTCAGTTTTAATCTACAGTTCCTAACGAATAGATTGTGGTCAGAGTCCACATCTGCCGCTGGACATGTCTTACAATTTAAAACTTAGATTATATAATGGTAAGACATATTTAGGAACTATCTGATACCTTTTAGTATCTCCAGGGTTCTTCCATGTATACAACCTTCTTTCATGATTCTTGAACCAAGTGTTGGCTATGATTAAGTTATGCTCTGCACAAAATTCTACCAGGCAGCTTCCTCTTTCATTTCCGAGCCCCAATCTATATTCACCTTCTATGTTTCCTTCTCTCCCTTTTCCTACTACCGAATTCCAGTCACCCATGACTATTAAATTTTCGTCTCCCTTCACTATCTGAATAATTTATTTTATTTCATCATACATTTCTTCAATTTCTTCGTCATCTGCAGGGCTAGTTGGCAAATAAACTTGTACTACTGTAGTTGGCGTGGGCTTCGTGTCTATCTTGGCCACAATAATGCGTTCACTATGCTGTTTGTAGTAGCTTACCCGCATTCCTATTTTCCTATTCTTTATTAAACCTACTCCTGCATTACCCCTATTCGACTTTGTATTTATAGCCCTGTATTCGCCTCACAAAAGGTCTTGTTCCTCCTGCCACCGAACTTCACTATTTCTCACTATATCTAACTTTAACCTATCCATTTCCCTTTTTAAATTTTCTAACCTACCTGCCCGATTAAGGGATCTGACATTCCACGCTCTAATCCGTAGAACGCCAGTTTTCATTCTCCTGATAACGACGTCCTCCTGAGTAGTCCCCGCCCGGAGATCCGAATGGGGGACTATTTTACCTCCGGAATGTTTTACCCAAGAGGACGCCATCATCATTAACCATACAGTAAAGCTGCATGCCCTCGGGAAAAATTACGGCTGTAGTTTCCCCTTGCTTTCAACCGTACGCAGTACCAGCACAGCAAGGCCGTTTTGGTTAGTGTTACAAGGCCAGATCAGTCAATCATCCAGACTGTTGCCCCTGCAACTACTGAAAAGGCTGCTACCCCTCTTCAGGAACCACACGTTTGTCTGCCCTCTCAACAGATACCCCTCCGTTGTGGTTGCACCTACGGTAAGGCTATCTGTATCGCTGAGGCACGCAAGCCTCCCCACCAACGGCAACGTCCATGGTTCATGGGGGGTTGTGTTCAGGGTAATACGAAAATCTCAGTAAGAGAAGACAACAATGGGATGCCGGTGATTCAGGCAATAATACCCAACTATTTCTGTCGACTTAACACCATGACAACAGACAAATTGGCTTCTCAATGTATTTTGATTATACTTCGTTAGCCTTCTTGTGAGCACATTCTAATACCTCGTGGGAGCAGGTATAATATTTAGCTTGGTGAACACCGAGCAATAACATACAAAGGTAGTAGATGGAAGTATACATAGTAACAATCAGACTTGTGTGTGTGGATCTAGTTCACCATTAGAAGACTGAACAACAGCAATAAATACGCTGGTTAGTATACATTATTTGTATAAATCTGAAGATGAAAAAGCGCAGATCTGCACAGTGCCACATCTGCACTTTAGTTTCTGTCTTAATGAGCATAACTTTTAGTTTCTTGATTATTACGTGGCACAGAATAATTAGTTAACTTTGTTTCTTATAGCTTCCATTCCCACCAACATTTTTCTAGATTCTCGTGCAATTCATGAAATTCTACTTGTATGATCACAAGACTGCAAATAGATGCAATCGATTTCAAGGTGCAACGTGTTTGTTATCTTACTTTTTCTGACAGGTGGCCCAAATTGATTTTTAAAGTCTTTTTATTGTACTGAAATAATCTTTTGTCACAAAGTAACAGGGTAAGTGTTTTATTCGGATATATTTTGTGGGAAACTGTAATTGTGATGGAAGTTTATACACCTTAATGTTAGACACAGCTGGTAGGAGAAAACGCTGCATATTAACCAAACCTCACGCCTCCTCTCCGTATCCTCCTATGACACTAGCACGGGATTCTCCTCGCACACTGCTACAGAGCTGTTCCTAGCACAACCGAGAATTGGCAATATTGTCACAAAAATTTGGCAACACTGTGACAGTGCATTCATTTCTACGTGTGGTGTCACCGCCAGACACCACACTTGCTAGGTGGTAGCTTAGATCGGCCGCGGTCCATTTAGTACATGTCGGACCCGCGTGTCGCCACTCTGTGATCGCAGACCGAGCGCCACCACAAGGCAGGTCTCGAGAGACGGAACAGCACTCGCCCCAGTTGTACGGACGACATTGCTAGCGACTACACGGACGAAGCCTTTCTCTCATTTGCCGAGAGACAGTTAGAATAGCCTTCAGCTAAGTCAATGGCTACGACCTAGCAAGGCGCCATTAACCGTTTTAAGATAGAGTCTCACTTGTATCATCAAGAAATGTCTCATCAAGAACGATGTATACAACAAGGATTAAAAGTTAAGTAGAATAGCAGCTACGTACTTTTCTTGCTACCATTCATTACGTATCCTGTTTCAGACCTCTCTCTAGATTAACGCGTGCCTTTCGGCTACTTCAGTGTGGCGTAGCTGTCTTGTTACGCCACAACACTACGTATGGTACTAGATTGACTTGCTCAATTCACTTGATATTCACTTTCCATTTGAATGACTCGTGCTGTATAGCCCCTAGACAGTGAGACAGAAAATTCAATTTTTTGGCTAAGGAAATGCTATTCTTCATGTAAATGACAACTTTTACTATCTTTCACGATGCGTTCTGAGGCTGAGCGACCAATACCATGATGAGAGTGGGCTGCTGGCAGCAGTGTGTCCGTGGCCCCGTGCCTCCGCCCGTATCTCGTCTCGCGACGGCTCAGTGAGTCGTCAGTTCCAACTGTGGCAGGGATCAGCTGGTGAGAGCTTTTTTTCTGATTTATTTTATTGAGCTACGAATTTCCAGAAAAAATTCTGTAACGAAATCGTAAGAAAACCTGTACTACACATCAAGTCCTCTTGGTAGCTCGACACAGCAAGTTGTGTTAATGGTCATAGAACTTGGCTTTCTGACTGCCAAGTTGCTTCACATTACCAGCATCTTCCGTTTCATCTCTGAAGAAATTCGATTCGACTGTCAACGATACTAATTTCAATATTGGTCCTCACTTAAGACACATGCCTGGAAAGGAAATGAACCTCTTGATTTCTATAGGGTCTATATGCTAAATTTCCACAGTAGCCATTAGGAACTCCCTGCAAACATTTGCTCTCTGTGCCTTGACTAACACATATGAATCCATGACAAAAATAAATTATTTGAAGAATCTCCTGTGAAAGGAAAAAGAACAGGATGTGATGCTTTAATTATAGAACACTATATCAGGAACAATGAAATTAATTCAGTGCCACATAGATGTATTGCATACCAGTGTAATAAAATACTCATCAAATAAAAACGGTTTTGCGGCCCCATTGCCATCGAGTGTGAAACACAAAACATAGATTTTATGGCTCAAATGGTTGAAATGGCTCTGAGCACTATGGGACGTAACTTCTGAGGTCATCAGTCCCCTAGAACTTAGAACTACTTGAACCTAACTAACCTAAGGACATCACACACATCCATGCCCGAGGCAGGATTCGAACCTGCGACCGTAGCGGTCGCGCGGTTCCAGACTGAAGCGCCTAGAACCGCTCGGCCACAACCGCCGGCTATAGATTTTATGGATCACCACTCAACAGCATTAAAGCATGTTACACTGTCGAGAGTGCGGAGTGGAGCAGATGTTGAGATGTTGTCGGCAGAAGGCGAGGCAATGCAGTGCCTCAGCCCCCCCACCCCCCCCCCCACCCCGCCCCCCTCGCGGTACGCAGCAAACGGGCCTATGATAACTCAGGAACTCGGCCGGCCATCTGCCTCTGAACACCACATGCGTCTAAGAAATCTCTCGCTAAAGTAGTGTTGACCCAAACTGTTACTGACAATGTGACAGAAAGCGAAATATATTGTACATTCGCTTGAATTGCACTCATAACTTTAGCACCAAGAGGAAAGGAGCGATAAAAGTGTTGTCGACATGTGTTTTTTCTTGCCAGATGTCGTATTGGCTAGTCTCGTGTTTTACCTCAAGACTACGGTTGTAGTCAAGACTGATGCACTCAGGCTGCAGTCAAGATTTCCTAGAGGGTGTGCCGTAGTCTACATTGTTTCCAGATCGAGCATACTGCTGGACATAGAATTCTGAGGGGAGCGCGACTGTATTGTCCACCTTACATGAACGACTCAGCGGTCAGTTTTTTTACCTAAGGCTGTATCTACAACACATATTGCACGCTGAAGACCCAGAAGAATTAAAAAAAAATAGTTTATGAGAGCAACGTTAACTATAGTGTATAAGCGTTCATAGTATTGTATACGTGTGTGTAAAAGCCGTCCAATGCCCACTCAAGGAAGACAAGGATAAACAGTCTAGCTTCAATATTATAAATACGCCTCAGTTTGAGAATGAACTCAGACTTAGATTGATAATCATTTTGAATATTTAGCAATACTGTACCCATTGGTGTTAAACTCGTTTTCAACCAATGATTCCCACAGCTACAGGAACACCACTTGTGATACCTCTTAGACAAAATATTTACGCAGTGCTATCAGACGGAAAGATCAACCTGACACAAACTGTGGGAAGTTTGTTATACAACCTTCGTACCTGGATAAAGAGCTTTTCATGTTTGAGATATCTGTGCAAGTTGCTGCATAAGACGATTTAAGAATAAACTATATTCGTTCAGCTACGACAATTTTTAAAGAAATCGTCTTAACGGCACTAAATCGTGGTTTGTGAATCGTTTACCAGCCGCACCCTGCCACATTTCGCTGGTTGGAGGGCAAAAAGCTTGCTGACAAGTTTCGCAGAAGGAAAAGGAGGACAAAATGTCTCTCACTGGAAGGTCATGTTTTATTTAAATGATTAACAAATCAATTAAAACGAACAGTGAGGTTGTCAGTATAAGCACATTACTGTTGTCAGTATAATGTCGCACTGCCCACGGCCTGTAATGATAAAGGGCCCCTTTAGATCAGGCATATTGTATATTGAAGTGGAAGAGAGAGCACCACTGAATTCTACAATCCATATGCATTGCATACACACAGAAATTACTGTTACAGTGTGCTAATGGAGCCCAACGAGTGAATTGCATATTTTTCCGTTGAGAAAGGGCACTGGGAAACAGTCTTCGCTCCATTAGGTTACTTAAACTGGTGTCACTCTGAGCTAGAATTTATGGTCAGCGACTAAGTGTAAGGACAATGAGTCGGATGCGGTTTTGCAACTGTGAAATACTTTCCTACATTACAGAAGCGAATATTAAATTTGAACTATTATTGTGAAAATTTTGAACTTGGATAGCTTAGAATGAGAATCTTTCTGTTTATTGAAAAGGAAAACAACTGATTTTCTCAAACATTCTGTGTCATACACAACTTGAAACAGGTCACGTCGACAAAATCATATGGAAGAACTGACAGCGACGTATATCGGAAGGCAGTAAGATCCCTTGGCTTTTGGTTTGGCAGTACTCGACAGCTATTTCTAGGCGCAAGTAAATGAAGAAAGACAGCGCATTTTTGTTATCAACTGACGTCTTCATCAATTACTTTAGTTTTAATGTAATCTACGAGTAATTGCTGATGTTTGATATTAACATGAAAAGAATTCTGTAGACAGGGAAAGATACATGTTCTTGGGCAACTACTTCTATAATGACCAAAACGCATTAAATGATCTTCAAGCACACGTGTTCCAGCGGCGGTATGAAGAAAATGATAGTAATAATGACGGTAATAATGAATTATCCGGTAACTTCACACTTCGCAGTGGATTTTCTCGAACTAAGAAATTTTATGAATTAGTGAAAAATTTCAAAATGGCTTCACATCGAGGCAATGATGCCTAGATGATTCTTTATATCCTGCTGACATGCGAATAGCATAATCTCGACGTCTGAATCTTGCTTATACTTAACCATTTAAAAGACTCAATTTTTTTCCACCGTGACTAATTTTGTAATCTAAGCACGTCATCCGTTACAGCACACTCCTGGGGCTGGAAAATATGGCCACAATGGTCTGGTGGAACGAACTATTACAGGTTCAGACATTTACTTTTAAGAGAGGCAGATTTACTTTACCTCTGGTAACCTCAAGAGAAAGATGTTATAATCCATAATCCGCATTAAACATCAAATTCCTTCATTACCAATTGGGCAAAGCCGGTTTACCTTGGGCAATGACATAGGTGGAAGACATGGTAAACAGAAATAATGTCTCCATCGTAAACTTACTTACATTAGAAAGTTTTATTTTATTTCATGAACCGATAGCCATTTACAGGAACAGGTCTCTTACTTTACTTGTACTTGATTGAACTACAGACGTTGAAAAATTTGATGCTGGACTGTGGTTTGAATTCGTATCTCCTCTCTCGAGGATCTGAATCTCTCGGAACAGTTAGGTTCTATCATTTCAATCCTTCTCCCAAGACTGCAATCTTCTCTAGGTCTCCTCCAAAGATAAGTATGTGGGTCCGAATCCTGATCCAGTACAAAATTATTCATAATTTCATTTCAAGCCTTATCACGAGCATACCGGCCTGCTAGTGAAAATTAACATGCATTTTTAGTGTCTGTTCACGTTTTGCCAACATTCGCAATAAGTGTCGTTATTTCTGGTCAACCACGCACAAATCATACTGTTGGTGAGTAACCAATTGATACTTAATCTACATTCGTGGATGACAAAGAAGGCGTGCGGTTCGACTGTCGCTCAGGCACAAAAAATTTTATCCTAATTTTAGATTCAAACACCAAGCAGCTGGTAATAAAAACCGATATATAACATTTGATTTTACTTAGTTAACAATCCAATTACGTGTTGGGTTCGTATCTCCGTCACACGACTTCACATCATGCGCTTCATCTTTAAATGCATGCACACTTTGTTACTTCTGAATGGAGGTATATCAGACATCTTTCGTGGTTAGCTAACAGGGACGAAGGGGTCTTGATAGGAGTCCCAGTTTATTACAAAAATTGTCGTCTTTTATTTTCAAGTTTAGATTTGGTTACTGGTATTGGCAAAAATTGCGGTAATTCATGACTCTTCATGGCTAGTCGTCAATATGATGCGATTAGATTAGATTTGATTACATTAGATTAATTCTTGTTCCAAAGATCATGAATACGACATTTCGTTTATTTTTATTTGTACGTTGTGCTCGAGTATCGGTGAGGCACAGAAACGCTTGCGAATGAGTTTCTTAGTTTTAAGTAACTTACGAAAGAAAAAGAAAAACAGCTATGAGAGTTACTGATTTATGATGCTTAGTTTACAGTCAGTTCTGAGTATTATTAGTAACTACACTCCAGTCCCTAAACCTAGTTACAGAAATGCGAATCAGACGCATTACGTATTCCAGGCCATGACAGCCACGTCTTTTAGGTGCCCGCTGTAGGATCACATCGGTTCTTCTTCCTGCTGCTAATGTAACTGAGATTTGGCAAGAAGGCAAGGTATGTTTGGCAACTCTGTAGTCGACGAGTTACTTTCTGGGGTGCACAGCATTAAGCCTCAAAGTTCACTTGATTTTTCCTGTCATTTCCTTTGAAGATTCTGAGTTACACTCCGGGAAATTGAAATAAGAACACCGTGAATTCAATGTCCCAGGAAGGGGAAACTTTATTGACACATTCCTGGGGTCAGATACATCACATGATCACACTGACAGAACCACAGGCACATAGACACAGGCAACAGAGCATGCACAATGTCGGAACTAGTACAGTGTATATCCACCTTTCGCAGCAATGCAGGCTGCTATTCTCCCATGGAGACGATCGTAGAGATGCTGGATGTAGTCCTGTGGAACGGCTTGCCATGCCATTTCCACCTGGCGCCTCAGTTGGACCAGCGTTCTTGCTGGACGTGCAGACCGCGTGAGACGACGCTTCATCCAGTCCCAAACATGCTCAATGGGGGACAGATCCGGAGATCTTGCTGGCCAGGGTAGTTGACTTACACCTTCTAGAGCACGTTGGGTGGCACGGGATACATGCGGACGTGCATTGTCCTGTTGGAACAGCAAGTTCCCTTGCCGGTCTAGGAATGGTAGAACGATGGGTTCGATGACGGTTTGGATGTACCGTGCACTATTCAGTGTCCCCTCGACGATCACCAGTGGTGTACGGCCAGTGTAGGAGATTGCTCCCCACACCATGATGCCGGGTGTTGGCCCTGTGTGCCTCGGTCGTATGCAGTCCTGATTGTGGCGCTCACCTGCACGGCGCCAAACACGCATACGACCATCATCGGCACCAAGGCAAAAGCGACTCTCATCGCTGAAGACGACACGTCTCCATTCGTCCCTCCATTCACGCCTGTCGCGACACCACTGGAGGCGGGCTGCACGATGTTGGGGCGTGAGCGGAAGACGGCCTAACGGTGTGCGGGACCGTAGCCCAGCTTCATGGAGACGGTTGCGAATGGTCCTCGCCGATACCCCTAATTAGCTGGGAAGTGGTGGTGCGGTCCCCTACGGCAGTGCGTAGGATCCTACGGTCTTGGCGTGCATCCGTGCGTCGCTGCGGTCCGGTCCCAGGTCGACGGGCACGTGCACCTTCCGCCGACCACTGGCGACAACATCGATGTACTGTGGAGACCTCACGCCCCACGTGTTGAGCAATTCGGCGGTACGTCCACCCGGCCTCCCGCATGCCCACTATACGCCCTCGCTCAAAGTCCGTCAACTGCACATACGGTTCACGTCCACGCTGTCGCGGCATGCTACCAGTGTTAAAGACTGCGAGGGAGCTCCGTATGCCACGGCAAACTGGCTGACACTGACGGCGGCGGTGCACAAATGCTGCGCAGCTAGCGCCATTCGACGGCCAACACCGCGGTTCCTGGTGTGTCCGCTGTACTGTGCATGTGATCATTGCTTGTACAGCCCTCTCGCAGTGTCCGGAGCAAGTATGGTGGGTCTGACACACCGGTGTCAATGTGTTCTTTTTTCCATTTCCAGGAGTGTATTTTCGCTTGAGGTGTAACGAAATATTGTAAATTTACGGTTTTCAGCCCAGGAAAGTTGTTTCACGTGGAAATCGCAACTAATCTTGTCCCTTAAATAGTGATTTTACGAGTTCTAGTCACTATTGGCCTAGTAATAAGAATGCAAGACACATACCTGAGTGCTAGCTATGTGGTAACGTGCTGTCCTGTTAAAATGAAGCGTCTGTTCTGGTTCGTGATTCCAGTCCCGCTGACTGCAACGTTTTTATCCCTTCTACAAGCAGTCAGATCAAACATCGATAAGGAAAACGCAAGAAAATACTTTCCGCTCATAGTGCAATGGTGAAAAACTTAACAATGCGGCACAAGACATAAGGCCTCTTTTCGTTGCTGACAAGCAAATTTTGGGTTTCCAGGAATACATAACTTTATTTATGAAATGCTACATTTGCATACCTTTTTAACATGACACAGCGTACGAATTAAACATAGACCCAATCGAAATCTACGTGAGTAGTATCTTACTAATTCAGTCCGATAGAGGAACGCTTCTGTACAGATACTCAGCTTTATTAAAACAGACTTTCGTCGGAAGGTTATCTTGGGTAGTTTCATTTCATTTCTTATTTTACAGTGTACAATTTTCGTAGGGTTTCTTTTAGTGTTCAATTTCTCTCTCATGTTTAATATTGTTTAGTCATCAACGATATATGCGAATTCTCTGATGTTATTTATAACAGTCTGACAATGTAAATTCAGTTTATAGATTACATGCATGTAGAATACTTGTTCTGAGTTAAAGCTGTCAAACAAGGTTTGAAGAAGAATAAAATGCCACTACCACATGACAGATAATGTAGAAAATACTTTTCTGATGTATTTTGGCACGATGCGCTCTTCCCATACATAATACAAAAGTTTCGACATGCATCTGCTGCCTGGCCGTGTATTACACCTGAATATAACAAAATGCCACAGCAGTCGGCCCTTCTTCCACATGCGACTATTTATGGTTGAGAAGTGAAAGGAATTATGTTCAAGGTTCCATTAGATTGATAACTTCAGCAGATAGCAGAATTGCGTTTTATGTAATGTAGCAGTGAATGTATTTGAACTCGCGACATTTCGTCTACAGTGCACTCCATATACCGTTACACTACTAGCTTAACCCTAGCTACAGCATCTCTAGAAGTCAACAACAATTCCTCCAGAACTTCCGCATTCCACTGTGTTGTGAGATAATGCATAAGCCCAGAAACATCTCAGAGACAGACAGTTCCAGCTTTTCTTTTGCACTGCAAGACGTTTTCAACCAACAGATTGCGTAATACAGTAGCTCAAATGGAAATAAACACTTCCTATTTAAATTTCTGCATCCTACACTGTTGGCAGTTCTGTGTAGGTGGCTGGTACGTGATTTTATTCCGGTGATTACAAAATAGAGTCGAATGTATGCACTGGGTAGCCGAGGCAGCTAGTTCATGGCGATTCGGTCAACCAAGTAAATGAATGTACTGAAGATGCTGCAAACCACTACAGGGAGCCTGTGTGTCAGAATTCTCATCCAGTGTGGCGCAACGGCGTTACAATAGAAAAATGAGCCACAAGGAAGAGGATTTGATGGCCTGTTGGACTGCTGATCGATTCATATACTCATGTTCTGGGTTCGATTCCAACTTCTACCGATTATTTTTGAGAGGGAGAGACAGAGTCTATTCTCTTCTGGCTACGCCAAGTGAAGAAGGTATAATGGCATTGTGGTCTGAAATTCACATTGAACATGATATTCCTTCTCTACCAAGTGGACGTTAGGTTGAACCACAAAGTCAGGAGTGGCGAAATGTGGGAACACTATCACCAGTAACCTTTTTTATGCTTGTTATTTATTTCTGGTGAAGAAACAAACCCTGTGTATGGTCACTGGACACTTATTCCATCTTTTATTTAAGCTTCTGTATGTCGATAAAATTGGTTCTGAACTGGGAATGCATTTCAGGCCGCCCTTAACGCGGAATTTGATCCCTTCGTGACTACAATTTGTTGTTTGTTCAAAACTGCAGGTTTTGCAACATCTGGACATACTGCAGGTGAATGGGTTCGAATGCTTAAAGTTTTCATTATGTATTTTCAAGCTCTAGCATGAGAACACCTATCTGCTGGTGGGTAATAATTTTGATTTTTAATGCATTTCCATTCGTTGCCAACACTAATAATATCTGAAGTTTTTGACTCCCAGTGAGACACAAAACTAATTGCGAGATCACTGTAAGTACAAGGATATTATTCCGAGCTGCTGGTGGAGAAAAATTCGGTAGCTAACGTCCCTTTGAGTGTAGTCAAACAACGACATGTGTGGGGTTCGATTACCAGTCAGCACTGAACTCTTCGTCATATTATTTCTTGTTCAAACGTGCTCACATGTTGCTGCTGGTGTAACAAACCCATATTTAACGTTCGTTTTCTTTAGAATGTAATTTTTTCTTTCCCAGGACTCCAACCTGGCACCTAGCGTTGTTAAAGTTTCGTCTCGTCATTTTAGTTAAAACATCTAGCTACTGCCGAGAAAATCCGACATGTCACAGTTGATTGTGCTTCGATGACAATCCAATCAGGTTCCGGGTTCGAATCCCTGTCCAACACAAAGCTTTACCTCACGGCATTTCAAGTAAGTTACTTGTGAAGAAGCATATATTCAACATCTCTCGTAGTTCGTTAACAGGGACAGTAGATGCTGGGTAGGAATTCGCGTCCGTTAAAAATGTCTGCGTGGTGTAATTTAAAGTTGATATTTGTTAACTGATACTGTCTAAAATCGAGGTACATCACTCTCTGTATGCCTAATCAGGAATGCCTGAGCAAAGATTTCGTGACTGACAGAAACTAACAGTCTGCATGAGCTGGGTTTGAATCCATATGCGGAACAAGACGGTTCGTCGAGTCATTTGAAGTTCATACAAATTCTCAACCAGCTGCTCGTGAATAACTTAAGTTTTTAATGTAATTTTTGTGTTAAATAATAATTACGGTATGTTATTTTCAAGAGGAAATCATGAATACGACGAACTTACTACGTGCATTATCTATCTGACGTAATAATGAGTGTGGTAACATTTCATGTATGTCACATATTGTAATAAATGTGAGCTTACAAGCCTGAAGAACCGTCATATCTGTGATCAGATGTAAAGTAATACCAAGGTACTACAAATATCAGGGAACATCTTGATTTATTGCGATACAGAGCAGTGTTTTCTAGTGGTTACTTGTTGGAACCATTTACAATAGTCAAACGACTGTACCGAGGGACGATTAGAGGACCTGCTACATTTCTGCGTTATGAGAGTTGTATGCGAATCAGGCCAAATGCAATTCAGGTCGTTCGGATATGAGCACGATTGTACAGTCGTGCTCAAAAGTATCCGAACGACCTGAATTGCATTTCGCCTGATTCGAATGCAACCCACATAGCGCAGCTATCTAGCAGGTCCTCTAATCGCCCCTCGGTACAGTCGTTTGACTATTGAAAGTGGTTCCAACAAGTAACCACTAGAAAACACTGTTCTGTATCGCAATAACTCAAGATGTTCCCTGATATTTGTAGTACCTTGGTATTACTTTACATCTTATCACAGATATGACTGTTCTTCTGGCTTGTAAGCTCACATTTATTACAATATGTGACATACATGAAATGTTACCACACTCATTATTACGTCAGATCGGTAATTCACGTACTAAGTTCGTCGTATTCATGATTTCCTCTTGAAAATAACATACCGTAATTATTATTTAACACAAAATGACAATAAAAATTTAAGTTATTCACGAGCAGCTAGTTGAGAATATGTATGAACTTCAAATGACACGACGAACCGTCTCGTTCTGCATATGGATTCAAACCCAGGACATGCAGACTAAGCAAAGACTTCGGGGCTGACGGAAACTAAAATCGAGGTATATCACTCTCTGTATGCCTAGTCAGGAATGACTGTTAGACAGTGTCAGATGGCAGATATCTACTTTAAATTACAGAACGTAAACATTGTTAACGGACGTGAATTCCTACCCAGCATCTATTGTCCTTGTTAACGAACTACGAGAGATGTTAAATATTGCTTCTTCACAAGTAACTTACTTGAAATGCCGTGATGTAAAGCTTTGCGTTGGACAGGGATTCGAACCCTGAACCGAATCGGATTGTTATCGAAGCGCCATCAACTGCGACACATCGGATTTTCTCGGCAGTAGCTAGATGTTTTAACTGAAATGACGAGACGAAACATTAATTTTTTCCTTCCCAGGACTCCAACACGGAACCTATCGCTGTTATTTATTAGAGAAAACGAACGTTAAATATGGGTTTCTTACATCAGCCGCGACATGTGACCATGTTTGAACTAGAAATAATATGACGAAGAGTTCAATGCTGACTGGGAATCGAACCCCCACACATACCGTTGTTGACTACACACAAAGAGACGTCAGCTACAGAATTTTTCTCCACCAGTAGCTCGGAATAACATCCTTGTACTTAGAGTGATCTCTCAAATAGTTCTGTGTCTCACTGGGAGTTAAAAGCGTCAAATATCGTCAGTGTTGACAACGAATGAAAATATATAAAAAATCGAAATTATTATCCACCAGCAGAATAGGTGTTCTATGCTAGAGCTTGATAATACATAATGAGATCTTTAGTGCCGGGCCAGGATTCGAATCCATTCACGCGCAGTATGTGGAGATGTTAGGAAATCTGCAGTTCTGAACAAACAACAAATTGTAGCTGAACTTTATTGTCACGAAGGGATCAAATTCCGCGTTAAGGGCGGTCTGAGTTGCATTCCCAGATCAGAACCAATTTTATCGACATACAGAAGCTCAAATAAAATATGGAATAAGTGTCCTCTGACCCTACATTGCGTTTGTTTCGTCACTAGAAATAAATAACTAGTGTAAGAAAGGTTACTGGTGACAGAGTTTCTACATGTCGCCACTCCTTACTTTATCGTGGTTCCACCTAACGTGTACTTGGTAGAGAAGGAATAACACGTTTAATGTGATTTTCAGACCAAAATGTCATTATAACTTCTTCACTTGGCGTAGCCAGAAGAGAACAGAATCTTCTCTCGTTATCAAAAATCATCAGCAGAAGTCGGAATCGAACCCAGACCATAAGTATATTAACCTAGCATCAGTCCAAGAGACCACCAAATTCTCTGCCCTATCACTCATAATTCTATCATAACAATGTTGCGGCACACTGGATGATAATTCTGACACATAGACTCCCGGTAGTGGTTTGCAGCATGTTCAGTACATTCATTTAGTTGGTTGACCGAATTACCATGAACTAGCTGCCTCGGCAACCCAGTGCACACATTCGATTATTTTGTAATCACCGAAATAAAATCACGTAACTGACACCTACACAGAACTGCCAACAGTGTAGGATGCAGAAATTTAAAGAGGAAGTGTTCCTTTCGAGTTGAGCTCCTCTATTGCGCTATCTGTTTGTTAAAAACGTCGTGCAGTGCAAAAGAAAAGCTGTAACTGTCTGTCTCTCAGAAGTCTAGATCCGGCCATATGCATTATCTCACAGCACTGTGCAATGCGCAAGTTCTGGAGGAACTGTTGTTGAGTTCTGGAGGCGTTGTAACTATGTGTCAGCTAGTAGCGTAACGGTAAGCGTCGCGCACTGTTGAAAAGACGTCGCGAGTTTGGGTACATTCACTGCTACTTTTTTTTAAACGCTATACTGCTGTCTGCTGAAGTTATCGATCTAATGGAACTGTGAACATAATTCCCTTCACTTCTCAACCTAAAATAGTCGCATGTGGAAAAAGGGCTAACTTCTGCGACGTTATGTTCTTTTTAGGTTTAATAGATGGCCAGGCTGCAGATGCATCTCTAAGCTTTTGTATTATGTATGGGGAGAGCGCATCGTGCCACAATACGTCATAAAAGTATTTTCTACATTAGCTGTCGTGTGGCAGTGGCATTTTATTCTTCATAAGACCTTGTTTGACAACTTTAACTCAGAACAAATTTTCTACATGCATGTAATCAATAAACTTCATGTGCATTGTTAGACTGTGATAGATAACATCAGAGAATTCGCACATATCGTTGATGATTAATGTCTCTCTCATGTTAACTAATGTTTTAACAACACTAAAAGAAACCGTACGAAAATAGTGCACTGTATTATAAGAAACAAAATATAACTACCCACGATAACCTTACCACGAAAGTCTGTTTCAATAAAACTTAGTATCTGTACACAAGCGTGCCTCTATCGACACGAATTAGTAACACACTTCTCACTTAGATTTCGATTGGGTCTGTGTTTGACTCGTATGCTGTGTCATACTCAAGTGGTATGTAAATGTGGCATTTCATAAATAATGTTATGTATTCCTAGAAACCCAAAATTTGTTTGTCAGCAGCGGAAGGAGGCGTTACCTGTTGTGCAGCATTGTAAGTTTTTCATCATTACACTATGAGCCGAAAGTATTTTCTTGCGATTTCCTTATCGATGTGTGATCTGATTGCTTGTAGCTCTTTCGCAGAAGGGATAAAATCTTTACAGCCAGCGAGACTGGAACCACGACCTATAACAGACGCTTTTTCATAATTCAGCAGGTCAGAAGGCAGGCTAGAACTCATAAACCGCTGTTTAAAGGACACGATTAGTTGCGATTTCCATGTGCAGCGAACTTCGTGGGCTGAAAACGGTAAATTAACAATCTTTTGTTCCACCTCAAGCCATAATAACGGAGATTATTAAATGGAAATGACAGGAAAAATCAAGTGAACTCTGTGATCGACGAGTTACTTCCTGGTGTGCACGGAATTAAGCCTCAGAGTTGTCAAATATACCTTGCCTTGTTGCCAAATCTCAGTTACATTACCAGCAGGAAGAAGACGAACCGATGTGATCCTACAGCGGGCTGGGAAGTGACCATGCTGGAAAGTGGCCGCTACAGCCTGAAATACGTAATCCGTCAGATTCATATGTCTGAAACTGGGTCTAGGGACTGGAGCGTAGTTACTAATAATACTCAGAACTGACTGCAAACTAAGCTTCATAAATCAGCAACTCTCATAGTTCTTTTTATATATCTTTCGTAAGTGTACTCAAAACTAAGAAAATAATTGACGAACAATATTTATCCAAAACTTATGTTATTTGTCAAACTTGCAGTATTTCATAGTACTTCAGAGGGTCCCCACAGGTATCCAAATACTCTAAGTGATTTTTGAGAAAAATGTGGCAGAAAAAAATTAAAGCATAATTTGTGTATGTGCGAGCATTGAATGAACCCACAAATTTATTACTTTCCAAATCTAAATTATTGTCACATTTCTAAAGTAGAGCAGGAAAGCAGCTGCAATAATAAACAGATGACTAAGCATATTTTATATCGCCAACTTGATAGAAATCCTCAGACTAGCTGAGGCTTGTAAAATATGTAGAGATTTCGAGAGTAGTGACCCGCTGCTGAAGTACTTTTCCTTATACCCAGAACCATCACATCCAGTCAGCAGAACATGAAATGCATGCAACTTCACGAGACACACATAGGCACTACGACTTTTAGTGCACTTGTCAACAAGAGTAAACAATGTTTTCACCATGTCAGATCTCCTCTGATATCAAATGCAGTCAAACATTATAATGAACTCCTAAAACAATTTAATTTCCGTACCTATGGTGCTTCCATGTATCACAATATTTTCTCCACATATAAAATTCTTCAAGAAACACAGCAGAAATGCAAAAAGTGCAGTTTTGGCATTGTGTATCACAATGTTTATATTAATTAAACACTGTCATTATCTGCACGTATTTGCCATATGGGTTGCAAATCATTATTGTGAACTATGAAGTATACTGTTTGCGTGTCAAAACACATGCCGTTTATGAAAAGTAACAGACATTTCAAATTACACATTAGGCCTACAAGATCAAAACTGTCCTAACCTAGATGAAGTTCTAGATATGCACACAAACAAGTATGAATTTTGAATGTATAACTGAGCCTACTCATTTAGAAACACCCTTTATTTCAGCGCCAATTTAAGAAAGGTGAAGATAATGCATCATATAGCAGATTGCAATTATTATATATTATTGGACCTAGTCAAGGTGATGTCTCAGATACACATATCTGCACATGGTATTTCCTATAATCATCACAAACGTAATAAAAGCAACATACATTCACACATGTCCAAACACTGATTTAGGAAGGAAGGAATAAGGTGGTTCACTGTAATATATTATAGTTTATCGAGTAGTAAAGCGCGCGCACGCACACACACACACACACACACACACACACACACACACACACATGGAGGCTCCCATAATAAGATTATCTCACTGCAGCAGAGTGTGCGCTGATATGAAACTTCCTGGCAGAAAAATACTATGTGCCTTACCGAGTCTCGAACTCGGGACCTTTGCCTTTCGCGGGCAAGTGCTCTGGCAATTGAGCTCCCAAGCACGACATGTGTCTGCAATATACTTTCTTTCAGGAATGCTAGTTCAGCAGGTTTGCAGGAGAGCTTCTGTAAAGTTTGGAAGGTAGGAGACGAGATACTGGCAGAAGTAAAGCTGTGAGGACGGGGCGTTAGTCGCGCTTGGGTAGCTCAGTTGGTAGAGCACATGCCTGCGAAGGGCAAATGTCCCGAGTATGAGTCTCGGTCTGGCGCATAGTTTTAATCTGCCAAGAAGTTTCACATGGAGGCTGTTTATCGTAAAAGTGTAACTACAGATCCCTATAACAACTACATCAAAATTAAAACGCTTTATTTTTCAAAGTATGGAAGATTTCATACACTTTGCAAGCACAATGGATATTCAAATTAAAATTTTCCACGACTAAATTACTTACCCTTTGAGAGAGCCTCAGTCACTCCTACGAACGTGCTATAGAGCCATAATTCAGATTGCTGAAGTTTGTTCCATACCTAGCCTGGACTACATCGAGTCATGTGCAGTAACTGCCATCGATTTACGTTTCTTAATATAGATTATCTTTGAAGCTCCTGAAATGGTGCTGGGAAACAGCGTGTTACAACAAGAGTAACCTTAAAATACCTATTTGTTTCTCTGCATATCTAGAATTGCATGGTGGATGCGACAGTTTACATCTTTTACTCCTAACTTACAATGTCTACTGCGTTATTTTTCTTAAATCACTTGTGATTACGTATGGAAATAGTATAGTCTAGAGTTCACTGTTATTTTTTAGGCACCAGTATGATAAATATGTGTGGAAATCAACAGAGCAATATTTGGCTTAAACATTATTATACTCAACATAAGCACTGCAATTTTCGTATAGCTAGCAAGTCTTTTGCAGATGTGTTAAATGTGAAAAGAATATGTTGATACTTGACGAAAATGTGGAAATTAATTAGTTTGAGTGGGTTTACTGCACTGTTAGAGTGAGTTTGATAACAGATGAGAATTAACTCAGAAAGACATTGTTTACTCTCTTCAGCAGCAGAATACGCACAAGGGAACATTCCAAGATGTAAAGAAAGATTTTGACGAAACTTGGCAGATACATAGAGGAGTGCAAATACTGCTATAATTATTATCACGTTTTTGGCCACTTTCACTTTTATGGGGTATAAACACATCCAAAAAGGTAAAGAGTCATTTTAGGATCAGAGGCAATATCCTCAAAACATATAAAAAATGTGTTCATATAATTGTTAAAATGTAATTAACGTTTTACAGGCCAGTATAACCAATTTTTGTTATAATCTGAAGTTTTGCAAATTACCTTGGCACAATTAATTAATGTTTGAAAATGAAGGCTTTCATTACAAAATCAACTACACAAAATCTCACACCACTTCCACCCTCATGTATTGAAGCTCGTCTCTGAAATGCCATTTCTTGGAAATAAGTTTTAAAGAATACACTGTTGAATTATTTTCGCAATACTTAATTGAAAACACAAATAGACTTATAATGGTTATTTTATCTGTTTTATTAGTTATTATTAGTAGATTTTTGGTGTGGTCACTGCCTGTCCTCAGTATGAAATTCAATACAGTGCTTTCACAAACTGTTCATTTGGTAACCCCAAAAGTGTCGACAGAACTGGTTCACCTCCGGCACGATTATGATGATAGGCTACACTTGAGAAGCAATATAATCTAGCTGCAGTAGCCAGTACGAAATCTTTTCCCTTCACCAAGGTTTTCTAGTCTACTGAAATATGCATGGTGCACAGGAGGATGCTGTATCACTCGCAACTGTTTCAGAATTTTTCTACATTTTGTTTTATATTGTGTTGTTAGTGGTATGCATTATGTAGATAAATTTCTTTCATGGTATAAAAAAGTGTGCGAAGTTTTTCTTTATAGATTATCATTACTGTAATGATTTCATATTATCAAAAATAATTAGCTATTATTTTTATTTAACATCCTATACATACATGTAATGGTAAACAAAGACCATAAAACATGGATTTAAAAGTTAAAATAACAATTGAAAACACAAAGCGAAGCTAAATAAGGCAAAGAATTATATGCATAATGAACATTCTTGTATTTCAATTAGAGATGTTGAAACTACTCCAACAGCACGTTCTGTGCAATATATTTCTTAAAAATGACGTTTGAGGAGTCAGCTTTATTACATATGGGTGGATATGGAAAGAGAGTGTCTCTAATCTATGTTGTAACAGAAGTTTTAATTTCTCAAAATTTATTGGTAGGTGTGGGATAATTTGTATAAAAATTCAGTTTATACCGGAGCAAAGTTAATACAGTTCTACTTCTATGTGGAACACACTTTTTTGTTCACCATGCACCAAATTACATTTGGGTTGTGATTTTACCCCCTAAGTGAAAATGGGCAAAAACGGGAAAAATGTGTATTGCATTATTTGGACCAGTTTACATACCCACCACATATCATCAGCCCATTTACTTACATCTGGTAAAGTTCTCTTGTTAGTCAGCGACTCAATATTTTCGCTATCTCCAAGCATGTTATATTTAGTCACCTGGACAAAAATGCGTGTGTGCTCACCTCACACGAACTAAGGGGCTTGTAAAATGCAGAGTCCCGCTGGTTTGCTGTCCACCTTGTGAAACCTGAGAGCAATTAGATGTGGGAAGCAATTGATTTGAGCATTGTGTTGATCTCTGCACGTACAGAAATGCTGATTTACGTAATATTTTTGATAAAAATGGTGCTAGGTGTTTCTTATTTCCGAACCCAAATTTAAAATACTACGCAGCAAGTTACAGTCTTTATGTAATTTTTTGATGTATTTGAATATGTGTGTGTGTGTGTGTGTGTGTGTGTGTGTGTGTGTGTCTGAGTTTACAAAACGAAATAAATCTTTCTCCACAAAATTAGGTGCCTACATTGTACAAGAGATACCACATACAAGGACTACGTTTTAAATATACTTTCCTTATTTATTGAAACTACGGGTACTTTCTGACTAGTTGCATCATTTTCATATTACATAGTAAATGGCTAGAGAGAATGGAGGAGAGGAAGTTGGACAATGAAGGACGAAGACATGAGCAGGACACGAAGTTAATCTTAATATTTTTCCATAGATTTACTCGGAAGTATTTATACACTTAACCTAATGAATCTTCTGCACTGCTGCATACGGGTAACCATCATTGATTAGTGTGTTCCTACTCTGTAATCAACAACTAATTACATGTTGGTAACTACACCTGCGTTCGACAAGGTTCTGATTCCCAGCAATAATATAGGAAATCATGTGGCATTCTCTCAAGTTTGCAGCAAAACAAATAGTTTGTTGGTAGCCACTAGACCTCACCAAGTCCACTGCCTTTGTTAAACACCACCACCAGCTGTCATACTACTCTGTGCTCGTCTGTGTGGGAGCTTGCAACCAAGCAACTACACGCTCGTAGAATCCCAACAAATGACTAGATCACTGAAAAATGATGAAACAGAATTTCTCAGCTCCACACAGTAAACATACGTGTTAATCCTTATACTACTCTGCAGGAACATAAACTATAAGTTAGCACGTGACACATTTGAAAAGAGTGTCAGGACTCGCTGTGTGTGATGTTAATTTCTATTTCCTTCGCCTTCTCTACACATCTGTTTCAGCTAAACTGTCCTACTATAACAAAAAAAATTTATAATGAGAGTAATGTCACCCACATCGTAGAACAGGTCTCTCATTAATGGCAGTTAAGCCGAAACAAATGTACAGTGAAAGGGAAAAAAAATAAAAATTATTATCATACAGCAGCAAGTCTGGACATTGCTTATAAAAAATAATTCTCCCATGCATTCTGTCTCATAAAAGTAACCCCACTGACCACGACCCAACGTGATGTACAGAAAACTCGCAGACTTACCTCTCCGCATGAGGACCTCCTGTACCATGGAAGGCTGTTGGACAATTCCCCGACTTAGCAAGTTCCTAGAAGTTTTACGAAAATGTTTAAGCTTTCAGCCAGTTAACCACAACTAACAGCAGTCTACAGCAAAATGATGCTCCCTCGTAGGAGTTCTCAGACTGTCTTGTAAAAGATTTGCTGTCACAGTAAACCCATTAGCCACTAGTATACTATGGTAGCCCCGACTGCCCGAGTACAACCCCTTTAGAAGGATTGTGGGTAGAAGAGCCCATCATCCCCAGTCTCCACAAATTCATCCTCCCCAGACACCATAAACTGGATCCTGCCTTCATTGTATGCATTCAAATACACATCGTAGAGTCCTCGTCCCTTGGTGACAGAAAACACTGACCTTGAAACCCCACGTAACATGTTAGTGGGAAGCCTTCCATAAGTCCAAGTAATGAATTAACGAAGTGATAAAATATTATGATGGCGCACTTCAGTGTTACCGGAGGCATCTTTCTTTATTTTACCTTATCATCATGTTGTACATTGAACATTCCTGAGAATTTAATTGAGCTTTAATGAAAATCCCAACATATGATAGATTGAAATTTCCAGATAATCAGGGAAACAAAATACTCATAACTCTCAACGCCTTAAATACCATTAAAGACAACCTGTAAATATGAGGAGATGAGTTAGCTAAATCAGAATGAATTACAGATATTACTTACAACAAACAAATTACCATCTCAAATTTTTAATGAAACAAACATACAATCCCACAATCTGGGCCTAACACTACGAAATCAGGCTCTGCCTGTCGACCCTAAAAGTGCAAGCATATCTTGGGATCCTGTAGGCGTGCAACAACATGCTTAGGGAAGTCGGAGGGACTTGCATGCTCTGTGGCAGATATACCAAGTTGAAAAAGACGAGAGAATATTACATCGGAATGACAAATGTGAAATCATTGCGAAAATTTGGTGAGCGCTAAGGATTGACAATTTGTTGGACTATCAAAACATCACAATTCCTTGTGTTCAGAATACGCATTATCAGGACGAATGTGTTATGAACAATGTGGGATATAGGATCTATGATATATTGTTGCTCATATTCACGGATTTCCTTTTTTCAATGTTTGAAACAGATTTTATTGTAAATAAGAGGTTTATCAAACCAGTAGTGAATTTTTCTTGCCTATCAATTAACTGTCAATATTCCCTCTTTGCTGTGGGGCAAAGGCTTCACCCTGATATGTGAGAACAGCAGCCATAGTACAGAGAAAACTGAATAATTTTGGGACCTTCAAGAGAAGGAGAAG
Source organism: Schistocerca americana (assembly GCF_021461395.2). Taxonomy (NCBI): domain Eukaryota; kingdom Metazoa; phylum Arthropoda; class Insecta; order Orthoptera; family Acrididae; genus Schistocerca; species Schistocerca americana. The sequence continues at coordinate 51,121,786 of NC_060122.1, forward strand.
ATGAAAATAACTACAACGAATATTAAGATTTTCGTCGACGACAGTAATCTGACGTGGAACAGTAGTAAATTATTAACCAGTACAGGGAAACATCCTACGCACAGAAGGACCAAGACATTTTGAATTAGATTTTGTCGAACGTATAGTCTTCAGTTAATATCGAACACAAACTAAGTAAAGAGGAGACAGGGCCTCCACTTGGAAACTCGAACGATGAGAAATCGGCTACATGCCCCATTTTAAGACTGCGATGAAGGAAATTAAGAATATTAAAGTTCAGAGGGTACCAAGTATGATTTAGATAATTACCTCTCCAGGATTAAAATGAATTTCATTCCTTACAGAAAGGCTCCAACAGCTGGAAAGAACTAATGCAGAAATGATGTGGCAGAATTATAAATCAATTAACAAGTATTGGGAGTGTGCCATCAGCAACTAACATTTCAGTCTTAGAGCTGGACAGAGAGTGCAATACAACAGACAATACAAGAAGCAGCTAATGTCTAAACCTTGAAACTTTGCAAACTGAAACGTAGATGGTGCAACGAGACCTCGGACCAGACCAAAATCACGCCTATAGAACACTGTCGTTGAAAAAAATGAAACTCGCCGAAGGAACACCAATATTTGAACTCCTTTTGTGTAATTCGGAAGCACGCAACCCCTGTGATCAGAATTGTAAGGCAATTGTTTTAGAAACAACGGATGGGACGTATTGATCAGGATATTCTAAAGAACAATCTCTGGGATTTCAATCAAATTTTCAAGTCTAGTCCGAAAGTGTAACAACCCCCAACCATGTGGTTCAGGGAAAAAATGGAATGCTGGGCATGAACAAAAAATATAATACCCTAATCTTGGCAGCGTGCTTAAAAAACCGGCGAAAAGAAAATGAACCAAAAGGGAATAACCCGTATGACAAGCTACTCGAATAGCGACAAACGCACATCCACACATCTAAGACAGAAATTAAAGAGATCATGGCCGCCCTAAGGAATAATATAGCAGCTTGAAAGCAATCAATTGTCGCAGATTTCCTGAAGCTGGTCAATGAAGACATTCGGAACATACTAGCTGAAGTCTTTGAGGAGATACAGAGAGCTGGTCGCGTATCCTCTGAGAGGCTATCGGTGCTAGTCCACCAACTCCAAAATAATGGTGGCTCAAAACTTTATCAACGTTGGACGGATATCATATTAGTTGATGGTCTTAGGACAGCAACCAACTGTCCTAACACCATCAACATTTGTCTTCAAACAACAGCCACGCTCTCCATCATGTCATCATATGACAAAATTGTATTATATTAGTATCTGTTTCATGGGAGACGCTCTCCAAAACAGTCCAGAACTGAACTGATGTTTATTTTTATAAACAGACTAATAAGTACCAGGCTAATTTCAGGAAAGGAAGTTTCTGCCTAGAGGAGATTTTCAACTTGAAACGGATTATTAGGTACAAGACGTGGTAGGTACTACTGTGCGATACTGTGCATTGATTAAAAAAAGGTGCACGACTCGGTTGACAGTAAGTCACTGTTGAACGTTATCGAGGGATTTGGAGTGGATAATTTAACAGGCTCTGATCAATAAAAGGGTCAAAACTTAATTTCTTTTCCAACATCTCGGACCCCTTTCAAAACCTAAACTGGTATCAGACAACTAGATGAAGTTTCTCCACTCCTTTTCAATTGAGTCTTGGAAAAGGTCATTCAAGAATTGAAGAAGACAATGAGCTAAGAGGTTCGGAATATATAATGATTCAACTAGGACCCAAACATAGCTGATGATCTAGCCATTTTTTCCCCCAACATTAACTCACCAATCACGAAGGTTCATCAACAGAGATAGCTGAGAAAGTAGGATTACAGGCCTCCTTTGAGAAGATAAAATAAATTACAAATATCAGTGATGGACCACAACAGACTATTTTAAATAAAGGGAAGATCAATCGCGTGAAAAAACTTTAGATGCCTAGGTTGGATGATTCAGCAGAAAAGCTTGCAGCAGAAGCGATTACTTTTAGGATCTGCGAAATTTCGTCTACCCTATTGAATGACGTAAAGCATCTATAAGAAAGGTCAGATGCTATTGGAGGCAAGATCAGACCGTATGGTACGACTGTGTAACTGGGAGGACTATATCCGTTGGAAACAATGGGTATTTTTTAGTTTTTAATTTATTTATTCACTCATTAATTTAATCTGGCAATATGGGGGCCGTTAGGCCCCATCTCACATCTGACAAGGCTATTCACTTACTTTACACGACATATATCTCAATAACCATGTAATACTACATTATGAAATTGAAAAACTACAATAGTGAACATAAAAAAGGATACAGGCACAAAGTTTATTTCTCTCCTTACAGTGCACTTGGAAAGGGGTCGTTGCAGAGTTCATCGTGCATCGGATGACACTAACTTAATAATACTTTTAACAGCGACTGTTGAAGTCAGGGAAGGAGTTGAAACTTGTTTGGTTGGAGATAACACGAGCTTACTTGTCTTGTTGGCTGCCCACCCAGTATCAGAGAACAAATTGAAATTGGTGGTACCAAAGAAAGGCAATCACCACACAGGATGTGACACTGTAACAGCTATCTACAAGAGCGGAAAAATTACACCGTATAGGAAAGTGCAAGCTACCAACGCTCTTCAGACGAAACTTTTAGACTTAAACGACCCCAAAGCTGACCGCAGTGCATTTTCTGACATAGACTGAAAAGCATTTCCTTCCTGCGGTATTCTGATGTTCTTCCTCACGGAACAAGGATCAGGTCTGAAGTGTACTGTGCTACCCATTGAAAAGTAAACAAACGAATGCAGCCTCTCCTCCGCCACAAAGGTGCAAACGAACTTCTGGTCCCGACAACGCGAGGCCCCACATGCGCCCGAGCAGAGCTCACGAGCCTTCATTACACCGTTGTTCCTCACCCATCCTGCAGACTGGATCTCGCACCTCCCGACTTCCATCTGTTTGGACCAATGAAAGATGCACTCCGCGGGAAGCAATACGTGGATGATGGGGAGGTTATTGAAGCAGCGAGTCGCTGGGCTGCAACATCCACTAGTAGAGTGGTACCATGCGGGCATACGGGTCCTCCCAGTAATGTGGTGTGAGGCCGTCGCATAGAAAGGTGATTGTGCTGAAAAACAGGCTGAATAACAGGGTTCTGCAGCCAACAGAGTGGAGGATATGATCTATTTGAATCTTAAATAAATCCAACTTCCTTCCACCAAAAAAAAAAAAAAAAAAAGTGTTGCATTTCTTACTGAAAGCTCCTCGTACATTGATTCGTATGTCACATTCGACCCACATTTATTCTCTCAACCCCTCAGACACATAATAAATGTAATTGACATTATTTAAAACAAATATTAATGTCATTAAACGATATTTATTATGTAAAATTACGTGTTTTCCAAACAAATGTTTTACTGTGGTATTTAATGGTGAGATGCACCATATATTGTCCTCACTGACTTCTATTCAATAAATATTCGATTCTGATAAGTTGCTTATTAATGTAAGTGCTAAATTCTGTGTTTTATGTAAGTAATTTTGTATAACGTAAAAAGAAATTACATGAATATCAGAAACTCATATTGTCATTATCAATCATCATTAAAAAGTTTTCCAAGAGGTTCTCATTTCGTCTACGAAAAAAACCAAACTTAATTTGTAATTCTGAATATATACTCATCAGCCAGAACAGTATGACCACCGACCTGCTATCGACATAAATCCGCCCAGACGATATCAGCGTCACCTGGGAGGAGTCATTGCTCGTCAGTAACACGCACGGCGCATGTAGTATCATGTGCGTCCTATCGGTATGTAGAAGGAGGGAAGTGCGTAATCTGAGTTTGACCAAGGGCGTATTGTGATGCCCCAGAAACTCGGGAAAAGCATTTCGGAAACTGCGCGACTTGGTGAGAGCACGCCAAGTCGCCGTGGAGTCAGGCGGCAACCCCTCATTAGAGATGTCGGACGTCGTAGGCTGGGCAGACTGGTAGAACAGGACAGGCGGCGGACTGTGGCGGAACTAACGTCAGACTGGAATCCCGGGCACAGTACAAGTGCGTCTGAACACGCAGTGCACCGAACACTCCTAACAATGGACCTCCGCAGCCGATTACCCATGCAGGCGCCAGTGTGAACACCACGACATCGGCCACTACGACTGAAATGGGCAGATGACCATTGACACTGGACGTTGGTGCAGTGGCAGAGCGTTGCACGGTCTGATAGATCCTGATTCCGTCTTCACCATGCCGATGGTAGGGCGCGAATCGATAGTCTTTCAGGGTAACAGCCCCTTTACAGCCGTGCTGTTGGTTGGAGAAAAGATGACCACGGCTCCATTATGCTCTGCGGAACATTCACAGGGCCATACATGGGTCCAGTGAAGCTCTTGCAGGGCACTGTGACAGTTAAAGAGTATCGTAAACTGGTTGAAGACACCCTATACCCCTTCATGACCATGTTTTCCCACAGCAGTGGAATTTTTCACCAAGATAATGCGCTTTGTCACGAGTCCAGGATTGTGATGGAGTAGTTTGAAGAACACAGTGGTGAGTCTCAATCGAGATGCTGCCCCCCCCCCCCCCCCCCTCCAACATGACAGATCTGAACCCGATCAAACACACTGAGTTGCGACAGATCTTGACGTAAGAGCTCATCGCCCTCTCCCCGGAATTTACGGGAATTAGACGATTTGTGTGAGCAGACGTGGTGTCAACTCTCTCCAGCGATCTACGAAGGCCCTATTGCTTCAGTGGCATGTTGCGTGACCGCAGTTGTCCGTGCCAAAGCCGGACATGCCGGCTACTAGGTAGGTGCTCATAACGCTCTGGCTGAGCAGTGTAAGCCGTCACTTATAATGCTACGATACACAATTCGGCTCGACTTGCCAGCTGACTGATGTCTGACTTTATATGAGTGTGTTTTGCTATGCCATATTGAGAACTTAGTTGAGTTTACTTTCCGTTTGCTATTCTCATACTACAAACTACGAACAGTAATATTAGGTAAGTGCATGGCCATACAGTTGATAGGTGTTCGTGTCTACCATGAACCTTAGCTCGTATTCAGAATTAAATTCTGTCATTTAGGAAAATAGATCCTGTTCTATGCTAGCAGTACAGTCGAAAGAATTTGCTAACAAACTTTCTCAACTATGTCACATATATGTGCCAGTAAAGATCGGAAATGTAAGGAAAAAACCTGCACCTCGGCTAACAGCAGAAGCAACACAGCACATGAAACTCAAACGCTGCACATCGGGCATACAAACTGCGCCCCACGAGTGCAAATCGTGTTGCTTACAAACAGAAGCGGAACAGAGTCAGTCAGGCTGTGAGAAATGCTAATCTCGGGCATGCCCATACATTAACCATCAACAGAAACAGACTGTAACACCTTAGCTCTAATGCTGCACGGATTTATTTTGCCTTTTGCTTTCGTTTAATGTTACATCGTTGAGCTTCTGTAAATGTGTTTGATTGAATAGATAACACAAAATTGTACACTCTTTTCTTTGTTTAAATGATGTCGTGGCTTGATTCTATGGAACGTAGTATATCTGTCAAAGTTTTAAATTCTTTTTTCTCAATTGGAGGGAGACAATACTTACTGTATACATTTGGAATTTGTGTGAATAATTTTTTGTAGAAATGTCAATATATGCAAATGTTCTGTTTTATTTATTGTGTTTGGTTGCTTTGATGTAAACTGCTGATCCTCACTGAGGATTCTTAGTTAGCTTGTATGTAAAAGATGTAGTGATTCCCCTCGGGAACGGAACTGTGTAGCGCGCGCAAATTGTGGTTGGCCTAGGTAGAAAAGGTGGAACAAGAGTCAGTCGGGGACGAGCTACCAAACTGTGCACTGCCATGTAAATGTTGCATATTGTGCTGGTTCGGAGAGAGGCTTTTTCTGCTAATTTCCTATGCCTCAGATGGACGGATAAATATCTGGAACGATTTTGGAATTGGTATTCATCATCGCTACCAAGAAGGGCCAGAGTCCAACAATTCTGTCTGCATATCCGCCTACCAACATGCAGTTGCCACCACATTGCGCAATCACTGTAAAGGAGTATTATAAAGATGTACAGTGAAGGATCAGCTTATTGGGCGATTTAGTGTGCACAAATATAAGGTAACTTATAGCTGAATTTATGTACCTACCTTAATTTTTTCCTCATCATAACACCTCTCAGGTTCCTCTCCGTTTGAACTAAAGTGATTACCGACTGTCCCTACTGAAAGAACATTAAAGACCAGTGTTTTGCTAATTAATGCCGCTTGAACATAGTAAAAAGAAAGTTAAAGTTAATATGGCAAGAGAGTGAGTTAAAGTAAATGTTGTTTGCTGAAAATAATTTTCCTATTAAAACTGCTTATTAAAGTGTTGTTGCCAACTTCAAAAGTAGAAGTTCTTAAGACTGAGGCTTATGAAGTTTTGCTTAGTAAATGATCACATTGCTGCCTGTTGCAAATCGCAGAAGGTGAGTCAATATCTTGCAAATTTGCCAACGTTGTGTCTCACTGTACTAAAAGTCGTGAATTGAATTTATGGAAGGTTATATACTCGTTTGCTAAGTGTTTGTCTCTCTTGTGTATTGGAAGTGCATATTAATAGTATAACATGATCCACAGTTTGCTATTGTGTTAATGCTAGGTAACAAGTAATGGGAAGACCACTATCTATGAAAACATTAATTTATTTATTCAAAAGACAGTGAGAAGTAACGTGCTGATGAATTCCATATAACCTTCATTCTTAATAGAAAAGTATTTAGTTGAGAGAGACTTACCCTGTGATCAGTTCATAATTTTGCAGTGAACTACATTTATAATTTTATGTCAGCTAGGAAAATGTTCGAACAATAATACTGAACCTATGTCCAATTAATGATTCTGCAGTGAATATTAATAGTAACGTTATAAATACCATTCAGTTTGAATAAGCCCTGAAAGTAATAGTGTGTTTCGTTATCTGTTATATTTTTGCAAATAGTTTGTGCTGCTCTAGCTGTTTGACACCTGGATATGTTAACGTTAAGGTTGGAAGAGAGTTCATTGCACTCGCGTGTGGCCAAGTCTAGGTTGTGTTTGTCCGTTAAAGTTAGGCATACCTACTTTCTTACGTTAATCTTTCTCTTGCCTAGTTAGGCTGTCGGCCGTTTTCCTTAGTCTTTAAACAGCATAGCTAGGCCAAAATATTGTTTGTTACTGTTCGAATATTTACGTAATTTTGACTTTGATTTCCGATAAGCCACCTCCGTTAGGTACAACACGGTCAACATAACAAAATTCCTCTTAGAGGGTAACACTGCTCTGTTGTTTTGTACCATAACTGCTTTAACAAGATAGTTTTATTTCACGACCTGCCTCCAACTTTAAGGTTATGGTATAGCAGTAGCGGACGGTAGTGTTGTAAGACCAGCTGTCCTATGTGGACATGGTACAGGCAAAGTTAAGGCTGCAGTTGATCCCACTGTCCGGTATGAAGAACTGAACCGGTACTTCACATTACCTACAACCACATCTGAATGACAAACGAAACGGAGACTCGTTGATTATTTCACGGTGGTAAACGACTTTAGCCACGAAAAATTCTATCCAAAGAATGGAATTTGCAATTCCCTAAAATTCATCATAATGATCAGATCAGCATCTACTGGGCACGAAAATGCCAACGTGCGCAGGCGACGTGTCCTCACACCACATGAGCAAGGCACCCACTCCTCGCCACCCACACGCGAAAATTCTCTCTCCCGGTACAAAAGCACGCACTCCAGATAACACAGTAGCAAATCACTTTCATGTTTCGATTCACATGACTCGCTGTTCTCATTCTTTTGACCAATGCCACTTCAGAAATTAATTTTCTCGAAAATGTAAACTATTTTGTTCAAAAAAGGCAAAATGAATCACATTAATATCATCTTTCCTCCTTGCCATAGTCGGCAGTCATCGATAGGAAACCTTTCGTTTTGGTCATGGGGAGGCAATACTCTCGTACAGCTAATAGTAAGCTTATAATCAATATGAACAGGGTAATTTCATGGTCTTTCTTAAACAAACGCACTATAATGGCATGCCATGTAAAAATTATTTGCACAAAATAACTTCTCATTTGATTACGTAAAACACTTTCAGAATCCGAAGGCGCTGCTACGGCTCTGCAATGGGTCGTAAACTACGAGAGCACCTCCATGTAACAGGTACGAAGGATTCCTACACGGCGGCTCACTATGTAAGTTCAAGGACGGACTGGCTTAATTATCGCAAAACTCAGCTGGAATGCGTGGCCAGTTACACCATACGTCCTTATACCACCATTTACGGAGTCACCGGCTAAACTGAGAAGTTTCTCGAAGTTTCGTACGAGTAGGGGTTCTTGCACCCATTTCTCTGATGAGCACTCAACGTCGAGGGCAACAAACTGGGTCCTATAAATTAAGAAGTCTTCGAGTCGCTCACATATCTGTGAATCTGTTTCATATGCTTCTACCTTCTTTAACAGCCAGCTGATGGGCACTGTGTCAAACGCTTTCAACAAATCTAGAAATATAATATGTGCCGGCTATCCTTCATCCACACTTCGCAGTGTATTATGCGAGAAAAGGGCAAACAGAATTTCGGACGAGTTATGTCCGCGAATCAGCATGTTTTTAGAGAGAATAAGGTACTCTGTCGCAAGAAAATTTATTACGATTGAATTGAGGGTATGTTGAAAGACATCGCACCAAACCGATGTTGCTGTGTAATTTTGCGGACCCGTTCTTTTGCCATTCTTACAAACAGGAGTCACCTGTGCTTCTTTCCAGTTGCTTGGGGCTTTGCGCTGGGGGAGAGATTCGCGATAATTGCAAGCTAAGCAAGGGGACAATGCCGTAGAGTATTCTTTGAGAAATCCAAAAATGTGCAAAAAACGTGTGTGAAATTTTATAGGACTTAACTGCTAAGGTCATCAATCCCTGAACTTACACACTACTTAACCGAAATTATCCTAAGGACGAACACACACAACCATGCCCGAGGGAGGACTCGAACCTCCGCCGGGATCAGCCGCACAGTCCATGACTGCAGCGCCTAAGACCGCTCGGCTAATCCCGCGCGGTTTTGAGAAATCCAACTGGAATTCCATCCGGACCTGGTGGCTCACTTGCTTTCAACCATTACAGTTGTTTCCTTGCGCCACGAATGCTTATTACCACGTCGTCTATACGATGGTCAAACGACGGTACGTTCCTGCGATTCTCCTCCGTGAACGTTTTCTTGAAAGTGAAATTTAAAACTTCGGCTCTCGTTTGGTACCTCCACCTACCTCACCAGGCTGGTCGAGAAGTGACTGGAAGGAAGATTTTCTCTGGCAGATCCTTTGCTAAGGTGTAACGGTGGTAGTAGTTGTATGCTTTGTGTGAACACCTTCCACACAGACGCACGGATCTCTGGCAATCTTTGCCTACCGTTATTTGTGCGTTCTCTTTTGAACCGAGACTGCAATAGAATTTGCATCCTCAGTGGTTTCCGAATCTCGTTATTAATACATGATACGTCTTTGCTGTCCGTCATCCAGATCACTGCTTAACAGTGTTTAAATTTTCCCATAATTCCACTGCGTCCATCTCATTGGAACTGGATGACGACGATTAACTTGCTAGGAGGAGCAGATAAGCAGGTGTTATCATCTCATTTAGACAAACGCCCACCTAGCCTTCTTGACTGATTTATTGAGTTTTGTAACCATAGTCGCTGTAATGACATAAAAACGCCCGTCTGCATACTGATTGTAGTAATTAGGTCCAGCCTATTTGTAGCTACAAGGTCTGAGATATTTCCATTGCATGTGGGCTGCCGAACTAGTTGCTGAAGACGGTTTTCAGAAAACGCGTTCAAAATTTTTCTATTAATCTCTACAGCTAGCGAATAAAACCTTTGCGCAAAGTCAGTGGAAGGGCAAACAACTACCGATCTTACTCTTAGACTATGTGCACAATGCCTGAATTTGATATTTCGTTGAAGGTTCAGTTTCCTTGCGGGAACCGGGTCATTGGTGGTTCTCTGGAAGGCTTAACGTCAGTGGGAAATATCGTGTAAGAGAGTAATACTTTTTGCTGACTTCTTTTATATGTCATACATGCCCAATGACGCAGCAGAAACTGTCATAACAATCAGTTAAAATATTATTTAATTCTGACCAAGCTGAGTTTATTTACAATTGGTAACAGGTACCCCTGAACTGTGGTTTTGACTGTAGTTGTTTATTTTACAAACAACGATACCTTCCCACACGGACATCCTAATCTGAATATGGATATATAATCGAAAGCATTCCCCACAGATAAGTAAAAGCGACATGGGTTCTTTTAAGATCGACTTTATATCTATCAGTGCCTTATGTTCTATTCTAGACGACAGAACCTGTCATAGCATTAGGGGAACCAGGCATGCACCTCGTGTGCAACATCTGTGAGTCTATATCTACAAGACTGCTGTGCAAATCACAGTTAAGTGCCTGGGAGAGGTTTCATCGAACCACCTTCAAGCAATTTCCCTACCCCCTCTTTTGATGCATTGTGGGTGTGGGGCAGCGACTGGTCAAATATTTAGCAAGGAAATTTGCACGTTTCGAGCAGTTATTTTATTTGACAACCAGTTTCGGCATCTCAATAACGCCATCTTCTGGCCCCATACGCACTTCATGTGTCGTCAGGTCTTCGAAGGGAACACTGGAATAACGAATTCAGTGTATCCAGATACCTATAGTATGCTAGTATTGATGCATCTGATTGTCTTGTACGTGAAGGGCATATAGGCCCTGAAGATGGTATTACTGAGATGCCGAAACTGCTTGTCTAAATAATAAGCTTCTCAAAACGTACGGATGTGTGGCGATTTTCCTACATTAAAATATTTCTGTGCTGTTTCACTATCTAACAGCACACGGGAAAAGTGAACATTTAAATATCTCTGTGCCAGCTCTGATTTATTTTATTATGATGGTCGTTCCTCCCATGAATGTGGGCGCAAAACAAATATGTTTACAGATTGAGCAGAAAGGTGGTGACTGAAACTCCCTGAGAAGGTCTTGTCGCAACGGAAAACGTCTATTTTCTAATGATTGCACCCCAAATCATGTATCACGTCCGTGGCACACTCCCTCCTATTACGCAATAACACAAAACGAGGTGCTCGATTCTGAACTTTTTTGATGTCCTCTGACGATATTATTTGATTCGGATCCCACACCACGTAGCAGTGCTCCACAAGAGGGCTTGTCAGTGTAGTGGGGGCAGCCCCTTTGGTAGACCTGTGGCATATTCTCAGTGTTCTGCCTATAAATTGCAGGCTTTGGTTTGCTTTACATTATCTATGTGATCATTACAACTCAAGTTATTCGTAACTGTAATCACACAGTATCCAGTTGAGTTTATAGCCTTTAAATTTCTGTGATTTATCGTGTAACCGAAATTTAGCGGATTTCTTATAGTAGTCATGTGGGTGAATTGATGCTTTTCATGACTTCGAGTCAGTTGGACCGTACATATACATGAAAGTAAATGACAGCATAACGTGCAGACTAGGAGGACCACTCTGAAGGTCTGGTAAACAGCAACAGCAGAGGGTTATTACACTTCCTTGGGAAACGCAAGCAATCACTTCTGTTTTACTCGATGAGTTTCCATCAGTTAGCAAAGACTATGACTGTTTTGACAGGATATCACGAATCCAGTCGCACAACTGAGACGATACGCCATACACGTGCAATTTGTTTAGAACTCGTTTGTGAGGTATAGTGTGAAAAGCTTTCTGGAAATCTAAAAATATGGAATCAATATGACAACCAATGTCTATAGCACTCATTATTGATGAGGATAAAGGGCTAGTCGTGTTGCACAAGAACGATATTTTCTGAACTCGTGTAGGCTGTCTGTCAGCAAATCGTTTCCTTCAAGGTAACACGTAATGTTAGAAAACAGCATATATTCTAAAATCCTACTACAAATCACCGTTAGCAATATGTTAAAAAATGTTCAAATGTGTGTGAATTTCTAAGGGACCACACCGCTGAAGTCATCGGTCCCTAGACTTACACACTACTTAAACTAACTTATGCTAAGAACAACACACACCCCCATGCCCGAGGGCGGACTCGAAGGTCCGTTGGGATGGGCCGCGCAGTCCGTGAAATGGGGCCTCAAACCGCGTGGCCAGTTCGTGCGGTGGATCAGTTAGTAGGACACATTCTGAGACGTCAACGGATCGTCAGCTTAGTATTGGAGGAAAGTGTGGAGAGTAAAAATGCAGAGGGAGATGAATACAGCTCGCAGGTTCAAACGGATGTGAGTAGCAGTAGTTACTCAGAGATGTAAAGGCTTGCAGAGAATAGAGTAGCAGAGAGCACTGCATCAAACCAGTCTCGAGACTGAAGGCCACACCAGAACGCAACGCAACACAACGTGTTTCATAGCTGCAGTCTCTGAAATAAACAGTTGAAAATGGTCCTGCAGACACTTACAATGCTTCGAATGTTACCCAATAAATAATGTTGTCAATGTTATTAGCTTTATGGAATGATATTCTTGTGCTTCTTTGTATATTAGTTATAATTATTAATACATTTCTTGTGCTACAAATTCATAAATTTCTAATTCTGCAGCGACAATCCAAATTTGTGATCTCAAGCTGTTGTACAGTACTGCGTATTTGTGTATGCCTCTTCTGTGTACTTTATGGAGGTCGTATACGCATCCTGACAATTCAAGTGTCAGCCTCTCTTCTGTTCACATGTGCTAGTAGCCAATTCCTTAAAAAAAGAACTGTTTGGGTGTTTGTGTGGCTATCGAGAGCTACAGACCAATGCACTACTGTACTGTTACCATTTGACCAATCGTTAAAGCTGCGATTGCGGTTTTCCATCTTGTTCCAGGGGCTGAGGAGGGAGGCAGCATGACGCTGAAAGTACATCCCAAACAGTATTATCAACACAGCGAATACTAGTCACGAAGTGAATATATCTAAAAAAATAAAAAATGTATGCGCGTTCTTGGCTCTTTAACTGCAAATTTCCCTTAACCTCATAAAAATAAAAGCTGGTCGGCAACACAACGGGCTTAATGTATTGGTATAAGCTGTCTCCACTACACTGGTCGGGAAAGATGAAGCGCATAGATCGACAAGTAGGCGCTGGATCAAGAACACCTATCACCCGAAAGGTCAGAGACTCACCCACACGCAACAGGCCACCACCGCCCTCTCGACAGCATGTATTTAGGCCGCCGCCGACAGTCAGTCATCCGGTTTGCCATCTGTCAGTTTACTCGCAGAGCGCGTTTAGTTCGTCACATCCTTCGACAGTATATTGCGACCAGATTAGTGACTATAGAGGGATTGTTACTGACGAACTTGAATAGAGTTCATGTCTGTGGTACATGTTAAGTAGATATTCCATTTCGTATAAATAACGAACAGTATTAATCCAAGTGTGCATTCGTGTTGCAGAAAGTGGATAATGGCCACCCAAAACTCCGCGGGCCCTCCCGCCAGAGGTTCGAGTCCTCCCTCGGGCATGGGTGTCTGTATTTTCCTTAGCATAAGTTAGTTTAAATAGTTTGTAAGACTAGGGACCGATGACCTCCGCAGACTAATCCCTTAATAGATCACACACATTCTAACATTTTGGCTTCCCATAATAACATCCTCTCGCTTCCTTGTTAGCGGTACAAGGCTCTGCAATGGCGAATGAGGATAATTCTGTGACGATCGTTGTTTCAGCCTGCAGGGGTGATCGTATTCATGTGTTACTATTTGTTGTTGTGTTCTTGCATGTATTCCAAGAGGGGAACCGCAGAACTAATCAAATTTTTCTTTTCAGAGGCTGTGCTTGCTTTTTGATGGCTCGGCGCCTCTGACGCAGACAGCCAGTGTGATCGATCTAACACAAGTTTCTCAGTTTCAGAACCGACAAATTGCTACCGTACTGACGACGGTACAATAACTGCTTGATGCACGATATGCGTCGGCAGCACAACCACAACCGACCAACCAATCAGCCTTCACAAGTGCCGCCGACCAGTATACCAACGTTACGGCAATTTAAGGAAACAAAGGAGGAATTGATTGAATACCTGACTCTGTTCCAAGAACATTGTCAAGTCCATCGTGTTCAAGAGACTGTAAAGTTATGACACTCCCTTTCGATTGCAGGGTCTCCAATGTTAAGGCTAATACAAAAACCATTCCCAACCGCGTCTCCCAACGAACTCGTGTATGACTAAAAATGGTTCAAAAGGCTCTAAGCACTATGGGACTTAACATCTGAGGTCATCAGTACCCTAGAACTTAGAACGACTTAAACCTAACTAACCCAAGGACATCACAAACATCCATGCCCGAGGCAGGATTCGAACCTGCGACCGTAGCGGTCGAGCGGTTCCAGACTCTAGGGCCTAGAACCGTTCGGCCACACCGGCCGACGGAATTCCTTATGCACTGCTTTTGAACCAAATGACAGACACTGAAAGTACATTGTCTTGGATACAAAGTTCTAGAGTACTGATGACCTCAGATGTTAAGTCCCATAGTGCTCAGTTCAGGAAATTCCTTAAAATGGTTCAAATGGCTCTATCTTCAGAAGGAATGGGAAAAGCTAATAACTTTGCAGTGCAGGTTATATTGAAAAACAATGCAGGTCCTAAGTTTATCCTGCCCCGCCCATTACAGTTGCTTTAAGAGACAGAGGATCTAGTGAATTTAAAGAATTGCAAGATAATGGTGTAATTGCTCCAATTCCAGCTAGTCAATGGTAAGTCCTCTCGTTTTGTTGCCCATGCCTTCTGGTCGCATTCGCATTTAAGTCTACAGTCAACCCACAGACAACAGTTGAAACTTACCCGTTACCTCGCCTCGACGAACTAATGGACAGTCTTGGTGCAGGACGTTACTTTTTAAGACAGATTTTTGTGATCCGTATTTGCAAATTCCATTAGAAGAAGAATCACAGAAAGTGTTTGTTGTAAATACACATTTAGGACTGTTCAAGTATCTGCATTTGCCCTTCAGCAGTGCTTCCGCACCGGCCGTTTTTCAACGTTACTTGGAACAGCTGACTACAAAAGTGTCATTTTGTTCAAACTACTTGACGATATTGTCGTGTCAGGCTCTACTCTGGAAGAACACATTGCCATTTGCGTACTCTTTTTCGATTGTTTTCAGACGCTGGACTCAAGTGAGACTTTTTTCAAACCCAACTACAATACTGAGGCCATGTGCTAAACAGTCTGGGTGTTCACCCCCTCCAATCTCATTTGATTGCAATCCGTGACCTGCCCCCGTGCCCCGCAATGTGTCAGATCTCCAGTCAGTACTAGGCAAGATGACATTCTTCATTCGGGTCATACCGAATGCTGCTCAGATCGCGGCTCCATTGCACCGCTTGCGTCGCGAAAATGTGTCGTGACAGTCTTTAGTCCACACAAAAGGTACATTTCAGTAAGTCAAAAATGCCTTGCTCAGTGACAGATTTTTAGTGCATTCTGACTCTGAAGCAAAGGCAAAAGGTCTGTCTTGTGCACCAATTCTCTGCCAAATCACAGCGCTGATTCTGTAACAGGAAGCGTCTACTTGGAAATATGCCGACTTTGCAAAGTTGTTACCTCAAGCTCAGTGCAATTATACTCAAATAGAAAAAGGGGCTCTCACTAGGCAATACAGTGTGACCAAATTCCATCACAATTTGTACAGTCGTAAGTTCCTTTTAGTGGCGGATCACACCCCTTTGCAGTCCATGTTTCATCCGTCAAAACCGGCTTCTACACGCACTTCTCAAAAATTCCAACGTTGTGCTTTATTGCTTGAAGCATCAGTATCAAATTGTGCACAGACCTAAGCCAAAGCACGGCAGTGTAGAACCCCCATCTCGCCTTCCAATTGGCCCAGATTCTGGCTTAGATGCATCTGCCGCATCTTGTGTCAGATCTATGTCTGTAATGTAAGGAAAAAGATTCCAGTAATTCAGAGTCCTGGACAAACTGCACAGGCCACAGAAGCAGACCCATATATCAAGATTTTGTTGCATTGCGTTCGCTCGTCTTGGCGTTGTTGATTGTGCAGTGTGCACAACTCAGTTGTTGTACTGAAAGGTTATGCCGACGTGCAAAATATCGGCGCACAAGGCATGATATTAGTGTAATCTAACAGTGGACAATCGCATGTGCTCTTTTCCGAAGTGTTGCAGAAGGATGTGTTGCGAATGAAACACCAAGGACATTGTTCGCATTAAACAGTTATCGCGCTGGCACTGTACTTGGCAGAGCATCGATGTCCACATAGAAAAGATGGCGTCACAGTGTCGGGCATGCCCGGAAAGCCAATCCAACTCACGACAGACATTCGCAGTTTTGCCTACAACTCAATCCCGATGGCAATGGGTGCACATCGACTCTGCAGGACCATTTCGGAACGCTCATTGTCTGATAGTGGTCAATTCTTGTAGAAAGTTCCCATTTGTGGTGCCTATGGCTTCCACCACATCACGTAGCACCATTCAATCTTAGTCCTCCATGTTTTGCATAGATGGTTTCCCAGAAGTACATGCGTTGGACAACGGATCACAGTTCACTTCACTCGACTTTGAACGGTGTTGTTAGACGACGAATGCCGTTTCTTTCACAAGTGTTCCGTTTCACACCCAGTCCAATGGAGACGCAG